>NC_057344.1:62407844-63657844 GCF_016509475.1 Prionailurus bengalensis | reverse complement strand
ATGTATATATTTCATTTCTTTGTGATGACAGCACCATCTAGTGGCGTAAGCTTTTTAAATATTTTAGCTTTAAAATAACATGAAATTTAATAATAATTTAATATTAAAATAAAAACTAGAAAAAATTAAATGAAAGTTAAAAATTAAAACAAGTAACCACAGCACAGGAAAAAAAAAACTGTTTTTAACATGGCATTCAAAAGAAGAAATCTTGATCAGAAGAAGAGGAGTTGCGGCAAGATGGCGGCTTAGGAGGACGCTGGGCTCACCGCACGTCCTGCTGATCACTTAGATTCCATCTACACCTGCCTAAATAACCCAGAAAACCGCCAGAGGATTAGCAGAACAGAGTCGCCAAACGCAGACGAGAGGCCCACGGAAGAGGGTAGGAAGGGCGGCGAGGCGGTGCGCGCTCCACGGACTGGCGGGAGGGAGCCGGGGCGGAGGGGCGGCTCGCCGGCCAAGCAGAGCCCCCGAGTCGGGCTTGCAAAAGCAGAGGGGCCGGGCGGACTGTGTTCCGACAGCAAGCGCGACTTAGCGTCTGGGAGGTCAGAAATTAACAGCTCTGCTCGGAAAGCGGGAAGGCTGGAGGACAAAGGGAGGGAGAGCTGCTGAGCCCCCTGACAACAGAGCTCAGTTTGGTGGGGAACAAAGGCGCTCGCCAGCGCCATTTCCCCCGCCCATCCCCCAGCCGAAATCCCAAAGGGAACCGGTTCCTGCCAGGGAACTTGCTCGCTCCGCGCAAACACCCAACTCTGCGCTTCTGCGGAGCCAAACCTCCGGCAGCGGATCTGACTCCCTCCCGCTGCCACAGGGCCCCTCCTGAAGTGGATCACCTAAGGAGAAGCGATCTAAGCCTGCCCCTCCTGCCCCCGAGCACCTTGCCTACCCACCCCAGCTAATACGCCAGATCCCCAGCATCACAAGCCTGGCAGGGTGCAAGTAGCCCAGACGAGCCACACCACCCCACAGTGAATCCCGCCCCTAGGAGAGGGGAAGAGAAGGCACACACCAGTCTGACTGTGGCCCCAGCGGTGGGCTGGGGGCAGACATCAGGTCTGACTGCGGCCCCGCCCACCAACTCCAGGTATACACCACAGCACAGGGGAAGTGCCCTGCAGGTCCTCACCACGCCAGGGACTATCCAAAATGACCAAGCGGAAGAACTCCCCTCAGAAGAATCTCCAGGAAATAACAACAGCTAATGAGCTGATCAAAAAGGATTTAAATAATATAACAGAAAGTGAATTTAGAATAATAGTCATAAAATTAATCGCTGGGCTTGAAAACAGTATACAGGACAGCAGAGAATCTCTTGCTACAGAGATCAAGGGACTAAGGAACAGTCACGAGGAGCTGAAAAACGCTTTAAACGAAATGCATAACAAAATGGAAACCACCACAGCTCGGCTTGAAGAGGCAGAGGAGAGAATAGGTGAACTAGAAGATAAAGTTATGGAAAAAGAGGAAGCTGAGAAAAAGAGAGATAAAAAAATCCAGGAGTATGAGGGGAAAATTAGAGAATTAAGTGATACACTAAAAAGAAATAATATACGCATAATTGGTATCCCAGAGGAGGAAGAGAGAGGGAAAGGTGCTGAAGGGGTACTTGAAGAAATCATAGCTGAGAACTTCCCTGAACTGGGGAAGGAAAAAGGCATTGAAATCCAAGAGGCACAGAGAACTCCCTTCAGACGTAACTTGAATCGATCTTCTGCACGACATATCATAGTGAAACTGGCAAAATACAAGGATAAAGAGAAAATTCTGAAAGCAGCAAGGGGTAAACGTGCCCTCACATATAAAGGGAGACCTATAAGACTCGTGACTGATCTCTCTTTTGAAACTTGGCAGGCCAGAAAGAATTGGCAAGAGATTTTCAGGGTGCTAGACAGAAAAAATATGCAGCCAAGAATCCTTTATCCAGCAAGTCTGTCATTTAGAATAGAAGGAGAGATAAAGGTCTTCCCAAACAAACAAAAACTGAAGGAATTTGTCACCACTAAACCAGCCCTACAAGAGATCCTAAGGGGGACCCTGTGAGACAAAGTCCCAGAGACATCACTATAAGCATAAAACATACAGACATCACAATGACTCTAAACCCGTATCTTTCTATAATAACACTGAATGTAAATGGATTAAATGCGCCAACCAAAAGACATAGGGTATCAGAATGGATAAAAAAACAAGACCCATCTATTTGCTGTCTACAAGAGACTCATTTTAGACCTGAGGACACCTTTAGATTGAGAGTGAGGGGATGGAGAACTATTTATCATGCGACTGGAAGCCAAAAGAAAGCTGGAGTAGCCATACTTATATCAGACAAACTAGACTTTAAATTAAAGGCTGTAACAAGAGATGAAGAAGGACATTATATAATAGTTACAGGGTCTATCCATCAGGAAGAGCTAACAATTATCAATGTCTATGCACCGAATACCGGAGCCCCCAAATATATAAAACAATTACTCATAAACATAAGCAACCTTATTGATAAGAATGTGGTAATTGCAGGGGACTTTAATACACCACTTACAGAAATGGATAGATCATCTAGACACACGGTCAATAAAGAAACAAGGGCCCTGAATGAGACATTGGATGAGATGGACTTGACAGATATATTTAGAACTCTGCATCCCAAAGCAACAGAATATACTTTCTTCTCGAGTGCACATGGAACATTCTCCAAGATAGATCATATACTGGGTCACAAAACAGCCCTTCATAAGTTTACAAGAATTGAAATTATACCATGCTTACTTTCAGACCACAATGCCATGAAGCTTGAAATCAACCACAGGAAAAAGTCTGGAAAACCTCCAAAAGCATGGAGGTTAAAGAACACCCTACTAACGAATGAGTGGGTCAACCAGGCAATTAGAGAAGAAATTAAAAAATATATGGAAACAAACGAAAATGAAAATACAACAATCCAAACGCTTTGGGACGCAGCAAAGGCAGTCCTGAGAGGAAAATACATTGCAATCCAGGCCTATCTCAAGAAACAAGAAAAATCCCAAATACAAAATCTAACAGCACACCTAAAGGAACTAGAAGCAGAACAGCAAAGGCAGCCTAAGCCCAGCAGAAGAAGAGAAATAATAAAGATCAGAGCAGAAATAAACAATATAGAAACTAAAAAAACTGTAGAGCAGATCAACGAAACCAAGAGTTGGTTTTTTGAAAAAATAAACAAAATTGACAAACCTCTAGCCAGGCTTCTCAAAAAGAAAAGGGAGATGACCCAAATAGATAAAATCATGAATGAAAATGGAATGATTACAACCAATCCCTCAGAGATACAAACAATTATCAGGGAATACTATGAAAACTTATATGCCAACAAATTGGACAACCTGGAAGAAATGGACGAATTCCTGAACACCCACACGCTTCCAAAACTCAATCAGGAGGAAATAGAAAGCTTGAACAGACCCATAACCAGCGAAGAAATTGAATCGGTTATCAAAAATCTCCCAACAAATAAGAGTCCAGGACCAGATGGCTTCCCAGGGGAGTTCTACCAGACGTTTAAAGCAGAGATAATACCTATCCTTCTCAAGCTATTCCAAGAAATAGAAAGGGAAGGAAAACTTCCAGACTCATTCTATGAAGCCAGTATTACTTTGATTCCTAAACCAGACAGAGACCCAGTAAAAAAAGAGAACTACAGGCCAATATCCCTGATGAATATGGATGCAAAAATTCTCAATAAGATACTAGCAAATCGAATTCAACGGCATATAAAAAGAATTATTCACCATGATCAAGTGGGATTCATTCCTGGGATGCAGGGCTGGTTCAACATTCGCAAATCAATCAACGTGATACATCACATTAACAAAAAAAGAGAGAAGAACCATATGATCCTGTCAATCGATGCAGAAAAGGCCTTCGACAAAATCCAGCACCCTTTCTTAATAAAAACCCTTGAGAAAGTCGGGATAGAAGGAACATACTTAAAGATCATAAAAGCCATTTATGAAAAGCCCACAGCTAACATCATCCTCAACGGGGAAAAACTGAAAGCTTTTTCCCTGAGATCAGGAACACGACAAGGATGCCCACTCTCACCGCTGCTGTTTAACATAGTGCTGGAAGTTCTAGCATCAGCAATCAGACAACAAAAGGAAATCAAAGGCATCAAAATTGGCAAAGATGAAGTCAAGCTTTCGCTTTTTGCAGATGACATGATATTATACATGGAAAATCCGATAGACTCCACCAAAAGTCTGCTAGAACTGATACAGGAATTCAGCAAAGTTGCAGGATACAAAATCAATGTACAGAAATCAGTTGCATTCTTATACACTAACAATGAAGCAACAGAAAGACAAATCAAGAAACTGATCCCATTCACAATTGCACCAAGAAGCATAAAATACCTAGGAATAAATCTAACCAAAGATGTAAAGGATCTGTATGCTGAAAACTATAGAAAGCTTCTGAAGGAAATTGAAGAAGATTTAAAGAAATGGAAAGACATTCCCTGCTCATGGATTGGAAAAATAAATATTGTCAAAATGTCAATACTACCCAAAGCTATCTACACATTCAATGCAATCCCAATCAAAATTGCACCAGCATTCTTCTCGAAACTAGAACAAGCAATCCTAAAATTCATATGGAACCACAAAAGGCCCCGAATAGCCAAAGGAATTTTGAAGAAGAAGACCAAAGCAGGAGGCATCACAATCCCAGACTTTAGCCTCTACTACAAAGCTGTCATCATCAAGACAGCATGGTATTGGCACCAAAACAGACACATAGACCAATGGAATAGAATAGAAACCCCAGAACTAGACCCACAAACGTATGGCCAACTCATCTTTGACAAAGCAGGAAAGAACATCCAATGGAAAAAAGACAGCCTCTTTAACAAATGGTGCTGGGAGAACTGGACAGCAACATGCAGAAGGTTGAAACTAGACCACTTTCTCACACCATTCACAAAAATAAACTCAAAATGGATAAAGGACCTAAATGTGAGACAGGAAACCATCAAAACCTTAGAGGAGAAAGCAGGAAAAGACCTCTCTGACCTCAGCCGTAGCAATCTCTTACTTGACACGTCCCCAAAGGCAAGGGAATTAAAAGCAAAAGTGAATTCCTGGGACCTTATGAAGATAAAAAGCTTCTGCACAGCAAAGGAAACAACCAACAAAACTAAAAGGCAACCAACGGAATGGGAAAAGATATTCGCAAATGACATATCGGACAAAGGGCTAGTATCCAAAATCTATAAAGAGCTCACCAAACTCCACACCCGAAAAACAAATAACCCAGTGAAGAAATGGGCAGAAAACATGAATAGACACTTCTCTAAAGAAGACATCCGGATGGCCAACAGGCACATGAAAAGATGTTCAGCGTCGCTCCTTATCAGGGAAATACAAATCAAAACCACACTCAGGTATCACCTCACGCCAGTCAGAGTGGCCAAAATGAACAAATCAGGAGACTATAGATGCTGGCGAGGATGTGGAGAAACGGGAACCCTCTTGCACTGTTGGTGGGAATGCAAATTGGTGCAGCCGCTCTGGAAAGCAGTGTGGAGGTTCCTCAGAAAATTAAAAATAGACCTACCCTATGACCCAGCAATAGCACTGCTAGGAATTTATCCAAGGGATACAGGAGCACTGATGCATAGGGCCACTTGTACACCAATGTTCATAGCAGCACTCTCAACAATAGCCAAATTATGGAAAGAGCCTAAATGTCCATCCACTGATGAATGGATAAAGAAATTGTGGTTTATATACACAATGGAATATTACATGGCAATGAGAAAAAATGAAATATGGCCTTTTGTAGCAACGTGGATGGAACTGGAGAGTGTGATGCTAAGTGAAATAAGCCATACAGAGAAAGACAGATACCATATGGTCTCACTCTTATGTGGATCCTGAGAAACTTAACAGGAACCCATGGGGGAGGGGAAGGAAAAAAAAAAAAAAAAAGAGGTTAGAACGGGAGAGAGCCAAAGCATAAGAGACTGTTAAAAACTGAGAACAAACTGAGGGTTGATGGGGGGTGGGAGGGAGGAGTGGGTGGGTGATGGGTATTGAGGAGGGCACCTTTTGGGATGAGCACTGGGTGTTGTATGGAAACCAATTTGTCAATAAATCTCAGAAAAAAAAAAAAAACAAAACAAACAAACAAAAAAAAAAAAAGAAGAAATCTTTATAACTTTATTTTAAAAGTTCATCTCTCAGAATAATTTCTGATATATTAAATGGAAAATTCAAAATACATGGGATGCCTGGGTAGCTCAGTGGGTTAAGTGTCCAACTCTTGATTTTGGCTCAGGCCGATACACAGAAGAAACAATTGAGAAGATGAAGGAATAAAGTAATCTTATATACAACTTTAACTAAAAATCGTTAAAAAAAGGCTTTTGCTCATTGCGTCCCGGAGAGCAAGATGGGACACCAGCAGCTCTACTGGAGCCCTCCCAGGAAATCCCACCTAGGTTCCGGTTCTTGCCGCATCTGCTCAAACCCTCGTTGTCTGATCCGGAAATACTGCCTCCACACATTCCACCAGTGTTTCCATCAGTGTGCAAAGGATGGAGGCTCAGTGGGTTGGATTAAGTGAACCCCCTTGAATCCAAGATTCACTGCAGATACCCAACATTCCTACCTTAATGGTAATTATTTGTACATAAAATAAAAATACTTCAACAAATTGATTAAAATTTACAAAAAGAAAAAAAAAAGCAGAATGGAGGGCTCCTGGCTGCCTCAGTTAGTGGAGCATGTGACTCTTGATCTCCAGGTGGTGAGTTCAAGCCCCATATTGGGAGTAGTTTCCTTAAAAGAAGAAGAAGAAGGAGAAGGAGGAGGAAGAGGAGGAGAAGAAGAAGAAGAAGAAGAAGAAGAAGAAGAAGAAGAAAGAAGAAGAAGAAGAAGAAGAAGAAGAATAGAGAAAAGAAGTACACAGGCATCAGATGGAAGAGAAAATTATACATGGAAAATCTACTGATGGATCTATTAAATAAGAAGATATAAAAATGTGACTTCCTATACGCATGTGGCTATGGCTCCAGAAGAATGCCAGAGAAACACACTTTGAATATATTAATGGATGTCAGAGCAAAAGAGATGAAATAAAAGGGAAAGAATGAGAATTTGGGGACAGATTCTCCAGTTGATGATCACAATGCTAAATCCTGGCAATGGCAATGAAAGGATGGGCTGAATCTGAGAGAAATTACGAAAACAACCTTGGACTTGAAGAAACAGAGAAATCCAAGATGGTATCAGATTTTGATCCTGGATGAGAGATACAAGGAAGAATAGAGTAGTGCTATTCAGTAAAAATAAGAGAGGTCTATATGTAATATTAAATTTTTTAATAATCACATAAAAAAAGATAAAAAAGACGGGCACCTGGGTAGCTCAGTTGGTTAAAGGTTGGACTCTGGATTTCAGCTCAGGTCATGATCTCACAGTTGGTGAGTTGGAGCCCCACATCGGGCTGTGCACTGATGGTGTGGAGGCTGCTTGGGATTGTACCTCTTTCCCTCTCTTGGCACTCCCCCACACTCTGTATCTCAAAGTAAACAAATAAACTGAAAAAAAGATCAAAAAGAAAAAGGCAAAATTAATTTTAATATATTTTATTTAATCCAATACATCCAAAGTATGATCATCTCAATGTAGAAATTCAAAGTATAAATGTGTATTTCATACTCAATTGAAAGCAAATTGTTGGAGGTACAGAACAAATATGCTCAGCATTGGCTGTGGAGATTTGGATAGTCACACACATGAAATGATACAGCCATGAAAAATGACCAAGAGAAGAAATGTTAAATAGCACTTGCCAACGCATGTTACTCAGCAACATTAGTTGCTCTAAAAGCTTATTTTTTTAATGGCCAACTAACCACAGAATCTTCATGTGTTTGAAAGACCGAAGAGCACATATGAGCAAGATTTTTCAACCTGTAAATAATGTTCTGGACATACAAATTTAGCAGCCTCCACTGAAAGGCCTCAGTTCAGGAGTATTCATTTATTGCTAAAGTCCCTCCAGAAGTGTTGCGCTTACTCCTTAATTAGTTAATGAATTAGTTAATGCTTCTAAAATAAAAAAAATAATAATGAATAAGGAGAAAATACTGAGATCTCCTGGTGGAGTAAACAGCAAAAGGGCTACTTACAATACAATAAAAACCAAGACAAAGTCCCAAGATAAACAGTACCTTGGAAAGTTAATTGTTTACCAAACTCTTCATTTGTTCAGCCTGACTTATTGTTAAAGAACACTATAGAAATTGACCTGTGTTCAGACACGTCACTCCTATAAACCACCTGTTGAATCTCAAGTGTGCTGAGCGGAGGGAACAGCCTTTGCTCAAAGCTGTATATATTAGCAGTATTTACAGAAGGGCATGTGATAGAAAAGTAAATAGCTGAACTTATTCAGTTTCCTGTTTCCTTCTTGATTCTTCAGGAGGGGGTGACTTTTTTTTTCCTTTGGAAGTACATATTCTTCTTGGACAAATCTTAATTAAAATTCCAGGTAGATTAGTAAACTTTGGTTAATGAATTGGCATCAGGAAGCACCAACGTTTTCATGGCCTTGTAGAGTTCAGTGAAAATGTTTATTAAGGGACACCGCCTGTCCTGTCCTGTCCTGACCCCAAGACACTGAAGACTCTGTTTGAATCAGGCTCATGGGTTTCTTCCTAGCCACTGTCAGGGACAGGAATGCTTCTGGTAAGTTTTTATAAAATTCTCATATTTTCTTTACCTCAAAATGAAACTTTGTTTAAATTAATCCATATTGACTAGCAATATATTTCATTGCCACAAATATGAAATTCCACTTACTGTTCTTTCCTGGAGATTTTTTTTCTTTAGCATGAAAGCAATATGGCTAAAAAGAGGAAGAAGAAATCTGTGCTTTGTGGAACACCCTTTCAGGATATTTTTCTTCTCTTTGCTCTCTATGATTGATTTCTTTGTGCTAGTATTTTGTCCCCCAAGTTAGAAGAAATGTATTTTCATTTACTTCCTAGGTAGAATTAAGCAAACTAAATCACAGGACCTCATTGAGTTCTCGTACTTTTGTTGAAAAGTACTATTGTTGAAATTATGATACTGTATTTTGGTGAAAGCCAGAAACGATTTCAAGAGAAACATTTCTGAGGGACATAGTTAAATAATGCCTTCTTTATTTTTAATTTAGGGCTAAAAGCAGGTAAATGATAACATGTCCTCCTGAATATTTTTAAAGACTTTTTGTAACACAAATCTGATGATAGCAATCTGTAACCAACATTATTTTGTTCTGGATATTCAGCCAGCATTCTGAGGTAAAAATGTTATAAGATATGCCTCAGAAATTCAAATTGGGGCAAACTAAGTCTATTGAGTTGCCTATTGTTCATGTGATAAGGTATAGAAAATCCACCCGGTCTCATAGGGTTTCTCTCTGTTGGGACAGAGCAGCAATTACATTATCAACAATTAAAAGCAAAAATTCTCCGGGATGCAATATTTACAATTAATCTACAGAAACACACACACAAAATGATGCTTTTCATATTCTCAAGTCCAACTAAGAGTCTTTTTATCTAGGACTTTAGCAGCAAAGACATTTTGTTCCTTAATCGTTAAAAATTTTCAAACATACAAAAAAGAAAAATAATTATACCACGAACACCCAAATACCTACCACATAGATTCTACAATTAACATCTTGTTGCATTGGCTTCTTCACATACTATCCAATACCCCTCCGTCTATTCATCCATCTATTCATGTTCTTTACTTTTATTTTTTTAGAGCACTTTTAGGTTCACAGCAAAATTAAGACTGAAATACAAATATTTCTTATATCACCTCAGCCTCTATGCATGCACTGCCTCCCCCATTATCAACATTCTCCCACCAGAGTAGTACATTTGTTACAATTGATGAACCTAAATCGACACATCATAATACCCCAAAGTCCATAGTTTATGGGAGGGTTCACTCTTGGTGTTGCCTATTCCCCCATCCCTGGCAACCACTAATGCTTTCATCATCTCCGCAGTTTTGCCCTTTCCAGAATATCATGTAGTTGGAATCATACAGTATGTTACCTTTCAGACTGGTTTCTTTCAGTTCGTAATAGGCATTTTGAGGTTCCTTAATGTCTTTTTTAATATTATTTTTATTTTTAATTAAAAAAATTTTTTTAATGTTTATTTATTTTTGAGACCAAGAGAGTGTGTGTGTGAGTGAGGGAGTGGCAGAGAGAGAGGGAGGTAGAGAATCTGAAGTAGGTTCTGTGCTGTCAGTGCAAAGCTGGATGTGGGGCTCAAACTCACAAACCATGAGATCATGAGTTGAGCCGAAGTCAGATGCTCAACTGACTGGGCCACCCAGATGACTGTTTAATGTCTTTTGGTAGCATGATGGCTCATTTCTTTTGAGAGCTGAATAATATTCCATTGTCTGGGCATACCACCATTCATTTACTCATTCACCTGCTGAAGAACGTCTTCAAAATTTTGGCAATGATAAATAAGGCTGTGTGCCAGTTTCTGCACGAGATACATTTTCAACTTCTTTGGGCAAATACCAAAGAGAGTGGTTGCTGGATCATATGGCAAGAGTTATGTTTAGTTTTGTAAGAAACTGCCGAATTGTATCAAAAAATGGCTGTACCATTTTGCATTCTCATCAGCAATGAATGATAGTTTCTGTCTACATCGTCACCAACATTTGATTCTGTCAGTGTGCTGGATTTCTAATACATGTGTAGTGGTATCTCATTGTTGCTTCAGTTGGCCTTTCCCGGATGATATATGATATGAAATATCTTTTCATATGTTATGTGACACCTGTATCTTCTTTGATAAGATGTCTATAAAGGCCTTCATTGTTGTTGTTGTTTTTTTAATTGGGTTGTTTGTTTTCTTACTATTGAATTTCAGAGTTCTTGGTATATTTTGGAAAACGCTGCTTTATCAGATTATGGGTTTTGCAAGTATCTTCTTTCAGTCTGTGGCTTATCTTCTCACCCTCTCAACATGAACTCTTCGCAAAGCAGTTTTTAATTTTAATGAAGTCCAGATTCTCAATTCTTTCTTTCTGGATTATTCTTTTGGATAGTTTTTAATGGTTTGGGATATACAGGTTAAAATAAGAGGATATAACTCAAGAAGAGCCAGATCCATCCATCCATCCATCCATCCAACCATCCATCCACCCTTCTTTCATTCACTCATTATCCCGCCAGCCAGGCAGTCCCATGTTTGGAGACATGTAGTTTAAAATAAGAAGATTTAACTCAGGAAGAGCACAGGGTGAGGTGTGGGAAAGGGCACAGAGCTTCTGTGTCCTGTCCAGGTGTGCCACTGCCCCCAAATCAACACATGTTCACCAACCTGGAGGCTCCATCTTCCTTACTTCTATGATGCATTTTAAATTTGCAGACCTCAGTATACTTTACCTAAACATTTAGGTATGTAGATCACTAATTCGAGTTCAATTGTTGTTTAACCTTTTCCTTGAGATAAAGTTTATGTACAGTAAAATGCCCAAATCTTTAGTATACTATCAGATGGGTTTTGATAAATATATACATCTGTGTGATCCAGACCCTTGTCAAGATATAAAACATCATCATCCTTCCAGATCTAGAAAGCTTTTTATTCCCCTGCCTAGTCAGGGGAAGCATCCTGCCTGTCCTTTATACAGTACGTATGCATGATGGCTTTTTTTAGGTTCATTCATGTTTTTGTGTGTATCAGTAAGTCATTGCTTTTTTATTGATAAGCAGTATTCTATTGTATGAATATACCAAGGTTTGTTTATCCATCCTTTTGTTGATGGGCACCTGAGCTTTATCCAATTTTTGACTATTATGAATAAGCCTGTTATAAACATTCTTATACAAATCGTTTTTTGGACATATGCTGCTGGGTCATAATGTAGTAATAATCTTAGTTGTCTAAGACACTACCAGAGCCTTTTCCAGAGTGATTGTATCATTTTATCGCCCTCACCAATATTGTGTGAGAATTTCAGTTGCTCCATATCCTTGTCAATTCTAAGGTTGTCAGCTCGTTCAGTAGTTATTATTCTGGTGGTTGGGTAGTGCTGGCTCATTGTGGTTTTATTGGCATTTACTTGATGACTCATGTTGCTGAGCATTTTCCCATGGTAATTTGCATACCACTGTTAAATGTGTATTCAAATATTTGGTCCATTTAAAAAAATAGATTGTTTGTCTTTTTATTATTGAGTTGGAGGCATTTTTGTAAGTATATATTGCAGCTGCAAATCCTTTGTCAGATACATATTTTGAAATATTTTCTCCCAGTCTGTGGCTTGCTCGTTCACTTTCTTAAAGGTGTGGTTGGGTAAGCACTAGTTTTAAAGTTTGATGAAGTCTAATTACCTATTTTTGCATGGTTATTAATTTATGTATGCTATTTTTAAAAGTCTTTTTTTTTTTAACTCAAGTTGCAAAGATACTCTTCTATGTTTTGTTTTTCCTTTTTCCCTAGACATCATCATTTTGGCTTTTACATTCAGCTCTAAAACTATGTGTTTGTGTTTAGTGTGAAACAAGAGTGGAAGCTCTTTTCTTTCTTTTTTAATGTTCCACCACTTTTTAAAAATTTTTTCTCTGTCTCCCTCTGTTCCTCCCCTATTTGTACTCTCTCTCTCTCTCTCTTTCTCTCTCTCTCAAAATAAATAAATAAACTAAAAAAAAATTTTTTTACCCTTTTCCACTGGATTCCTTCAGATACTTTGTAAAAAATCAAATGACCATAAAGGGTAGATCTTAATTCTGGATTCTTGATTCAGTTCCATTAAATTATTTGTCTCTTCTTTATAGTAAGTTGCCAAGTCAGGTAATATGAGTCCTTTAAGTTTACTCTTCTTTTTCAAAAATGTTTGGATGTGCTACCTCCTTTGCATTTCCATAGAAAATTTAGAATCAGATAATCAATTTCTGCAAAAAACTGTGGTAAGATTATGACCATGATTCCCTTGAATTTATAGGTTAAGTTAGGAATAAATTTAACAATACTGAGTCTTCAAACCCATAAACATGGTGTACGTCACAATTTATTTAGATCTTATTTGATTTCTCTCAGAAGTGTTTTGCAGTTTTAAATGTAGAGATCTTTTCTTTCTTTTTTTTTTTTTACATAAATGGTCATAGAAATTTTATTCATAATTGTCCCAAACTGGAAACAACCCAAATATGCATATCAACAGATGAATTGATAAGCAAAATGTGGGATTTTCATAAAATGGAATACTACTCAGAACAATAATAATTAATTGAATGGGATTTATTCTCAGGAGGGTTTTTTTTTTTTTAAGATTTTTTTTTTTCAACATTTATTTATTTTTGGGACAGAGAGAGACAGAGCATGAACAGGGGAGGGGCAGAGAGAGAGGGAGACACAGAATCGGAAACAGGCTCCAGGCTCTGAGCCATCAGCCCAGAGCCCGATGCGGGGCTCGAACTCCCGGACCGCGAGATCGTGACCTGGCTGAAGTCGGGCGCTTAACCCACTGCGCCACCCAGGCGCCCCCTCAGGAGGGTTTTTCTTTGGGTTAGAGGGTAAGGATTATTGGGTGAAAGGGTACTCTGACAGAAAGTAGAACAGGGGTCCCCTATCATTGAGAAAATCAAGAAAGGGATAGGAATCATTTTTATTAAAAAAAAAAAAAAAAAAAAAGCTAAGCCCTCATTACAGTGACAATTCCAATTCTCCCATGGCCCAGGGGTCTTTCCAGCCCCATCCACTATTCTTAGGGAGCAGGTATGTGCCCTGCGGCTGGAATCAGCTGACCCCACCCTACTTCAGAGAGGCCCTGCTGTGCCAAGCCAGCTGTCTTCCCCAGCAGCCTTCATGTCCCTTGATCTGTGCAGCCCACTCTTCAGCCCTTGTTAATTTATTTATTTTGAGAGAGAGAGAGAGAGTGGGGAAGGAGCAGAGAGAGCGAGAGAATTCCAAGCAGGCTCCATGCTGTCAGCGCATAGCCCAATGTGGAGCTCCAATTCATGAACCATGAGATCACGACCTGAGCTCAAATCAGGAATCTGACACTTAACCTACTGAGCCAGCCAGGGGCCTCTATTTATTCTCTTAATATAGGAAATCACATTGATTGAATGTCAAATTTTCAACCTTAGGATAACCTGGGATAAACACTACTTGGTCATTCTATTATCCTTTTATGTACACCACTGGATTTTATTCTGTTCTTATTCTGTTCGGATTTTTCTGTTTATATTCATTAGGAATATTAGTCTGCAGTTTTCTTTTGTTGTTTTTCTTTTTTTTTTTTTAATTTTTTTTTCAACGTTTATTTTATTTTTTGGGACAGAGAGAGACAGAGCATGAACGGGGGAGGGGCAGAGAGAGAGGGAGACACAGAATCGGAAACAGGCTCCAGGCTCTGAGCCATCAGCCCAGAGCCTGACGCGGGGCTCGAACTCACAGACCGCGAGATCGTGACCTGGCTGAAGTCGGGCGCTTAACCGACTGCGCCACCCAGGCGCCCCACTTTTGTTGTTTTTCTAATATCTATCAGGTTTCTTTACCACAATTAATGTAAGCCTCGTAAAATAATTGGGAATTCTTTTCCTCTGCTTCTATTTTCTGGCCTTTGGAATCTAGGGATCTAGAAATCGTAGCACTGACACACAGGAAAAGAAGCTATGGCCAATTACTCATTTCCAAAAACAGAGTCTGTAGTTGCAAAGTGTTAGGTCAGTAAGACTGTGCTGTCCAGCAGCCCCACGGCCCACCATCACAGTTATGCCTGAGATGTGACAGGTAACCTCCAGCCTGGACAGCAGACTCAATTTAATGAAGTATCTGATGCTTTGTCTTGGCTCCCACTTCCAGGGCTTTGGCCAGCTCAAGCAGTGTTTACAGGAAGAACACGCAAGAGAGCCACCTCAATCTGTCCAGACTTCACCACTCACTACAGTCATACAACACACGCTCTGCAGGGCAAAGGAGTCACAAAATAGGAAACTGTCTTTAACTTTAAATAGAAACTTTTCAATGTGAAGTTTGATTGGGAGGTGACTATAAATATGTCTGCTCTAAAATGGCAACAAACATGGGCAAAAAAAAAAAAAAAAATAGGCTAGCTCCTGCCAAGTTTTAGGGGAGCCCAAAGACTAGAGATACACCAGACATCACCTGGAATTCAAGGTGCTTGGATCATGGCTATAATTCCCTGTATGTCTTTCTTCTATTTTAACTATCTACCACAAACAAAATGATTGAGTGAATGACTAATTCAACCACAGTGACTGAAAACACTTAACAGCATCTAAGCAGAGCCAACAATACGGCCATAAAATAAGATACAAAACGTTTGCATAATTCATCTAAACTCTCTCAGGTTTAAAAGCATTGGAGCCACTCAGTTGTGGGTGGACTTATGTGGTTCCACACCGCCTAGAAGAGCAAAACACTTTGAAGAACAAGCAAAGAGGAAAATCTAAAGATACCTGCATTAATGCTCTCTTGGACCAAAAATAGACCTCAAATGGCCCTGAACTAATAAAGACTTTGGAGATCTATTATTTTTCAATCCTAAAGAGATTCTGACTGTTTTTGAGTAAAGGATGAATATCTAACTAGAGATAAAAGAGTAAAGAAAAAAATGAAAGTTCATATTCTTAGCATGAGCATGAGCATGAGCTTGATTTAAATACAGCTCAAATACAGTTAAATACATATATATCTCCTTAGAAGGTAGAAGAGAAAAAAACACCTTAGGAAATCTACACCTTTGAGAATCACAAATTTGGTAATGCTTCCTTCAGCAGTATAAAGCTACTGCCTAAAGAATTCTTTGAGAATATCAAAATGAAAACATGAACCTTTCCAGGATTTTTTTCCCTATTTTTCTTTATTTTCCAAAATTCTCCAACAAATATAACATTTATAATCACTAAAAAATCAATAAATGCTACTTTTAAATTACCCTTTAGAAATCTTGAAAATGATATTAAATAAATTGGAAACCAATAAATACATCAGGAGGGATGAAAATAATCTCTTTAAAATAAGTATGTAGTTAAAACCTGAGAATTTTTGAAGATGGACCAAATAGAGACACAGATTAAAATTAAGGGATTTATTTTTTACAAAGAACAGATCTGCAGAGGCAAATTAAACTTAAGAATTTCAGGAAGCAGGGGCACTGGGTGGCTCAGTAGGTTAAGCGTCCAACTCTTGGTTTCAGCTCAGGTCACGATCTCACGGTTTCGTGCGTTTGAGCCCCACTGGAGGGGGGGTGGAGATTCTCTGTCTCCCTCTCTCTCTCTGCCCCTCCTCCCGTTGCACTGTCTCTCTGTTTCTCTCAAAATAAATAAATAAACTTTGAGAAAGAAAGAAAGAAAGAAAGAAAGAAAGAAAGAAAGAAAGAAAGAAAAGAAAATAGAAAAAAAGAATGTGTGAAAAAAAAAGAGAGAATTTCAGGAAGGGGGATAAATCTCAATGACTAATTTACTGAGCACCCACCAAATGTAAAAGCAATATTGGAGGTACTTTATCCCATATGATTCCCCCTAAAACTCCAAAAAAGTGGACTCCCTAAATGTGTAGATTAAGCAAATCCAATAACCACAGTGTATTTGTCCCGTTCTTATTGAGCCAATAACCTTGTTCCAAGCAGTGTTTTCACCCAAGACTTAAATGCCATCGTAGAAGACTAACTCATTGGCATAGGTGACATAAAGCTGAAAGAATTTGCAAATATGTGGGATGATAAAAGAAGGATCCAAAAACGGTCTCACACAGGTAGGTAGATGGGCTAAATCTAAAAATACGTAATTTAGTGGATAAAAACTATAAAAACCAAACAACCAACTATAAAAGAATTTAATATAAGAACTGTGATTTGACAATTTGGAAATAATGCAGATAAAAAAAAAAAAGACAGGGAGGGTTTAGTCTGACAGCAAGTATAATGTTTTTAAAAATTAGGCCTGGGGCGCCTGGGGGACTCAATTGGTTAAGCCTATGACTTTGGCTCAGGTCATGATCCCGCAGTTCGTGAGTTTAAGCCCTGCATCGGGCTCTGCACTGGTGGTATGGAGCCTGCTTGGGATTCTCTCTCTCTCTCCCTCTCTCTGCCCCTTCCCCACTTGTGCTCTCTCTCTCTCAAAATAAACAAATAAACTTTATAAACAAATAAATAAACAAATAAATAAATAAAAACTAGGCCTGATTTGGAACCAGATCATTGATGAAAGAGAACAGGTAAAAGGCAGTGGACACTACCACTCTGCTCTTTGGGCTCTGGGCAAGCTATTAAAAAACATGGTCTTCAGCTTGGATACATCACTTAAAAGACTTGGAAGCTAAGGGGAGAAATCATAAGGGAAAAGAGACACGGCACTGTGTCATATGAGGACTATTTGTTTAGAGACAAGACAGGAAGTGGAACGACATGTTATAGATTCATTGTCTTCAAATATTTGAACAGTCCTCATATGAAAGAAGAACTTACTAGCTCTGCATTTAAGAACTGAATTGTAATGTCTGTGATGAGAAGAATTCAGCTCATCTAAAGAAAGAGTTTGCTAATGAGCAGAGAGCTAGCCAAAGGTTAAATGAGTTGCTTCCAAAGGTAGTGAGTGCCCTGTCACTAGAGGAATTCAAGCTTAGGCTGAGCATCTGTTCTGCCAAAACAGTTTAGGGAGAATTCAATCATCAGGTAGTGTATAAGCAAGGTGGTCCTTTCTTCTTTCCAAACCTGTAATTTTATTTAGGGAAAAGTTCTCAGGAAGAAGATGGCTTTTTTAGCTAAAGTTTGAAGAAAAGATGGCTTGAAATATGGAGTTGCCCAAGACAGGAGAGATCAGTATGATGGGGAATCCAAAATAAAGATTAAGAAAATCAATCAAGGAGACATTTAGAACGTTGAAACATAAAGTAGAAACAACAGTACAAGAGCTGGGAACACATTTGTCATTCAGCAATGCAGCCAAGAGTATGAGTATACGTTTGGGCTGCTATAACAAAAATACCACAGTCTGGGTGGCTTAAACAACAAACATTTATTACTCACAGTTCTAGATTCTGGGAAACCCAAGATCAAGACACTGGCAGATCCCAGGTCCAGTGAGGTCCTGTTCCTGGTTCATGGGCAGCTATCTCCTCACTGTGTACTCATGTTGCGGAAGGGGTCAGGGAGGACTCTGGGGTCTCTTTTGTAAGGGCACTGATACCGTTCATCAGGGCTCCAGTCCTATCATCTAATCACCTCTCAAAGGCTCCACCTCCAAAAACCATCACCTTAGGGGGATTAGATTTCAACATGAGGAGTCTGGGGGGACACAAACATTCAGTGCATAACAAGGAGCCTACAAAGTAAAGAGATAGTTCAGGAACATATAATACAGAAACGAACATGGTGGTGGTGTTTCAGAAAATAAAAGGACTTGTTTTGTGGATGATATTTACACCATGACAGAAACATATACATGACCATTTTCACTCCTACAAACACAACAGAAAGAGGTGCAATTGATTTCAGATCATTTAAATAAGGCAATTGTTCCATGCAGCAGCTGAGTGTTGTTCAGAAATTTTAAAGGAGACAGAGATACTTTGTCTCCAAAACACAAAGAGCAAACAACTGCAGCAGGCAAGGGGAATGGTGTGGGCGTTGGGTTAGTAGCCAGAGCCTGTGCTTTAAAGTGAGACCATGGGGGGGGGGGGGGGGGCGCCTGGCTGGGTGGCTCAGTTGGTTAAGCCTCAGAGTCTTGATTTCAGCTCAGCTCGTGACCTCACGGTTCATGTCATGATCTCACAGTTTGTGAGTTCGAGCCCCACTCTGACAGTGTGGAGGCTGTTTGGGATTCTGTCTCTCTCTGCCCTCCCCACTCACACACTCTCTCTCTCAAAAATAAATAAATAAATAAACTTTTAAAAAAATAATAAAAAAAAATAAAGTGAGACCATGTGAATATCTGTAAATAGTATAGCTTTTAGACTTTTCCCCCATGGCCTCTGAAAACAAGAGGAGGAACTTGCAGAACCTCATAGAATTTTTTTTAGCCTATAGCTTTCTGATAGAGTTGGTTTAAGAATTCAAAATACTAAAAAAGTCCTTGGTGCCCAGAAAAGTTTATTTACTTACTGTGAATGAGCCCTTTGTATTGGGTCTGGCAGACTTTTCGTCAGATGAAGTCGGTCACTTGACCCATTCCCTTCAGCTCTCAGTGCAAACACAAGGCGTTCACATGAGGAAGGTGATTCAACAAAAAGAGCATGTTCCGCACAGTCCCCAAGAGATCATAACAGCACTCGAGAGTTTATTCCAACATCCATGGAATAAATGGATGAGACAGAAGAAGAGCCTAGAGCAGCAAGCCACCACCAGAGAGAAAATAAATCAACACGGCACCAGGATCACATCTCCACCTTGCCAGCAATAATGGCAGCAAGGAAAACCATCCATCCCAACAAGGCCGTCCATTCTATTAAATCCTTAAGACCATTTCAAAGCATACTTCTTGTGCTCTGAGTGGGATTTGCACAATAGAGCACTTGATATCGCCAAGATTTCTGAATATACCTACAACCCAGATTTTCCCACAGCTATGAAATTTGGATCTCTGCATCAACTTGCTTGTGTGCTTTTTCTTTTAATTAAAAAAAGTTTTTTAATGTTTACTTATTCCAGAGACAGAGACAGACAAACAGAGCACAAGCGAGGGAGGGGCAGAGAGAGAGGGAGACAGAATCTGAAACAAGTTCCAGGCTCTGAGCTGTCAGCACGGAGCGCATCTCCCGGCTTGAACTCACGAACCGTGAGATCGTGACCAGAGCTTAAGTCGGAAGCTTCACCTACCAAGCCTCCCAGGTGCCCCACTTATATGCTTTTTATGTTCGCTCATTTATTCACTTACATTCATTTCATGAACATTTATAGAAATATTTAGGGCATACCATTTTGGGGAGCTCTACGGATACAGAGGTAAACAATCAGAATTCTGGACCTGTTTTCATACAGTTTTATTTTATGAAGACAGACAAACAAAAAAATTGCAATGGGTAAGAAACGACAAGGACAAGAAAACAGGACAACGATGTGTGCTCAGAGCTGGGTTTAGATGGGAGGCAAGAGAGGCCTCTGTGGGTAGCGAGTGATTGAACGGAACAGGAAATGATGCCCAAGAACCAGATCCGGGGAAATGTGGAGGAACACTCCAGGCCCTGGCCGGGAAAGAGCTCTGTGTCTTGCTCAGTAGGGTGTGATCGCTGCGTATGACCAGAAAGAGAAACAAAGTCAGCGTGCAGGAGCATGGCCAGTATCACAGACACCATCATCACAGAGATTGTGGGCACGTGACCCAGGGCCTTGTAGGGAAGGGCTGGGAATTAAGACTTTATTCTCAGCGGAGCCATTTGCAAATTAAGCAGCGGAGCAGCGAAGTCTGATTTACTTATAAGGATCATTCTAGTTGCTGGAGGACAGCATGGCTGTAGGATCGTGGGCTAAGATTAATCTAATGACCCAGTTCCCTTCTGAGATAGAGAAATAATGTATGAGCTAAATTGGTTTCTAGGGATTTTCTAAATAATAATGACAGATCAAGGTAACCATGCTTTAGTTATTACTATATGATTGTAACTTAAATCAGCTTAGGTAAGCTTAGATATACTTAGATGTGATACGATATTCAGTATGATAAAAGGAGTACAATTTATTTTTTTTCATATGTAAAAATAAGTATGTGTTATCTATAATATGCTACTAAATAATAAATTCAGTTATTCCTACCCTGTGAGAAGCTACAGGGGAAAGTGATTCATTTGTATATCAGGTAAACCGAGGTGGACAAAAGTATCCAGAGATCAGACTTTAGGCACACAACCCAGGAAAAAAGCAGGTTGTACAACCAATTGTTTTTTAGATGCTCCCACAATAATACTCCACGGTGGGGAGAGCACAGACAGCATCATCCTCTAAAGGCATCATTTCTGCCTTCAGACAATAAACTTTTGACTGGCTTTGAGACCCAGAAGATGGCCATGAAGCCACTGTTCTCTGGAATTAAGTGCATGATGGTAGAAAGTTTCTGGCTAAGGGCTCTCTGCTCTGAGCACCAACAAGGAGATAATTAGGTTCCATTTTCAATAGCCATAGGTAGCTATCTGACAGGATTTATTATCCCATGACATCATTTGACTGTTATCCCACTACATCATCTGACAATAAGAGATACCCTACTACCTCTTTTTACCCAACTTTCAATTTCTACTGACAATCCAAGGGTCATTACTTTGTGGGGGTTTTTTTGTGTTTTGTTTTGTTTTGTTTTGTTTTGTTTTGTTTTTGAGAGAGTGCTTGTGAGCAGGGGGGCAGGAAGAGAGAGAGAGGGAGAGAGAGAGAGAGAAAGAGAGAGAGAGAGAGAGAGAGAGAGAGAGAGAGAGAGATTCTTAAGCAGGTTCCACCCCCAGCATGGATCCGTATTGGGGCTCAATCTCACAGACAGTGAGATCATGACCTGAGCCAAAATCAAGTTGGATGCTTAACGGACTGAGCCACCCAGGTGCTCCTACTTTATGGTTTTTATGCCTAGAATAACAGCATCCAGTATGATGAGCTAGAAATAGCTCATTGCATATGATCTACATGTATAGGAAACACTAATGGGCTCCTCCTTCTAGAAAGAGCTACCTTAAAATCAGTGAGTGTTCTGAGCATGGGACAAAACTGAAGAATAGGGAAACTATTTTGCATAGGTGTGTGATACCATATAGGCAGAATGAAATATGACAGAGGTTGAAAAATTTATTTCATTTGTTTCCAACCTATAGCACTCAGTCACCACTAGATGGCACCATTTCTTTTTTCTTTTCTGTTTTTATTTTGCTTCGCCTTGTTTTATTTTTACCTGAGAAAACAGTATTCACAGGATATTGGCAATAAAAATGATTTTTGGTTCTCTGAGTTGCTTTAACAAACTTAGCAGTCTTCATAGTCTCTGAAAAAAGAAGAGCATAGTCAGTCTAATTTCCAAATACTGATGGATTGCAGAATGTACAACAGCATATCTCTACTGACCATGAGGAAGCTTAAGAAATTAACAATTTCTACTGCTGAATTCCTACAGGATCCCATGGATCTTTTTCTCACCTCTCTTCCTCCTTGTACTGCATTTTAACTAGTTTTGCGGTACCCACTGCACCCCATATAGCCAGCAAACTTCCAAGATCCTCCTGCCTTGCTTTTACAGTGGTTCTTACTTCACCCCTTCTCTCTGCAAGGCTGGAACCTAATACAGAGCTAAGAATCTCATTCCCAGTTTTTCCAGTTAGAATTCTTTTCTTCAATCTATTCTTCACTTGGAAATACAATTTATTCTCAAAACACTGCTCAATCATGACATTGTGCTATTTTTTTAGTCATCCCTTACACCCCAACATGGGGATCAAACTCGTGACCCCCAAGATCAAGAGTTGCGTGCTCTACCAGCTGAGCCAGCCAGGTGCCCCATGACTTTGTACTATTAATGACATTATATTACATTTTAACAGCATTTAAGTCTAACCTCTCACCTTGATGTTAAATTCTTTCAGTTGTCCTTTACCTAGCCAATATTGTCTTCTCCTGCTACCTAATACAAAAACTTTCCAATTAATCTACATAATGTTTTGCAAAATAAGATTATAACTATAAGTATAGGTTTTGGATTGTTTCCTTGCCTGCTTGCTTAGTTGGTTGGTTGATGGCCAGTATAGTATATATTGATTAAGAGTGAGGATTTCTGGAATCAAGCTGCCAGAGTGGTTATTCTAGCCCTGCCATATACTAGGGTTTGGGTTTTTTTTTTCTTCTTATTTTGTTTAATGTCTACCACCAACATGGGGCTTGAACTCATGACCTTGAGATCAAGAGTTGCATGCTCTACTGACTGAGGCTGCCAGGTGCTCCCATACACCAGGTTTATAGTTTAAAATAAATTAGCTCATATCTCAATGCTGCACTGCCCTCACTTATGAAATGAAGATAATAACTATCTACCTTATCAAGTTACCATGAAGATTCAAGGAGTTAAAGGCTGTGAAGCTTGTGAAACAGTATCTGACCTGTTCAAAGTACCCATTAATTGTCACCTGTGTCCTGCTCCAGCTTCTCTCTCCTCCTATCGTCTCACTTCATCACACAAGCAATTTGGCAGAATGCCAAGTTCAAAAAACATATGTTGAATTAATTAATCCCTTTTGTTTGTTTTTTGTTTTTTTTAGTTTATTTATTTTGAGAGAGAGCACATGCATGTGAACAGGGGAGGAGCAGAGAGAGGGAGAGAGAATCCTAAGTAGCTCTGCATTGTCAGCACAGAGCCCAACAAGGGACTCCAACTCAGGAACCATGAGATCATGACCTGAGCTGAAACCAACAGCCAGATGCTTAACCAACTGAGCCACCCGGGCACCCCTAATACCTTCTATTTGGTTTGACTTTGCTTCCTTTCTCTACTGAAAGCTGGGATTTCTTTAGTGCCAAGCTTAAGGTCCAAAACTCTCTCTGAAACCTTATGTTTCATGCATACAAGTGTGTGTGTTTAATGTTTTTTTATTATTTGAATTTTTTTCTTAATGTGTGCTTTCTATCAGTCTTTTAATTGTAATTTCCAACTCTAGGTTTTAACCCTCTCAGGGCAGAAATCATAGTGAATGCCATGGGAGGGCAAAAGAAGTAAAAACCTCTGCCTGCAAGAGCTTTACCCTCTCACAGAGAAAAACAAGACGGAAGATGGCGCAGTTCATATTTACTAACATGCGTTAGCTATGAAAAGTAAAGATAGAAAGTAGAAATCAAGTGCTAAGAATGAGAAGCCTTAGGGCCGGGGTAGTCAGGAAAGACTTGGAAGAAGAGGTGCAACTCCAGTTGGGAAGTGAAGGATAAATGGAATTAGACTAGAAGGGTCTTGTTAAAGTGTTACAGAATTATTATTATTTTTCTTTTTAGATTTTAATTTTACTGTTTATTTTCAAAACAAAGAGCAGGAGTGGGGGAGGGGCAGAGAGCGATGGGGACAAAGGATCCCAAGCAGGCTCTGTGCTGACAGCAAAGAGCCAATGTGGGGCTCAAATTCAGGACCTGTGAGACCATGACCTGAGCTGAAGTCGGACGCTCAACCAACTGAGCCACCCAGGTGCCCCAGAATTATTTTCATGCCTACTGCCCAATTTTTGTTTTCCACCTGAATTTCCTTTTAGCAAAGACCAAGTTTGGTTTGGTTGAGTACTGGATTTCAGGGCTGCTTTTACACACCATGAGAGAGGACATGCACAGAGGCTCTCCAGGAACAGATCTGTTAACACAGGATTAAGAGCTGGCCTCAGTTGGTTGAGGTATCTCACCTCCTATCTTAAAATAATTACTATGAAGGTGGCTTTGAGGACATAAAATCAGTGCTTAAAGCATTATAAAGCAGTCTCCACAAAATAAGTTTCCATGAAAAAATGGATATATATATATATATATACACACACACGTGTGTGTTTATATATACATGTATATACAGATATGTGTGTGTGTATATATATACACGTATATATATATACATATATATATATTGCTTTAATTTAATACATATATATGTATATATATATAGAGAGAGAGAGAGAGAGAGAGAGAACAGAATAAAGAGCCCAGAAATAGACACACACAAATAGTGAACTAATCTTCTATAAGGTAGCAAAGTTAATACAATAGAGAAAAGATAGTCTTCCCAACAAATGGTACTTGAATAATTGTACATCCATATGTGAAAAAGAGACAGAAGGAGGAGGAGGAGGAAGTGGAAGAATCTAGACCCAGATTTTATACCCTTTACAAAAATTAACTCAAAATGAATTTTAGACCTAAATATAAAATGCAAAACTATAAAACTTCTAGAAGATAACAGAAGAAAATCTACATGACCTTGGGTTTGGCAATGAGTTTCTGGATGCAACACCAAAAGCATGATCTACAAAAGAAAAAAATTTTTTTTTATCAATTGGGCTTTATTATAATTATAATTTATTATAATTAGAAGATGAAGAGACAAGCAAAACAGTGGGATAAACTATCTGGAAAACACTTATCTGATACAGGACTTCAAAACATACACAGAATTCTTAAAATTCAGCAATAAGAAAGAACCCAATTTAAAAGTGGGCTAAAGATCAGAACAAAAAAGATATACACATGTCAAATAATTGCATGAAAAGATGTTCAACATCGTGTATACTTAAGGAACTGCAAATTAAAGCAATGACATACTACCATTAGAATGACTAAAATCCAAAAAAAAAAAAAAAGGACAATACCAAATGTACAAAGATACAGAGCAATAAGAGTGCTCATTCATTGCTAATGGATATACGAAATAGTACAGCCACTTGAGAAGATAAGTTGGGAGTTTCCTATGAAGCTAAACATAGTCTTACCACATGATCCATCAAAAATATTCCTTTATAGATGGAAAAATCATTTCCACCCAGAAACCTGCACTAGAATGTTTATAGCAGCTTTACTCATAATCACCAAAAACTATGAGCAACCAAGATGTCTTCCAATAGATGAATGGATAAACAAACTATAACACATCCATATAATGGGATATTATTCAGTGGTAACAGGAAATGAGCTATCAAGCCATTGAAACACATGGAGTACTTTAAATGCTTATTGATAAGTGAAAGAAGACAATCTGAAGAGGCTACGTACTGTATGATTCCAATTATATGACAATTGTAAGGAGTTTAGTGATTGCCACGGGTTGAGAAAGAGGAAAGAGAGGGATGAATAAGTGAAGCACAAGAGAAACTGCTCTGTGTGATGTTGTCATGAGGTTGGAATGAGTTTGCCAAAGCCCTTAGAACTGTACAACACAAAGAGTGAACCTTAATGTAAATTACGGATTTCAGCTAATAATAATGTCTGAATATTGGTTCATTAATTGTAACAAATGTACCACACTAATTCAAGGTGTTAATAATAGGAGAAGTAGCAGGGGAGAAGGGACAATATTTGGAGTTCTCTGTACTATCTGTTCAATATTTCTTATTTTAAAAAATTAAAATTAAGGGGGTGCCTGGTGGCTCAAGTTAGTTGAGTGTCCAACTCTTCATTTTGGCTCAGGTCGTGAGCCCAGGGTCATGGGATCAAACCCTGTATCAGGCTGTATGCTTAAGATTCTCTCTCTCTTTCTCTCTCTCTCTGCTCCTCTCCCCCACTTGCATGTTTTCTCTAAAAAACAACAACAAAATTATGTAGAGGGGAAAAAGTGTATCTGACTTTGGAAGCAGCCAATAACATGTTGAGTTACTACAAAAATCACACAACATTCCTTTACTTATCACAAAGAATAATGCCTTTGAATAAATCACTAGAGTCTGTTTATTTATGCCAAGCTGACTTAATATCAGCCAGTTCCTATAATACCTCCTAGACTGTTCATGTCGACATGACTTAGCAATTCTGTCCGTACTCACAGTCACACACCTTGGGTTTTGGAAACACAACAGTGGCACAAAAAACACCTCAATACACTCATAGAGAAACAAATAGAATTCACCCATGATCAGAGGTACTGGACACACCACAAAATAATTTATTCACTTTTTCTTACTTTCTAATTTCCCATTTCTACTTTCTTAATTACTGTGTTGGACAGCTCCTTCCCATGCCTTCTCAATCTCAGAATGTAACTGTGTGAGCCTGGGTTTTAATGTGGCCGGGATGACAAAGAGCAATGGTGAAGCAATATGTATGGCATCTCCAGTTCTTTAATAGTGCAATGGCAGGCATAAGTAATACTTAACTACAAATTCCTACCCCCGAGATGGCAAGACCCCAGAAAGAACTAGGAATAGGACCAGAAGTGGAAAACAGTTTTTCAGTCAAGATAGATTTAACTTCACAAAATTAAGTATTTTTAAAACCGGAATAACAAAAGACACCATAAATGAAGACATAAAATAGATAGAAGGTAATAGTATGTATATCCAAAATACATAACGAGCGTCTACAAATCAGTTGGAAAATTACAAATCTCCAGTTTTAACGGATATGAACAAGCCTTTCCCAGAGCACACTATATAATCAACATATGAAAAAATATTCAACCTCACTAAAATGAGTAAAAAGCCAATTTAAACAGAGATACTATTTTTAACTTCAAATTGAAAAAACACTAAAGAGAGCATTGGGGAAGGACTGGGGAAATAATCCTTTACATATTGTATACTGGTATGGTTACAAATTCCAGGGAAATTTATGAAGAAATAGTATTTCAAAATTGTATGGATCCAGCAGTTTTACTTCTATAATTATTTCCTAAAGAAAACCTGTGTGCAAAGTTATATTTACAAAAAAATATTTTCTGCTGCCTCGTTGGTAATAAAAAAAAATTAGAAAGAGCACAAATCTCCGTCAGTTCAAGAGTGGTTAGACACATAGTACTGGAGTCACACTCTCGAAAGCTGGGCTCCCATTAACCAGAATAAACTAAACTAGACCAACATGCAGTCCTTTTAAAAGGTTTTAAGATACATTTTGACCCCCCTCTTTGGTAGTAAGCTTTATATTTTATATTTTAAAACGTGCATACCTATGACACAGAAATTCTGTGTACAAGATTCTGTCCTACAAAACACAAAAAGCTGTAGAACTCTGGTCAATATTTCCCAAACTATTGTCAAATATAAAAAAATATGTCCAGGGGTGCCTGGACAGGTGGCTCAGTCAGTTAAATGTCTGACCCTTGATTTCAGCTCAGGTTGGTTTGGGAGTTGGAACCCTGCAGTGAGCTCTGTGCTGACAGTATGGAGCCTGCTTGGGATCCTCTCTCTGTCTCTCTCTCTCTGTCTCTCTGTCATAAATAAATAAATATTTTAAAAATATATACATTCAAAAGAAAAGAAATCTGTGAAAACCAACCAACTTTTAAGAACTTATGATTCCTTCACCCACTTCTGTTCTGATGTGGCATACTCTACAGGATCTGATGTAATCAGATCAAATTCAAAGGAAACAGCTTTTCGGTGCAAGACCTCAGTAAATCATTTCTGCAAAATAAACAGTAAAGGATGAGTTTGGGATGAGTTACAGTAGAAGGATGTGAAATCTCACTCTCTGGGACTTCTTAAAATGATAACATTCCCACAAACGTCTGCAGTGGTTTCAACGTTTGGCATTTGTGTAGCAAACACCGAAAGACAGAAGGACAGAAAAGGAGTTACTTCCAACTAGCTAATGCCATCAGTTTCCCCCAGTGGAGTAACTATTTCCTTTCTAAATACACGAGCTCTGTTTCTTTGAGTCTGAAATTGGAAGTTCAATGGTCGAATTTTTAACATATTTGTCTTAGGTTAGGTTTGATGGGGCTACTCTGAAGTCTACGGTTTTTTGTACTAAAAATTGCTTCAATTGTGTATTTATCTCCTGCCTAACAGATGCGAGGTAATTTCAGGCACATGAACCAAAGAGACTTTACTCTGAAACTTAGTGTAGTCATGCCAGACAGATATCAACATTACTACATATTCCTTTATGAAATTAAATACACCGTATTTTTACTCCTAGAGTTGTGTCCAAGAAACTCACAAATGCGTATAAACACACACTGACTCTGTTATTCAGACGTTCATGTTCTCTTCCAATCTGCAGAGTAAAGGTGTCAGTTCAGTTGTACCAATCATTATGCCAAATTTCAAAAACTGACAGCATGCTCCATTTTTGCCGGTGCCAAATTGTATTTTTCCAGATGCACAAGAGTATTTCAAGAAGTTTCAGCAAATCTCACAAGTGTTTAATTCTAAAAGAAATAATTGTTGAACCAGCTCTCTCTGGATTAGAGTGTGTTAAGTCAATGTTTGGTTTCTGTTGCAGGGGAAGAAGTTTGTGGCGGCTCATGGAGCTTCCATTCACCAGCCTGGAAATGGCATTCATTTTATTGGCTTTTGTTATCTTTTCCTTATTTACTCTGGCTTCCATCTACACTAACCCAGACGAGAGGAATGAAGGTAAAAAGAGAAAGCTCTTTGTGGTTAGTCTCTATTTCCTTTCTTTTCCAATCACCTTTTTGTATGATCTGATTGGTTTAGTTTCTATTCTGTATGTGAGGATGCGTTTGTTTTGGGGTGTGGTGTGTGTCTGTGAGAAAGGGGGGGGGGGAGAGTTTCTTATTAAGTAGCATAAAAGAGCTATTGTGGCACTTTACCAATATTTTTTAAAAGTTTGGAAACGGAAAAATTCATCACGTGACTTCCAATCCCAGAATTTGGCAGATCTTATGCCCTGAACCTAATATATACATAGATATACATGTTTGCTTGTTTGTTTATCTAATTTTAACTTTCACCATCCTCCCATCCCTGTCCCTAAAACAGAAATTTAAAGTGTACAAAAAGCTTAATGTTTTAAAAAGTTTTAAAGGTATTTTTTTTTACAAGACAAACACGAATTTATCAGAAACAAATTGCATCATAGTATAGTATACTATAGAGTGTGTGTGTATTCAACTATGCATGGGAAGAAAAAGGATTTGAGTTTTTTCTAATGATTTCTTGTCAAAGCCCAAACATTTGAAAAACAGAAGTATCTTAAAAACTCACCACATATTTTCCCGTTGCCAATAATAATAATTGTTAACGATTTAAATGGTTGTGCTTGGTATTTTATAGTATTGCCTGATACAAAATTGATGGTAACTGGCCATTTTTAAGACCAAAAAGTTTACATATATATAACATGCCAAGGAAGTTATACATATTTGTAGAGAACAAGATAAATATCATAAAAAGAAAATTGTATTTCCTACAACTGTGATACCCATCCATCAATTTTTGGCTTTAAAAGAAGTTATCTCTGTGAAATAAAATATTATTCTCTGTCTTGACATACAACATTTAACAGAAGTAGAAAACAGAAGTCACAGTGAATAGATAATCCAATTCATACTGACATGAGATTAGGAAACATAATTGGAGTCCATAAGTCATTTTCCCACTCCACATTATGTTAGTTTAAGATGGGTTTGGCTGAAAGAAAGAGCAAAACCAAAATAGAAGCTACTTTAACTAGATAATAATGTATCTCTTCCACATTGAAAGGAAGCCTGGAGGTAATAAGTTCATGGCTGACACAGCGCTCCTTGGTGTCCTGGACAGGCTAGTCCTCTCTTGGTTCTCTCTCTTCTTCAGCTTTCAGCTCCCGTGTCACGGACGAATGAGGCTGACCCATCTTTTGCTATCATGTATGCAGGCCAAGCAGCAAAAAGAAGGAAGAACCGCACACTTCTTTCCTCTAAGGGTACTTCCAGAATTCACATATACCGCTTCCCTTTGGCCAGAATTTAGTCCATGGTCATGCCCAGAAGGAATCTGGGAAGTGTAAGTTTTATTCTGCAAGGCATGTGCTAAGCTAAAATTTGGGTTTGTGTTCCTAAAGGAAGAAGAGAGGGCACAACCAGCAATGTCTGCCAGACACATAGTCTCCTAACCCTGCATTTATTATGGGGCTAATAGTCCTTAAGTCATGGAACATTTGAACTAGAAGGAAGGTGAAGAGAGCATCTAATCAATTGATTCTTAACCAGAAATGAATATCAGAAAGACACACATGCTTCAGGCCCACCACAACCTACTGAATATGCATTTCTAGGTGTTACAACTGACCATGTGTCTTTACACATGCTCCCCACATTCTTCTAAATTTCATCTCTGCTGTTCACATTTCAGGTGGGATAACGGACACCCAGACATGGTCAGTAAGTTTCTCAGGTGCTCAGTTAATAATAAGAAGAGACGAAACTAGAGCACAGGCCCCGTAATTCCAAGCTCACTGCCCCATCTTAGTACACTGCGTTGCATCCCTAGTTATAATCCATGAGCACGAGGAGCCAAAGGGTTAGAAGAGTCATAGAATTTTACCTTCCCTTTACATTTTCATTTTCCATTTTTCACAATCTTATTTTTCTCCAACTCTGTTCTTCCTATATCTAATGTTTATTTTCCCAGCTAAAGCTACTCCTTCATCTGAATACTATCATACTAACAGGACTAGAACTAGCTGTTCAAGGATTCCCATGGAAGAACACCTTTGGCCTAGCACTCACTTATCTTCATGACTGCCAGAACAGACATAAGCACAATTTTACATAAGAAGCAAAAGGTGTACACTTCCCTAAATGTGGTAAGACTTATGAGTAAAATCTACCTTCATTAAAATAGCAAGCCTATTTTAATTTCCTTTCACAGCACAGCAGAGAATTACAGGAGCCACTAAAAATAAACTTAAATGATGCAGATTTAATTTCACTCATGTTTATTAAAAATCTAGTGGACTTAAGCTATAATTAATGGAGGATCTAAAGATGAATAAGACCCAGTTCCTACCTCAGGGAGCTGATATTCTAGTGGGGATTCAGTTACATAACAGAGAAGAATTCAATAAATGGTCTATCATTCAGTAGGTTCACATGAGGGGTTGAAATTCTGTATTGCTAGTAAGTTTCCAGGTAATAACAATGCTCCAGAAGATAAGTCAAGCCACTGATATACACATTCCTAGGCTCCAAGGGTGGCCTAGATCATCTGTGTACAGCAAGTAAAGAGAGAGCTTGAGTATATGGCTGGGCTGTCCACTTGCCTGAAAGCAAGGCCCTACAAGGTGCAGAACAGAGACAAAAGCAGGAGAAAAGAGACCACAGGCCTCCACTCTATTCCTGCATCAGGCCCTACAAATGTCAGGAATGGGTGGGCTTATATTTAGGAAAATATTTTATATATCTAGAAAATTCACAGACATTCCTTAAAATCAAAATATTTTAGTATCACAAGATTTCTGCAACTCTTATTAGTTTATGAATCCACTATCTCATTTGTAATTAGTATTCTCAATAGTCTTTCTCTATAGAGATAGAGAAATAAGGAAACAGTTAAGACAATTTTCTTTGTTAAAAGAAGGTGTCATGGGGTGCCTGGGTGGCTCGGTTGAGCATCCGACTCTTGATTTCGGTTCAGGTCATGATCTTCTGGTTCATGAGCTCAAGCCCCACATAAGGCTCCATGCTAACAGTGCAGAGCCTGCTTGGTATTCTCTCTCTTTCTCTCTCTCTCTCTCTGTCTCTGCCCTTACCCACATGCATGTGTTCTCTCTCTCTCTCAAAATAAATCAATAAGCTTAAAAAAAAAAAAAAAAAAGAAGAAGATGGTTTAAGGTATGACAAAGCCCTTAAATATTTCAGGAGAATTTATTTGTTGAGAAACTGACCAATAACCCACATTTTTGTTCTTGTTACCATAAGGAGTCTCCAGATAAAACTTTTTTCAAACACTTTCAATCCAGCAATCTTCTCACTGGAAGGGAAGGTCTGGCTATTTTGATCCCTAACTAAATTTACATGGATCACTGACCGTTAAGAGTTACTAAAGAATGTTGCTTTTGTTCTGGACTATAACCTATATTTTAAAATTTAAAGTGAAAACTTAAAATACATATAGCTCTTATTTGTAAATTTGTAAATTCAAAACAGAACAGAATTTAATCACTGTAGAAAATCATGAAGCCCCAAAGAAATCTTCTTGGCTGTTCAATGAAGCTTCATCTAACACCACCATGATCAAAAGTCCTTTCGTGGACCACAAACTTAAACATTAACGTATTCTGGCATTACACAAGCACCCAAAACACATTATCTCAAGAGTATTACTGTTTTCCTTTGAGATTCATGGGTGCCTACTTCACTGCTATATTGTCTTAAAAATACTAAAATAAAATACTTGTAGCTTAATGATTATAGAATTAATTTACACAGTGCCTTTCCAAAGATATTTTAAGAATCCAGTCAACCTGAAAAAAAATAATTGCCATCTCATTTTGATGACTTAAAAATAGAGAAAAATGTAAGTTACATCATAGAAGTGGAACTTAGAATGAGACAGAACTTCTTCCTCCCAGTCTAGGACACTGTTTTACCAGTCCAGACTACACCTTCTCACTGTCAGCATAAAAACAATGATGACGACAATGATGCTTGCCACATAAACGCCAGGATGCTAAACACTTTAGATGTATTATTTAATTTAATTTTAAAGCAATCCTAGAAGATGGGTAATAATAACTTCACTATTTTACAAGTGAGGACACTGAAGCTTTAAACCTTAACCTTAGATCGCTCAGCTAATAATCGACAGAGCCAAAGTTGAACTCTGGATTATAGGATTTGAGAACCTATATGTGTAACCAGCATACTTTCTTTCCAGATTACCTAGAAAAAGATACTTGCTTTAAAAAAAAAAAAAAAAAAAAAAAAAAAAAGGAGGGGGGGCACCTGGGTGGCTCAGTCAGTTAAGCATCTGACTCTTGGTTTCAGCTCAGGTCATGATCTCACAGTTCGTGGGTTTGAGCCCTACATCAGGATCTGTGCTAACAGTGCAGAATCTGCTTGGGATTCTCACTCTCGCTCCCACTCTCTCTCTCCCCCCACCCCACTTTCTCTCTTTCTCTCTCAAAATAAACAAACTTGGAAATAGTTATAATTAAAAAAAAAAAAAGAAAAGAAAATGCATATATACTTCTCTTTATTCCTACAAAGGACTTTAATTGGCTAAAAATATATAACAAAATAAAACTAAATTTCCAATAAGTAGATAAGGGAATCTAGACAAAGGGAAAAGTAAGGGTGGGAAACAGAAATGGGTGGTCTGGTGGTGAGAAGGCTAGCATACCATTTCAGCAACGAGTACAAACTGCGTTATTCAACATTCCTTCATTCATGTCCTGGCTGTGCCATTTGGTGACTCTGTAACTTAGGACAAATTACACAAATTCTCAAAACCTCCATTTCTTCATCTGTGTCCGGGGATGGTAATAACACCTGCCTCATAGAGTTGAAGTGAGAACTTCATGAAATAAAACATATAAACCACAGAAGGGTGCCTGTTATTGGGTTTTCTCTTTTGAAGTCTTCATAATTAGGAATTTAGAGAGGGCAATGAAGGTCTTTATAAAGCAAAGGAAAACATTTACTACAGAACCAACACAATTTGTATCCACGTAAACTGTTCACACACCTGGTAAATGTGTTTGTTTTAAATATCTGGCTATACAATCCATTCAATATAAATCAACTACAAGGTGACATCACATACAAAAGGTATCGATCTGATGTAAACGAAGGGAAAGGACTACTGGAATTACTCAGGCAAAGCCATTCACAAACGAGTATTTGATTGAATTAGACCTAGAAAAATGAAAAAGAGGAGGATACACAGGCATTTCAAAAAAGAATAAAGTGAATACAAAAGAATCGAAAGACATTTAAGAAGATTGATGAAACCTTGAATTTTTTTTGCAAATGATATCCTCTATAAAACTGTCCTATGAAAATGGCAAAGAGAAGAGTAGTGTATGGAGCCGTGTGTGATACAAGTGTGTCAGGAAAGAAATGCCCTCCAAACCAACAGCCCATCCATTCTTTTTCTGAAATTAGCTTATAGTTGGAATGACAAATTGCACTTTATTAAATGAGACGATGTATTTATTTTTGTCATTTTACATTTTATTTTTCAAGGTAGAGGTCCATTCAAACCTTTGTTGCTATCTCTTATTAAATTCTGCCCTGAAAGTAGATTCACTTTAAATTAACTTTTCCAGTACCAGTTATTCTCAGATTAAAAAGAAATTTCCTGTTACAGAGTATATGCTCAACAGTGTTAGCCACCATCAGTTATTGTCCAAGAAATTATCTGGATCCATGCTGTCAAGTCTACCCACCAGAAGGAGTGGGTCTGAATTTTGGTCCTATGCTTTCTTTAAAGTCAACCCAGAAGAGAAAACTGACAATGTTGATGTACCTGAGCTCTGTGCTTCTGGAAGACAACTATAGTTAAGAAATTGTCCCAACTTTTATTTTCCAAAATCCCCTGACTCTTGTGTTCTGGGAAACGGCTTACCACAAAGAACCACCTTTCCCCATATGATGTAGATAAGACTGTCCATTCTTTCTCATGACTTCTGTAAGACTCTCTATGACTTCTTTGTTTACCAATGACAGGGCCAAACATAGACCTTTCCCCTTTTGCCTGAAGCTGCTGACAAGGACAGACATAGACCCTCCAACTCCCTGTTCTTTGTCTCATGAATGATTTAACTGAGATTAGACCTGTTTGCCTTCCCCGGGGCGCCTGGGTGGCTCAGTCGGTTGAGCTACCAACTCCTGATTTCTGCTAAGGTCATGATCTCACGGTTCATGAGTTCAAGCCCTGAGTCTGCCTCCACACTGACAGTGCAAAGCCTGCTTGGAATTGTCTCTCTCTCTCTCCCTCTCTCTCTCTCTCTCTCAAAATAAATAAGTAAACTTAAAAAATAAAATAAAATTAGAAAAAGGGGGGCTTCCTGGGTGGCTCAGTCAATTAAGCATCCAACTTCAGCTCAGGTCATGATATCATGGTTTGTGAGTTTGAGCCCTGTGTCATGCTGCTGTCTGCATAGACCTGTCAGCGCAGAGCCAGCTTTGGATCCTCTGTCCCTCTCTCTCTCTCTGCCCTTCCCATTCTCCCTCTGAAAAATAAATTAAACATTAAAAAAAAAAGAGCTCTTTGTCTTCCTGAAACTAGCTAGGCATAGAGATCAACATTTCCTACACAGCTAACTGACAGACTTTCTTTGATCACAAAACAATTCCAACTGTAAAGCACTCACCTGTGACTTTTCTACTCCTGTCTCTAGTTGTCTAAGGTAAAACCACCCTGCTGAGACACTGTCTGAAGTATTCTCCCTGTTTCCATAGCCTGAATAAGATCAACATCTTCACTTGAGTTTTGTCTTTGGAAAACATAATCTAGTCCTTATATGTGATAATCTGATATGTATACGATAAAAATAAATAGTATAGTGGCTAGAAGAAATACAACTTTTTCTAGTATGGAGAGAAAAAGAAGTGTTCACTAATAAGAATCTCCAGAGGGTCTCTAGTTCAGTGGCTTTGAACTGTTTTTGGCTGAAATCCACTTCCAGATCCCTCCCTGACTGCTCCCCCCGCAACCATCACCACGCGCTTATTCATGTGTGTAAAACTGAAATGAGAGTTTCATAAGATAATACTTCACCTCATCCCAGGCGACATACTTTAGTACTTTATGTTCTGCTTTGTCTTCTTCTTTTTTTTGATGCTGATAGCAGCCCTCGTGAGAGACTACATGACCCATTAAATCCTAATTAAATTCCACTAAATTCTAATCATTTCTAAATTCTAAATCCAGGCAATAGCAGCAAATACAGCTGGGAAGACGATTTTCACAAGCTACGTGTTAATCCCTCAGGCAAAAACCTTCACTAATTTACCATTGCCAAGAAAATAAAGTAAAGATTCCTAAAGCTCTTGGTTTTCTTCCAAGAGGTAAATTTCCACTTACCTATTAATAATGCCTTCCTCTTCTATTTGAATCTTACTCTTTCAGGCCATTTCCTCTTTTTATAATCACTCGAACCCAGAATGAGTTCTTTTAGCACATCTGTTACATATCACTAATTTGGCACTTCTCCTTTTCACCTTGTATTATTAATAACCTTTGCTTGTATAGGAAGTGCGACCACAAAATAATGAGACAGAGCTCCATGATTTGTTACCGGAATTAACTGACCATCCAACAAATATACGTTTATTTCATACCATTTACAAGAAGACACTGTGCTAGGGGTGGGGTGAGAAGAGCACGTTACCCAATCACCAGTCTTGTGCTTAATCTCCAGTTTTATAGGACAGAGGAAGTAGGTAAATAAAAGTACACAATAATTTTGTTCACATAAAAATAAAATTCTTCATCTCTATGTGATGGCTTTTGTTGAAAAGTCAAGAAAGTAAGGCAGGAAACCACCAAAAGCGATGTTTTAGAGAAAATAAGCGGAACCACTTTGCATGTCCCTTGGAATGTAAACTCCATAACACAGAGGTTTGGTCTATTCAGTCACTGCTTCATCCCAGCACTTACAAAGCACTGCCTGGGACAAGGGCGGCTCTCAGTAACTCATTACTGAATAAGCCAGTAAATAATACCTGCCGTTTATTTCTTTAGACAAGCTCCACAGATGAATTCCAAATATTATTAGCGTAATATGCTGTTTCTCTCACTCGTTCTATAGCTCTTTCTACTCCTACTACTAATACTCGAACTGTTTTGTGTATATTCATCATTTAAACTTCATATTAAATTTATGAAGCAGATACTTCTACCATATTGTGTCTAAAATCCGCCAAGACTGCCCACTGGAATCCTGTCTATAAAATCCCTTAACTAGTACATGAGCTGAATGGCCACGATGGGGCTTTTGTGTGTGTGCAAAGTCAACATCCGAACTATTTATAAACCTCCTTGTTGAAAACCAGTGATACGCGGCACAAACTACAGCTCAATATACAGAGGCTATTCATGACAGCACTCAAGATACATTTGATCACCCGTTATGATGGTCAGCCTTGATATCCATGAACTGAAACCATATTTTAACCTCAAATAAAACCTAGCTGGGACGAGTGTGCCTGCGGGACAGAGGAAATTACGGGATGCGTGCTGTAGCCAAACATAAATGGTGTGGTGGATTTTCCCTTTTTTATCATCCAGACCTTGGCTTCCTTTTGTTTCCCTGAATTACGGAGAATTGTTTTCCATCCATGCCATCGTTCTTCAGTTTTTAAACTGGACACTGTGAAACTACAGCATCAGTCTAGAAGAGGCTGGTATCACGGCCTCTTTATATCTTTAGAGACCAGCACATTGTGATGCAGCCCCAGCTACTTCCTGCCTGAATGACACTGTTGCCCACCTGCTCACCAGGCCCTGTCTTTGAAAGCCGTCTGGTCTAATGACCATAGGAAGTGATAAAATGTAAGTGACCCATCAGGGAATTATAAGGAGACACTGGTTAGGTAATGATCCTTCATCAAAGGTGTGTTCAGCCTCCTGACAGACAGTAGCCTTGCAACATCCCTGGGCTGGGCGTTGCCTTCCAGGACGGCTGTGGGACCGCCAGGTAAACAGCCCTGGTGACTTTGTCCATAGTGCACAGAACTTTAGAGAGAGAAATTAGGTGGGGGATGGACTCCCACCCTGATAAGATAAATCTTAAATTATCTTGGGATTCCTTAGATTCCAGAACTTTTTACCCATTAGGAGTTTGTTTAGATGCTTCAGCAAAGGTTATCCAATCGTGCCGATGTGTCCAAAAAGGCCTGCACTCCTTCCCACACTTCCTACCTGAAGGGACTAGATAGATGGGTCAGTGGAAAATAATGGTTAGAAAATTTGTGTTAGAGTCAGATAGAAATGGATCAAATTCTGTCCCCATACTTACTCGCAATGTGACTTGAGCAAATGGTATAAATTCTTCGAGGCTCACTTCATTTATATAATACTAATTACCCACGCAAGGCTGCTGTGAAAATTAAAATATGATAATATATTTAAAACAAACGCTACCTATTGCAAGAATTAAATCATAGCAGCCGCTTTCATTATTTTGCTATTTTTGTTGATGTTGTCCAGGCTGTCCTTTGGTTTGCGCGTATAACCTGCTATTCATGGTTCTGTGACACTAACAGACTGCTGTAGCTATGGTGTCTTCCAGGTTGATCCGTTTGCTGTTGTTAATAGAATACCCTTGGTGGTTCTTCTATGCATACTATTTATTCACTCCAGAAAAGCAGAGTTATGTAGAAGGAAGTCTCACTTCTATAGTGGCTTAGAAGCTAGTTCTAATTTTGTTTTGTTTGTGGTTTGTCGGTTTGTTTTGTTTGTTTGTTTGTTTTGTTTGGGCTTTGGTTTTCTTGGTGACACTGAGTGCCAAATGATAAAAGAAGTATTTTTTAGGGCGCCTGATTGCCTTGGTCAAAAGAACATGCGACTCTCGATCTTGAGGTCATTGAGTTTGAGTCCCACGTTGGGTATTTAAACTTAAAAAATATATATATAGAGAGAGAGAGATTGAGTACCTGCTACTCATCTCTGTATCAGACATTACAGTTCTTCAAAATAAGAAAAGACACCTCCTTTAGTCTGGAAAGACCTTCTGACTGGCAAAAAATTGTTGCAAGGACAAGTTTGAATTCTGGAATTTGGGTAGCTGTGTCCTTAAAGGAACACTGAGCAAATACAAAAAAGAGTCAACAAATAGAAATTGTTACAACACAACCAGGGCTCTAGCCGAATCATCTCCTACAAGGCCTATAAATGCCTCCATAGTTTCCTCACTAAACAGCTGGTCTCCATGCAAGTAACTGTTGACTGTAACGGGTTCACTGCCCTGACCGCAACCTTTTAAATATTCATGAGGCAAACGTATTGCACATTTCAGTAAACACATAATCTTTCGATACTGACCTGATGTTAAGGAATTCCTCTGACTTCTTTCAAAGAACGGTTTTATCCCACTTAACCATATCATACCATCTCACAGACAGCACCATGTGCACTCAGCAGGTGCAAAAGCAAAGTTTTCGATGAACGGAATTTGGCAGTAAAGCTCTTAAGGGTAGGCTAGGGCATACCTGTTAGCCATTGTTAACTTAAATAGTGACAATTTATAAACAAGGAATAGCTAAAGAAATCTTACAAAGTACATATATCCACTTTTGTTTCTGGTGTAGTGAGGTGGACTCCATAACAATCCAATGAATAACTAGTGGGACACCTCAATGGCTCAGTCACTTAAGTGCCCGGCTCTTATTTTGGCTCAGGTCATGATCTCACCGTCACGGGATGGAGCCCCACGTCGGGCTCTGCCCTGACTGCATGGAGCCTGCTTGGAATTCTCTCTCCCTCTCTCTCTGCCCCTGCCTCATTCTTGTGCTCTCTTTCTCTCAAAATAAATAAATAAACTTTAAAAAAAAATAAAGAGAGTTATAGGAACATGTTTAAGCATGGTATCTGTAAAGGTAAAAAGATAAGAAAGTCACAGGAGTGAATAGGCCAGCCTTGCCAGAGCAGGAAGCTACACTAGAAACAAGTCTGAAACTACCATGAAACTAAGGGTAATATTGTAAAGACAGCTTCAGTTGCACTGCTATTCTGTAAGCACCAGGCTCCTACCACATGGCATGAGATATAAGTGCAGAGGATAGAAATAGGAAGCTATTGAGTGATTTTTAAATAGAGACGATAAGAAATCAAATTGGATGTTCACTGAAGCATTGTTTACAGCAGTAAAAAACGGAAACAGGTTATACACACATCAGTATAGACATAAGATAAATCATGGTAGCTGCACATAATAGAATACTATGCAATAGCTAATAGCACCATCATTAAAATGTCCAAGATGCAGTACTTGGAAAAATATGTTGCTGAACAGCATTGTGATCTGATTTGTGTTTTGGGGTTTACATATTTGTGTGTGCTTATAAATATACATATACACACACATATATATGTATACATACATACACATAGATCAACCAATCTATTGATCATATCTTGAAGACAATAAATAGAGAAACCGGCAAAAGTGAGTAACTCTGGAGAGAAGAATTGGGAGAGGGGACTCCATGCCCTTCTGAACTGATGGACTGAACTTTTTTACCAACAACGTGTTACAAACTCCTTCCACTGTTGAATAATCATACATCTATAGCTGTTTACAGTTTACAAAGTACTTGCACTTGTTTCAAGGGACTCTCATAAACCTACAATGTTGGCTGGGGAGGCAGGAAGATCCCTGTGTCCTTCCTGATCTAGGAAATGGAAGTGTGTGACTTTCTGAAGTCACACAGCCAGCCAGTGACAGAACATACACCCTGACGTCCGGACATAAGTGCAGTACCCTCTACACTCCTTAAACAAGCAAAACTGGAGGAACTCTTCACACGCACAAAAACTCTGGCGAGCTGATAATTATCCAAATAATCCATGACATTTTCTCCCTGGGTTTTCATCATCCTCACACAGGCCTCTCACTGTGATTCACTAAGAGTCGTTCCACACTACTGAAGCCCCCCCCCCAACCTTTCTTTCTGAATAGACAAAAGTTTCATTTGGTCATCACATGCTATTGTGTATCTGCTATATTCTAGACATTGACAATATGATACTGGACATGTCATTCAATCATGTATTAGACAAATATTGATTCACTGTGGCAGAAGTTGACTCTTTTGATAAATAAATGTCCCTCATAAAGCGAACCTACATAATGTTGGGAAATTGAGTATCTAACCACATAACTATTTTATTACAGTTGTGATAAGTGCTAGGAAGACACATACAATATGAGAATCTGACCACATGAGAGACCCAGAAAAATGTCTCTGAGAAATGACATATAGGCTGAGCATTGACAGAGACGAGGGTGAGGCAATGGAGGGGGTGGGTAGAAAGAGAACTGTCATTCCATCTGTGGAAGACCAAACGGGCAGGCCATTTAACAAAAAGCGCAAAGAACTAACAGGATGCCACATGTGGTTTGATCACAGAGGGTCAGGCAGGGTGACTGGGACAAGGTAAGTAGGTGGGCTGGAAGCCAGGGTCAGGATTTCTGATTATATTCCATGAGCAAAAAGACAACAAGTAATGATTTTAAGCAGGGGAGAGACACAATTAGGTACATATTTTTAGAAGATCAATCAGATTAGAGTGGAAAGACAATGCTGGACAGGACAGGAAAATAATCAAGCAGATGATATGGAGGCCACCCAGGCAAGAAGTGGCCTAGATGAGGGAGGAGCAATGAATGTGTCTCCCCTCAGCACCACCAAAATTTTGAAAGAAATTTTGTTAAAAAATAAAGATAAAAAAAGAATTCCAAAACCCATGAAATCAGATGAGCATAAAGTGAGTACGGTTCTGATCTTAAAACAAATTTCTGGGGGCGCCTGGGTGGCGCAGTCGGTTAAGCGTCCGACTTCAGCCAGGTCACGATCTCGCGGTCCGGGAGTTCGAGCCCCGCGTCGGGCTCTGGGCTGATGGCTCAGAGCCTGGAGCCTGTTTCCGACTCTGTGTCTCCCTCTCTCTCTGCCCCTCCCCCGTTCATGCTCTGTCTCTCTCTGTCCCAAAAATAAATAAACGTTGAAAAAAATAAAAAAAAAACAAAACAAAAACAAACAAAAAAAAAACAAACAAATTTCTGTGCTTTATAAGTTTTATGGGTCTGCCAGTCATGAAAGTTTGATTTAAAGTTATCTGTTCAGGGGCACCTGGGTGGTGCAGTCAGTTAAGCCAACTCTTGGTCTCAGCTCAGGTCCTAATCTCAGTTTGTGAGTTGGAGCCCCACATTGGGCTCTGCACTAATGGCATGGACCCTGCTTGGAATTCTGTCTCTCCTTTTCTCTGCCCCTCCCCCCTTGTGCATGCTGTCTCTTTCTCTCTCAAATTAAATATGTTGCATGTAAAAATAAATAAATAATAAATAAATAAATTAATTAATTAATTAAAGTTATCTGTTCCTAAAAGAAATCACCACTGCAGTGATTCCATGTTAATCAGACATCACCAAACCCATTTGCCATGTAAGGAAATTCCTACTGTTTCTAGACCTGGCTCGTAAATCAGAGTCAACAAGTCGTCGTAAGACATAAACCTTATAGTCGTCAGAGTGGTGAAGCAAAACCACAGTAAGGAGGATGTCGATTTTGCCCATGTAAATGAGGGGAGGTATTTTTTTCTCCAATATCAATACACCTTTTTCCAAACAACAATAACAACCAGTAAACCCAAAACAAAAAAAATAAATATATGCCTCTAATAATACTAAATTAATTCAATGATAGCAGCATACACTGAGGGAGTGATACTAGATGACTGGATAAAAGATTACTTTCTTTTGTACACGAGTTGAGTTATCGGCAAAAAAATGCATTTTCAAGAGTTGATGGTATCCACAGAGAAAATAATAACAATAGTTTGCGTATTCACTGCATGCCAAGCACTTGACATAGTTAATCATCATCTGATCCTTGTGACCACATTAGAAAGTAGGGATGTATTATTACCTCTACTTGAAAGATGAGGAAAAGGAAACTCCCAGAAACAATGTGCCCAAGGTCCTATTCAGGAAAATGCAGGTCTAGGTCTGAGTGCGTGATCATGATTCATGTTCTTAATTAGCACAATTGAGTCAAGGTCCTATTCAGGAAAATGCAGGTCTAGGTCTGAGTGCGTGATCATGATTCATGTTCTTAATTAGCACAATTGAGTCAGATGTGAGAGTGGAAAGGGGAATCCACTCAGAAGTAACTGTGTGATTGAGAGCGAGTTGCCAAATTAACCCTCACTTCTGAATTCAAGAGTCCTTGAGCAAAGATAAGCCACCGTTGTTTACTATAGCAGTGAACTTTTTGTGGAAAAAACCGACCTCCTACCCTGAGGAAAATGTAAAATAATATTGAGAGTGGAAGGTACAAATGTAAATCCCGAGAATCCTCATCTTCAAATGAGGGTTTCATTAACTGCCTTCAAGTGCTGTTTGCAATTACCTGAGTTTGAATGTAAATTACCTAAATGGAAACATAAATTAAATGTCTTTTGATCCCAGAGAAGTTCACATTAGGATATGTATAACTGAAAGAGTGTGGTCTTATAAAGACCATAGATGAGGACTGTGTGTGTTCATTTCCAGTTCTTAAGTAATTAGAGTTGGGTTTACATTTTGGCCACCCCAGGCTATTTCCGTACTTTGTGGGTGAACTATTCAACATGCTGAACTAATGGTTCGCAACGTAGTGCTTTGGGTGCCAAAGGCCACAGGCACCAAGGTTTCTGGTTAAATTGTTGGGAATAAAATGCCAACATGTCTGGATCCCAAATTGTCTGCCTCTGCCTTCGCTTCATCAGTGAGGAAAGCCCATCTTAGCAAAAAGACCAAATCTAGATTGCTGGCCAATCTGTAGATGCACTCTTATTAGACATAGTTTTAAGACTAATGTTCTGCCATTTTTCTGTTCTCATTGGATGCTGTGAGCCTTCTGCACTTATGAATCAAATTGTCCAAGGTTAAGAAGGCATGCCATTAGTGGGACTGAGGTTCTCCTATTTCTCTCACTTGGAAGACTTGACCATGACGAATGATACAGGGATATAGTTAGTTACTTCTGATGGCAAATTTCAAGCTTGTTGCAAACGAAATCATAACATCCTCTCAGCATCAACACTCCAGACACACCTAATCCAGGGAAATAGTGGGGATCAATAGTGGGGATCTTTTATTTAAAAAGAAGGAAAAGACACAAGAAACCATTTAATAATGGGTTGCTAAAGGTGGAAATACAGCAAATTGTGAGAGTGGGTAACAAACTAGTTCCTCTATGTGATTCCCAGAAGTAATTTCAGTGGCCAGGCAGTAAGGGGAAATGTTTTACAAACACTGGAATCTAAGAGAAAATAATTTTACTCTATTGTGCTCAAGACCTGCCTCTGTGGAATTTGCTTCATGCCAAGGATAATGCTAAACAATGGGAACATCAAGGTTTTGTCTCTTTCACCAGTGAATTATGACAACTACATGCAACTCTTACAAATAATCCCTTAATTATATTTAAAAGAGGGATGGCAAGGGTGCCTGGGGAGCTCAGTTGGTTAAGTGTCTGACTCTTGATTTCAGCTCAGGTCATGATCTCACTGTTCATGGGTTCGAGCCCCATGTCCAGCTCTGCATTGATGGCATGGAGCCTGGTTCAGATTCTCTGTTGCCCTCTCTCTCTGTTCTTCCTCCCACCCCATGAAAATAAATAAACATTAAAAATAAAATAAAATGCGGATGGCTTCTCCTCCTCCTTCCCTTTTTCTCAGTCTGTGTAGCCTGGGCCAGGCATATATGAAAGATCTTTGTAGGTCAGTGAATCCTAACATTGGTAAACTGGGATTCTCTTAAAATAGAAAGGATCCTATAAAAGGATCAGTAACTTTACAACTAGGAAGAACAGAATAAAAGTCTACAAAGGGATTCATAACTTAGTGCCAACTATTAAATACTTTATGTAAAACTATTTTTGAAATCTCAGAAAATGTGCATTAAATTCTAAAATTCTAAAAGTTAACCAGGTGGACAATTTAAAACCACCCTGAGACACTACCACATACCCAACTGAATGATTAAATTAAGAGAAGAAGAAAGCAATACCAAGTGCTGCCCCAAATGCAGAGTAACGGGAAGTCTCATATGTTGCTGGTGGGAGCACAAAATAAAATACTACAGCTCCTCTGAGAAACAGTTTGGATTTTTTTTTATCAAGTTATACATACACTTACCATATGATCAAGCAATCCTATTCCCAGTACTTGTGTTCACTCAAAAACTTTCAGGAGTGCCAAAAACAAAAACCAACCCAAATGTCCTTTAGTGGGTAAATGGAGAAAGACTATAATACATTCATACAACACAGGACTCCTAGCAACAGAGAAGAATGAACTACTGATCTATGCAACAATATGAACAAATCTCAAATACATTATGCTAAGCTAGTGTTTTAGATGGATGTTTGAGACCAGATACTTCTTTGTCGTGGGAGGCTGCCCTGTGCATCGTAGGATATTTAACAGCATCCCTGGCCTCTTCCCATTAGATCCACGTAGCACTCCCGGAGTACTTCCAGTTCTGACAACCAAATATGTCTCCAAATCTGTCAGATGTCCTCTGTGGGGACCAAGGGTGCCCTCCATGAACAACGACTGTGCTAAGCAAAAGAAGCCAAATCCAAAGGTTGCATGCTGTATAATTCCATTTGTTTGACATTTGGCAAAAGGCAAAAACCTATAGGGACAGAAAGCAATAGTGATTGCCAGCTGGTAAGGATAGGAGGGAGGTTTGACTATAAGACATAGCACGAGGGAAATTGAATAAAGGGTCATGTCCTGTATCCTGATGACAGTGATGCTTTTGTCTTCGCAAAATTCATGGAACTGTCCACCAAAAAAAAAAGTGAATTTTGTTTTATGTAAATTGAAAAACAAATTTTAAAACGCACATAAAACACTTCTTTATCTCTAAAGCAATATACTACAATAAATATCATAGTTGAAATACATAAACTTAAGAAGAATAATATTTAATGCAGCATTAAATGAGAGTTCTGCATTTTCATGTCAAATATGAGGGAATATTTGTAATATACCAGTGACTATAAAGCATATAAACAGCATGGCGAGGTTTAAAGTTCTTTAATCTATGAATAAGTGTGTATATCTGTATATACAGGATAATTTTTAAAGACATTATAATAGCTTCCTCACAGTAATCATTTCAACAAAATGAATTTATTGGATATCTTAAATTCATTTCTGAATGGAAAGTTGTCTGCCAGTATAGAAAAGTATATTCTTCATATATTTACACATATAGATATGCATTTATAATACATCATGTAAAAATGAAAGGATTTTTTTACCCATACAGACATTTTTTTTTAACGTTTATTTATTTTTGAGACAGGGAGAGACAGCATGAACGGGGGAGGGTCAGAGAGAGAGGGAGACACAGAATCTGAAACAGGCTCCAGGCTCTGAGCTGTCAGCACAGAGCCTGACGCGGGGCTCAAACTCACGGACTGCGAGATCATGACCTGAGCCAAAGTCAGATGCTCAACCGACTAAGCCACCCAGGCGCCCCATACCCATACAGACATTTTTACTTCACTTACATACATTTCGCCATAGCTACTTATGCAGAAAAACCTCAGAAAATGGAAAATAAAGGAGCCATTTGCTTTATGACATAAAATTTTTTTAGTTAACTATCAAAGCATCGCTTTTGTAACTTGGAAAAGACAAGGATTCCAGGCATGATTTCTCCTCACCAGGGCATAATAAATCCTGCTGCTCACACACCATTTGCTGAAAAGCAAAATAAGAATCGTGGCCCTAAAAATAAAAATTAGAAGTAGCAGTAACTATGAAGAAAAAGTTGGAAGCAGAGGCCAGGGCCGGGAGAAGAGACTAATAGTGTGGGAGCCATCAGGGGACATCAAGACTTTCTCACCACTGCCTGGGGAGATGTAAAATATATGATTAGCGTACAAAAGACATTCCAAGCTTAGCTCTCAAGACTGCCTTTAAGTTATAGACTAATAACCTTAGCTGCCTTTTTGCTTCAACTCTGAATCAAGCAACAGTTTGATACGTTGTTGGTAAATGATTGCTAATGCCATTAGTTCTTGATAATAGAAAATTCCACATATCCAGATAAAGTTATTTTTTAATGCAGAAACAGACATTTGATGGGTATAAGACATTTTTTAAAAGATGGCAAAATAACCCACAAATAGGTGGAATTAGATATGACATAATGAATTTCAAAGGACTGGAAATCCAGCAGTGAACCAGTAAATTCAAGAATATTGTTTCTTGACTACCATTTAAGAGATGAGAAGAGATCTTGGGAGAAACAAGACCCACAAACAGCTTACTTCCTTGGATGCTGAGATGCAACGAAAAGGCTGGTTTGGGGGACCTACATCCTACTTACACACCTGGGAATTGTAACAAGAATCGGGATGAAACCATCTCAATTGATTATACAGAGTGTCATGGGTATTTCTGAAATACTGTGTCTTTGGACAAAAAGATCTTGGCTATGAAGCTGCTGCTGAGGGCTCCCTGTCTCCCCAGGGGTGGGGAGCAGGTGAAGGGTGACTTTTTTGTTGTTGTTGTTTTAATTTCCCTGAGTAATTCAGCCTTGTAACAACATTTACTAAAGGAAGAAAGATTTCCTCAGGACAGAATCTTTTTTTTTTTTTTTTTTTTAGTTTTTTTTTCAACGTTTATTTATTTTTGGGACAGAGAGAGACAGAGCATGAACGGGGGAGGGGCAGAGAGAGAGAGGGAGACACAGAATCGGAAACAGGCTCCAGGCTCCGAGCCATCAGCCCAGAGCCCGACGCGGGGCTCGAACTCACGGACCGCGAGATCGTGACCTGAGCTGAAGTCGGACGCTTAACCGACTGCGCCACCCAGGTGCCCCCAGAATCTTTTAGAAGTCACTCCAAAATGGGTTTCTTTAGTTATTTTCCTTGGTTTACACTGCTGTATTTCTCAAAAACTTTATTCATTCTGAAATTCAAGGTCGTTCATCAAACCTTGTAAACCTCAATTGCTCACTCTGTAAAATGAAGGCATCACCTAGCCTGTCTGGCAGGAGGATTCAGTGACATGATGCGCTCGAGAAACCTTGGGAACTACAAAATACTAATCATATTCAGGGAATTATTTATATAGGCACTAAAAAATATTTTGTTTATTAATGAATAGATTCCTGAGACAGAGATCCAGCTTCCAAATATGCAATGTATACTTTACATAACCTTGTTATATATCTCTCTTTAACAAATGGAAACCTATGTTTCAAGAAGTGTAAGATCAGACACTTTCTTACAATGGTAGAAGCAGATGGGCATCTGGGGGTCTCAGTCCATTAAACACCTGACTCTTGATTTCAGCTCAGGTCATGATCTCACGAGTTCGTGAGTTTGAACCCAACATTGGGTTTTGTGCTGACAGCGCGAAGTCTGCTTGAGATTTTCTCTCTCTCTCTCTCTGCCGCTCCTTAGCCCTCATTCTCTCTCTCAAAATAATAAATAAACTTTTAAAAGGCGGGGGGGGTGGGGGGAGGTGGAGAAGCAGAATATCATTTGGAATAGATTGTTAAATATCATGGCTACAGATACCACAGAGCCTCTCAGTTCTCTAAATCCAATCCCAAACTTCAATTTGTAGATAGTAAAAATTATGTACAATGACGGATTGTGGTTGTCCCTAAAGACCACGTAAGCTATGGTTTTCCTGTCTGAGATGGTCAAGAGACCAAGCATTTTAAAGAAAGTATGTGTGTACAATAAACCAATATCCAATTTACATCTAAAAATTATAATCCTAAGGAAAAATCAACTTTACAGATTTGAGGAAAGTAGTAGAATTTATTTTTATGACAGTTTCCCAGGAACTCAATCCTGGTTGAAGGATGTTCACTAAATTATTTGCCCTGTAAACCAACCTCCACCCACCAGTAGTGACAGACTTTTTGGCTCCAGTTTTAACTAATGGGTTATAATTAGATTGTCCTAAGAGATCTTGAAAATTCCATTCAAGAGCTACCTGAAAGCTATTCCCAGGGCCTGGTCTATATTACAGGTGAAAGAGTACATCAATGACATCTTTTTGGAAACCTTGATAACTAATTTTTTTTTTTTATGGGCAGTTAATATTCTGCCACTCAGTGGTCAGAATTATTGCCAGAAACCTTAGGATTTAAAAACACAAAGAGAAAGGGGCACCTGGATGACTCAGTCAGATAAGCTTCCAATTTCAGCTCAGGTCATGATCTCACGGTTCGTGAGTTTGAGCCCCACATTGGGCTGGCTGTTGTCAGTGCAGAGCCTGCTTCAGACCTCATGTCTCCCTGCCTCTCTCTCTGAACCTCCCCTGCCTTCTCGTTCTCTCTCAAAATTAAACATTTTGGGGCGCCTGGGTGGCTCTGTCGGTTAAGCTTCCAACTTTGGTTCAGGTCACGATCTCACCGTTTGTGGGTTCAAACCCTGCATCCAGCTGTGTGCTCAGAGCCTCGAGCCTGCTTCAGATTATGTGTCTCCCTTTCTCTCTTCCCCTCCCCGCTCACAGTTTGTCTCTCTCTTTCTCAAAAAGAACTAAACAGTAACAATTTTTTTAATAAATAAAAATAAATATTTTTAAACATAAAAATTAAATAAAAATACAAAGAGAAAAAGAGAGAGGGGGAGGGGTTGATATTTGTTCACTTGAATATGTGTTTTATTTTTTTAATTTTTATTTTAATTTTGAATATGTATTTTATCTTATGTGTATATTTCCTTCTAGAATTCTAGGGCTTTATTCTGACATTCTTGGGCCAACGACTGATTATCTAGAAAATGTTCTCACACATTAGCTACTGATGTGTTTCTTCTTTTGAGCCTAGATGCTAGTGGCAAGATTTTGTGGTAGAATATCCAAACCAGTAAAGCTTGGTTGAATTTCGCCCAAAAGGCTTTATCACTGCCTTGTTTGAACACTCTGATACTCTAGATTGGGTTTAGAGGTTTAGAGCCTGCTTGACTTCACCCAGATGTAAAATGTAAATGGGTATGTATAGGATATTTATGAAAAAAGTATCTCTATACCTTAGATTAGCACCCATAAACCATAGGAATCATAGCTCAAACTTTGTTCTTGGAATCTCTAGGAAAACCATGAGGTTATGATTAACACCAACAATTCTTTGCAGAAACTAAAGAACATTTTCCAGAAATGTTTGAGGACAGAAAATTAAGGGAAAGAAGTAACATTAAGTCCTACCCTCAGGGGTAGATGGTTCTATTTTAATACTTTTCTGTGCTCTTTACTTATATCTCAGAGTTTTCATTAAATAATTCTTAAATCTACTTTAAAAAATAGGATAATGGTACTTGTAGTAAGTTGAAATTAATGTTACAATTCCCTAGACAATAAGGGGGGAAGGTTGCTAAATGGTGTGCCAAGATTTTTATGATTACTACAAGTTGCTTAGAGAAAGAAATGCATATGTTCACAGGATAAACATACTATTTCTCTGGTACTTTAATCTCCCTCCCTTCCTTCCCTCCTGTCTTCCTCTCTTGTTTCCCTTTCTCTATATCTTCCTTTTTGTTTGAAGTTAAAAATAAGCATTTGGGCCTTTTCTTTACGAAGTTAAAACTAGTGGATAAAATCAGGGTAAGCCTAATGTTCTTTGCGCTCTTTCTGGTTTGACAGTTGAATCTCAAATGTCATGAACTAGAACTCACTTTACTTGAGTAATGGAAATTCTACATCTCTTAATCTTGACCTCCAAATCCCTCCCTCTTTAGAAAATGCATTTTATATAAACAAATGTACACTGTCAGCTTCCCAAGGATATAGGTCTGTTTTGTGTCCTGTTCTGTTCTAGTCTCTTTAGTGCTTTAAGAAGTTAACCATCTAAAAGGTCCTTGAATATAGCATCAAGTTCTCATCTAGACACATACTTGTTCTTTTAACATCTTTGGCAATGTATTTATGTCCACGTGTACCGCCTTGGGGCATGTGTTATTGTCAATTTTTCAGGGCTATAATATCATTCCCAGTCTAGGCTCATTGCCCAGCTCTTTAATTCATTTTTTTTCAAAGACCCCTACCACCCTCACTCTTGTATTATTAGGGAGACTTTGGATTGCACAATGCATTTCGGGTGTCTTTTCAAACCTTTGCTTTTCTTGGGAAATAATACAAATGTCTCCAATGTTCATTGAACATTTGTTCTGACTTGGAAGAACTTTTTTAATACTGTGTAGTCCGTATGATTCAGAAAAGTAGTTGACAATAAAATAGTATGGACCCTCTGTCTCCCTCTCTCTCTGCCTCTACCCTACTCACACTCTCTCTCAAAAACAAATACATATTTAAAAAAACAAAGCTTAGGAACTAGACTGTATTGTTAAGTAAAATAAGTCAGCCAGAGAAAGAAAAATATCATATAATTTCACTCACATGTGGAATTTAAGAAACAAATCAGGTGCATGTAGGGGAAGGGAAGGAAAAACAAAATAAGATAAAAACAGAGAGGGAAGCAAACCTTAAGAGACTCTTTACTATAGAGAACAAACTGATGGTTGCTAGAGGAGAGAAGGGCTAAATGGGGGATGAGCACTGGGGGTTATATGTAAGTAATGAGTCACTAAATTCTACCCCTGAAACCAAGTGCTATACTACTATATATTAACTAAACTGAGCTTAAATAAAATCTTGGAAGAAAAAAATTAAAAACTTAAGAAGAGTTTAAAAGTTCTCATCACATTAAAAAAACTGTACAACTCTGTGCGGTAGGAGATGTTAATTAGACTTATTGCAGTGATCATTTCACAATGTATACAGTAGCAAAATATTACATTGTACATCTGAAACTAATATGTTATATGTGAATTATATCTCAATTTTAGAACTTTTTAAATCCATGGAAAATATTAGAATTTCCATTTTATAAAAGGAGAAACATAGTAACAGAAATTAGTGTCTTAGTCATAGTACTGATGAAAAAACTTTTCAGGTCAGCCAACTCCTAGCGTCCAATCCTAATCTATAAAATTCATTGTCTCCCCATTTTTAAGACGGTTTCTTGAGTCCACTTAAAGAAAAACTTATCCAATAGTTTATATGTCTTATTCAGAAACTCCAAATCATTTCACATAGCATCCTATGGTATCCTTATTTACTATTTCAGGTATAAAATCCATCTGTTCAGAAAGTAAAATGCATTTGATTTTATGTTTTAACAAACCTTGGAGAATTCTGAGACATGAATTCAACTTGAGAGTTAGGGAGCAATTGACACAAAGCACTTATTTGTATGTGATCCTGATGTTCTTACCTGAAAACTTCTATGTGATCTGGAGAAAAAAATCTCAAAAGGGACTATTTCTGGAAGTCTTTTTTTCCTTAGATACAGCAAGAATTCAAGAATAATTTGATTATCATAAGGAATTTTTCAATTAACTTCAGTGCTACTCTCTGAATGTTTGCAGATTCCAAGGATCTGCAAATAGCTGACAGTCCTGGAATGCAGAAATAGGTTTGTCAACAACATTGGTGTTGAGGGTGTTGAGGGAGAATCAAGGATAACAGAGGCAGAAATGAATTCAGCCAGGTGAAGAGCTGGAGTCTCTCCCTTATCTAGAATGACATTCCAGACGTAATATCAAAAATTTGGTCAAATATCTATAGGGATCGGACTAAGGAATAACTTAATAATTTCATACTTTCATGAAGACGTGTTGGCATTTAATATGAACTTTTAAAATAATTACACTTTTCATTCGTGTCTACCAATTTATTTGTCAGCCGTGCGAGAAACTTCACCGTGTGGAGGCGTGATATTCCCAATGCGTAATTGGTGGTTCTTTAACCTTTCGAGTTTTACTCCTGTTTACATATAGGATTTATATCTAGAAAAGAGTGAAATGCAAATCAATTTGACCTGATAGTAATTACCAGAGACAGAAGAGTTTAACTAAATATTAATCTGATGCTTCTTCAGAACCAGTATGTTTGTACCACTACAGTGCTTTTCTCCACCTCAGAGATAACAATGCAGCAAGATGGTTCCTATTCTTGAGAAAAAGTTCTTTCTTTAATCCTTTATCCTTTTCTTGACAAAAACTGAGGTTAATGTCTCTCTCTCTCAGATTCCTTCTTCTCTTACACTTCTTAGTCATTTTCATGATATATCAACCTACTCTAACACTTCTGTGCAGAATGTTCCTTCCAAAGAAGCAAAGGACTAGAAACCTAGCTTTGCTGAGAAGACGACTCTTTTTTTTTTTTAACTTTATTTATTTATTTTAAGAGAGAAAGAGAGAGAGAGAAAAGAGAGTGCAAGCAGGGACACAGAGAGAAAGGGAGACAGAGAATCCCAAGCAGGTTACATGCTGTCCGCTCAAAGCCCAATGCAGGGCTTAATGGAGGGGGGCTCAATCCCACGAACCATGAGATGATGTCCTGAGCCAAAATCAAGAGTCAGACGCTCAACCACTGAGCCACCCAGGCACCCCAAGGACTCCCTTGAAATACCCATTTTTTTCATCTGGAGACCACTCTCAGTTTCCTTTTCCCTACTTTTCTCTCACAATAAATAAAAGGTAATCAGATAAGCAATAAATATATAGTCTTTAATGGTCCACTACAGCAGCAGAATCCTTCCAGGAGTCTAAGCAAAACCCTTACTTTGAAAAACATACTTGAGGGGTACCTGGCTGGCTCAGTCGGTGGAGAACGGGACTCTTGATCTCAGGGTTGTGGGTTCCAGCCCCACATTGGGTGTGGAAATTACTTAAAAATAAAATTCTTTAAAAAAACATTAAAAAAAAAAATACATGAAATACTATGATGACTAAAACACCTAATCAAGAAATTTGAAAAACTCATAAGCTAAACAATTTCCTTTCCTGTTATCTCTCACTTGAGTGATTTAGAAAATCGTTTAAAGTGTATTTAAAAAATCTTTTGGGGCACATGGGTGAATTAGTCAGTTAAGTGTCCGACTTTGGCTCAGGTCATGATCTCATGGTCTGTGAGTTTGAGCCCCACGTCAGGTTCTATGCTGACAGCTCGGAGCCTGGACCTGCCTTGGAGTCTCCTTCTCTCTCTGCCCCTCCCTGCTTGTTCTCTGTCTCTCTCTTTCTCAAAAATAAACAGACATTAAGAAAAAAATATATTTTTTTAATCTTTTGAAATGGGTGAGGAAGCATGTATTTTTTAAAAAAAAAAACTGAAATTTGAATTATTTGCCTATTTTACAGATTTCAAAACCCCTATTAAAGTAACTCAACAGGGGCAACTGACTGACTCAATCAGAAGAGTGTGCAACTCTTGATCTCAGGGTCATGAGTTTGAGCTTCATGTTGGTGTAGGGATTACTTAAATAAAATTTTTTTTAATTGTTTTCTTTTTTTTTTTTTTTAAGTAATCTCTACCCCCAGCGTGGGACTCAAACTCATAAACCCAAGAGCAAAAGTTACATGTTCTACTGACTGAGCCAGGCAGGCACCCCAATAAATAAAAACTCGAAAAAAAGTAATGCAAGAAATTTCAACAAGAGTGCTTGCTTTAAGCGACTTCACACATTACTTATAAATTCTTTTTCTTTTTCAGTTTATTTGTGTTTTGAGAGAGAGAGAGAGAGAGAGAGAGAGTGCATGAGCAGTGGGAAGGGCAGAGAGACAGCTAAGGGAGAATCCCAAACAGTCTCCACACCATCAGTGCAGAGCCTGACATGGAGCTCAATCCCACAAACCGCGAGATCATGACCTGGGCTGAAATCAAGAGTCAGAGCTTAACTGACTGAGTCACCAAGGCACCCAGTACTTATATATTCTTATGGCTACAAATAAAGTAAAGAAGCATCAGATTTGACTCTCCTTATTTTAGTATACATTGTTTCTGAAAGATGAAAAACAGAAAACCTAAGGTAACAAATCAACTTTATATAAATAATAAAATAAAATGCTCTGTTTGTGTTTTATAGACTATTCAGGAGTAAATGTTACTCAACCCTTAAAATACTTAGGGTTGATATTATTTGGTCAAATTATTAATGCTATTCATTAGGAAAAAAGTCTAGATTCCACATTGAAAAGGATGGATAAGTAAATACTTTTAATGTAAAAAAAAAAACCCATTTATGTTATCTCAAGATATTAAATTAAAATTAAAGGGCTTAACAACTTTTAGAATATTATTGATCCAAAGGAAAATACATGAGGTCAATGAACAAATAGTAAAGTTATATATAAATTGATCATGTGTAATTTCCACCCACTTCCATTATTAATTTATACTTACTTCTAATGTTATCTTGGATTATTTTTTCTTATTTTCAGTAAGTTTACTACATTAAGTAGATTAAATTGACATTAAAATAGTTAATTCTATTTAAAAACAAATTTATTTGCTTATATGAAACAAGGCATGACATTGTAATCACTGAGTTTTAAAAATTCTATTTTGGGGGCGCCTGGGTGGCGCAGTCGGTTAAGCGTCCGACTTCAGCCAGGTCACGATCTCGCGGTCCGTGAGTTCGAGCCCCACGTCGGGCTCTGGGCTGATGGCTCAGAGCCTGGAGCCTGTTTCCGATTCTGTGTCTCCCTCTCTCTCTGCCCCTCCCCCATTCATGCTCTGTCTCTCTCTGTCCCAAAAATAAATAAACGTTGAAAAAAAAAATTAAAAAAAAATAAAAAATAAAAATTCTATTTTGGTAAGTTTAGTCATTCTTTTTTTTTTTTCATTTTGTAAAAATTTTTTAAATTTTATTTAAATCCAACCTAGTCAACATATATTTTAATAATGGTTTCAAAAGTAGAATTTAGTGACTTTTCTTTTTTCCAAAGTTTATTCGTTGATTTTGAGAGAGAGAGAAAGCATGAGTCGGGGAGGAGCAGAGAGAAAAAAGAGAGAGAATTCTATTAGTGCAGAGCCCATTTCAAGGCTCTAACTCACGAACTGTGAGATCATGACCTGATCCAAAGTCGGACACTGAACTGACTGAGCCACCCAGGCACTCCTAAAATAATTTTTTTTTAATTAAAACACAGACACAGACACACACACACACACACGCAACGAAATATCACTCAGACCACTTAGAATGGCTATTATCAAAAACAAGAGAAATAACAAGTGTTGGTGAGGATGTGGATGCACTGTTGGTGGGAATATAAATTGGTTCGGTCACTATGTAAAACAGTTGGGTGGTTCCTCAAAAAATTAAAATTAGATCTACCATATGACCCAGCAATTCTTCCTCTTGGTATCTATCCAAAGAAAACAAAAACACTGATTCAAAAAATATATCTGCACCCCTATATGCATTGCAGCATTATTTACAATAGCCAAGATACAGAAGCAAACTGAGTGCCCATCAGGAGATGAATGGATAAAGGAGATACAGTATTGGGGTGCCTGGGTGGTTCAGTTCATTAGGTGTTCGTCTCTTGGTTTCGGCTCAAGTCGTGATCTCACAGTCGTGATATTGAACCTCGCCTTGGGCTCCATCCTGGGCTTGGAGCCTACTTAAGATTCTCCCTCTCCCTCTGCCCCTCCCCTGCTCGAGCTCTCTCTGTCTCTAAAAATAAAAAAAAAAAAGTTGTAGTATACATATACAGTGTAATCTTAGCCACAAAAAAGAATAAAATCTTGCCATTGGTGACAACATGGATGGGCCTAGAGGATATTTTACGAAGGGAAATAAGACAGACAAAGAAAGAAAAATACTGTATGGTTTCATTTATATGTGAAAACTAAAAAAAAAAAGAACAAAATAAAAATAGATGCACAGATACAGAAAACAAACTTATGGGTGCAGGGAGGGGAGAAATAGGTGTAGGGGAGTAGATGAAATAGGTGAAGGGGATTAAAAAGTACAAATTTTTAGGTATGAAATAAATAAATAAATAAGACACAGGGGTGCAATGCATAGCGTAAGAATATAGTCAATAACATAGTGATAACTTTGTATGGTGATAGATGGTAACTAGAAGGGGGTGACCATTTCATAATACATATAAGTATTGAAGCACTATTTTGTACACCTGAAACTAAAACAATATTTATGCCAGGGCACCTAGATGGCTCAGTCGGTTGAGCGTCTGACTTAGACTCAGGTCACAAACTCACTGTCCGTGAGTTCGAGCCCCATGTCGGGCTCTGTGTTGACAGTTCAGAGCCTGGAGCCTGCTTCAGATTCTGTGTCTCCCTCTCTCTGCCCCTCCCCCACTCATGCTTTGTCTCTCTCTCTCTCTCTCTCTGTCAAAAATAAATAAACATTTAAAAAATAAAAAATAAAACAATATTTGTGCCAATTATTTTTTCATTAAAAAAAAGTAAAAAGGAAGGAAATCCTGTCACATGTTACAATACAGATAAACCCTGAGGACGTTAGGTAACATAAGCCAGTCACAAAAACACAAATACTGTATGATTACACTTACGATACTTAGAATCAAATTCATAGAAATAGAAAGTAGAATGGTGGTTATCAGGGGCTGGGGTTGGGGAGAAAAAGGGAGTTGTTTCTTAATAGGGACAGCATTTCAAATTTGCAAAATGAAAAAACCCCCAGAGGTATGCTTTACAACATGGGTGTACTTAATGCTACTAAACCGCATACTTAAAAATAGTTAAGATGGTAAATTTACATATGTGTGTATGTTTTTTAAATTTTTTTAAGTTTATTTGTTTATTTTGACAGAGAGTGCGAGGGGGGTGGGTGGCAGGGGAGGGGGAGGCAGAGAGGGGCGGGGAGAGGGAGAGAGAATCCCAAGCAGGCTCTGCACCATCAGCATGGATCCCGATGCAGGACTCAAAATCATGAACCATGAGATCATGACCTGAACCAAAATCAAGAGTCAGTCGCTTAACGGACTGAGCCACCTAGGTGTCCCTGTATGTGTGTGGTTTTTTTAAATCACAATTAAAAAAAATTCCCGAACGATTATGAAGCATTCCTAAATATCTCATCCTATACATCTATGTAATAAAAAGAGTAAAATGTGCTTAGAGGTAGAAAAGTGAAGGAAGGAAAAGTTATATACCCCTAAGTTGCTTCAATCAGTAGCAGAGTTTAGAATACCACTTTTCCAAATCTTCAGGTAGCTTTCTGCAAAGGCTTAATTTACTCCACTTCTACCAGAGGGAACATATTTAATGAATATTGGAGAAAAAAAAGAAAAAGAGAAAGAGATAGAGACAGTGAGGGACAGAGACAGAGACAGAGCAGGGAGAAAGAAAAAAAGGAAGAAATCAAAATGAAACAGAAAGATCTAGAAATTTGATTTCTGACTCTTTGGATAAAATGCACAATATCTCTAAGCTTCAGGTTTTTTTTTTTTCATCTATAAAAAGGGTTTAATAATATCCACCTCATAGGATTACTGAGAAGAGAAAATGATTAATAAATAAATTAAGATTGTACTGTAATCACTTTATATTCACATGCCCTGGAATGTTGTAAGCAATCAATAATCTTTCATTACAAGCAGTTAATAATGCATGTAATAACTATTTACTGATTGATTGCAACATCCTAGGTCTGTGTGATGGAAAAGGGACAAAAAACAGTCTCTGCCCTCACAGAAAGCACAGTCTAATGATGTGTAACATCTCAGTTTGCTTCATTTAGCTTCTGATCACACACCCTCAGACACACTGCAAAGAAATCCCCCCCAGTGACATCTTCAATGGGCTCTGAGAATGTGCAATATTCTCCTAAATTTATAGACATGCCCAGCTTATGGGCTAGTTCTCATCAGGCTTAGAACTAGCTGCTACAATACCTGAACTGGCCTACCCAACATGTAAATGAATTTGAATCATTCCTTCTGAGTAAACCTCCAAATGTCCAACAGTACGTATATATTTCTGTTGTTACTATTGTCTTCAATCCACCTTGTGAAAATGAAATCCTATAATATCACATTTCATTCTTTTCTTTTTCTTCAATTGGTGAAATGTCAAATTCATTCCCAGCTGCCAATAGTTTTACTGTAGTAAATTTGATAGTAAATCTGAATTCCTGCAGTAATGAGAAATATATAAATATACACCCTTGGTTTTCCCTTACCTCCCCTGTCATTTCTCATCTCCTTTGCAGTTTCCACCTCATGTTGGAGGGACCAGGACTCAATCCTGGGACCTCTTCTCTTCTCTGTGTGCATACACCCTGTTGGTGATCTCTTTTAGCCAGTCTTGGCTTTAAACACCATTGCTAAACTGAAAACTCACAGGCACATATCCCCAGCCAGACCTCATTTCTGCTCAGCATCTCTCCTTCAAACTCTAACACCAAAACTTAATTCTGGATACCACTCCCTACATCTCTTCCACCTGCCAATTTTCCTTCCGAAGTTGCTGACAGCTAGATGTTTCCGGTAGCTCAAGACGAATCTTTCATACTCCATATCTAAACTGTCAGTACATCCTGTTAGCTCTAGCTTCAAAATATAAGCAGAATTCAATCACATCTTGTTAAACTTGCACTGACACCACCTGGTCCAAGCGACCATCCTTTCTCATCTGGAATAGTACAATATTTGATCATATTGTCCCTTGGCTCAAAGCTTGTCATAGCTTCCTGTTTCATTGACAGTAAAAGCCAAAAATTCCTACAAAGGTCTACGGAGCCAAATGTCTTTCCCCTAGCCTTTTTTCTTTCAAGTTCATTTATTTATTTTGAGAGAGAGAGAGAAAGAGTGCGCGCACACACATGCACATGAGAGGGGGAGGGGCAGAGCGAGAGAGTGAGGGAGAATCCCAAGCAGGCTTCTCACTGCCAGCACAGAGTCCAGCTCGGGGCTCCATGCCAGGTACTGTGAGATCGTGACCTGAGCCTAGAACAAGAGTCAGATGCTTAACAAACTGAGCTACCCAGGCACCTCTCCCCTAGTTTTTTGACCTCCTTCCCTCTCTTTCTCCCCCAGATTCCCTTGCTGTCCTTGCTGTTTCTGGAACACACAGGCATGCTCCTGCCTTAGAGCCTTCCCACTGGTCACTCTGCTTGTATCATTCTTACAGCTAACAAATATCCATATAGCTCACTTCTTCACCATCTTTACTCAATGTCACTTTCTCAGTAAGGAATATCTTAACTACCTCATTTAAATGTTAATCTCCTCACCTCAGTACTCCTGATCCTCCTTGTCATGTTCTACTTTTTTTTATATATATAGCATTATATATAGCATTTACTACTATAATATACATCTTCCTTTTTGTTTGTTTGTTTGTTTATTGCTTACTTCTGTCCACAAGAATGTGAGCTTGGGGCATATAGGGAGAAGACAACAGAAATCTTTGCCAATTTTATTCTGTGATGTATCCCAAGCATCTAGCACAGAGCCTGATACATGGTTGGTGCTTGGTAATAATTGTTGAATGAATGAATACATGAAGATTAATGATACTCATTGACATTAGCATTAAATAGTATAAATGGACAGTATGAATGATTAATGTTGATAGAAATAGAATCCCAAACCCATAAGGTGCTTTAAAGCTCACCCAAGACAACCCATTTAAAAAATTTTTTGGAAAATAGAACCAGAGAAATAAAAAGATTTATCAAAAATTGTACTGTTAGTTCATGGCAAAGTAAAGAAAATCTCGAAAACCTAAGTGGTTTTCCCCAATCTTCACTAGTTCTCTTGCCTATTCTTGAGGTTTAACCAAGACTTCTTGAGGCTCTGAAAGACAGTCATAATTATGTCTAAGTGGTGATTGATTTACTTCTCCCTACAAATGCAAACTAGTGCCTAAAGAAATGGTATTTCAGGGCACTTGGGTGGCTCAGTCAGTTAACTGACAGACTTGATTTCAGCTGAGGTCACAATCTTAGAGTTGTGAGATCAAGCCCCGTGTGGAGCTCTGCACCGGGTATAGAGTGGAGCCTGCTTAAGATTCTCTCTCTCCCGGGGGCACCTGGGTGGCTCTGCCAGTTAGGCGTCAGACTCTTGATTTTGGCCCAGGTTATGATCTCATGGTTCATGAGCTCAAGCCCCAAATCAGGCTCTATGCTGACAATGCAGAGCAGGCTTGGGATTCTGTCTCTCCCTCTCTCTGTGCCCCTCCCCCACTTGCACACAAACTCTCTCTCTCTCAAAAATAAACATTAAAAAAAATATTATTTCCCTCTTTCCCTGCCCCTCCCCCACTCACATGCACATGCTCCTGCTCTCTCTCTCTCTCTCTCTAAGAAAAAGAAAGACATGTTATCTTGATAGCTCATACACTAGGTCCAAGGACCGAATTACAGACTGAGATCGGCCACCAGACCACATGACAATGACCCCCAGGCCTAAGGATCTAAGAATCTATCCCCCAACCCTCTACACCCCCTCTGTCTTCACAGGTGACATGTTTCTCACATACAGTTAACTTTAACATTAACCTAAATGCTAAAACAGTTCAGAGGCAGTTCATGTCTTCCAAAGGATGTTATTAGCCTTTGTGGTACTAAACAAAAACATCACCTGATGTGATGTTCGGCAGTCTCCTCTCAGTGGTCAGATTTCTGCTTTCTCTTTGCTTTGTCCCCTTTCCCAAGGTCCACTCCCTTTCCTTACCCAACAGGAAATGCTACATTGGTGAGGACCCAAGTCCTTTTATAACCAAAGTCAATTTCCACTTTAGCAAATGGTTGATTCCCAATCCTTTGTTTCTAAATTCTTTTTTATTATAGAGGAAGAACACCAAGTAAAGGAGAAGGAAAAGAAGAAGAAAAGAAGAGAGTCTAAAGAGAAGAAAAATTTCCCAAAGAAAGAGCACAAAATTGAAGCTGTTTAGGCTCGAAGCTGCCACCTATGACGTCACAGCCACAGATACTTGCCACTACGGAGATGGAAGAAGGGACCCACAGGAGCTACTTACAGTAAATAAGAGGAAGAGAAGATCAAGGAAGTTAGAAGATGCATTTACTGATCAGACATGATGGTAACAACCGTTAATGAAGGCAACTGGGGAGAAGACTTCATAACATCTTCATGTCTCAGCTTTATGTAAAAAGCATTTATTATGCTTTTTAAGAGCAATGTGCCATGCCAGCTTCAATGGATTATGCAGAGGAATATGGCCGAAGCAGTAACAATATTACGATGGTACCAAGATCAAGAAGATCCCAAATTACATGTGTTATAATTTGCTGAGAGGGGAAAAAAATGCATTTTAATCATTTTGTTTAAACTTGAGACTCATATGGTAATGTATAAGACTTAACTGTCCTGACACATGATGGTGCAAACTATAATTAACTGTATCACTGCTTTTGTAACTGAATAAGCATGAAATAGAAAGAACACTACATATTTTCATAGACTTAAGGTTGAAATTTTGAATTGCTTACACTAACTGAAAATGCTGTCAGTGCTTCAGTGGAGTTTAAAACACAAATTTTGAAGTTCTCCAAGGCAACATGGTTTACAATGGCGTGAGTCTTTATAAACTTCTGATCCTAGTACTAGGCAAATTCATAGTGTGTAAGCATTTGGAAAAAGTGCCATTCTGCTTACTTTTTTTTTCCCCTAAAAGCGAAATTTTCTGTAGTTGTAAAGAGATATTAAATCATCACAATCAATACTGGTAGCCTTGTAGTGGCAGAAAGGAATCCACAATACTGTCAAAGATACCTAACATGCCTTTAGTAAGAATCATAGCTTAGGTCTATAATGCTTTTGGCTATCGAGTTCTAATATGTAAAAGACTCAATTCATCTCTATTTGTCCCTGCCTTATATAGTTTGCTCTCAAACAAGAGTTAATAAAAGCAGTTCCCTATCATAGGTAAATATGCATATTATTGTCAACATATTGTTTAGCAAAGTTAACCAAGAAGTCTCCCATGACACAGTGGGGTGCCTGGGTGGCTCAGTTGTTAAGCAACTGACTTCAGCTCAGGTCATGATCTCACAGTTTGTCAGTTCAAGTCCCACATTGGGTGAGCTCAAGCCCCGCTTTGGGTGAGCTCTGCTTCTCTCTCTCTCTCTCTCCCTCATTTATTGCATCCTTTCTCTCAAAAAAAAAAGTGGGGGAACACATTGAGTTAGAAAAGGACAGAGCATACACTTTAAGGACAAATAGATCTGGGTTTGAATCTACTCCAATCTTCCTTTGTGTCTTTTTAGCAAATTAATTAATTTCTCTGAGCCTTGATGTTCTCAAAAAGAAGAAGAAGAAGAAGAAGAAGAAGAAGATAAAAAGACCTTTGCTGAATTGATGAATGGATAAGATACAATTTATATCAAATGTATAATTCACCCCCTAAGGTAGTTGCTCAAAAAGGCTAGCCATTATTATTATAAAGCATTGATATTCCCTCAGACCTTCAGGTTTACTTGATAAGGTTTTCAGGAAAGCAGGAAAGTCTACAACATGGTTCAAAATACTTGGCTGCTGTCCAGTTCAGTCCCTTAACTCATCTTACATTATATTGAATGAGTGGGAATGGGAAGCACTTAGCAATGAATTAAGAACATTTCAGGCCAGATGGGAAAGCAGAGACATGAAATAAAATCTCCCTAGCATGTTTACTAGAATAACTGCCACATCCCTACGCTATTATTGTGTCACTTAGAGCATAACCAATCTACCAAATTAATTCGAGTTGCTTCTGTACTGCTACAACCGTCATTGTGTAACACTGAAAATAAGAATGTTTCCATTTCATGTTTGCATATAGGTCGTAAGTAAACTGTCTTAGATACATAACATATTTTAAACTTTATCCCTATCAAGGGCAACATTTTTCTAAGTTTATTTATTTATTTAAGTAACCTCTACACCCATGGTGGGGCTGGAACTCATGACTCCAAGATGAAGAGTCACATGCTCCTCCAACTGAGCCAGCCCCAAGAATATTTTAACAAACTTTCCATCTTTTAGTTGGTCTAAGTGTTCTAATCATTTCTGGTTTATAGCTAGAGTAATAATAAATTGAACAAGAAACTTCTAAATCTTCTAGAGACTGAAAGGTATTCTCAAAAAATCCTATTCTCACAGCTTCCCATTCTGGATTCTGGATAAAGAGTTTGCAAAGTACATGAAATGTACCCATCACATAAGCCTCCTGTTTTGATGTGTGCAATTAATAGAAGTTTAAATTTCTGCATGCCCTCTGAAAGTTATGAATAGATTTGGGTCCCTTATGTATATTTCCTAATGAGAATGTTAAAAATAGGCTTTGATCAAACTCTGATCATATGGCATAAAGGCCCTCTTGATTTAGTAGCAACTTTCAAGCAGCCACATGCTAAAGAAAGAAACCTTGCTTCTCTTCATAGCTTTTCCTTGTACATCTCTAAAAGAATTAGCTGGGTTTTTTGTTTTTTTTCAACAGGTTTCTCATTTTGCAACGTGTTTAAAAGGCAGTCAAGGGGAGCTAAGAATTGGAGAAATATGGTGGAAAAGAATTGTATGTATTTCAAACTCCTACTCTTGAAATAGTCAGACCCATGTTAGAGTTAATGTGTCGCTGTCATGCCCACTCAGAGAATAAGAGTCAGACAAAGAAAAATGTTTGCTCAGATAAGAGAAAAATTCCATCAAGAAAAAGGAAAAGATAGGACAAAGAGGGAGAGAGACACTCAAAGAAGATATAGTGTTTCCAACAAGTAAACATTTTATTTTGCTTTACAATAGGCAGGAAAACAAGCTACTGTTTGCTATTTTCCCAACTATCAGTATTTTAACTGATTAAAGGCTAAAGTATTTTATTTCTCTTTGACCTGATTTGGGAAGAAAGGCCATGGACAGGAAATCTGGGTCACTCTATTCCTAAGAAAACCTTTGTATTTCAAGCATTCATGACAGTGAGAAAATACACAGATGGGTTCAAAATGCTACCTCTGCATTTATCCACCCAAATAAAATAATCATTATGTAATGACTTGCAAAGTGAAGTAAATTTTTCTAAAAGTAAAACTAACAATCCATTATTTGTACTACCTGAAAATAGAGAAAGAATAACTAAAGTTTACAAATAATGCAAAAGCCAACTTTACTCAATGGTTTTGAGCTTCTCTCAAACTTAATCTATTATTTGAAGAGCTAATCAGAGACTAGACTGACCAGATGAAGTTTTAACTTTTTCCTCTTTCAATCTTAAATCCTTCTGAAAAAAGATATAAAAGTATAAGGAAAATTCTAGAAGGCTTGCAGAAAATAAAAATGGAAAGGAAAATGTGGACAAAGTGAGCTGTGATTTTCTCAATCTCAGGCTAGACTAATCTTGCCCTACGTAATCCAGAAGTGACTCTTCAGTGTCCAACCTATGTGCTTGGACCGGACCCTACATGCTATGTTACTGCATTTGGGTCATTAATCTTCTGGGCCTCGATTTTCTCCCAGAAATCACATGTCACCTCCCCTAGAGTGAGAAATACATCCAGCGCTCCATCCCTTCATTTTCTACCCACTGGAGAAAGCTTACACAAACGATAAGTGGGGCTATGTTTATTTAAAAATACTGTTGGCATCAGTTGAGTTATGAGAACATAAATCCAGATTAAACTAGGGAATTAGAGAACACAAGAGGTAGAAATATATGTGCTTTAAACCAGACTTCAGGAATTGGGGCAAGGTGGATTCAAAGAAGTCACAGATTAAAGATGCTAAATAGAAATGAAGAGGGCTTCATGGACCACTGCCTGCCACTTTCTGAGACACAGCTTTTAGGTTTCAAAGGGACCAGTTGACATCAATTACAAGATGGTTTTCTAGATCCCACAGACTTTGGTGTCTATGGTTTGCAAAAGAATTAGCCATACAGAAGATTAGTTGCGTGACTATTTGCTAATTTCCCCACTGGTAATAGATAGCTAGTGCCATTCTAATTGCATAGAAAATAAGCTCATTTGTTACATTAATTGATGTCTAAGGTAAGGTGTTGACAAACTACAGCCATATGGGCAAAATCAGTTGTCCACTTGTTTTTGTAAATAAAGTTTTTGTGAATAAAAACCACATGGCCTTCAAAGTCAAAAAAATTTACTACCTGGTCCTTTATAGAAAAGTTCATTAGCCACCACCTTAGTTAATTGGAGCTTAATTCTCCCAGAGAATGACAGTTGAGAAATTCTGCTGGTGTATGACTAAAGCCAAAAATCCAAGAAAGAAACTCTGATTCTCTCAAAGTCCACTTCAAATTTGGGGGTAGGGAATAAAAACTAAAACTGAATGAAAATTAAACTAATAACTGTGACCTAGAGAAAAACTCTCACCCTGAATGAGGTGGTAACACTAAGTAAAAATAAAATCTCTGCCCGTTCCTGCTATACTATTTGCATGAAGTTTATGTTGGTAAATATTTCCAGTAATTCTGCTACTATTATTTTTTCATTTAATTATCAGCTTCCTCAGATTTTTGTTTAATCTGATGTGTCATTTCATGTTTATTGTTACTCTACTTATTTCACCTTTTTTAGGAAGTTAATTAGGAAAATGTTATTTTTCCATATGTTCCTCGAAATTCATTCAACTTTTGGCAATAGGATAATCTTCTTAGGAAAGAAGTCATGTGATGTGAATATGGACTATTTAACACATGTTGAAGATGTGGGGAAATAGACACTCACATATGACTGATGAGATTATGTATTGCTATAATCTCCATGGAAGACAATTTAGCAATAGCTAATAAAGTCACAAAAGCACATTACTTTGACCTACTATTTCTACTTTTAGGAAATTATCCCAGACATATACATCAGTCAAATATTTAGAAAAAGAGGTACGTAAAAGCTTATTCTTTGCAGTATTGTCCGTTTACCAAAAGATTAAAAACAACCTAAATATCCCTTAGTTGGAGGCTAGTTCAATATATTAAGGTACAGGGGCACCTGGGTGGCTCAGTCCGTTAAGCGGCCGACTTCGGCTCAGGTCATGATCTTGCCGACCGTGAGTTCGAGCCCCGCGTCGGGCTCTGTGCTGACAGCTCAGAGCCTGGAGCCTTTTTCGGATTCTGTGCTTCCCTCTCTCTCTCTGACCCTCCCCAGTTCATGCTCTGTCTCTCTCTGTCTCAAAAATAAATAAACGTTAAAAAAAATATATATATATATATATATATATATTAAGGTACAGGCACCAATGGCATCCTTCCATGCACCAATGGAATACTATGTAACCATTAAAAAAGAATCGGGTACATATTTATGTACTAATATGGTGACTCATTTGTTTATTTTATTGATTGATTGATTGATTTTATTTATTTAACAAAAGCTTATTGAACACCAACTGTTTTCTAAACAAAGAAGCTACAAATCGGACAAGACAAAGCTCCTTCTTACATGAGATACCAAAAATAAACAAATAAATTATGTCAAATGGGGTCAAACCAAACAATGTAAGGGGGATAGGTAGTGGCCCAGATTGCTGCTCTTTTATTTAAGATAGTCATGGAAGTTATCTATATTAAGGTGGAATTTGGGCAGAGATCTGAAAGAAGTGAGGAAGTTAGCCATGCAGATATCTGGAGAAAGAACCACCAAGCAATACAGCTCCCATATAAAGTCCCTGAGGTGGCACAATTAAGGTATGGTCAGGTGGCTGGTGTGGCAGCTATATAAAGGACGAGGGGAGACATATGTATATAACGATGTAGAGGTGTGGGATGAAATCTGAGATGTAGTGGGAAAAGTGCACAGGACACTTTTACACCAGAGTAAACAACGTCACTTTCACTCCCAGTGTGATGGGAAGCCATCAAAGGGTCCAGAACAGATGAACGACATAATCTGAATTTTTTTTAAGGATCACTCCAGTTGACCTGTTTGTTAGTCAGATATCTACTGCTTTAATAAAATCAAGAGATGAACACTAGTGTGAACCGTGGGGGTAAGAGAGGAGGTGGCAAGATAATTTGCATTCTGATATATCTTAAATGATATCCAAAAACGATTGTTGAATCAAGTGTTAAGAATAATGTGTACTATCATCTATGTTTAAAGTAGATGGGGATGATATAGATATATCATTGCTTGCGAATACATAAAATCTATGAAGGAATAAATAAGAAATTGGTAGCTTTACTTGCTCCTGATAAGGAGAACTAAGGGTCTGAGGAACAAAGGTGGGAAAGAGATTTTTCAATATATCGTGTTTTGTGTCTTTTGAACTTTGAACCATGTGATGTATAAATGATTTTTAAATCATTTATTTAAATGAAAATTTTTAAGCTTAACAAAGAAAAATATGATCTATGATTTGTATGGACTATATCTTCATTCACTAGCATTTTAAAAATAACTAAAGGAAAGAAAAATAGAAAAAAACATTGAATCAAACCCCCTGAAGTGCCCTTTGATGTTCTCTCTTCAAATTGTATGAAGTTGATGTTCTAATAACATAAAAAGAAATCCAATTTAAGTTAGCAAATATAATCTTTTATTCCCTTAGAAATTTCCTTAAAATTTGCTGCTTTCTTTATGTAATTTTTTTCAACCTTTTGATAATTCTTAGTTTATTTTCATATAATTTATCTTTTAGCTACCTACAGTTGTCACTGAATATTCAGTAACTCAAAAGGCTTTTCACAGTATTTTTCATAATTATACTCGATTAAATTGATAAAGATTTTACTAATTGTATATTATTTATTTATTTAGTAAATTTAGCACATTTATTTATTTAGTATATTATTTAGTCAAGTATAATAAATTATATTTGTGTCAGTTGACCTTTATTTATGAAACAAATACTTACTGTGTACCTACAATGTGCCGGATATTGTAGAGAGCAATGACTGGAGGAAGAGGTAGACGTTGTCTTACCTTCATGGAATTTACAGTTTCTAAGGATCATGAACAAGTATTTACAACAGATCGTAGTAAGTAATAAATTTATATACTGTCAAAAGTACATGGGGCACCTGGGTGGCTCAGTTGGTTAAGTGTCCGACTTCAGCTCAGGTCATGATCTCACAGTTCGTGGGTTCGAGCCCCGTGTCGGGCTCTGTGCTGACAGCTCAGAGCCTGGAGCCTGTTTCAGATTCTGTGTCTCCCTCTCTCTCTGCCCCTCCCCTGTTCACACTCTGTCTCTGTCTCGAGAATAAATAAACATTAAAAAAAAAATGTACAGTGATTTTGGAAGTACTTAGGGGAGGAAAAAAGAGAGAATGGGAAGAATTTCTTACAAAAGTTCTGCCTGAAATAATTAACAGCAACCCAGAACATGATACTAGGTCCCAAGAAGTTATCATTACAAAGTGAATCATACTTCTTTTCAAGGAACCTAACACCTTATCCTGGTACATACATTATTCTCTCAGCTTCTATTAAGATTATAATCTGCTGAAAAAGTGAGTAGTTTATATCTATCTATTTGTTCATAGCATTGCGATATGGCTTTTTTTTTTCTTGGCTGTATCAAGAATTATACCACACTACATTACATACTTGTAAATTTATATAATTATGCCTTCAATAGGTATCTGAATTCAGCAAGCCACAGTCAATTGTTTAAGCTATCATGGTCAATCTTTAAAAGTGGATTTGCAGGGCACCTGGATGGCTCAGTTAGTTGAGCATCTAATTCTTGATTCCAGCTCAGGTCATGATCCCAGGGTTATGGGATCAAGCCTGTGTCCAGATGAGCATGGAGGCTACTTAAGATTCTCTCTCTCTCTGTCTGTATCCCCCTCCTGCATGCGTGTTCTCTAAATAAATAAATAAATAAATAAAAGTGGGTTTCCAATTTAATTTCTCAAATTTAAGGTCAAAACTCATAATAGGCTTTGACACATTTTTTAAATGTTTAATCCCACTCTATCATAATGGTATACTTGGGAACTCAATAGGAATAGATTTAATTCTTGATATATTTTTACTTTTTAAAGTTTATTTATTTATTTTGAGAGAGGGAGAGAGAGAGAGAGAGAGAGAGAGAGAGAGCAAGAAGGACAAGGGCAAAGAGAGAGGGAGAGAATCCCAAGCAGGCTCTGCACTGTCAGTGTAGAGCCTGATGTGGGCTCTAACTCATGAACCGTGAGGTCATGACTTGAGCCAAAGTCAGACACTTAACTGACTGAGCCACCCAGGAGCCCTCTGATAGATTTTGAAAAATTTTTTAAATTAACATTGTGACTAACACCCAAATTAAAGACTATATTTTTGCTACTACATGGCTCTTCCCAATGGTACATGACATCTACAGTAATTTGCTAAAGCTGCTATAATAATATATCCCAGACTGGGTATCTCTGAATAACAGAAATTTACTTTCTCTCAGTTCTGGAGGCTAGAATCCAAGATCACAGTGCTCTGAGTTCAGCTTTGAGGGCCATGTACCTGGCACCCTGGTGTCTCTTCCTCTTGTTCAGATACCAGTCATTCTGAATTAGGACCTCTCTCTAATGGCCTCCTTTTAACTTAATCATTTATTTAAAGATCTTATCTCCAAATATGTTTACTTTCTGAGTTACTGGAGGTTAAGACTTCACCGTATGAGTTTCAAAGGGGACAAAATTGAGCCCATTACAGCATCCTAAAATGGTTTCGCTTCCAAAGATAAAGGATTTCCAAGTAAATTAATTCAGTCCAAGAAAATGCTTACAGGACACCTAAAAGCAGTCCATAAATGAGTGAATGGTTACACCAGAATCACTTGGGAAGCTTTTTAAAAATGCAAACTCTAGTAGGAATGCCTGGCTGGCTCAGTCAGTAAAGCATGGGACTCTTGATCTCATGAGTTCAAGCCTCACATTGGGCATAAAGCGTACTTAAAACAAACAAACAAACAAACAAACAAACAAACAAACAAACAAAAATGCAAACTCTAACACCACCTCCCCACCACTCCTACCTGCAATAGTTTGATTTAGTGGATCTAAAGTGGAATGTAGGAATTTGCATTTTTGAAAAGTCTGGAGGCCCTGCTATGCTGCAAATTTAAGAAGCTCTGCTTTGGGGGCACCTGGCTGCCTCAGTCAATAGAGCTTCGGATCTTGAATTCAGGGGATGACATTGTGCATGGAGCCCACTTAAATTTAAAAAAAAAAAAAAAAAAAGCTCTGCTTTATAGAACTTCTCCCTCCTGAAAAACATCACTGGAAGAAAACATTTGTATAAACATGTCACTGTCCATATAAGACTTCAAAAAAAGAAGAAACTTAAGGGCCAGATTACATAAGACTGTAAAAATTGCATTCAGAAATTTAAAAAATTTTAATGACTTCATGAGTACAGTAATCAAACCATTAATGAAATAAGAATAATCTTTCCACCCACATCTATTATTTCAAATTACCTTTCAGTGAAGAGAAAGGCATTCTCCAAAGGAGAGGTGGAAATTGGCTCAGAAGATTATAAATGAGATAAATTTGTAGGTATGAATTTCAGTCCATAATATCTCAGACCACAAATGTATGTTTACAAGGGAACTGATGAAAATTTTAGCCTCAGAGGTTTAATCTTGGGTATTCTATACCCCCTCATCCAGTTCCTTGGACATGTCCCATGCATGATTTTAGGGTATTATATAGTTGCATGTTTTGGGGGGGAGGGAGGATAGGAGGTCCTTAAATGAATATCTCATAACATTATCCAAGGTCTTTGAAAGAATTAATGTATGACAAAGGAGAGTCAAATCACTCCTTGAGTAAAGAAAAGCAAAGCAGGAAGGATCACAGTTCCGGACTCCAAGTTATACTACAAAGCTGTCGCAATCAAAATATATGGTACTGGCACAAAATAGATCAATAGAACTGAACAGAAAACCCACAAATAAATGCACAATTATATGGTCACTTAATCTTCAACAAAGCAGGAAAAAATATCCAATGGGAAAAAGACAATCTCTTCAACAAATGGTGCTGGGAAAACTGGTCAGCCATATGCAAAAGAATGAAACGGGACCACTTTCTTAAAACATACACAAAAATAAACTCAAAATGGATTAAAGACCCAAATGTGAGACCTGAAACCATAAAAATCCTAGAAGAGAGCACAGGCGGTAATTTCTCTGACATTGAGCAACATTTTTCTAGATGTTTCCCCTGAGGCAAGGAAAATAAAAGCAAAAATAAACAACTGGGACTACATTAAAATAAGCTTCTGGGTGCCTGGGTGGCTCAGTCAGTTAAACACCCAACTCTTGATCTCAAATCGGGTCTTGATCTCAGGGTCATGAGTTCAAGCCCTGCACTGGGCTCTGCTCTGGATATGAAGCCAAATAAATAAATAAATAAATAAATAAATAAAAAGGTTTTGGACATCAAAGGAAACAATCAACAAAACTAAAAGACAACCGACAACCTATGAAATGGGACAAGGTATTTGCAAATTACATATCTGGTAAAGGGTTAGTATTCAAAATATATAAAGAATTTGTACACCTCAAACACCCATAAAACAAATAATCCAGTTAAAAAATGAGCAGAAGACATGAACAGATATTTCTTCAAAGAGGACATCCAGATGGCCAATAGACATATGAAAAGATGCTAAATCACTCATCAACAGGGAAATTCACATCAAAACTACAATGAAACATCACCTCACACCTGTGAGAATGGCTAAAATCAAAAATACAAAGGGGCTTCCAGGTGGCTTAGTTGGTTAAGCGGCTGACTCTTGATTTCAGTTCAGGTCATGATCTCATGGTCTGCAAGATCAAGCCCCGCATGAGGCTCAATGTAGAGCACAGGGCCTGTTTGATATTCTCTCTCTGCCCCTCCCCTGCTCATGCTCTCTATCTCTGAAACTAAATGAATAAACTTAAACACACACACACACACACACGAAACAACAAGTGTTGGTGATGTGGAAAAAAAGGAACCCTCTTGCACAGTTAGTAGGAATGTAAACTGACACAGCCACTGTGGAAAACAGTGTGGAATTTCCTGTCAAAAGTTAAAAATAGAGCGGTGCCTCGGTGGCTCAGTCCGTTGAGTGTCTGACTCTTGATTTCAGTTCAAGTAATGATCTCACAGTTCATGGGTTGGAACCCCACATCAGGCTCCACGCTGATGATGTGAAGCCTGCTTGGGATTCTGTCTCCCTCTCTCTCTCTCTCTGTCCCTCCCCTGCTCACTCTCTCTCTCTCTCTCTCTCATTTTTTTTTAAATAAACATTAAAAAAAATGTTTAAGTTAAAAATAGAACTACCCTACAATCCAGCAATCGCACTACTACGTATTTACCCAAAGGATAGAGATATACAGCTTTGAAGGGGTACATGCAACCTTATGTTTCTTGCAGCATTATTTACAAAAGTCAAATTATGGAAGCAGCCCGGTGTCCACCAATTAATGACTAGATAAAGAAGATGTGATATACATATATGAAATCTTGCCGTTTGCAATACATGGAAGGAGCTATAGAGTATGCTATGTGAAATAAGTCAGTCAGAGAAAGACAAATACCATATGATTTCATTCATATGTGGAATTTAAGAAACAAAACAAATGAGCAAATGGGAAAAAGATAATAAAGAGAGGCCATCCAAGAAGCAGACTCTTAACTGTAGAGAACAAACTGATGGTTACCAGAGGGGAAGTGGGTGGAAGGATGTGTAAAGTAGGTGATGGGTATTAAAGAGTGCACTTGTCACGATGAGCACTGGGTGATGTGTGGAAGTATTGAATCACTACATTGTACACCTGAAACTAATATAACAATGTCTGTTAACTAGGCTGGAGTTAAAATTAAAAACAAAATTACTTCTTGGGGTCACAGACAAAGCAGGGGAGCTCTGAATGAAGAGTAACTGTGGCAACTGTGAAAGACCAACTAACATCTTTTGAACAAAGAACTAAAGATTGTTCCTGTCATTGTCTTACAGGTCCTCTGACCAGAAGCATGGGTGTGATTTTCTGCAATGAATGGGGAGGAGGGGAGAGGAGGATGAAATCATGTACATTTTAACATTTTTAAAAAAAGGGAGAATATGGGGTGCCTGGGAGGCTCAGTCGGTTAAGCATCCAACCTCATCTAGGTCATGATCTCACAGTTTGTGGGTTTGAGCCCCCACGTCGGGCTCTACGCTGACAGCTCAAGCCTGGATCCTGCTTTGGATTTTGTGTCTGCCTCTTTCTCTGTCTCTCCCCTACTCACACACACACTCTCTCTCTCTCTCAAAAATAAATAAACATTAAAAAAATTTTTTTAAAGGAGAATAACAAAAAGCTTACATTTTCAACAGGTTCATTTTAAGTAAAAGTTTGAAAAAGATAGGATGACCTTGGAATTTTCTGGAAAGAAATAGAACATGCTTCCTTGTGCCCCTCAGGGTCCAAGTCCTGGAATCAGTTCCCTGTAGGAAACTCCCAAGTACTTTTTAGGCACAAGGTCTGAACCAAGTGATGACCAAAAACTGATTAAGACTTGTCAGCCAGAGCAAATGCTTTCTATCAAGAGAAAAATTCCTTTGCACTTAGGGGGAAAAAAAAAGGCAAATGCACAAGTACTTTGTTGTTGCTACTATTTTTGCTGTGGTTTAAATAACGTAACCGTAAACAACTTAGACCATATGGTGAACACATGTCAGTACCCTGTAGACCAAATTATACAAGCTTCTCAACTTTGAATTTTCATTAACACTATGGGTCAAATAGAAGTGATTTTACCAGTTGTATCTCTGCATCATGTTGGAAGCAAAGAATTCAGAAAAAAAAATCTGCAATTTTGATGAAGTATTCCAATTAAATCTATTGCTATAAATACCAAAATTTATCTTCCTTGGCCTAATCATATAAGGAACGTAAAACTAACTGTCTACAAAGAAAGACTCCATTAATCTTAATTTCTCAGTGTAATATGTTGGATATAAACTGGTTTGAGTTGGATAGTTCTTTTTTCCAGGTTTCCTAAAACAAATTATATCATTTTACTCCTGTGCATTAGAGATAAGAAACTTCATGTTAATAACCAGAACTTCCTTCCACATCCTCCCCCCCAAATCATAATTATTTCTACTTTTCCTTTAGCATTTTTTTCCACTACTCACCAAATTACTCTCCTTTGTCTTTTTAATTTTTTTTTTCAACGTTTATTTATTTTTGGGACAGAGAGAGACAGAGCATGAACGGGGGAGGGGCAGAGAGAGAGGGACACACAGAATCGGAAGCAGGCTCCAGGCTCCGAGCCGTCAGCCCAGAGCCTGATGCGGGGCTCGAACTCACGGACCGCGAGATCGTGACCTGGCTGAAGTCGGACGCTTAACCGACTGCGCCACCCAGGCACCCCTCTCCTTTGTCTTTTGGTAAACTTTTGAAACTACAAAGAACCTTGAAGATCTAATCCATCACTTCCCTTCCCTCTAGCACCACCACCAGAGTCCCAGCTACAATCATTCCTCCTCAAGACAACTGAAGAAGCCCCCAGCTGTACTGGCTCTCATTCTATTTGTTCTCCACCATCCAGCTAGAGACAGCTGTTCAAAAACTTGTCAGCACTCACCCCACGTCCAGTCCTCCCATCCTTCCTCCAACAGCCTCCATCCCATAACAGACACACCTTAAACTCTATCTTTCCATTATGTTTATGATAAAGCCCAAATCCCTCAACTCAGTCAGCCAGGTCATCTCCACCCTCATCTCAGAACATGCTCGCACACTTCCAGTCTTGGCCCCAATGAGCATCTATCTTCAGATACTCCCCACACTGTGTTGACCTTCTGCTTACAATTTACTCCACCTGAAATGTTCTTTCCTCTCTCCTTCTGTACCTTATTGACCTATTGCTGAAGATACTTTTTCAGAGATGCCAGTGCCTTGTGTTTTGAATAAATCTCCAAGGCATTCTATTTGCAGTTCCTGGTGATGGGCTTGTTTTAACAGATATCTTACTTTGGCCACACTGACAAAAATGGTACTTTCTACATAGTGGGTATGAAACATGAGTGTAGTCAAAATACCTTTTTGATTCTGTTTTCTTAGGCATTCAATGAGACCCTTCATTGGATAAAAGCAAAGCTAATGGCGGCATGCACCCTGTCTTTAACTTGTAATCCACCGAAACCTCTTTGTCCTATGAAGGAGCAGAAGCACGAATGCAAACAAAGTGAGACTCACAGGGAAGACGTCTGCCAGACTCATGTGCCAGAATAAAGAGATGTGGACAACCAACTAGTGTGTGAAGACTCCTCTGGGCCTAGTCTTGTGGAACTTGTCATTACCCTATGTCACAGGTAAATAAGCCTCAATTAGGAAATGGACCCTCTGTTGTTTGATCTATTGAGTTGGAAGCACATCTAAAGAAATCAACCCACTGTCAACCAAACCTTGAATATCAGGTGTACGTGTGAATATCAAGGAATACAGGGAGGAGGAGGACAGGACGCGTTTTCTTTCTCTTCTACTGAATCCTAAGAATCAGGTCCTGAAATTTTTCCAAGAGCCAAGACTTTTGTAAAAGCTATGACTTTTTGTAAAAAAAAAAAAAAAAAAAAAAAGTACTGTAAGACTGATGTCTTATCAGTATTATCTTTCTTATTATCAGTATTATGATGGTGGCAGGAGAGAATAGTTAAATAAATCTCATACCATTGTTTTAGTGTCTCTTAAATGCATGGCAAAACGTCTGGGAATGTAGGTCAATAGACTTTACCTTTTTCCTCAGTAATTTAATGAAGTTTGTTTAAAGTTTCTAGACACTAGCAGTAAATTGACTTGTAAATTTATTAAGTACTTCTGAGTACTATGCTTTGGGATCATGTCTTAAAGGAATATATCAAATAATGAACTGAGTGGTAAAATATTCACATTCATTTGTTTGACTTGTATGGAAGAACTGTGAAGATTTCTTTCTTTTTTGAAAGCGTGATGATAAATATAATCTGAACAAGACATCACTGAAAACGGGGTTACCTGCACATAAGAACACATTCTATTTTAACGTCTGTCTAAAATGAGTGTTTGTCAGATTGGAGGATGCACAATAAGTATTATTAGATTATACTAATATCGCCAAGCTTACTAATGGAAATCTAATTTTTAATATGTTAATGTATTTAATTTCTTTTTAATTTCCAAGCTTTGATCATTTATCAAATAAACCGTTGTGTTTTTTTTAATTTGCCAAGTGTTTATTTTACATTGAGTCATGAGTCATATGAGGACTCATGAACAAAAAGAACAAAGTTTGATAACTGATAACCTGAGAACTAAAATCAGCAACTCTTGGAATAAAAATGTCAAATAGCTAATGAAAATAAGAGCATTCAGTTGTAACAAATGAAACTACCCATGTGCGTAGGCCTTTAACCAGAGCCACAGCTCAGCTTGTAATCACTCGTCATGTTTCAAGTAATCCATACGTATAGCATGAAACTGAAAATTAAATGAGTTTCAAAAATATACAGGACAGATCTCTTAAAATGTGGTTATTACCATCATAAATGGTAATGACAGAATCATTTCAAAGGCATTTTTTGTGCTGACTTTGAGGTACACAGCAGTTAAAAATGTGTCTAATATCAACAAATCAGTCATTTCTAATGAGACCAAGATTAGCTATTTTACCCACCATTGCCAACTACCATATGCTAAAACACATGTCACTACCTTATTTAATCTTGCAAGGCCTTACAGTGAGAGACGGGAAATGTCGTATGTGATGTGGAAATGTGTTATGGCTCTAGAATGTCAGAAAATGTCAGATTATTTAGATAAGATACATTTGGGGAGAAAAAAAGAAAACATTATGCTAAAATTTTATTTAGCTGTTCAGTATTTTCGTTTTTTAAGTAATTCCCTATGCCCAACATGGGATCCAAACTCATGACTCTGAGATTAAGAGTCACATGTTCTACTGACTAAGCCAGCCAGGCACCCCACCTGTTCAATATTTCTTTCAATAAAAATTAATATTAAAAATAAAGTAATAAGGGTGCCTGGTTGGCTTAGTCGATAGAGGATGTGACTCTTGATCTCAAAGTTATAAGTTCAAACCCCACATTGGGTGTAGAGATTACTTAAAAATAAAATCTTAAAAAGAAGAAACAGGGGCACCTGGGTGGCTCAGTCGGTTGAACATCCGACTTCGGCTCAGGTCATGATCTCACGGTCTGTGAGTTCGAGCCCCACGTCGGGCTCTGTGCTGACAGCTCAGAGCCTAGAGCCTGCTTCGGATTCTGTGTCTCCCACTCTCTCTGCCCCTCCCCCGCTCATGCTCTGTCTCTCTCTCTGTCCAAAATAAATAAACATTAAAAAAAAAAAAGAAGAAACAAAGAAAGAAAAAGAAAGAAAAAAAGAAAGGAAGAAAGAAAGAAAGAAAGACAGGAGGGAGGGAGGGAGGGAGGGAGGGAGGGAGGGAGAAACACAGACAACATGTACATACATATAACTTAATCCAGAAGTTAATTGTTGAAGTATTTTCTGGTTTGTTCCTTTAAAAACCTTTTATTTTTATTTACTTAATTAAAAAATAAATGAACACAGGGGCTCCTGGGTGGCTCAGTTGATTAAGCATCTGACTCTTGATTTCAGCCCAGGTCATGACCTGTTGGTGAGGGTGAGCTCTGCTCCAGGCTCTGCATTGCTGGGATTCTCTCTCTCCCCCTCTCTTTCTGCCCCTTCCCACTTGTGTGCACACGTGTTCTCTTTCAAAATAAATAAACTTAAAAAGAAAAAAAGTAAATGAGCACATACTAACATCAACCATGAAGACTTTTGTATACAGGGAATATAGAAACAGATAAAACAATAATTCCTGAATTCTAGTATGTCCTAACAGTGTTAATCATTTTCTAATCACTTTATTCCTTCTTATGGTGGATGCTTTAATATCATATAACCACTGTGTATACATATTGTGCCTTAAGCTTATAGAGGACATAATCCATACCTCTAAAGCACATTCAGAAAAATTAGTTCTCTCATTTAAGCATAAGCAACTTCCCAGTATTTGTGCAAGCCAGCAAAACTCCATAAAACATTGAGTAAAAGATATCTAGTTTCCCAAAAGAGAGTTCAGATGCAGAAATCTTTGCTAGACTTTAATAGATGAGCAAACCCACTAAGGTTAGCTTTGGGAACAAGGGACAATACTAAAGCATGTACATAACTAAAAGGGCGAGGTAAAATTTCCCAGTTTGTATTTAAATTAGATTGAATATTTATAAAAAAAGGATATATTGCTTTTCAGGAGAACAGGCTCCAGAGTAGAGTTCTGGATATTCTGGGGTGCCTGGCTGGCTGAGTCCCTAGAGCACGCAACTCTTGATCTCAGGGTCATGAGTTCAAGCCCCATGTTGGTCATACAGTTTACTTTAAAAAACAAAAAAAGAATTTCAGAAGAATATTCACAGGTTAATGTATACGAAAACTCAAATGGTCCCCTCAAAACCTAAGAAAGCAAGAAAGAACCTGATGCACTTAAAATCCTAACTTCTTTTTCTTTCTTTCTTTCTTTTTTCTTTTTGTAATGTTTGCTTATTTACTTTAAGAGAAAGAGTGAGCAGGGGAGGGACAGAGAGAGAGGGAGAGAGAAAGAATCCTAAGCAGGCTCCACACTGTCAGACCAGAGCCTGACACAAGGCTCTATCTCATGACCCATGAAATTGACATGGGGCTTGATCTCATGACCCATGAGATCATGACTTGAGCCAAAATCAAGAGTTGAATGGGTAACCGAATGAGCCACCAAGGCACCCCTAAAGACCTAATTTCTGACTAAAAGAAGACATTACATGGACCATGAACTAAAGATACAAAACACTTCTTATATAATAAAGTGCCTATTTTCCCTAAATGTGAGATTTCCAAGTAGGCCTCAAAGATTACTCTTCCCTTCCTGGAAAGCACATCCCTTCCCAAAATGTTCATACCCTTGGGCCACCTGGGTGGCTCAGTCCGTTGAACATCCAACTCTTGATTTAAGCTCCAGTCACAATTTCATGGTTCGTGAATTTGTCAGCATCCGCCTGTGCCCTGACAGGGCAGAGTCTGCTTGGGATTCTCTCTCTCTCTCGCTCTGCCCCTCGCCTGCTCACACACTCTCTCTCTCTCTCAAACAAATAAACATTAAAAAAATATTTAAGAATGTTTAAAAAAGGTGGGGGGGGGGGGGCACCTGGGTGGCTCAGTTGGTTGAGCATCTGACATCGGCTCAGGTCATGATCTTGCAGGTCCGTGAGTTCGAGCTCCGCGTCAGGCTCTGTGCTGAGAGCAGGGAGTCTGAAGCCTGCTTCTGATTCTGCCCTCCCTCTCTCTCTGCCCTACCCTGCTTGCACTCTCTCTCTCAAAAATAAATAAACATTGAAAAAATATATATATTTAAATAAAAAAGAATGTTGACATCCTCAAAACCAGCTTTTTAATAGTATTTTATTACTTATAATAATTTTTATAATTTTCTATTTTCTATTTATATTTTAAAATACATAAATTATTAAATGTCTTTAAAACTGTGGCCAAGCTATTGAATCTCTCCCAACCTAACCTTATTTCATCATGGGGAAGACCAAGATCATAATTCACAGCTAGCTCCTACAACTATAGAGAAGTTTAAAATCTGTAATATATGTGAAACACAGTGACTGGCCCTTAGGAAAAGATCAGTAAATAGTAGCTGTTATCAGTATCCATCCTATAAAATATCTTGATAGTTTTTGTATAATTTAAATTCAGTTCCCATGGCTACTTTGTTATTTAAATTCTTTATTACTTCTATATGACAAAAAAACAAACAAAAAAAAAAACCCAGAAAAATAAAATCCTTCTTTAGAACTATTTATTGTGGGCGGGATGGGGGTGGGTGGGAAGAACTGTTTCTTTATTCCACTATTGTTGCAATAAAATGTCCTTAGCCATACACAGTAGACACACAAAAGGACCCCTACGATCATTCAAAACCCAGAGAACTTAAGCTCCTTTTCCCAGACCCATACTTTGTGAGCACTGTTGAAAGCTTTCCTTTTCTTTTTTGTGAAGTGATATTACGTCTAAGACCTAGGAAATATGAAAGCAGCTGAAAAGCACAATCGAAATAAATCATTCAGGCAGCCACCTTGACCCCCAATACCAATATCAGCTGCCTTCAATCCTGTTTAGTGGGCATGAAAACCAGGCAGAACTTCTGACAGGAAGCTTCACTTTATTTGGAACAGGGAGCACTATTCACAGGACGGAGGTGCTAGGACTATATATATCTTTCTCAAGACAGCTATATTGTAGATTATATGACAGGAAGAAAGAGGTGCTTTTTTAGCTAGTTTGCAAACTTCCCAGCCTAAACTATAGGAGTGTGGTTTTATTAGAGCTGTGATCATCCCCTGGAGATGGCCATGGCTCTATTTACTTTGGCATCCTTTCATGCCTTCCCTGCACTATTTTTATCATCATGGATCCTGTTATTCACATTAAAAATAAGCCTGGCTCAAAGAAAAGAATTATACCAAAAAGGTTTAGAAGAAAATGAAAATATGGCACCTGCAATACACATGAGCCCGAAAACAAAAGAAGCAGTTCCTATTCAAAAGGATCATACTAATTGTATGATGTAACCTTTCTATTCCTGCAGCCATACAGAACTATGCATATATTTTGTGTATGTAGGGGAATCATTCAGGAATTGTCACTGTCACCAGCTGATGAAGAAAACTTTTAGTGATATTCTACCATTATTTTTGGCATCATTCTTTGTTTTTACAAGCTTTGGTTTGGCTGAAAAACAAAACAAAACAAAACAAAACAAAACAAAACAACATGTCCTAATCCTAACATCTACTTGAGAAGTTATTAGTACGCTTTACCAAACCACACTATTGCCAAATGGTTAGGTTGATGGACCAAAGCACACATTTATATTTACTTACATGAGAAATAGATGCTGATAATGTGTAACTTAAGTCAGAAAACTACAGCTTTCTAAATGTTTTCTGTGCATCGTCTCCTGCCTAATTAAACATCACCCATGACTGAGTTTTGTTGGAAGCCACTCAACTTGCTAAAGGGTCATGGGGATGAGACTTCATGGTCTGGAACCAAAAGAAAAGTCTGAGAAGTTACAAGCACAAACAAAAAATGCTTCAGCTATGTTCAAGTTTATTTCAAGTTGTAACTAGCGTTTCAGGTCCCCATTCCTCCCCCACCCAAATCCATGGATAACCAAGTCCTAAGTCACATTGCCTGGAGATGAATACAATTTTAATGTTTAAAATTTTTCTGATTTATTCAACTTTCTAGCAATTCCCTTTTATTCAAATTCACCTTAGCCCAAAGTAAACACATTCTGACTTTAACTTTTTTGCTCTCCAAACAATTAGAAGCGGAGATCATAATATTTTAGTAAAGTCTGTTGGTTTTGCTTTTTGAGAACAAAAGTCACTTGCATTTCAATAAAAATAAGAGGAAAATAAGGAGGTCTCACTTCTCAGTTAAATATTTGGGATATCCTTTTAGCACTATTCCATGAGGTTAGGAAATGTTCCGTGAAATTATTCTTTTTTTCTTTTTCTTCGTATTTCTTCTCTTTAGCTGCTCTAATATTCACTTAAAGAAGACTTTGCTCATGGTCACATTCCTGCCCTTGTTCTGTAAAATTTGGAGATTTTATTTGGAATTTTGTTACCAACTAAATATATATGTTCTTATTAAAATTGCCACTGTGTGCATTAGGTTTTAACTAAATCAGCTGTACTATGCAGTTCTGGTATGCAATTGAGGTTTAAATGTATTCTATTCTGCTCTGTTCCCCTTTCCTTTCAGAATCTTTCCCCAGGCTTTACCCAGACCCTAGAATATGGCTTTTCTTCTTCTAAGTGACAACCCTATCTAAAAGTGTCAAATAAATTATCTGAGTTCCTCAAAATAAGCAGGGCAAATATGAATAGCACAAAACCTTTCAGCACAAACTAGTCATTTGTTTTCCATTCAGTTTTTTCCTGCTTTCACAAAACCTTCCGAGTTGCGGTCCAAGGATGGAAGGTGGTGACAACAATGAACTCGGGATTAGTTTACTTTCTTCTATGTTCGACTTTTCTTTTTTTATGTTCATCTTTTATCCGCCCTCCCAATGCGTCCTTGATAGATCTTCTCTATTGTGTATCTCTGTGTATCTTTAAGAACTAATCTGCGTTTTACAAGCCCACTTTGTGTTCAGAGAATGAGTTAAAAAGAAGTTTGTTTTTGTGATGTGATTAGCAACTTTTCATTATAATATGAATAGGAAAGGAATTTAGTATAGGTTCAAATTTACATCTCCTTTCACCTTCCCCCTGTGATCTATTCACTTAAAGGAAAGAACTGAAGGGAAGTAGGTCTGGAAAAGCATCTCTTCTTTCCCCCAGTGACCATCTAAAGCCAATTGACTTCTAAAGCCAAAAGATTTCAGTCAAGTCTTTCTGGGCACATATGCCCCTACATTATTTGAAAGTAATTACAATATTAACGCCAAGTTACCATAATTCCTTGGCACAAGGACCAGCATTGGTGGGTGGGACCCAGCCAGGAAGCAAAGGATGCCCTATGAAGAGATAAAAACATTTTCCCTTGGTTTCTGACTCATAACCTGGTTGGGGAAAGGACTACTGTTTGTTGTTTTGTTTTGGGGTGGTTTTTTTTTTCTGTTTCTTTTCATTTAAGGGTATTTCTTTGGAAATTCCCTCACCAATGTGCAAATATATATGTTCCAGAATGCTAATTATATGTTATTAGAAAATTTGGAGAACTACACAGTGGTGTTCTGGTAAATGGTATGTGTGTGGGTGGGGGTGGAGAAGGGGAGTCTTCATGTCGCATTGGCCAATTTTCAAGGTTGTAAACACTCTCACCATGGCTGATTTCAAGCTACCAACATGATATCAACTGCACACAGAGTTAGGAAAAGATGTGACAATCAATTCTTATGAGCTGGTATAAGCAACCTCCATCACACCACTGAAACTGTAATCCTTGTCCATCAGATGAGTATTGTTTAAATAAACTAAGGTGCAGTTCTATAATATTACAATACTACCTACCATAATGTGCAAACATTAAAAGAATGTGATAGAAAGTGACAGTTACATTGATATAATATAAATGAGTTTCGAGGTGGATATTACTAAATAAGAAAAATAAAATTCTCAGGGCACCTGTGTGGCTCAGTCGGTTAAACATCTGACTCGGGATTTTGGCTTAAGTCATGATCTCAAGGTTCCTAGGTTAAAGCCCCTAGGTGAAATCAGGCTCTGCACTGTCAGTGCTTGGGATTCTCTCTGTCTCCCTCCCTATCTGCTCCACGCATGTGCTCTCTCGCTCTCTCTCCCTGTCTCTCAAAAATAAAATAATCTTAAAAACAAAACAAAACAAAACAAAATTCTCCATGATTCTCATGCCCATAAATTGACATATAATACATATCATATAAACATAAAAAGTGGCTAACTTTAAATAAAAACTTAATATCATGCCATGTGTACAGAGCATCTTAAGTATTATATCACTCAAGAATCACAACATCTTGATAAGGTAGGCATATTATTATCATTACTTTCGAAATAAAGAAACAGCATCAACTAATGAATGGCAGAGTCAGAATTTAAGGCAATCAGACAGCAAAGCCCAAACTCTTTCTCTTTTAAGTTTATTTATATATTTTGAGAGAGAGACAGAGAGCAAGCAAGGGAGGGCAGAGAGAAAGGGAGAGACAGAATCCCAAGCAGGCTCCACACTGTTAGCTCAAAGCTCGACATGGGGCTTGAACTCACGAACCCAGATGGTGACATGAGCCTAGACCAAGAGTCAGACACTTAACTGACTGAGCCACCCAAGGTTCCCAAAGCCCAAGCTCTTAATAAGTTCTCTGCCTATATGTATTACTGAATACAAATGCGCAGGGGGGAAAAATCTGTAGTAATATATTTACCAACTGTTTCCACTGGTATGCGAGGAGAGAGATTACAGACAGATTTAATTTCTAAATCAACATTTCTGTAATATTTGAACATTTATTGCATGTGATACGTATTTAATCAGAAAAAAAAAAAAAGTGAACTTTTGAGGAAACTGGCTGGCTCAGTTGGTGAAACATGTGATATTCAATCTCAGGATTGTGAGTTCAAGCCCCACACTGAGTGTAGGGATTACTTAAAAAAATAAAATTAAAAAACAAAACCAAACCAAAAAAGTGAACTTCTAAAATCAACTACATCTTTGCCTCCTCCCAAATAGGAAAAAATAGAGATGTACTTGTTAGTGAAAATAGTGGGATTAGTTTCAGTACTAATAAACATATTTGTAGCATACACAACCACATAAATGACAGCAACAAATATCCAATACTGTCAAAGATGAAATAACAGGCCCAAAATGGAGTCACCTATTCTAAGCCCCAAAAAACTAAGCTAAGACTTTATTATAGTTTCAGCTTCCCAGGAATGGAATCTTAAGCCAGTGGATCAGGAGCTGCCTCATTAGTATTAGCTCGGCAATCTGCCAGATAGACTCCTGCAATCCCCTATAAGGAAAGTAACCTCGCAATAATCAATCCATTTTTTTTTTTATGCCTATACTAACTTCCTTTTCCTTCTCCTTTCTGCCTATAAAATCTCAAACTGTGTATAACTCTTTGCAGCTCCTTTTTATTCTGCTGGATTAGATGCTGCCCAATTCGTGAATCACTGAATAAAGCCAGTAAGACTTTTAAATTTTACTTAGTTGAATTATCTTTTCCAATAATATGGTTCTGAAGTAATTCATATCTATTGTGAAAGCCTTGTTTTCTGGCTTTGACATTACATAGGAAAAGTTACAGGAACAAAGGACAGACTCCCAGAATGGCAAAGAACAAAATATTCAAATCCTGCATACAAAAATTCACTAAAGAAACTAGAGATGTCTAGGCTGAAGAAGGGAAGGCTCAGTGAGAGACAAAGTTTTTCTCTAAATACTGAAAGGTATTTTTCATAACATACAGCTTTAAAAGAAGAAATAGATTTATTCTAGAATGCCACAACATTCAGAACTAGAAGCAATGGCTAGATATTTTTAAAAAGACCTAATTTATTATCATCTTAAAAAATAATTTTAGGGGCGCCTGGGTGGCGCAGTCGGTTAAGCGTCCGACTTCAACCAGGTCATGATCTTGTGGTCCGTGAGTTCGAGCCCCGCGTCAGGCTCTGGGCTGATGGCTCAGAGTCTGGAGCCTGTTTCCGATTCTGTGTCTCCCTCTCTCTCTCTGCCCCTCCCCTGTTCATGCTCTGTCTCTCTCTGTCCCAAAAATAAATAAACGTTGAAAAAAAATTAAAAAAAAAATAATAATTTTAGTAGAAACTTAAAATTTTTATAATTAAAAAGACATTTTATTTTATTATTATTTTTTAAATGCTTACTTATGTTTGAGAGAGTGAGCATGAACAGGGGAGGGGCAGAGAGAAAGGGGGACAGAGGATCTCAAGCCAGCTCTATGCTGAGAGCAGAGAGCCTGATGTGGGGCTCGAACTCACAAACAGTGATATCAGTGATGACTGAGCTAAAGTCGGACACTTAAACAACTGAGATATCCAGGTGCCCCCATAAAAATATATTTTAAAATATTTTTATATTTTATATTTTATATTTTTTATATTTTTATTATTATATTATTATATTTTATATTTTATAGAGATTACTTAAAAAAAATAAAATCTTTACAAAAAAGTTTTTAAAAGGGGCGCCTGGGTGCTTCAGTCGGCTGAACGTCCAACTCTTGATTTCAGCTCAGGTCATGATCCCAGGATTGTGAGATGGACCCCAGCGTTGGGCTGCACGCTGCGTGTGGAACCTGTTTGAGATTCTCTCTCTCTCCCTCTGCTCCTCTCCCCTGCTCGTGTGCTCTCTCTCTAAAATAAATAAATAAATAAATAAATACTTAAATATTTAAATATTTAAAAATAAAAAAAATAAAAATGTACCTCTGTTCAATGACTTCTTCATGACAAAATAACTAATACATAGATAAATAAATACATTTCTCTTTGGAAAAGTTGAGGATGATCATCTCTTTGTACAATGTAAAAGAAATTCTTCCACTGGTAGAAGAAGAAACTAATAACTCTAAAGTACCTACCAGCCTTATAATTCTATGAAAAGTTGTGGCTTAAGTCTTATTAGACCCATCAGAAAGTTTCAATGATAACAGAATAGGTGCACTGTGACTCACATTTACCACCATAGTTATTAATTTTCCCACCTAACCATGAAGCTTGTATACTGACTGGGAGAATGTTCAAGTTGGCAAGGCCTAATAATATCTAATCTAGGAAACATCTTACCACTTCCCCCCAAAAGCCTTTTTTAAGATATCATGGGGCACCTGGCTGGCTCGGTGGATAGAGCATGTGATTCTTGATCTTGGGGTTGTGAGTTCGAGTCCCACGGTGCGTGTAGAAATTATTTAAAAATAAAATCTTGAAAACAACAACAACAACATTTTCTAGAATATCATACCAACCTGTCAGCTCATGTTAAGCTGAATACTCAAGACTTCACTGAGCATCTTATGTAAACCCCAAATTGAATTCAGAATCCATCTAATCCAAGGAACTGAAACTCACATTATATCCTGAATTAAGAGAATTAAGTCAAAATCAAAACAATTTAGGAGAAACAAAATCCAGACATCCCATTTTTTACATCCCTTACAGTAAAATTATGTAGTTAACAAGTAGTTTGTCCTATTTTTAAAATGTTATTCACGAATTGGTAGTTGCAGAGATAAAAGTGAAGCCCTCAGATTTACTGTTGACTGATTTTTTTTTTTTTAAGTTTCTATTATCATTCAAACTATGCTAATCAATGCCCAGGCCTCATTTGACATTCTACATTTCAAGGGCTTTCTCTGAAAGCAGATGGAAACGACTATCTGTGTAAACCCCTGGGCAAAATTTCAGTTACTAGGCTCTTCTCTAACTCTTGAAAATACTGAGTAGACAGTCAGACATTTGGCAATGTTAAGGTCCTTTTCCACGATTTCAGAATTGAGGGTCATTTAAGAATTTAAGTCAGAGGAATAAACAGCTTTTGTGATACCTGACAACTGTTTATTTTCCTTAGAAATGTGTGTTACTTTTCCGAGAATTTTTTGTATGTAAAATATGCTCGCCCTAGATCTTTCTACTGAGATCCAGCTTCCTCTGCCTGAATAAAATTAATTTCTCTTTCCTCAAAGAGAAGTTCCTCAGATGGCTTTGGTGGGCAGCTTGGTACCTTCCACAGGCTATCTTTTGGTGACAAGGTATCTTTTGGTGACAAGTCCTTCGATCTTTGTTTCTATTTTATTTTTGCCGTATTAAAGTCTACCGTTTTTATTTGAAGGCACTGTTATTTTCTCAAATCTTCTTAGGCATTTTTTGAACTAGACTATATATTTAAGACCCCACCAATAAAATAAATTATGACTAATGAGATTAATTTGAAAACGGAAAATGGGAGAAGGGCGCCTGGGTGACTCAGTCAGTGAAGCCTCCGACTTCGGGTCAGGTCATGATCTTGCGGTTCGTGAGTGTGAGCCCCACGTTGGGCTCTGTGCTGGCAGCTCAGAGTCTGGAGCCTGCTTCAGATTCTGTCTCCCTCTCTCTCTGCCTCTCTCTCTCTCTCTCAAAAATAAACACTAAAAAAAAAAAAAAAAGAAAATGGAAGATGGAGCTGAAAATTTATTTCCCAAACTAGTTCATTGTGTAAGAGCTTTCCATTCTGTCTTTGATGATTCATTCCCATCAAAGTCAAATATACATCTTCAGCAAAGGGCCAAGCAGTTATTAGATGAAAAATCTGGGCAGCTTATAGATGAAGCTTATTTTACTCTATTAGACTTGTATGAGCTGAGAGGAAACATACCTCTAACTCTGGATCCTCATCCATTTACCACAGAGTCTTCTGGGTACATCGCATAAGATTTGGAGAAGCACTGCATTTTCACACTCATTGTTTTATGTCTCCAATGACCCCGTGTTACAGGTAAGAATTTTTTTTTTTTTTTTTTTTTTTTTTTTTTGCTAGCTAGCAGCATTCTATGGATTAAATCCTTACGGTTTTGGAAAAAAAAAAAAAACATTGCTTTGTAGCTTTCAAAATATGAATACTCAAAATTCCACTTCTAGGAGTTTATCCTGAAGAAATATAGCACATGTACATAAAAATGCTTTATAAGGATAATCACTATAGTCATGTTTATGAAAGTTAAAATTAGAAACATGTAAAATATACAAATAGAGAAGATTTTTTAATAAATCATGAAACATAAAAATGATGGAATGCTATGGAGCTTTAAAAAAATTATTTCCTAGACCTATAATTTGTTGAATATAAAAAGGCACATTCATAATTCATCAAGTAAGTAAAAGATTTTTAAATAGTATAAGCTTATTTTAAAAATACATGTTAATATAAACATAACATAAAATCTGGGATAAAATTCACTAAACTGTTAATAATGCTCATCTCTATGTGGTAGAATTTGTTGATTTTTTTTCTGTTTTCATTTTTAATAAATATGTAAATTTTCAATCCAAGCTATTGCTTGGGAGAAAAATATATAGGTGTGTATTTCACTCCACAAAATAAATGAAGTGAAGGTCACTGTTGGCTTTTATAAGAGTAGTTTGTCAGGATGAGTCTGAAAAGCTGTTTACATATGTTCACATATCTCTGATTGGCTTTGAAATAATCTGGCAGAAGCCGGAAGATGGGTATATGGGTGTTTATTTCACAATTTTCTTTGTGCGTGTGTTTAATTTTTTTAATAATAAAGGTAAATAAAAAGAGAAAAACATGGGTTCAAGAGAAATAAGAGGAGAGAAATTAGAGACAAATCATCAAGAAAATACAGGCAATTCTTTCAAAAAGCTTGTTTTAAAGAAAAGGAGAGAATGAGACATTAGCTGGAAGGTATCTGAGACCCAGATTGAACTTGTAAGATGAAAGTGCAGTTGACCCTTGAACAATGGTGGGGAGGGGCGGGGGAGTGCTGAGCCTGCCCTGCACAGTCAAAAATCCACATATAACTTTTTTTTTTTTTTTAAGTAAATTCTACTTCCAACGTAGGGCTTGAACTCACAACCCTGAGATCAAGAATTACATACTCTACGGACTGAGCCAGTCAGGCGCCACCACATATGACTTTTGACTCCCCCAACACTTAACTACTAATTGTCTACTGTTGACAGGAAGCCTTACTGATAACATAAAGAATCAATTAATACATTTTGTCGTTGTATGTAGTATATACTGTATTCTCACAATAATGTAAACTAGAGAAAAGACAATGTTATTAAGAAAAGCATAAGGGGGGCGCCTGGGTGGCGCAGTCGGTTAAGCGTCCGACTTCAGCCAGGTCACGATCTCGCGGCCCGTGAGTTCGAGCCCCGCGTCGGGCTCTGGGCTGATGGCTCAGAGCCTGGAGCCTGTTTCTGATTCTGTGTCTCCCTCTCTCTCTGCCCCTCCCCCGTTCATGCTCTGTCTCTCTCTGTCCCAAAAATAAATAAAACGTTGAAAAAAAAAAATTAAAAAAAAAAAAAAAAAAAAAGAAAAGCATAAGGAAAGGGTGCCTGGGTGGCTCAGTCAATTGAGCGTCTGACTTCGGCTCAGGTCATGATCTCCTGGTTTCTGAGTTCGAGCCCTCATCAGGCTCTGTGCTGACAGCTCAGAGCCTGAAGCTTGCTTCGGATTCTGTGTCTCCCCCTGTCTCTGCCCCTCCCATGCCCATGCTCTGTCTCTCTCTGTCTCTCAGTAATAAATAAACATTAAAAAAAAAAAAAGAAAGAGGGGCGCCTGGGTGGCTTGGTCGGTTATGCGTCCGACTTCAGCCCAGGTCATGATCTCGCGGTCTGTGAGTTCGAGCCCCGCGTCAGGCTCTGTGCTGACGGCTCAGAGCCTGGAGCCTGTTTCAGATTCTGTGTCTCCCTCTCTCTCTGCCCCTCCCCTGTTCATGCTCTGTCTCTTTCTGTCTCAAAAATAAATAAATGTTAAAAAAAAAAATTTTTTTTAAAAAGAAAGAAAGAAAAGCATAAGGAAGAGAAAATACATTTACAATACTCTACTGTACTTATCAAAAACAATCTTTGTATAAGAGGACTCACGCAGTTACAACCCATGTTGTTCTAGGATCACTTGTAAATGCTTCAGGAAAGGTGAGAAAATAATAATGCAGAGGAGATTTGTGCCAGTCGCTGAAAAGATGAGTTTAAATGGGGTAGAGAGGGAGAATATTTGTTTACACAAGTAGATTGGCAGGAAATAAGAAGAGGAGAGGTCCAGGCTAAGATGAGAGACTTTAATGCCTCTATATAAACTGGATTTGACTCAGCTGATTATTGGGAACATTCAAAGGATTTTATTTTATTTTAAATTTTTTAATGTTTATTTTTGACAGAGAGAGAGAGAGACACAGACAGAGACAGAGAGCCAGCGGGGGAGGGGCAGAGAGAGAGGGAGATAGAATTGGGAGCAGCCTCCAGGCTTTGAGCTGTCAGCACAGAGCCCAATGTGGGGCTTGACCCATGAACAGTGAGATCATGATCTGAGCCAAAGTTGGACGCTCAACAGACAGAGCCACCCAGGGGCCCCTCAAAGGATTTTAAACAGGGAAGTGGCATGTGAGATTTGTACATTAGGTAACAATCCTGTATCCAAGATAGGATTCAATTTAGAATGTGAATTGACCTCTTCTGCAATAGTTGGTTTTTCTTATAGAGCACCAAAACCTGAAATGCTCAAATGATTTCTTTTGGAAGGCATTTTACACCTTTTTGGAAATCACTGGAGTGTCTATGTATAAGGTTTGTCCCACAAAAGAATATCAACATTCACTATGTCACTACCGAATGGCCAATAATAGGAAGTGTATTTTTTTCTTTGTAATTTAATATAGGAAAAATCATATTTCATCACTGTTCTTTTTTTTTTTTCAACGTTTATTTATTTTTGGGACAGAGAGAGACAGAGCATGAACGGGGGAGGGGCAGAGAGAGAGGGAGACACAGAATCGGAAACAGGCTCCAGGCTCTGAGCCATCAGCCCAGAGCCCGACACGGGGCTCGAACTCACGGACCGCGAGATCGTGACCTGGCTGAAGTCGGACGCTTAACCGATTGCGCCACCCAGGCGCCCCTTCATCACTGTTCTAAGTTGCATTTATTTAACTTCTGATGAGGGTAAACACTTCCATATGTGTATTCATTTTGTGTACTTTTCCCACTGCATTGTTAGTAAACTTTAGTGCGGTTAAAGGTAAAGTTGCTTTAAAATGTGTTTTAATAATCCAAGAAGTCTCAAGTAAAACAAGAAATTGTTTCTTGACTGTTTCTATTATCAGCCCAGAATTTCCTTGTCAAAGAATCCTAAGCTTCTAAATTAATGTAAAACATTTAGTTTTAAATATCTAAACATAGAGCAGAAGGAGCTGGAGACATAGTAACTAATCATAAAAGAACACATCCTCCCTTGTTGACAAATAGATCCCATGGGGACCTGTTCCTTGCTGCACCATTACAAACGATTTCAATACAGACCTTCTGTGGATAGGCTATAGGAAGCTTTTTATGCCACCTAGATGGAAACATCACCTGTAAGCTTTCATTTCTTTTTGTGTTTATTTATTTATTTTTGAGAGACCACGAGCAAGGGAGGGATGGGGGAGAGAGGGAGACGCTGAGCTGTTAGCACAGAGCCGGATGCAGGGCTCGAACCCACAGACCTCGAAATCATGACCTGAGATGAGGTCAGATGCTTAACTGACTGAACCACCCAGGTGCCCCTTAAACTTTAATTTTTTTGAGGAAAGCAGCCGGTTCTTATGAAATAGTAGCTATCTCAGTGTCTTACATGTGTGGAGAGAGGGAAGTACAGTGTGATACTTGTTGCTATGATGAAGGATGAGTAAAGTTTTTCTGTAAAGGGCCAGACAGCAAACATTTTAAGCTTGGCAGGCCATCCAGTTTGTGTTGCAACTGTTCAATTCTGTGGTATAGTGAGAGGGCAGACTTTGACGTTGCTTAAAGGAGCATGGCAGTGTTCTAAAAACACTATGCAAATGGACACTAAAATGTGAATTTCATTCACCCACACAATATTATTCTTCTTTTCATTTTTTCCAATTATTTTAAAACGTGAAAACCATTCTTGACTTATGGACTATACAAAAACTAATGGCACGTGGCCAGATTCGGCCCATGGTCTGCAGTCTGCCTGCTTCTGCTATAACAGATGAATTGTTTCTTTTTGAAATGAATCAGCATTTCTGAAGAATTCTGAAGATAAACAGCCCTTCTAATTCCTCAAATGAAGACATTAGCATAAATACTACATAAACGGCGAACTGCACAGAACAGATGATCGTGTGTGTGAAAGTTGAAGGTATTATTAAATTCAGTCACGCAGACAATTCACAGTTCATAAGAATCTATTTACTTTTCTTTAAAAAGCTAGTCTACACATTCAAACGCTTGTCTTTAATTACATTAATAGATCCACTTGGCAGAAAGATTGATGAGAAAGGACAAAGTCCTGGGAAGAGAATTCACAGCTATGATATGATCTAGCTCTGTGATTTGGGGCAAATCATTTAAACTTTCTAGATTTTATCTATAAAATAAGGTCACTAGACTAGATTATACCTAAACCTCCTCCCAGCTATGAGTTTTTAATCAAGTGTACTTAGTTACAGTGTAAAGTATTTAATTTTGCCTATATTCTTAGAATTTACGGGTCCTGAACAAATAGAGCATTTCTAAATAATTTTTGTCCTTGTTTACTATTGACTATCTCCAGGCTCTAGACAAATAAAAAACACAATAGGAACTTAATAAATAAGAAAAATAGAAATTCTCTTTTTGGGGAACCTGAGTGATTCAGTCGGTTGAGCATCTGTCTTCGGCTCAGGTCGTGATCTCGCAGTTGCTGAGTTCAAGCCCCACGTCCGGCTCTGTGCTGACAGCTCAGAGCCTGGAGTTTGATTCAGATTCTGTGTCTCCCTCTCTCTCTGCCCCTCCCTCGCTCATGCTCTGTCTCTCTCTGTCTCAAAAATGAAATAAACATTGAAAAAAAATTAAAAAGAAAATTCTCTTATTAAAACAATGCATAAAAAGTTAAAATAAGGTAATGTATTGATTTAGCAAATACTTTTTTAATAATTTTTTAAAGTAAACTCTGTACCTAATGTGGGACTTGAAATAACAAGTTTGATTAAGGATGACATGCTGTATGCACTGAGCCAGCCAGGCACCCCTTTCAGCAAATACTTTTTTTTTTTTTTAATGTTTATTTATTTTTGAGACAGAGAGAGACAGAGCATGAACAGGGGAGGGGCAGAGAGAGGGAGACACAGAATCCGAAATGGGCTCCAGGCTCTGAGCTGTCAGCACAGAGCCCGACGCGGGGCTCGAACCCACAGACCGTGAGATCATGACCTGAGCGAAGTCGGACGCTTAACAGACTGAGCCACCCAGGCGCCCCTCAGCAAATACTTTTTGAACAACTATTGTGTCAGGCACTGAAGTTGGTTAGACACCATACCTGTCCAAGAAATTTCAGTCTGGTGGATCCAAGGGCAGAATGGGGTTGGGGCACAATGCATGGTGGTAAAACTTATTTATTTGTGTCAGTTATGCCTTCCATTGTCTTTTCATAGTTCTAATATAAGCACTTAGCAGAAAGAGTGAGATCAGAAATGAAAGACTGTTTCTATGCCTCTGATCCCTGTCTTTAGAAATGAATAATAATAATGAAAAAGAAATGAATTAATATTTGTTATCATTTGGTTCTTCCCTAGCATAGTCTCTGTCTCTTTTGCGCACACACGCTCATGGATCTTCCAATAAATGACCTTTATTTGTCACTGCTGAAAAATGTTGATTCGCTTATCAATAAATGAGAATTTTTATATAAACGAGGGTTCCAAGAATTGAAAAATGCATAAGAGACAAATACATAAAGTATTAGCTTTAGGGGCACCTGGCTGGCTCAACCTGTACATCATGTGACTCTTGATCTCAGGTCATGAGTTCAAGTGCCACATTGGGCATAGAGATTACTTAAAAGAAAAAAGTTTTAGTTCTAGATTAGGAAGACCATTGCTATGTGAATATAATAATGGACATCAAAGGGGCACATGGATGGTTCAGTCAGTTAAACATCCAACTTTGGCTCAGGTCATAATCTCACAGTCCATAGGTTCAGGCCCCTACTTGGGCTCTATGCTGACAGCTCAGAGCCTGGAGCCTGCCTCAGATTCTGTGTCTCCCTCTTTTTCTGCCTCTCCCCTGCTCACACTCTGTCTCTCTCAAAAATAAATAAGTAAACTCCTAAAAAAATAATACTGGACATCAAGAGAGTAACCTGAGGCACCTGGGTGGCTCAGTCAGTTAAGCACCTGACTCTTGATTTTGGCTCAGGTCATGATCTTGCAGTTCATATGATCGAGCCCCACGTTGGGCTCTGTGCTGATGGCATGGAGCCCGCTTGGGATTCTTTCTTTCTCTGTCCCTATCCCTCTCCCTCTCAAAATAAATAAGCAAACTTTAAAAAAAGAAAAACAGAGAGTAACGTGGCCAGAGAGGAAAAATGGTATTGGAGGGTGAGTAAAGCAGAGTATGCTGTATGTGGGTCAATAGGTACAGTAGTAATTCTCTTCTGATTGCTCCTGCTTTAATCAATGAAATAGTGAATAAACGAAGTCAAAGCAGGAGGAAGAGAGGAAGGTGTTGGAAGTTTGAGGGGAAAGAAACAATGAAATAATTACCCAGGACTTTTTTTTTTCTTAAATACCATGTAAGATAATTTTTTAAAACTATGTCCTCACACATTTTTGAGTTGACATTTAAAATTTTTTCATTAGGAGTTTAAAAAGTTGCCAAGGATGTAATGTCTGGTACATTGCAAATATAGGTATTTAAAATTTTTTTTAATGTTTATTTTTGAGAGAGAAAGACTAAGAGGGCATGAGCATGGGAGGGGCAGAGAGAGAAGGAGACACAGTATCTGAAGCAGGCTCCAGCCTATGAGCTGTCAGCAAAGAGCCTGACGTGAACCTTGAGAACATGACCTGAGCTGAAGTCGGACACTCAACCGACTTAACCACCCAGGCACACCTGTAAATACAGATATTTTAAATAAAAACTTTATGTTACTTTTTAAAAATGTAGATACTGGAATCAGCAAAAGTATAATTTACAAAATTAAAAGCATGATTCATAGAAATATAAAATGAGAATGTATTGAAGATTTATTTAAGTCATTGATGAGGGAACCAGCAGGAAACTAAAGCAGGTTCAAAAAATTATAGGAAAGAGTGTTTATAGTTTCTGAAAGGATGTATAATGGAATAAGATTGCTAAATTAGACATAAAACTAGTTAATATGCCAGTAGTTAAAAATGTAAACTCTGAAAAACAGTGTGGAGTTTCCTCAAAAAATTAAAAATAGAACTACCCTACAACCCAGCAATTGCACTACTAGGCATTTATCCAAGGAAACAGGTGTGCTCTTTCTAAGGGACATATGCACCCCCATGTTTATAGCAGCACTATCAACAATAGCCAACAAATGGAAAGAGCCCAAATGTCCATCGATGGACAAATGGGTAAAGAAGAGGTGGTATATTTGTATACAATGGAGTATTACTTGGCGATCAAAAAGAATGAAATCTTGCCATTTGCAACTACGTGGATGGAACTGGAGGGTATTATGCTAAGCAAAAGTAGTCAGTCAGAGAAAGACAAATATCATATGACTTCACTCATATGAGGACTTTAAGACACAGAACAGATGAACATACGGGAGGGGAAACAAAAATAATATAAAAACAGGGAGGGGAACAAAACAGAAGAGACTCATAAATATGGAGAACAAACTGAGGGTTACTGGAGGGATTGTGGGAGGGGGGATGGGCTAAACGGGTAAGGGGCATTAAGGAATCTACCCCTGAAATCATTGTTTCACTCTATGCTAATTTGGATGTAAATTTTAAAAATTAAATTAAATAAAAAAAAATGTTAACTCTGAACTGTTTTTTATAGAAGTCATTCACATCTCTACTGAAGAAAATTCCTTTGCAATTTTACTGAACAAGAATCTTTCCATTTGGGGCATCTGGCTGACTCAGTCAGTAGAATATTCATCTCTTAATCTTGGAATTGTGAGTTCAAGCCCCACCTTTGTCCTAGAACTTATTTAAAAAAAAAAAAGAATCTTTGCATTGCTATTAGTTTTCTACAATTATAGCACCTACTTTTAAAGAATTACAAAGTATTTTGATCAATAGTGTGTAATGGTCAAAAAGGAACTAGCTTTAGAAAATTAGGTATTTCATGTTTGAGCCTGTTAGACAATATTCCTGTTAATATGACATTGAAAAGCCATATGATCTTCCTTTTGCATGTTGCAGATTTTATTTCTTATGAAAATAGCATAATAATCTGATATCCAGAATCATTCATTTTAAAAAATACTTATGAGTCTTTAACAGAATAATTTACATTTTTCTTTTTTCTCCTTGAAATACTATTTTTATATACCTTCTCCATATAATTACTGTAATTTAATATGTATATTTGAAATTCAATAGCTATTCCTTTTTTAATTAATTTATTTTTTATTTAAAAAATGTTTATGTTTTATTTTTTATATTTGAGAAGAGAGACAGAGAGTGAGCAGGGGAGGGGCAGAGAGATGGAGACAGAATCAGATGCAGCCTGCAGGCTCCCAGCTGTCAGCACAGAGCCTAACTCCATCTCAAACTCATGAAATGCGAGATCATGACCTGAGCTGAAATCAGATGCTTAACCGACAGAGCCATCCAGATGCCCCTAATTTACTTTTTTAAGTAATCTCTGTACCCAATTGGGGGCCCAAACTCATGACCCCAAGATTAAGAGTCGTATCTTCTACTGACTGAGACAGCCAGGCACCCCCTTACATAATTGAACATATTTTTATGTTTGGGGGCTCCTGAGTGGCTCAGTTGGTTAAGAGTTGGACTTCAGCTCAGGTCATGATCTCGAAGTCTGTGAGTTCAAGCCCCGCATCGGGCCCTGCATGGACAGCATGGAGCCTGCTTGGTATTCTCCCTCTCTCCCTCTCTCTCTGCCCCTCCCTTGCTCTCTCTCTCTCTGTGTAAAATTAAATAAAAATAAAACTTGAAAAAAATTTAAAATATATATGTTTTATGTTGGTTTTTATTAATCATACCTTTATCATTTCTACAACAATAACTAGTATTTAAATCAATTTTTTCTTATAAGGTTCATAAATGTTAAAAAATTATTCTGTATTGAGTTTACTAATCATTATCACCAATACACAATTAATAAAAACAACTAAAGATTCTAATCACCAAGTACAACATATGGAGGGGTTTTCCCCCCCACATCATGCAGTTCTCCTAAACCAGCTGGGTGTTCTAGAATTCAATTCAATTCTGAAGCTATGTACCTAGAGATAGTATCCGATCCCACAGGTTAAGGGTCCAATCTCAACAAGACTGCCCCCATCTTTTAGGCATGAGTTGCAAGCACTGGCTATCACCTGTCAAACAGCTACAGATTGGAGTTTCCAGCAACCCTCTCCTTGGGTTCAATTAATTTGCTACAGCAACTCCCAGAATTTGTAGAAATATTTTTCTCACTGGGTCACCAGTTTATTAGAAAAGATATACTCAGGAAGAGCCAGATGAAAGAGACGCATGGGGCAAGGTATGGGGAAAGGGCACTGAGCTTCCGTGCTCTTTTGGAATGCACCACTCTCTCAGAATCTCCACGTGTTCACCAACCCAAAAGCTCCCCCAAATCCCTGCTTTTGTGTGTTTATGGAGGCTTCATCATATAGGCAACATTAACTGACTCATTGGCCACAGGTGATTGATTCAATGTCCAGCCCCCTCTCCCTTCCGTCAAAATCAGGGGGTGGGACTCAAATTTCCAAACCTGTATTCAAGGTTGGTTCCCCCAGCAACCAGCCCCATCCAAGATGGTTTCCAGAAGTCAGCTCATTAACATAACCGCAGTTGTCATGGAAACAGGCTTGTTATAAAGAACAAGATATCTAGGGGCACCTGGGTGGTTCAGTCGGTTAAGCGTCAGACTTCAGCTCAGGTCACGATCTCACCCTCTGTGAGTTGGAGCCCCGCATTGGGCTCTGGGCTGATGGCTCAGAGCCTGGAGCCTGCTTCCAGTTCTGTGTCTCCCTCTCTCTCTGCCCCTTCCCCGTTCATGCTCTGTCTCTCTCTGTCTCAAAAATAAATAAACGTTAAAAAAAATTTTTTTTTAAAAAGAACAAGATATCCATTTGATCTTTATGTCTCTGAAGTGACTTCAGGAACTGAGAACTACAGATGAAATATTGCTCTTATCTCTTATCCCATTGTTCTTATGATTCAGGAAATTCCAAAGATTTTGGAAGCTGTAAGCCAGGAACAGTGGATGAAAGCCAACTATATATGAGAAATGTATTTTGGTCATCTGAATGATTAAATATGTATTTCTTATGAATCACAGTATCACACAACATAAATATATTATAATTTTAATTAAAAATTTTCAAAGTAAAATGTAAAATTTTATTGGAAAAGCATCTCTCTTTTTTTTTAAATTTATCTTTTTTAGTAATCTCTACACCCATTGTGGGGCTTGAACTCATGACCCTAAGATTAAGAGTTGCACGCTGTTCCAAATGAGCCAGCCAAGCACCCCAGAAAATGCATCCCTTCATTAAAGGATCTCCTCTGACACCACAATTTTAATTGTCCTTTTTGGGGCAACACATCAAAGTAAGAATCTGAAAAAAAAGAGAGAGAGAAAGAGAGAAAGATGATTTTGTTCTGTAAGTAGAAGAAAGATCATATTGAAAAAGAAATAGGGAGAGGAAACTCTTATTCCTCTTGCACAGGAACATACTAAAGCAGATGAATTTTACAAAATAAATCTATGGACATTTAGGGTATAGAAATTGATTCCCTTTAAATTACTTGAGCATCCAATTCTTAGTGAGCTGCAGTTTGAAACCAATTGTTTGCAAAGTGAAGGAGAGAATGGACTGGGGCAGTAGTTCTCAAAGTGTGATTGTCTGACCAGCAGCATCACCATCACAGGGGAAACTTGTTAAAAATGTAAATTCTCAGGTCCACCTTAGATTATTGTGGAGGCTTCCCGGCCTCCAAGATGGTCCTCAATGATCCCTGCCTCCTGGTATTCACATCAGTTCCTTCCCACATCATACCAGGGTACAATTGTGTCCTTTGGGCTGTGACCAAAGGAATAAGACAGAGGCTTAAAAGACTACAACCCGTGCCCTTACCCCCATCTCCATCATCTCTCTCATGACTTGCTCTGTAAGAAAACAGCTACCATGGAGAGGCCCATATGGCAAGAACTGTAGCCTTCAGAAGACTGTAGTCCAGCCACCAACTTGACTACAACTGTGCTTGACATCCTAAGCCAGTGTCATCAATCTGAGCTTCTCCCAAGTTCTTGACCCTTAGAAATGATGTGTAATTTAAAAATAAAGAAAGAAGGGCACCTGGTTGACTCAGTTGGTTGAGTGTCTGAATTTGGTTCAGGTCATAATCTCGTGGTTCCTGAGTTCGAGCCCCACATCGGCCTCACTGCTGTTAGTGTAGAGCCTGCTTTGGATCCTCTGTCCCCCTCTGTCTGTCCTTCCCCCACTTATACTCTCTCAAAAGTAAATAAACATTTTAAAAAATTAAAAAAGAAAAAGAAAAAGGGGGCGCCTGGGTGGCTCAGTCAGTTGAACGTCCAACTTTGGCTCAGGCCATGATCTGGTGGCTAGTGAGCTCAAGCCCCGAGTCTGAGCTGTCAGCACAGAGCCTGGAGTCTGTTACGGATTCTGTGTCTCCCTCTCTCTCTCTGCCCCTCCGCTGCTCATGCTTGCTTGCTCTCTCTCTCTCTCTCTCTGGAAAATAAATAAACATTAAAAAAAATGATAAAAAGAAAGGAAGAAGGGAAGGAAGAAAGAAAAAAATTGTTGAAAGTTACTAAATTTTGAAGTAATTTGTTATACAGCAGTAGATGGCTAATATGCCTGTTGAATCAGAAACTCAAGGTAGGGTCCAGCTATCTGTGTAAAACACTGGTGATTCTGACTCAGGTTTCAGTCGGACACCCACTGGATAGGGAAATGTACAAGGATTGCAGTGAAGCACTAAAAACAAATGAGATCATGCAACAAGGTTGTGTGTTAGTTCCAAGGATATGCGGCTCCTCAGGGGCAGAGTAGACAACAGAGTAGACTTTAACCAGAGTTAGTGTTTTACCAGGGTTTTATGTCAAAACAAGAAGGCAAAGGGCTGGGTACATGCAAAAGAGCGATTGTAATGATAGACTCAAATTTAAGCTGCATAAGAAGGAAAGTCAAATGATGGGATGACGGACTCTGAAAACTGCTGTGGAAGCTGGTGAATTGACAGAAAAACCACAGAGAAGTATTTTATTCACAACCCTAGAGTGGCCCCTCTTTCTACATTTTTAAATAGAGTGTGATTCTGGAAAATGAAAGAAGTAATTTAGAGAGGATTGACAATCTTTCCTACTGGAGAGGACTCTATACTGCAATGAAACCAGCATTTGATGTCTAGCCCAGTTCTTCCCCCAACTTTATGAGACTCACACTGAGAGGCACATTTCACATTGTGGCCTATCACAAACACATGTCTGTAACTAAAACAAGTTTCACCAAACAATACGTACCCTAACTACGTACACATGACACATTCTGTTTTCTATTCTAGTCCTCTCTGCTCCATTCTAATGCACCCTGTTTAAAAAATTGTTTATAATTTTTAAAAACTTCTAGTATGTTCTAAGCCACAGCTTAAAAAATATCACTCTAAGGGCTCCTGGGTGGCTTAGTCGGTTGAGCGTCCGACTTCAACTCAGGTCATGATCTCGTAGGTTCATGAGTTCGAGCCCCTCATCGGGCTCCATGCTGACAGCTTGGAACCTGGAGCCTGCTTCGGATTCTGTGTTTCCCTCCCTCTCTGCCCCTCCCCCATTCGCGCACTGTCTCTATCTTTCAAAAATGAACAAATGTTAAAAAAAAAATTATTAAAAAAAATATTGCTCTAAGAGCACCTGGGTGGTGCCATCAGTTGAGTGTCCAACTCTTGATTTTGGCTCAGGTCATGGTCCCAGATTCGTGAGATCAAGCCCTGAGTTGGGGTCTATGCTAAGTGTGGAGCCTGCTTAAGATTTTGTCTCTCTCTCTGTCTCTCTCTCTCTGTTTTTCTCTCTTTTTTCCCCTGCCCCTCTCCCCTACTCACACACACTTTCTCTCTAAACATTAAAAAATAAAATAAGTCCACATCAACATTGTCCAATAGAAATAAAATGTGAGCCACATGTGCAATTTTAAATTTTCGAACAGCCACATTAAAAAAGTAAAAAGAGGGGTGCCTGAGTGGCTCAGTCTGTTAAGCATCTGACTCTTCATCTCAGCTCGAGTCTTTTTTTTTTTCAATATATGAAGTTTACTGTCAAATTGGTTTCCATACAACACCCAGTGCTCATCCCAAAAGGTGCCCTCCTCTATACCCATCACCCAACCTCCCCTCCCTCCCACCCCCCATCAACCCTCAGTTTGTTCTCAGTTTTTAAGAGTCTCTTATGCTTTGGCTCTCTCCCACTCTAACCTCTTTTTTTTTTTTTCCTTCCCCTCCCCTGTGGGTTTCTGTTAAGTTTCTCAGGATCCACATAAGAGTGAAACCATATGGTATCTGTCTTTCTCTGTATGGCTTATTTCACTTAGCATCACACTCTCCAGTTCCATCCACGTTACTACAAAGGGCCATATTTCATTCTTTCTCATTGCCACGTAGTACTCCAGTGTGTATATAAACCACTATTTCTTTATCCATTCATCAGTTGATGGACATTTAGGCTCTTTCCATAATTTGGCTATTGTTGAGAGTTCAGCTCCAGTCTTGATCATGAGTTCAAGTACCACCCCGTGTTGGGCTCCACACTGAGCATGGAGCCTACTTTTAAAAAAGTAAAAAGAAATAAGCAAAATTAATTTTAATAATGTGTTTTATATAATGTAATATATTCTAAATTTTATCACCTCAACATGTAATCAATAGGAACAAATATTCATTAGACACAAGTTTTTTTTTTAATGTTTATTTATTTTGAGAGAGATTGGGAGAGAGAGAATGCCAAACAGGCTCCACACTGTCAGCACAAAACCCAATGCAGGGCTCAATCCCACCAACTGTGAAATCATGACCTGAGCTGAAATCAAGAGTTGGTCACGTATGCAACTGAGCCACCCAAGCACCCCCAGAAAACAGACTCTTAACTATAGAGAACAAACTGAGGGTTACTGGAGGGGAGGTGAGTCAGGGTGGGGATGGGGGTTAAATGGGGGATGGGGATTAAGGAGGACGCTTGTTGTGATGAGCATTCGGTGTTGTATGTAAGTGATGAATCACTAAACTCTACACCTGAAACTAATATTACACTGTATGTTAACTAAGTGGGATTTAAATAAAAACTTGGGGGGGGGTGCCTGGGTGGCTCAGTCGGTTAAGTGTCCGACTTCGGCTCAGGTCACGATCTCGCAGTCTGTGGGTTTGAGCCCCGCGTCGGGCTCTGGGCTGATGGCTCAGAGCCTGGAGCCTGTTTCCGATTCTGTGTCTCCCTCTCTCTCTGCCCCTCCCCCGTTCATGCTCTGTCTCTCTCTGTCCCAAAAATAAATAAACGTTGAAAAAAAAAAAAAAAACTTGGGGAAAAAAGTCACATGATCTACTGGCTGACCTCACCAGGCACTTCTATACACAATCTTTAAAATCAGGAGTGTAGTTTACATTTATGGGACAACTCAACTTTGACTATTCACATTTTAAGTGCTCGAGAGCCACATGGCTAGTGGCTGCTGTATAAGACAGCACAGATGTACACAATACTCTATCATGACAGCAAAGAGCAAAAGTCAGAAAGATCAGGTTTCCAGACTCAGCTTTACCACTGACTTGATCTTGTCAAGTGACTGAAAACTTCCTGAGATTTTTTTCAACTTTAAAATGTGGATAAAACAATATCTGTCCTTACAAAATTGAGGATTATATGAGACTATGTTCTAAAGTGTTTACAGTAGTGTTAGTTGTATATGTGTAGAAGTGTTTGCTGATATTACACACTCTGCAATTCAAATTAATCAAGTCTCTTGGCTAAACAAAACCAAATTAAACTTAACAGTCTAGAGCATTCACTCCTCAGATATTTATGGAACTTGCAATACTAGATATTTTCGTCCTATAATGATAACTTCAATCTAGGGAGCTAAATTTATTTTCTTTTATTTAAACCCAACAGGGGCACTTGGGTAGCTCAGTCGGTTAAGCATCCGACTTCGGCTCAGGTCATGATCTCACGGTCCATGAGTTCAAGCCCCAAGTCGGTCTCTGTGCTGACAGCTCAGAGCCTGGAGCCTGCTTTGGATTCTGTGTCTCCCTCTCTCTCTGACCATTCATGCTTTGTCTCTCTCTGTCTCAAAAATAAATAAATATTAAATTAAAAAATAATAATAATAATAAACTAAATAAACCCAACATAGTGTTCAAACTCCAAACCCTGAGACCAAGAGTTGCATGCTCTACCAACTGAGCCTGCTAGGTACCCTTAGAGAGATAAATTTAAAAAATACAAATTACATTACAATTCAACTACAATAAATGTGAAAACAAGGATATTAATAAAATGTTATAGATTCATATTACCTACAGGCACACAGGAGATTCTAGTAGAGCGGTTAACATTTGAGCTAAAAATTAAACTTTGAGGCAGGGTTGGAGAAAAGAAGTAAAAAGCCCTTTTAAGAATGATAGGCAAAAAACACAAAAAAACAAAAAAACAAAATAATACAAAATAATAAAGACTATGGGCAAAGCTCAAGCACAAAGAAATGTGTGAAATAACAGCAACAGTGAACATGTATTGTGGGCCTACTGTGTGCTCTATACCAGCCATTCACCAGAATTCTTTTAGCGCATGACGCCTTCAGGGAAGAGTAAAGCATTGTTTTCCCTTGGCTCCCAAAAGCTCGTCCTAATGTCAGCCATGAGACCAGATATGAGAAGGTTTTACCATCCAAGGGAAAGTTCAAAGGTAAGAAAAATGTAGGGATTTTTTATAAAGCTACTTTGACAATTTTTTAAATGTCCTTGGTGCACCTGGGTGGCTCAGTCGGTTAAGCTTCTGACTTTTGATCTCGGCTCAGGTCATAATCTCCCGGTTCCTGAGATCAAGCCCCATGTCGAACTCTGCATGGACAGCATGGAGCCTGTTTGGGATTCTTTCTCTTTCTCTCTGCCCTTCCCCCGCTCAAATGCTCTTTCTGTCTCTCTCAAAATAAACAAATAAATAAACATGAGAAAGAAAGAAGGAAGAAAGAAAGAAAGAAAGGAAGAAAGAAAAGAAGGAAGGAAGAAAGTCCTTCTCCTCATACAGCTACAGTCTAATGGAGGAAACAGATAATAAGTAAACTAACATACCAATATTCAAGGTAATTTTAGAGTGAGCAATGAATTAGCAAGCTTAAAACATAGATAATGTGACAATAATTGGGACTGCCTACTTTGATGGCATCAGAAAAAGCTTTTCTGAGGGAATAAAATTAAAACTAAGCAAGTACACTGGGGGCAAAACAAAAACACCTGGCTCAAAAACATTACTATACTTGTTGGTTCTTCTTAGTTCTGAAGCCAGTTCCAATGTGAGGGGTGAGGGGAGGGAGGGGAGGTTAGTTGCCCTGCACCAACAAGCCGTTCTTAACACCAGCAGGGTGTCTAAGAATTCAACTCAATTATGACACTATCTACCCAAGATAGCATCAGATTCCACAGGTTAAGGGTTCAGTCCAACAGACAGTCCTTACCTCCCACCCCCCTTCAGATGCCAGTCCCAAACCCAGGTTATTGCCTGTGCTTCTGACTGACGGGTTATTAATTGGAGATTCCCATGACCTCTTCCTCATGTTCCGTTAGTTTGCTAGAGTGGCTTACGACACCACCAGTTTATTATAAAATGATGTAACCCAAGAATAGCCAGAATGAAGATGCACATAGGGCAAGGTATGTGGAAAGGGGTATGGAACTTCTGTGCCCTCTCCAGGCACTTCCCAGTACCTCACATGTTCATTAACCTTGAAGCACTTTGAACCCTGTCCTTTGGGGTTTTATGGAAGCTTTATTACATAGTCATGATTAATTGAATCATTGGCCAATAGGGATTGATTCAACTTCTGGGCTCTCCCCCTCCCTGTAGGTCAGGGGAACCAGACAGAAAGTTCTAGCTTTCTAATCACAAAGCTGTTTCCTCTAGAGACCAGCCTCCATCCTTCTGTGATCTAGGGGCATTCCAAAAGTCACTTCATTAACATAACAAAAGACACAAGGATCACTCTAATCACTTAAGAAATTCCAAGGGTTTTAAGAGCTCAGCCAGAAAGGGGGATAAAGACTAAATACATATTTCTTATTCTTAATCACAGCATCACAGCTCCCTACCATCTAGAGACTCAACAATCAATTATATTGGACTCTAGAGCCCATATTCCAGTGCACTAAGCTATAGAAGTATGATTACATTTTGGCTTTAAGAAGAAATATTTATTAGCAACAAAGAAGTTGCGTCAAATAGAGTAGTTTAGCATATAAAGAAATGAGGAGGGGCGCCTGGGTGTCTCAGTCAGTTAAGCCTCCTGCTTTGGCTCAGCTCATGATCTCGAGGTTTGTGGGTTCGAGCCCCGCATCAGGATCTGTGCAGACAGCTCGGAGCCTGGAGCCTGCTTTGGATTCTGTGTCTCCCTTTCTCTCTGCTCCTGACCCCTGCTCACGCTCTGTGTCTCTATCTCTTTCAAAAATAAATAAACGTTCAAAAAAAAGAAAAATTAAAAAAAAAAAAAAGAAACAAATGAGGAAAGTATTTCTCTTTCTCTCTCTTCCTCGGGGTTCCTGGGTGGCTCAGTCGGTTAAGCGTCTAACTTTGGCTCAGGGTGTAATCTCAGGGTTTGTGTGTTTGAACCCAACACAATGTCTGATGTCAGTGCAGAGCCCACTTCAGATCCTCTGTCTCCCTCTCTCCTCCCCTCCTTTGCCTCACACATGCTCTCTTTCTCTCTCAAAAATAAATAATAATAACATTCTTTGAAATTACAATAAACAAACCAACCAACCAACCAAGACTTGAATAAAGTCAGAGATTGTGCTGTGAGACACTATGAGGCCAGAACTAAGGCAAAGCCTTAATTAGAAAGCCAAAGCCAATAGGCTTGGATATGGCAAGAGGTTACCAGAAGAGAGAATCACAAACAATTCTGAGATCTCTAGCTTTTGAAGGCAAGATTGTGATGTCATTAACCAAGATAAAGCGTCTGGGGATAACAGTATTATGACTTGTTGGCCACCTGCTGTATGTCAGCTTGAGTGCCTCATAAACATGAGCATGATAAACATGATAAATTTGGAGACCCACAGATGCTGCATTCACCCATGGGACTATGAAGTAAAATGCACCTTACTGCCTGCTGTAGACTGAATGTTTTTATCTCCCCAGAATTCATTTATTGAAACCTAATCTCCAATGTGGTGGTATTTGAAGGTGGGGGTCTTTGGGGTGTGATTAGGTCATGAGAGGTCATGATTAGGTCATGAGGTGTGATTAGGTCCTCATGAATGGGATTAGTGCCCTTATAAAAGAGACTCCAGGGAGCTATCTTACTCTTTCCACCATGTAAAGACAAAGTAAATGAGAAGGTGGCCTATCATGGACCAGGAAGCATGCCCTCAACAGATACTGGGTCTGTCAGTCTTGATCTTAGGCTTCCAGCCTCCAGAACTGTGAGAAATAATGCTTGTTGTTTAAGCCATCTTAACATAGTATATAACATCTATAACATAGTATTTTCACTATAACAGGTGGAACCACTAAGACACTGCCTTTCTGACCATGAACAATTTTATTAAGAAGAATAATGTAAAATCACAAACTTCTAGAACCCTCCACAGCATTGGAAAATACCTGAGCAAGTGAAGAAACCTGAGCTTATGCTTCATTAGCCTGGTAAATTCTCCTTTGAATGCCCGTTAGAATGAGTTTGAGGGGCACCTGGCTGGATCAGTCAGAAATGCATGTGACTGTCAATCTCAGGGTTGTGGGTTCAAGCCCCACAATGAGTTAGAGTTGCCTTCATGACACCAAATGATAATGTAATTGGAGAGTTGGAATTTGGAGTCTGTAGACTGAGACAGATGGTCATAGGAGTCATTGGTCATGGTTAAAACCTTGACAGATGGTGAAGTTTCCAAGTGAGAAAATGTAGAGCAAGGAGCAAAGAGGGCTGTGTGTGGAGTTCCAGGGTAACACGAGGGTTTAGGAAAGAATTAACAAAGACACAGGATATTAGTTTCCTATTGCTGCCGTTAACAAATTACCACAAATTTAGTGGCTTAAAATAACACACGTGTTCCTTATAGCTCTGCAGGTCACAAGTCCAAAGTCAATTTTACAGGGCTAAGCTCAAGGTCATGGCAGGGCTCGTTTCTTCTGTATGTTCTGAAGGGACAATTGTTTCCTTGCCTTTCAGCATACAGTGACTGCTTGTGGTCCCTTCTTCCTCTTAGCACATCACTCCAATGTCTGTTTGGATCATCACATGGCCTTCTCCTGCTCCAACTCTGATTGCTGCTGCATCCTTCATATGAGGACCATTGTGATGACATCTGGCCTATAATCTCTCCATCTCAACACCCTTAACTTTTAATTTTAAGTAAGCTCTCCACCCAACCCAGGGCTTGAACTCACGACCCTGAGATCAAGAGTCACACACTCTATAGGGGCACCTGGGTGGCTCAGTCAGTTGAGCATCCCACTTTGGCTCAGGTCATGATCTCACAGTTCATGGCTTCAAGCCCCACATCGGGCTCTGTGTTGACAGCTCAGAGCCTGGAGCCTGCTTCAGATTCTGTGTCTCCCTCTCTCTCTACCCTTTCCCTGCTCGTGTTTTGTCTTTCTCAGTCTCTCAAAAATAAACTTAAAAAAAAAGTTTTTTTTGAAGAGTCACACACTCTATCAACTGAGTTAGCCAAGCCCCTCTCAAGACACTTAACTTAATCATATCTGCAAACTCTACTGTCACAAAAGGTAATATTCACAGGTTCTCAGGATTGGGATACAGATATATTTGGAGGCCATTACTCAGTCTACCACACACAGCAACAAAGGAAACTAAAATAAAGGGGGTAATAAGAAGAGGACCCCCACAAAGAAAGGTAAATGTAAGGAAAGAGGAAGCTCAAGGATGTCTTACACAACTGTATCAATTAATTGAGTTAAATAGAGGTATAAATGGAAAAGCACTGAATGAAGGGCATTGTATTTATTAATAAAGAGCTTTGCCAGGTTGTTTTCATTTTTTCTTATTTATTTATTTATTTATTTATTTTTGAGAGAGAGAGCACGAGCAGGGGAAGGGCAGAGAGAGACAGAGAGAGGGAGACACAGAATCTGAAGCAGGCTCCACATTGTTGATGCAGAGCCCCATGCGGGACTCGAACTCACAAACCATGAGATCGTGACCTGAGTCACAGTCGGATGTTCAGCTGACTGAGCCATGCAGGTGCCCTGCAAGGTTGGTTTCAAGTAGAAACTATATCTCAGCAAATTGAAGAGCAAATGGGAAAGGAGGAGATAAAGCCAGTAAGGGTTGACTCAGCTGTTTCAAGAAGAAAAGAAAAGGTTGTTTAAGAAGATAACAGAATCCAGAGAACTGTTTGGTTTTGCTTTTAAAGGGAGAAAGAGACTCAAGCATGTTTATATCTTTACAAAGAAGCCAGTAGAGAAAAAAGGAAGAAAGAGAGGCAGACCAAGGGGGCAGAGCAATCAGTGGGGGGCATAGCTACAGCACAGCTAGCTAGTCCCATCTTTATTGCAGATGTTGAAACAACCTGAAGGTCCCCTGATGGGTGAATGAGTGAAGAAAATGTGGCACATACATATAATGAAATATTTTTAGCTTTAAGAAAGAAGGAAATTCTGCCATATATGACAACATGGATTAACAATGAGGACATTATGCTAAGTGGAACAAGTCAGTCACAGAAGGATAAATATTACACGATTACCCTTATATGAGGTATGCAAAATAGTCAGAGTTTTTGCTCATGGAAGCAAAGAGAATTATGGTTGCCAGGTACTGGGGGGAGGGGAAAATAGCTGCTAATCAACAGGTATATCAGGGCGCCTGGGTGGCTCAGTTGGTTGAGTGTCTGATGTCGGCTCAGGTCATGATCTCACAGTTCATGAGTTCGAGCCCCAGGTCGGACTCTGTGCTGACAGCTCAGACCCTGGAGCCTGCTTTGGATTCTGTGTTTCCCTCTCTCTCTGCCCCTCCCCTGCTCATATTCTGTCTCTCGCTCTCAAAAATAAATATTAAAAAAAAATTTTTTTAAAGGTATATGGGAATGCAAGCTGGTACAGCCACTCTGGAAAACAGTATGGAGGTTCCTCAAAAAACTAAAAATAGAACTACCCTACGACCCAGCAATTGCACTACTAGGCATTTATCCAAGGGATACAGGTATGCTGTGTCAAAGGGACACGTGCACCCCAATGTTTATAGCAGCACTATCAACAATGGCCAAAGTATGGAAAGAGCCCAAATGTCCATCAATGGATGAGTGGATAAAGAAGAGGTGGTATATCTATACAATGGAGTATTACTTCGCAATCAAAAAGAATGAAATCTTGCCATTTGCAACTACACGGATAGAGCTGGAGGGTACTATGCTAAGTGAAATTAGTCAATCAGAGAAAGACAAGAATCATATGACTTCACTCATATGAGGACTTTAAGAGACAAAACAGATGAACATAAAGGAGATGAAACAAAAATAATAAAAAAACAGGGAGGGGGACAAAACATAAAATACTCATAAATTTGGAGAACAAACTGAGGGTTACTGGAGGGATTGTGGGAGGGGGGATGGGCTAAATGGGTAAGGGGTGTTAAGGAATCTACTCCTGAAATCATTGTTGCACTATATGCTAACTAACTTGGATGTAAATTAAACAAACAAACAAACAAACAAAAAGGTATAAAATTTCTGTTATGAGAGATGAATAAGTTCTACAGATTTGCCATACAGCAGTGTGCCTATGGATAATAGCATTATATTGTACACATCAAACTCTGTCGAGGTGCCTGACTGGCTCAGTGGGAGGAGCGAGCAGCTCTTGATCTTGGGGTTCTGAGTTTGAGCCCCATGTAGGGTAAAGAAATTACTAAAAAAACAAAACAAAAAAACCCCCAAAACTCTGTTAAGAGGGTAGATCTCGGGGCGCCTGGGTGGCGCAGTCGGTTAAGCCTCCGACTTCAGCCAGGTCACGATCTCGCGGTCCGTGGGTTTGAGCCCCGCGTGGGGCTCTGGGCTGATGGCTCAGAGCCTGGAGCCTGTTTCCGATTCTGTGTCTCCCTCTCTCTCTGCCCCTCCCCCGTTCATGCTCTGTCTCTCTCTGTCCCAAAAATAAATAAACATTGAAAAAAAAATTAAAAAAAAAAAAAAAAAAAGAGGGTAGATCTCATGTTAAGTGTTCTTACCGCCATAAATTTTCAGAGTTCAACATGGTAAATATTTACTGTTTTACTGCATATCCTGCATTAAAATCACTTTTATTACATAACTACATATTTGTGGAGAAAATTTTAAAGTATATACAAAAAAGGGAGAGCTATCTGTGCTCTTACCATTTAAAGATCAAGAATTGTTAAAATTTTGGTACATATTTTTCTAGATATATACATACTATATACCTTATATGTACTTTTTTTCCCTTCAACAACATGGGATTATACTCTACAGTATGTTTTGTAACATTTTCCCCACTTGCAATATTTTATAAACATTTTTTGTAATATATATAGACATGTTAATGGCTCTCTATTATTGTGTTGCTAAAGCATACTTGTTTAACCAGTCTTCTATTTATTGGGAATTTAGTTTTGAATTTTAAATACATAAAGAATGCTGGATTAATATTCTCCTATAAACATCACTGAACATTTGTCCTATTTCCTTAAGAAAAAAATTCTGGAATTAGAATCATTGAGTCAAAAGATCATGCATATTTTTAAGGCAGAAGATCCATACCTATTGCCAAATAGTCCCCCAGAAAGGTGTTTAAAGTGGCTTTTATCAACACACCAGCTGTGAATGTCTCCTCTTAGCAGTATCAGATGTCATAGAGCACGTTGTGAAGACAGTAGGTTCTAGAAAGGTATGGTTTTGGTGTGAATCCTAACTCCAATACTTACTGATGTTTCCCCACTGTAGTCTTAGGCAAGGAATTCAACCTCTATGGGTTCAGTTTCCTCTTCTATGAAATGGAAATAATAAATTTCCACATCATAGGGGCACCTGGGGGGCTCAGTCAGTTAAGCGACCAACTCTTGGTTTCAGCTCAGGTCATGATCTCACGATTCATGGGTTCAAGCCCTGCATCAGGCTCTGTGCTGACGGTGTGGACCCTATTCAGTATTCTCTCTCTCCCTCTTCTATGCCCCTCCCCTGCTCTCTCTCTATCAAAATAAATAAATAAACTTAAAGGTGCCTGGCTGGCTCAGTTGGTGGGTGAGCGTGAGACTGCTGATCTATCTCACGGTCTTGAGTTCAAGCCCCACTTTGGGGGTAGAGTTCACTAAAAGAAAAGGAGGGAATGTACTTGACTAGTGCCTGACTTAGAGTAACCTCCTTATAGTTATAATTATTTTTATCTGTTTTAAATTATTTTTATTGATAGTGAGATCAATATACAATTATATAAATATGCAGTTTTCTATTTATTTATTGTTAATTCTTGTTTTTCCTTTTGTGACTTGATCATTTCCTTTCCTTATTTTTTTATTTTTATTTTTTTGAGGGAGAGAGGGGGCACAAGTGAGCAAGGGGCAGAGACAGAGGCAGAGAGAGAATCCCATGAGGGGCACAGAGGGAAAGAGAGAGAAGTAGGGCTCACCCGAAGCCAGGCTCAAACTCACGAACCATGAGCTCATGACCTGAGCCGAAGTCTAATGCTTGACCAACTGAGCCACCCAGGTGCCCCACCTTTGCCTATCTTTATTGGAGTGTTCACCCTTGTTCTTGATTCATAAGTGATTTATACTTTAAGGATGATAAACTTACATAGGACATATATTTAGCAAATATTTTTCAGATTTGTCATTTTGTGATTATCAAGTAGAAGAGTTTTTCAACCTTTTATGGAAGAACAGTAAATGAAACACATTTACCAAACATCTAGATTCGACTTTTTTTTTTTTTAATAGGTTCACACAGTGTGGAGCCCAACTCTTGGGTCTTGAACTTACAACCCTGAGATCAAGACCTGAGATGAGATCAAGAGTTAGATGCTTAACCAACTGAGCTGCCCAGGTGCTCTAATTCAATGACATTTTAAGGAATTTCCTTTATCTATTTCTATATATTTTGGTGAAAGATTTCAAAATATTTTTCAGACATCATACCATTTCTATCCACGTGCTTTATTTAGCATGCAACTGCTAAGAATTAAAACATTCTCATTTTTATCCATAAGCATCATTATTTCAAATATTGGGTACACCTAGTTTACAGAAGTTTTTAGTTGTCTCATTAAAATTCTAAAAATAGGGGTGCCTGGGTGGCTCAGTCAGTTGACGTCCAATTCTTGATTTCAGCTCAGGTCATGATCCGAGGGATGTGAGATGGAACCCCATGTCGGGCTCCCTGCTGAGCCTGGAGCCTGCTTCAAATTCTCTCTCTCTCTCTCAAAAACTACCAAAAAACTTAAAAGCCTTAGACCTCTTTAAAAAAAAAAAAATCTAACAAAAAATAAACAAACAAACAAACAAACCTAATCAAAGGAGGTCTTTCAGGGACTAGGTTCCTCATCTCTAAAATTTCTAGTAGGCTTGTAATAATCTTCAGAAATCACAAGTGAAAATCACCACACTTGGCTTTTGCCCACAGCCAACTTTGCACCACAGCTGCAGAGAACAACAGAAGCAGAGAATTCTCCCGAAGCTGTGAGAAGCCCAATTCACCCCTCATCACCCCACTGTCTCTCTTTTCTAAATATTCCTCATAAAGTAATTCAAATGAGCCCAAAAGCTAAACAGAAGACAGCTGGGAAAAACCGCTTGAAAGGCAGTTGTGGAAGTTGTTAGCCTCATATAAACATGAGCAAACAGACCAAATAACAGCTTGAAATATTTAGTTTAACCCTCCATGAATCTACCGGATGTGCAAGTTATTTGTCTGGTAATTACCTCCTATCTCCTAGGCACAAATTTATCTGCTTCAAACATTCCCCAGCAGAGTTGTCTTCCTTTACACATCTTGGTGCAGTAAAAAAAGAAAGCGTGATATTCCCAGAATTTTTGTGCAACCACATATGTAACAGAGACAGATTTTTTCCCAATTGTTTCTCTTTACTCAATATTCTACCAGAAGAAGGGAATATTGTTACTGAAATCTAAACCAAATGATGCAAAATAGAGGTTATGAGATGTGTGCTCATTTTAACTCTCTCACTAATGTGACTATTGAAAGTTAGAAGGAATTCAAATATTTTACTTTTAAATATGACTTAGTAGAGGCTGGAAGTCATTAAAGACTGCAGAGCTCAGCACCTGTTCAGTGACATTTAATGAAAAGCAGAAACATCTCCCTTTAGTCATGAATTTGAACAATTTTAAATTATAACCAGGAATGGGCCTGAAACACATTATGAAAAATGTGGGGGTTTTTTGCGCCCTGGAATTTATATCATCAGCAACTCCTTGGAAGCAAGATATTGGGCTGTATCTGCAGAGAGGAAGGAGCATCTACGATACCTTGCAACAGCATAGGCATTTGTGAGAGCCCCTTCCAGCCAGCCCAGCAAGGTAAATACAAAGGGTATTTCCTTCTGTGCTCAACCACACTCCTTCCTTGCATTTAAAACTCAAATTCTAGGGGCGCCTGGGTGGCGCAGTCAGTTAAGCGTCCGACTTCAGCCAGGTCACGATCTCGCGGTCCATGAGTTCGAGCCCCGCGTCAGGCTCTGGGCTGATGGCTCAGAGCCTGGAGCCTGCTTCCAATTCTGTGTCTCCCTCTCTCTCTGCCCCTCCCCCGTTCATGCTCTGTCTCTCTCTGTCCCAAAAATAAATAAACGTTGAAAAAAACAAAAAACTCAAATTCTAGGGGTGCCTGGGTGGCTCAGCTGGTTAAACTTCTGACTCTTGATTTTGGTTCAGGTCAGGATCTCACGGTTCGTGGGTTGGAGCCCTGCATTTGGCTCTGCTCTGATAGTGCAGAGCCTGCTTGGAATTTTCTGTTCTCTGCCCTTCTCTCTCAAAAATAAATAAACAAACATTTAAAAAAGACTCAAATTCTATTCTCACATACAAATGTTACTTCTCCATATCTTATTAATGTGTCTAAAAAAAGAAGAGCACAGAATGGAAAATATGGATAAGTAATATATCCATTTAACAGGCAATAAAAGTGGGGCTCAAAGAGATTGCATGCGTTTCTTAGGTCATATAGGAAAACGATGATAGGTCTGTCTCAGCAGGTAAGTGACAGAACTGAAACATTACCAAACTTTTCTGATTGTCAATCTGGTGCTTGTGCAATCATGCCTCATGATGTAACCCTGTCATTCTTTTTAAGAGGCAGGGCACTGGGTATTTGTGCCCTGGGCACACCCACCTCTGGGGGGAGCAATCTGAGAGGGGCTGAAGGAAATATAGGAACCGACATGCTGCTTGCTATGGTTGAGTCAAACCCCTGCTAAGTGGAAAACACAGGCGTCAATATCCATCACTATGAGAAGGAGCCTGCTATGGTTGAGTCAAACCCCTGCTAAGTGGAAAACACAAGCGTCAATATCCATCACTAGGAGAAGGAGCAAGACAACCCAGATGGAAACCACACTGCTGAGTCTCAGAGAGACAGCGCTATGCTCCAATACATTGCATGTCTGGTGGAGGATTAAAGTCAGAGCTCTGGAAAGATAATCGTTGGACACTTGCAGTCAAAGTATCAAGATTGTTAAGGATCCCAAGAATCATGAAAAGCTCAATGTTACTCAATTCAGTGCGTGATGCCACGTCCCCTATGTTCTGCCATCAGATGACAAATCTGTTTTGTTCCTTCTTACTGTCAAATCCTTTGGACGCCTGGCTGGCTCCGTCGGTACAGCATGTGACTCTTGATCTCGGGCATGTAAATGTGAGCCCCACGTTGGGCATAGAGGCCACTCAATGAAAAAAAATGGGGGCACCTGGGGGGCTCAGCCGGTTAAGCGTCTGACTCTTGGTTTTGGTTCAGGTCATGACCTGGTGGCTTCGTGGGTTTGAGCCCTGCAATGGGCTTTGTGTCGGCAGCACAGAGCCTGCTTTGGATTCTCTCTCTCCCTTTTTCTGTGCCCATCCCCCACTCACACTGTCTCTGTCTCTCTCAAAATAAATAAACTTAAAAAAAAAGAAAAAAGTTCAAGTTTATTTATTTATTTTGAGAGAGAGAGAGAGAGAGAGACCCAGTAAGAGAGGAGCAGAGAGAATGGGGTACACAGGATCCGAAGCAGGCTCTGAAGTAGGCTCTGAGCTGACAGCAAAGGGTCTGATGCAAGGCTCGAACTCGTGAACCGTGAGATCGTGACCTGAGCCAAAGTCTGATGCTTAACCGTCTGAGCCACCCCAGCCCTCCCCACCCATATTTTTTCTTCTTTTAAATCTTCTGTTCCTTCTCATACACCTCATACCCAGACAAATGAAGCAGCCAGCAGGAAAGGGGATTGATTCATGAGTCATGTTATCAAGAATGAAACAACTAGATGTTTTGCAAGGTTGTGCTCATGCTGAATGGCATTTACCAGCCATTGCTGTCTCGATCTGTATGTAATTTAAAATGTAGTAGAGCTAAGAGTGAAGTGGCAATGTTGGATGAAAACCCAGTTCTGTCAGGTATTGCTACCTCTCAGTTTGTTATATGTTTTTCTGTTACAGTGCTGGAATCAATAAACTCCTGTTTTTCCCCTTAAAAATTTTTGGAATGGGGTGCCCGACTGGCTCAGTCGGTTAAGCGTCTGACTGCAGCTCAGGTCATGATCTCGCGGTTCGTGGGTTCCAGCCCCGCCTTGGACTCTGTGCTGACAGCTCAGAGCCTGGAGCCTGTTTCCGATTCTGTGTCTCCCTCTCTCTCTGACCCTCCCCCGTTCATGCTCTGTCTCTGTCTCTCTCTCAAAAAATAAATGAACATTAAAAATTTTTTAAAATACATAACCATTTAAGAACATTTAAAAAAAACTATTTAAAAAATAAAATACGTGAAAAGAGAGGGAAATAGAAAACAAATACATGAGATGTCATTCACATTCTTTTAAAAAGGCAAATTTCCTTTTCATGCGAAATATGCAGGCGATTGCCGCACATGCACAAAATGTCACTGTAAATGACATCAACAAGACATTTTCTACACGACACGCACACACGGCCCAGCGATTGGTGAATGTAGTATCCACCCGGGAAGACTGCCACCTATGGTTTGGTGAAGGTGAAGACTCTTTAGTGTTTTCTCCTGACTTGATTTCCACTGAAAATTTTCCACTGCTTTCTCGCTGCAAATTGCAATGTTTTAACGCCTCTTGACTCAGTAGCAAGAGTCAAAGTAGGTAACACAGAGAAAGAATAAAAGACACACTGACATCAGCCCCTTGGGGGAAAATCATAATATATATTACTCTCCACATTCCAAAGCTGAAAACTACTGCTTTCTAAAGAATATTTATGGGGCATCCAAGTCTTCCTTGACAAGGATACATTGATTTGATGGCAGAGACAGTGAGAAGATCTTATAATCTGCAAAAGCAAAGCCAGTTTCATTTTTATTCTTTAATTTGACCACTCTGGTTGGGTAATTAAGTACTTCTAGATTGATAGTTGAAGCTAATTTGATCGAATGAAAAAGGTTTGGAAATGAAATCATAGACAGATGGCTGAATTTGTTGGGATTATTCTAAAACGTGAAACGCTGAGGTCTTTAAGAGGTGAGCTTTGGGGTGCCTGAGTGGCTCAGTCGGTTGAGCGTCCGACTTCGGCTCGGGTCATGATCTCACAGTTCGTGAGTTCCAGCCCCACGTCAGGCTCTGTGCTGACGGCTTGGAGCCTGGAGCCTGCTTCAGATTCTGCGTCTCCTTCTCTCTTCCCCGCTCATGCTCTGTCTCTCAAAAATGAATAAACGTTAAAAAAAAAAAAAAAAAAAAAAAAAAAAAAAGAGGTGAACTTTTCGAAAGTACCTGCCTGCCAAAATAGTACAGGTGGTCTTAATAAGCACTTTAGGTAGTTAGAAGAGGTACAAAGTTATTTGTTGCACTGTTTTTTGAAGTTAATGTTTGCTGATCGTTTTGTGGCAATAGCCAAGTCTGTGTCAAAATGCTTTACTCAAAAAAAAAAAAAAAATGCTTTACTCAATGACACTTACTAGAAGAACCTTTTGAAAGAGAAATTACAGATCTGTACATTTAAGTACAACCCATGAAATACTGAAAAAGTAATAAGGACATCAATATGAAGCCTTTGGAAGCTAGATCTTTGTCTTATACGTAACCACAGCTTTCCCCTGGGGTGACAAGCTAATTGGGGAGATTAAAAAAAAAATTCTGCATAAAGGTCTTGACTGTAGGGGCTCCTGGCTAGCTCAGTCAGTAGACCGTGTGACTCTTGATCTCAGGGTTGTGAGTTCAAGCCCCATGTTGGGTGTAGAGATTAGTTAAAAATAAAATCTTTAAAAAAAAAAAAAAAAAGATCTTGACTATACCTCCTCCCTGTCCCTTAATATAACGGAAATAAGATTGACTCCTTTTCTTCTTGCATCTATACTGACCTATATTAGTCCTAAAAAATGATAAGCACCCTATCATTTTAAAATTCTCTAAGTTTTGGGGTGCCTGGGTGGCTCAGTCTATTGAGGGTCCAGGTCTTGATCTCAGCTCAGGTCTTGATTTTAGGGTTGAGAGCTCAAGCCCCACGCTCAAGCCCCTTTCTTTATTTTCTTACTATATATTCTACTCAAAACCTGAATTCTTTCCCAAAGGAACTCCATTAATTGGGGGGACTCTTTCTAAGTTTTTTTCTCTCTCTCTTGAAATAAATATCACATAATACCCAAATTTGGTTAATGCAATTTCATAGCAGAATATTTATTTTCTCTATAAATCATTTATTTATTTATAAATTATTCTGAGCCACGAAAGAAAGAAAGAAAGAAAGAAAGAAAGAAAGAAAGAAAAAGAGACCATCTAAAAACCAGGCACAATTTTTTAAGGTTATTCATCACAAGACAAAATTTAGCAAGGGTAGCAATCTCATGCTGACATTCCTCTAAAGTACAGAATGATAGAACAAGTCAATCATCAAGTGTGTACGGTGACATTTTCATTAGAATACAGGGTGACACGAGGATGAAAAGAATAGGGGAAAATATTTTTTTTAAGGGAAAGAATTAAAAAAAAAAAAAGGAATACTCCAAGACATTAATAGCAACTGCCTCTAAGGGGTAAGACTATGAGTCATTTTTTCTAGCTCTTTGAACTTTTTATACACTCTAAGTCTTATTAAATTTGAAGTGGATGCAGAAAGAACAATGACTCAAAATTCCAAAATCATAGGGAAGGAGCTTCAGATGTTATTGATCAGGAATCGTATTGCCAAGCTAGTAAGTCACCGTCATACATTCCAATATTTGATCCTTGTGTTAGTGCAGGCAACTTTCATGGAGAATAAGACCTACAGTCTTTGCCAACATGATAAAATAATAATTGAATTAAAATACTTCCTTGTGTTTAAACCCTAAGATTTCAAAGGAAATAAAAAGAATACGTAAGAGCCTTTCAATACCCCTTCTGAATTTTGGTTTTTAAACCGAAGCAATTGATTCCTTCAGACCGAAGTGTTTTAGTTTCTCAGCGTTTACAAAAATCCCTGAAATGGGTACTATTGATCTAATCTGTAAAGTACATAGATTGAAGCTTTATACTTTTGCATAAATTAAATCTACCAGTCATTAATCCAGAGGTGACCTTTGTTACTCGGGGACTGTTTTCACAAAGGGAGTAGACAGTATATTTGAATGGCTCCCTTTGTCTGGCATTTTGTGATCCCCCCAGACAGGTCTTCAGCATACAATGAGTCAGCCTGGGGCTGTATTCTCCTTTCTGTGTGGACAGTGACCGAGTACTCTTGTGAGATTTAACCCTTACCTTCATCCGGAGGCTATGCAAATTAGATGCTTTCACAAAGTAAGAACAATAACTTCCCAACTATATTCCAATGTAAACATTTTCCCTTGAACTTAATGCAGTTGAGTCATAAAAATGGTTTTTGTCATGGGTGGTCAGAATATGAAAGCATAAACAAAGAAGACAGAATTTATTCTGGAAAATATAATTTCCCAGTCTGGTAAAGGACTTCAAACGTCATGTATTTTTTTAAGAAACGTTAAATTACATTCTGTTTGTTCTTGGTCCTTCAACCTTTCTTTGCCTTATGATTACTAAAAATAAATCAGTTCCTTTGCATATAGTGCACATATAAAGTGCACACAGGGACACCTGGGTGGCTCAGTCAGTAAAGCGTTTGACTTCGGCTCAGGTCGTGATCTCACGGTCCGTGATTTCGAGTCCCACATCGGGCTCTGTGCTGACAGCTCAGAGCTTGGAGCCTTCTTTGGATTCTGTCTCCCTCTCTCTCTCCCTGGCCCTCTAATGCACACACTCTGCCTCTCTCTCTCTCTCTCTCATATAAGTAAACATTAAAAAAATTTGTTTAAGTGCATACATAACTTTTTTATATTTTGCCACTTGGAGTTAGGTTTTTGGGACTTAAAAGGTTAGCATTTAGGAACACAGGTTAAGGTATTATCATGCAGCAATAGTTGAGGGTTTTCCTGCAGTGACAATAAAGTCTTCAAATCCCCCTTCTCCACAACAAAAAAGTGCTTTGGAGTTCTTGTGTAAAGCTTGGGTGTTCAAGTTTGACACGGTGAAACAGAAGAGCCCATGGCAGAGCTCACGTAGAGAATGTCTTGGCACTCATTATCCATCAAGTATGTATGAGGGCTTACTATGTTCGACGCATTCCTCTAGGCCCTATGGATAGAATGAGCACAGGAGACAAGGTCCCCACTTTCCAAGAGTTTATGTTCTAGAAGGGAGAGACCCCTTAAATAAATAAATAAATTTAAGATCACATTAAATGTTCCAAAGATAAGAAAACAGGACAATATGAGAGAATATAAGCAGAGGGAGTGGCTAAGAGCACCAAGAAAAGCTAGGAAGGAAAAAGTTTTCCTTGACCTTCTCAGTGTCCCTGGCTGGGTCTAAAAATTAAACTGAGGGTAACAAGAGAAAGGCATACAAATTTATTTCATGTAAGTTTCACGTGACATGGGTGCCTTCTGAAGGAAATGAAGACCCAGGGTGCCCGGGTGGCCCAGTTGGTTAAGCATCTGATGGGCTCAGATCATGATCTCAAGGTTTGTGAGTTCGAGTTCTGAATCGTGTGAGTTCACGCTTCTCTCTCTCTGTCTTTCTGTCTCTCTCTCTCTCTCTCGGCTAATCCTGGGATTCCCTCTCTCTCTGCCCCTTGCTCACTTGCACCCTCTAAATACATACATACATACATACATACATACATACATATATAGACGTATGTTTGGAAATGAAGACCCAAAGAAACAGATAAACCTGAGTACTCTTAGGCTAGGTTTGATAAAGAGTGGATAGTCGTGTAGATATGTGATAAGTTGGAGTGTGAGCTAAGTGTAGTAAACTGGGGCAGATTTTAGGAATGGCTGTTTGTTCAGATCTTTCTTGTGGTCCCTTTGACTTAGGAGATAAGGATGCTCCTTTCCTCCAGATATGGGAAGGGCGCCTCTCACATAAAGTTTTTATCACCTGTTTCATGGGATGTGGGAAGAAAGAAATGCAGAATGACCTTCCTGCTTCTACTATTTTCTCAACTTCTTCAGATTAAAATATTTGATGTGCCATATGTTGGCATATAATGTACTAAACCCTATCACTATCCATGTGAAAATCTGAGGAAGAGAACTCCAAGAAGAGGGAAGAGCAGGTGCCAAGACTCTGTAGGAGGAAAATGTGTGGGTTTTATAGGCAATGAAACATAGGGAGGGAACGGGAAGAGAAGAAGGTAAGGATAGATGGATAGGCCACACTACAAAAGCCTTGGAAGGAATTGGTGCCAGTTTTGGTTTTCTTCTGTGTTGGAAATCTATCCAAAATGCCTCTCACCATTTATGACTGCTAAAACTCAATGTAATCTTTGCTCAAGAAGAGCATCTTTTCTTTTTTTAATTTTTTTTTTTAAAGTAATCTCTACACCCAACATAGGGCTCAAATTCACAACTTCACAATCAAGAGTTGCACGCTCCACCGACTGAGCCAGCCAGGCACCCCGAGAAGAGCATCTTTTTTATAAGCATATTCCAGGCCATTCCTTTGGTCACACTGATGCCTAACAAGGCCCATAAACCATTTGTAGTTTTAGTCTTTGTTTCAAGTTGTTTTTATTATCTAAAATTATTTCTAAACTATTTATTATGGAAACTTCGGACATAAACAAAAGAAGAAAGAATAGATTAACAGACCCTAAGTTTCAACAACGATCAACAAATTATTTTAACTGCACAAGCAACACATGTTGTCTGTAAATAATACAAAACAACTCAAGGAAGGAAGAGCACTTACAATTCTACGATGTAGAAATAACCACTGATAACTACAGTATGTTACATCTCCTTCCAATTTTGTTTTCTTTTTTCTTTTTTGCATGTATCTATGTAGGATGGTGTTTTGTTTCTTTCTTGTTTTTGTTGTCAAGATGGGGTGGTGCTATGCATGCTATTTTGGAGGCTTAGGCATCCTTTAAGCCATTTCTTCTACTCTCCCCGTACCCTTTCCATGGAATTCTACAATTTACCTGAGCTCATGATGCATTTATTTTATTTTCTATTTTTAAAGATTTTATTTTTTTTAAATTGAGCTCCATACCCAACGTGGGGCTCAAACTTATAACCCTGAGATCAAGAGTCACACACTCAACCAACTGAGCCAGCCAGGTGTCCCCAGGTAGGCTTTCTTAGTTATATAGTTAGAAGACGGTGACTTACCACAGGTGTTGCATACGGCTTGAGGGGAAGTTAAGCCGACATCCTTGATATTTATAATTTGGCAGAAAAGTTCAGTTCACTGATAACAAATGCTTTATTTATTTTTCCCAATTTTTTAATATTTATTTATTTTTGAAAGAGAGAGAGAGAGAGCGTGAGCAGGGGGAGGGGCAGAGAGAGGGAGATACAGAATCCAAAGCAGGCTCCAGGCTCTGAGCTGTCAGCATAGAGCCCGATGAGGGGCGCGAACTCACTAAGTGTGAGATCATGACCTGAGCTGAAGTTGGAAGGTTAACCGACTGAGCTGCCCAGGCGCCCCTCTGTTTTTCGTTTTGTTTTGTTTTTTGTTTTTTTTTGTTTTTTTTTTAAGTGAGCTCTACACCCAGCTTGGGGCTTGAACTTACCACCTGAAGATGAAGAGTCGTGTGCTCTACTGATGAACTGAGTCAGCCAGCCACCTCTCTTTCTCCATTTTACTAGCAGTGAAATTGAGCCACAGAATGGTTAATGACTTAACTGTCTCCTGAGAGCTAAGAGGCAGAGGCCGACTTAGAATTCAGACCTCACACTCTTAACCACTATTTTAATGCAGTTTCCAACAATGTAGATGGTTCACCAATACCAAAATTACTCTCAACATAACACAGTTCAGCTATGCGAGACATGTGCAAAGACTGTATAAACATTAGACATGTTAACATAAATGCAACATGGGGTGCCTGGCTGGCTCAGACTGTAGAGTGCGACTCTTGATCTCAGGATTGTAAATTTGAGCCCCATGTTGAGTGTAGAGATTACTCAAAAATCTTTAGAAAGCATATTTGCTGTTAAGTCATTAGCTGAAGTTAGACCATAAAGTCATGTTGGCGTTCTTATTTATAAATTAGTGTATCCTATCTCATATGCTATTTGAGTAACACTATTTAGTAATGCTGTATTTATATTGAAAACATTAGGCTTCTGTCTGTGTGCTAAAGAGGCTGACTAGTATCTGATCAACTCTCAGTGTGAGAGGAAGGAAAAACCATTGGTGTGGGAATAAAAAAACGTATTACCTTTCACTGATCAACCATAATGGGATTATGAGAGCAGGGCGAGTTTTGCTAACACAGATCTTCATGACAATTTGAGAGATAGTTTATACAACTACACCTAGCAATTATCTGTGCTTCCTTTGTTTTTTCTTTTAAGTTTTTATTTATTTTGAGAGAGAGAGAGAGCACATGCACAGGAGAGGGCAGAGAGAAAGAGAGAATCCCACGAAGGCACTACAACATCAGCATGGAGACTGATGCAAGGCTTAAATTCACGAACCATGAGATCATGACCTGAGATGAAACCAAGAGTTGGTCGCTCAACTGACTGAGCCAACCAGGTGCCCCTCTGTGCTTCATCTTTAATGTGTAGGTAGCACTGGGGGCACCCAGCTGGCTCAGTCAGTTGAGCATCTGACTTTGCCTCAGGTCTGATCTCACCGTTCATGGGTTTGAGCCCTACGTCGGGCTCTGCACAGACAGCTCAGATTCTGTGTCTCCTTCTCTCTCTGTCCCTCCCCCACGTGCGCACTCTCTCTCTCTCTCTCTGTCTCTCAAAAATAAACATTAAAAGAAAAATTATTAAAAGTTAATGGTCTCCAAAAGGGTAGAGGAGAAAGCCACCTCTTTAGCAATTCTGTCTTGAGATTTTCCTTCCCCCTTATTTTGTCAAAATGAAATGAAAAAAAAAAAGAGAGAGAGAGAGACTAAAAAAGAATCAGAGAAACAGAGCATGGACTCAGCAGAAAACAAAGAGAAGAGGTTGATCACCTTTGTCGATTTTATTTTCAAGGTGACATTTTAAAGAAATAACAGCCCATTGTCCTCTGCTGCAATTGGGAGAAAACATTGATATGTTAACTATCCTCTTGGCCTCTCTCGCTGAGGTGTGATCGGATGATGAGCAAAGTATTTTCAAACATGAGATTGTAATTTCAGCCCTACGGCTTCCTTAAATCCATTTAACTTGCTATATGGCTTCTGTGTTACATTTTACCAAGAGCAATCATGTTATATGATAATTAAATGTGCAAAACAGATTTTTCGAGAAGTAAACAAATACAGACTCCCTCGAAGTTCCTTCAAACTCTCTTTTCAGCTCTTTGTCCTGCTGCCTGCACTCTTTCTCTCTTTACATCTTCCATTTTCCCTTTTACTTTGCACTTTATTCTTTTCCTTTTCAAATTACTAGATTGCAATAAACATTTTTCCTACACACACACACACACACACACACACACACACACGTGCACCTCTCTCCCAACTGCATCTGCTACTGATTGCCTTCTTCCAAAAAGGACAAAGGGTCAGTCAGTTAGAGGAGCCATTCCTCAGTTTGCTTGTAGAGATTTGGCAGACCGGCTGAAATCAGTAGAAGTGACTGTCATTACAATGTTGCAGACAATTAAGTGATTGGATCCTTATGTGCTGGCTTACAAGTTTTGAAAAAGAAATTAACCTCACAGTGGAATTCTGATTTCAGTAAGAAAGGGTGCAGAAGTAAAAGGACACACCTATAATTATTCATCTAGTTTACCTCTTGCCAAGTTAGTATACCGTCTTTTATAGAGAATTTGTGCTCATGCTATAACAGATTTTTGTGCTTGTATTATAAGGAAACTGGATCTTTGCAAGTATTCACAAGAAAGCAGCAGCCTAGGGGCGCCTGGGTGGCGCAGTCGGTTAAGCGTCCGACTTCAGCCAGGTCACGATCTCGCGGTCTGTGAGTTCGAGCCCCGTGTCAGGCTCTGGGCTGATGGCTCAGAGCCTGGAGCCTGTTTCCGATTCTGTGTCTCCCTCTCTCTCTGCCCCTCCCCCGTTCATGCTCTGTCTCTCTCTGTCCCAAAAATAAATAAACGTTGAAAAAAAAATTAAAAAAAAAAAAAGAAAGTAGTAGCCTAACCTAAATAATTAAATTTCTTTATCATTATTTTTTAATGTTTATTTTTGAGAGAGAGAGAGTGCATGAGCGGGAGGTAGGCAGAGAGAGAGGGAGACAGAGGATCCAAAGCAGGCTCTGTGCAGAGAGTGGAGAGCCTGATGCAGGACTTGAACTCATGAGCCATGAGATCATGACCTGAGCCAAAATCAGATGCTTAACCCACTGAGTCACCCAGGCACCCCTAAATTTCTTTAAGTACATGCATGCATACCTACATAGTCCATAACTCTGTAACTGTTATATTTCTGAAAAATAACATTTGACCAGGAGTTCAGCAGAGTCAGAAATCCGATATGATTCCTTCATTTGAAGCCCAGAACATGAATGAAACTTAAAATTCAAATAAAGCTTTATTAAAAACACAAAATTGTTTTTGCTTAAATACTAAGGGAAACGGGGCCCTGGGTGGCTCAGTCAGTTAAGTGTCCAACTTCAGCTCGGGTCATGATCTCGCAGTTCATGAGTTTGAGTCTCGGGTCGGCTCTGTGTTGACAGCTCAGAGCCTGGAGCCTGCTTTGGATTCTGTGTCTCCCCCTCACTCTCTGCTCCTCCCGGGCTTGTGCTCTGTCTCTCTCTGTGTCTCAAGAAAATAAATAAATGTTAAAAAAATTTTTTTTAAATACTAAGGGAACCTTCACAAAGGTTAACGTATGATCAGGATTGTTTTACTCCTGCATCTGTGGAGAAGTAGCTAGCAACTCAGAACAGAAACTCTGGGGTCACTGAATGGATTTAAGCCATAGGTGTGTTTACCAGCTTGTAACCTTGAAAAACCGTCTCATTTCTCTCTACCTAAGTTGCTCAATTTATAAAACAAGCAGAAGACGGTTGTTGTGAAGATTGAATTAGTTAATTCAAGTGAAGAGACTACAATGCTTAGCATATAGCAGGTGATACAGAAAGGATATTTCACATTAAATTTGCTTCTAGAGGCACCTGGGTGGCTTAGGCAATTGAGCGTCTGACTTTGGCTCAAGTCGTGATCTCACAGTTTGTGAGTTCAAGCCCTGGATGGGGTTCACTGCTGTCAGCATGGAGCCCTCTTCAGATCCTCTGTCCCTCCTTTCTCTCTGTCCCTCCCCATCTCGTGCTTTCTCTCTCTCTCTCAAACAAACAAACAAACAAACTTGCTTCTAACAAGAACCATAACTGGTGCATATCTGTTCTATCATTAACTTGCTTTGGCTTTCAGCAAGCCATTGAATGCCAGTTTTCTCGTTTATATAAAGAAAGCAGATTGGACTTCATTTCTTTCTTTCTTCTTCTTCTTCTTTTTCTTCTTCTTCTTCTTTTTCTTCTTCTTCTTCTTCTTCTTCTTCTTCTTCTTTTGGACTTCATCTCCAACATTCCTCCTAGATACAGTTCTAGGACCTTTCTCAGACTTCAAAAGCACATAAACTGGTTTAAATATTGTGCGTGATATTGACTCAACAAATCTAGAAAAGTCGCAGTAATTGAGTAATTGATCACAAACATTTCTAGTTCAGGGGAACTACTTTAGGGGATGCAGAAGTAACATAATAATAAATAATAAAATGCCCGTACCATTCTTGCCGGGTCGAGAGGCATAACAGAGAACTGTACCCCACATCGTTATCAAAGAGCCCCTGTGGGCACTCACTGTAGAAAGAAGAGAGTTGGAAACTATTCTTGACTAGTTATCAGGAAGACAGTCACGCAAAGAAAGTGTGGCAGTGCTAGACAACTGGGCTGAGCATCCTGGGATAACATTCATTGCACTGGATTCTCTGGGAAGGAGAAATGATGTTTTAACAGAATGCTACTAGGGAGTGAAATAAGAGTCAGGGTTGAAAGGACAAAATACTTGGAAATTGATCAACATTTTCTGCACTTTGTCAACCACACATCAGTTAGTATGATGCCATCCTACTGTTCTATCTGAGTCATGGATGCTTTGGGCTTACATTTTTATTTCTCACAAATTGGAACAAAATCTCTACATATATTAAGTGTTCATTTCATGTTTATTAATAAATCAATGAGCCCTCTTAAATTTTCAGCCAAAGGAAATTAAAATAGAGCCAAAAGCTGGGATTTCAGAGAACTTAAGATTCTATAAATTTCCAGTTAAAATACCTCACATTTTATTTTTAAAAAATTTTTCAATGTTTTTATTTTTGAGCACAGAGAGAGAGAGAGAGAGAGCACAAGCAGGGGAGGGGCAGAGGAAGAGGGAGACACAGAATCAGAAGCAGGCTTCAGGCTCCCAGCTGTCAGCACAGTAGGGCTCAAACACACGAACTTGGAAATTATGACCTGAGCCGAAGTTGGCTCAACCAACTGAGCCACCCAGGCGCCCCACCCCATGTTTTAAATGAAGACTCTGACAAAATAATGTGGCCCAAACCATATGACTTACTGATAGGAACCGGGACTAGAACTTCAAGTTGCTTGACTCCCACGGTCATGCTATTTCCATTACACCAAACTACCTTCACTGGTGGTGATGAACAAAATTATCACAAACCAAGTTTCTAATCTGTCAGCTTAATGTTGAACTCTAGACTGTTCAAGCTTTATTGTTCAAAAAAAATTTCAAAGTTCCATAATCTCCAAGTCTTAAATACACCTTAAAGAACTCCAGCACAAGGTTTACTAGGTTTTACCTCATATATAATACATCCAATAAACAGTAATTGTTGCTTACGAGTCACCTGGATTTATTATGAAAATTCCTGAGACATTTCTGATAAAAATAATCATATAAGCAAGGTTAAAAGTAGGAGTAGAGAATATATAAACCAAAAATGTCTCACTTATTATTTAAAAAAATTTTTTTCAATGTTTATTTTTGAGAGACAGAGCGTGAGCGGTGGAGGGGCAGAGAGAGGGGGAGACACAGAATCCGAAGCAAGCTCCAGGCTCTGAGCTGTGAGCACAGAGCCCGACGCGGGGCTCAGATCCACGAACTGTGAGATAATGCCCTGAACCGAAGTCAGATGCTTAACCTACTGAGCCACCCAAGCGTCCCATTATTTATTTTTTTTTAAAGAGAGAAATATTACTAAGTGGAATCTCTTCTATGTCAATTAAATGATTTTTACCTGATTTGGTTTTTGTTAGAAAAATATGTAAAGATCGCCAATATCCCTTTTAATGGTACCACAGTAACAAACGTCATCTTGATGTTATTTGGTCAATCACTTCAACCCAGTAAACAAGAATCACCATAACGTAGGGGGGCCATCTGGATATTCCAGATATGTTCGCACCTTTATTACTTTTGTACATGATATAATTAAGAGTCTACTCCATCTGCGACCATGTTATTTTTTCTTCAGGTTTGCCAGGCGCATGAGGGTTAGGAAGATATCTGCACTCTCAAAAGTGTGTGTGGTTTTTTGGCCTTTTCTTTTTTTTTTTTTTTTTTTTTTGGACTTATGGTTTCTTGTGAAAATATATATTTTGGCTCAGATATTAGCTCGATGCAGCATTTATGATCAGTAATGTTTTTTCAACCAGCACATATGCCCAAGAAGACCCTGGGAAAATGTTTGAGGGAGCATTGTACTGAATACATGTTTTACCACACTCAATATTCTAATTTTATACATTTGATATTTTCAACATATCTAATTCACCATTTCCTCTAAACAGGGAGAATGCCAATTTTGGTCACTCAACTTTTCAAAATGAATAATTTTTTATTTATTATGATTTTGTTTTTCTATAATTTTGGTTGTTAACTCCTCTTCAGTGTTAATTTGGGGCCCAACAATGGCAGTAAACGATTAAGGGATGCCCAGGAGAACTCGTGTAGGAAATGAAAACAAAAAGCCTGGGATTGGGGGGCCTGGGTGGCTCAGTCGGTTGAGCATCTAACTCTTGTTTCGGCTCAGGTTGTGATTTCGTATTTGGTGAGACTGAGCCCCGCGTTGGGCTCTAGGCTGTGTGGAGCCTGCTTGGCATTCTCTCTTTCCCTCTCTCTCTCTCTCTCTCTCTCTCTGCTCCTCCCCCACTCATGCTCACGTTCTCGCCACTCTCTCTCAAAATAAGTAAAACACTTAAAAAAAAAAAAGGGTGAAAGAACAAGTCTCTCCATTCAAGGAGTTTTTATTTCTACAGAAGTTCATATGTCCTCAAGAAACTGTCAGATCAGGATGAATGTACTATGGCCCACAAGGGAGGTATTAACTGCTACAGTGGTGCAAAGGCTATGATAACAAAGGAAACTTTCCATATCCCCAGAAGAGAACTGAAATCACTTTCAGTTGGCAGAAATCAGAAAATGCTTATAGAGGAGACCTAAGGTATTTATTTTTTAAATTAAATTAAATTAGATAAAATTTAATAAACATTAAATTCAAGAGTGGGAGCTATGTCTGAGTCCTCCTTTTACCCCCAATATCTAGAACCAGAGCCCAGAACATGGTAGTCATTTAATTACTCAACACATATTTGTTGAGCTGACCCTGAATAATTGAAGTAAACCCGAAACAACTAGTAGGACTTCAGTTAAATAAGACTGGGACACAGAGCAGTTCTTTCCAAAGAAAAGAAGCATACAGCATGAGCAAAATAAGAGAAGAGGAAAATGGTAGCAGGGAGTAATCCATCCTAATTTGGATGAATTGAAGTTTTCACAGAAGAGGTTATTTGAAAGTTTAATGATTTTATGTGAGACACATAAGTTTTAGTATCGCGGTTAAAGCTGGAGTCCAATATCAGGGAGATGTACCCAAGAAGGTGGTGAGGGAGTACAGCAATCAGGGTGGACTCTTTGTTTCAGACTTCTGGCTTAATGGAGGCTGAATGAAACTGGGCAAAGACAGAATTTTTAGATTAGAGAGAGCACATTTGTAGGGAGAGAGAAGGAAAGATTCAGATACAAGCGGGAAAGAAGGCAAGTTAGATGGGGCAGGAACTCCTAGGACAAATGAGGGCACAGGATCAAAACTGAAGAAGAGGTCCAGGGCTGGATAGACATAAGCCTCATCTTGGCTTTGCTATTAGCCATTTAATTTAATTTGAGGCAAGTCACTTAATTCTCTGAGTTTGTTCTCTCACCTGTAAAATAGAGATGAAGCTTAAATCATCAGCATATGGTATGTAAATAAAACAACTTTTGTTAAATACCTGACATACATAGTATGCCACTATAAGAATAAGTGTTCTTGGGGCACCTGGGTGGCACAGTCGGTTAAGCGTCCGACTTCAGCCGGGTCACGATCTTGCGGTCCGTGAGTTCGAGCCCCGCGTCGGGCTCTGGGCTGATGGCTCAGAGCCTGGAGCCTGTTTCCGATTCTGTGTCTCCCTCTCTCTCTGCCCCTCCCCCGTTCATGCTCTGTCTCTCTCTGTCCCAAAAATAAATAAACGTTGAAAAAAAATTTTTTTTAAAAAAGAATAAGTGTTCTTTGTGGAATCATAGACGACGTATCTACTCATAGAGTATATGAACATATATCAGTGTTTTGGTTTCCTGGGACTTCTATAACAAAGTACCACAAACTGGATGGCTTAAAACAACAGATATTTATTATCTCAACATTCAAGAGGCCTTGGCATTCCTTGGCTTATAGCAGCATAAATCCCATCTCTGCCTCTGTTGCAACATGGCCTTCTCCCTGTATGTCCTTGTGTGTTCTTGTGTCTCTTCTCCTTTTTCTTATAAGAACACCAGTCATATTGGATTTCGAGCCCACCCTATTCCAGTATGATCTCAGCCTTAACTAATTACACGTGCAAAGACCCTATTTTCAAACAAGGTCACGTTCTGAGGTTCCAGGTTGACATGAATTTTGAGGGGTCGCTATTCAATCCAGTACAAGAAGTATATTCCTAACTTACCCTTACTTTCATAATGGTTTCAACAGACTATTATCATAACTAGGATCTGGGCCTTAGAGGGGAGGAAAGCAAAATGGCTGAGGGCTCTGTTCATGAAATTTGAATTCCATCCCTTCCTCTTCCAGGTTATACAGCTTTGGAAGCCACACCCTCTTTAGTTGATAGTTTTCTCATCTGGTAAACCTGAACTAGTACTTCTGAGTGTTTGGGGAGGATTATGTGAAGTAAAATAGGCAATGCCTTTAGCCTGGTACCTGGCCCAGAGGGACAGTGCTTGGCTCACTCAAAAGAGCCCGACTTGTGCTCTAGGGTGAAGTGGAGGTTTTGGTTCACATAAACAAAGAGGATCCATCTTTTTTCATTTAGTTGCCGACTAAAATCACTGCTTGCAGAGCCACTTGCATTGTTTTGATTGATCATTTTGCTACTGAGATTTCCCCATGTCTTGTTGTTCAAGACCAACGTGAATGATTTACCACTACTGGTCACTTGCATTCCATAGAAATGCTGGACCATGTGTCATCGTCCTTCAGTGTCTAGTATTTCAGTTTGCCCATCAACCTTTTTAAAATTTTTAAAAAATGTTTATTATGTTTGGGAGAGAGAGACAGACAGAGCATGAGTGGAGGAGGGGCAGAGAGAGAGGGAGACATAGAATAAACAAAGCATAGACATAGACAAAGGGAGACATAGACAAAGCAGGCTCCAGACTGAGCTGTCAGTACAGAGTCTGATGCGGGGTTCAAACTCACGAACCAGGAGATCATGACCTGAGCCGAAGTCAGACGCTTAACCAGCTGAGCCACCCAGGCGTCCCTGCCCATTGGCTTTATAATATTTTATTGCTGTCCTCCAAATAACAGCTGCTTAATATAACCACCACCATCATCTTCTACTTCCTTAAGTTGTTTTGGAAAGAATACTATTTAAGTATATAAACAAATAGCGTCTTAAGTTTTGTAAATGTAAGATATTCTCTTGTTAAACTTTTATAACTCTTACAGGTAGAAAAGCTGATCTTTTATATCAATTTTTTTAAATGAGAAAATTGAGGGCCCCTGGGTAGCTCAGTAGGTTAGACAGCTGACTCTTGATTTTGGCTCAGGTCATGATCTCGTGGTTTGTGGGATCAGCCCTGCTTGGGGTTCTTTCTCTCTCCCCCTCTCTCTACCCCAGCTCTCTCTCAAGATAAAGAAACTTTAAAACAATTTAAAAAATAAATGAAATGAGAAAATTGATGTTGAAAGTAGTTACATGATAAATACAACACTTTGTTGTATCCTGATTGATGAAGATGTCACATAACTATATCCTCCACAGGTATATATCTTGGGTTATATTGGCCATATTCTAGGAGTTGGTTGTTTATCATCTGATAATGACATACAAAAAATTGTAGTCAATATATTCAGTCTGTGGTAGTCACTATTTTATCCTAAAGAAAAATCACTATTATACCTTTGAATATACTTAAAACATGGCATGAAGTTATATTGTCAAAATCTATATTGGTTTCCTGTTGGTTTGCTTGATTTAACACTCAATTTTGTTAGTTTGTGTCTTCCAATATACTATACTGAGAAGCTTGAAGAACTAACGATTTGAACAAGCCCTTTGCTACTCATGATGCACTTTTATTTTTTACTTTTTTAAAAATTTATTTTCTTTTAATTTTTAAAAATATTTATTTTAGAGAGAGAGAGAGGGAGGGAGGGCGAGAACAAGTAGGGGAGGGGCAGAGAGAGAGGGAAACAGAATCCCAAGCAGGCTCTGCACTGCAAAGTTAGACAACATGGGTCTCGAATCCACAAACTATGAATGATCTGAGCTGAAGTCAGACACTCAACCCACTGAACCACCTAGGCACCGTTGAGTTTATTTATTTTCAGGTAATCTCTACACCCAGCAAGGGGCTTGAACTTACAACCCTAAGATCAAGAATCACATACTCTTCTGATTGAGCCAGTTAGGGACCCTGATGCAGTTTTTTTCTTTTTCTTTTTTAAGTTTATTTATTTTGAGAAAGAGAGAGTGCAAGCAAGGAAGGGGAAGAGAGAGGGAGAGACAGAATCCCAAGCAGACACCTCATTGTCAGCGCAGAGCCTGATGTGGGGTTGGAACTCATGAACTGTAAGATCATGACCTGAGCCGAGATCAAGAGTCAGACGCTTAACTGACTGAGCCACCCAGGCACCCCTAAAGATTTATTTTTCTTTTTTTAATGTTTATTTATTTTTGAGAGAGAGAGAGAGAGAGAGCGAGAGAGAGAGCATGCAAGTGTGGGAGGGGCAGAGAGAGAGACAGAGGATCCAAGTGGCCCAATGTGGGGCTCCAACCAGGAACTCTGAGATCATGACCTGAGGACGAAGTCAGGCTCAACTAACTGAGCCACCCAGGCATCACTTGATACATTTTTATATCATGAATCCAAACTCCTTAATTTCCTGATTTTGTGGAGCGACGTACAAATACAGCCCAGTAATGTAGTACTATGTTTCCAATCCCCAAATGGGCAAATAATCTTTCGTCTGAAGGACTACTGTATACTATTGCCTGTTATAAAGTGCATGCATAATTAGGCAGGCAGGGAATTTTCCAGACTGACTTGCAAAACTAAGACAAATTATGCATTAATATCAAATCTCTGAGAGTACCAACTGCCGAAACCCAGAGAAGTAAAATGCAGCAGAATGCCCTGTAGTTCGTTTGTAGCAAGTTGTATATGCTCTAGATTTGGTATTTTGGCTCTACTTGTATTCCAGAGTGTATCTATACTTTCTTTTTGGTTCACTTCACAGAGAGTACAGTGATTTCCATTTATAACAGCTACATATGACAAGGAAGTGCTTAAAAAGGTCTCAGTGCACATGTGCAAGAGACAACACTAAACTGTTTCTGTCTTCTGAATTCAGCGGGAGATGAAGTGAGAACTTTTTTCTCCGTGTTTCATTTCTGTCTGTGCTATGTTAGCCTGGTATTCCACCACATATAATTTTTTTTTTTTTTTTTTAACAGAGCACAGATTTCATGAGTTTGTGGCTTTTTAAAAAAAAATCCTGGATGGTATCGCAGATGAAAGTGATCCCCATTACTTTTTAAATATCACTTTGCAAAATAAAAATGCAACCATTTTTGAGATTTATTTTGAAACATCCTAAAACCCCAGGAATGTCTGGTGATAGAAACCTATATGGATTAAGCAATTTAGAGATTTGGAGTAAATAGGCACCACTCGGCGGTGGGTTTGGTAAAGAGAAAGCATTTCAGCACATGTTCTGCCACAAAGTATTTGGGAGTCTTAAGTCCGAGCTTCAGAATTCCTTCTGAAAAGGACAAAAGAGAGACTTCCTGTCATTTTGATTGGTTTCTGCATGTGGGACCAATATGGGCAATGCAAAGTTTAAACAGATGCAAATGGTGAGGGGTGGCGGCAAAGCCTTGACTTGTTTTACATATTTCTCCACATCCAGATCGAAGTCAGTCTCTCCTAGGAACTTCCACGGCGGACTTCCACTAAATTACAGCACGCTTGAATGGTTTATTTCACCAATATTTGCTTATGGAAATAAAGGGGAGTGACGGGGGAGGGGGGAAGGAGAGGAGTGGAGGAGGGGTTTGAGACCGAGGGAGGCTCGACCACAGCACCAGTAACCTTGTCTGATGTGATCATTAACCTTTCTGGAAAATGCAGCTGGCAGTTCTCTGAGGCTCGTCATTAGAATGTGAGGAAAGCCACACAGATATTGCCCAGACTATTCAAAGATTGTTTGGTTTACACTGAGAGCTATTGCTCCGCTTCCGTGCGGCAGAAAAATGAGGTTGCAACAATTCTTTTGTGTTTTTTTTATTTTTGTGATGAGTCTTCTTCTTATCAACGGACAGAGACCAGGTAGGACTTTGGTACATTTGTACCGAGTAACTTGTTTATGCCTCTTTGGGTTCGTGGGTCTGAGCATGATTACGTCCTGTTGAAAATCACTTAGGTGTGCTTAGAGGTATTGGGGGTAAATGGGTTGGTTGGCTTTCGGAAGTATGTCATCTATCCTTTCAGATCTATTATTTGTATATTTTTAAAAGTTGATGGATTTTAAAATGATAAATATTTTGCCACTGTTTTTCTAAATTCAGAGAAAATTGATTACTAAATTATTTTAGATATGTTGTCCTTACAAGTAAAAAGAAATAGAACCGTTTGTTCTACTGATTACAGAGGTTAACAAACTTACAGATTTTGGGGTAAAATACAAACTCCAAAGCAGTTTATTGGAAGAACATATTGCTGATTAGAGTGGGGCATCGTTAACAACTTGATTTAACAACATGAACACCATGTGACAAAATACAGATAAAATCTTGTAACAGGTTATTATAGCTTTTATTTTTGGTTATATAATTCGATGTCTCGCTTAAAAAATGAAAGTTTTAGTATTATTGTGCTTATAGAGCCAAAAATGTGAAAAATATTTATGGTCAAGGTAATATTAATTTACTTGACACATTTTTCAAAGATAGTATCTGTTGTGGTTTTAGCCAACAGGAATTTAGTAAGTAGAGTTATTCTCATGTGCTTTTACTTCAAAACCAAATATCTAAGATTTCAAAGCACTGACGTGTAAAAAAAAAAAAAGTTTTCTTATTCAGGAAAGAGAAAACCCAAATTTAAATAGAAAGGTGGTAATATCCATTCCAAATATGTTAGATTGTTTGGGTGGCAATGTACTTCTCCATTTAGAGCAGACAATGGTGCATAACTGGTTAAAAATTCAGTCTCTGCCTTTTAGTTAAACAGAAGTTTGATCACTGAGGTTATTTCAGATGACGTCCCCTGGTTTGCCCTTTTACATAAATAAGAGAAAATTTCCAAGTCAGCAATTCAGAAAGCAGTTGACCCCTTCTTCCAATTTATAGCAATTGCTAATCAAACTGTTCTGAACTACAGAATACCTTGGACAATGTTCTTGTAAAATACCTGTGATTAACTCACTACATAAGATGAAAGATCCAGAAGCATTTAGGAAGAAGTCCTGTAGAAGGAGGAGGTTATGACTGCTACATCCTGCTATTAACATGCACTGTTAGGAAAATGCTTTTGGTTTTTGCGTCACGTTAATTTGTACGTCACGATCACATCGGAGCAAGTAGCAAATACTCACAATTTAGTTTGGATCCAAAACATTCCCTTACATTCTCCAGATTAAATAACAGTTCATTTTCTGAAAAATGCTCCTAATATTTCCTTTTTCCACCCCCCCCCCCTCAGCTAATTTGGCGTTGAGAAGAAAATTGCACAGACACAACTGCCTTCAGAGGAGATGTATGCCACTCCATTCACGGGTGCCCTTCCCCTGAGGTATTTCTGATAGGAAATTGTTTTACTGAATTTAGGCAATGTTCCAGATGAGATATATCAAAGAAAGTTTATTTATATTTTGTAATATGTGATAATACTTTTAAGGTGATATCAGTTCGAGGGATGCATACTAACAAATGAAACAGTGAATAATATTGTAGGAAAATCTTGATAATTTTTGATTCTGAGAGATAGTTGTATGGGTATTAATACTACTGTTTGTGTTTAACACTTTCATAACTAAAAAATCACATACCAGGAGAACATAATTTTGAGAGTATCTTTAAACATGTGTTTTGAAAAACACTGAAGAGCTCTGTATGTTCTCCAGAACAAGCACATTTCCCACCAAGACCACTGAATCCTTGAAAGCATTTGGACATATTTGTCCAACGACACCATGCAAATGACATCCTATCCTTGATATTCTAATAATGTATTAAAATAGTTTATTTTTCTTGACAATATATCTTTTAATGCATAAAATCAATTTAATATTAATAGCATGGCAGTTTTCCAGCCTTACTCATAGAATTGGTCTTGATAGTTGTTGCATCTTTAAGGATAAATTCTGAATAGAATTTTGCTCCTCTCCCCTCTTTTTTTTTCCACATTCACTGAAAGGCCAGTGATATTCTACCACCACCACCATTAACACTGCTTGAATCAATTAACTTCAAACACTGCCCAAGTTTGTATTTCTTCATACTAAAAAATAAATGACTTGGCGTTGTAATTATTTTAAGCTCTTTAATTCTTGTAAAAACATCTCATCCTTGAAAAAAATGCCGTAGAAATATCCCTCAGCTGGTTGACATACACAGGCAATTGTTAAATTAGCTTATTCAGTTGGTCTGTAGACTGTAGTGTTTATGGCACTATTCATTCATTCAGAGGAAAGAATGGTTGCCATGCCTATTGTTTAATACATGCTTTTCAGACCTGGTGAACGTCCTGTAGTAACACAGTAAATGAAGGAAGAGCAATTCAGTAATCACTTGTCAAGCAGTCTAAGACAAAAAGCCAAATTCTCTACACCTGTATCTGTAACAAATGAACCTTTGCTATCAAAATATGAAAAATAGCTTTGGTGGAGACATCCAGAAAGATACAGTAAGAAATTCCTGAGAAGCCAATTAATAGGGACTAAAACATGCTTTAAAAGGATTTTCTATGCTAACAAATCCTTTGGCGTGTGTCACTAATGCATTTCAGTCTCATATACAAATAGTGGTAAAATCTGTGCTTAGGAGGAGTGGAGAAGTTCAAGACTTTCCCAGCACTCCCCCACAAATAACAAAGAGGAGAGGAGGAGGTTCACAGTAGCAAGAGAATTCCTGCATATATAGGGAAAGATACCTTGCATAACGCAAATAAAAGCCCTCAGTTAGCCACAGGTTGTATCAGCTTTCTCCACAAACCACCTGCCGTAAAAGCTAGGGTTGCAAGTAAACAAATAGAGTAATGAAATTTGAATTCTCAAAGCTAAGGAAAATTTTGATCTATAAACCAAATTTATAAACCAAAGGGAAATTTAAATACAAGCCACGTAAACCATTTACTAACAGCAATCCTTTACAAAATTTGGCTGATAGCGGGGCGCCTGGGTGGCGCAGTCGGTTAAGCGTCCGACTTCAGCCAGGTTACGATCTCACGGTCCATGAGTTCTAGCCCCGCGTCAGGCTCTGGGCTGATGGCTCAGAACCTGGAGCCTGTTTCCGATTCTGTGTCTCCCTCTCTCTCTGCCCCTCCCCCGTTCATGCTCTGTCTCTCTCTGTCCCAAAAATAAATAAAAAAAAAAAACGTTAAAAAAAAAAAAAATTTGGCTGATAGCTGTAAAGAACTGCTTAGGTTACGGCATCCATTTTGTCCGTGTTTAGACTAGTCCTACATTCCAGTTACATGTTCTTTGAAGAATGTATAAAACTCCCATTTTTAAATCCAGAGATAGCGTAAGAGCCAATGCAGGATAAATATTAAGATAATTTTTCAAGATCTTGCTTAATGAGTACTATAGTAATGGGGTGCCTGGGCGGCTCAGTCGGTTGAGCATCCGAATTCGGCTCAGGTCATGATCTCACGGTTTGTGGGTTCGAGCCTTGCGTTGGCTCTGTGCTGACAGATCGGAGGATGGAGCCTGCTTCGGATTCTGTGTCTCATTCTCTCTCTGCCCCTCCCCAACTTGTGCCCTGTCTCTCTCTGTCTCTTAAAAATAAATAAAAATGTAAAAAAAAAAAAAAAAAAAACTTTAAAAACTGAGTGCTATTATAACAAATGCTACCTTCAAATATGAAAGCATAGTTCTCATTGTCCTAAAGTTTGCATATTTTTTAGTATGTCCTGCAACATAACTTGAGAACCAAGTAAATCACTATAGACTTAAGTAGCAGCACTTTAAGGCAGAACCTCCCTTTTATTTATCCCCCTCTGTTTTCTGCATGTGTTGTTTGTTTATTATTTCTTTATTTACTTACTATTTTTTATATTTTGTGTAAGCTCTATGCCCATCGTGGGGCTTGAATTCACCACCCCGAGATCAAGAGTTGCCTGCTCTACTGACTGAGCCAGCCAGGCGTACCTGTTTTCTGTATGTTTTAGATAAAAATCACACATTTGATTTGATTCAGTTAGGGACATGTAAGACTGTAAAAGGATAGGTAAAGTAAGCAGTTAACTTTGGAAATTTTCCAGATTAACCTTTTAAAGTAGTTTAGACTTTTAGCTCCTATAATCGGAATGCACTATTATCTTTACTTTGTCAATTTCACCAGCTCCTGGAGTCCTCTCAGTGATCCTCAGTGACATTTCATAACTTGCACAATTGAGTAATTAAATTTTTTTAATGTTTTATTATTTAATTTTTGAGAGAGAGAGACAAACAGAGCATGAGCAGGGGAGGGACAGAGAGAGACACACACACACAATCCGAAGCAGGTTCCAGGCTCTGAGCTGTCAGCACAGAGCCCGATGCAGGGGTCGAACCCACAAACTGAGATCATGACCTGAGCCAAAGTCAGATGCTTAACCGACTGAGCCACCTAGGCGCCCCCAATTGAGTTAATTAAATAGAAAAATCTGTGCTGTGTAAAATTCATTCTCTTGAGAATTATTTTTTCTTGCTGAAGTATGTTGGCATCACATTCAGTCCTAAGTGAATTAGAGTTGAGGAAAACAAGAGAAAGGGTGTCAGGAAATCAACTTTGCAGGTTAATGTGAGAGCTTTAGAGTGGAAAATGAGGTAGGTAGGACCTTTAGATTCTAATGATTTTCCTCTTCCAAGCATAAAATCTACATACATACATATTCTAGCTTTTTTTTTTTTTTTTTTTAAAGTAATCCCTGGGAGCCTGGTTGGCTCAGTCAGTTAAGCAACTTGGTTTCAGCTCAGGTTGTGATCTCATGGTTCCTGAGTTTGAGCCCCACATCCGCCTATGTTCTGGCAGCATGGAACCTATTTGGGTTTCTCTCTTTCTCTCTCTCTCTGTTCCTCCCCCACTCTCTCTCTCTCTCTCTCTCTCAAAATAAATAACTAAACTTTTTTTTTTTTAATTTTTTTTTTCAACGTTTATTTATTTTTGGGACAGAGAGAGACAGAGCATGAACGGGGGAGGGGCAGAGAGAGAGGGAGACACAGAATCGGAAACAGGCTCCAGGCTCTGAGCCATCAGCCCAGAGCCTGACGCGGGGCTCGAACTCATGGACCGCGAGATCGTGACCTGGCTGAAGTCGGATGCTTAACCGACTGCGCCACCCAGGCGCCCCTCAAAATAAATAACTAAACTTTTAAAAAAATAATAATAATCTCTAGCCCAACATAGGGGTCAAACTCACAACCCCAAGATCAAGAGTTAGATGCTCCACTGAGCCAGCGAAGTGCTCCTATCTAGCTTTTTAGTAATAATTGTGGCATGTGTTCATGGTGTAAAATCTTTTCCTAACAGTATGAAAGAATGTAAAGTCAAAGGTGAGTCTCCCAGTCATGTCCCCGAGGCAATGGCTATGAAAAGATTTTGGTAAAGGTACATTTTAAAAATATTTCTTTATTTATTTTGAGAGAGAGAAAACGCAAGCAGGGGAGGGACAGAGAGAGAGAGGGAGAGAGAGAATCCCAAACAGAGAGGGAGAGAGAGAATCTGCGCTGACAGCACAGAGCCTGATGGGGGTCTTGATCTCAGGAACTGTGAGATCGTGACCTGAGCCGAGATCAACAGTCAGACACTTAACCGACTGAGCCACCCAGGCACCCTGGTAAAGGTACATTCTAATACATTATTTTAAGTTGAGACAAGCTAATACTCTCGTATCACTCTTGGTGACCATTCAAAATGTTAAGTACTTCTAGTTCTCTATTTCCTGCCTTATTCTTACCCCCTCAAAGTTACGGGCTTCTGACTCCTTTGACCAAATCTCTAGCCATGCCTGCCAACTCTTTCTGCAATTGTCCTGTTTATTGTCTTGGCCCTGCTCACTCCGTGCTGACTCTTGGGCTGAACTGAAAGCCAACTGTCTTCAGCACAGAATCTCTACTTTTGTGGAGCACTTTATCTACAACGTTAGCAAGACTTTATGGGAAAAGCTTCCTTTTTTTAAGTTTTCAACTTAATTTTCTTACTAATGCGTACACCCAACTTGGGGCTTAAACTCACGACCCCAAGATCAAGAGTCACTCTTCCAACTGAGCCAGCCAGGCGCCCCTGGGAAAAACTCTTCAGCTTACTCTTAGGTACCTCTGACTCCCATTCAGCTCTATTTAAACCTCTAGTTTCCTTGAACTTCTTAACCTTTTCCAACTAACAACAAGAGATTTCTCTTCCCAGAGAAAATGGAGATCTTCAAGCTTTAAAATCAGACTCTGCCCTCAAGCTACAAACATTTACATCTGCTATACTTCTATTTTCCCTTTGGAGTCTTTTATTAAGAGGTTCCTCTCCTGGGTATGCTTAATCTCTCTACATCTCAAGAAACTGATCTAACCGTTACTTGCTTTCTACAGATTGTTCAATATATCAAAGCTGATCTATTTCACCTTTTAAAATGAGGAAAACAGGTGCACCACTGACTCCACGGTGGTCTTTAGTGACTAGCCCATGTTCTTCTCTACATAGCCAAATTTCTTAAAAAGATGGCTATTTCCTTTCCTCCCATCTACTTCAATACAGTGCTCCCACTACATTCAGGGAAAGATCCCCAGTGACTTTCTTTTCAATCCAGTGAACACATTTTGGTTCTGGTCTCAGCTATCTTGCTATAGGTCAAATAGTGAATGGATTTTCCCTGGTTTCAATGCTCCTTTTTGATTACTAATCTCTGAAACAAATCACTATTCCTTTCAGGACATGTATAGGGTGGCCAGTTGCCTACTTGGAATCACCTTAGCTGTTCTAAGTCACTTCAAGTTCATGTCTGCAGTGCATTTGCAAATCTCTAGCATGGCTTCTGCACAGCTTATCACTGTAACTCAGTTCTCTGTTCCAATATCATGGTTGTTATCAGGAAGAACTTCCCTGATCCTTCATTTTAAAGAGCAATACCAAAGTAAACTCTTACTATAAAAAAGCAGTACCTCATTCTACCCAAGATACTTCTATTTCCCTTTTCCTGGTTTGTTTCACTCCGTAACACCTAGTGCCATCTGACATAACATATATTTATCTTGTTATTGTTTAGTTAGTATCTGCCTCTCTTCATTAGAATGTAATTTCCATAAAAAACAGGGACTTTGTTTTGATCACAGCTATATGCCCAGTGATTCTAATAAGCTCCACAGAAATATCTGATGAATGAATGCATACTTAAAAGTAAACTCTTCAATTCTTCCCACTCAGATATTTCTCCTGTGTTCTGAGAATTTGGAGAATTGTAGAGCTATCATATATTAGATGTTTGTTATGTATCAAGCACTGTGCTATGAAATATACAATTTACTGTCTCACTGTAGATTTTTGAGCTGGTGCCCTATATTCAGTTCTATTTGGTTTCCCAGGTCATTGCAATTAATGTACGATATACATTTATAGGGTCAGTCATTTCTACCTTGTCCCAGGTCAGTCATTTCTACCTTGAAATATTTTTCAACGTTTATTTATTTTTGGGACAGAGAGAGACAGAGCATGAACGGGGGAGGGGCAGAGAGAGAGGGAGACACAGAATCGGAAACAGGCTCCAGGCTCTGAGCCATCAGCCCAGAGCCTGACGCGGGGCTCGAACTCACGGACCGCGAGATCCTGACCTGGCTGAAGTCGGCCGCTTAACCGACTGCGCCACCCAGGCGCCCCATCTACCTTGAAATATTTTTAAAAATCTGCTCCCTCCTTTTCATCTCTGTTACCATTATCTTAGTACCTGTTACATCTATCCAGCATGACTTCAACTCCTTAACTAATCACTGCTCCAGTTCTGATTCTGGAAAATCCATTTTTTCTTTTATCACCCGATCTTTCTAAAGTGTAAATCCTATCATGTCACATCTTGATTAAGATTCTTAACTATCCCTGTAGCCTTCAGGATGGTGAGAACTCCCATAATTTAACAAACAACACTTTACAAAATATACCTCTCCGGCATCATCTGTCATCTCCTCTCTCCTTCCCTCTTCTAAAGGGGATAAGAAAGAATCAAGACTGGCTTGCATGGATTCAGGCTCTGGCCACAAGCTCGTTCAGTGGTCATTGGTAAGTCACTTGTCCCCTCTAAGCCTCCCTCCACTTCCAGACATTTAAGATGGAGCTAGTAATGGTATTAACTTTGCCCTACCTACCATACCTCGCACATGGCAACTGCTAAATCGACAGTAGCTAGAGTTACTATTATTGTTATTTTAATGTTTATTTATTTTTGAGAAAGAGAGAGAGCGCAAGGGAGGGAGGGGCAGAGAGACAGTGAGACAGAAGATCCGAAGCAGGCTCTGTGCTAACAGAGAGCCTGATGCAAATCTCCAGCTCACAAACCAAACCGAGAGATCATGACCTGAACTGTTCAGATGCATAACTGACTGAGCCACCCAGGTGCCCCTAGAATTATTATTATTAATGTTACTTTAAAATTAGTCAAGGGGCGCCTGGGTGGCGCAGTCGGTTAAGTGTCTGACTTCAGCCAGGTCACGATCTCACGGTCCGTGAGTTCGAGCCCCGCGTCGGGCTCTGGGCTGATGGCTCAGAGCCTGGAGCCTGTTTCCGATTCTGTGTCTCCCTCTCTCTCTGCCCCTCCCCCGTTCATGCTCTGTCTCTCTCTGTCCCAAAAATAAATAAACGTTGAAAAAAAAATTAAAATAAAATAAAATAAAATAAAATTAGTCAATTCTTCACCTCTTGGCGAACTCTCAAGGTATACGTCTGCCTGCAATGGCCTTTCTTTACTCTTTTCCTCGCTAATTTTTTTTTAAGATTTATTTATTTAAATAATCTCTACCCTCAATGTGGGGCTCGAACTCACAGCCCTGAGATCAAGATTCGCATGCTCTACTAAGCCAGCCAGGCACCCCTTTTCTTCACTATTCATCCTTCAAGAAACCTTTCCTGAGTGTAATACAAATTGTATTAGATGTCTACATTTTGCTCTCAACCTATTTGAGTAATTCTGTCAAAGTACTTGACTCACTGCACCTTGTTAACTGGCAGACTCCTCCCTTCCTTCCTCCACATGGTGTAAATTCCCTGAAGGCAGAATGTGGGTGTTCTGACATTGTTAAATTAAAATTTGTTAAAGCGGAGCACCTAGTACAGAACAATGAGCCAGGTAAGCCTTAGTTCAAAAGCTGACCTAAGATAAATTGAAATAGAGATGTTTATCACTCCTGGGTCCTGGAGGAAGTACACAGCCTGCCTAGAGGGGCCACATGGGGCGGGGCGGGGGTCAAGGGAGAATGCAGACCTAGAGCACATGCCTTATTAGGGACTGTGGGAATGCTTTTGGGTTCTTGGGCTGGGGTCTCATTGATCAATTCAAACCAAAAGAGCAGGGGGGGTTGGATGGGGGATGGAGGTGGAGGGTGGCCCCACGGAGGTTCTTATCTAAGGGGTACTTAAGATAATACAGGCCCTGGGAGGCAAGGGAGATTTGATCACAAGGGCTGTTGGGGAAGTGATATCAGAAGCTTGTATTTGCTCGTGACTCTGTGGCTGCTATCCATATGAGCCTGCGGGAGGGGCTTAAGTGTCCCGGCAAGGCCCCTTCAGGCCACTTAGCCACACAAAATGGATGCCGAGAAGCAGTAGCAGGGAGTGGCTCGGTTAACCTCTCAACAGTGGGTTGTATTGATCTTTGTAACATTAGCTGATGAAAAAGTGTCCCGAATACAGCAGGCACTCCATAAATGTTGCTGAGAGAAATGAAATGAAACTTTTAGTTATTATCTTAGCATTTAAGACTTACCTATAATGAGAGGGGCGCCTGGGTGGCGCAGTCGGTTAAGCGTCCGACTTCAGCCAGGTCACGATCTCGCGGTCCGGGAGTTCGAGCCCCGTGTCGGGCTCTGGGCTGATGGCTCAGAGACTGGAGCCTGTTTCCGGTTCTGTGTCTCCCTCTCTCTCTGCCCCTCTCCCATTCATGCTCTGTCTCTCTCTGTCCCAAAAATAAATAAACGTTGAAAAAAAAAATTAAAAAAAAAAAAAAAGACTTACCTATAATGAGACCCAACACACATTTTCAGGAAATAACTGAACAGTAACTGCCGGACTGAATTCTGATTTTCTCTCTCTGTGCTGGAAGTGTTTCTACTCCTAGGAATTGTTTCCCTCATCTCATTAAGTTCAAAACCTTCCCCTCCCAAAGGGATCTCTTCCAAATGCCATTTTTTTTTTTTAATTTTTTTTAACGTTTGTTTATTTTTTGAGACAGAGAGAGACAGAGCATGAACAAGGGAGGGTCAGAGAGAGAGGGAGACACAGAATCCAAAACAGTCTCCAGGCTCTGAGCTGTCGGCACAGAGCCCGATGTGGGGCTCGAACTCACAGACCGCCAGATACGACCTGAGCCGGGGTCAAACGCTCAACCAACTGAGCCACCCAGGCGCCCCACAAATTCCATTTTCTTTAAAATGCGGCCCACACCCTCATCCACTTAGCTTAAAATTACCTTCCACTCTCTCAACAATTACAGCATTTTTAGAAGTATTATTTTCAAAGCTATCATATTCTACTGTATTTTGCCAGATTTTTATCAGTATTGGAATGTCAGCTCCTTGAAAGGCAAGATCTGGCCCCTAAACCTTAAGAGTATAAACCTTTACAATGTGTGAATGGCCCTAAATGTAGGGGATTTCTGCACGGATGATGACATATGTAGTATCTCTTACTTGAAACTAAATGAAAATCTTAAAAAAAAATTTTTTTTAAACCTAAATGAAATATAGAAAATTACTGTTTTCTCAGTTAATTATAGTCCATTGTCCAGAAACCATGCTCCGAGAAAATCCCTAATGTTGCTTAGTGATAAAAATAAAACTTTTCTGTAAAAATCATGCCTTAATGATAATATATAAAAAAAATATAATACATACTGAACATATAAATCTAGAAACTGTAGTTATGTTATAGATGATGTATTATAATAAATATTCCCCTACCAAAATGTGTATATGATAGACTAAAGCCTAATTTCAGAGTTTTTTTTTTCACTTTGGGAACCGATTTATTGTTACAAAGTGTATAATAATTATTTCTGCAGATATGTACTTAAAGTACTCTATCATGTTCAGACATCTAAAATATCTTTGTAACACATCTTTTGCCTTAATTTGTTCTCAGAGATGTATTCAATTTAGTGATCTACTGATATCTGGTGAACTTTATTATTACATACCAGTAACATTTGAAAAATATTATTCTTCGATAACAGCAAGTGAGTATTTGTTGCTATTTGGGTGACGAGAAGAACAAAATCACTTACTGTTAACTATTGCAATACATTTCACCCTTGGATGTATTTTTTTTTTACTTTTATTTTTTTTTATAGTGGTGTGGTGAGGCGCCTGGATGGCTCAGTTGGTTAAGTGTCCGACTCTTGATTTTGGCTCAGGTCATGATCTCACGGTTTGTGAGTTCAAGCCATTTGAGCCCAGTTGCTACAGAGGTTATGGTTTGACTTCCTGCTTTGGTTGCTGTAGAGTTTGTGGTTCAGAGTTCTATTTTAACATATGGCCATTGTCCATTTGTGTGTTCAGTCTCTCAGTTCCAAAGTTATTTCATCTCCAGTTCACACCACCCAAGTGTATTACTGTCTGCCTTGCACCAGCCTCCTCATATCTACTTTTGCTTCTCTTTTATCCATTCTTCATATTATCGCTTCATACCACTCAAGATCCTTTAGCAATTTTTTTAAATAGTATTTTTTAATATTTATTTGAGAGAGAGAGCAGGTAGGGGTGGGGCAAAGAGAGAGGGAGAAAGAATCTTAAGCAGGCTCCATGCTCACCTCCCCATAAAGATAGACTCATACATCTTAGCAGGTACTCCTCGTTTCTCCCCAGCTTTCTAATCCCACACAGCTACTAACCTATTTTTTTCTTCTTTTTTTTAAATTTTTTTTTTAACGTTTATTTAGTTCTGAGAGACAGAGATAGAGCGTGGGGGGTGCAGGGAGAGAGGGAGACACAGAATCTGAAGTAGGCTCCAGGCTCTGAGCTGTCAGCACAGAGCCCAACACAGAGCCCGACACGGGGCTCGAACTCACGAACTGTGAGATCATGACCTGAGCCAAAGTCGGATGCTTAACCGACTGAGCCACCCAGGCACCCCTAACCTACTTTCATCTTACAGATTTGCTTACAGATCTGGAAATTTTATATACTTTTATATATATAATTTTTTCTTTTGTGATTGGCTTATTTCATTTAGCCTAATGTTTGCAAGACCCATCCATATAGTATCAGGTATCAGTACTCCATTCTTTTTTAATGATTAAATAAAATTCCATTCTATAGAAAAATCACATTTTGTTTATTTTCACTATGTGGTTATTAGGAATAATTCTGTTCTGAACATTTGTTTATAATTTTTTTTTAAGTTTATTTAGTTTGAGACAGAGCACAAGCAGGGGAGAAGCAGAGAGAGGGACAGGGAGAGAGAATCTCAAGCAGGCTCTCTACTGTTAGTACAGAGCCTGCTTCAGATCCTCTGTCTCTTTCTCTCCCCCTCCCCTGCTCACGCTCTCTCTCTCAAAAATTAATAAACATTAAAATTGTTGTTGTTGTTGTTTGAGAGGCACCTGGGTGGCTCAGTCAGTTAAACATCCAACTCTTGATTTTGACTCAGGTCATGATCTCATGGTTCACGAGTCTGAGCCCCATGTTTGAGCCCCATGTTGGGCTCTGCACTTTTAGTGCAGATTGGGATTCTGTCTCCCTCTTTCTCTGCCCCTCCCCTGTTCAAAACTATATAAAACAAGGGTGCCTGGGTGGCTCAGTGGATTAAGCGTCCAGCTCTTGGTTTCAAATCAGGTCACCATCTCACAGATGGGGAGTTCAAGCCCCATACGGGGCTCTGTGCTGACAGCACAGAACTTGCTTGGGATTCTGTCTCCCTCTCTCTCTTCCCCTTCCCTGCTCGCTCTCTGTCTCATTCTTTCAAAAATAAATAAATAAGCATTTAAAAATAAATAAAACATTAAAAAAATTTTGTTTGAACATATGCTTTCGATTCTCTAGAGTATATACTTAAGAGTGAAATTGCTGGTTATATGGTTATTCTATGTTTAACTTATTGAAGAACTGCCAAACTGTTTTCCATAGTGGCTGCAGCATTTTGCATTTTACATTCCTACCAGGAGTATATAAGTGTTCCAATTTCTCTGCATCCTCACCAACACTTTTTATTATAACCTTCCTAGAGGTTGGTACGGTAGTCCCCCCTCGTCCACGATTTTGCTGCCCGTGGTTTGAGTTACTTGTAGTCAGCTGTGTTTCAGAAGCAGATGATCCTCCTTCTGACCTATCTTCAGGTCAACAGTTGCGTAACACGATATCCTAATGCCTACATCATTCACCACACTTCATCTCATCACGTAGACATTTTATCATCCCACGTTGCCACAAGAAAGGGTGAGTATAGTATAATTAGATATTTTGAGAAAAGAGAGACCACATTCACATAACTTTTATTACAGCTTATTATTATAATTGTTCTATTTTGTTACTAGTTCTTGTTAATCTCTTACTGTGCCTAATTTATAAACTAAATTTTATCACAGATATGTGTGAATAGGAAAAAACATCGTATATACAGGATTTGGTGCTATCCATGGTTTCGGGTATTCACTGGGGGGTCTTGGAATGTATCCTTTGGGATAAGAGGAGAGTACTGTATCTATCTCATGGTGATTTTGATTTGCATTTCCCTAATGACTCATGATGTTGAGAATCTTTTCATGTGCTTACTGGCCACTTGTTTATCTTTGGAGAAACGACTCTTTAAATCCATTGCCCGTTTTTCTTTTTTTTTTTTTATTAAAAAAATTTTTTTTTTCAACGTTTATTTTATTTTTGGGACAGAGAGAGACAGAGCATGAACGGGGGAGGGGCAGAGAGAGAGGGAGACACAGAATCGGAAACAGGCTCCAGGCTCTGAGCCATCAGCCCAGAGCCTGACGCGGGGCTCGAACTCACGGACCGCGAGATCGTGACCTGGCTGAAGTCGGACGCTTAACCGACTGCGCCACCCACGCGCCCCCATTGCCCGTTTTTCAATTGGCTTGTATTTTTTATTGTTGAGTTGTAGGAATTCTTTATATTTTGAATACAAGGCCCATATTAGAGATGTGATTTGCAATTATTTTCTTCCATTCTATGGGTTGTCTTTTCACTTTCTGGGTGTTCTCCTTGAACACAAAAATTGTTAGTTTTGTTACAATCCAGTTTGTCTATTTTTCCTTTGGTTGCTTGTACTTTAGGCATCAAATTGGCTAATCCAAGGTTACAAATATAATTTACACATATATTTTCTGTAAAAGTTATCTAGTTTTACACTTACATTTATGGCTCTGATCCCTTTATTTTTTTTTTAATTCTTATTTTTATTTATTTAAGTAAACTCTACCCCAACGTGGGGCTCAAACTCACTGTTCCAAGATCAAGAGTTGCACGCTTTATGGACTGGCCCAGCCATGTGTCTCTTATGGTGCATTTTGAGTTAAATTTTATTCATAGTGTGAGGACAGGAGTTCCAGCCTCCTTTTTGTGTAGCTATCCAAATCTAGCACCATTTGTTGAAAACGCTGTTCTTTTCCCCTATTTAATTATGTGGGCACTGTTGTTGAAAATTAATTGTCCATAAATGCCAAGGTTTATTTTTGGACTCTGAGTTCTATTTCATTGATCTAAATGCCATTTCTTGTGCTAATACTGTACTGTCCTGATTATTGTAGTATTATGGCAAGTTTTTAAAAGGCATGTGTGAGCCCTCCAAATTTGTAGTTCTTTAAGATTTTTGGTCATGCTGATTCCCTTGAATTTCTATATGAATTTTAAGATCTGCTTGTCAATTTCTGCAAAGAGCTAGCTGGAATTTGGAATTTGCATAGGGACTGTGTTGAATCTGTTAATCAATATGGGAAATATTGCCATTTGACAATGAAGGTTTCCAATTCAAGAACATGGGGCGTATTTCCATTTAGTCAGGTTTTTTTCAGCAATGTTTTGTAGTTTTCAGAATATAGTTTTACACTTACTTAGTTTAATTTATTCCTAAGTGTTTTATTCTTTTGATGCTATTGTGAATGGAATTTTAATTTTATTTTTGAATTGTTCATTGCTAATGTATAGAAATACAATTTAATTTTTGTGTATTGACCCTATCTCTTGTAAACTTAGTGAAATTCTTAATTCTCATAGGTTTTTTTTTTCATTCATTCTCATAGTTTTTAGTAGACCTGCTATGTATAAGCTCATGTCATCAGCAAATAGATACTTTTACTTCTTTCTTTCTTTTTCATTTTTTTTTCCTTAAGGTTTTATTTTTAAGTAATCTCTACACCCAACATGGGGCTTGAACTCACAACTCCGAGATCAAGAGTCACAGGCTCTACCGTCTAAAGCCATCCAGGCGCCCCTACTTCTTTGCTCATCTGGATGTCTTTTATTTCTTTTCCTTGCCTAATTGCCCTAATTAGAATCTCTAGTACAATGTTGTATAGAAGTGGTGAGAACAGACATCTTTGTCTTAATCCTGATTGTAGATGGAAAGCATTCATTCTTTTACCATTAAGTATGTTAATTGTGGGTCTTTGTAACTGTCCTTTATTAGGTTGAAGAAGTTCCCTTTTATTCTTAGTTTGCTGAGAGTTTTTATGGTGAAGGAGGAGTGTATTTGTTGAGATTATGGTGCATTTTTGTCCTTTATTCTATTGAAATCATGTGTCATATTAAATATTAAATGTTTGGAAGAAAACATATTAAATGTTTGGTAAAATTCACCAGCAAAGCCATCTGGCCTAGGGCTTTTCTTTGTGGGAAATTTTTTAAAAATTGCTGATGTAATTTTTATTTGTTATAAGCCTATTCAGGTCTTTTATTTCTGGGGTGCCTGGCTGGCTCAGTCAGTAGAGCCTGTGACTCTTGATCTTGGGGTTGTAAGCTCGAGCCCCATGTTGGGTACAGAGCTTACATAAAAAAAATTTTTTTTTTTTAAATTTCTTCTTGAGCAATTTTGGTAGCTTGTGTCTTTCTAGGAATTTGTTCGTTTCATCTAAAATATCTAATTTTTTGGCACACAGTCGTTCAGAATATTTCCTTATAATTTTTTAAAACATTTTCTGTAATGTCAACCAACAGTAATGCTTTCTATTTCATTTCTGAGTTTAGGATTTTCAGTCTTTATTCTTGGTCAGTCTAGGTAAAGTTTATCAATTTTGTTGATCTTTTCAAGGGACCAACTTTGGGTACGTTCTTTTTCTTTATAGTTTTTCATTTATTTCTGCTCTCATCCTTACTTTTTTCTTTACTCTGCTTGCTTTACATTTCATTTGCTCTTTTTTCTAGTGTGTTAAGGTGATGAGATTTTTTTTTTTTTTTTTTTTGACAGAAAGGGAGGGCACAAGTGAGTGAGGGGCAGAAAGAGAGGGAGGGGGAGAGAGAGAAGTAGAGCTCACCCGAAGCAGGGCTTGTGTTCGCCTGAAATGGGGCTTGAACTCACCCAAAGCCGGGCTCGTGTTCACCCAATGCGGGGCTCGTGTTCACCCAATGCGGGACGCAGGACTCGAGTTCATGAACTGTGAGATCATGACCTGAGCCAAAGTCAGATGCTTAACTAACTGAGCCACCCAAGTGCTCTGTCTTCTCTTTTCATACAGATGTTTAGTTATAAATTTCCCTCTAAGCATTACTTTAGCTACATCCCATGTTTTCATGTTCATCTCAAAGTATTTTCTTATTTCCTTTGTGATTTCTTCTTTAATGGTTGTTTAGCAATGTGCTGTTTATTTCCACATATTTGTGAATTTTTCGTATTTATTTGCTATTGATTTCTAACTTCATCCTGTTGCTGAATCATCTATTTCTCCTTCTAATTGTGTCAGTTTTTGCTTCATGTATTTTGGGGGCTCTGTTTTTTGGTGCATGTATCTTCATAATTCTTATCTTCCTCAATTGACCCTTTTATCTTTATAAAATGTCTTTGTCTCTAACAACATTTTTTGTCTTACAGTTTATTTTGTCTGACATTAGATACCTACTGCAGCTGTCTTATGGTTGCTGTTTGCCTATCTTTTTCTATCCTTTCACTTTCAACCTATTTGTGACTTTGAATCTGTGTGTCTCTGACACAGAGCATAGAGTTGGATCATGTTTGTTTAGTTTAAATTCAAGTTAGTTAACATGTAATGTAGTATTGGTTTCAGGAATACAGTTTAGTCATTCATCACTTTACATATAACACCCAGGGCTCACCCAACAAACACCCTCCTTAATGCCCAACACCCCTCCAGCAACCCTCAGTTTGCCTCTCTCTCTGTTTTTATCTTATTTTTGCTTCCCTTCCCCTATGTTTATCTGTTTTGTTTCTGTTTGTTTGCTTGTTTTTTTTATTCAGGCTGACAAGATCTGCCTTTTAGATGGCTTGTTTAGTAGATCCACATTTTTTTTAAGTAGGCTTCATGCCCAACATTGGACTTGAACTCAGGACCCTGAGGTCAAGAGTTGCATGCTTTACCGCCTGAGCCAGCCGGTTGCCCCAGATTCACATTTAATGTTATTGATATGATTGGATGTACAGTTGACACTTGAACAACATAGAGGTTAGTAGCACTGACCCCATGGGCAGTCAAAAATTCATGTATAACTTTTGACTCCCCCAAAACTTAACTAATAGCCTACTGTTGATGGGAAGTCTTACTGATAACATAAACAGATGATTAATGTATATTTTTCATGTTATATGTATCATCTAATGTATTTTTTTACAGTAAAATGAGGTAGAGGGATAGATGTTACCAAGAAAATCATAAGGAAGACAAAATACATTTATAGCACCATATCAAAAAAGAATCTGTGTATAAGTGGACCTGTGCAATTAAAATTTGCGTTGTTCAGGGGCGCCTGGGTGGCTCAGTCGGTTAAGCGTCCGACTTCGGCTCGGGTCACGATCTCATGGTCTGTGAGTTCGGGCCCCGCGTCCGGCTCTGGGCTGATGGCTCAGAGCCTGGAGCTTGCTTCTGATTCTGTGTCTCCCTCTCTCTCTGCCCCTCCCCTGTTCATGCTCTGTCTCTCTCTGTCTCAAAAATAAATAAACGTTAAAAAAAAATTAAAAAAAAAAATCTGTGTTGTTCAAGGATCAACTATATATCTATTTTACTTTCTTAGTGGTTGCCCTAGGACTTAAATAATATATATCTGAATTTATCAGAATCTACTTCAGATTATACTATTTTAAGTCCAGTGAGATATAGAAATACCTAGATAGCTATATTCTCTCTTCCCTCTTTTAATTTCAGCATAGTTATTACATCTACATACATTACACATACAACTTTGTTAAAATCACTACTTTCTACAATTTTAGGCCTTTTAAGCCTGAGAGAAGAAAGGAGAGGAAATACCTATTTATAGAGTTGCTGTTATATTAGCCTTCTTATTTACCATTTCCAGTTCTTGTCATTAGTAGATTTTTCTGGGGTCTTATTCTGTTCAGGCTGCTATAACAAAATACCATAGACTAGGGGCTTGTAAACAACAGAAATTTATTTCTCACAGTCGTGGAGGCTGGTTCATAGATGTCCATCTTCTCACATAATGTAAGGGGCTAAGGAGCCCTCTGGATTCTACTTTATAAGGGCACCCACTAATCCCAATCATGAAGGCCCTACCCTTGTGGCTTACTCACCTCCCAAAGGCTCCACCTCCATTACATTGGCAGTTAGGTTTCAACATATGAATTTTGGGGAACACAAACATTCCCTTTAGAGCAGTTGAATTAGTATTGCCCCATTTGCTCTATTCCCTCAGACAATTTCTAGAGACTTTAAATTTCCAGAGACTTTTCTTTTTTTTTTTAATTAAAAAAAAAAGTTTGTTTAATGTTTATTTATTTTTGAGAGAGAGACAGAGAGCAAGCAGGTAAGGGCAGAGAGAGAGAGACACACACACAGAGTCTGAAGCAGGCTCCAGGCTCTGAGCTGTCAGCACAGAGCCTGACGCGGGGCTCGAATTCACAAACCGTGAGATCATGACCCAAGCCAAAGTCAGACGCTCAACCACTGAGCCACCCAGGTGCCCCTAGAGACTTTTCGTTTTAAAGAAAATTTTCACCAGCTAAGCTTGGTTCACTGGGAAGAAGAGCTCCTTATAATATTGCTTAAGAACCCTCAAGGTTATGCATTTCTTTTCTTTTAAGTAAGCTCTACATCCAGCGTGAGGCTTGAACTCACCACCCCCGAAATCAGTAGTTGCTGGATTTACTGATTGAGCCAGCCAAGCACTTCTGATCTATGCATATTTTAAACATGGATACCTAGTGGTTAATTGCTCTCTAGAAAAACTACACCACTGGGGCACCTGGGTGGCTCAGTTGGTTCAGCTCAGGTCATGATCTCAGTTGGTGGGTTCAAGCCCCACATCTGTGCTGACAGCTCAGAGCCTGGAGCCTGTTTTGGATTCTGTCTCTCTCTCTCTCTCTTTCTTTCACTCTCACTCTCTGTCTCAAAAATAAACATTAAAAAAATGGAGGGGGGCACGGGGGTGGCTCAGTTGGTTAAGCATCTCACTTTGGCTCAGGTCATGATCTCATGGTGTGAGTTCGAGCCCCGCACCGGGGTCTGTGCTGACAGCTCGGAGCCTGGAGCCTGCTTCAGAATCTGTTGTCTCCCTCTCTCTCTGCCCCTCTCCTGCTTGCATTCTGTCTCTGTATCTGTCTCTCTGTCTCTCTCTCGCAAAAATAAGTAAACATTAAAAAGAATTTTAAAAAAAGAAAAAGAAAAGCTACATCACCTTACATTTTCAATAGCAGGTTGTGAGAATGCTTATTCCCCACACTTTTGCCAACACTAGGTGTTATTAAAGTTTTTAATCTTTGCTAATCTGATAAGCAAAATACCCATCTTATTTTTATGTTCAAAATTTAGGCAGTCTGAGGTGATTTCTAGAAGAGGCATACCTGCATCTTTTCACTGCTGAATTGTTTTTGCCATCCCATCATGACTGTCAGGAAAGGGAAATGTTAAGTACATGGAAGCTTCCAAAAATGAAGCAAAGGGCTGCCTTCACGTCTTCGGGAGGGAGACAAAACAAATTGCTTAGGAAACCTTGATACCAGTGATTGTCTTCTTGTAAAAGATCCATTTTCTCTTAAAAAAAAAAAAAGTTAATATGTTGCTCTACCATATAGTTAAAACTTATTGCTAAGTACTAATTATTAAATAGTTTCACAACATTAAAGGATTCCTAGGGACCATTTTATCTGTTAAAATACCTCAAATTAAGATATTGGTTCTGGGGGCGCCTGGCTAGTTCAGTTGGTGGAGCGTGTGACTCTTGGTCTTGGGGTTGTGAGTTCAAGCCCCAGGTGGGGTGTGGAGCCTACTTGATAAAAGATACTGGCTCTGGTATGTTTTTGTTGACCTCCAAATTAAACTATCTTAGCCGGTATAAATATCAGGAATCAAAATCCAAAATATTAAGGAAAATAAACTATCTTAGCTGGTATAAATATGAGGAATCAAAATCCAAAAATATTAAGAAAATTGAGCAAATAGGTGAAAAATAATTTAGTGAAAAAATCCCTTTAATAACATGAATTCAGGCCTTTGAAGAAATATGGGTGCTATTTTCATATTGAAAGGTAAGAAAATACAAAGTTGCTTTCAGCACTGAAAAACCTTGTTAAGTTTTTAAAACTCATTATCTATTAAAAAAATTAAGCATGGGTAAATTAGTCTGCTGGATAGCATTTCTTTTTATAATGTGTTTCTTTCTTATTTGTCTCCCCGATATAGATCTTAAGCTAACTTCACCTGGTCTGCCAGAAGAGGAGTGAATAAAAGATACCCACCCACACCATAGTGTGATTGCTTAGAAGTTCCTGTACAAAAAGGAATCATTTGAAAGCACCTGCGATGGTTTCTTAGTTTTACAGGATTCTCTTTTTCCTGGTTTCTCTTTAGAGGGGAAAATAACATAAATTCAAAAACAATTCCAATCCGAAGCACAGTTATTTGCTTCTATAACAAAATCTCTCATCTTTTTCTGTATATTACTATTCTTAGATGAGTTAAAAAGAAATATACTTTTTAATGTCTTAGAACTCTGTAATAATAAAAGGTACAAGAATTAAAATTTTTCTTTCATATTCCTATAATTCTCCAAAATTAAAATAAGTGTTTATATGTTTGAGTGATTTTTTCCAAAAGTGCTAAATCTGAAATAAAATGCATTGGTCATTTGGCTTTACAGAATAGGGATAAATTAATTGGTTCATCGATTCTTTATAGAGAGAGACTAAGAAAGAAGCTACAGACTGCTACCAATTTTAAATTATAGGCTTTAATGCTTATGAAAGTATTTTTTATTTTAAATAATATTCATAAAGTTGTAAAGAAAGTTTTAAAAACTAACTGAAATGATCATTTCTGAATCTATTTCTCATTATGTAATTATAAGAAGCCAATGTTTGATTTCCTTTGAAGTTCTGTTAGATCTTTCCAAGTTGTTAGATACACTCTTAATTTGTATTCATTGAAAAGATCACTCAATTCCATAAGGTTTTTATTTTATTGTAAGTTAATTCCAGGTATGAAATTTACAAATTCTTTTCTTGATTAGAAATTTTGCTTTGTAAACATTATAGAGTAGGAGAAGCCATAAGCCATTAACCCTTATTTTGCTAAAATAAATTTGGGATTGGTATACTCTAAAGAATTTGAGACAGAAATTCTGAAATCACAGTTTGTCTCCCTTTCACAGTTTATTAATGGCATCTTTTGGGATGAAAAGTGTTTATAGAAAGAACTGTAACTAACTTTAAACACTAAAGATGTTTTATGAAATGTGTTACCTCATTTAAATTGGATATTTTGGGGAAATTCTTTTTTAAAAAAATTTCTTTGGGGGGAGCCTGGGTGGCTCAGTCAGTTAAGGGTCCAACTTCAGCTCAGGTCATAATCTTGCTGTCTGTGAGTTCCAGCCCTGCGTGGGACTTTGTACTGACAACTCAGAGCCTAGAGCCTGCTTCAGATTCTGTGTCTCCCTCTCTTTTTGTTCCTCCCTTGCTCACACTCTGTTTCTCTCTCTCTCAAAAATAAATAAACATTAAAAAAAATTTTTTTTTAATAAATAGAAAATTTTTAAAAATTCTTTTTAATTAATTAATCTCTACCCCCAACGTGGGGCTGGAACTCACAACCCAAAGATCAAGAGTCACATGTTCCACCAACTTAGCCAAGCGCCCCTAATTTTGGGGAAATTATAAATGCTTTTCTGGATAAATCGTGATTCCTTTACACAAGTGCATTTTGATAGAACATAAGCTATTATCAGTTATATTTATTTTTAAAGCATATACTTGTTCATATACTTTGTGCAAAAAAAGGAAAGCAATGCTTTATACAGTTAAAATATGTCTCATTGAATACAAGCCAGTACTATTTCAAGTACAGACTGACATTCACAAAGTTAAAAACCAACCATACCATTGTAATGTAATTAAATGGTTGTAGATAACTGCTCATACAACTGCAGTGAGTTTTCAATAAAACAATCGAGTGTCTACTTGTCCTTATTCTGTATAAGAAATGTTCAAAGTGTTGAGCACAGCATGGTAGAAATCGTTCTGATACTTTTCTTTATTTCCATTGTTTGTTCCTTGAGATATACCTTGCCACTACAGTTTTTTACTTAATTCAGGATTATTGAAGTAAGGGCAAAATTTCTCTCAACATCTACAAAAACCCAGCAATAAAATCTGAAAAAAATCAGGTATGTTGAAAGTGGCATACAAGAACGAATCCATGACAATGGAACCAAATTTATTCACCGGTGAGATGGAAGGGGAAACAGAGGAGTGTCAAAGATGTATACGGGTTGTTTTGTGGTTTCTAGAGAAAGTGAGAGGGAGTGTGCACGTGGTTATGAGTGGGGGAGGGGCAGAGGGAGCACGAATCTTAAGCAGTCTCCATGCCCAGCACAGAGCCTGATGGGGGAAGTTGGGGGGAGGGGAATCTCAATCTTGATCTCAAAACTGGAAACACGACCGGAGCCAAAGTCAAGAGTTAGCCGCTTAACCAGCTGAGCCACCCAGGTGCCCCAAAGATGTAGGCTTTAAACTTTCCCTATGATTTCGTGTTTTATTATTTTTCTATTAAAAGTTTTTTGTAATTTCTAATCTTTTCAGAACCTGAAGGAAAATGGATTTTACATAGTTTAATCAAGATGGTTAAGGGTTGGGGTGTTTGGGTGGCTCAGGCAGGTAAGTGGCCAACTTCAGCTCAGGTCATTATCTCACAGTTGACCAGTTCAGGCCCTACATTGGACTCTGCCTCGGATCCTCGGTCTCCTTCCTCTGCCCCTCCCCCACTTGCTCCATCATGCTCTCTCAAAAATAAATAAACGTCAGAAAAAAAAACAAAGATAGTTAAGGGGATCAGAAGTAATGGTGCCAGCCCAATTTGGAACCATGAAGTAAGTCCATGAAGGGAGCAGATGGAGAGTGATGAAGCAAATAAGAATTGGAAATGCTGATCCCTCTCTCTTGGTTCAGTTCCTTCCAAACTCTGAAGTCAGTGCAGTCTTTGGTCTCATTTCTGCACTATTTTTACTCCTTCAAAGGGCCAGGACTAGAATATGTGGACACAAAATTTAAGGGTGTGCTCGAAATCTCACTGATCAAGATAAGTAACATTTTAGCACCGTTTTTGAAAAAAAAAAAATTAGCACCACCAAAAATGCATAATGAGCAAAATATCAAACTTTTAGATAAAGACAGAACTGACTGAGCCTTGTTAGAGCCTGAGGCAAAGGGAAAAAATTAGTCAGTTTAATCTGGTAACAAGAACCTTGTTTTAGCACATTGGAGCCTGAGTTCCAGGCTTTGTTTCTTCTCCTCATTCTCACTTCCCAAAATGACTTCACTCCCTAAACTCTAGATCTGTATCCCATTTTCTGTTCTTGGCTTCCACTGTGCCAGAATGTTCATGGAAAGAACACTGGATTCTAGCCCTGGCTTCTTTTCACATTTAAGCTCTCATTCTTCTATAAAATCATAATTGGATTCCAAGGAGTCTTGGTAAGTGGTAGTGAGGTTGCAGATTTCAGGCTCCAGTCTCTGTCAACTGCTCTGCAGAAGAATTCTCAACCTCATCTGGAAGTTTGCTATTTAATTGTACACTACTAATCCATAAGAACTATCTATGTGGGGGCACCTGGGTGGTTCAGCTGGTTAAGTATCCGACTTCGGCTCAGGTCATGATCTCGGTCCGTGAGTTCAAGCCCCACGTTGGGCTCTGTGCTGACAGCTCAGAGCCTGGAGCCTGCTTCGGATTCTGGGTCTCCCTCTCTCTCTGCCCCTCCCCTACTCATGCTCTGTCTCTGTCTCTCAAAAAATGAATAAATGTTAAAAAAAAAACAAACAAAAACTACCTATTCCATCTCCCAACTACATATTAAGAAGTATTACAAACTCAATTTTTGGAAGTTTTCAAAATATCTAGTATCAACTGTTTTGTGTCCCTTGCTATGGAGTAAGTAACTATAAAAAATTCTCTAAAGTTTTTTAACTTGGTAATGGATAAAAGTAAAAAATATTTTGGTATGTATATATTTCTCAATTTTTCTATTCTTTTATAAAGATTTGTATTTCTTAAGTAATCACTATACTTAATTGAGGGTGGGGCTTGAACCCACAACCCCAAGATCACGAAATGCATGCTCCACCAACTGAGCCAGCTAGGTGCCCCTCACTTTTTCTATTTTTAATGTAACGTCTCCTGGGAAAATGTGTTCATATGTCAGTTTCCACACTGTTTTCTCTTCCAGTGAGGTGTTAACAACATTTTTGTGTTTCATAACTCAAATAGTTATGCTTAACTAAATATGACTTGTATACACTGAGCTGTAAGTATCATGAAAATTTCAAATCCAGTAAGTAAGCCAAAACCAAAATGCTTCTAATTCTTTAACTTTTGGTAAGAGAGCGCAAGCAGAGAAGAGGGACAGATGGAAACAGAGAAAATCTTAAGCAGGGTCTGCCGTGTTTTCATGGAGCCTGACACAGGGCTCAGTCTCACAATCCTGGAATCATGACCTGAGCTGATATCAAGAGTCAGATGCTCAATGGCTGCTTAACCGACTGAGCCACCCAGGCACCCTCCCCCTTTCTTGTAAGATCTTTTAATAATATTAGCTTTGAAAAATAAAAAAGTTCCAAACTTGCAATTTGACAAAACACCCACATGTTTTCTGTTAAGATACTCTTTCCTGTAATGAGATTGTGGGTGATGGTTATTGTCCATACTGTAATTTTTGGAGTTCTTTCTGTTTTTTGGGTGTCTGAGCCTCTTTAAAAATCATTATTGGGGCACCTGGGTGGCTCAGTCGGTTAAGATTCCAACTCGGTTTTGGCTCCAATTATGATCTCACGGTTTGCGGGTTTGAGCCCCACTTTGGGCTCTGTGCTGATGGTGCAAATCCTGCTTGGGATTCTCTCTCTTTGCCCTCTCCCCCGAGTCTCTCTCTGTCTCAAAAATAAATAAACATTTTTAAAAATTATTCTTTTTTTTTTTTTATGAAATTTATTGACAAATTGGTTTCCATACAACACCCAGTGCTCATCCCAAAAGGTGCCCTCCTCAATACCCATCACCCACCTTCTCCCTCCCACCCCCCATCAACCCTCAGTTTGTTCTCAGTTTTTAACAGTCTCTTATGCTTTGGCTCTCTCCCATTCTAACCTCTTTTTTTTTTTTTTTTCCTTCCCCTCCCCCATGGGTTCCTGTTAAGTTTCTCAGGATCCACATAAGAGTGAAACCATATGGTATCTGTCTTTCTCTGTATGGCTTATTTCACTTAGCATCACACTCTCCAGTTCCATCCACGTTGCTACAAAAGGCCATATTTCATTTTTTCTCATTGCCACGTAATATTCCATTGTGTATATAAACCACAATTTCTTTATCCATTCATCAGTTGATGGACATAAAAATTATTCCTTAGGTTCTGTGTTTGTTTAATTTAAAAAGTGCACTTGTTATAAAGGAAGGGAGAGGAGGGAGGGAGGAAAGGGGCTCAGCCTTTTGCAAAGTAGTTTCCCCATAATCCTGTTGGATTAAGCATTAGTTTGCCCATTTTTAGATGAGGCAACTGAAACTCTGAAAATAAGAATAAACTAAAATCACACAGCTAGTAAACTGACACAGTTGGAATATAAATCCAAGTGCTTTCCAAAAGGTACTAGGATATAAGAGGAATTTTAAATTATTACAGACACATCTTTTATAATAAAATATGGCATAAAGAATCATTTCCTGACCTGTAGCTGAAAAATGGATCAAATTTTCTGGTGTGTAGATTTTTGCCTCCTCTTGGAGGCAGACCGCTGGAGTGATCACCACTTCTGCACCTTGGCCAGAGACTTCTGTATCTTTGTTGAATTAAGTATGTGTGCCTCATACTTAATTCAACAAAGTTTGGATTCATTCCCTCTCAACTTTCCTTCTCTACTTTCAAGGAAACTTGGAAATTATTCTGCTTGCTTTAACCATTTTTTAAAGAGAAAAACAGCATAAAGTAAAAATAAAATTCTTCCTTTTATGTTTAAGCAGAATATTTGAAACTATTCTAAACATAGTTGTATAAAGGGGCTTGGCTTTTCTCTTTAAAAAATTATTTTCAAATGAAGAAAAACTTACAGATTTTATTTTTTTTAACAAGCTTTACAAATGATACAAAACAAAATGGAGGGGCGCCTGGGTGGCGCAGTCGGTTAAGCGTCCGACTTCAGCCAGGTCACGATCTCGCGGTCTGTGAGTTCGAGCCCCGCGTCGGGCTCTGGGCTGATGGCTCAGAGCCTGGAGCCTGTTTCCGATTCTGTGTCTCCCTCTCTCTCTGCCCCTCCCCTGTTCATGTTCTGCCTCTCTCTCTGTCCCAAAAATGAATAAACTTTGAAAAAAAAATTTAAAAAAAAAAAAAAAAAAAAAAAAAAAAAACAAAATGGAACACTTATACCTGTTACTTCTAAATCTCACTTCTGCTCTCAGGAAAACAGAAATAAGCATTATCAAGTGAATTTATATATAGTGCGTATGTGCTTTAACACCACGTTTTCCATGCCAGGCACTAGAGCTTTCACTCCTAAAAACTGAATACTCTAAGAGGTTAAGTTGTACTATGTCATGAGCACACTACGAAGGCACACACACGTTATTTCTTTCCACAGTGTCAGCATTAGTCAGTCATAAAGCAAAGTTAACATAATTTTAAAGCAGGTTCAGGATTTCAAACTCAGTGACATTTCACTACGTAATTAGCTTGGCTTCTTACAGGGCACACAAAGAAGAACATAAGGCAAACCGCACAACAAACGAGATAACACCGAGGGAAGAAAGTTAATGAACCAGACGGGAAGTCAGTCTGTAGGCACGCAGTATGTGGGTCTGGTCTGGGTCAGCTCTCAGCACTTACTGCTTATTATGTTCAAGCAGTGAAGGGGCTCAGTTCTGTTCAGAAATCAGTGGGGCACAGCCTTTGGCGACAGCTGCCTTTTTTCGAGTGGTCAGACATAGAGGGGTCACTGTCTGAAGAGCCTGACAGTTTGTTGCAAAAATCCTCCCTCTTTAAGGGGATTTAATCAGTCTTGAGCCCTTGTAGACCTCCTCTGCGTCTGCTTATCAGTTCTGAGGTGTCGTCAGCTGGCACTAGTCTTAGCAATATCTGGTAGCTGCAGTACCCTTAACTGCTTGCGTCATTGCCTGACACAGAGGCCCCTACTTGCCATGAGTGACTCCATCTTGCTCTCCACATACTGTTACTTCTCCATCCCCATTTTTTGTTTACTGGATGAGAAACGGGTAGAAAAGGATAACCTGCCAATTGCTTCCTGGCCTTTTGGCTAAGATCAAGTGTAAAGATAACCTGCCAAAGGTTACCCAAAGTAGCACTTGGATTTGAATTCCTGGGAGCCCGGCCCCAAAACCAGACCTTAACTGTCACTCTTTTCCCTCTATGCGTGCAGAAGCACATAAGTACATGTGTGTGCACCTACACACATAACCGTGCATATATGTGTTTCCTCTTACATATTAAAAGCTTGTCATGTGCCCTCGGGGCCTTTACCTATGTGCATGAAGGATAGGGAGAGGAGGAGCAATTTAGCATCTTGCTAAAACAAGATGGAGGAGCCAGAGGACTACACAGCATCTCAGAGAGTAACAGGCATGAAAAATATTCCTTGGCTGAGAAACTAGATCCCTGATAAGCTAGGAAGAGCTTCAGTTCTTACACAGGGGGACTAAGGGTGAAGGCCAGATTGCCTCTGAACTAGTCTTGTACGATGTGAAATGATAATAATTCTTAAAAGCAATGAGTTCAAAAGAATCCAATGCCTAACAATCAACCCCTTAGTTAGCATATAGCAGGTTGGCTGGCCCCATCTGGTTGGATTATGCTGTTCCCTACGAAGCATGGCCAGCCTTTCAGGATTCAGTGTATACAGATGGGGTTTCCTGTCATAAATGATTTTTATGTCATGAACTGTGATAGGAAAGGACTCAGATTTTGTATCTCACAGCATTTAAATTAAAACCATACACTCACTCCACAGTAAAAAAACAAAGAAAAAGAGGGGAAGCAGCTGCCACCAGCAAAGGTTTAGGAACCACGTAACAGTATGTGGTGAGGATTCTCTAAATCACACCTGTATTTTATTCCCACCACTCACCACTTCTTGGATCTCTTAAAGCCACTGAATTGCAGCCAATCATCCTTCCAAAATTCAAATTTTATTATATCATGTTAAGGGTTTAAAATGCTTTACCGGCGGGGGCAGCTGCCTGGCTCAGTGGGTAGACCATGTGCCCCCTGATCTCTGGGTCCTGAGTTCAGGCCCCACATTGTATGTAGGGATTACATTTAAAAAAAAAAAAAAAAAAAAAAAAGCTTCACTGGCGTTTCTTTGCACTTGATAAAGATCAAAATCCTCAATTTTGCCTGAAAAGTATTGCAGCAGCAACTCTGGCCCATCTTACCAGCTTCACAAAGGCCACTTCCCATCTTTTCTACTTCATACACCTCCCTGCTTCCCCTTGAGGTGCCAGCCAAAGGGCACATGATCCTTCATTTACCAAGTTCTTTAGAGTTCTTTAGAGCCTCCTCACTTGACTCTTCCTTCACCTGTGAAGACTTCTACAGTGAGGACTTATTTTGAAGACTTATCCACAATGAACTCAAATTCATTCCTCAAATTTTACCTTACATATCACTGCCTCAGGAGAGACCTCGGGTAAGCCTGAGTTGAGGTGGGGAATAATTCTACAGGGTGGGACTGACCCACCCACTCCCCCACTGAGATGCAAATTGATCCATTAAGGTGACTGTTTCTCTTCCCTTTCAAGGCTTACTACCTCCTCACCTAGGATCCTAGACTACGTGAACCAGGTCCACAGCTGAGCTCTCCATTCCCTTAGTGTCAGAGAGGACGTAAGGGTGGTGGTGAAGCTTTTAAAACCAACCTGCAGCCTTACTTTGATCCTCAAATTGCTCATAAAAATACAAATAGCAAGAATATGTAAAAGGTTGCCACTGGGAATCAAAAGAGCACTTGATGACAACAATGGCTTGATTACTGAAGGAGACGCCCTTATCTGTGCTCAAGATCTCTTCCCCCCTCTCCCAAGCCACCCTGGGTCATTGAGCATGCGCAGGTCCTCACCAACCCACTTCCGGAGGGACCGCCAATCACTGCAGGGGCTAAGGGTGCGCCTCTGGCGAGGAGCCAGACCTTGCAAGCTCTTTGGGGTTTCGGGCCTACGCTGCACCAGGCTCTGGGGCCACAGCGATCTCCGGCCAGGGAAAGGCTGAGCGGTTCCAGGTAAGCTGGGTGGGCTGTCGTGAGGCTCAGCTGAGCAGGGGCTCCCTCAGCATCTACTGGGCGCCAGACCTTGGGGCCGCAACGTGTACAAGACTGGGTCTCTTCAGACCGTGGCGACGATCTCGTGAAAACTGCAGCTGCCTGGTCTCAGACCTGTGGCATCAAAATAGGAGTGGTGGGCCTGCTTTCATTAAGTTTTAAGAGATTTTGATGTGAATGAGAATTGAGGAGTTGCTGGGTTATCTCCAAAGAGCTGCTGTCTGTGTTTGGTGGAAGAGAGGACGGAGGAGAGGTGGCAAGTTAAGTGCAAGAGAACCCACTACTTTCCATTGCCCACACCTTCTGGTCAATTGCAACATCCATTAACCTTTACAAAGATCTTACAGTTAAGAATAATCATTACAACTTTGCAGATGAGCCAGCTTAGGCTCAGGCATGTCAAGAATCGTTCAGTGTGAGGGCACCAGGTGGCTCAACCAGGTTGAGCATCTGACTGGCTCCGGTCATGATCTCGGGGTTGGGGAATTTGAGCCCCACATTTGGCTCACTGCTGGAAGCCTGTCAGCACAGAGCCTGCCTCAGATCCTCTTTCTCCCTCTGTCTGCCCCTCCCTCATTTGTGCTTTCCCAATAAAAAAAAAAAAAAAAAAAAAAAAAAAAAAAAAGAATCATTCAGTATGACAGCAGTTGAAACTGAGAGCTAGGCATCTACCACAGGTTCCATTTATTCATTACTTTTTGAGCACCCATTATATGCCCAAGGACTTGAATAAGCTGGAGATACATTCCCACCAAGAAGCTGACAGTCTGGCAGAGGAGTTGGACCCTTGCTTAAGGAATTACAAAAATAACTGTAAAATCAAATCACAACTATGAGGTATGATTCGATGGGGAGCTAGGTGAAGAGGCTAGGACCAGATCTTGATGGGTCTTTGAAGCTTTAAATTTTCCTTAAAACAGTGGTTCACAAACTATGGTCCCTAGACCAGTAATATCATCTGGGAACTTAGAAATACAACACACCCACGGAATCACCAACTGGGAATTTGGCCCAGTAGTCTTTTTACCAAGATGTATAGGTATTCATGATGCATTCTAAGGTTTGAGAGCTACTTTCTTCTTCTTTTTTTTTTTTTTTTAATGTTTTATTTATTTTTGAGACAGAGAGAGACAGAGCGTGAGCAGGGGAGGGCCAGAGAGAGAGCGAGACACAGAATCCGAAGCAGGCTCCAGGCTCTGAGCTGTCAGCACAGAGCCCGAAGCGGGGCTGGAGCCTACGGACCGTGAGGTCATGACTTGAGCAGAAGTCTGTCGGGCGCCTAACCGACTGAGCCACCCAGGCGCCCCAGAGGTACTTTCTTAAAGTAATAAAGGACTAATGGAATGTTAAGTGGTAAATAAAAGGATTATATTTGTGTTTGAAAAGATCAATTTAGCTACAGAATTAAAGGAATTGATAGGAGGCGCCGTTATGTTTTGGAGTAGAAAAGGGGTTCATACTATAATGGGGGGAGAGAAATGGGTAGTTGAACTAGAGTGGTAGCAGTGCCTACAAAGCTGCTTCTGTTAACTTTACAGTCTGTTAGCGGCTTTATTCTGAAAAGTAGGGAAGACTGATCTGTGTGTGCACTTGGAAAAGTGGGGCACAATGATACTTGGAGTGAATACCTATTATGTTCCTTGCACTGTACTGAGTTTTTTTTTTTTTAATGTTTATTTATTTTTGAGAGAGAGAGAGAAACAGAGCGTGAGCGGGGGGTGGGAGGTCAGAGAGAGGAGACACGAATCGGAAGCAGGCTTCAGGCTTTGAGGTGTCAGCACAGAGCCTGACGCGGGGCTCGAACCCACAAACCATGAGATCATGACCTGAGCCGAAGTCGGATGCTTAACCAACTGAGCCACCCAGGCGTCCCCTGAGTCCTTTTCTTGTACATATTTTCTTAAAAGTATTCTATTTTTTTTCTTGATTTTAGTTTGTCCATTATGCTTTGCAATTTACTGTTACATTGGGCAAGATTCTTAAAACTTTCTTTAGGCCATCAGTTTTCTAATCTGTGATCATTCTGTGCAGTCTTACCCCCAAAGCTATGCTCTCATCTTTCTTAGCTTACTCAGAAGTACCATTTTGAAAGTATTAAGTGACCATTGGAAGTCACTAAAGCCTTAGTAGCTATAATAACACCTAGAGTCAGCAGGTAGGCAGAGTGGCTTGGAAGAGACTGTATGTTTTATTTTATGTAGTTCTGTGTTGTTGGAATTTATTACAAATTCACTGTATTTTAACAAAATTAAAGATGTATTTGAAAATTCTGAAACTCCTTTCCTGCACCTTCAAAATTAATGTAAGAAAATGTCCTACATCACGTTATTACTGTGAGCCTAGTAGAAGTTAATGCCTTTACCAGTCACAGGGGACTTAGCAACCATACAAGACATAGCAACTTTTAGGTTAAATATCAGTACTTTTTATATGTAAGTGCATACACAAAACACACACACACGCACACACACACACACACACACACATACATAGCTCAGCGATACTGTGGGATTGGTTCCAGACCACTGCAGTAAAGTAAGTCAAATGAATTTTGTTTCTCAGTGCATACAAAAAGTTATGTTTGCACTCTACTGTGGTCTATTAAGTGTGCAATAGCCTTTGTCTAAAAAGAAAAAAATCAATGTACATCCTTTAATTAAAAAATAATTTAATGCTAAAAATGCTAAGCATCATCTGAGTTTTCACTGAGTTGTTATCTTTTTTGCTGATGGAGGATCTTGCTTCTATTGATGGCTGCTGACCGATCAGGGTGGTGGTTGCCGAAGGTTGGGGTGGCTGTGGCAGTTTCTTAAAACGAGATGATGAAGATCGCCACTTCAATTGACTGTTCCTTTCGTGAATAATTTCTCTATTGCAGACGATGCCGTTTGATAGCATTTTAGCCACAGTAGAACCTCTTTCAAAATTGGGAGTCTATTCTCTCAAATCTTGCTGTTCCTTTATCATGTAATATTCTCAATATGTAATACTCTCAATCCTTGTTATGTAATATTCTCAATCCTTGTTATCATGTCAACAAACGTCACAACACCCTTTTTAAAAAAATTTTTTTGGTAGTGTTTATTTATTTATTTTTTAAAGGGTTAGGAGATTTCTTAATTTTATTTTATGTTAATTTTTTTTGATGCTTATTTATTTTTGACAGAGAGAGAGAGACAGAGCACGAGCTGGGGAGGGGCAGAGAGAGAGGGAGACACAGAATCCGAAGCAGGCTCAGGCTTTGAGCTGTCAGCACAGAGCCCGACGTGGGGCTTGAACTCACAGACTGTGAGATCATGACCTGAGCTGAAGTTAGAGGCCCAACCGACTGAGCCACCCAGGCGCCCCTGTAATGTTTATTTATTTTTGAGAGAGAGAGACAGCACGAGCAGGGAAGGGGCAGAGAGAGGGAGACACAGAATCCGAAGCAGACTCCAGGCTCTGAGCTGTCCACACAGAGCCCAACACAAGGTTCCACTCACGAACTTTGAGGTCATGACCTGAGCCGCTTAACCAACTGAGCAACCCAGGTGCCCCTAAATATCACAACATCTTTACCAGGAGGACATTCCATCTCAAGAAATCACTCTTGTCCTCATCCATAAGCAGCAATGAACTCTTCATCTGTTCAAGTTTGATTATGAGATTCCAGCATTTCCGTCCCATCTTCAGGATCCACTTCTGACTCTAGTTCTTTTGCTATTCTCACCACACCTGCAGTTATTTCCGTCACTGAAGACTTAAACCTACATGTGTTAAATGGCAGGCACTGTGATATGTGCCTTAATTTTGTTTTCTTGGTTAATAATTGTGATATGAGATAGTATTATCCTCACTTTATGAAAAGAAAACTGAAGCTCAGAAAAATTAACTTGACCAAGGGCAGGTAACTAGTTAAGTGGCAGTGTTGGATGAAAACCCAGTTCTGTCAGGTGTTGCTACCTCTCAATTTGTGTTATATGTTTTTCTGTTACAGTGCTGGAATCAATAAACTCCTCTTTTCCCCTTAAAACATTTTGGAATAGGGGCGCCCGAGTGGCTCAGTCGGTTAAGCGTCTGACTGCGGCTCAGGTCATGATCTCACGGTTCGTGGGTTTGAGCCCACATCGGGCTCTGTGCTGACAGCTCAGAGCCTGGAGCCTGCTTCAGATTCTGTGTCTCCCTCTCTGTCCCTCCCCCTGCTCACACTCTTTCTCTCAAAAATAAATAAATGTTAGAAAAAATTTTTTTCAAGAATTTGGAATACGTTATCAAATTTGGAAAAAATGCGACTATATCAAATACGAAAAATACAAGGTGTAGAGGGATGCGTAGGATGCCACGGGAGTATGAAGAAGGGACAGTACAGCTTAGTCATTGAGTCTCATGCCAATTAATGCAATGTTGTATGAGTGTACTCAATTACTATAGACTCATCTTTTACAGCTCTAATTCAGGATAATAGCTCCTGATTTATAGAGTTGCTTGGAGAGCTTAACTGCACCAGTGACTACATGAAAGATCCTTAGCTTAGTGCCTGACACATAATAAATTATCCTAGAGAACATTTATCTTGGCCCGAGTCTCCCAGAGGAGCAGAACTTAGTCCCAAGGAAAGAAAGGAGGAAAAGGTGATCTAAGCAGTGAGTAGGTTGTGCAGGAAGGAGGACATAGCATCTGTGTTTTAAAAAAATAAAGGCCAACTGCTTTAGGGGACCACAGCCAGGTGAAGATCAAGATAATGTATCAAGGGTTCTGAATGGTAAGCTAAGGGTGGAGTACTTTGTCCTGACTTCTGGAGAGTTACTGACAGGTTTAACTGAGAGGAACAACTTGAATCGGTTTAAAAAGTGAAGGTATGAGAGATAAGTTAAATTATATCAAGAAGCAGTAGGGGCACCTAGGTGGCTCAGTTGATTAAGCGTCCAACTTCGGCCCAGGTTTTGATCTCGCAGTTAGTTAGAGCCCCGCATTGGGCTCTGCGCTAACTACTCAGCTTGGAGCCTGCTTCAAATTCTGTGTCTCCCTCTCCCTCTGCCCCTCCCCTACTCATTCTCTCTCTCTCTCTCTCTCTCTCTCTCTCTCTCATAAGTAAATAAACTTTTAAAAAAATAATAAAAAAAAAGAAGCAGTAGGCAAAATGTAGAACTTGGGATAGTCCACAGGACTAAAGGTAGAGACAGAAGACAGTATTCCAGATTGAGCGATATTTAAGAGTACTAATAAGCAAGTGTAATGTGTGGTCAGTGTTTGGATCCAGATTCAAATCTAAAATAGAAAGCTGGGGCACCTGGCTAGCTCAGTTGGTGGAGCATGCAACTCTTAATCTCCAGGTTGTAGGTTTGACCTCCACATTGGGTGTGGAGATTACTTAAAAAAATAAAATCTTAAAAAAAAAAAAAAAAAGAAAGAAATAGAAAGCTTATTTGCCAAGAACAATGGGCATGGTGGCTGCCATTTATGTGATATCCTTATTTAAAAAAAGGTTGAGGGGCGCCTGGGTGGCTCAGTCGGGTAAGCTTCTGACTTCAGCTCAGGTCATGATCTCGGGGTTCCAGAGTTCAAACCCTGTGTCAGGCTCTGTGCTGACAGCTCAGAGCCTGGAGCCTGCTTCGGATCCTGTTTCTCCGTCTCTCTCTCTGCCCTTTTCCCACTTGCGCTCTGTCTCTCTCTCAAAAATAAATAAAAATATTAAAAAAAAAAATAAAAATAAAAAAAGTTGTAATCCTCATCTTTCAGGTCCAAGAAAGGGCTTCTTCAAAAAAGTTGCATGGGTTTTCCTAAAGTTACACACTAAGTAGCTGAACCAGGATTCAAACCGAATGGCCTTTTAATGTTAGTCCTTACATTATGAAACATTCCCTCCCATAGCATGTGGCTGTGATGGCTTTTGCTTGTGCAGGCCCAAGACGCTGCGTCAATCCTTGACATTGGGAATAATTTAGAAATGGAGGCTCTCTAGAATTACTGCATTTTTCCTATTTTGCTTATAGGAAGAGTAAGTCTGTGTAGTAAAAGAAGTTGCTAGGTGACCATGACAAAGCTAATTTCAAATGTCAAAACCCTGCCCATAATTACTGTTCTCACTGTCTTTGGGTCATGAGGGAGGGAGAGGAAGAGCAAAAGTTGAGAAAGTGTTTGTTAGTGGGAGAAAGAGAGAATATTGTATTGATGGTAAAATGGCTTACAAACTTCGAGGAGTTTTATTAGTTTAAAATTGGGTGTGGTGGGTACCTTAAAAACCAGCCCGGAAATTTTCTCCCTAACTTTTTCATTTTGATGATTTCAAACCTATAGAAAACTTGAAAAGATGTGCAATATACATAGGTAAACCTTTTGCCTGGATGCACTAGTTTTTAACCTTTTGCTACACATTTAAAATTATTGAACCTTCTGAAAGTGTGTTGCAGCCATCAAGATGGCCTCCCCCACCATGTGTCAATATATATTGCCTAAGGACAAGGACATTTGGCTTCTCACCTATGATAAATTAATATGATAAGCACAATACTGGTAGAATATGATATGTAGTCCATATTGAAAGTTTCCCATTTGTCCCAAAAGGGTTCTTTTGGTTGTTTATCTTTTATTTATTTTTTTGCGTTTATTTATTTATTTTGAGAGATGGGGAGAGAGAATTCCAAGCAAGTCCCACACTGTCAGCATGGAGCACAACGTGGGTCTCCAACCCAGGAACCCTGAGATCATGACCCAAGCCAAAGTCAAGAGTTGGATGCTTAACGGACTGAGCTACCTAGGCGCCCCTAGTTGTTTTATCTTTAATTTTGCGATCCCAGATTCAGTCAGGAATTGCATGTTGTATTTGGCTGTCGTATTTGTTTAGTCGTAAATCTGAAACTTCTTTTGTGTTTGTTTTTCATGGCATTTACATTTTGAATAACACATACCGATTGTCTTGTAGAATGTTCCACGATTTAAGTTAGAGTACTTGTTTTCTCATGATTGGATTGAGATGGAGTATTTTTTGGAAGGATATTTTTTATAGGCTTTATTGTTGTTTTTCAAATGTAGGAGATAAATGAATCTATAACTACGGATTCCTGTTTTTCCCCAAACCTCCACCTAGTAATTCCAGTCAGAGCTGGAATTACTAACAGATGTTAAAATTTTAGCATTTATTAATGAGTCTTAGGTGAATGTTTTCATACATTGGTGATTGTGGCTTCATATTTTTAACTTAATGTCTTTTCTCACCCATAGGAAAGATTCCTAGGCTTGGACCTAAAGCTGCTTTCTTGAACAGGAAAGTCATTAAGCCTGGCTTTACATCATTGAGTGGGAAGAACAGCAGCCCATCTAATACATTCTAGTATGCAACAGACTGCAGCCTGTCGGGTACTCTTGGCAATAGACTCTAAAGCTAAAGGGAGGGGGATAAACACATTTATACAGGAGATCATCAACATGCCAATCCAGTGAAACCGAAAGCTGGTTAGTTTTCAAAGTCTGTGGGAGGATATCCACTGCTCACTGGATCCTGAGTGCTTTACTAAAGGACTTATAACCTTACCCACCACCTTTGTTCACAGCTCAATGGAGTTTGTGACAGCCCTAGAAGACCTCCAAACAGGGGCTAGCTGTCCCATCTGTCTGGACTACTTGAAAGACCCAGTGACCATCAACTGTGGGCATAACTTCTGTCTCTCTTGCATCAGTATCTCCTGGAAGGATCTAAATGATACTTTCCCCTGCCCCTTTTGCCGTCATTGCTTTCCAGAAAGGAAGTTCACAAGCAATCCCCAGCTGGGCAATTTGATTGAAATTGCTAAGCTACTACAGGTAAGAAGAAGCAAGAGGAAGAGGAAAGAAGAGAAGCTTATATGTGAAAAGCATAATCAGGTTTTGACCTTTTTCTGTCAGAAGGACCTAGAAGTTTTATGTCCACAGTGTAGTTTCTCCACTGATCACCGGAATCACTACATTTGGCCCATAGAGAAGGCTGCTCCTCATCATAGGAAAAGATTAGAGAATTGCATTGAACCATGGAAGGAGAGAATTGAACAAGTGGAAAAGGTGATAATGATGCAAACCAGAAAATCATTGGAACTGAAGAAGAAGGTAGAATATAGGAGGGAAGAAATAAAGTCTGAATTTGAGCAACTTTTGTTGTTTCTCAAAAATGAGCAAGAGACCGTTCTTCGGCAATTACAAGATGACGAAGTGGACATTTTAACAAAACTAAATGAAAACCTGACAACATTTTCAAATCATCTTTCCACATTAAAATATCTACTAAAGGAGGTTGAGGGCAAATACATGAAGTCAGGGCTGGAATTACTAACAGATGTTAAAAGTATCTACCATAGATATAAAACCTTAAAGTCCCCTGAACCTTTTTCATTCCAATTAAAGGAATATGGTTACCATCTTCCTCCACAATATTCTGGCCTAAATAAAATTATCAAGGGATTTCAAGTAGATCTAATTCTAGATCCTGAAACAGCACATCGTAAGCTTATTATCTCAGAAGATAGAAAAACTGTGCAATATGGAAATAAGATGCATAGCTTACCTCATAACTCAAGGAGGTTTTATCTCTGCCCGGCTGTTCTGGGTTCTGGGGGCTACAATTCTGGCAGGCAGTATTGGGAGGTGGATGTGAAAGACAAGCCTGAATGGATTGTTGGTGTCTGCAGAGACTCTCTTCCCAGAAGGAGAAAGAATCAGAATCAACCAATTTTAGTGCAGGATGGGTTATGGGGAATTGGGCGATGTAGTCAGAGTAATTATATTGCGTTGGGTCCTAAAAAAATTAATCTGCTGCCAAAAGTAATACCCAGAAAGATTGGCATTTTTTTAGACTGTGAATTGTGTGAGATTTCTTTTTACAACTTGAGTGATAGATCTCTTCTCTATATTTTTAACTATTATTGTACAGAAACACTCTGGCCTTATTTCTACACTGGAACTGACTCAAAACCTCTTAAAATCTGTACAGTAACAGAGTCTGAATGATGAACTATTGTAAAATTCTTAATTGTTTTTTTTTTTTTTTTCTATTGAGGCAGTGCACAGAACTAAGCCAATTAATCTAGTCTCAACAATTCTGTTGTTTTTTTGTTGTTGGTTTTTTGTTTGCTTTGTTTTGTTTCAGTTTTAGTTTTTCCTTTAAACAACCAGAATGGTTTTTATCTCTGTTTCAGCAGCTTCTAGAAAATATAGTTATAGGGGCACCTGGCTGGCTCAGTGTGTAGAACATGGCAACTCTTGATCCCAGGATCAAGTCTGAGCCCCACGTTAGGGGTAGAGCTTACTTTTTTAAAATATGGTTATGGGACACCTGGGTGGCTCATTCAATTGGGCATCTGACTCTTGATTTTGGCTCAGGTCATGATTTCGCAGTTTGTGGAATCGAGCCCCACATTGGGCTCTGAGCCGACAGCATGGAGCCTGCTTGGGATTCTCTCTCTCTCTCTCTCTCTCTCTCTCTCTCTGTCTTGATAAACAAACAAACAAACAAACAGGGAAAAGTCTGGTTATGCCTACTTTACAGATAAATTGTGGGATCAAATTGGAGAATGGTTTGGAAATTCTAATAAAATACCTGTAAAATATGTTACTTTAGAAGTCTAGTAATTGTCATTAAAAGTCCAATAAATTTTTTTGTGTTGCCTACATGTTTTGCCATAAAAAAATACATAAGCCTTTATGAAAAGCATCCATTACCATGCCAGGACCATGTGCTCTATAAAGGTAGCCACTTTGAACTTTCATCTGTTTACCTCAGTATTTCCTTGTAACATGTTTTGGTGTGTGTGTGTGTGTGTGTGTTAGTCTTGACTTAGTACTATGGAAAATGAGATGATGCCCCCACCATATACATACCTCATATACCTCATATACTTATTAAATTACATATACACACAATAAATCATTTCCCTCTGTTTCCATTTGGACAATGTACCCTGTAGTTCTGTTCAACTACCATCCTTTACTTCATTTTGGAAACTGACCTCTCAGAATCCCTTTTATTTAGGTCTATGTTTTCTTTCTTAGGCTTTTTCTAGTCTGGAGATTACACCTTTAAGTAGATAATATATGTAAAATTTGGAGCTTGTATCAACAACAGCAAAAAATACTGCTGAGCCTTTGGATTTGTGTTGAATCTAGATCAAGTTGGATAAAATCCACATCTTCACAATATTGAGGCTTCTAATCCATGAACTAATTTATTTGGCTCTTTTACTTCTCTCTGCAACGTTTGTAGTTTTAAGCATATATGACTTAAAAAAAAATTTTTTTTTACATTGATTAATTTTTGAGAGATGGAGAGAGACAGAGCACTAGTCGGGGAGGGATAGAGAGAGGGAGACACAGAATTCCAAAGCAGGCTCCAGGCTCTGAGTTGTCAGCACGTGAGATCCTGACCAGACCTGAAGTCAGACGCTTAACCGACTGAGCCACCCAGTCGCCCCATACCGTATATCACTTTTAACATCTTTTTGTCAGATTTATCCCTAAATAGAGTCCATTGGGTTTTCTACAAAGATGATTTTGTCATCTTCAAAGAAACATTTTTATTTCTTCTTGACAGTCTAGGTCCTTTTCCTTTTTCTTGCCTGATTGCACTAAGACCTCAAGCAGAATGGTAATTCTTAACATTTCATGATTGGTATTACCCATCATTTTACTGCTCATATTTCCTCACTTGATTTTTATACTTTTTTTTTAACCTAACTTTGATACTTCTAGTATTTACATAAAATAATTTCAATTCAGTATTAAATAGTAAAAATACTGTCAATTCAGTATTATCTAATCATTTACCCACTGATAGATGTTTACTTAGGTCATATCTTTTGAAATAATTTAGTTTATGTAGATACTTTTAACAAAATAGACGATACACCATAATGGAAACTAAAACACTCATGTATCCATGACCCAATTTAATAGAACATTAGCGTCACCTATGAGGTTCCCCTTGTGCCCCTTCTCAACCCCAGCCTCTTCACTTCCTGGTCCTATCTAGTTCCCTCCACTATTCTTAGTTTGATATTCCATTGTTTTCTGGACTTTTTCCTGTGTATGTATCTCTAAACAAAATGTTTAGTTCCACATGTTTTTTCAATTAACATAGTTAATTATAATATAGTTAACATACAGTGTTAGGTTTCAGGTGATTCAGTAATTCCATACATTACTCAGTGCTCATCACGATAGGTGTATTCTTTAGTCTTTAGTTCCAAATGTTTTTGAATTTTTCATAAAGTTTATAATGCATCATGTTGAATTTCTTTAAAAAAAAAATTTTTTTTTTAACGTTTATTACTGAGAGACAGAGCATGAGCATGAGCACGGGAGGGGCAGAGAGAGGGGGAGACACAGAATCCAAAGCAGGCCCCAGGCTCTGAGCTGTCAGCACAGAGTCTGATGTGGGGCTCGAACACATAAACCGTGAGATCATAACCTGAGCTGAAATTGGACGCTTAACTGACTGAGCCACCCAGGCCCCCTGATCATGTTGAATTTTTTTCATTCAACATTATGTTCTTGAGATTCACATTTTTTGCTTAAAGTTGAACTTCATTCTACTTCTGATGGACATTCAGTTTGAAACTTTCACAAACAGCTGCTATGGAAAATAATTTGACATTATCCAATAAAGATGAAGGTTTAGCAAGTCCCTCCCCAGAGAAACCAGATGCATAATTTCCAAAGTGCTGTGCTGATTTATACTCACACTACAGTGTATAAACGTTTTCATTGCTCTGCTTCAACAGTACTACATTTATTTATTTTCACTAATTGTAAATGTTAAATATCTCCACTTTTTTTTTAATTTTTTTTTAACGTTTTTATTTATTTTTGAGACAGAGAGAGACAGAGCATGAACAGGGGAGGGTCAGCAAGAGGGAGACACAGAATCTGAAACAGGCTCCAGGCTCTGAGCTGTCAGCACAGAGCCCGACGCGGGGCTTGAACTCAGACCGCGAGATCATGACCTGAGCCGATGTCGGCCGCTTAACCGACTGAGCCACCCAGGCGCCCCAAATATCTCCACTTTTAATTCCCATGATCTCTAATAATAGACCATATTTTTATAGCTTAATAATCACTTCTGTTTATCCTATAAAATACCTGGTTACCCCTCCACTCCCATTTTTCTATTAGTCTGTCTCATTGATTTATAAGAGTTCTTTATATTTTCTGGGTTTTAGTCCTGTAGCATTTATGTTCACTGTATGTTCTTCAAAGTTTATCTCACTCTTACTGTGGTGTCTTGAACAGAAGGTAAGTTTGATATATTTGATTTTATCATTCTTTCCTTTTGAGGTTTGGATTCTTTAAGAAATCCTCTATTCCAGGAGGCAAACCAGAAGAGGCTCTTAAGTACAAACTTGCTGGAAGGATGTAATTAAGTACAAACTTGCTGGAGGATGGACTAAATGAGTGATGGGCATTAAGGAGGGTCCTTGTTGGGATGAGCACTGGGTGTCCTATGTAAGAGAGGAATCACTGGGTTCTACTCCTGAAGCCAACACTACACTGTATCTTAACTAACTTGAATATAAATTAAAAAAATTAAAAAATGTTTCTACTCCAGAAACATTAAAGTATTCTGTGTGCTTTTAATCATCTACTTAGAAGTTGATTCTGTGTTTGGGAATAGGATGGGGCTTGCCTATATATTTAGTTGTACGTAATGTATTAATGACCAATACATTCATTCATAATGTATGAATGACCAATGGACACACACCATTTATTGAGAGGTCTGTCATTTACCCAGCTGATTTGCAATGCCACCTGTATCTGACATCTAATATGATCTACTGGTCTATTGGTCTGTCCTTGGATCAATACCATACGTCTTACAGCTCTCTCATTCTTGATATCTGGTGACAATTTTCATCATCTGTTCAGGCTTACCTTGACAACTCGTGGCCTCTTTCATATAAATTTTAGAGTCAGCTTGCCAAATTAAACATTGTAACTTGGAGATTTTATTTGAAATTGCATTGGCACTAAACATCAAGTTGGAGAGAATTGACACCTATATTGAGTTGCCCAATCCATGTATGCCTTTACATCAATTTAACTCTTCTTTAAAAGCCATACAATACCCACCAGTGGGGTGCCTTAGGTAAAACTAAACATTCTAACTCACATGACTTCCATAGGGCACACTTGACATCAAGATTACTCAGAAGAATAATGAATATTAATAAGCAGGTTTGCAGCAACTAGCTTCATTTATTTCCATGGGAGCCCTCACTGTAGTCAACGTAGCTGCCTCAGGGCACTTTTGGGTTCCCTGTGACAGCGTTCAGGTGGGAGTAAAGACATTGGGAAAATGAGGGGCCTGCACTGGTTTAAAAGCTTCATGTTCCAGGAGGCCATTACATTTTGTAAGTTACCGGACAAGTGGGATTCATGGACTGGAAGGGACCTTCCGAAATATCACTGAAGAGTTGATAAGTCTCTGGAGGAAGCACATGTACAAGATACAGCAAAAGGGTTTTGAGGTTGTTTGAACTTGATAGGTTTGGGAAACAGTTTCCTTACCTTTAAAACTGAAAAATAATCTACCTTATAGGATTGATTAAAGACAATGCTCCTAGCTGCCAGCCTCAATAATACCAAGACTACAGGCTTAGTCAGCCCTTGCTCATATGAATTAAACTCAATGCAGCTAGGCATTTTGTACGTTAACGATAGCTCATGTAGGGGCGCCTGGGTGGCTCAGTTGGTTAAGTATCTGACTCGATTTTGGCTCAGGTGATGATCTCACGGTTTGTACGTTTGAGCCCCATGTCAGGCTCCATGCTGACAGCACAGAACTTGCTGGGATTCTCTCCCTCTCTGCCCCTCCCCTGCTCACTATCTCTCAAAATAAATAAATAAATAAGAAGAATAGCTCATTTGATTTCTTCTAGGGAGGGGGTTTTAACTCAGACATTTTTAAATATAATTTTTGTGGGTTGTTGTTGTTGTTTGTTTGGTTTTTTTTTGGTTTATTTTGAGAGAAAGAGAGAGTATGTGCAAACAAAGAAGGGACAGACAGAGAGGGAGAGAGAGAGAGTCCCAAGCAAGCTCCGTGCTGTCAGCACAGAGCCCAATGCAGGGCTCAGTCTCAGTAACTGTGACATTATGACCTGAGCTGAAATCAAAAGTTGGGTGCTTTATCTAGTTTTAATGTTTCAGTTATTTATTGTTTACAAGATTGCTTTACAACCATTGTTGCCAGCTTCTTAAGGGGCAACCACTCTCAACTCTTGTTCTTTGGGTGCTTATACTTACTAAATAACAAGCTGATAGTAATTCTTATGGATTTTTCCATTTTTGGTAGTTTCATTTAACGTGCTACTTTGGAAGATGAGAATTTACGGCGGTTTTCACTCTGTGGTCTTCTCCTAATAGAATTCTCCATTTTCGTATAGACTATTTTCTGATGTTTATGGTATTTTGGCTATGTCAATACCATTCACCTCTGAGCCATGTATTATGCAATGATCGCATTTTGTTTTTCCACAACTTTGTTTTTCTGTAGTTAATAGTTGTTTTATATTTCTCATTTCCTTTGTTTCCCATGTCCTTAACCTTAGTTCATCCCCCAACTGCCCCTGCAGTTGTCTAAATTTCCCAATGTAAACATATTTAGCTTTCTATCACTTTGATCTTGCCAACTACTCTCAAGGAGCCCTGTAACCTGCTCCAATGCAGGCAGGTTCACGAAGCCAGCTGCTCATATAGCATCTTGGGGATGCCCTCGGGATCTCTTGAGTTGCTTTTTCTGTTTCCATATGATTTTCCATGAAGAGCTTGGTTTCTTGTTTCATTGGAGAGAGGTCCTTCAATAGCTTCCTAATAGTGGTGCTTCGGAAATACGTTTTTTGAGACTTTCAAGTCTGAAAGTATCTATAGTGTATCGTGATATTTAACCAAAAGTTTCTCAGTTTCTAATTTTGAAATAATATACCATTACATACTTTTAGCATTTTTTGTTGTGAAATATGTTGTTATGATGTATGAAATGTGTTTTAAAATACACCGGCAGGAACAGTGTTTCTGTATAAGCATGATTTTTAATCAATACTGTATACAGAATTTGCCAGTTTCCCTAATCAGGAATTCATATCTAGGGATGGTCGGCTGGCAATCTAATGGGAAACTCAGACTCCAAATGCTACAACATTGCTTCAGTTATCTTTTTTTTTTTTTAACTATTTTTAAATTTTATTTTTTGAGAGACAGAGAGAGATAGAGCTCAAGTAGGGGAGGAGCAGAGAGAGGAGGGAGACACAGAATCCAAAGCAGGCTCCAGGCTCTGAACTGTCAGCACAGAGCCCGATGTGTGGCTCGAACCCACGAACACAAGATCATGACCTGAGCCAAAGTTGGACACTCAACTGAGTCACCCAGGCACCCCAGCTTCAATTATCTTAATGTCCCTTAAGTTCTGAGGCTGTACTTAAACGAATGGATTATAATGGACATAAAGGATGGAGTGATATTGGTGAAATTAGTGGTATTGAACATATATGTGTATATATATGAATTGACTGAAATATTTGAATCACTCATTCCACACTGTTGCATTTATAGGACACTAAGGTCTAGGAAACCCTGTAGCCTCTACCTGATAAAAACAAGCCTTGTCCTCACAATAAGTATAATGTTAGATGAATTCTTGCCTTTATGGAATTGTGTTTGCTTCAAGTGAACCTTTGGTGCAAGATCAGAACACTTAAGCAGATGGAATGCTGGGAATGCTGAGTTTACCAGCAAAGCCATATGAACGCCCAGTGTGTACCTGCTAAGTAAATAACTATTTCAAAAAGTGTCTACAGGTGGGACAAAATTTTGATTGATACTTGCTTTTATTATTATTAGCCTTTACACACCCAGCACTATTGACAGTTATACTGTTATCTGTTGAGAAGAGTAATAATTGTGCAAAACCAAATTGGCTTAGCTCCTTTCATAACATGTGTGGTAGATAATAAATCTGTGTAAATAATGTAGATGTATTCCTTTATATGTTTAAAGGAAAAGAGTAATATACTCAAGTATCTACCATTCAATTTAAAAAATATACCTGTAACTTAAAAGCCCCTCCTCAATTGCATTCTATCTCCTCCCGGGAACCAAGGCTAATCACTACACTGCATTTTGTATCGAAGCACTTGTTTGCTTTTCTTTGTAGTTTTTATCTTACATATCTATAATAAATTGTTTAATTTTGTCTGATTTGAGCTTTATAAATAGAACATACAGTAGAGATTTCTATATGACTTGCTATTTTCTCTGAACATTGTTAAGATTCATCCATACTAGGACGCTTGGCTGGCTTAGTAGAGAGTGCCACTCTTTATCTTGGGGTTGTAAGTTCGAGTATCACCTTTGGTGTAGAGATATCTTAAAAAAAAATACTGATACATGCAACTTTGTCTTTTTTTTTTTTTTTTTTTTTAGAGAGAGAGAGCATGCAAGCAGGGGAGAGGGGCAAAGGGAGACAAGAGGAAGAATCTCAAGCAGGCTTCACCCTCACCACGGAGCCGAAAGGGGGCTCAATCACACAACCCTGGGATCATGACCTGAGCTGAAATCGAGTGGGTGACTCAACCAATTGAGCCACCCAGGCTCCCCTGTCGCTTTTTCTTCATTGCTGCATGGTATTTATTGTATGATTGTAACACAATTTGTCCATTCTGTAATTTCTACAGTTAATAAGATCTATATGACATTTTCCTTTACCAGAAAGGAAGTATTTTTCTTTCTTTTTTGAAATGGGTGTATTTTATTTCATTTATTTTATTTTTGAGAGAGAGTGAGTGCATGTGCACATGTTGGGGAGGGGCAGAGGAAGAGGGAGAGAATCTTAATGAGGCTCCACACGCGACTCGGGAGTTTGATCTCACCCCCAACCGTGCAATCATGACCTGAGCCAGTTCCCTTCAACCAACTGAGCCACCCAGGCACCCCAAGGAACATCTTTTTCTAATTGTCAACTACAACCAAGCTGATTAGCAAGGAATTTCTTAATTGAAAAAATAAGTAGTAATTGCTGTACAGGAAAACAAAACAGGGTACTGTGATAGACGGTGTTGGGGTGGGGATAGCAATTTTAAACAGGGTTGTTGAGAAGGCCCTATTGAGAAACTGGCCTGTGAGGCAAGCATTGAAGAAGTTGTGCAGAAATCTGCTACAGAATGTTTCAGGCAGAAGGAATAACAGGTGCAAAGTCATAAGGAAAGATGGGATCTAGTCAGTAGGAATAGCAAGGAGTTCAGTAAATAGTTGGGAGAGTAACAGGAAGTAAGATCCCGAAACAGCAGGGGCACAAATAGTATGCTGTCTGGGATATGATTCTAAGGGCCACTGAACGAGAAGGGAAGTCATTGAGCAGAAAAGTGGCACATTCATATTTCAGAAGGATCACTCTGGGGCATCTGGGTGGCTCAGTCTGTTAAGGGTCCGACTCTTGGTTTCAGCTCAGGTCATGGTCTCCAGTTTGTGGGTTCGAGCCCCGCACCAGGTTCAGCATTCTTGGTGTGAAGTCTGCTTGGGATTCCCTCTCTCCCTCTCTCTCTCTGCCTCTCCCATAATCACTCTCTCTCTTTGTCAAAATAAATAAATTAATTTAAAAAAATAAAGAAATAAATAAAAGGATCACTCTGGCTGCTGTGTTGAGGATAGACTGAGGGAGCAAGGTTAGAATCAAGACAACAGATTAGGAGGATACTGGAATGCAGAAGAGAGATAACGGTGCTTGAACCAGGAAGGTAGTGATGGAGGTGGTAAGAAGTGGTCATATATTAGGTTTCTCATAGAGGTTCTTCTTTGTGAGTAAAACATTGCTATCTCATTCCAAGCAGAAAAGACGAAAAAACAAAACTGCTTTGCAGTTCAGTGCTTTTCTTTTCAGTGGTACATCCCACAAGTGGTAGCTTCTGAGATACAGTGAAGCCTTTTTCCGTTAACAACAATTGCAGCAGGCCATCAGGGGAATCCTTCAGCCTAAAGCCAGTCACAGCTAAGCCATTCCCCCTTGTCTCTATAACCAAGCTCGGTGGCTTCCTTAGCCAAGAAAACCAGCCACAGTTCAAAGACATAGCATCACTTCTGTGAGAAAATACTTTTCTGATTGAAAAATTAGTAGTGTGCTTCCAGGATCCCTGCCCTGCCCTGCACCTGTCAGTTTCGGGTTACTTAACATTCCTCCACCCAGGTTGTGCCCCCCAAATCATCTCTATGATATTCTTTTCCTCGTGTCCCCTACATCATCAGGCTTATTCCCAATTGTCCCCTTTTTAAACCTTCCCCATCACCCAAAGAAAGGCAGTGGGCTAGTGGAAAGACCATGCATTTGAAATCCCGAACTAAATTGGTCTGTTTGTGCCAGGTAGCGCTCAGTGCCTTTCGATTTTATCTTTTCAAAAAATCAGCTTTGGGTTTGTTGATTTTCTCCATTATTCCTAATTTTCACTTTCATTGACTCCTTTCAGCTTTATTGATCTATTATTAAAAATAATAGGGGTGCCTGGGTGGCTCAGTCGGATGAGCATCCGACTTCGGCTCAGGTCATGATCTTGGGGTTCGTGAGTTCGAGCCCCGCATCGGGCTCTGTGCAGACATCTGGGAGCCTGGAGCCTGCTTCCGATTCTGTGTCTCCCTCTCTCTCTGCCCCTTCCCTGCTCATGCTCTGTCTCTCTCACTCGCAAAACTGAATAAATGTTAAAAAAAAAATGTTTTAAATAATAATTATTATTCTGCTTGCTTTTGGTTTAGTTTGCTCTTTTATCTCTACCTTCTTAGGGCAAAGCTTGGGTTACTGGTTTTAGACCATTTTTTTCTAATATATACACTTAATATTGTAAATTTCCCTAAAATATTGCTTCAGCCACATACCACAAACATTAATACATTGTAATTTCATTTTCATTTACTTCAAAGTATTTTTTAAATTTCCATGAGACTTACTCTTTGACCCATGGATTATTTAGAAGTATATTATTTAAATTTTGAAACGTGGGAATTCTCCAGTTACCTTTCTGTTATCGACTTCTATGTTTATTTTGTATGGTCCAAGAAAGAATGTAATTTGTGTGATTTCTACTCTTTAAAGTTGTTAAGGATTGATATTGCCCATGTTAGGGTTTAGCCTGGTAAATATTTCATTGACACTTGTGTATCATACTTTCTGTGGGCTTAAATGAGAATTAAAAACAATTTTTTTAAGTTTTATTTTTTTAAGTAATCTCTACACACAACGTGGAGCTTGAACTCACAACCTCAATATTAAGAGTTACATGTTCTTCTGACCTTGCCAGCCAGGTACTCAAGCTGAGCATTTTTTTATGATTCCATTTTATCTCCTCTATTAACTTATTATTATTCTATACCTTGAAAAAACCATTTTAGTGGTTCTCCTGTGGCTTACAGTATACATTTTTATTTATTTTTATTATTTTATTATTTTTATTTAAAAAATTTTTTTTAATGTTTATTCTTTTTTTTTCCCCCCTTTGTGTCTTTCTTTTTTTTTTTTAATTTTTTTTTAACGTTTTATTTATTTTTGAGACACAGAGAGACAGAGCATGAACGGGGAAGGGGCAGAGAGAGAGGGAGACAGAGAATCTGAAGCAGCCTCCAGGCTCTGAGCCATCAGCCCAGAGCCGGACGCGGGGCCTGAACTCATGGACCGCGAGATCGTGACCTGAGCTGAAGTCGTACGCTTAACCCACTGAGCCACCCAGGCGCCCCTGTTTATTCATTTCTTGAGAGAGAGGGAGACAGAGCATGAGCAGGGGAGAGGCAATAATAGAATCTGAAGCAGGCTGAGGCTCCAAGCTGTCAAAGCCCGATGCGAGGCTTGAACTCACGAACCATGAGATCATGATCTGAGCCAAAGTGGGACACTTAACCGATTGAGCCACCAAGGCGCCCCTACTTATTTATTTTTAAATGTATATTTTTATTTTGGGGGGGGGGAGGGGAGGGACAGAGAGAGAGGGATCATCTGAGCATTGATCTTGTAACCTGCACTGTGGTCTCAGACTGCAGCTTATCAGTCTAACAGGTTACTTTTCCTCCTCTCAGTCCTCTCAGAAGTGCGTGATTCCCAAGTTTTTTTCCCTGGCTCTTTTGTCAGTTGACTCTTTTCTGGTTCTTCATTTCAAGGCCTCCAGGTAGCTCAGGGTCCACTAGACAGTTACATCCTCTATCATACTGCATTGATATTCAAGACAGCAGCATGGAGTTGGGAATAGATCCAGGATTTCCTATGTGCTTAATAGCAAAATGTTTTGGTTTTTGATAAACAAAAAACTCTTGATATGTTCTACCCACTGCTCCTGGTGACTTTATGCACACAAAGGCTGAAAACTGTCAGATATGCATTTCTAATCCTGATGTTATAAATCCCAACTAGGCATCTCATTTTTAGTAACCCATACATGAGACTTTTCATGAACTCTCACAACATTTGAGGCCCTAAATGCAAAGGTCCCATCTCAAGCTGCCACTATCAGAGAACTAACAAGTCTAGAGACTGGAAGCAATATAAAGTATATATTTTGCAGATTTCCTCAGTGTGGATGGCTGTCTATTCAAGGAATAAGATAAAGGTTTTCCTTTAAGCAGCAAAACTAAAAGCAGCAATTTTCCAATGAACATCAAATAGATTTATTTGTTGTCTGCTTTTTTAAAGTGAAAAATATAGATGAATTGAGTAAAAACAATTACTTGTTAAATAGAATATGCCAAAAAACAAATTGCTCTCAGGGCATCTGGGCGGTTCGGTCAGTTAAGCATCTGACTCTTGATCTCAGCTCAGGTCTTGATCTCAGTGTTGTGAGTTCAAGCCCTCCACTGGTCTCCGTGCTGGGCATGAAGCCTACCTTAAAAAAAATAAAATAAGAGGTGCCTGGGCTCAGTCAGTTGAGCATCCAACTCTTGATTTCAGCTCAGGTCATGATCCAGGGTCATGGGATCGAGCCCTATGTCATGCTCTGTGCTGAGCATGGAGCCTGCTTAAGATTCTCTCTCTTTCTCTCTCCCTCTGACCTTCTCCCCCACTTGCACGCATTCTCTCTTCTAAAATAAAAAAAAATTGAATAAAATAAAACACTAAAAAGCAAAATTGTTCTCTTATCCCAGACCACCATGGTTCCTAACACATCTCAAGTATTACCATTCTTAAGTTTCTCCTATATCTTTGCGGAAACATCGATTTATATACACATATGAAAGAGCAGAAAATCTTATTTATTTTTGCAATATGAATGTGCTATGTTCTGCACATTTATATCTAGAGACTTTTCACATCCACCTACATAGACTGGGTTACCTTTTCCTTTTTTTAAACATTTACTGCTTCTCCAATGCAAAGCCAAATGTGATAGATTATATTTATGATAGATTTTGAAGAACGAGTAGTGTACTCTTTTATTCATATAAGAGGTTTTACTTAGAATTTCATAGGTTTTAGAATAGATACCCTCGCGTTCCCCATGAGAAACGGGAATGATAAAATGTTATGGATTGCTGCGGTCAGAGTCATGTGAGAAAATAAAGAACTGTGAGAGAATAAGGTTTTATTGTTTCAGCCATCCTGTCTATAGTATTTTGTTACAGTAGCCCAAACAGACTAATACATAGATAATTATAGAAAAAGAGGGATGGAAACCGACTGCCTTGTGATAGTTGAAAAACATAAACAAACCATGCACTTACATGTACCTTCTTCCTAGCATATGGCAACAGATTTAGAATGGGGAGGGCAGGGGCCATATGCCGGAGGGCCCAAGTCCAGCTCATCCTGTATCAAGGCCTCAGTAGCTATGCTGGATGAGTGGGGTGCTGCACCCATGATTCAAGGCATATTGGGCAGGTGGGTATTGAAGGCTTAGGTTCAGGGCCTGTGAGAGCCTCTATTTCCAGGAGGTCTCAGCATGAAGCTTCCTTGACTCACAATGGGGTCATTTTTCAATAAACCCATCAAAAATGGAAAATATTGTAAGTAAAACTACTGTAAAATAACCTACCAAACACCACAGCTTAGTCTAGTCTATGTTAAATACGCTCAGAACACTTATATTAGCCTACAATTCGGCAAAGTCATCTATTTTATAGATGACAAAATCATCTCTTTTATAGATTACAAAGCCTATTTTATAATAAAGTGTTGGATATCTCATTGCAGGGGCACCTGAGTGGCGCAGTCAGTTAAGCATCAGACTTCAGCTCAGATCATGATCTCACGGCTCATGAGTTTGAGCCCTGAATTGGGTGAGCTCAAGCCCTGCTTCAGGTGATGAGCTCAAGCCCCTCTCTTTCTCTTTCTCTCTGTCCCTGGTGGGATTCTCTCTCTCTGCCCCTCGCTCACTCATGCTATCTCACCAAATACAATTAAAAAAATGATAAAATAAAATAAATTTTTTAAAAAGTTCTTTAAAAAAAGAATATCTCATTGAATACTGTACTGAAAGTGAAAACCAGAATTTTTTTTTTTAATGTTTATTTATTTTAAGAGAGCATGAGCAGAGGAGGAGCAGGGAGGGAGGTAGAGAGAGAATCCCAAGTAGGCTCCGCACTGTTGGCTTGATCCCATGAACAGTGAGATCGTGACCAGAGCCAAAATCAGGAGTCAGACGCTTAACCAACTGAGCCACCCAGGTGTGCCAAAAAACAGAATGGTTATAAATGTATTGCTTTCTTATCCTCATGGTCACGTGGCTGACTGGGAGCTGCAGCTTGTGGCTGCTGTCCAGCATCAGGAGAGAGTGTCAGACCACATGTTGCTAGCCCAGGAAAAGATCAAAATTCAAAATTTAAACTACAATTTCTATTGACTGTGTATCGCTTTCACACCATCATAAAGCTAGATCATCTGAATGCGCCTAACAGTGGTTTACAGCATATAACTAAGCATCCTGCATCGAGAGCCCAGGGGCAACTTATGGCTATCACACTGCTCCAGAGTCTCCAGGAAGCATGACAGGAGTTTCTGGGGGCACTAATAGGAATGCCTAATACATTCCTATGTAGACAGATTCTACAGCCTTCTTTGGAAGTAGCCTCCTTAAAGGTGGGCTGATTTGCAAGTAGCAATAAAAATGGCCTTAAGCAAAATTTATAAATGAGGAATAAGTTGCCTCCAGAACCTAAAAAGGCCTAAAAGATGTTGGGCTTGTTTTCATGTTGTGCATTTTGAGAGGGTCAATAGCTACGTCTTGGCAACATCAGGGATAGAGGTGACCTCAGTTACAAGTAACTTTCAGGAGATTAACCAAGGTTGTAGTCCAACAGATCTCAGGAGGAGTATGTCATAAGTGTAAATCATAACCTTAGAGAAAGTTGAATGTAGTAAAAATCTTGCCCTCAAAGTTGTATGTCAAGGCAAAGCTGTTGAGTAACCTAGAATTGCCGGATAGAGGTATATGAAATCCCTTTGGAGGTGAAAGTTATGGCTGGGAAGCTGTTGAAATAAACCCTGAACCTAATATATTGGCCAAATGTGTAACAGCCAGGTATTTACCAGTTGTCGATTGGATGGAATCAGCAATTATGACAACACTGGGTGGGACCACAGCATTAAGGTTGTACTGAGATGCCATCCATTCTTTAAATTAAGACAGGCAGTTTCCCCGTTAAACAGAGAAGCAGTAGGGATAACGTCTACTCTACATAGATCTTCAATAATGTACTTCAGTTCTTGAATGCAGTTTTAACTAACATTTAGTCATATTGTCTATTTTAACTATGGGTGGGGGCATTTATTAGGGTCCATTCTATAAAGCCAATTTGTAAGTGCCAGTGATTTGATTTAATTTTAATTTATTACTCCCTGGATTATCTCATCTTTGCCTCCTCTTGGGCATTTTAGGAAAATGTGTGCTGTGACCACAGGGAATTTAGGCCAGGCAACTGTTCTGACAGCTAAGATGAGACATACCTCTTTGATGTCTATTTTATGTTCAGTAACAGCACTAATGTTATAGGGGGTTCCATGTCTGAATTTAGTGGGATCCCACTAAATCAGCATCTAAGTTAAGGAAGCACAAAATAGAATCTCACCCTTTTATTCTTTTTCTTCTGTAGATTCTTGTAGTAACTAACTCTTGATTTGTCAATTAGGTCAAATTATGAATGAACCTCTGTTCTAGTGTTTTGGTTCCTTTCCCTAAATCCAGTTTTTCCTTCCTTCTTTCTTTTTGACTTAGACTCTAGAGCCTTTCCTTGGAAGAGACAACATTAAAGGTGGGCTGATCTGCAAGTAAAAGCATAAATGCTCAAAGTGCATGATTGCTTTGGCAGCAGCACCAAAGAAACAGTGGAGAAAATTCCCTGAAGGTGTCACTCAACATCTCCCAAAGTCTGCTCAGAACACCCAATGTTAACACCAAGTTGTATAGTCAGAGTAGACCCTCAACCAAAATTCTGTTCACTGTTGGGACTGATGATGCCACACACAGCAGAAAGATTTGAAGAAGTTTATTACTCATATAATTAGGTTTAGGGGAGAACAGCATGATGGTTACCCGAGTAGGTCCAATATGACTTGAGGGTGCAATGGAAGGAGATTAGCTTAGGGGTTTCTTATGGTGGTTACTGGATGGCACTGATGTGAAGGTTCTGGCACTATGAGGGGCTTGCTTGGTTTGAACTTCCCACCTGCACCCAAGGATGGAGCACTTGGGCTTTCTCTTCAGCTTTCCCAGGTATAGGGAAAAGGGGGAGAGAGGAGTGAGTCCTAAAAGTCTGGATAGAGACACCATCTCTATCTTCCAAGGCTGTTCCCCATAAAAACATCCCTGAACGTATAATTTGGAGCAATCAGTTCCTAATTCCCATGCAAAAACAAGACAGACCCACTGAGTGTCATCTCCCTATAATTTTATCTTCTCTCCTGCCTGGAATATAAAAGGTACTTGTGGGGGCGCCTGGGTGGCGCAGTCGGTTAAGTGTCCGACTTCAGCCAGGTCATGATCTCGCGGTCCGTGAGTTCAAGCCCCGCATCGGGCTCTGGGCTGATGGCTCGGAGCCTGGAGCCTGTTTCTGATTCTGTGTCTCCCTCTCTCTCTGCCCCTCCCCCATTCATGCTCTGTCCCTCTCTGTCCCAAAAATAAAATAAACGTTGAAAAAAAAAAAAAATTAAAAAAAAAATTAAAAAAAAAAATAAAATAAAAGGTACTTGTGTATAGCACCACATAATAAATGTATACAAAATTTGGAATATATGTAAATATACATATACAAAAAATCTATTGGAGCTGTAAAATTACAATGTATACACTCTGATCTTAGAATTCCAGAAACAGTTAATCTCCACATCTCTGTTAGTTCCCACATCTCTGTTGCTATTGAAACAAAGTGGAAAAAAAAAAGAGAGAGAGAGAGAAAACAAAATTAAAAAACGTGTTGAAGTCATAAAAGTATTTAAAAAAAAAAAAAAAACCTTGGTACCAGATTTACTAATACTTGTCCAATATTCGAAGTACTGTCCATAAATTACAGAAAGAGAATGAAGCCCACTCTCAATTCATCCTTCAAGATCCCTTACCGCACAGATGGTAAGAGGTTTAGGGTCCCGCCCCACACAGAAGTAAGGCTTTAGTACTTCAGAAAACGCATCGGTGAACGAATGGATGTGAGACCTGTCGTTCAAACTGTAAAAGGAAATCTCCCCCAACTCACAGTCCAGATAAACGCCCACCCCTCTGGGCTGTTCCTTCAACACAAGAGTGACAGGAACAGCCCCTTGTGCCACATAGGCACCATCCTGCAGCTGAACGGTCCAGCGTCTGTTCTGTCCTGACAGGGGCCGCCGTCCCTTCCAGGAGAGGGGGTCCTCACAGACCCCCACGGCCCACTCGCTCTTGTCACCCAGCTGCACCTCCCAGTAGTGTCGGCCCCCGTCGAAGCCCTCGGAACCCAGGACGACGGGATCCATCAGAAGTCTCTTTGGATGCTGAGGGACGCTTGGCCTTTCCCTCACGAATGTCACAGACGTCCTATCCTCAGACACAAGCAGATGAGGATGTGCTGTTTCAGGATCCAGGGTAACTTCTCGTCGGAACCTCTGTATGATCTTCTGCAGAGCCAAGTACTGCGGGGGGAGACTGCAGCCTTCTCTCCTTAACTGGAAAGAGTAGAGAGCTGGGGGCTCCTGGTGCTCACACCGGCCACAGACACCCCCCAGGTCCGTCAGCAGTTTCACCTCTGACATCACACTCCTCTCGGCCACCTCCTTCAGGAGACCTCGGAGGGTGGAAACGTGGTCTGAAAACGCCGTTATGTTTGCACAGAGTTTCTGCTGAATGTCCTTCTCCTCTTCGGCCAGCCTCGACAGAACTGCCTCTTGCTGCCGGTCTACACACCGGTTCAGGTGCTCAAACTCAGAGGCTAACTTCTGTCTCTGGCATTGCACCTGCTCTCCCAGCTCTAAGAGTCTCCTGTCTTGGGTGGCTACCAGCTGCCGCACGACTGCCAGCTGCCTCTTCAGGGGCTCCACGTAACTGCCGAGCCTTTGCCTGTGCTGGGAGGCGGCCTCCTCCGCGGGCCTCACCCGGTGGCCCCGGTGGTCAGGGGGCCGCACGCACGCGGGACACAACACCTGTAGGTCCTCCTCACAGAAGAGGGTCAGGACCCGGTTGTGCTTCTCACACAGATGCCTCTCATCCTGCCTCTCCCTCTTGCTCCTGCTGATGTGGAGGAGCTTGGTGACGTCGATCACCCTTCCCAGCTGGGCGTTGCTCCTCAAGTGCCTCTCTCGGCCTGGGTGGCGGCAGACGGGGCAAGGGAAGCTGTCGCTGAGATCAGCCCAGGATTGCCGGATGCAGCAGCGACAGAAGTTGTGCCCACATTCGGTGGTGACGGGGTCTCTCAGGTAGTCCAGACAGATGGGGCAGTTGGCTTGTGCCTGGAGTCCTGCCAGGGCTGACGACGCTGCCATTGGGCCGAGATAAACGTCTTTCTGGACCGACGTGGCTCTTCTGGAGGTGGTGCCCTGCAGGAGTCCTCCCGTGAGAGGCAGGCACACCCTCAGATTTTACTGTCCTTTCCTGTCCTGGATGTCCTTTTGTCAAAGGAGGGCAGCCTTGCTGTCCCAGGAGGCCACTGGCCTCAGGTGCGGTTGTAGATGCCCAGAGGAGCTCTGTTCACCACCTGCAGGTGATCACAGATGAGCTGGGCAGCCAGCTGTCCTCGGCAGCCCAGGGGATGTGAAGCCAAGGTCAGCAATTCTCTTGGGCAGAAGGCAGACACAACTTTAAAGTGCCGATTCGTGGGAGAGAGCCAAAGCATAAGAGACTCTTAAAAACTGAGAACAAACTGAGGGTTGATGGGGGGTGGGAGGGAGGAGAGGGTGGGTGATGGGTATTGAGGAGGGCACCTGTTGGGACGAGCACTGGGTGTTGTATGGAAACCAATTTGACAATAAATTTCATATATTGAAAAAAAAAAGTGCCGATTCGTCCCTAGAGATGAGAAAACATTGTTTCATGTAACAAAAATTACCATTTGTTTGGTGGCCTTGCCCACTGCCACATTTGAGGCAGCCATTAATTCTTCTCTCCACCCCCAGGATTCCACCTACACCCACATCAACCACAGAGGGGCTGCATGGGACTGCAGAAAGTTAAAAGCTTTGAAAATTGAGCCTCCACCCAGGGTGGGATTTCCCCTTATTATCTGGGGGATCTGGAGGAAGTATATAACATGCTCATCTCTAAGAGAATCAAGTAAATAAGGATAAATATCCCAATTTCAATCATTTCAATATCATCAAAGATACAATAAAGGAACCTGGTATATTTTGGCTTAAACCACAGATGTTTCTTAAACCACACCACTGAGCTCATAGTATGTCAAAACTTACTTTTCACTTAAGCTTCTCAGTTGCAGGATACAACAAACTGTGTACATAAGTGGTTTGGACTGGATTAGATTTACTCTGAGGACCCTGCCAAGTCAGAAAGCTGTGATTTTGACAAAATGCACAGAATGAAATTGGAGATCAGGAAATCAATGTGAGAAAATAGTAAGAAACACACACATGTATACACAACGACCCTCCAAAGTCACTGATGAACTACCAACTAGTGATGATTGGTAGGAACAAGATCCCCAGAAGAGGGCATGGATTTTTCCCTTAGAAGCAGTTACTGATTCTGGAATACAGGTTATGCTTCAGACTGTGTCTCCTTCTCTCTCTGCCCCTCCCCTACTCTCTCTATCTCTCTGTCAAAATAAAAAAGTAAGCAAATAAATAAATAAATTGAAATGCAGGCTAACAGGCTGAAGCCAACTCAGGATTGTGGGGGAAATGTGGAGTTAAGGGCTCCCCATAGAGGATGTGTCCTGGCAAATACTCTAAACTTTAAATTGGTATCAGTGAAGTGTTATATACTAAAACAGTCATTAATGGCATACCCCCTTAAAATGTCCATTGATTTAATCACCTCCAGTGCTGATAGGTTTAAGACAATCTTTGCTTGATCGCCAGGGACCCCAAAATGAATTTCAAAGTGTTAAGATACACAGTCTTGGTGATATGTGCTATTATAAAAACATTCATACACAAATTATGAGCCTGTAAGTTGGTAAAACCACTTTAGAAAACTTTTGCAGGGACACCTGGGTGGTGCAGTTGGTTGAGCATCTGACTTTGGCTCAGGTCCTGATCTCACAGTTCATGAGTTTGAGTCCCACATTGGGCTCTGTGCTCACAGCTCAGAGCCTGGAGCTTGCTTTGGATTCTATGTCTCTCTGTCCCTGCTCACACTCTCTGTCTCTCTCTCAAAATAAATAAACATTAAAAAAAAAAAGGTGCCCAATGGTAATTAATAATACTCTGATCTTTCCATACTCAGGACCCTATCATCAAAGAACATGCTTTCTGTTGTCACCACTAACCGTCTACACCAAAGTTACACCTCATCCTTCTGGATATGTCCACACTCATGTCTAACTGCTGAGTCCATCAGCACCCACTAGACCCTCCACCCATCTGGTCTTCACGCACACGGATCTAATCAAGACCTTCTCCCACAGGGCTGCTGCTCCCACCTGGAGGGCCACATTCCTCCCTCAGCTCCAGCTTCTCCTAGCACCAAACTTCCTGTAGCTGTCACCTGCCCTCCCTTTTCTAGCAGGTTGAATTCCTTGTGGCCCCAGCACCTTTGCACACACAGATCCCTTAGTTGTCAGCTGTGCTGCCACCAGCTCTCCATTCATTGGTCACTTCCTCTTGTGATCCAACCTTCCTGACTTGTTCATGGGTCATCTCTCCTAAGACAATGTCACAGAACAGTAAAGACAGCATCATGAATTTACCCTTTAACTATGTGACTTGTAAATTTAAACAGATTCTGGAGATCTGCATTCCCCACAGAACCATAACCTCCATGTTATCCCCACCACGACTGTATCTCCAAGTATCTCCTCAGTCCTTGGTTAAAGCTGTTGAATGACTAAAATTGGCCAGGCTTCCGGGTCTCCCTTAAAAACTGAATGACTTTGAAGTGGAAGAGTACTTATACTCTGGATATGAGGGTGATCTGGCTGCAACATCCATCACCCCATTGATCACCGGGGTTGATTTGGCTGATCGGGCTGGCTAGGTGGGGGTCCCCTTCCTCCTTCACCACTCCATGAGTGTCCCTCCTGAAGCTGCCCTCTCAGTCTAAGAGGATGACCTTCCCCAATAGAGGAGGACCATTCTCCAGTCAAGGGTATACCAGTAGCTGCGCTCCCCTGCTAGAACCTCCAAACGGGCACCCAAGAGTGATTATACTCTCTGAGCATTTGTAAGCAAGCAAATGGTTAGATTGAGGAAGATCAAGTTTATACAAGACCTGAATACCAGGGATCCTGGCCCCATAGCTCTCATCCCTCCATTCCCCACCTACACACAAACCACCCCTTACTGAGATCCTGGAAGGGATTCCACACGCGACTTCAGACCAGCACCTCTGGGAACTTTGTACACACAGATATTAGTCTCTGTTTTTTGACCTCTAGGATGGGATAGGACAGGACAGGAAGTGAGTATCTGTATTGTTAGCAAGCATTTAGGGGATGTAGGATGAGGCTCAATGAAAAACTGGAAACCCTAAGAAACGAGATGTGTTTTAAGAGAAGCCAAACAAGAGATTAGGTTCCCTTGCAAAGTGTGATTTCTGGCCCTGCACAGAGGAGGTCAGGGGACTCCAGCTCTTACTACTCTCCAGCCCTGTCCCCATGCCCCCATATCGGCTCAACTCCCCGCTTACCTGGAGCAGACGACTCTGGACGGGTCTGTAAAGGGTTTGTAAAGGCTTGTCGAGAGACGTCTCCTTGAGGGACGCCTGAAGCCAATGAGCCATCCGAGTGTTACCTCTGTATATATACCCCACGAGGAGGGTGGAGCTACTAGGACCCGGCCCACCAAAGGCTGGTGGCTCCTCCCCCACGGGGGGCGGGGCAGAGCCAGGCTGGGGATGACGGTATTCAAAAAAGCTGCTTGGTGGGGAAGGGATCTCCTGTGATTGGGTCAGACCGGATGGGCCGGCACTGTGTTAATATGCGTAATCTCATTTGTACCTTTGAAATCCTCCCTTGATCCTCTCAGTGCCATTGAATCCCATTTTTGCTGATGAGGAAACTGAAATCTGAAACTTTAAATGAGGACTGTTCGTTCCCTTGCCAGGTCCCCAGGACCAAGGGTTGGCCCCTTCACAGTGTGAAGCGCTGTGCAGGACGAGGGGTTGTGGAGCTTTCTGCAGGCAGCAGGTCTCAGGTCTGCAGCTCCTGAGAACCCTCAGGGGCTGAGCCTGTGCCCCGGAAGCTCGTGGTGCCAAAACCTCCTTTTTCATTAGCTGGAGCCCCCGGTGAGAAAGCCAGGCCCATCAGTCCCTCTGTCTGTAATTCCTCAGGTTGTTGAAGTCAACAACCAAACTCTCCTTTTGCGGGCCGCACGCCGAGTTCCGAGGCCAGCACCTCTACCCACCACGTCAGTCACAGGTTCCCGGGGGAGTACGTCCTGAAGGTCATGGGTCTCTGCTGCGTGGTGGGTGACAGGCCCTCACCTAATGTAGATGGAGTCTTAGGGGCTTTCTCCACACAGCGATTGAGGTCCCCCATGGTGATCGTGAGGCGGAGGCAGGGAAAGGACCCGCTCTGGGAATTCTTGGTGCTCGAAGAGGCGCGGCCTGGGATGCAAATTAAATGGCATGTGCCTCCGCTCAGGCTAACCATGCTTCTTCATCTCACACAACCCTCACAGCAGTTCTGGCCCCCAGTTTAGAGATGGGGAAACTGAGGACCTGAGAGTTTAAGAGATGGAGAGGGGTTACAGCCCAGGCAAGTCCTACTCAGAACCCAAAAGCACAGCCACCCTGTATCCTGATCCCCACACGTGGGCGATGAAGAGGCCTTTGGGTGCAACCCCCTGGCGCACTTCCTCCCCAAGGAGCGTGAGGCTGACGTTCCATTACAGCCTACACCCTGCCCCTGTCTCTTGCCTCCAGAGACCTGGGCCCTCTCTGAAGGTCTTAGCACTCACTCCATCACTACCCCACACAGGCATTACAATTTTAATGGGTCTCTCATGTCAGTGTTCCAAGGGTTAGTATGGGAAATTAATAGGAAGTGCTTGTAAAATGATTTTGTAGGGAAAATACATAGTTTTATTCACACGAACACAGTATTCTGTACATTATAAATCAGCAGGAATTCACTGCTTGTGGTTAGATAATATTCTGCTGTTAAACGAGGGAAAATGATTAAATCAGTCACTTCCAATGAAACGCTGTTATTGGTAAGTACTGGTATATCATAGACAACCAAACACAGCGGATTTCTCGGTAATAAAGTCCAATATATTATACGTTTTGTACTGTAAAAACAAGTAACAGGCTTAGGGGTGTCTGGCTAGCTCAGTCAGTGGCGCATGCGACGCTTGATCTCAGGGTTGTGGGTTCCAGCCCTATGCGGTGTAGAGATTGCTTAAAAATAAAACCTTAAAAAATAATAACAGGGGGCACTTGGGGGGCTCAGTCGGTTAAGCATCTTATTCGTGATTTCAGCTCAGGTCATGATCTCACGGTTTGTGAGTTAGAGCCCCACCTAAGGCTCTGTGCTGAAAGCTCGGAGACTGTTTGGATCCTGCTTGGGAATCTGTTTCCCTCGCTCTCTTCCCCTCCCCCATGCACACACATGCATGTCTGCTCTCTCTCAAGAATAAATTTAAAAAGGCGCACCTGGGTGACTGGGTCAGCTAAGAGCCTGTCTTTGGCTCAGGTCAAGAACTCCCAGTTTGTGAGTTCAAACCCTGCCTCAGGCTCTGTGCTGACAGCTCAGAGCCTGGAGCCTCCTTGGGATTCTGTGTCGCCCTCTCTCTCTCTGCCCCTCCCCAACTCACACTCTTTCTCTCTCTCAAAAGTAAATAAACATTAAAAATAATTTTTTTCGGCTCAGACCCTGGAGGCTGCTTCGGATTCTGTGCCTTCCTCTCTCTCTGCCCCTCCCCCGCTCACAGTCTGTCTCTCTCTCTTTCTCAAAAATAAATAAAACATTTTAAAAAAAAGAGAGAGAGAAATATTTTTGGGCTCCTGGGTGGCTCAGTCGGTTGAGCCTCCGACTTCCGCTCAGGTCATGATCTCGCGGTCTGTGAGTTCGAGTCAGGCTCTGTGCTGACAGCTTGGGGCCTGGAGCCTGCTTGGGATTCTGTGTCCCCCTCTCTCTCTCTGCCCCTCCCCTGCTCATGCTCTGTGTCTCTCTCTGTCAAAAATAAATAAACATTAAAAAAGACATTTAAAAATAAAAACAATTTTTTAAAAAAGAATAAATTTAAAAATATAATAAAATTTATTTTATTATATTTTTAAAGATTTTATTTTATTTTATTTTATTATTATTTTTTTTAAATTTTTTTTTTCAACGTTTATTTATTTTTGGGACAGAGAGAGACAGAGCATGAACGAGGGAGGGGCAGAGAGAGAGGGAGACACAGAATCGGAAACAGGCTCCAGGCTCCGAGCCATCAGCCCAGAGCCCGACGTGGGGCTCGAACTCATGGACCGCGAGATCGTGACCTGGCTGAAGTCGGACGCTTAACCGACTGCGCCACCCAGGCGCCCCTAAAGATTTTATTTTAAAGTAATCTCTAGACCTCACGTGGAGCTCAAACTCACAACCCAGATATCAAGACCCCATGCTTTTCTTACTGAGTCAGCCAGGTGCCCCTATCTTTTGAATTTATACATTTAAATATATAAATATATTTTCTCACCCTCCAAAATATATATAAAATATCACATTATATATATTTATAATAATAATATTATATATAGTAATATATTATTAATGATTATGCTATTAATTATAATATGTGTACAAATATATAATATATTATATAATTAATATATAACATTATATAATATATAGAATTATTATATGTATAATATATAATATGATATTATATATGACATATATAATACACGCATATTAATATATAATATATAATACATATATATTAATAACGATATAATATATTAATTATATATACACATAATTTATTATGTATACACATATGTGTATGCATATGCAATATTATAATATATTATATACACATATAATATATGTATGTATATATTAATATTATATACATTAATACATAATATATAATATAATATATAATATAATAATATATTGTATTTATTATATTTTCTTATATTTATAAATAATAATTGTAATATATATCAATCATATAATTATATATTAATTATAACATATATAATATATAATATAATAATTATATATATTATTTTCTTTTATTATGTATAATATGTTGTTATATATTATATAATATTAATGATATATAATATATTTATTATATTTTCTTATATTGTTATATATAACAATTATAACATAATATATTAATTATATGATTATATATTAATTATAATATATAATATAATAATTGTATATATTATTTTCATATATATATAAATGGGATGAGATGACCCTATATATATTATTGCATGTTTTCTTTTTTTTACAATTTAAATAAGGCATCCTTTTTATATTCTTTTTATGGAGATATAATTGACATTTAACATTGTATTTGTTTTAGGTGGACAACATAATTTGCAAACTAATTACCACAGTAATATTATTTTATTTTATTTTATTTTATTATTTTATTTATTTTATTTTTTATATTAGAGCATGAACCAAGGAGAGGGGCAGAGAGAGAGACAGAATCTTAAGCAGGCTCCATGCTTCGTACAGAGCCCAATGCAGGGCTCAGTCCTATAACCCTGGGATCATGACCTGAGCTGAAATCAAGAGTCACATGCTCAACCCACTGATCCACCAAGGTGCCCCTACCATAGTAAGTTTTAGTCAACATCTGTCAGTACACATAGTTACAAATGTGTGTGTGTGAGACGAGAATTTTTACGATTTAGTGATTTAGCAACTTTCAAATATGCAATACACTATTGTTAACTATAGTCATCACACTATACATTACATCCCCAGGACTTACTTATCACATAACTGGAAGTTTGTACCTTTTGTCTTTAAGCTTATTTATTTATTTCAGTAATCTCTACATCCAGCGTGGGGCTCGAACTCGTGACTCTGAGATCAAGAGTCACATGCTCTTCTGACTGAACAAGCCAGTTAAAAAAATAAAGTATTACAATGTTATGCATGCTTACTTATGGCATTCACGCATAACTGGCACAAAAACTATTTCACTGCAATTTTCTAAACAACGACCCATTTTGCACACCAATAGAATATTCCAACGTGGAAGTGGAAGTGGAAAACCAACAATTTTAGATAATAAGGAAACCAAGCTGTTGCTTGTCATTAAACAGAAACCTAATCATGAACCCAGAAGAAATAAGATGTGTTGCATGTTGTTTTCTAGGAGAAGAGCTAGCAATGCACCGATATTATAAATTCCTAATACCCTACCTGTCCTTTACAGTTGTCTTTGGAAAGAGGACGTTTCCCATATTAAAGGAAAGATTCGGATTTTTTTTTCACTCTTCCTAAAAGATTTTTCATTTTCAATGATTTCCCCCCACAGAAATGTGAGGAGTATAATGAGCATAGTATACCCTTCATTTAGAGGGGCCTGCTTTTTATTTTGCCCCATTTCTTTATCACTCTGTTTATACAGACCTTTATTTTTCTTTTGTCAACCATTTGAGAGGCTAAATACTTCAAAAGATATGCCATAAGAATGGGGGTGTGCTCCCGCCTAACCACAATTCAGTTACCATATTAGGAAATTTAGCAGAGATATGATAGGTTACATTATAATTGAGTATTTAGTGTCTATTCACATTTCCTGAGTTGCCCCAATAATGCCTTGTATAGATTTTTTTTTTCTTCCTGATCCAGGACCTAACATAGGTTCACAAATTGCATTTAGTTGCTCTTTCTATTATCCTTTAATCTGGAGGTGTTCTTCAGTCTCCTGATCTTTCATAATGTTGACATTTTTGAAGAACCCAAGCCACTTATTTTGCAAATGATCTCAACGGCCCAGACAGTTAGGACTGTCTGATTAGTTCTTCTTTAGTTTCAGGTTAAGCATTTGAGGCAGGAATACTACATATGTGATGTCACGTCCTCCTCAGTGCATCATGTGAGGTTTACATATTACTCCTAAGAATTTTGTTTCTATATGGGTCCATGAATGCAAATTTTTTTTTTCTCACATGGTAAATACATTCTCCTTTGCATCAATAAGATCTACATCGGAGATGGAAGGTGGCAGTGACTGACAGAGAAGTGATGATTTCACTGTTTCTTTGTTGCAATGACAGCTGATAGCTGAGTTAACCCTTATAGTAAAGAAGAGGGGATGTTGGCCTAATAAGCCACACCAGAATGACAAAATCAATTAGCAAGGTATGCAATGTACCATGGTTTTGGTGTATAAGATTAGTATATTCCATAGTTAACAAATTACTCAACAGTTACCACAAATAGGCGTTCCTAGCTGGCTCAGTGGGTAGAGCATGTGACTCTTTATCTCAGGGTCATAAGTTTGAGCTCCACGTTAGGCATAAAATTTACTTTAAAAAAATACCGCAAGTATTTATTGAGCAACTATTAGTAACCAGGCACCACTATAGGAGCTGGAAGTACAGGACTGAACAACAGCAATTCCCCCACTGCATTGGCTCCAGCCACTCACACTCTGTCCTGCCTCAGGGTCTTTGGAAGTATTTTCCCTCAAACATGAAAAAATGTCACTTGATTTACCACTATCCTCCTCCGGCACGTCGGAAAACCATCTCCGCGGCTCAGTAATGGACCCTCCATTCGACTAATGACAAATGCAGAAATCCCTGGAAGCATCTTTGAATTCTCTAATTCCTTAACCCCAAGCAATCAATCCAACAGTAAGTCCCATGAGATTAGTTTGCAACTGTGTCACTGCCTTCTCACATCCCTTGCTTAGGGCCCCTGCTTTTATCTTCTCCTCTTCTGCCCCCCACTTTAAGTCCACAGAATTTTAATGTGGAAAGTTCATGTGAGTCCTGGCAAGCAAAAAACTGGTGTAGAGTCACCGTTGATTCCTGGCCATCTCATTGCCAGGAACAGAGTGAGCAAAGAAAAGTAAGTAAAGACTCATTAGTATTCAAGCGACTTTGCTGCCAGACTACTTATGAAATTACTGAAAAAGTGCTGAGTGATAAACTCTGGTGGCAGCTTGCTTTGAGTTGAAGTTTGAAGAGGAGACAAAGCTATCAGTTCTTCAAATCACCTCTTCTAGGAATTTCAATGTGGAACAATTGTCTAAGTCAGTTTCATCAGGATTCTGTTTTTCCCTGGGGTATAAATCTGTATGGTAATTCATTTTACAAACAATGGGATTAATCAACCCAACAAGGAACCTATGACAAGTTTAGTTTTAGAGTAACTAAAAAAAAAAAATATATATATATATATATATACACACACACACATATATAAATACATATATATACATATATACACACACATATATATATATATACGTATATACATACATATACATACACATAGTCATAAGGAAATGTTAGTGGGAAGATAAAACTTAGAGGTGCTTTAGTGAGAGTTTGGAAGGATTTGAGGAGGGGCGCTTGGCTGGCTCACTTGGTAGAGCGTGTGATTCTTGATCTCGGACTTGTGAGTTCGAGCTCCATGTTGGCTGTGGAGATTACTTAAAAACAAACTAAAAAAAAAAAATGGGGGGACGCCTGGGTGGCTCAGTCAGTTGAGCATCCAACTTCAGCTCAGGTCATGATCTTGCAATCTGTGAGTTCAAGCCTGGCCTCGGGTTCTGTGCTGACAGCTCAGAGCCTGGAGCCTGCTTTGGATTCTGTGTCTCCCTCTCTCTCTGCTCCTCCCCTGCTTGCTCATTCTCTGTCTCTCTCTGTCTCAAAAATAAATAAATAAATAAATAAAACATTAAAAAGAAAGAAAGAAAAAAGATTTGAAAACACGTTATTTGAAACTGGAGGGAAGTGGACTCTTGTCATACAGCAGGAGAGAACACAGCTGAATGTGTCTTAAAGTTGTGCGGAAAGCAGGACTTGGAAGTGATGAACTTGGATACTTAGCTGAGATTTCCAAGCAAGGTGCTGAAGGTGCGACCTGGTTTCTTCTTGCTGCTTTATGGAAAAACAGAAAGGAAAGAGGTAAACTAAGGGCAGAAAAAAGGGAACCAGGACCTGATGATTTGGGAGGTCCTCAGCCTATCCAGATTGCAAAAACAGCTAAAATTAGGAGCTTCACTGTTAGAAACTATGTGCTACGGAGAAGCACACAAGGTTGTGGCTGTACACATTTGTGCTGAAGTTATTAGGGGTCACTGGTCCCAGGCAATTCTGAAACCCAGCGAACGAATTCCTTTAGGTTTCAAGACTTGAGAGTAACCCTCTGTGGCTGAAAATTATGCCTTCTGGGTCCATATATATTCATTGAACTTTATGGAGTTACAGTTAATATACAGTGGTAACTGGGGGCGTCTGGGTGGCTTAGTTGGTTGGGCATCCTAGGGATTCTCAATCTCTCTCCCTGCCCCTCCCCTGCGCATGCACAGTCTCTCTCTCAAAATAAACATTTCAAAATATACTGTGGTAACTGTTTTTGTGTTACTTCACTAACCACGGTGAATGGATTTTGTGCCTATCAAAACCAGGCAAAGGAGAAACCAGCTCTGTGTGCTTTTTTCTAACTTTACCTCAACCTTACCCCTGGCCTGCAAAACGTCACTTAAGTAGCTCCTGCGCTCCTCATCCACATAAGCCTTGCCCAATTAAAGGACTTTTTTTGCTTTCGTTCCCGTGTGTTTGGACATTACTCTTAACAATTATTTTTCTTTTTCTTGTTTTCAATTTTTTAAATGGTTATTTAATTTTGAGACAGAAAGCAGAGCAGAGCATGAGCAGGGGAGGGGCAGAGAGAAAGGGAGACACAGAACCTGAAGCAGGCTCCAGACTCTGAGCTGCCAGTACACAGCCTGATGAGGGGCTCGAACTCATGAACCACAAGATCATGACGTGAGCCGAAGTTGGACGCTCAACCTACTGAGCCACCCAGGAGCCCCTTAATAATTCTTCTAATGATTAACCAGGATTTCATAATAATAATGCTTTATAATTCTCCCAATGAAGAGTGTTTTTATGCTTATTTTACTTAAAAGAAATATCTCTGATGTGGGGGAAGTTATTAAATAACTGCTGTCAAATTAAGCCCAAACTATTATCAATTTCTATGTTAACCTATTTACAAATTCTAATTGGAGCGTTTTAATTCTAGCACTCACCATTCATGTGAATTTCACTAATATCTAAGTGATTCAAGAATTGTGGCAAATGGTAGCTTTTCACCTCACCCTAATGTATTCTTTCCAGCCATCTTGCAGATAAGTAGGGCCTTGCAATTAATTTTAGAAAATGGAATAATTGAAAATGTGTGTCACTTCCTGGTGTTGGCTTTTAAGCCTCAGTGTGCCATTTTAATTATCTCTTTCTAGTTGCAGCAACCCAGTGCTGAGTTATCACATGCCTGACGGGGTTAGATTGCTGGGTGGAGTAACTGAGCAGTGCCCTGCTGACCCACATTGCACTTTACATGAAAAGTACTAGGTTTGGGGGCACCTGGGTGGCTCAGTCGGTTAAGCCTCTGACTTTGGCTCAGGTCATGATCTCCCGGTTCATGGGTTTGAGACCTGCATCGGGCTCTGTGCTGACCGCTCAGAGCCTAGAGCCTGCTTTGGATTCTGTGTCTTCCTCTCTCTCTGCCCCTCCCCAGCTCACGCTCTGTCTCTCTTTCTCAAAAATAAATAAACATTAAAAAAAAAGTACTAGGTTTTGTCTTGCAAAGCAGTTGAGATATCCACGGCACAGCATATTATCCTGATCAATGTAGGGGTCCTCTTACCTCAATGAGAGGGGTTCTCAAAAATTCTCCTGAGCATCATCCTCACATTATAGACGAAAATTACAGATGCACAAAATAAAACCCTTATTTACCAAGAATTGTAAACAATACACATATAACCTTATAAATGTAAATATTTTCTAAAATGACAGTAGTTTAAAAAAATAATAAAATGATAGTTTAACATAATGTAATATTACACAGGTATGTGGTGTTTTGAGGTTATCCATGAACATGGCTTTCAAAAATGTAAGGCAAAAGCAAAATGAATAGATTTCTGTAAATAACTTGTATAAAGAAAGACAAATTACACCGACCTTTCAAATGTCTGACAGTTTATGCTGAGTTGCCCACTTCTGGTTACTCATGGGACAAGTGTTCACGGCTCTTGCTGGAGGATCTTAGCCAATGTCATAGCATCACTGGTCACATTCCCTTCCCTGTGTCCTTCCCACCTTACTCCTCCACTCTAACCATCCCTCTCAAACACTAGTTCCTACAAAAGTGCTCTAAAACTTCCTGGCATTAAATGGGCTTCTCCATCTCTAACAACACCGAAAGTAAAAGGCCCTTTTCTTCTTCTAAAACATAGAATTTATAAATGATTTAATAAACTGGCGGATTTCTAGAAAAGGAGAATACATAGGAAATTATAAATGCTGCGAGTGCATTTATGAAAACTTGAAAAGATAATGTAAGAAAAAGACCTGCACTTGCAATTAAAAAAAAATTTTTTTTTCATTAAGTAAACTCTACCTGCAATGTGGGCCTCGAACTCACAACTCCAAGATCAAGAGTTTCAAGCCCTACCAACTGAGCCAGCCAGGTGCCTCAAGAACTACAATTTTATTTCGGAATTACAAAAACACTTTGCATTTGTTTCCTGCTGTGTTTCCGTGAAATAGTCCTGCTAAGTAATACATTATAGTTAGTAAAAGAGAGGCACTATTTCTCAGTGAAAGATGACTGTCTTCCAGGTGTTAATAAAACAAATTGCACTATCTTTGCAATTTCCTGTGAATATAGAATTACTTTTTTAAAAAGGAAAAAACACACACAACCAAAGCCCAAATAACCATAATTCTTGAAATCATATCATCCCAATAGCTAGTAATTATATAATTAATATCCCAAGTGGCATGCATGAATAATAGAAAATATCAACCTGCAAAGGTCCCCAGGTCATTCTTTAAACATGTATTTTTTAAATATTTACTTATTTTTGAGAGAGAATCCCAAGCAGGTTCCACACTGTCAGCATAGAGCCTGACGTTGAGGATCAAACCCATGAACGGTGAGATCATGACCTGACTGGGAATCGAGAGTTGGATGCTTAATGGACTGAACCCCAGGTGCTCCCGTCAGGTAGTTCTTTATTCATGAGTTACTATACAGATTGTAAGAGGGTCTGAAGTAGGTCCAATATAGAAATAAACCCTAAATTTTTCTCTAATTGTTTCAGTAGTATAGGTATGAGACCTATTATTCAAATTATAAAATGAGGGGCGCCTGGGTGGCGCAGTTGGTTGAGCGTCCGACTTCAGCCAGGTCACGATCTCGCGGCCAGTGAGTTCGAGCCCCGCGTCAGGCTCTGGGCTGATGGCTCGGAGCCTGGAGCCTGTTTCCGGTTCTGTGTCTCCCTCTCTCTCTGCCCCTCCCCCGTTCATGCTCTGTCTCTCTCTGTCCCAAAAATAAATAAACGTTGAAAAAAAAAATTAAAAAAAAAAAAAATAGAATTACTTTTTTAAAAAGGAAAAAACACACACAACCAAAGCCCAAATAACCATAATTCTTGAAATCATATCATCCCAATAGCTAGTAATTATATAATTAATATCCCAAGTGGCATGCATGAATAATAGAAAATATCAATCTGCAAAGGTCCCCAGGTCATTCTTTAAACATGTATTTTTTAAATATTTACTTATTTTTGAGAGAGAATCCCAAGCAGGTTCCACACTGTCAGCATAGAGCCTGACGTTGAGGATCAAACCCATGAACGGTGAGATCATGACCTGACTGGGAATCGAGAGTTGGATGCTTAATGGACTGAACCCCAGGTGCTCCCGTCAGGTAGTTCTTTATTCATGAGTTACTATACAGATTGTAAGAGGGTCTGAAGTAGGTCCAATATAGAAATAAACCCTAAATTTTTCTCTAATTGTTTCAGTAGTATAGGTATGAGACCTATTATTCAAATTATAAAATGAGGGGCGCCTGGGTGGCTCAGCTGGTAAACCAACCAACTCTTGATTTTGACTCAGGCCATGATCTCATGGTTTGTGAGTTCCAGCCCCTCATTGGGCTCTATGCTGACAGCGTGGAGTCTGCTTGGAATTCTCTCTCCTTCTCTCACTGCCCTCTCCCCACTCTCTATCTCTTTCTCTCTCAAAATAAATAAATAAACTTAAATAATGTCTGCCAGAAACAATCCTCTGAAGACTCAAGACAGCTGCTAAAACAGTAAAGTTGCTGGGATTGTAAGGAAAGTTTGTTCTCACCTCTCCTAATGTTGCACTTTTTCTGCCTTCTGAGATAATAAGCCTGGGGGGAGCAGTTTCAATCTCTAGTGTCAAATTGACCTTAAACAGGTTATTTTCTGTAGGTTAAAACATTGTTCAGGAGAACCAATATATTTTTTCTTGAATTTGTATGAAAAGAAGGCTGGGGTGTTTAGGTTTTCACACCTGTTATAGATACACTCAGTACCTGTGAGCAACTCACCTTTCTGCTACTTCAATCAGAAGCCTTTTTAGTGTGGTCACATGCTCTGCAAATTTTACTTTTGTTTTCACTCAGTTTTTCTTTCTTTCTTTCTTTCTTTCTTTCTTTCTTTCTTTCTTTCTTTCTCTCTTTCTTTCTTTCTTTCTTTTTTAATTTTTAAAACTTTTTATTTTGAAAAAATTTGAACATATTTTAAAATTGAAATAACACAATGAATCCCTACCTACCCACTACCCAGCTCAAATAATTACCAACAATTTCCCATTCTTATTTTATCTATTCCCCCTCCAACCTATGTAATGTTTCTGTAGATTATTACAAAGCAAATAGCAGGTATTGTATCATTTCACCTATAATATTCCAATATAAATCTCTAATAGATAACAACTTTTAAAAAGCATTACTTAGTAATATTTCATTGCAAATAATGTTACAAATAATGAAAAATAACATTACAAATAATCATATCATCTACTAATCTGTGTTCTATTTTCTTCTCTAAAAAAAAAATGTCCTGGGGCGCCTGGGTGGCGCAGTCGGTTAAGCGTCCGACTTCAGCCAGGTCACGATCTCGCGGTCCGTGAGTTCGAGCCCCACGTCAGGCTCTGGGCTGATGGCTCAGAGCCTGGAGCCTGTTTCTGATTCTGTGTCTCCCTCTCTCTCTGCCCCTCCCCCGTTCATGCTCTGTCTCTCTCTGTCCCAAAAATAAATAAAAAACGTTGAAAAAAAATAAAAATAAAAATAAAAAAATAAAAAAAAATGTCTTTTTAGTTATTTGAATCAGGATCCAATCAAGAGCCATGCTTTGTTTTTGGTTAATATGCCTCTCAACACCTTTTATAATGTTATATATTTATTGAGGATATTGGTTCATTTGTCCTGAAGAATTTTTCACATTCTTTTTTATTTTATTTTATTTTTTATTTTTTAAAATTCACATCCAAATTAGTTAGCATATAGTGCAACAATGATTTCAGGGGTAGATTCCTTAGTGCCCCTTACACATTTAGCCCATCCCCCCTCCCACAAACCCTCCTGTAACCCTCAGTTTGTTCTCCATATTTATGAGTCTCTTCTGTTTTGTCCACCTCCCTATTTTTATGTTATGTTTGCTTCCCTTCCCTTATGTTCATCTGCTTTGTCTCTTAAAGTCCTCATATGAGTGAAGTCATATGATTTTTGTCTTTCTCTGACTGACTAGTTTTACTTAGCCTAATACCCTCCAGTTCCATCCACGTAGTTGCAAATGGCAAGATTTCATTCTTTTTGATTGCTGAGTAATACTCCATTGTATATATATACACCACATCTTCTTTATCTATTCATACGTCGATGGACATTTGGCTCTTTCAATACTTTGGTTATTGTTGATAGTTCTGCTATAAGCATGGGGGTGCATGTGTCCCTTTGAAACAGCACATCCTGTATCCCCTGGATAAATGCCCAGTAGTACAATTGCTGGGTCGTATGGTAGTTCTATTTTTAGTTTTTTGAGGAGCCTCCATACTGTTTTCCAGAGTGGCTGCACCAGCTTGCATTCCCATCTTTCTTTCTTTCTTTCCCTTTCCTTTTCTTTTTTTTTAAGCATCCGACTTTGGCTCAGGTCATGATCTCACATTTCGTGGGTTTGCACCCCACACAGGGCTCTGTGCTGGCAGCTCAGAGCCTGGAACCTGCTTCAGATTCAGTGTCTCACTACGGTTACCTGGGTGGCTCAGTCAGTTAAGCATCTGATTTCAGCTCAGGGCATGATCTCACAGTTTGTGAGTTCAAGTCCCGCATCAGACTCTGTGCTGCTGACAGCTCAGAGCCTGGAGCCTGCTTCAGATTCTGTGTCTCCCTCTATCTCTGCCCTTCCCCACTCACACTCTGTCTCTCAAAAATAAACATTAAAAATTTTTAAATGTGTTTTTTAATGTTTTATTTATTTTTGAGAGAATGCAAGTGAGGGAGGGGCAGAGAGAGAGGGACAGAGGATCTGAAGCAGGCTCTGTGCTGACAGCAGTGACCCTGATGTGGGGCTCAGTCTCACCAACTGTGAGATCATGACGTGAGCCAAAGTTGGACGCTTAACAGACTGAGCCACCCAGGTGCCCTTCATTCAGTTTTCTTGAATAGCCTTCTCTTCAACCTGTAATGTGAAAAGAGTTCCCTTCTCTTTTTAAAGAAAACTCTTAATTTCTCTTCTTGCAGGTTCCTCTTGCTCCTGGCGCCGGGAAGCTGCCGGACAAAACCAGTCACGTGACATAACTGCGTGTTCCTCCTGAAGTTCCTGTCGGGGCAGTGGTGGAGGCAGACAGGACAGGGGAGGATGTGCTGGAGATCCTCCCAGCACTGCTGGATGCACTGGAGACAGAAGTTGTGCCCGCAGGCAATGGTCACTGGGTCTCTCAGGTAATCCAGGCAGAGGGGGCAGCTGGCCTCTGCGTGGAGCTCAGCCAGGGAGGCTGCAAAGGCCATTGGGTGGTCAGGGTTCCTGTGTGAGGAAAGTCCCTTAGAAATGTCTGGTTCTCTTGGTGCAAGGAAAAGTGAGAGGCTGATGGCTCCTTTGTTCTCACTCTCCTTCCTGGCAGGCGGCACCTAGCAAGCCACAGCCCCTACGTGTGCTCCTGCTTCATTCCCTTCAGACCCAGGGGAAGCTTCCATGAGAAGTCACAGCCCCAGCAGAGATGACCCTGCTACATCCTCCTCTTACCTCTCCTGCCCAGCCTAATTGGAGGACAGGAGGAATTTTATTGGTCAGGAAAGAACTATAATCCTTGTCACGAAGTTATTCCTGTGGGCAAGAAGATACTCCCATCTGAAACTGAAGTTCACCGAGCATAAATGCCATCCTTCCAGTACAGTCCCTACTTAAGTGTAATCAACATGCTGCTGCGGTGGAATTTTCCCCATAGATATATTCTAGTTAAGAAATGCAGTAGGAGTCTCCTGACCTCACAGCCATTGCAGTACATTGAGCTCCATAGAGACGGTGCTGGGGCGAGTGAGAGCCAGATGCAAAAGAGAAGTTCAAGAATCCCAATGCACCGGCGGGGGGGGGGGGGGGGGGGGCTCCTTCAGCCTTTTCCATGTTTTGTTCTGAGTATTAGCCAAAAAAATCAAAGGATAACCTCCCAGCCTATCCATTGGTGAGGGTGCAAAGAAACTAGGAGAGGGGCGCCTGGGGGGCTCAGTCAGTTAAGCGTCTGATTCTTTTTTTTTTTTTTTAACATTTATTTTTGAGAGACAGTGCGAACGGGGGAGGGGCAGAGAGAGGGAGACACAGAATCCAAAGCAGGCTCCAGGCTCTGAGCTGTCAGCCCAGAGCCCAATGTGGGGTTCGAACCCATGAACCATGAGATCATGACCTGAACTGAAGCCGGATGCTTAACTGATTGAGCCACCCAGGTGCCCCAAGTGTCAGACTCTTGATTTCTGTTCAGGTCATGATCTCATGCATTCCTGGGATTGAGACCCACATGGGGGCTCTCGGCTGCCAATGTGGAGCCTGCTTGTGATTATCTCTGTCTCAGCCCTTCCCCCGTGCATTCTCTCTCTCTCTCTCTCAAAATAAATAAACTTAAAAAAAAAAAAAAAAAACCGGGAGAGGGGCTCCCAGGTGGCTCAGTTGGTTAAGCTTCCGACTTCCAGCTTGGGTCGTGATCTCCTGGTTCGTGGTTTCGAGCCCTGCATCAGGCTCTGCACTGACAGCTCAGAGCCTGGAGCCCGCTTCACATTCTGTGTCTCCCTCTCTCTCTGCCCCTCCCCTGCTCATGCTGTGTCTGTCTCTGTCACTCTCAAAAACAAATAATAAACGTTAAAAACAAAACAAAACAAAACAAAACTGGAGAGTTGTGCAACAACACTACTGCAGATGGCAAGGAGCCTCAAGGAAAGAAAGCTGCTAAGCTGAAGGAAAAATATGAAAAGGATATTGCAGATATTGTGGATACAAAGGAAAGCCTGAGGCAGTTAAAAAAAAAAAAAGGAGTTTTAAGTCTGAAAAAAACAAGGAAAAGAAGAGGAAGAAGAGGAAGATGAAGAAGATGATGATGAATACATTGGTTCTGCGCAGTTTGTTTTTTCTTGTCTATAAAGCATTTAACCCCCCTGTACACAGCTCACTTCTTTTAAAGAAAAAACTTGAGGTGTAAGGCTGTGTAAGATTTGTTTTTAAGGGGCGCTTGGGTGGCTCAGTCAGTTAAGCATCCGACTCCTGATTTCAGCTCAGGTCATGATCTCCCAGTTTGTAAGTTCATGCATTTCTGGCAGGGCAGAGCCTGCGTGGGATTTTCACTCTCTCACTCTCTCTCTGCCCTTCCCCTGCTCTGGCTTTCTCTCTCTCTCTCTCTCTCTAAAAAAAAAAAAAAAAAAAAAAAGGAAGAAAAGAAAAAAGAAAAAACAAGATTTGTTTTTAAATTGTACAGTGTCTTTTTTTGTATAGTTAACACACTACTGAATGTATCTTTAGAGAGCCCTGTCCTAGTGGTATTTTCAATAGCCACTAACCTTGCCTGGTACAGTATGGGGGTTGCAAATTGGCATGGAAATTCAAAGAAGGTTCTTGTTGGTGCACAGCATAAATTAGTTATATATGGGGATGGTAGTGTTTTCATCTTTAGTTGTCTCTGATGCAGCTTATACAAAATAATTGTTGTTCTGTTAACTGAATACCACTCTGTAATTGCAAAAAAAAAAAAAAAAGAGGTTGCAGCTGTTTTTGTTGACATTCTGAATGCTTGTAAGTAAAAACATTTTTTATTTAAAAAATGTAGTAGGAAATAGAGTATGTATTGATATTATTATTTGTGTTTTGCTTCAAGTAAATACAGTGCACATGCAAACATTAAGGATAATAAAAGTAACCACAACTAAAAACAACTCAAATGGCCAACAAATGAGTGAATGGATCAAAAAATTATGGTACATCCTCATAATGGAATCATATTCGCAATAAAAAAAGAATGAACTATTATTAATTGTCACAACACAGAGGATCTCTATATCGAGTGAGACCCTCCAGCCAGACCCTATTCTTCCCGCCAAAAAAGTATATATTGTATTATTGTATATAAATTTTAAGAAAATGCAAACTAATCTATAGTAGCAGAGTACAGGTGAGTGGTTGGGGATGGGGTGGAGGAGTTATATAGTGTAGAGAAGGATTATAAAGGAGTGTGAGAAAATATTTAAGGTTGATATATGTATATGGAGTTACCATCTTGAATGTGGTGATGGAATCATGGATGTATACACGTTAAAATTTACCAAATTTTATCCTACAAAAACCTGTTGTTAGTTTTACGTCAATTATACCTCAAACAGCTATTTAAAAAAAAAAAAAAGATAAAACTCTTTCCTATTATGCACACATATTTTATCTTCGGTTAACTGTTAGTTAAGTAACTTCCTATCTGTTCCTCTAGTCACCTCATAAGGTGGCCTATCATCTATGTTGGCAAGCAACACTGCTTATGATAAAAATGACCTCTAATTGGTAAATTGCATTTGGACTGGGAGAACTAAAACTGGGAAATTGCATTTGGACTGGGAAATCCCCTGATTGGAATACTATAGCTTTGGCCTTTGTTGAGTATGGTGATCTTGTAATTAGAATTATCCTTTGAAGGGACCACAGAAACTATACATGAGGCTCTTCAGCCAGGGTGATTCTCTCACTTCCCCAGTTGTGGATCAGGTCTCTCTAATGCTGATTTGTCACCTGGTTGTAGAGGGGGTGGGAGGAGGGATGAGGACTCCCACTGAAGAAAGGTATTTCACACTGCCCTGCTGGCAGGCTTTGATACATGTTGCATATCCTTCTGATCTGATAATAAATATGGCCTACAATTGTCTTGTGAATCAGAATGTGTTGTTACTCAAAATTGCCTGGTGCAACAAGAAAATCAGGCAAATATGAACACTGACTGAATATGTGATTAAAACAAAGAATTAGTTAATTTTGTATGTATGTGATGATGAAAATGTAATTTAAAAAAAAGTCCCTATCTTTGAAGATAAAGCTCAAATATATACATGTGAAGTGACATATAGGGAATGTTGTCTAGAATTTGCTTCCATATAATTAGGGGGAAAAGGAGGAAAGAAGATGGCAAATGGATAACAGAAGATCACCAAAGAGTTGGTAAGTGCTGAAGCTAAATGATGGGTACATGGGGGTTCATTTACTAACCTATCCATTTTTTAAAACATTTTTTAATGTTCATTTTTGAGAGCGAGAGAGACAGAACATGAGTGGGGTAGAGGCAGAGAGAGACACAGGGAGACACAGAATCCAAAGCAGGCTCCAGGCTCTGAGCTGTCAGCACAGAGCCCGATGCAGGGTTTGAACTAATGAGCTGTGAGATCATGACTTGAGCTGAAGTCGGACGTCCAACCGACTGAGCTACCCAGGCGCCCCTAATCCCTCCATTTTTGAATATGTTTAAATTTTTTTTGTTCTAGCTCTTCCATTGAGAATGTGGAAAGGATATCCAAATTACTGACGGAAGGTACTAGAGAGCAGACCAGTCTGTCAGATCTGAGAGGCCAAAATCCTGGAGTGGCCTCTCTTTGTGTCTCTTAAGGGATGAGGGCATTCTCTGCATGGGGAGTAGATTTCTATGTCCTTTTTCTGTCATTTTTTGTTCTGTGTGTGTGTGTGTGTGTGTGTGTGTTTGGTTTCTATTTTCATATCTAGTGTGTAAACACAATTTGTAAACCATTTCCATCTGTGCAACCCCTCCCTATTCACTCACTGCCTTTAGTCATAATCTCTCCTCTTGTATCAGTTTATGTCTCTGTTACGTTATCCTGTCAGCATACAAATGAGGTGTCCTTGCTCCCATCCCAAAAGGGAATCCTTTTCTGATTTCACTCCTCTCAGTCCTGCTCCCATCTCATTCCTCTGGTCTTTTTACAGCAAAACTCCTTGAGAATTTTCCTCTATTTCCCCATTCCTCAGTCAAGGAGCCTAAATCCTTACCACGACCTGTGGGACCCAACATGTACTCTCCCTTCCCATTTTTCTGGCTTCACCTCCGAACTTCTCTGTCTCTGGTTCCATCTGCTCCAGCATTCTGGCCTCCTCGCCATTCCTTGGACACTTTCCATGCATTCTTATCAAATATTTAATCCACTGAATAAATACTGAGATTCTACCATATGCCAGCTATTTAGGAGATAAAATGTGTGAGGAAGTAGTATTATTATTGCCTCTGTTGTAAAAAAGAGAAAACAAGACTCTAAGAGGTTATAAATAATTTTCCCAGGGTCTTACAACATGATTGAAATACTGTAAAATAATAAAAAGGTTGTTTACATAATAATATATTTGTACCTGTATTTGTAGCTGTTTTCAGGTACAATATTTAGCGACAAGGAAAAGAGCCCAAAGTGGGGGTCACTGAGAAGCAGCTCACACTAACCCCCCTTACTCACATCCTCCTCACTCTCCTAGTCCAGGTCTAGCCAGGGACACAGAGATATGGGGCGGTGTCCACAGCCACAGATGGAACAACCCCTCTCTTGTTTCTCCAGAACTACATCCCCTTCTGGATCGGACTAAAGTATCCACACTGCAAGCCAAGTGTTTTTTTGTTTGTTTGTTTTTTGGGTTTTTGTGTGTGTTTGGTTGGTTTTGGGGTAAAAAAAAAAATTGTTTTTTCTTAATGTTTTATGTATTTTTGAAAGAGAGAGGCAGAGTGCAAGCAGGGGAGGGGCAGAGAGGGAGACACAGAATCCGAAACAGGCTCCAGGCTCTGAGCTGTCAGCACAGAGGCCCGCGCAGGGCTCCAACTCAGGAATCGAAATCATGACCTGAGCTGAAGTCAGTAGCTTAACTGACAGAGCCACCCAGGCGCCCCTGTTTTTGGATTTTTTTTTTTTTAATGTTTGTTTATTTATTTAGAGAGGGTGGAGAGGCAGAGAGAGAGAGAGGGAAAGAGACAGAATCTCAAGCAGCCTCCATGCTCAACCCGAAGCCCCATGCAGGGCTCTATCCCAACTGTGAGATCATGAGCTAAGCCAAAATCAAGAGTCCAAAGCTCAAGTGACTGAGCCACCCAGGCGCCACAAGCCAAGTGGTTTTTTAAAGATGAATCTAATCTTTTCTCCCCCCAAACACTCAATATGCACGTAAAGCTTCCCAGGTCCCCCTGATTAGAGTCTCTTCATCCATCATGGACTGTCAGAGCCCCAAGCTGCTTCCTTCTTAGAGGGAACCCAGTGGAATGAGGCATTTCTGAGTCTTTGGATCAAGTCTGGATCCTGGACTCCGGCTCCCCGGATGCAGGCAAGTCCGATTTGACCCGACAGACGCCCAACACAGAGTTTTTGTCCCATGGTAAAGAATCCCAAAACCCGCGGAGGGTGCGGACCCGGGGACCTGCACTCCCCGTCACTCAGGTGACTCTGAGGAACCCTCCTCTGCACCCTGAGACCGGGCGAGGCGCCCTCCCAGGACATCCCACGCCCAGCCCTGGCTGGCGCAGTCGTCCCCGCTGACTTCCGTGCAGGCCCGGCACCCTTCCTGAGGCCCTGCTCACTTGTGGCCCGCTTGAGCGACCTGGTCCACTCTGTGCCACTTGCAACTCTACTCCTAATGATGAGCAGCTCTTACACTTCCGTGGCCTGCCGCCACCCCCGGCCCACCGCGGTGCTACTGCCCAGACCAAATGCCCAGAATTGAGGGCTGCTTCCTTCCCTTCAGCGCGCAGACGTGTATTGTCTCTCTAGTCAAAAGAACCAACCTGCCAGTCACTGTCAAGGTGGCAGTCAGCCCCGTTCCCCTTCAAAACCGGGTAGGGAGTGCGCTTTCCTGGGGCCTCTGTAGAGCGTCAGGGGGAGGTGGACATCCTGGCAGGGCATGGAAAGGAAGGTGTAGAATCCGACTTGTTTAGGGGGAAGTATACAGATTTTGTATCGGGGGAAGCATGGTGTGTTGTTTTCAAAAACATTCAGATGTGTTGAGAGGGAGTAATCTCCAAAACAAAAACAAAAACAAAAACAAAAACAAAAAACTACTCTTTTTAGTCCACACCTGCCTGGTAACTGCTGCTGAATCTTGACCTTCTGTCCTGTGCTTTGCCTCCATCTTCTGAGTAGATCCAGTCATCTCCTTTTTTTTTTTCCTTTTTTTTTTTTTTTAATGTTCATTTATTTTTGAGAGAGAGAGAGGCAAGAGCGTCAGCTGGGGAGAGAGAGAGGGGGGGGAGACATAGAATCTGAAGCAGGCTCCAGGCTCCAAGCTGTCAGCCTAGAGCCCAACTCTGGCCTCAAGCTCAGGAACCGCAAGATCATGACCTGGTCCAAAGTCAGACCCTTAACGGTCGGAGCCACCCGAGCACCAGGATTCAGTCATCTCCTTATCAGCTTGTTCATTTGGCCTTCTACTCAACAGACTTTAAGTGCTCACTTTGTTTAATTATTAGAATCGTAGAACACAGAGACAATAGCCAGTGTCAAAACCAGACATCTGACCATCTAGGGAGAAGAGAGGCAATGCAGATTTTGCCCTGTTTTCTGTGAGGATGACCATCCATTCTGGAGAGAGGATAAGGCGTTTCTTTTCATCACGAGCACAAAGCCCTGTCTTCCAGACCTGTGCACTGAATAGCGCATAGCACCATCTGCTGGAAAACTTGAAAATCACACTGCCGTTCGGTTCTAAAACTTCACATAGACCAAAAATAATGTAGGGATATTCAGTCCTCTAGTGGCCACTGCAGCAGGTGCCCAAGATCCTAGAGCTGTAAAGCTTCCTGCCCTTGGTCTATCCTGGAAGTGGTCTGTGCACATTAGGCTGTCCATTCCCTCCTTTTTGTTGTTGTTGTTTTTTAATATTTGCTTATTTCTGAGAAAGAGATTGACAATGCACGAGCCAGGAAGGGGCAGAGAGAGAGACACACACACAGAATCTGAAGCAGGCTCCAGTCTCTGAACTGTCAGCGCAGACCCCAACGCGGGCTCGAACCCACGAACCGTGAGATCATGACCTGAGCTGAAGTTGGACGCTTGACCTACTGAGCCACCCACAACTGAGCCACCCAGGCACCCTTTCCATTCCCTTTTAAACTACAAACAAGAGCTTAAGTGTTGTACAACTTCCCCTCTCCCCTTTTGTTCACTTAACACATGGTCTTAGAAATGTTCCCATATCAGCACTGATATTTCACTCTTTTGGGTCAATTTTGAGCAAAAGCCTAAAATGGAAAATGTATTCATGGTGGAAAAAGAAAATTTTTGGAGAAAGGATATCCTTCCTGCTAGGTCAGTGTTTCCTCCAGTATTTTTTCATACCTTTTCATTTTCAAATAAAAGCCACCATTTACTGAGTACTTTACTATATTAGGGACCCTGTGCTCTATGCATTATTCAGATATACCATGGAAGCTTCACGGGAATTCTGTACTATAGAAAAAACTGTCTCCCATAAAACAAAAGTGGATAGGGAGACTTAGAATGGTGACTTAGGGCCACAGGGATGGAGCTCACCTCTCTGGGCTGCCACAACAATCTCTCTTTCAAAATGTTTATAGATGTGTAATTTTTTTTACCCCTTGACCTGCTAATTCCTGGTTTGAGAATACTCTCCCTTAAAAAAAATCAAAGGAGAGGAAAATCCTGATTTGTAAGAAGACTTCATGTGTGCAGTTTTTTATCAAATGTAAAGATTAGAAATGAGCCGTGTTCAGGAGAAACAGAATGAGCTCAAGCCTTGGTGTTAAGACAGGGAAACTAAAGGGACCCTGTTAAAAAATGGTCTTTTTTGAAAAATGCCCTTTTTTTTGCTCCTTTTCCTGCTTCTGTTTTGGCTAGGACCCACAGCCTGGGCCTTACACCCACCTTAAAGAGAAGATAATGTATGTTCTCCTTGTAAAGGTCAAGGAGTTACTGATTTCTTCGTAGTCTTCCAGCATAATAGATAACATCTAAAGAGCGATCAGGAGTGGTCATCATGAAGGTTTTCCAAGACCACTGATTCACCAAGACCCCTGGCTTCAGGGCAGAAGTGATCTACGGAGGGCACCTCAACATTTGTTTCTGTTTCTGGATTGCTGAGAAGACATGTGTACCAGACCTCCATCTTCACTAGAAACCCCAGGCCCCAAGTAAAAAGGAAACTCACTCTCTTTCCTTTCCGAATCTTCTGGATGCTCTGTTTATATCTAATCTTTCTCTAGCTCTTTGATAAACTCTGTGCTCCTCACTTCCTGTCCGCTTGCCTTTGATTGCTATCCTGCATGAAGCCAGGGACCTCTTGACTGGTCCTACAAGACACCCCTCTGGGTCTTCAGACCCAGCCAGCCTGCATCAGTGTGATCTTGGTTCTGTTAGTTACTAGCCAGGTGTCTCATGAAAAGTTACTTGAACCTCAGTTTCCTCTTTGGCCACATAAATGTAAGATGAAAGTCACAGTGATGTTAACAACAAAAGGGCATATATATCATTCTAGTAATAGGTATAATATAATTACTCTATAAGTGATATTAGTGTCCCACAACAAGCAAATAGGTAAAGAAAGTCGTAGATTATAAACAAACTCAGAGCATAAAGGGAACTTAACAATTACTGTCCGCCAAATCTTTTTCTTAAAGAATGTTATCCTTTACAGACTGATGGAAGTGCCTAGAACTTATGCATAGTTTTACTCCATCTACAGACATGATATGGTGTGAACACTTCCAATATTCTGATTTTGAGGAGAGTGGGAGCAAAGATAGGAAGGAGATTGTTCTGTGCAATTTAAAAATATTTTCTTTTTAAAGATGTTTATTTATTTTGGGAAAGAGAGGGAGAAAGAGAATCTCAAGCAGGCTCCATACTCAGCTGGGAGCTGACTCAAGGCTTGATCTCAGTACCGTGAGATCATGACCTGAGCCGAAATCAAGAGTCAGATGTTTAACCGACTGAGACACCCAGGCATCCCTATTTCTTTTTCTTTCTTTCTTTTCTTTCTTTCTTTCTTTCTTTCTTTCTTTCTTTCTTTCTTTCTTTCTTTCTTTTTCTTTCTTTCCTTCATATAATTTTTGTCACGTTAGCTAACATACAGTGTATACAGTGTGCTCTTGGTTTCGGAGTAGATTCCCATGGTTCATCACTTACATACAACATCCAGGGCTCATCCCAACAAGTGCCCTCCTCAATGCCCATCACCCATTTTTCCCCTCTCCTCTGCACCACCCCCCCCCATCAACCCTCAATTTGTTCTCTGTATTTAAGAGACTCTGAAACTACTTTTTCCCCTTCTCCTCCCCCATGGTCTTCTGTTAAGTTTCTCAAGTTCCACACATGAGTGAAAACATATATCTGTTGTTCTCTGACTGACTTATTTCTCTTAGCATAATACCCTCGAGTTCCATCTGCATTGTTGCAAATGGCAGGATTTCATTCTTTCTCATTGTCAAGTAGTATTCCATTGTATATATAAACCACATCTTCTTTATCCATTCAGCAGTTGATGAACATTTGGGCTCTTTCCATGATTTGGCTATTATTGAAAGTGCTGCTATAAACATTGGGGTACAAGTCAGGCACCCCTATTTCTAAATCAAGTACCTGTAGAAGGTAATTTATACAATACAAAAGGGTACAATTTTTTTTAAGTGACTGTCAGAACTTGCTCCAACTCACTATTTCACTCAATTCCACCAATCCATCTTTCTTGGTGCAGACACTCTTATTTTTATACACTTTGGGTTTTTTTTTAATTTCAGACTTACAAAAAAATTAAAATAATAGTATAATTAACACCTATACACCAATCCCTTCGATTGTCCAATGAACATGTTTGCCATATTGCTTTCCCTCTATATATCCATTTTATCTGTTAATACGTTATGCTAAAGCATTTGAAAGTAAGTTTCAGACACCATGACACTTTCCCACTAAATACTTAAGATTTAACATCCTAAAAATGAGAATGTCTCCTATGTTACCACCATAGAATTATTGTGATTAAGAAATGTGATTTTAACTAATACATAATGTCAACTTTTCCAAGTATTCCAAAGCTATCTCAAATTTATTTTCAAAATTCAAATTTCAATTAATGTTTATACATCATAATTTTGCTTCAGTCTTTTTTAATCTAGGAAAGTTTCTTTGACTTAAAAAAAAATGTTTATTTATTTATTTTGAGAGAGAGAGAGAGAGAGAGAGGGCAATCAGGGGAGGGACAGAGAGAGAGGGAAATGGAGAATCCCAAGCTCTGCACTAACAGTGTCCCGACGTGGGGCTCGAACTCAGGAACCCTGACATCATGACCTGAGCTGAAACCCAGAGTCAGATGCTTAACCAGCTGAGCCACACCAGTGCTCTTCTTTGACTTTTTTTTTTTTAATGTTTATTTATTTTGGAGAGAGAGAGAGAGAGAGAGAGAGAGAGAGAGAGAGACAGAGCATGAGCAGGGGAGGGGCAGAGAGAGACACACACAGAATCTGAAACAGGCTCCAGGCTCTGAGTTGTTAGCACAGCACTTGATGTGAGGCTCGAACTCATGAACTGAGAAATTATGACCTGAGCTGAAGTTGAACGCTTAACCAACTGAGCCACCCAGGCGCCCCTGATTTTTTTTTCTTTTGCTTTTGTTCTCCACATCAAGCCAGCCAGGAGTGAAACCTTTTAAATGTTTGATATAGGGGCGCCTGGGTGGCTCAGTTGGTTAAGCGTGGGGCTTTGGCTCAGGTCATGATTTCATGGTTCGTGGGTTCAAGCCCCAAGTCGGGCTCTGTGCTGACAGCTCAGAGCCTGGAGCCTGCTTCGAATTCTGTGTCTCCCTCTCTCTCTGGTCCTCCCCCGCTCATGCTCTCTCTCTCTCCTTCAAAAATAAATAAATAAATAAATAAATAAATAAATAAATAAATATTTTAAATAAATATTTGATATTAAACTTTTGGGGGTGTACATTAAGAATTTTTTTTCTAAGTTTATTTATTTTGAGAGAGAGCATGAGTAGAGGAGGGGCAGGGAGACAGAGAGAGACAGAGAGAGAAAATCTCTAGCAGGCTCTTGTGCTATCAGCTCAGACCCTGACTCAGGGCTTGAACCCACCAACTGTGAGATAATGACCTGAGCCAAAACCAAGATTTGGATGCTTAACCAACACCCCTGGGGGTGTACATTTTAAGAGCTATGAAGGATCTGAGATTTTTTGAGCTAACAGGTTAGCCTGTCCCTGTTTCATGGATGCTGGCAGAAGATACCATCACCTTGGATCAGACATGAAGTACATTCTTACTCATGCTAAATTTTACATTAACAATGACACCTCATGTCCCCCCATCCCAGGGGGTAGACTTAGATGAATGATGTGCACACAGTGAATTGGCATGACAGAGTTGAACCTCAAGTTCGGGATATCCCAATCTTCTCTACTAGGATGTAAGCAAACTTGCCCAAACTTTGCCCCACAGGGAAGTATCATCTTTATCATAGCGTATAGCCACTGTACCTCCCTCGCTGGAGAGCAATTCTATCTCTGTCTTCCTAAGCACTTCCTCTAATATCTTGTTAGGTTCTCTAGTCTAGAACCAAAAGGCAGTTAGTGTCTCTGCTCACAAGATATGCAAAAATCCAAGAGACCCATAGAGTGATCTTCTAACATTAAACAGATCAAGAAGAAGCAGTAAAATAGGAATTGAGACTTCTGTGGGCTTGGAAGCCTGGATCTTTGATGAAAGTATTAAGAATGATCCTGAGATGCCTGGGTGGCTCAGTTGGTTAAGCGTCTGACTCTTGATTTTGGCTCAGGTCATGATCTCACGGCTGCGCGATCAAGCCCTAAGATTCTCTCTCTCCCTCTGGTCCTCCTCCCTTCATGCTCACTCAAGTGTTCTCTTTCAAAAAACAAAAAAACAAAACAAAAAAAGAACAATCCTAGTGGTGTGGGGGATGAAGATGTGAAGACAGAATTGAGGATACTTCAAGCAATGGTCTTCAGCAGTGGTTCTCAAAGTGTCCTCTCTAGAACAACAGCATCAGGACCACCTAGGAATTTATTAAAAATACAAATTCTTGGGGCGCCTGGGTGGCTCTGTCAGTTAAGTGTCCAACTTTGGCTCAGGTCATGATCTCATGGTCTGTGAGTTCGAGCCCCTCGTCGAGCTCTGTGCTGACAGCTCTGAGCCTGGAGCCTGCTTCGGATTCTGTGTCTCCCTCTCTCTCTGCCCCTCCCCCACTCGCACTCTGTCTCTCTGTAAATTAAATAAACACTAAATAAATTTTAAAAAATCTATACAAATTCTTGAGTCCCACTGAAAACCTAAGGAATCAGAAAGTCAGGGGATATGGATAGTGGAGAACAGAAATCAATCTGTTATTAAAAGCCTCTCAGGAGGGCTCCTGGGTGGCTCCTTTGGTTAAGTTTCTGACTCTTGATTTCAGCCCAAATCGTGATCTCACAGTTTGTGAGAGCTGGCTCTGCTCTGACAGTGCAGATCCTGCTTGGAATTCTCTCGTTCAGTCTCTCTGCCCCTCCCCCACTTGCTCTCTTTCTCTCTCTCAAAATAAATAAATAAACATTTTTTTTTTAAAGCCTATCAGATGCTTCCGGTGCATCCTAAAGTTTGAGAACCTTTCATCTGGAAATTGCATTTGAAGGAAGCTTAGAATGTCCCCCCAAAAGATGCTTCTTTGACATAAAAGTTATTTTGAGCTGAAAGCAATTAAGAAGCCACAAACTGGGGCACCTTGGTGGCTCAGTCAACTAAGCATGACTTCGGTTCAGGTCATGGTCTCGAGGTTTGTGAGTTCAAGCATTCAAGCCCTTCGTCTAGCTCTGTGCTGACAGTTCAGAGCCTGGAGCCTGCTTCGAATTCTGTGTCCCCCTCTCTCTCCGCCCCTCCCTCTGCTCTCACTCTGTCACTCTCTCTCTCTCAAAAATAAACATTAAAGGAGCGCCTGGGTGGCTCAGTCGGTTAAGCGGCTGACTTCGGCTCAAGTCATGATCTCACGGTTTGTGAGTTCGAGCCCCCTGTCGGGCTCTGTGCTGACAGCTCAGAGCCTGGAGCCTGTTTCAGATTCTGTGTCTCCCTCTCTCTCTGACCCTCCCCCGTTCATGCTCTGTCTCTCTCTGTCTCAAAAATAAATAAACGTTAAAAAAAATTAAAAAAAAATAATAAAATAAACATTAAAAAAAAAGAAGCCACAAACCCAGAGAGGCTCTTTTTTTTTTTTTTTTCTGCCTACAGGTGGTATATAAATTGTTTTACTGGAGGCGGAAGCTTATCAGCTCAGAGAGGACACCAGAGGAATTTGTAAGCAATCTCTATTCTGTTAACTCCCTTCCATATATTTACTTCCCACATTGTGCAACCCTAGGAAACCTAAAATGATTTTTCTTTGTCCTCTCCTTTGTTTATAAATGTATTGTTCTAATTGAAGACACTATATAAACTGGGATTAAACCGCCATGTTTTGTTAATTTTCCTTAAGGTTTCTCCAGCTAGAAGGAAGGGCAGCATGACCAAATGAACTATCTTTCTCCTTCTAAGATGTCTTTTTGTTTAAGACTCCCAGCTGAAAACCCAGTTGGGTGGAGGATAAGTTTTGCCGCCCCCTACACATTCAAAGCAAACAGTTCAGTCCCCACCCTATTGAAAGATTTCCTCTGAATGAAGTTCCTTACCATGACAAAGGAAATGATTATGTCACAGAAGAGGGAGGGGAAACCTGTGTTAAAAGAGAAACTAAATCCCACCCACCCCCTACCCTGGATGCACACTGAGAGGTAACACTCTCTGACTGAAGACTGAATATTTTCTAATGGAGTTACTTTTCAGAGTTAAGAGCCAGGAAATAAACGAACATCGGAGAACTCAAAGGCCTTATTCTCAATATGCTCCATCAATGTCAACCACTCCTAAAGACTTCAACTACTTTGTCTCTTGTACAGAGTCTCAAGCCAGTGCTTTTACTTTAAATTTCTTCCCTATGGGTCGCCTGTGTGGCTCAGTCGGCTAAGCGTCTGACTTCAGCTCAGGTCATGATCTCCCAGTTCGTGAGTTCAAGCCCCGCGTCGGGCTCTGGGCTGACAGCTCGGAGCCTGGAGCCTGCTTCAAATTCTGTGTCTCCCTCTCTCTCTGCTCCTCCCCTGCTCACGCTCCGTCTCTCTATCCTTCAAAAATAAATAAAAACATTAAAAAAAATAAATTTCTTCCCTATATGTCAAATCAGTAAGTTCAATTGGAAAGTAGACATTTCCCTGTCTTAATGGTACCAGACACTCATTGTGTTCAAGACTGAAGTTCCCTCGCCATTCAATCCTGTCCTTACCCAGTGCTTGTTATTTCAGTGACTGGACGGGAGCTCTTTCTCTTCCCCTCCACATCCCATCATTTCCCAATGTCTGTATGTCCACTTCTAATCTCATTCCACCACCTGCTTCAGGACACCATGATTTCTACTAAAAGCCTTCTACCAATCCAATTTGGTGTGGGACCCAAGGAATTTAACAAAAATCCTCTACCCCTGGACAAGCAGAGCAAGACTGACTCCATTTTGTGCTACACCCACCATCTCATGTATAACCCCCACATGACCTACTTATTGCTTAAGACACTCCCCCACCCTAGTCAAGCCGCTGAGCACACCCTTACTGGAAACCGGCTCATTTAGGAATGCGGAACCCCTAACCTCCAAAGAATGTAAACCCCGCCTTTTGCTCTCCAAAGTTTCGCGCCAGTTCTTAAATCCCGCCTTTTGCCTGCCAAATTTGCGTGCCAATTCTGACCAGAGTGATAGCCTAGTTCAAACAGTTACTATAGGGTAAATTGTAATTCAATTGGCCACCTGCGTGTGGACTGACATGACTGTGCAACTTTTTGTGTGTGTTACAATCTCATTGGCCACTGGCCCCTATAAAACTGCCAAGCCTCTTAACCTAGGGGTCCAAGTCCCTGCTCCGCTGTGTCAGGTATACTTGGGTCCAAGCTCAAGCTTGCAAATAAACCCTCATGCATTTGCATCAGTATCGGCTCCTTGGTGGTCTCTCGGATTCAAAATCAGGGGGCATTACACTGGCGGCTGCATTTTACCCCGCCTCATCCAACCAACTCCATAATCTAATCTCTAAAATGCAGAGAGATCATTTTAAAACCATCTTCTGCTTATGATGTCCCTAGGCTTAAAAATGTGCTGGCAAGTTTCCATTGCTCTTGGGTCAAAATCCCAAAATTTTTTTTTTTTTTTTAATTTTTCTTCAACGTTTATTTATTTCACAGAGAGAGTAAGAGCATAAGCAGGAAAGGGGCACAGAAGATCTGAAGCAGACTCTGTGCCGACAGCAGAGAGCCATATGTGGGGCTCAAACCCACATGATCATGAACTGAGCTGAAGTCAGATACTTAACCAACTAAGCTACCCAGGTGCCCCAAAACCCCAATTCTTTTTTTTTAATTTTTTATTATATTTTTATTTATTTATTTATTTATTTATTTTTAATGTTTATTTATTTTTGAGACAGAGAGAGACAGAGCATGAACAGGGGAGGGTCAGAGAGAGAGGGAGACACAGAATCTGAAACAGGCTCCAGGCTCTGAGCTGTCAGCACAGAGCCTGATACGGGGCTCGAACTCACGGACCGCGAGATCATGACCTGGGTCGAAGTCGGACGCTCAACCGACTGAGCCACCCAGGCAGTCCCCAAAACCCCAATTCTTAACATGGCTTTATGTTAACTGTCCTTTGCCTCACACACTTGCTTTATGGAAGCTAATTCTCTGTGCCCCCATTCCAGAATGAAACACTGACCATAACTTCTCAGTTTACCAAAGTACATGGGCTTTTGAAGGTATATTTCTCATCTCTGAATTCACTTCTAACCTTAATCTACTGGGTTAAGAGAGGAAGTCGCCGGTGCAACTGGACTGACGCGAGTCTGCTCCTTGGTGAGTTACCAAGAGAGACTACAACATTAGAGTTGTCACACAAATCAATCTTTATTTGCAGCAAATAAGGACATCACGGAGAATAATTTCCAAAGCCACGACTCCCCAAACAGGAGTGAATGGGTTCTTTTTATTTAGGTCTTAGGATGAATATTTAGAAAAGAAGTTTTGTAAAAATGGGCATAAAGTTGTGGAGGCATACTTAGAAAAGATGTCTACACATGCATCATATGCTATTTAAAATTTTTTTTTTTCAACGTTTATTTATTTTTGGGACAGAGAGAGACAGAGCATGAACGGGGGAGGGGCAGAGAGAGAGGGAGACACAGAATCGGAAACAGGCTCCAGGCCCTGAGCCATCAGCCCAGAGCCTGACGCGGGGCTCGAACTCACAGACCGCGAGATCGTGACCTGGCTGAAGTCGGACGCTTAACCGACTGCGCCACCCAGGCGCCCCCATCATATGCTATTTTAATGAAGCTTGTGCTTCATAAGGTGGAGAGTTTAATATTATAATGAAGCAGAGGTAATTGTTGGACATTTCTTGGCTCCTCAGTGCAGGGCATTGACTTGGTAGCTGAGGTCAAGTTGGTTTAAGCTGGCTTAGGCTGGCTAGTTCTTAACAAAGCCAGAATAGCTAGGTGGTCTAGACCACCTAGTAAGTGGTCTAGGGTTATTCTATGGTCTAAGACCATTTGGGCAAAGGAATTCTGGGCCTTGCTTGTCTATAGGCTGTAACCTTGTCAGTTGACCTTGAACCCAGGCTTCCTCCTAGACAGCTAATGTATTTATTGGTGGGGCCTGAAAAGAAACAATCGATCCTTAGGGAGAAACAGTTTTCTGAAAAACAAGTTTTAAATTTTCTGCTAGCTTTACTTTCATTAACCCTATGGGCATGGTTTCAACAGGGGCTCCAAAGTAGAGGGATTTCTTAATTAAGTTATCTACCTGATGCTTCTGTTTTATTTATTTTTTAAGTTTATTTATTAATTTGGGGGGGGGGGTAGAGAGGCAATGGGAGAGAGAGAGAATCCCAAGCAGTCTGCACACTGTTAGTGCAGAGCCCAACACAGGGCTGGATCTCAGGAACTGTGAGATCACAACCTGACTCGAAACCAAGAATCAGATGCTCAACAGACTGAGCCACCCAGGCACCCTGCTCCTGTTTTATTTTTATTTTGGTTGTGCTGCATGATTTGCCCTCAGTGTTGTTTGTTTGTTTTTTCCTTCCACTTCCTGTATTTTCTATTGGCCAGTTGTAGTGGATGCTGTTCACTCACTCTCCCAACTGCTATGCGTGTTGGAAGCTGCCATGCCCACAGTTGGAATTCTCTTGGGTATAGCTGCATCTAATAACTTGTTGCTGCAAAGATCAGAGTCTGGGCCGTGTACAGCGAAGCCGCCTTTGACAAAATTTTCCAGTATAGGTACATTTGAATCTGAAGACACATGTGGGGTTCCCTGGCCACATGCCTCAGTAAAGATGATTATTTGTGACTGGCATAATGGTGGCAGGCAAGTAGAAGGATAAAAATAGCTATTGTGGGGGCGCCTGGGTGGCTCAGTCGGTTGCGCGTCCAACTTCGACTCAGGTCGTGATCTCACAGTTCGTGGGTTCGAGCCCCACGTCGGGCTCTGTGCTGAAAGCTCAGAGCCTGGAGCCTGCTTCTGATCCTGTGTCTCCCCCTCTCTCTGCCCCTTCCCCACTCATGCCCTGTCTGTCAAAAATGAATAAATGTTTAAAAAAATTGTTTTTTTTAAATAGCTATCATGGGCACCCCAGTGGCAACTTTAGTAAAGTTATTTAATCTTCACAACAACCCAGTGTTTTTCATGATTGTACTGAACATACTTAAAAATATTAGGGAACAATTTGCAAATGACATCCAGAACCTTTTAAATTAATTATTTCTTTATTTTTGAAAAGTTATTTATTTTTGAGAGACAGAGAAAGAGCACGAGAAGGGGAGGGGTAGAGAGAGAAGGAGACCCAGAATCCAAAGCCAGCTCCAGGCTCTGAGACGTCAGCACACAGCCCGATGCAGGGCTTGAACCCATGAACTGCGAGATCATTACCTGAGCCGGAGTCGGACGCTTAACTGACTCAGCCATGCAGGTGTCCCACAGAACCTTTTTTTAAAAAACTGAATTTAGGGTCATTTGGTACCTCAGTCGGTTAAGTCCCTGACTCTTGATCTCAGCCTTGCTCATGATCTCACCATTGTGGGACTGAGCTCCAGGTTGGGTTCCATGCTGATTGTAGAGCCTGCTTTGATTCACTCTCTTTTCCTCTGGCCCTCTTCCCCACTCATGCTCTTTCTCTCTCTCTCAAAAAATTAATTAATTAATTAATTAATTAAGAATTAATGTAAAGTGCATACTGCTGCATGAAGTACTCAGTTTTTGTTCGATTAATATTATTAGAATTGTCATATGACCAGAGAAGAAATATTTAAAAACATGAAAATACCGATGAGTCAAATAATCAGCCTTAATCTCACCACCTAGATATAATCAGTAGTCATATTCTCAACAGTACACTTTCAGAAATTTTGTATATCTATATATTTATGTTTTTGTATGTGAGGGATTGTTTAACATAAATGGTAGTATATTCTACACACATTTCCTTAACCTGATTCCCTCCACTTAACAATACATAATATGGTGTCCTTTAATATTGTAACGTTGTTTCTTTTTTTTAATTTTTAAAAATTTTATTTACTTTATTTTATTAAAAAAAATTTTTAATTTTGTTTAAATCAAAGTTAATTAACATAGAGTGTAATAATAATTTCAGGATTAGAATTTAGTGAATTGTCACTTACGTATAACACCCAGGGCTCAGCCCAAGAAGTGTCCTCCTTAATGCCCATCACCCATTTAGCCCATCCCCCACCCAACACCCCTCCAGCAACCCTCAGTTTGTTCTCTGTATTTAAGAGTCTCTTATGGTTCAATTCCTTCTCTGTTTTTATCTCATTTTTCTTTCCCTTCCCCTATGTTCATCCATTTTGTTTCTTAAATTCTCCATATGAGTGAAATCATATATTTATCTTTCTCTGACTGACTTATTTCACCTAGTATAATACACTCTAGTTCCATCCACATTAATTTGTATTTATTTCAGAGAGAAAGAGAGCATGCAAGTGGGGGAGAGGGGCAGAAGGACAGAGAGAGAATCCCAGTGGAGCCTGATGTGGGGCGTGATCCCACAAACCCAGGATCATGACCTAAGCCAAAAATGAAGAGTCAGACGCTCAATGGACTGAGACACCCAGGAGCCCCATAACATTGTTTCTTTAAATGGAAATTCTATTTTTGTTGAAAAAGTAATATATATTGGTTATAAAACAAACAACAGAACATATGGAAAGGACAAAAAGACAAGTCTACCAATACCCTCTAATAATCATTGTTAATGATGTAATTGAAAACGTTTTGTACCATATCAACCATCTACCCACAATATAATTTTTAATGATTATTAATAATTATTAATATTAATTAACATATCAATTAATAATTAATAATTGGTTATTAATAATTAACATTAATGTTAACCCACAATCCATTAACCCATATTTATTAATGCATTAATTAATTATTAATAATTAATAATAAACATTAATTAAGAATATGTATTTCCATATAAAGCACATGAGAATTGTATAGCAACTAAGTGTCAGTCATTAGTCCCAGTGTTGGGGGAACTACAGGGAATGACAAGAAGTCCCTGCTCCCCTGAAAGGCAAGACAGAGAGAAAATAAACATAAAACCCCTGCCTACGGGTATTTTAACAAAATGTTTTACTTAGTTTTCATTTTTTAATTAAAAATATTTGTTTAATGTTTTTTTATTTTTGAGAGACAGAGTGCTAGCAGGGGAGGGGCACCGAGAGAGGGAGATACAGAATCAGAAGCAGGCTCCAGGCCGTGAGGTGTCAGCACAGACCTCAACACGGGGCTGGGACCCACAAACTGTGAGACCATGACCTGAGCTGAAGTGAGACACTTAACGAACTGAGCCACCCAGGCGCCCCCATTTTAACATTTTTAAAAGCACCTTTTATTTATTATTTATTTATTTATCTATCTCTTTATTTATATATTTATTTTTAAGTTTATTTATTTATTTTGAGAGAGACAACGACAGTGCAAGCGTGGGAGGGACAGAGAGAGGGGGAGAGAGAGAATCTCAAGCAGGCTTTGCACGGTCAACACAGAGCCTGATATGGGGCTTAAACACACAAAATGTGAGATTATGACCTGAGCCAAAACCAAGAGTGGGACGTTCAACCGGCTGAGCCACCCGTGTACCCCTTTAACAAAACATTTTAACAAGGCTTCTAACATCTGACATTCCATTAACAAGGCTTCTAACAGCTGACATTACAACCATAAAGTGTCAGATAGGGTAGCGGAGATAAAGAAGAAGAAGAATGGAAATTGGTGCAACTACCTTCAAAACCTGCCGGCCTCGTTCTGCTTGATGTAAGTGTGCACATTACCTATGACTCAGCAATTCCATTCCTGTTAGTTGCTTTTCAGAATCATGTACATAGGTACAAGAATGCTCATAGCAGCACTATTCCTAATAGCTATTGTTTTTCAACAATAGAATTGATTAATACAACCATACTACATTCATAAAAAGAAATGGTATCCACCAGTAAAAAGGTTCTGAAAAATAGGAAAAAGTGGATTTATTTCTCACACATCACATTGAGCTAAAGAGCCTAGAAAGAAAATGAAAGACAATATATGGTTTTCTTTTTATGAAGATAAACCATGCACAGTCTGTGGTTTTGGTGGTGGGTAGGGGTTATTTTTGGAGAGTCGAGGTAATGATGGAGAATGGCCAGCAGGGGGCAAAAGGGAGCAAGTAATGTTTTTATTTTGGGATCTGGGTATTGGTTACAAGGCTTTGTTCTCTTTGTAATCTTTCGTCAAACTACACAAAATGAAGCATGTTTGTGTTTTTATGTATGTGTGGTCTATGTCAATAAAAGCTTATTTAGGGGCACCTGGGTGGCTCAGTCGGTTAAGCGTCCGACATCAGCTCAGGTCATCTCACGGTTCATGGGTTCAACACCCGCATCGGGCTCTGTGCTGACAGCTCAGAGCCTGGAGCCTGTTTCAGATTCTGTGTCTCCCTCTCTCTCTGACCCTCCCCTGTTCATGCTCTGTCTCTCTCTGTCTCAAAAATAAACGTTAAGAAAAAAAAATTAAAAAAAAAAAGCTTATTTAAAAAAAAAAAACAACTGTTTCTTTTTTGTCTCCATAGATCTGCTAGGGAATCCGTATTTGCAACAAGATTTTGGTGATCGTGATAAAGCCCCTTGGTAAAAAAAGATGGGCCTCAGTGCGCAGTAAGACAAAACTGAGTTCAGATGCCTGGTCACTCATCAACTAGCTGCATGACTACTGACCTGCCACAAGGGAGCGCCCTACTAAGCTTTCCTTCCCGCCAAACCATGTGGCAAAACCTCCCTTGCCCTTTCTCTACCTCAGATGACCATAGAGTGTGGTCATCATGAGAGTGGATTCTGGAACAAGACTCTGGGTTTGAATCCTGGCCCTGCCAGATTGGCTGTAAGCTTGGCAGCATGGGTTAGCTAGGTGCCCTGTGCCTCAGTTTCCTCCACTATGAAATGAGATGATGGTGTAGCCTACTCTCTCAGATCTAAATTGTGTGGTTACCGTGGCGGTGGATTCTGAAACTGGCTCCACCATTTACCAGCTGTGCCCCTACTGTGTGCCAGGCCCACGTCCACGCAGCTGTGATTAAGCCACGTAAGTAAATAGGCCAGGAATCTGAACTCCAGTTTGCCTTATTGGGGACTATAGTGGTTTCCAGCTGCTGGTGAGAGGTAGGGCTTTCTCGTGATCTAATGACATAAAAATATACATTCCTTGTCTTTATCTAAGCAGACAATATGGAGGGGTAACAGGAATCTGATACTGGTGCATGTCTTATCTCCTGGAGTTCAATATATCTACAGAAAGATGCCAAACTTATCCGTGTACAGATTTTTTCATTTTCAACGTTTTTTGTTTCTTTCTGGCCCTGAAATCCTATTGACTTGTTGAAGACATTAGGTCACTGTCTTGTAGATTCACATTGATATGTTGTTTTTTCCTAGAGCCGTTAACCTGTTCCTCCTCTACTCCTGATATTTACCGTAAACTGAAAGGTAGCTACAAAGGCTTGTTGAATTCAGAGTCAACTTTTTTGCAGCAGGATACTTTATGGTTGATGCAGGATAGTTCATAAGGCATTAGAATAAAAAAGCCTGCACATAATGTCTAGTTGCTCTAGTGACACTAGAATTGCTCAGTGCATTAGGATGGTGACCGGCCAAGAGCTCAATTGCAAATTCTCAGCGGAGGTGCAAGCCAGCTCAGGAAGGTGACACTTTAGACACTATTAGGTGTCCTGGGGCACCTGGGTGTCTCAGTCAATTAAGTATCTGACTCTTGGTTTCAGCTCAGGTCATGATCTCGGGGTTGTGGGATGGAGCCCCGTGTTGGGTCCTGTGCTGATAACAAGGAGCCTGCTTGGCATTCTTTCTCTCCCTCTCTGTCTGCCCCTCCCTCACTCACACCTTCTCACTCTCTCTCAAAATAAATAAATACACATTTTCTAAAAAGTGCTAAAAGTTTTAAGTACTGAAAAGAAGAAAGGAAATTGTCATTATTTGCAAATACTATGACTGTCTTTTAGGAAACTTGGAATCTAAAGAGAAATTATAAAGACTTAAGGGGATTTTAATAAAATTACTTTATTTTAAAAAAATCAACCCATTACATATATTTTAAGTAAACCCATATGTGAGCAACAGACAGAAAAATATAATGTTTACATTTTTTTTAATGTTTACTCGTTTTTTTGAGAGAGAGACAGAGTGTGAGCAGGGGAGGGGCAGAGAGAGAAGGAGACACAGAATCCGAAGCAGGCTCCAGGCTCTGAACCGACAGCACAGAGCAGCACAGAGCCCACTGCGGGGCTTGAATTCACAAACTGTGAGATCATGACCCAAGCCGAAGTCAGATGTTTAACCAACTGAGACACCCAGGTGCCCCGAAAAATATAATATTTAAAGCAAACCTTTTATGGGGGCCTCGGTGGCTCAGTCGGTTGAGCGTCTGACTTCGGCTCAGGTCATGATCTCGTGGTCTATGAGTTCAAGCCCTGCCTCGGGCTCTGTGCTGGCAGCTCAGAGCCTGGAGCCTGTTTCTGATTCTCTCTCTCTCTCTCTCTCTCTCTGCCCCTCCCCACTCATGTTCTGTCTGTCTCTCTCTCTCTCTGTCAAAAATAAATAAACATTAAAAAAAAAAAAGCAAACCTTTTATAATTGCACCAAAATGTAAAATAGCTAGGAATTAATCTACCCATTAAGTGCAAAGGTTTCATGAACAAAATCATTAAGCCATTAAATGCAAGTTTTGTGAATAAAATCATAAAACATTTGGTGAAAAAGATTAAAGAAGACCGTTATAAATGCAAAAGCATAAGCATTCATGATTTGGAAGACTTAACATAGTAAAGATGTCAATTCTTTCCAATTTGGATTACAGCCTCAGTGAAATCCCCAATAAAACCCACAAGAATGTTATTAAAATGATAATATGATTTTATTTATTTATTTTTTTGTTTAACTATGTTCAAGGGAGTAAGCTAGAGGGACAAATCACTGTGGAAAGCATTAATCTAGAGCAGTGGATAGTTCATAGGCTCTTCAGAAAATATCTATTATATTTAAACTATTTCCATACAGTCTTTCCCTTAATGTTCGCTACACATTTAAAAACACTGAGATTAAAAAAAAAAAACAAAAAACAAAACACAAAAACCACTGAGGTATATGTGCTGATATAGAACAAAAGTAAATGAAAAATAGGCAGTTGTAGAACCCATAGATTGCTCTCATTTGAAGATATAAAAGGGGAATGTTCTATACCTAATATATAAATTATATACACATTTGCTTTTATACGTAGAGGCTATTTGGGAAGGTTTATCAAAAAGCCATTTCCTGTAGAAAGGCGAATAGAGGAGAGGAGTCACTGTGTAACATTTCTACCAGGAGAGACTTTTCTATAAAATACAATGTTATCATTTGACCTTTAAAAACTTTTATGAAGATAGTTCTGGAGTGCAGGCATTTGTGCTTTTGATTCAAGAAAATCTTTATGTTCTCAGAGTAGATGACTACCTTTTTTTTTTAAACCTTTTTTGTTTTATTTATTTAAGAAAATTTGGAAAATAGGGAAATATATAAAGGAAATCTAAATTATTCATAGAACTTCTAAGAATACTACTGCAACTAACTTTGTATATACTTTAGGTAATTCCACACTCATGTAAACATATATATTTTAAGTGGATCAGATACTTCTGGATCATTTTCCCCCAAATTCATCCTTAGAACTTCTCTGTTTTGGGGCTCACTCGTGATTTATATTCTCATCATCACGCAACTCCCTACTCAAATCTTCCTCATCCCATGTACTGAACATGAAATAAAAGAAGCAAGGCTAAGGAAGACCCTTGTCTCAGATCATTCTTCTATTCGCAAGAATCATGGCAAATGTATCAGATGGAAGGATTAATGCTGGAAATCGTTAACTCAGTTTGTTCCACGGTTCCATATAAAAAGTATGGTCTCCAGGCTGTACTATGTCTTGTGTCTCAAAACAGAACTAGCAAGCAGGTGGTTTGCTCGAGAAAGCAGAATGTGTGGGGTCCCAAACTATTCATTTGCATCTAAATCTTCACTAGAAACTTGAGGATTATCAGTGCTGTCTGGTCCCTTGTTGTTCGCTCCATGCTTGCATATGATCTGACTGAATGTGGGCTATAATCCATATGTGTTAGGGGTCCTTAAAGGGGTCCTATCCTCACGTAAGGGCCCAAACCTTCATTCTGTGGCTCTTCTTCTCCAGTCTGCATTGCAGCTGCCGTAGGTGGGAAAAGGGCTATTATCCTTATGTTCCAGGCTGCTAGTCAGAGTCCACGGACAGTGAGCACCCTACAGGTTTGATGGATGAATATATGAATGATGGAGTTGTAAATGAAGGGGATGTCATACAGGTGTTATACATATTAACATAAGGATCCTGCAAAAGATCACATCTGGAGGTGGAGATTCGGGGTTACTGTACTCCTAAGAGGTCAGGAGCACCAGGAAGATTTATTTAAGTAGCTTTCAAGGGGCACCTGGGTGGCTCAGTCCATTAAGCACGGACTCTTTCATTTATTTATTGATTTTTTTAAGTTTATTTACTTTTGAAAGAGTGAAGAGAGAGTGAGAGACAGAGTGGCAGCAAGGCAGGGGCAGAGAGAAAGGGAGACACAGAATCTGAAGCAGGTTCCCGGGTCTGAGCTGTGAGTGCAGAGCCCGACACGGGGCTTGAACACATGAGGCGCGAGATCATGACCTGAGCGGAAGTCGGAGGCTTAACTGACTGAGCCACTCGGGCACCCCAGGCACGGGCTCTTGATTTGGGCTCTGGTCATAACCATTGTGAGAGAGTCCCAGGTAGCTCCGCGCTGCTTGGGATTCTCTCTCTCCCTCTCTCTCTGCCCACCCCCACCCCCGCCACCACTTGATCTCTCTAAATAAATACATAAACTTTAATTTTTTTTTTAATGTTTATTTATTTTTGAAGGAGAGAGAGACAGAGCACGAGCAGGGGAAAGGCAGAGAGAGAGGGAGACACAGAATCCAAAGCAGGCTCCAGGCTCCAAATTGTCAGCACAGAGCTGCACTCGGGGCTGGAACTCATCAACACCAGTTCATGACCTGAGCAGAAGTCAGAGGCTTAACCGACTGAGTCACCCACGTGCCCCAAATACATAAGCTTTAAAAATAAATAAATAAACTGCATTCAAAGCCTCCCAAAGCTATAAGCCAACCCCAAAGTCCGATCTATATGCCCCATGACCTGTAAGCCAATCTCTGGGTCACTGGGTTTGAGGCTGAGAAAGCTTTATTACTGGAAAGGCAGCTCAACTAGGAGGCTGGGTAACTGTCCCAAGTCTGCCTTGTTTTATCGCCCCTGGGAACAGTTTATATAAGACCACCAAAGTGTGTGGAGGTTAGGGCAGGAACAGAATGCACCTCAAAGCTTCTCGAGGGAGTCTTCAAACTTCTCTGGGTGATCTTGAAACTTCCCAAGGTTATGTGCTGTCCTCAGTATCCTGGTGCCATGTCCGGGGACGGGGGTAATGTCCTGGTTCCTTACATGTTAACCTCATGTCTGATATCAGTTCTGCAAGATAGACTTTTGCAGCCGGCATCCCACCCTTGGTCTCTGTAATTAACATCAAGGTAAAGAATGAAAGGACAAGGTTAAGAATTCTGGGCAGGTGGTGAAGGAATGTGCCTCCTTGCAGCGTGTGAAGTTACCATGCAGGGAGAGCTTAGTTCAGTTGAAATGAATACAGAAGCATACACCCGGACTCAAAGGCAAAATTCTAGGCATTCCCTCCAGGGAAGCTGCCTCCTATACCTGTCCTGGCACTGCCCCGTCACAGCCTTCTCCAACATCCCTTCGAGACCCCCACCTCCACAAGGAGCAGGGAAAGGAGAGAAGTTGCATTGTAAAACCAAATCACGACAGATTCTGAGCGTAACAGTGAACGAAGAACGTGGACCATGTTGTGTCCCGGTCGTGCGTCAGGCAAGACTAAGTGCTCTTCGAAGAAGGAAGGAGCCTGAAGTCCCGGGTGGGTGGAACCGACAGCACCCCCACCCCCCACCCCCCACCCCCCACCCCCCACCTCCCCGAGGCAGCCCCCGACCCAGCACAGAGCCAAGGCCTGAGCGCTTCGCAGGCCACAGGTGAGCGGGGACTCAAGGAAGGGACCAGAAGGAGAGGCGAAGCAGAGCAGGAGCAAGGGCCGGGGCGAGCAAGCTTGCAGACCAGGGACTGGGGTGGCCCGTGCGGGAGCCTCACCGAGGTGGATGAGGGCGGGAATGCGGAAACTGACCTAGTTGCCGTGATCTGGGAGGCTTCAGACAGGTCCGGAAGGGCTCGGTTGGGGTTATTTGTCAAATATTGTCTAGCCTGGAGAATGGATAATTTAGTGGGTTCAGAGAAGGAGTCAGTAGGGGAAGGGGGCAGCTGTGGGTGTACATGTGACCCGACATCTGCTGCTCACCTGGACCCCACCTGAGGGAGATGTGGGAAAGGCCCAGGAGCTTCTGCTGAGCACCTGCTGTGTGTGTGCCAGGCGCCGTGTTCATGGCTGTTCCATTTTCTTTCTTAATATAATCCCTATTTAGGGTTTAATATATGTGTATGTGTGATTACTTAATTGAAGATAAATATTTGCTGATATTTTCATATGTGTACACGTTCCCTTTTTACCCTGGAGCAAACTATGGAGTTTATTTTGCTGAAAATCATGAGGTGTTCCAGGAATTGAAAGTGAATTTGTCCAATATGAACCACATTTTGACAGTGTTAAGAATGATCAGCAAGTCTACAACTAAACGGTCCAAATAAGGATGATGAAGAATTTTCCAATGCCACCAAGCAATTTTCCAATTCTCAGTGGACACTGTCTGGGTATCCTACATATCTGACTCAGTTCTGACCCTCTCCACCTGGACATCATATCCAATTCCACAGGTTAAGCGCTCAATCCACAAGACTGGCCTCCCATCAGATGCCATGCACAAGTCTAGTCCTTCTAGGCACGTTGGCTATAAATTTGAGGTTCCTATGACTCCCTCTTCTGGTTCCATTAAGTTGCTAGAGCAGCCGACAGAACTCAGAAACATGTACTTATTATAAAGGATACAGATGAACGTCCGGATGAAAGGGCATCTAGGGGGAGGTCCCTGAGTGGGTCATTAGTGCCTGTGGAACTGGGGTGTGCCACCTTCCCAGCGTGCGGATGTATTCACCAAACCAGAAACTCATCAAGTCTTGCTGAAGATTTTATAATTATAGCCAGCCCCCACCCTTCCTAGAGATCAAGAGAAAGTTCCAACACTCTAAAATCACTTGATCTTTTTGGTGACTAGACCCACCCTAAGTCGCCTCATTGGCATAAACTCAAGTGTGCCCAATAGGGTGTTGTTGGTTTTTTTTTTCAACTACCCACAGACACACCTATCGCTCAGGACGTTCCGAAGATTTAGGAGCTCCGTTCCAGTAATAAGAGACTAAGACCAAATATGTTTCTTATTCCACAGAAGAGAAATGCAAATACTCTAGAAAATCTTAAAATCCCTACTACCAAATTCTTGTTTACAACGAAATTTTCCAAGAGGTGTATCTCTATTTGTGTTTATACTCACATCAAACTAAAAGGGAAGGTGAGTGTAATTGTCCTTGTTCCCTGTGTCCCCGAAAGAGTTGGGAATCAAGGAACCAGTCCCAAATGATTCAGATTTTCTGAGATCAGAGCTGAAATCCAAGCCACATAGCATACAAGTAGATGGGACCCAAATGCCTACCTGGTCTTCCCTCAATTTCAGCTTATCTCAGTGTGGGAGATGGGGGAGTTGAGTAGAGAGTGGGGCCAGGGAAGAAGACAAAGGGCTTGAGATGGAGGAGAATGGGGACAGGTTTGGAATAATTGTGAGGAAGAGAGAAGGGACTGAGAGGATGGGAGAGCTTTGAAATGAAAGGAAAAGAAAGGAATGTTAAGGAAGAGAGTAAGAAACTGGCTTGGTTAGCATGCAGCAGAGACACTGAAACAGAATTTAAAAAGTCTCTTCCCAAATATCATATGACTTCACTCATGAGGACTTTAAGATACAAACTAGATGAACATAAGGGAAGGGAAGCAAAAATAATATAAAAATAGGGAGGGGACAAAACATAAAAGACTCTTACATATAGAGAACAAACAGAGGGTTACTGGATGGGTTGTGGGAGGGGGGATGGGCTAAATGGGTCAGGGGCACTAAGGACTCTACTCCTGAAATCATTGTTGCACTATATGCTAACTAACTTGGATGTAAATTAAACAATAATAAATGTATTAAAAATAAATAAATAAAAGGCTTAGAAGGAAAAAAAGTCTCTTCCAAAAAAATTTAAATTATAAAATATTTTAGCCATAATTATAGAGAGAATATTATAATGACCCGATCTACCAAGCACCCAACCACTGTAATTGCAAACTTTTTGCCGGTCTTTATCTGTGGTGCTGTCATTCTTTTGCCATTATTTTGAAGGAAGTCTTCAGACATGATATGGTTTCCCTTGTAAGCATTTCATTATGCATTTTTTTTTCAACGTTTATTTATTTTTGGGACAGAGAGAGACAGAGCATGAACGGGGGAGGGGCAGAGAGAGAGGGAGACACAGAATCAGAAGCAGGCTCCAGGCTCTGAGCCATCAGCCCAGAGCCTGATGCGGGGCTCGAACTCCCGGACCGCGAGATCGTGACCTGGCTGAAGTCGGACGCTTAACCGACTGCGCCACCCAGGAGCCCCTCATTATGCATTTTTTTAAAAAAAGACTCTTGGGTCGCCTGGGTGGCTCAGTCCATTGAGCGACTTCGGCTCAGGTCATGATCTCACCCCACTTAGGGCTCTGTGCTGACAGCTCAGAGCCTGGACCCTGCTTGGGATTCTGTGTCTCTCTCTCTCTCTCTCTCTGCCCCTCCCCCACTCATGCTCTGTCTCTCTCTGTCTCAGAAATAAACATTAAAAAAAAAATTGAAAACTAAAAATTAAAAAAAATACTTCATTTTTATACCTTTAATATCGTTAATTATCTCTAATTAAAATAATTGTCACTAATTTTAATAATGTCTATTTTTATTATTTTTCAAATGTATGTTTTATTTCAAGTATAATTTATCATTAATGTTTTTTAAAATTTTTTTAACATGTATTCATTTTTGAGAGTGAGAGAGACAGAGCATGAGCGGGAGAGGGGCAGAGAGAGAGGGAGATACAGAATTAGAAGCAGGCTCTAGTCTCCAAGCTGTCTGCACAAAGCCCTACGCGGGGCTTGAACTCACAGACGGCAAGATCATGACTTGAGCCGCTCAGCCGACTGAGCCACCCAGGCGCCCCTATCATTAATGTTTTTTAATCATTAGACATCCAACATCTGAAATTGAATTACGATGTATTTTGAAATAGAACCGAATTAGGTCAATACACAACAATGGTTTAGGATGTCTTTCAAATCTACTTTACATGTTTGTTTATTTTGAGGGGAGGGGAGAGGGGCAGAGAGATCAAGAATCTCAAGCAGGCTCCCTGCTGTGAACACAGAGCCTAATGCAGGGCTCCACCTCTTGAACCAAACCACAAGGTCATGATCTGAGCGGAAATTAAGAGTCTAATGCTTAACCGATGAACCACCCAGTTGCCTCAAATCTACTTTAATTCCTAAATTCCTCCATGTTTTTTTTTGTGTGTTAAAGAAACATGGTTGATTTTCTAGTAGAGTTTATGATAATCTGAAAACCCCACTAGTCTTTTCCATGTGAGTTAAAGACAGCTACAGTCTCCCTCTGCAGTATTTATGGCAACAAAAAAAGGTTAACACATTTCAGGCATTTTGACACTAGATCCTAAAACCGCTCACCACAAACTTACTATGCCAGAAGTAGAAAAAGTGTCATATTTGATATGAGGAAACCAAACTGTCCTCCTTAATTTCAGTCCATTTAATTCTTTCTTTTTTTTTTTAAGCTTCTTTATTTATTTTGAGAGAGACAGAGAGAGAGAGAGAGAGAGAGAGAGAGAACCAGCGGGGGAGGGGCAGAGAGAGCCGGGGACAGAGGAACCGAAGCGGGCTCTGTGCTGACAACAGAAAGCCCAATGTGGGGCTTAAAGTCACAAACCTGGAGATCATGACCTGAGCCGAAAAAGTTGGATGTTTAACCCACTGAGCCACCCAGGCACCCCCTTTATTTTATTCTCTGTAAAGTCCTAGGTTCTGAGGGATATGATGCTGGCAGGCATTTTTGGTAGATAGATGTGAGAGGCACAAATGTGTGGACCGTTGGTATATGCAAAGAATCTGCCTGGAAATGCTACTATAGCACTATTTGCAAGGAATGGATGTTGGCAGTTGCATCATCAGCTAATTCAGGCGGTATATAGGATCTACCACCAGGCCATTGGATTGGCCTTTTTCTGGATTATGAGTAGGGAGGGGTTTCATTTTATAACTTGAACGATAGATTATATTTGTTTACACTTACGGATATGTTTACAAGGAAACTTATGCCTTATTTCTGTATTGGAGCTCCTTGAAAAGTCTTTTGCAATCCATGTAGTCAGAGATGAGTCCTATGTTCTTGGAAGATACTTCTAATAAAAAGTATTGCGACTCCAGGGGTGCCTGTGGAGGACAGTTGGTTGAGCATCTGACTTTGATTTTGGCTCAGGTCATGATCTCGAGGTTCATTGGTTCAAGTCCCATGTCAGGCTCTGTGCTGGCAGTGAGGAGCCTGCTTGGGATTCTCTCTCTCTCTCTCTCTCTCTCTGTGCTCCTCCCCTGCTCATGCTCTCTCTCTCTCTCTCAAAATCACTAAGCAAACTTAAAAAAAAAAAAGTGCAACTCCATTTTTGATATTTCAGTGCTGCTAATTTTAAGCCTCACCCCATTCTCTTCCTCTTCTGACTGACATCTGGGTGAACTGTTTAAGTAACGCCTGGTTCTCCCTCCTTTGGCACAGGTGAGATGTTCAAACCAAACATAATATGTCCTTCTAGAACTGGCACTGCAGCCCCACCCTCTCAACACACAGACCCCAAACTTGTCTTCTTTCCCTGTTTTCTAAAACCATTTTTGAACCTTCAATGGGTAGCCATCTTGCTCCCATAAAGTCTTGTGAATAATGAACCTTTTCAAATCTCCTGGTCTGTGTAACATTGGTTACATTGGTTTTGACATTTGGACCAAATTTTGAGAGGGATGGTCATATCAATACTGAGGATACTGTACAATATCTTTTTAAAAACTAAGGAATTTTTGTTATTTGTGTCCAACTACCAGAAGACAGTCTTGTCACTCTGTTTCCAGAAACTTACCTGTAATATGGCATTTACCGTGCCTGTTCATGAGGAAGATGTAGAAATCAATATAAATTATTTTGCAGTTCTAAAGTAATTAATCAGACTTCAAGAAACACCTACCACAAAAAAAATCTCATTCAGGCTTTTGATGGAAGAGGCAGTAAAAGCTTGAAAAATGGATGAGATCGATCTACACAGATGGATATTTAAAAACTTCAGATATTGGGGCACCTGCATGGCTCAGTTGGTTGGGCATCAGACTTTGGCTAAGGTCATGATCTTGCGGTTCATGAGTTTGAGCCCCACATCGGCCTCACTGCTGCCAGCCTGTCAGTGCATAGCCTACTTCAAATCCTCTGTCCTCCTCTGTCTGCCCCTTCCCTTGCCTGCACTCTCCCCCACCAAAAAAAAAAAAAAAAAAAAGCCCACAAAATTCCAGATATGGGTGCCTGGGTGGCTCAGTCAGTTAAGCATCTGACTTCAGGTCAGGTCATGATCTTGTGGTTTGTGGGTTGGAGTCCCTCATCGGGCTCTGTGCTGACAGTTCAGAGCCTGGAGTCTTCTTCTGATTCTGTGTTTCCCTCTCTCTCTGCCCCTCCCCTACTCATGCTCTGTCTCTCTCTCTCTCTCAAAAATAAACATTAAAAAAACATTTTTAAACTCCAGATATATTTCAGTGAAAAAAGCAACATGCAGAAAACTGCACAAACTTGCTCTCATTGATGTAAATACAAACGAAAGAGTGTTTCTTTGTTTGTATATTGGTGTATGCATAAGACATTGGTGGAGGAATACTGAAGGAGCTTTTTAAAATTTATTTACTTACTGTTTAATTTACAACCAAGTTAGTTATCATATAGTGTAACAATGATTTCAGGAGTAGATTCCTTAATGTCCTTTACCCATTTAGCCCATCCCCCCTCCCACAACCCATCCAGTAACCCTCTGTTTGTTCTCTGTATTTAAGAATCTTTTATGTTTTGTCCCCTCCCTGTTTTTATACTATTTTTGCTTCCCTTCCCTTATGTTCATCTGTTTTGTATCTTAAAGTCCTCATATGAGTGAAGTCATATGATATTTGTCTTTCTCTGACTGACTAATTTTGCTTACCATAATACCCTCTGGTTCCATCCACATAGTTGCAGATGGCAAGATTTCATTCTTTTAGATGGCCAAGTAATACTCCACTGTATGTGTGCATATATATATATATATATATATACCACTTCTTCTTTATCCATTCATTCCATTCATCTATCAATGTTCATTTGGGCTTTTCCCATACTTTGGCTATTGTTAATAGTACTTCTATAAACATGCATAAACATGCTGCTATAAACATGCATGTGCCCCTTCGAAATAGCATACCTATATCTCTTGGATAAATATCTAGTAGTGCAATTGCTGGGTCGTAGGGTAGTTTTATTTTTAATTTTTTGAGGAAACTCCATACTGTTTTCCAGAGTGCCTACACCAGTTTCCATTCCCACCAGCAGTGCAAAAGAGATCCTCTCTCTCCACATCCTTGCCAACATCTGTTCTTGCCTGAGTTGTTAATGTGAGCCATTCTGACAGGTGTGAGGTCGTATCTCATTGTGGTTTTCATTTGTATTTTCCTGATGATGAGTGATGTTGAGCATTTTTTCATGACCATCTGGATGTCTTCTTTGGAGAAGTGTCTATTCATGTCTTTTGCCCATTTCTTCACTGGATTATTTGTTTTTTGAGTGTTGAGTTTGATAAGTTCTTTATGGATTTTGGATATTAACCCTTTGAAGGAACTTCTTAAAAAAATGTAAAAATGTAAAAATATATATATATATATATATATATATATATATATATATATATACAGTAAGCTCTATACCCAACATGGGGCTTGAACTCATGACCCTGAAGTCAAGAGTTGCATGTTCCACCAACTGAGCCGGCCAGCTGCCTCTAAAAGACCTGAATTGTAATGCTAGAGAGAAGCCAGAGGGAATAATGTATTTCATGTCTTCTTAGTCTCCTTTGATCTAGAAGAGTTTTGAGTCTTTCTACTTCATTTAAAATCTTTTTTTAATTTTTATTTATTTTTGAGAGAGAGAAAGAGCATGGGGGGGGGGGTGGGCAGAAAAGAGGGAGATACAGAATCAGAAGAAGGCTCCAGACTGTGAGCTCTCAGCACAGAGCCCAATGCAGGGCTCAAACCCATGAACCACAAGATCATGACCTGAACCAAAGTCAGATGATTAACCGACTGAGACACCTAGGCACCCCTGTCTGTCTATTTCATGATATTGATATCTTTGAGAAGTGCAGGGTAGTCATTTTGTGAATTGTCCTTCAGATGGATTTGTCTAATGTTCCCTCCCAATTTGGTTCAGGCGTGCCTCTGAGCAGAATCAGCAGAGAACTGATGCTAAACACTCGGTGCATCATATCAGAAGACACAGGCTGCGGTCACCATCATCACTGGAAATAAAAGCTGAGGTCACTGTGGCTGAGCTGGTGCCTGCCAGAGGGTTCTCCACTGAAAAATTACTGTTATTCTTCCAAATTAATCTTGACAAAGTTTTCATTAAACATGGGGATGGACTAAAGCCTCTCATCCATGCAAAAACTCCAAACATTTCTCTCCCGGGCCTTCTTCCTCAGGAAGCTGCAGAAGAATATAATCTTGCAGGACAACGGACTAACCTCCAAAAGAGAAGCACGTGGGAGGCTGGGAAAGGGAAATCGCCTCCAGGGAGCCGCCAAAGGAATCCTCCGGGTGACGTCTGGGAGGCAGCCCGTGACAGCTTCTCTGGATCAGAGCTGGTCAGAGGCTCCCCAAGGGGCTTCCGCAAGATCGACATGCTGGAAAGCCAGGTGCATTGGAATGAATGGAGGGCATATTTAGACAATTTTGAATATAGTTTGGAAATAAAATAAGCACAAGGAAGTGGAGGAAAAAACAAATAAATGAGACAATGGAAAATATGGGAGATTATGGGAAAATACCGTGTGTGTAGAACAGAAAAATAATCAGTACATCTTACATGGCTCACATTTGAATGGTATTGAAATATGTTATGGACTGAATTATATGCTCCTCCCCAATTCATATTTGAAGCCTTGACCCCCTAGTACCTTAGAATGCAACTGTATTTTGGAAAGAGGGCCTTGAAAGATGTAATTCAGGTAAAATAGGGTCATAAAGATGGAAACTTAATCAAGTATGACTTGTGTCCTCAGAAGAAGAGAAGGAGACACTAGGGTGAGAGTACACATACAAGAAAAGGCCAAATGTGGGCACAGTAAGAAGGCAGCCATCTGTAACCTAAGAAGAGAGTTCTTAGGAGAAACCAAACCTGTTATATACCTTGATCTTGGAATTTTAGCCTTGAGAAAAGTGAGAGAAAAAATTTGTTTTTAAGCCACCGTGAGGTGGTTTTTGTTATGTCAGTCCTAGCAAACTAATACAAAATATAAAAGTAGTAGAAAGGTAGAAAAAGAATTTTTTAAAGAAAAAACTAATTTAGGACTGTCCGAAATCCTCATTTTTCCAAGTAGGATGTTAACAGATAATGCATCAAACTCAATATGCATAGGTAACACTATTAGCATGATATTTGGATTCTAAACTGGAAGGAACAAAGGAAGGAAGGAAGGAAGGAAAGGAGGGAGGAAAGGGAGGAGCAGAAAAAGGAAGAAAGAATAAGGAAGAAAGGAGAATGAAAAAGAAAGAAAGAAAGAAAGAGAAAGAAAGAAAAAGAAGGAAGGGAGGAAGGAAGACAGCTGTGCTGTCAGATCAGAGACATTGACTTTTTCTTATCAGCCAAGTTGCTTTCCTGCCTTCTATATACCTGTATACCTCAGCTTCTTTATCTGTAAAATGTTTTCAATGCTTTTGTTAAAAAAACCTTTGTTTAATGTTTATTTTTGAGAGGGAGAGAGACAGAGCATGACCGGGAGAGGGGCAGAGAGATGGAGACACAGAATCCAAGGCAGGCTTCAGGCTCCGCATTGTCAGCACAGAGCCGACACAGGGCTCAAACTCACAAACCGTGAGATCATGACCTAAGGTGAAGTTGGACGCCTAACCGACTGAACCACCCAAGTGCCCCAATCTGTAAAATGCTTTGAAAGCCTACATCACAGAAAAGGGTTTACTGAATGTGTTAACAGATAAGTAGAGCATTCTGAATAAAAATAGTTAATAATTGCCCAAGTATTCTCTTGTAGCTGCTTCTTATATTCTTCTCCTTAAAGTATAAATGTGATACTTATATAATTATTAAGTCCTCTGTGTCCTACTTAAAGCCTGCATAAGGTAGCACCCTAGGGACAAATGACTGTACACTTTAGGGAGGAGGTCAATTCAGGAAAAACTAAAGTGATGTAGATGAAAATGTCTCAAAGAAAACTGAAGGGGTAAATTCCACTGAGGTGTGCCCTCTGGTGATAATTTATTTTATTGCATATATTCTCAAAGTACCTGTAAAGTTACACTTTCTCTACTTAATTCCTGTCGCAACCCTTGTAGATGTGCAGAGACTACAACTGAGATTACAATATGCACTTGACTCATAAGACATATTCTCTGGACAGGCAAAATTAACCTTCACCAATCAGTTTGGAGAACTGGGTGCCCAATTCCCAATATACCTACCTAAATTTGACACTGATAAGTATATAAAAATTCATCTTTGGAAATGAGAAAAATGGTTGGTAAGAAAGAAACAATTCTGTTGTCTAAGAATTTTTTCAATTTCTACTTAATTATCATAACATTTTTGTACATTAAGCATTATTAACATTCTTTTATATAAGACAGAGATCAGTTTCTGGTTTTTAAGTGATAACATTACAATACCCACCAGAATTCCTGGGCCAGTTTCAATGACTGGATTTTATTTGTTTATTTATTTGTTTATTTGCAATTTGTGTACTTCTTTTTATTTTAGGGAAAAAGAGTGAGGGGGAAAGGGAGGCAGAGAGATAGAAACAGTGAATCCCAGGCAGGCTCCGTGCTCAGTGCGGAGCCTGATGTGGCCCCCATCCCACCACCCTGGGATCATGACCAGAGTCGAAATCAAGGGGTCCAATTCCAAACCCGAGAGACTGGCCTCCTTAGCATTTCTGTTGACATTTTTCCTAGGGGGTTGGTGAAATGAGGATGTGGGGAGGCCAGATGGAGGCTACTGTTGTATTGTAGGTGAAGAATGCTGTAGACCTGATCCAGACTGACACCAATGGATTACAAAGTGGAGATATATACACTGGCGATTGATTGCCTGTGGAGAATGAGGGAGTGCAAGGAGTCTCCAGGTTCATGATTTGGACATTTGGGTGATTTGAGTTACCATCTGGAAGTAGGAAAACACTACAGAAGAGTAGGTTTGGGGAGAAATTGAAGTTAAATATTGGTCACATTGGGCTATTACACTGGATTTCATTGAGAAACCCCAGCAGAGAAGTTCAGTATGCAGTTGGAAGTCCTGACATTTATGGGATAGGTCTTAGCTAGAGGTAGTGAGTAGCCACCGCGATACAAAGTAAAGCGATTGGACTAGATGAAATCCCGATAGGATTTTGACAAAGGAACAGAGAAAGGCACATGGCCCTTTTAAATATTCTGACGCTGCACAATTGCCAAAGGGTCTTCCTCTGCTTATCTTTCAACCGGAAAAATAAACCAATGCATTATACGTGAATCTATTCCTGTTGCTTTCCAAAACAGTATAAATACACCCACACGTGGACACCCTCACACAGGCACAGATGCTATTTCTGGTTCACTCTGAAGGGAGTAACAATCAAGAAGCTACATAGGTTGGTGGAAAAAGACCTAAGCTCTTTAACCAGATTGTTGGGGTTAGATCCACCACTTACAAGATTGGGTTCAGAGCTGGCTGTAGAATGGCTATAATATTAATGTGGTGAAAACTAAGTAACTTAATAAAAACCAGGTGCTTAAAATACTGCCTGGCACTTGGAATGCACAAATGACATATCAGCTATTACTATTTTTTTTTTAATTTTTTTTTCAACGTTTATTTATTTTTGGGACAGAGAGAGACAGAGCATGAACGGGGGAGGGGCAGAGAGAGAGGGAGACACAGAATCGGAAACAGGCTCCAGGCTCTGAGCCATCAGCCCAGAGCCCGACGCGGGGCTCGAACTCCCGGGCTGCGAGATCGTGACCTGGCTGAAGTCGGATGCTTAACCCACTGCACCACCCAGGCGCCCCAGCTATTACTATTTTGAGTGGTAAATTCCTTCATCTGTGATACGGTAGAGAAACTAGATGCAATGGTTCTATCTTGATATGCAGAAGGCTGAACATATTACTCATGACACTGTCTTAAAAAATATTGTTATTTCCATATCAAATATATTTTCTGGACCAAAAGACTTAAAGAATCATGTTTTTTTGTCTCTTCCTTTCTTTTTTTAAAAAAAATTTTTAACGTTCATTTTTGAGAAAGAGAGAGAGACAGAGCATGAGTGGGGGAGAGGCAGAGAGAGAAGGAGACACAGAATCTGAAGCAGGTTCCAGGCTCTGAGCTGTCAGCACAGAGCCTGATGCAAGGCTTGAACTCATGAACCATGAGATCATGACCTGAGCCAAAGTCAGATGCTTAATCAACTAAAGCACCCTGGCGCCCTGTCTCTTCCTTTCTTAACAAGAAGCCCTTTGTCATTACCTCTTTCAGTGCTCCAAAACTATTTCCAAATGTTATCAGTAATCTGGTGTTCAGCAGTGAAGTAGTTTCTATACATAACTTTAGGTTTTTTTGATCTTTTGTGAAGTTGATCTTGCCGACTGTTCTCAGAAAGCACCTTTCAGTCTGACAGGTTAACTTTTCCCCTCTGAGAAGTGGGTGATTCCCAGATTTCTTTCCCCAGCTCTTTTCTCTGTTGACACTTTTCTTTCCTTATCCCAAGTCTCCTTACTCCAGAACAGGCTCCAACAGACAGTTACATCCTGTCGCACTGCATGGATATTCTTGGGAGCAGTGTGTGAAAGCTTACCCAGACTTCCCAATATGCTTAACAGCAAAACCTCTTGGTTAGGATAGACAGGAAGCTCTGATATGTTCTACCCAGGGCTCTTGGTGACTTTATTCACACAGAAGCTGAAAACTATCAGAGGCGTATTGCTAACTCTGGCTGGTCTTTTTCCTGATCTCATAAACACCAGCTAGGCATCTCATTTTTTTTTTTTAATTTTTTTTAACGTTTATTTATTTTTGAGACAGAGAGACAGAGCATGAACAGGGGAGGGTCAGAGAGAGGGAAACACAGAATCCGAAACAGGCTCCAGGCTCTGAGCTGTCAGCACAGAGCCCGACGCGGGGCTCGAACTCACGGACCGTGAGATCATGACCTGAGCCGAAGTCGGCCGCTTAACCGACTGAGCCACCCAGGCGCCCCAGGCGTCTCATTTTTAATAACTCATGCATGAGACTTTTTATGGCTTTCACTACATGTAAGGCCCTAAGCCAGAAGCCTGAAGTACAGAGATCGCATTTGGAGCCCCCATCATCAGAGAACTGACAGTCCAGAGAATGGAGAAACATAAGCTATATAATTTAAGGACTTCCTCAATGTGGATGGCTGTCCATTCAAGGAATAAGATAAAACAAATTGCTTCCTCAACCTAGGTCATCAGGCTCCTAAGCATTAGGATTCTTAAGTTTTTTCTTTATCTTCCCAGGAACATACTATTAATATACAAATATGTAAGCCTAGGAATTTTTTGTTTTTTTCATTTGTGTTACAATACAAACACACTATGTCCTTTGCTTTAACACTTAAGTATATCTAGAAATAGTTTTGATATTTGCATATGTAGATCTATTTCTCCTATCATTTCATTAATTTATTTAACTTTTTTAATGTTTATTTTTGAAAGACAGTGGGGGGGGGAGGGGCAGAGAGAGAGAGGGAGACACAGAATGTGAAGCAGGCTCCAGGCTCTGAGCTGTCAGCACAGAGCCTGACACTGGACTCGAACTCATGAACAGAGAGATCATGACCTGACTTGAAGTCAGACGCTCAACCAACTGAGCCACCCAGGCACCCCATATTTCTTCTATAATTTTAAAACATTCACTGCCTCCTTGATATAAAGACAAATGGGATGTACTTGTGGTAGAGGTGTTTTGTTTTTTGTTTGTTTTTTCGAAGAACCAGTCATGTAATATTGTTATTTATAAATATTAGAAATGCAAAAACAATTACAATACCTTCTGCAACTTCTCCAGGAGAAATGGGGAACCACAAATACAATATTATAATTTTAGAAAACAAGGGTAAATGTCTTATGGTAGTTGGAAAACAAAAACAAATATACCATGGTTCTTGGGATCAGAGTATCCCAAGAATTAACCCGGGATTATATAATATTCTAAATGCAGTTACAGTTACTGCACATGGGCAGAACCCCACTCCATCCGTCAAAACTTAGCTTTGGCTTCAAGACTGCTAATGCCACTAAAGGGAAGCAAGAAATTCTTCTCTACCCTCAAGGTCCTTCAGCTGGACTAAGAATTAAACTTAACATGAGACAGATTAACAGGAGGGAAAAAAAAGCGTGCACACAGAGACCCAATATTAAAAATGAAACCTAAAGAAATGGCAAAAGCAGGCACTTTTTATACATTTTAGACAAAGAGGCAGTAAATTTGTGAGGAGTTGGGGGCACCTGGGTGGCTCAGTTGGTTAAGCATCCAACTCCTGATTTCGGCTCAGGTCATGATCTCATAGTTTGTGAGTTTGAGCCCCTCATCGGACTCTATACTGACAGTGAAGCTTGGGATTCTCTCCCTCCCTCTCTCTCTTCCCTTCCCCTGCTCACTCTCTTTAATTTAAAAAAAAATTAAATTAAAAAAAAATAAAGGGGCACCTTGGTGGCTCAGTCGGTTGAGCATCCGACTTCTGCTCAGGTCATGATCTCATGGTTTGCCAGTTCCAGCCCCAAATCAGGCTCTCTGCGGTCAGCACAGAGCCCACTCCCTCTCTCTCTCTGCCCCTCCCCTGCTTGTGCTCTCTCTCTCAAAAATAAATAAACATTTAAGATAAATAAATAACTTTTTGAGGAGTTGACAGGACAAAGAAAACTTATATTTGAGAGTTTCAATTAGTAAGAAATTCTAAACAGAATTTGGGCTAAGGTAGTAAATTAGTGAAAAGTAACAAGGGTACTTTATACAGCCTTTTTGGCTCTAAATTTCCCATCTCTGGTGATAAGTATGGCTCTTTATCTCCTGGTACAGGGATGGGAGGGAATCTTTTACATGGGAGATTAATTTCCTGCTTTCAGGGGCACAGGAAGGTGTGAGTGTCCTTCTTGCATGGCTGTGTTTTAATTGGCTATTTCTTTATTTATTTTTGAGAGAGAGAGAGAGAGAGGGAGAGAGAGAGTGTGTGTGCGTGTGAGCAAGCAAGTGAGGTGCAGAGCCTGGAGTGGGACTTGTGCTCACCCAGAGCAGGGCCTGAGTTTACAAGATGTGAGATCATGACCTGAGCCAAGTCAGATGCTTAACTGACCGAGTCACCCAGGTGCCCCCCCCTTTTTTTTTTAATTTTAGAGACAGAATGCGAGTGGGGTTGGGCGGGGAGAGGGGAAAGGGGCAGGGAGAGAGAGAGGGAGGGAGAGAGAAAGACAGAGACAGAGACAGAGTGAGACTCTTAAGCAGGCTCCACAATCAGCTCAGAGCCCAACATGGGGCTCAATCCCATGATGGCCCTGGGATCATGACCTGAACCAAAATTGACAGTCCAACTGAGCCACCCAGGCGCCCCTAAGTAGCTTTAATGTGAAATAACTAATATGCCATTTGATATATTTTGGGGTGGCTTGCCCTGGCTCCTATACCACAAACACACCAAGTGAGTATCAAATGGTTTATTACTCACATAGTGAGCCTCTTTGTGGAGAGCATTGTGGCTACCAATCCAAAATGGCTTGAGAGAAGGGACAAAGATGACCCGCTGGGGGTTCTTTTGGTGGTTGAGGAGAGGCACTGGGGGTAAGAGCCTCTGCAGCAGGGACTTTCTTAATTAGAACCACCTCACCAAGTCCAGTGAAGGAACATCCAGTCTGTCCTAACAGCTTATCCAGGTGCGGGGCAGGGGGTGGAGCCAGAGGGGTAAGGGTTAAAAGACATCAGCTTCAAACATCAAAATGAACTCAGACTCTTTAATGCAAGCATTTTCCACTAACATAGGGAGAAGATGGAACAGACAGAATGATTTACAAGGTGGTTCAGGATTCATCTTTGACTAGACTTATCGTAAGCGATTTTGAAGAAGGCCCAATGGAAAAATAAGGCATAAGTTTTTCTGAAAAAAATTCACTGAACGTATATAAATGTGAATTATTACTCAAATTGTAAAACGAAATTTCTCCTAACTCATAGTCCAGAAAAATGCCAATGTGCTTGAGGTTTACTGAATCCTCTGTGCCATCCGTAGTGGTCCAGAACTGGATTTGCCAGCAGCCATTGTTTGGCACTGGTGATATAAGAGCCCTTCTGGGGAAAGACTCCTTACACACACCCAAGGACCATTCGCCTAGGCCTCTTATTTCTACCTGCCAAAAATGCCTGCCAGCATCAAATCCCTCACAACTCAGGACAGCTGGGTAAGAAGTAAATGTTTGGGGATTACGAGCACCACTCGGTTTCATCTTTTGAAACGTTGCCGTCTTCCTATCTTGCGAGATAAGAAGGTTGTGATGAGCAGTTTCGGGATCGAGGGTCAAATCGACCTGAAATATGCTGATCATTTTCTGCAGCCCAAAATACTGTGGGGGGAGACTGCAAATCTCCTTCCTTAATTTATATGAAAAGGCTGCTGGGGTCTCTAGGTGTTCGTACATGTTGTGGATACTTTCAATGCCGGTCAGTAAATCTAGGTCTGTCTGCAAACACTTCTCGGTTATTGCACTAAGCAGACTCCTGAGTGTGGAATGGTAGTCTGACATCTGGTTTTTGCCTTCAATTACTTTTTCTTGAACATGGTTCTCTTCAATTAATAACCTAATATGAATTGCACCCTGCTCCTTTCCCAAGAAATGCCTAAATTGTTCAAATTCAGAGTGCAGTTTGTATCTTCGGTTTTCGACCTTCCGTCTCAACTGAAATAATTTTGAGACTTGCATTTTTAACCCCTTTTCGGCATCTTCAACCTGCTTCTTCAGGGGCTCAATGTAGCTTTTGAGCTTCTTCCTGTGGTGGGCCGCAGCTTGCTCAATGGGCGTCAGGGGGTGGTCCTGGTGGTCGGAGGAGGCTTTGCACTGGGGACACAGCAGCTCCAGGTCCTTCTCACAGAACAGGGCCAGGACCTGATTGTGCTTCTCACACAGGGGTCTCTCGTCCTGCAGTTTCCTCTTGCTCCTGGCGCCGGGAAGCTGCCGGACAAAACCAGTCACGTGACATAACTGCGTGTTCCTCCTGAAGTTCCTGTCGGGGCAGTGGTGGAGGCAGACAGGACAGGGGAGGATGTGCTGGAGATCCTCCCAGCACTGCTGGATGCACTGGAGACAGAAGTTGTGCCCGCAGGCAATGGTCACTGGGTCTCTCAGGTAATCCAGGCAGAGGGGGCAGCTGGCCTCTGCGTGGAGCTCAGCCAGGGAGGCTGCAAAGGCCATTGCGTGGTCAGGGTGTGTGTCTGAGGAAACTCCCTTCAGAAAGGCCTGGATCTCTGGGAGCTAGGAAAGTCAGCAGCCGATGACTCTTCGGCCCTCTCTCTGTTCCTTCAAAAGCTGCCAGGAGGTGCAGGTTTCCCGGATGTGCAACACACTGTAGCCACTCGAGCCTGTTTCCGCTCCTTTCCCTTCAGCTCTGCAGCAGCTGCCAGGAGTTACAGCCCCCAATCAGTCTCTGCTTCTGGCACTTTTGTAACCTTTACTCAATGGCTGGACATCGAAGCTTGCTACGTAATCCTCTTCTAAGGAAAGAGCCACAACTCCAGGTGGTGATGGAAATCAATGACGTGGGGACACAGTTAGCAAAATCCAGATGCGAGCAAGTCTGTGGGACAATTCACCAGGTTCCTTCAAGAGAATAGTGAGGAAAAAAAGAATATATATTAAAGAGATAAGGAGCACATATATCATTGGCAATGTTTTATGAGGTTTATTTCCGGTACTCGAATACATAAAAATTAAAAAAAGATAATTGTGGTTATTTGCATAACTAATAGTGGATATTTGACGATTTAAAAAAAGGGGAATAATGTGGTTTTGTTAATGAAGATACTCTACATATACTTGAAATAGACATAGTTTAATATTTATTTATAAACCCTATGATATCTAGGATTTGCTTCACAATAATGAGGGGTAGGGAAGAGTGGGGGCATAATTACTGGGTGCATACATGAGATGTTGGCTGAACTGTGCCCTCCCCAATTCATGGTTAAGCCCTAACTCCCAGTACCTCAGACTGTGACCCTACTTTTTAAAATAATGTCTTCTTTTTTTTAAGCTTATTTATTTATAAGTAATCTCTACACCCAACGTGGGGCTTGAACTCATGACCCTGAGATTAAGAATCACACGCTCTTCTGACTAAGCCAGGCAGGCACCCCCGTAACCCTATTTTGTGGTAAGGTCTATAAAGCAACGATTAAGTTAACCATGAGGCTGGTCAGGTGAAGCCTAATACAATATGACTGGTGTCCTTACACAAGGAAGAGACACAGGTATGGGCAGGCGTACAGGAAAAGCCAGGTGAGTAGGAGGCCATCTGTAAGCCACTGAGGCTAAGGAGAAACCGAAGCTGATGCCACTTTGATCTTCAACCTCCAGCCTCTGAATTGTGACAGAACACATTTTTGTTGTTTACATCAACTGGCGTGTGGTATTTGGCTATGGAGCCCCAGGAAACTGACACATTGGGTTCATTATACTATTTTTCAATTTTATAAGCTTAACATGTTCTATATAAAAACATTTTTTAAAAGGCTAACCATTGTTTTCAGTGTGCACTGCCCCCTCCTAGCCAAGCCAGTCTTTCTCTTCCTTCTTTCAGCTGTAGCCCTTATAACTCTCCCCTCCATCCCAAAGTGTCAGATCCCTTCAGCCTGTCTCCTAGGGAAACTTGAGATTCAGGCAGACTTAGGGGTGCCTGGGTGGCTCAGTTGGTTAAGCGGCCGACTTCGGCTCAGATCATGATCTCACAGTCCGTGAGTTCGAGCCCCATGTCGGGCTCTGTGCTGACAGCTCAGAGCCTGGAGCCTGTTTCGGATTCTGTGTCTCCCTCTCTCTGACCCTCCCCCGTTCATGCTCTGTCTCTCTCTGTCTCAAAAATAAATAAGCGTTAAAAAAAAAATTAAAAAAAAATAAAACACAGGATAAAGGGGCGCCTGGGTGGCTCGATCGGTTAAGTGTCCGACTTTGACTCAGGTCATGATCTCTCGATTCTTGAATTCAAGTTCAGAGCCTGTAGCCTGCTTCAGATTCTGTGTCTCCCTCTCTTTCTATCCCTCCCCTCTCCCCCCCGCTTGCTCTCTCTCTCTCTCAAAAATAAATAAACATTAAAAAACACAGGATAAGGGGCGCCTGGGTGGCGCAGTCGGTTAAGCGTCCGACTTCAGCCAGGTCATGATCTCGCGGTCCGTGAGTTCGAGCCCCGCGTCAGGCTCTGGGCTGATGGCTCAGAGCCTGGAGCCTGTTTCCGATTCTGTGTCTCCCTCTCTCTCTGCCCCTCCCCCGTTCATGCTCTGTCTCTCTCTGTCCCAAAAATAAATAAACGTTGAAAAAAAATAAAAATTAAAAAAAAAAAAAACACAGGATAAAAATAGAATTCAATTTGGCAAGGTGAATATCTCATAAAAACCTGCTAATTATTTTAAGTGGCAATAATGGTATTAGACATCACTTAAAAAAGATCTTCTAGGTGATATACAAGGAACTGTCTGCAGATGAAATCTGAAGATGCCTAGGGATTTGCCTCAAACTGATAGCACAGGAGAATTGCTGGGACTATACGTAGATTGGAAATTAATTTATAATTGTACACGGGGGTGTCCTGGTACATGGGAGTTCATTATAATTTTTCCTACTACTATAGGTAAATGAACTGTTCTGTAATTAAAGCTTTTTTTCCTAAAGGCTAATCTTCCCTTTCTAACCTAGGCAACTTCTACTACCTCCTTTGAGCTTTCTCTCCATCTCAAAGCCCCCTGGTCCCTGCAGTCCTCTCCTCTGTGATCCTAATCCGCCCACATGCTCTTTCCATCGAACCACCTCAGCCCCACCCCCACTTTCCCTGGCCACACTCCTCTAACCCCACAGAAATCTCCGGATTGAGGCTGAGGAAAGGTCTCACTGCCTGGATGTTGTGAGGGTCTGATTTCACCTGTGTCATCTGGGGCTAGTTGCTTGATCCCCAACCCTTTCAGGGACACCTGAAACAAGGGTAACTATCCTCATCTTCCCTTTTTATTTACGTGTAAGTATAAATACAAACCGAGATCAACCTTTTAGATGTTTTGGTTTTAAATAATAGGAACTTGGCGTGACACAGAATTCCACTGTTTGTAACGCTCTTCCCTTAATTGGCTTGCTTCATTATAGATTTCCTGATTACTCTTAACATGGTCCTCAAAATTAAATTAATATTGGATAAAATCATGTTAAAATCCCTGGAACACCTAATAAATCTTGTGATTATCACCCAAAGAAATTCCGTATAGTTGATCACGACATAAAAAGAAATTGGGTGTATATGTGTCCATATGAAAGTATCAGCAAATACTTAATTGATCTTCAGTTAAGTAATCACACACATATATAAACACTTCACCAAAGTTCACCGGTTAAGAAAATGGAACCGCAGGGGCACCTGGGTGGCTCAGCCGGTTAGGCGTCTGACTTCAGCTCAGGTCATGATCTCATGGTCTGTGGGTTCGAGCCCAGCATCAGGCTCTGTGCTGATAGCTCAGAGCCTGGAGACTGCTTCAGATTCTGTGTCTCCCTCTTTCTGCTCCTTTCCTGCTCCCACTCTGTCTGTCTCTTCCTCTCAAAAATAAACATTAAAAATTTTTTTTAAAAAAAAGAAGAAAATAGAACCGCAATGAGCACGGCGTCTGGCACACAGCAGGTGCTCAGCAGAAGCCCCTGGGACTTTCCCACACCTCCCTCAGGTGGGGTCCAAGTGAGCAGCCCATGTCGAGTCACATGCACACCCACAGCTGCCCCCTTCCCCTACTGACTCCTTCTCTGAACCCACTAAATTATCCACTCTGCCGGCTACAAAATCTCTTGTAAATGAACCCAACCGAGCCCTTCCGGACCTGTCTGAAGCCTCCCAGATCACTGCAACTCGGTCAGTTCCTGCATTCCCGCCCTCATCCACCTCGGTGAGGCGGCCGGGCAGGCCACCCCAGTCCCTGGTCTGCAGCTTGCTCGCCCCGGCCCTTGCTCCTGTTCTGCTTCACCTCTCCTTCTGGTCCCTTCCCTGAGTGCCCGCTCACCTGTGGCCTGAGACACGCTTGCGTGCCCACTGCAGGATCAGGTCTTTGCTCTGTGCTGGGTCGGGAGCTGTGCTGAGTTCTTAAGGCCTCAGGGGCCGCTGTAGGCTCCACCCACCCGGGACTGCAGGCTCCTCCCTTCCTGGCCTAGCACTTAGTCTTGCCTGCTCTGCGTGGGAGGATGCAACATAGTCCATGTTTTCTGTTAACTGTTGTGTTAAGAATCTGACTCGGTTTAGCTTTATAATCCTGTAGGGAGTTTCCCATCCTTTGTCCGTTTGGGAAGACCCCAGGTGCAATCAACCTCGGGGAAATGACAGGCTCCTGACACTTCCCATCTTCCTCTCCGATTGCATCTTCTGGGCAAAAGCTAGATTTGATTGTCCTTTGTTCCCACCTCCTTCTACTCCTGTACTTAAACTCCCCTCTAATTCCATCAGTGATCAGGTTTCTGAATCCACTGAATGCTTTGAAAAATCCTCGTGTCGCTTCTCTCAATTAGATGCATGATTTGCTGAGCAGATGTGGCTTTTTCTTCATCAGCCTATTCTAATATCTTCAGCCCTTTAAAGGAGGTGTTTCCAGAAACCGTCCTTTCTCTGTTTTCTAATTCACAAACTCATTCTGTAATTCTCAACCTCCATAGGATCATAAGCAACAGACAAGCTTTCAGTAGCAGCTTCTTTCTTTGTGCTCATTCAGGAGGTAGAGGCTTTTTAAGGAGTTTGATGAATCTTTCCAAATAGTTTATACATAATAAAAGCAAATATTTATATGCTTTATATGTGTTTTTGTATAGAACATTCTTCTTTGTGTATCTCCAAATGAGAGCAACCTATATATTCAATGGCTATGTTTCATCTGTTTTTGTCCTGTATGAGCACATATATTTCTTTTTTTTTCCAATATATGAAATTTATTGTCAAATTGGTTTCCATACAACACCCAGTGCTCATCCCAAAAGGTGCCCTCCTCAATACCCATCACCCACCCTCCCCTCCCTCCCACCCCCCATCAACCCTCAGTTTGTTCTCAGTTTTTAAGAGTCTCTTATGCTTTGGCTCTCTCCCACTCTAACCTCTTTTTTTTTTTTCCTTCCCCTCCCCCATGGGTTTCTGTTAAGTTTCTCAGGATCCACACAAGAGTGAAAACATATGGTATCTGTCTTTCTCTGTATGGCTTATTTCACTTAGCATCACACTCTCCAGTTCCATCCACGTTGCTACAAAGGGCCATATTTCGTTCTTTCTCATTGCCATGTAGTATTCCATTGTGTATATAAACCACAATTTCTTTATCCATTCATCAGTTGATGGACATTTAGGCTCTTTCCATAATTTGGCTATTGTTGAGAGTGCAAGCACATATATTTCATTTTTAAAAAAATATTTATTTAAGTAATCTCTACACCAAACATGGGGCTTGAACTCATGACCCCAAGATCAAGAGTTGCATGCTTTTCTGAGCCATCCAGGCACCCCACATATACTTCATTTTAAAATGTGTTGACATTAAAAAAATTTGTTTTAATGTTTATTACTTTTGAGAGATAGAGGAACAGAGAGCAAGCAGGGGAGGGGCAGCGAGAGAGGGAGACACAGAATCAGAAGCAGACTCCAGGCTCTGAGCTCTCAGCACAGAACCTGACATGGGGCTCGAACCCACAGACTGCAAGGTCATGATCTGAGCTGAAGTCAGTAACTTAACGGACTGAGCCACCCAGGTACCCTAAAATGTGTTGGCATTTTTAAATAAAAATAAAATAAACTTTTGGGGGCACCTGGGTGGCTCAGTCAGTTGAACGTCTGGCTCTTGATTTCAGATCAGGTCATGATCCCAATGTCATAGGATCAAACCCCAAGTCAGGTTCTGCACTGAGTGTGGAGCCTGCTTAAGATTCTCTCCACCCCCCCCCCAAAAAAAACAAACCAGAAAACAAAACAAAACAAAAATAAGAAATAAAAATAAAATACAAATAAAATGTGTTGGCGTTTTAAAGGAAAAGCCTCAATGGGAAATATTATAAATATGATGAATGTTTTCTGAAGAACCCCTTTCCCCCCCCAAAAGAACCCCTTCCTTCCCCATTTTCCTAACATGAAAGAAGCTTGAATTTCATGCTGGGGGACTGGGGAAGATGGTTCTTTGGAACAGTAGTCTGCATCTCCTTGGTTTGCTTTGCTTTCCTTGCTTCTCGACTTATTGGCCTGTCCCGAGGTGAGCAGGACTAGCTTGGACCCTTTTACAGACTTAGCAAGCCAGCCAGGTCACAGCCAGCTGGCCTGCATCAGGGATTCCCTAGCAACTGTCAGGACAATTTGTTCCAGGGGCTTCCTCTTGGACTTCACTTCTTTGACTTGCCCTTGCACTAGGCTGCTGGGACAAGAATTCAACAAACTGTGAGCTGATGGACCCTAAAGTAGGGTAAGTCATTCCTGCATGTACAACCAGGAACCCCCTTCCCTTCTGTACTGGCTTTTCCTTGGGGAACAAAAGATGTTTGTTTGCATTTGTCCTGGGCACCCTGCTGGAGAGGGGAATCATCGTTGGAGTTTTACCCATGTTAGATTTGTTTCATAAAAGGGAGATATTTGGAAATTGGACTTTAATGATCTCTACAATATTAGTGACTCTTAGCTTTCTTCCTACCCTTCTGTTTTCTCCAAATAGAGGGGTTTGGTTTGGGTCTCTTAGCTGGTTTAGAAAGCCATTTAGTTCAGTTGGTGAAAATCCGACTTTTGGCGAAGAATGAATACTCACAGAGGTACTCTGGGCTTCATTTTGTTTGTTGATGCAGCTTGTGGTACTTTGGACAAAACCAACCATGTTCTTTTTTTTTTTTTTAATATTTATTTATTTATGGGGAGAGAACAATGGGGGAGAGGAAGAGAGAGGGGAACAGAATCTGAAGGGGCTCTGTGCTGATCGGCTGACAGCAGTGAGCCCGGTGTGGGGCTCAAACTCACGAAGAGAGAGATCATGACCCGAGCTGAAGTCAAACCAACTAAGCCACCCAGGTGCCCCTAAAACCAGCTATGTTCTAATTGGAAAATGGGAAATGACTAATTAATGGATCCATAAATTGTAATGCTATCTTGCAATTAGGTTTGTTTTGTAAAAAAGAGATATTTGGAAATTGGGTCTTTAATGTCCTCTCCAAAAATATTAATGAAATAAAAGCTAGATTTGGATTATATCTTGTTTGTGTATATGTGTCTGTAAGAGTTTTAAATATGAGATATTTTCTCTATTGCTCAAAATTAATTTCGAAAGGAGCTCTATTTAATTGTTTTAAAAGCAAGTGCTTATAAAAATTGGGCATTTTAAAACTCAGAAAGACAGAAACTAACCCAAATGTTTTTCAAGTTCACATAATCTGGGATGATGTTTGGAGAACTAAAATTCAAAGGTGTTGATTTAATTAAAATAGACATGTCTTTAGAGTTATCAGCATTAAATATAAAACTTTCATTTTACCAAAGTTGACTAAATGTCAAATAAACTCATGTTATCTTTGTTGTAATTTGTCAGCAAAAATGACTTCAAATGGTGGTTAATTTTTTCTGCCTCACAAAGTTTTCATGGGTAATTATGTTTTTTCACTGTTTATTTATTTATTTTGAGAGAGAGAGCCCAAGCAGGAGCACAAAGGGGGGGGGGGGCGGGTTGCAGAGACAGAGAGGGAAACAGAGAACCCCAAGTAGGTTCTGCACTGTCAGTGCACAACCTGACTCAAGGCTCCATCTCAGGAACCGTGAGATCATGACCTGAGCTGAAATGAAGAGTCACCTGGGTGGCTCAGTTGGTTAAGCGGCTCAGGTCATGATGTCACAGTTTGTGAGTTAGAGCCCTGAGTCTGTCTCTTTGCAGACAGCTTGGAGCCTGCTAAGGAATCTGTGTCTCCCTCGTTCTTTGCCCCTCCCCCACTTGTGTGTGTGCGCGTGTGCTCTCTCTCTCTCTCTCTCAAAAATAAACACTAAAAAAAAAAAAAAAAGAGTTGGATGCTTAACCCACTGAGCCACCAAGGTTCTCCTTCATGGGTAATTGTTAAGAGCAAATATGTTAAATAAATAAAAAGGTTTATAGGTAGACATTTTAATAGCTTCCAAAATCTTTGGTGACCTGAAACTTTGAAGTTTTGCTAGGTTAAATGGTAAATTCAGTTGAATTCATTGGATATATAAGTCTTTTCCAAATAAAATAAAATACTGAAACATTCATTCCTGAACATAGGTTTATCTGCTTTTTGGCTTCTTATTACAGAGAAACTAAAGATAAATTTAGGTCTGCTGGTGAACATGTTTTATGCTTTATTGAAAGTTGTACCATGAAAAAACACATTTCTAGAAATCAAGAAATATCTCCATAAATTTTCCAGAGTTCTAAAGAATTCTGGCATAATGGTTCAAAATTGGTTACTATTTAGTTTTCACTGGAGATTAAGGTTTTAAAAGTTAAAATTCCGTTAAATGTAATTGAGACTGTGAGAAATGATAAGGAAAGCAACTTTGTATGCAGGGAAAATAAGAGGTTTGTAAGAAAGCTGTAAGAATGTGAGAATACATTTTTATTGAAGGGGGAAAAAAGTGATTTTGTCCTAAATTGAGACTGATTGTTTAGAGAGGGAAGCCTTATGACAAAATCTAATGAAAAAGAAAACTGTAGAAAGTTTGTGAAGGAGAATCTTTGGAAAAGAATGGTATGTGTGCATGGTCAGGACTGAATAAAATTGGAGTAAATGAGTATTAACAGTACACTAGTAAGAGATTGGAATTTGGTTTTTCTCTCTGTTAAGATGACGTTTTCTTGGACTGTTGGTTTACTCTTAATAAGAAATTATGAACAAAGGGTGATTTTGTTTTTGTTTTTGTTTTTTAATCTACCCCAGAACAAAATGTCTATGTTTTGTCTTCATCAGGTCTTTGATTACTTAAGAAAACTAAATCTTCTCAATATTAAAGGACCTAAGTTTTGCTAACAACTAGATATCCTTCTGTATAATCTCTTATTGCCACCTGGGCTAAATAGATAATTAAACATTAAGTTTCATAATGAGCTATAATCCTACTTAGGTATGTGTTTTAATCTGATTTTTTAAAAACTTTCTCATAGTTTTTTTTTTTTAATGTTTATTTATTTTTGAGGGAGAGAGAAAGAGACCAAGTGCAATGGGGGAGAGGCAGAGAGAGAGGGAGACATAATCCAAAGCAGGCTCAAGGCTCTGAGCTGTCAGCACAGAGCCTGATGCAGGGCTCGAACCCACAAACTGTGAGATCATGTCCTGAGCCAAAGTAGGACATTTAACCGACCCAGGTGCCCCACTTTCTCATAGTTTTTTAATTAAATGTTTATTTATTTATTTTTCAAGAGAGAGAGAGCACACACACATGCACAAACAGGGGAGGGGGACAGAGAGAGAGAGAAACAGAGAGAGAATCCCAAGCAGGTTCTATGCTGTCAGCATAGAGCCCAACACAGGGCTTGATCTTGTGAACCTTGAGATCATGACTTCAGCCAAAATCTAGAGTCGGACAGTCACTTAACCAACTGAGCCACCCAAGTGCCCCTAAACTTTCTGATATTTTTAACAAACTTATGAAAAAATTCAAATTCTAAATAAAGTCTTTTTAACCAATTAGGCCTGTTTATTTTGTATGTTAAATTACATGGGAAGCATTGTCAAAGAAATGATGATAAATCTTCTTAGCTTATATTGTGTGGTTAAATGCTGTAACTATTCCAAAAATTATATAAAATTCCTCAAGTTTTAATGTGCCCTGATATAAGGTAATCACATGTACTCTTAATTGTTAAAATGCTGTGTGTCAAAAAATAACCAAATTTCTTGGGGCGCCTGGGTGGCGCAGTCGGTTGAGCATCCGACTTCAGCCAGGTCACGATCTCGCGGTCCGGGAGTTCGAGCCCCGCGTCAGACTCTGGGCTGATGGCTCAGAGCCTGGAGCCTGTTTCCGATTCTGTGTCTCCCTCTCTCTCTGCCCCTCCCCCGTTCATGCTCTGTCTCTCTCTGTCCCAAAAATAAATAAACGTTGAAAAAAAAAAAATTAAAAAAAAAAAAAAAAAAAACAAATTTCCTTATCAACTAAAATGTAATGAAATCCCATCAGATTTTTAACCATGGCCATTTTGAAGCTTTTGTCATTTACAATTATTATTTCACGCTGATACACTTACAAATGTGTTTCAGTTTTAAGGAGATTCATGAAAAAGGACTTTTGACAAACACAAGATTCTCATATCTTTAAGATCATAAAACTAGGGGCGCCTGGGTGGCGCAGTCGGTTAAGCGTCCGACTTCAGCCAGGTCACGATCTTGCGCTCCGTGAGTTCGAGCCCCGCGTCGGGCTCTGGGCTGATGGCTCGGAGCCTGGAGCCTGTTTCCGATTCTGTGCCTCCCTCTCTCTCTGCCCCTCCCCCGTTCATACTCTGTCTCTCTCTGTCCCAAAAAATAAATTAAAAACTTTGAAAAAAAAAAAAATCATAAAACTAAACTAAGAATTTCCGGAATTAATGGAAAAACTGCATTCAAACAGAACAAGAGGGGCACGTGGGTGGCTCAGTCAGTTGAGAGTCTGACTTCGGCTCAGGTCATGATCTCACAGTTTGTGGGTTCAAGCCCCACGTCGGGCTCTGTGCTGACAGCTCGGAACCTGGAGCCTGCTTTGGATTCTGTGTCTGTCTCTCACCTGTTCACACTCTCTCTCTCTCTCAAAAATAAATAAACATAAAAAAAAATTTTTTTTAAAAAGAACACGAATTAGTAACATTAGAACAAGAATTAGTAACAAGAATTAGTAACAGGAACAAGAATTGAGAAAGATGATTATGGTTTTTATTACTTTTGTCTGAAACATTGACAGCTCTCTAATGTTTGCTTTTCCAGTTTAAGGAAACTGGAAAGTAAACACATTGACATGTTGATGATTTCTCCCTACCTGAACCATCCAGAATTCAGAAACTCTCAGTGAGTATTCTTTCATGGCAATTATAGTCTTTTGCTTAAGTTCAATGAAAATCTTCTCCTTGTAAAAGAACACCATTGAAAACATTGGTAAGATTACCAAGGCTTTGACTGGAATGTCATATTTGAGAGGCATGCAGAGAGTCAGATATGACCAGACAACTTTAAAGAAATAAAGTTGAGTTCGGGAGCCAATAGAACCCCTCAGAAATTTTGGCTTGATACATTGCTTACAGAGCTCCCAGCAGCCTTACCAAGTGAGTAAAGAAGATAACTTCTTGGCAAATGCAGGAATCTCAGGGTATTTTGGAGACCTCTAGAAGGGAGGAGTTCACCCAAAGCTATAGGTATGGCAAGTATTTGGCTTGGCTTCTGGCCTTGGGAGGCTATTAGAAAGTTCAATCTGAAATTGCTTATTCAAATGTTCCGGCAGGGGTGTCTGGGTGGCTCAGTTGATTAAGCATCAGGCTCTTGATTTCAGCTCTGGTCTTGATCTCACAGTCGTGGGATAGGAGCCCTGTGTCTGGCTCCACAATGAATGTGGAGCCTGCTCAGAATTCTCTCTCCCTCTTCCTCTGCCCTTCCCCCAGTGGCACATGTGTGCCCACTTTTTCTCTCAAAAACAAAAAACAAAGCAAAACAAAAAAACAAAAAACATTCCAGCAAAGCAGAATGAAAAGACCTATGTGGTATTCTCGCCACACTTATGTAAATAATTAGGCCAGGTGTATTAAAATTAAATTTATTTTACAAATAAGTTAGTCTTAATCTGGCTATCTGATAAATATGAGGGTGATTTCAGAGAGAAAAATTATGTTTCGAAAACATACCTTTGTGGATGTTAGAGGATGTTAGATTCTAGTTCTGGTTGTCTTTGAGTGTTGGTTGTTTGCCTATTAAACTGGGTTAGAACCTGAATTCTTCTTCCTACTTATCTAGCTATGACTGTCCAAACTAAGGTTTCCAATTTTCTCCCTTCTCTTGACTTGAAATCACTGAGAACTAAAACTGCTGTCTTTCCTACACCCCTGCAAACTGAAGCTGGACAATGTGAGAGAAATATCAGAGAAATTGTTGCAATAGCTCCCATCACTCTGTGGGCCACTCAGAAGGATCACCAGAGTCATTGGCACTATGAACCAGAAAAATCCGGCAGATTATGTCTGCCTGCACTCACTCCATCTGAGGATGCTTTGAGTGCAGCACCTAAAAATCCTTTTATTGGCAGCATTTAGACTCAGACACTAGATTTATAATTTGCTCCATGCTGTGTTTTTCTATTGTTTCCTTAGAAATGCCTCTTATTAATTACCCAGGTGCTTGCTGAACAAGGCAGAGTCTATATGATAGCTAACACCACCTGCTGCACTTACGTTTTTTCCTCAGAAGAACCCATATTGACAAAATTAGACAACAGACTACTTGCCTCCAACAAACCTTGGAACGTGAATCAGAATAGGAAACTGGTTCTCAAGGCCCTTTCCCTGGATTCCTATAAGAATTTATTTGATTTTAGGGGTGCCTGAGTGGCTTAGTTGGTTAAGCATCTGATTCTTGATTTTGACTCAGGTCATGATCTCATGGTTTGGGAGTTCAAGCCCCACATCAGCACAGAGCCTGCTTGGGATTCTCTCTCTCCCTCTCTCTCTGCCCCTCTTCCTTGTGCTCTCTCTCTCTCTCTCTCTCAAAATAAATCAATAAACTTATAAAATAAATAAATGAACTTAAAAAAAAGAGAATTCATTCAATTTTAGGGGGACAAATGCCTCAGGTTGCTTCTTTTTTTTTTTTAATTTTTTTTTTTCAACGTTTATTTATTTTTGGGACAGAGAGAGACAGAGCATGAACGGGGGAGGGGCAGAGAGAGAGGGAGACACAGAATCGGAAACAGGCTCCAGGCTCTGAGCCATCAGCCCAGAGCCTGACGCGGGGCTCGAACTCCCGAACCGCGAGATCGTGACCTGGCTGAAGTGGGACGCTTAACCGACTGCGCCACCCAGGCGCCCCCCTCAGGTTGCTTCTAAGACCCCAATGGCAAAAAGAGCGTTCTGGAATATTTCATAAGTCTGGTCAAATTGTTCTATTCCACAATTGCCTCTCTTTGACCCTGTCCAACAAGAAGCAGTCAGATGAGAGATGATGTCCCCTTGTCCTGATCCTTCAAGATTATGGAACAGAACGTTGATGTTGGGGAATTATAACTTAGCATGACTAACTCCACGTTGCTTCTGTTTCCCTGCTGCTGTGCCCTGGAGCTTAGAAACTTCTACTTGGCCCTGCATATAGACATGTTGCAGCTAAGATTTGCAAACTTCTGCTTTTCACCTGAAATATATCTCACCCAAGGAGATAAGGGAGTACATGTAGAAATGACTATGCTATATTTAAGATTCACAGAAATGATATGACTAGATTCCTCTACAATAAGGTCAATTGACTAGAGACAAAGAACTTACACACCTTCCTCAGATATAATCAGAGGTCAGTCATCTTTTGGCTCCCTCCCCTTCCCACTTTTCCTAACATAAAAGAAGCTCAAATTTCATGCGGGAGGGAGATGGTTCTTTGGGACAATAGTCTGCCATCTCACAGGTTTGCTGGCTTTCCAGATAAAGTCACTTGCTTTGCCCCTGGCATCTTGCCTCTTGACTTATTGGCTTGTCATGTAGTGTGAGCAGAGGAAGCTTGGACTTGGGTGACATAGCTACATTTTACTGACTAACCACGTTATATGTGCTGTTTCAAGTGTTTGTCTAAAAATCTAATTGAAAAATAAATAAATAAATAAATAAATAAACAAACAAACAATTGAATCTCTGTAGCTAACTTCTGAAGCAGCAACTATTATTATCTTCAATATACAGAACTGAGAAATGAGCTTACAATGGGTAACTTAGGCAAAGTCCAATATGATTGTGTTCTTATAAGAACAGGAAGAGGCATTGTGGATGCATGGGTACATAGAAAAAGCCATGTGAAGACACAGGCATAAGCAGGCCATTGGCAAGCCAAAGAGAGAGGCCTCTGAAGCAAACGAACCCACAACACCTTGATTTGGACTCCTGGCCTCCAGAACTGGGAGAAAGTAAAGGTCTGTGGTCTTTTGTTTGACCGCCTTGATGATTAATACAGGTATCGCCACTCTTTTGAATGCTGCTTAGCTGAATGGTGTGAATGCTATCACACTGTAATTTTATCTTATTTTTATTTATTATTTTTTAAGTAAAATAGCTATTTATTCGGCTCCTTGTCATGCCAAAATGTTTTGTGCATATACCACTATAATTAGCATGTCCTCTGTAACAGGTAAAATTGTACATCAAATTATATTTCATGTTACCTGATTATATAAAAAATGTAAAGCGAAAATGATTTATCAATTCCTTTTAACGTTACTAGTAAACAATTCAGCAGTGGAAATGAAGCACAAAATCTTTGTAAAAGATGACACAGGGAAAAGGGTGCCTGGGTGCTCAGTCGGTTAAGTGTCTGACTTCAGCTCAGGTCATGATCTCACGGTCTGTGAGTTCCAGCCCCGTGTCGGGCTCTGTGCCGACAGCTCAGAGCCTGGAGTCTGCTTCGGATTCTGCGTCTCCCTCCCTCTCTGAACTCTCCCTGCTTGAGCTTGGTTTCTGTCTCTCTCTCAAAAATAAATAAACATTAAAAATTTGTTTTTAAAAATAAAAAAAATATGACACAGGAAGAGCAATAATGTAATTCTCATTTAAATTGTCATTATTTGTTATGAATATACAAAGACAAATTTCTCAAATGTTATATTCACTAAGATTCTGGCAATAGCTTCATGTAACAAGACACAGCATCCCAGGCCTGCCACTCATCTTGTTTATGGTAAGTCTCAGCTTCAATACGAAGCTGTCTAAAGAAAAAAAAAAAGTCAAAAGCCTGCTTTTTTACATGCTAAGTATCTCGGGAAGCATGCCATTAAACACAGTATGGATTTTAGGTAGCAAGAATAAGGAGTTAATAAAAGCTAAACCCGGCAGCCTAAACAAAAGGCATACAGAAATAAAATAACGATCACCGGGTGCATAAAATTTTCCTGACTCGTTAAAACTAACAGCATAAAACATGCATTTTAGAACATTTCGCTGTCAAGTGCAAAAAGTACCAGTGTCTATTTGCAATGATTCCTCTCCAAAGCCAGAGCATAGTCAAAATTAATTCAAATGCTGTAACACATTCTAATGCTAAAAAAAATACAGTATCGGGGCACCTGGGTGGCTCAGTCGGTTAAGCGGCCGACTTTGGCTCAGGTCATGATCTCGCGGTCATGAGTTTGAGCCCCGCGTTGGGCTCTGTGCTGACAGTTCAGAGCCTGGAGCCTGTTTCAGATTCTGTGTCTCCCTCTCTCTGACCCTCCCCTGTTCATGCTCTGTCTCTCTCTGTCTCAAAAATAAATAAACGTTAAAAAAAATAAAAAAAAAATACAGTATCATTGAAGCGGAGATAAATCCCAGAGCTTTTGGGGCTTTGTCGTGCTGCAAAGGGCTGTCACTCTGGTTCATTGAAAGCAGCAAATGACAAGAGTCCAAGGATGTCTAAGGGCAAGACTGCTGTACCCACAGCTCTGACCTCCCCATGAAGCGTGGCTACTGTGTCCACAAACATAGGATGTACGAAGAGAAAAGGCACGCTATTCTGCTAGCTAAAGAGAAAGATTGCGAACCACCCCTCCCCACCCTAAAAGCTCCTTCCCAGGTAAAAAAGTATTTAAGAGGAGAAAACTAAAATATGCTTATCTACAAAGTAAGGATTTTGAAACATCAATGTAATCCCTATTTCAAAATGTTAACTAGAGTCATCTGATCATTTCTGATTATATCTTAATGATATATCCAGATTCGATTTCTGTTGATTTATCATTAGATACTTCTAGTCAAAAATATTAACTTTATCCCCAAATATCTTAGCCAGTAGTGCAACTGCAATGTATTATCTCCCAGAGTCGTTAAGCACTGGAAGAGAAAAAAAACAGATGTTCAAGCAGCAGGCAACAGTTACGGCCCTTTCACACAACGGCATCTGAGTGGCTACTGAACAGTCCAGGAATAATTGTAAAGACAAGAAAATTCATGCATTTTAGTAATTATGTCATAATTTTCACAGTTGAAATTTTCTTAGACATTGCACTTTGTAAGGGAATCCTGATTTTTCTTAATGTTATGGTGAGTCAGGACTTGAACTAGGAGCCTTCTTTTTCTTCTCACAGTGTTCCTTTAATGTTTATTTACTTTTGAGAGAGAGAGAGACAGACAGCGAGAGGCAGAGGGGCAGAGAGAGAAGGAGTTACAGAATCCGAAGAAGGCTCCAGGCTCTGAGCTGTCAGCACGGAGCCCGACGCGGGGCTCGAGCTCACGGACCGCGAGATCATGACCTGAGCTGAAGCTGGATGCTAAACCGACTGAGCCACCCAGACGCCCCTTCTCACTGTGTCTTATGGTTCTTTTTCTTTTTTGTTTTTTCTTTTTCTCATTCTTCACTGCGTTTCTTCTTTTTTGCTCATACTTCTTATTTATTTATTTGCCGGGATATTTCATTTATTTATTTATTTATTTATTTATTTATTGCTGGCATATTTTATTTTATTTATTTATTTTTAAATATAATTTATTGTCAAATTGGCTAACATATAGTGTGTACAGTGTGCTCTTGGTTTTTGGTGTAGATTCCCATGGTTCATCACTTACATACAACACCCAGTGTTCGTCCCAACAAGTGCCCTCCTCGATGTCCAGCACCCATATTACCTTCTCCCCCACCCTCCCATGCTAGTACTTCTTCAGTATGATCTGATTCTGATAAGGACTCAGATGATAAAGGTGTATCTCCAGGATACATCTTTCTTTTCCTGCTGACTCCTTTAATGTCCTTTCCTTTCTCAGTTGGATCCTTTGACTTCTTTTTCTTTGTTTAAACTATCCTTACTGTCCGATTCCGTTTCTGACATGGAGCTTTCGGAAGATTTACGGGAATGGTTCTTCTTTTTCTCTTATTTCTTTCTCCTTGTTTTTCATCTTCATCTTCAGCATCTGAAGAACTGCTGGAAGAATCAGAGCTTGGTGAAGAAGACGACGAGTACCTACCAGATTTCTTCTTTTCTCTTTTCTTTTTCTGTCTGTTTTTGGATGAGCTCTCACTGCCACTTAATAATTTTTCCCTGTGTTTTTCTAGTTCTTTCTTCAAGTTCTCATTCATTGTTTCTTCAAATTCAGCCAATGTCTTAGGGTCTTTCTTTTTCTTCTCTAGCTGTTCTTTTCTTTTCATTTTTTTAATATTTATTTTTGAGAAAGAGAGAGACAGAGAGAGCACACGCGCACACGCACAAATCGGGGAGAGGCAGAGAGAGAGGAAGACACAGAGTCTGAAGCAGGCTCCAGGCTCTGAGCTGTCGGCACAGAACTGGATGCGGAACTTGAACTCACGAACTGTGAGATCATGACCCGAGCCGAACTCAGATGCTTAACTGACTGAGCCACCCAGGTATCCCTCCAGCTGTTCTTTTACTTCTTCCCAGGTAGGCCTTGATCGATTCAGATAATCTTGGATTGTTGGCCCTGAAGACTGGATTGGATCCCTGATCTGGCCACTGCTATCGGGCCATACAGGCCACCCAATCGTCCCGCTTCCCCAGGGTGCAGGACTAAACACACGGTCAGACACCAAGGGAGCCAGAGAGGCGGCCAAAGTGGGTGCCCCGCAGGTCCTCTGTCACGCTGCAGTTTTAAATTATAATCTCCTGATTACTAATGAACTTCATCGTCTTTTTATTTTTTTGTGGAGTATTAATGATTTCTCTACTCTGATATACCTTCTATAATATACCCATTTTTATATCAGGTTTTGTCTTAGCTCCAGCTGCTATAACAAAATACCATATGCCAGATGGCTTACGCATTTACTTCTCATAGCTCTGGAAGCTAGAAATCTGAGATCAGGGTGCTAACATGCTCTGGTTTTAGGGAGGGCCCTCTTCCTGGCTTGGTGATGGCCAGCCACCTTCTTACTCTCTGTGCAAATGGCCTTTCCAGGTGCAACAGGTTTCTCTCCTCTTATTGGAGGACTAATCCCATTGTGAGGGCTTCACCATCATGACCTTATCTAAACCTAATTAACTTCCAAAAGCCCCACCTCCAAGTACCATCATATTCCAAGTAAGGGCTCAACATTTGAATTTTGGGGAGAAACACATGTTCAATCTATAATAGGTTTTCTTTTTCTTATAGACCAATAAAAAATTTTGAAATGTTCTAGAAATTGGGGCGCCAGGGTGGCTCAGTCAGTTGAGCGTCCGACTTCGGCTCAGGTCATGATCTCGAGGTTTGTGAGTTCGAGCCCTGCCTCGGGCTCTGTGTTGACAGCTCAGAGCCTGGAGCCTGCTTCGGATTCTGTGTCTCCCTCTCTCTCTGCCCTTCCCCTGCTCATGCTCTGTCTCTCTCTGTCCCAAAAATAAATAAAACATTAAAAAAAATGTTCTAGAAATGAATCTTTAATCATATACACTGCTGATATCATCTTTGATTTATAGCTTCCCTGTTTAGTCTTCATATATATATTTTTTATGAAAAAAATTAATTTGGTAGAATGTGTCCATTCTTTCCCTTAGAGATTACTTCTTCTCTTCTATTGAATATATTATTCCCAGTCAGAGTTAAAGAGATATTCTCATTCATCAGTGAAATGACTGCCCCCACCCTACCCCAGTATATGCTGGGTACATCTGACTCTGGCCAGGGCTGTTACATTGAGAAAAATGGAAAGCTTTGACTTTACTCACATATGGCCAACACATGAGGCCAACTGTTGTTTCCATCAGGAAACAGCTACCATTGAAAAGATAGTTTATTATTTACATTTGTCAAGAGGAGAGGGCATACCACATCATGCAGAGTCATGCAGAATTACCAGGGTTAGTCAGGAGGCAATAGAAAAAGCCTAGGCTTGAGCCTTTATTGGAGTTTTCAAGGGAATGAATGGGTGATGCAGCTGAACAGGTTTAGGATTGGTGCCTTCGGATAGGGGTGGTTTCTCTTTGTCCAGTACCTGGGGTGATTTCAGGGGCAGTGTTCAGAGCTTCAAGAGCCCTAATAAAAGCAGGCTTGATGCTGGACTGGTCTCAGAAGTGGTTGGTTTACATATCAAAGCCAGAGTCTCAGGCAAATTGTTTGTTCTCTCTAGGGATTAAGTAACCAAAGGAGAGGCAGTCCCTTCCTGGATACACACACACACACACACACACACACAACGGAATATTATCCAGTCACTAAAAAAAGATTTAGTGACATTTGTATCACATGTGACACATTTGTGACAACATGGATGAAACTTGAGAGCATTACGCTGTGTCTGAAATAAATCAGATGGAGAAAGGCAAATACTATAGGATCTCATTTACAAGTGAAATCTTAACCAAAAAAAAAAAAAAAAAATCCAAAGTCATAGAAAACAAGATCAGACTTGTAGTTACCAGAGAAGGGGTGGCGGGGAGGGAGGAAGGTGGAGGAAGGTGGTCAAAGGTACAAACGTATAAGGTACATAAGTGCTGGAGATGAAATGTGCATCCTGATGACTATAGCTGACACGGCTGTAGGATATATTTGAGAGTTAAGAGAGAGTTGATGATAGATATTAACTAAACTTACCATGGTAATCAGTTCATAATATATGTAATATATTTACATAATATATGTAAATTATGTTGAATACCTTAAACTTATATAGACTATAAATCAATTATATCTTAAAAACTGGGGGAAAATATGATTGAAATGCTGACTACTAGAGAAATTAATTATATTTTTATAAAAAGAGTTCTCAAAACTTTTATCCTTTGCTTTCCTAAAATAACAGAGTTATGAGTAGTAAAACAGCACACACATCTATTCCATAATTTAAGATATAATTATTATGAGTTAATCACTGGTCATGTAGTATGAAATATGAGACAAGTAGACTGAACACTAAAATATATGCCATTTTGGGGTATCTGGGTGGCTCAGTAGGTTGAGCATCCAACTCTTGATTTTGGCTCAGGTCATGATCCCAGGATTGTGGGATCAAACCCTGCATTGGGCTCCATGCTGGGTATGGGAACTGCTTAAGATTCTCTCTCTCTCTCTCTCTCTCTCTCTCTCTCTCTCTCTCCCCCTCTGCCCCTCTTCCTTGCTTCCTTGCTCTCACTCTCATAATATAATATAATATAATATAATATAATATAATATAATAAATATAATATGATATAAAAATGTATGCAATTTAAATGAGTAAATTTCTTTTTTTTTTAATCTTTTTTTTTAAATGTTTATTTATTTTTGAGATGGGGGGAGAAAGAGAGAGAGAGAGAGAGAGAGAGAGAGAGAGAATGAGCAGGGGAGGGGCAGAGAGAGACAGAGACACAGAATCTGAAGCAGGCTCTAGGCTCTGAGTTGTCAGCACAGAGCCTGACATGGGGCTCGAACCCGTGGACCGTGAGATCATGGCCTGAGCTGAAGTCAGATGCCCAACCAACTGAGCCACCCAGGCGCCCCCTAAATGAGTAAATTTCAGGAGAAAAACAGCATTATAATTTTTCTTTTACTCAAATTTTATAAATTTTGCTAGAGTGTAAATTTGACACCTATGAATTAGTTAGGAAGATTAGTCACCCAACTCTGCAAATGTCTTAGTTATTAAACTTAGCTACTCAGTTCTGTCTTGGTTTATTGTGTGAAAAGAGAATTTTGTCAGCCCTTTTTGGAGGATCCCATACAACTGATTCAATTTCCATTTTGTGAAATACACCCTCCTAATCTCTTTCTGGGATTCTTCTATACGAAGTGAGTTTTTAAATAATGGTCTAAACACTTCCAAGTTCTTCCTGATTTCCATTTCTCCAACAAAGCAGAAGGCTGAAGACTTCTGCCTAAATCTGTGTCTTCCAACCATTGTCAACATGGACTTCTAAGACACTTAACAAACTGTTGAATTTACAGGACACGTGTATATATAACATGAGGTGAAGTCATAAAGTACATTTACTGGCATTGATAAAACGTGAATGGTAAATAAAACATGCTCAATTTGAAGTCTTTGCTTTTAGAACTGCAAAATTGCAATTTCTAGTTGATTCCCTTGTCATTTCCATGAAACAATACAAATTCTATATTCTCATTAGTTATTGATATAGAAGAATAAAAAGTGACTCTCTTGATGTTGAAAACATAAAACACTAACTCTTGAAATCATGTTATCCAAAACATAACAGAGATTATACATTATCTTAAGGACATTCCATAGTACAGAAAGAAAATATAACAACATACAGGGTTCCAACGAGTTCACAACTCATCTGTGATTTGACAGATAGTAAGAGAGTTTGAAGTAGGTCCAATAGAGATGTCAGGCCAAAGTTTTTGTGTGAAAGTATCGGTGAAGGTATAAATATAAGACCTATATTACTCATATTAAAAAATGAGACCTCTCCAACTCATGATCCAGAAAAAGCCAGTCCATGTGTTTTGGACCCCCACTTGAATCCTGAGTTTGCCAGCAGTATCTCTTTGGTGATAAGGATGTAAAAGCATTTTTTTTAAATGTTCATTTATTTTTGAGAGAAAGAGAGAGAGAGAGAGACAGAGCATGAGTGGGGGAGGGGCAGAGAGAGAGGGAGACACAGAATCTGAAGTGGGCTCCAGGCTCTGAGCTGTCAGAACAGAGACTGATGCAGGGCTCCAACTCACAAACCGTGAGATCATGAGCTGAATCAAAGTCAGATGCTTAACTCACTTAAGCACCCAGGCACTTCTGCAAAAGCATTTCTGAAGAAGAGTCTGAACAAACCTATGGAAAATCCATAGGGCCTCTTTCTATCTGCCCCTCAACATCAAACCCTCCAAAATTCAGGACAGTAGGGTAAAAAGTAGATGTGTTGGGATTATATGGAAAGTTTGTGTCTTTCCATATTTCGTACTTGTTTTGTCTTCTGACATAAGTCTATGGGCAGTTTTAGGATCTAGTGTTAAATCCACCTTAATGTGTTGATAATATTTTTTCAGGACAAAAATGTGAAAGAGATAACTCTCTTTAATTAATATAAAAAACTTCAGGAGTTTTTAGGTTTTTATGTCTGTTATGTATGTATATGTCCAATACCTATCAGTAAATATAAGTCTGCCTGGACACACTTCTTTGCTATTTCACATAGCATTGTTGTTTGCCGGGAGCCTATCCATCCAGACTTCCCGATGGCACAGCCTGAGTGGTTGGCAGAAGGGCAACGCATAGCGATCCTCCGAATGGGAAGCTACTGGTATCCCTTCTCTTCCTCATCATGGCCATCCCCATGGTCCAACTGGCATTGATGATTCAAAATAAACCAATGGGGGCAAACTCGGGGATATTTTCTGGGGATGACCCCCAGGACAAAAAAGAAACCTTATATGCAACCGGTACCACCCCTGCCTACCCGTCCCCTACCTAAAGGAAAGATAGCCCCATATATTTCCCAGCCAAGGAGGAGGACTAATGGGTTAAAAATCCCCATTCCGGCAACAAAGGAATGTATCTATGGATACAAGTTACTCCAACCTCTAGGCCCACTTGGCCCCCAGGAGGCTTTCAAGATGGTAACTGGACCTGGTGGGTTAGGGTACAGAATGGTTCATTAGTTCCTAGGTATACATTGTCTCTCTGGGAGCGCATAAGGCTGGGTTCCCAGGGCCCTCTTGGCTCCCTCCCAGCACCCCGGACCAAAGGGAATACTTTTGGTCCTTGTACCGCAAATGGCTCAAAGGAACAATTAAGAAGTCATGTCTCTGTAAATGTTCCACTTGAGGTGTTGAGAGTTAGAGGACCTTTCACGAAAATAGCGAAGCAAACGCTTTATAAACTATAAATAAATGTAGACACATGATGAAAATAATATGAAGAAATTAATCAATAAGCAAAGCGCAGGAGGGAACGTTACAAGAAAATAACCATGATGTTCCTTAATGGGTGATTGCACAAAGGAACATTTTTAGAATTAGGTAAAGCTGAGAAACATAGATGACCGCTACAAGGAAATTGCTAACAAATATAATGCCACGTTTGCCACAATAAAGCGGCCAGTCTAACAAGCTGTTATTTTGTTATTTTTGTTATTTTGTTATTTGTTATTTTCGTCGACCCCGCTCATCCTTCGGGAACCCCTGGACCTGCTGGAGCTGGACTCTGGCAGTTGTTGTTTTGTTTCGTTTTCTTTTTCTTTTAGGATTGGAACTATGATCTGAATAATGGCCTTTGTTTTCAATTAGTTATTCTTCAAGATCCTTCTTTTCCATCAAAAATAAATTTTAAAAAAGGGCATCCTATTCCTCTTCCAGTAAAATGCTGTAGTTCTTCATATTCAGAGTGTAATTCCCCCCTCTACTTTTTCACCTTCCACCTTAAGGCAAGTACTTTTGAGACTTGGATTTCTAACTGCCTTTCAACATTTTCAACCTGCTTCTTCAGGGGCTCACTGTAGCCTTTGAACTGCTTCCTTGTAACCAGCTGCAGCTTGCTCAGTGGGTGTCAGGGTGTGGTCCTGGAGGTCAGAGGAGACCCTGCACTGGGGACACAATAGCTCCAGATCCTTCTCACAGAACACAGCCAGAATCTGCACTTCTCACACAAGAGTTTTGTTAGTGGAAACTGGGTTTGCCTCTTGGTGGGTATTGAGCCAAAAGACACAAACAAGCCAAAGGATAAGGAAAAGAAAGGGTTTTACCTGCAACAAGAGAACACCAGGGATGTTTCCCAAAGCCGTGTTTCCCCAAACAACAAAATTAGGGAAGTTTTAAGTTAGGGGTTCATGCATATTCATGAAGGGGCTGGGCAAAGGAGAGTTCAGTATAGAAGTTGGGCAAAAGTCTTCCCCCTGTTGCTCTTTATCTCTCTCTCAAGATAAATAAAAATAAACTTAAAAGAAAAAAAAGAAGAAAGGATTGGGGCAAAAGACATCCTAAATTGACAGAGTCCAGGTCCTAGCTGATTGAAGTTACAAGGGCCAGCAAGGGTCAGCGTCATCAATTCTCTGCTCCAGTTAGTCTGGTATTTGAGTGTTCAAAGGGGGTTAAATCCTGCAAAAAACGACCCAAGAACATGTGTTAGATAAATCTTTGCTTTTGAAACTGCACTGGGAGTTTTTACCATTGATTTATCATCTCGGTTACGGTTAGGTTATTTCCCAGCTAGGTAGAGACTGTTTTTGCATTTTCTTTGTTCCCTTAAAATCCTTAACTACTGAGGTTTTTGCATTTCTTTGTAATTCCGACACCTCCTAGGAAGTTCCGCAAGAAGTGTGCTCGAGCAAGTCAGGCAAAGATCATACAATGGCCGGAGGCCTAAAATGTCCTTTCTTAGGTCTCAAAGCCAAGTCTCCTCTTTCTTTTTCCAGGGACCCCTAACTCTTTCCGCTTAGTCTCTCTTCCTTTTTGTTCCTTGTGGTGGGAAGCTGCTTAACAATATCATACACGGGACAAAAGTGGGTGTTCCTCTTTAAGTCCCTGTCAGGGCAGTGGTGGAGACAGATGAAACAGGGGACATGTCTTATAGGTCTTCCCAGCACTAGTGGATGCAGGAGCCACAGAAGTTGTGCCTGTGGTCAAGGGTCATTGGGTCTCTCAGATAATCCAGGCAGATGGGGCAGCTGGCCTCTGCTTGGAGCTGCGCAGGTTGGCTTTATAGGTCATTGTGCAGAGTGGGTTTCTTTCTGAGGTTTCCATCTTAAAAAAGGACTGATTTCACAATATATGTGAATCAAACCTCATGCTGTATACCTTAAACTTACACAGTGATGTATGTCAATTATTTCACAACAAACTGGAAAACATTTTCAAAAACGTCAGGGGCTGGTGAGGTGGGGCTGGTTCTCCAGGAGCTAAGGAAAAACGAGAAGCTGGTGAATCCTCAAATTCTCCTTTTGAAATCAGTACATAGTAAGCTACAGTCCCTGAAGTTTGGTTCTGCTCTTTTCCTTTATTTCCAGAGGAATCTTCCCAAGAAGAGCCACAGATCTCCAGATAACTAATCTTCCTGTATTTACTGGCCCACATGAATTGAAGGTCACTATGGAGTCCTGTTGGTCAGAAAAGAACCCAAATTGCAAGTACTATATTGTTCCTAGGGACAAGATATTCCCTTTTTATTTTTATTTATTTATTTTTATTTTATTTTTTTAAATTTACATCCAAGTTAGTTAGCATATAGTGCAACAATGATTTCAAGGGTAGATTCCTTAATGTCCCTTACCCATTTAGCCCATCCCCCTTCCCACAGTCCCTCTAGTAACCCTCTGTTTGTTCTCCATATGTAAGAGTCTCTTATGTTTTTGTCCCCCTCCCTGTTTTTATATTACTTTTGCTTCCCTTCCCTTGTGTTTATCTATTCTGTGTCTTAAAGTCCTCATATGAGTGAAGTCATATATTTGTCTTTCTCTAATTTCGCTTAGCATAATACCCTCTAGTTCCATCCACGTAGTTGCAAATGGCAAGATTTCATTCTTTTTGATTGCCGAGTAATACTCCATGGTATGTATATACTACCTCTTTATCCATTCATCCATTGATGGACATTTGGGCCCTTTCCATACGTTGGCTATTGTGGATAGTGCTACTATAAACATTGGGTGCATGTGCCCCTTCGAAACAGCATGCCTGTATCCCTTGGATAAATACCTAGCATGTGCCCCTTCAAAAGAGGATACCTGTATCCCTTGGATAAATACCTAATAGTGCAATTGCTGGGTCCTAAGGTAGTTCTGTTTTTAATTTTTTGAGGAACCTGCATACTGTTTTCCAGAGTGGCTACACCAGCTTGCATTCCCACCAGCAGTGTAAGAGAGCCTCTTTCTCCACATCCCTGCTGTTGTCCACATCCACATCTGTTGTTGTCTGAGTTGTTAATGTGAGCCATTCTGAGAGGTGTAAGGTGGTATCTCATTGTGGTTTTGATTTGTATTTCCCTGATGATGAGTGATGTTGAGCATTTTTTCATGTGTCGGTTGGCCACCTGGATGTCTTCAAGATAGTCCCTTTTTAAAAGGATGCTCATGGGCACCTGGGTGGCTCAGTCAGTTGAGCGTCCGACTTCAGCTCAGATCAGGATCTCACTGTCTGTGAGTTCAGGCCCCATGTCAGGCTCTGTGCTGACAGCTCAGAGCCTGGAGCCTGTTTTGAATTCTGTGTCTCTGACTCTTTCTGCCCAACCCCCCCGCCCCCATGGTCTGTCTCTCACTCTCTCTCTCTGTCAAAAATAAATAAACATTAAAAAAAAATTTTAAAGGATGTCCAGTGAAACATTTATTCTTCCTTCGTGACATGAACAGCACTTCATGTTGGCAAAATAATAAGGAAAATTACTACCAAAGATATATTCCACTAGTTTTTAAAATAAGGTAGGGGCAGGGCACCTGGGTAACTCAGTCGATTAAGTCTCCAACTCTTGATTTTGGCTCAGGTCATGATCTCAGAGTGTGTGTGTTTGAGCCCCGGGCTGGGCTCTGTGCTGACAGCGTGGAGCCTGCTTGGGATTTTCTGTCTCCCTCTCTCTGCCCATCCCCTGCTCATGTGCTCTCTCTCTCTCTCTCTCTCTCTCAAAATACATAAATAAACATTTAGTAAAATAAAATAAGGCAGGGGCACCTGGCTGGCTCAGTTGGTAGAACATCTGACTCTTGATCTCAGGGTTGTGATCAATTCAAGCCCCATATTGGGCATGGAGCCAACCTAAAAATAATAAAATAAAATAACATAAAATAAAATAAAGTAAAGTAAAGTAAAATAAAATAAAATAAAATAAAATAAAATAAAATAAAAATAAATAAAAAAGCAGAAACCATTATTTTACAATCCCAAATTTATTAAAAAGTTTAGGCAATGACCAGTATGCCTACTAACATCACAAAAAGTGAGGAAAAAACTAAGAACAAAACAAGCATTATTGACCTCATGAAGAGAGCACATAACAGAGTGAAAAGATTTTCCTTTAATCAGGAACACAAATACCTGCACCCAAAAATATTGCTGTGAAACTTCTTTAAAATTAAAATTGTCTACTGAATGTCATGAAAACAATTCATGTGTGAAAATGGCTACACAGTGACTTCATGTGTTCTGGTCCATTCCCTGGAATCTGGACATTACCTGGAACAGCTTCTTGTGCAAACCTTCCAAATAACCTACTCATATGAGAATATATATTGCATGAGTTTGGGTATATGTATTTAAGAAATGGGAGCATCCTGTGTATCCTGTAAATTTTTCTTTGAATATTTTATCTAGGAGGTAGTCCATGTCCTCACATACAGTTCATTCTATTTTTTTTTTTTAATTTTTTTTTTCAACGTTTATTTATTTTTGGGACAGAGAGAGACAGAGCATGAACGGGGGAGGGGCAGAGAGAGAGAGGGAGACACAGAATCGGAAACAGGCTCCAGGCTCTGAGCCATCAGCCCAGAGCCCTACGCGGGGCTCCAACTCACGGACTGAGAGATCGTGACCTGGCTGAAGTCGGACGCTTAACCGACTGCGCCACCCAGGTGCCCCAAGTTCATTCTATTTTAAAATGTGTTGCACACTTGGGTAAATGTCTAAATGGGAAATATTAAAAATGTAATAAATGTTCTTTGGAGAGCTTTAGGGTGTGCTTCCCCCTCCATTGCTATCCCCCCAATATGTTTTCTTCAACTTGTTAGCTAAAAATACTCACTGGTTTACATGTATTTACTCACTGGTTTATATCTAAAGGCTACTGAAAGATACAAATCAACAGCCAATGAAGGGATGAATAGGGCAAGATTCCAAAAGAGCTTCTGTCCTTTCAGAGTTTGGGGCCCAGCATGGTGGCTGGTGAACCTCTGGCTTACCAACCTGCAAGCTTTCCAAACTCCCCTCCTTCTTTGGGTTTTTGTGGAAGCTTCACTGCTTCGCGATTATTGGTCATTGGTGACTGATTCACGCTCCAGCCTCTCCCCCCATCGCCAGAAATCAGGGGTGGGACTGTATATTCCAACCCTCCATCCTTGGTCAGTTCCTCTGGCAACCAGCCCTGCCACCCCAAGATCTTTAGGGAATTTCTAAAAGTCACCTCGCTGCCATAAAATCAGTTATGGTTGAGCTTGTTATGAATAACAAAACACCCATTTCACCTTTACACGCTGAAGGAACTGAAGACAAGAGACTAAGCATTACAACAGAAGATACTTCCATTACTCTTATCACCCGCAAAGGTACAAGTGTTTCAGGGGCTGTGAGACAGAAACCATGCACAAAGACCAAAAATATATATGAGAAGTATATGTGGGACATCTGGATGATGACCACATGACAGTAGGCTATTCGTTTGAGAATCCAGCCGTCTGATTTCAATTGAAAGTAATACCTTAACTTTATTATTTCTTCTGCAAATACCTCTTTCGGTCCCACTTGGGTGCTAATTTATGAGTTCAGAAGTACTTAGTTACTGATCCTTCAGCCTTGAAGACTTTATCAAGTTGTCCAACTAATTCACCTTAAGAAGAACTTCAAGGAGAGACCTGGGTGAGCCTGAGTTGGTGGGGCATAATCCTCCTACAGGGTGGGACAGACCCACCCAAGCACTCACTGAGATGCAAATTGATCCAAAGAGGATTGTTTTTTCAACGCTAACTACACCCTCACCTACGACAAGTAATCTCAGTAATCCCACGCTAGATGAAGTGGTTACAGCAGAACTCCTCACTCCTTCACAGTCTGGGAGGAGGGTGGGGTATCGAAGATTTTAAAAACCGCCTGCTGTATGGTTTGGCCTTATTTTGGCTCTCAAGTTTGTCACAGGAATATAAATATTAGCAACTCGAGTTAAATTGGGACTAATGCCTTTAATCACTTAGCCTTACAACCTCCAGCTACCCTCAGGATCTCTTCCCATTCTCCCCCTCCAGCAGGGTCATCGAGCATGCACATGCGCAGGCCCATAGCTGCCACCACTTCCGGGGGAACAGGCCAATCACAGCACGGAACAAATGTGAGTCTCTGACGCAGGAAACCGCGCTCTGCCGGGGGGATGTTGGGGTCGTTAATCTGTGGCCAGCCTGTCTTTGAACCGTGTGCGAGTGCGCAGAGCCTTGCTTGAGCCGCTGAACCGCTTGCTGCAGGTAAGCAGGAAGGGCCTTTCATCCTGAGGCTTAGCTGAGCAAGGGCTTACTGGGCCTCTTCTGGGCTCCATATGTGGGGGTGCTTGTGCACGACTGGGTCTCTCAGATTCTTGCAAGACTCTTTGAGAACTACAGGAATCTCCTTACAAGTGCCCCCCCCCCCCCAATTTTTTTTTTTTTTTTAAAGAAATACAGGATCCTGGGCCTGCCTCAGCTTAAATCCATGTAGTCGTCATGGAGGTGGTATGACTGCGTTACATGAGATTTTTACCGGGACGACAGTTTTCAAGTTGCAAAGTGGCCACGTGATCTCCAAAGAAGGATTGTTGGGGTGTGAAGGTAAGAACCTCCAACCCACAGTGCCAGCACCTCCCTGACATAGTCAGTGTCATCCTTTGCTCCTCATTTGTAGGCCTTGTAGGTACGGAATTTTCCTTTTTTTTTAACTGTAAGGTGAGGCTCTGGTATGTTAAACATCATTTCAAGTCGCAGGGGTCAAATCTTGAGAGCTGAGGATCTACTACAAATTTAGTTTATTAGCCTAACATTTTTTTTTTTTTATTGAGTTCATACTAGCCAATATTTTTCAGCAGCCACAAGAATTAGAGAAGGTAATACAGCTTTGAGAAAAAATAGAGAAGAATTCAGACCATGAACCATAAACTCCCATGTCATTAACAAAAAAAAGAATGTAAAACCACAAGTATGATCTGTGCTATGACCAAAAGATGTGTGGAGCCAGGAAATGAGAGTATGCCCCAGATGTTGGTGCCCTCTAAGTCTTATTATTCATACAAGTAATGAAAGAGGCTTGCTGTAGAGTTATGGAACTGATTGAAGGGATAGAGTAGAAGGCAGTAGTCACAATAGCAGGCTCTTTGTAGCTTGCACTGGGAAAATGGCCCCAAAGGTGTTTATTTCATCTCATGGCTTGAGTCTGGAAGGGGAGTTAGAGTACATAAGTATGTGCAGAGGGGAGGACCCACTGGGAATCTAGATCTGTGCAGGAACACCACCCACGTCCTTTTTATTTTAAATGAAATACGCTTACCGACTTAAGCTCAGGTCATGATCTCACGGATCATGAGTTTGAGCCCTGTGCCAGGCTCTGGGCTGACTGACAGCTCAGAGCCTGGAGGCTGCTTCCGATTCAGTATTTTCCTCTCTCTCTGCCCCTCCTCCACTCACCTTCTGTCTCTCTCCCCTTCAAAAATAAACGTTAAATGAAATACTCTTAAATTTTTTTTTCAGGGGCGACTGGGTGGCTCCGTGGGTTAGGGGTTCGACTTGGGCTCAGGTCATGACCTCACGGTACGTGGGTTCCAGCCCCGAGTCAGGCTCTGTGCTGACAGTTCGGAGCCTGGAGCCTGCTTCAGATTCTGTGTCTCCCTCTGTCTGCTTCTCCCCCGCTTGTGCTCACAGGGGAAAAAAAAACCTTTTTTTCATGTTTATTTTTGAGAGAGCGAAAGCATGAATGGGGAAGGGGCAGAGAATGAGGGAGAGAGAATCCCAAGTAGGCTCGCATATCAGTGTAAAGCCTTACCCGCGGCTCAGTCCCATGAACTGTGAGATCATGACCTGAGCCAAGATCAAGAGTCGGCCTCTCAACCGAGTGAGCCACCCGGGTGCCCCTGAAATATTCTTTTTATTTATTTACTTATTTATTTTTAATGTTTATTTATTTTGAGAGAGAGGACGCATGAGTCTAAGTGGGGTGGGGGCAGAGAGAGAGAGGGAGATAGAGAATCCCAAGCTGTCTTAATGACGCTCAGTGCAGAGCCTGACACAGGGCTCTGGGATCCCACGACCCTGGGATTATGACCTGAGCCAAAATCAAGAGTTGAACACTTAACTAAGAGCCACCCAGGCACCCCTGAAATACTCTTATTTATTTTATTTATTTTTTAATATTTATTATTTTTGAGAGGGAGAGAGAGAAAGTGAGGAAGGGGCAGAGAGCTCGTAGGGGCAGAGGATCCGAAGCAGGCTCTGTACTGACAGTAGAGAACCCAATGTGGGGCTCAAACTCACGAACCATGAGGTCATTACCTGGGCCAAACTTGGGCCGAAGTCTGACACTTAACTGACTGAGCCAGCCAGGTGCCCCAAAATACGGAATTTTAAACAAAGATTAGGGATTCTCGTCGTGACAGTGTTATTCATGAAAAGTTAGACTGGAATATCAGAAAAACTTGAAGACACATTATCACTACTTTATGTTTCTTTTTATTGTGTGGGAGAGGAAAATTATCCCTCTACCCCTCTAGGTTCTTGGCTGAAACCCCATCTGTAATAAAAGGCAAATTAACAGGAGAAAATAATTTTTTTTTTAATTTTTTTTTTTTTTTTTTTTAGCGTTTATTTATTTTTGAGACAGAGAGAGACAGAGCATGAACAGGGGAGGGTCAGAGAGAGGGAGACACAGAATCTGAAACAAGCTCCAGGCTCCGAGCCATCAGCCCAGAGCCTGACGCGGGGCTCGAACTCACGGACCGTGAGATCATGACCTGGTCCGAAGTCAGCCACTTAACCGACTGAGCCACCCAGGCGCCCCAGGAGAAAATAATTTAATTATGTACTCCATCTGTACATAAGGGAGATTCACAAAGAGATGAGACTCAAAAAAGGTAGCGTGAGTGTAAGTGGGCAGCTCATCCTGAACTAAGGAAAGAGATATAGGTCTAAGGCTTCAAAGGGGAGGAAGGCAATTCATAGGACACTGAAAAGAGAAAGTATCTGGTAAATGAAGTTTGCCCCGCCCAGGTGAAAAAGTTGTCTAGTAATAGTTCTCTTCTTGGCACAGGCCCCCATTCTATTGTAAATTGCCCTTTCAAAAGGGTAGCTTCTGGTCTGTTTTTAGAGCTTCTGTGTCTGCTATTTCTCCAAATAATCAGTTCAAAATCATCCTTATGATTTGGCATCCTTATGCCAAAGAGGCATATTTTTGAATGACATATAATGCCATCCTCCAATCGCAATATAATAAAAAAAAATTTTTTTAATGTAATAATACCTTGCTGCTTCAAAATTAGAATCTGGGGCGCCTGGGTGGATCACCTGGTTAAGCATCTCACTCTTGATTTCAGCTCAAGTCAAGATTTCTTGGTCATGAGATCAAGCCCTGCATCGGGTTCTTTTCTGACAGCATGGAGCCTGCTTGGGATTCTCTCTCTCCCTCTCTGTCTACCTCTCCCCCGCTCACACATGCACTTGCTCTCTCTCTCTCAAATAAATAAACATTTAAAACAATTAGAATCTATTCAAACTTTCTCTGCCGAACCACCATGAGCAGTTAGCATCTTTTTTACTCATTAAAGGGGAAACAATAATAAGATATATTAACAATAACAATAAGATATATAGTGGTTTTTAGACTAAGACAATGTTATAGTATATACTTTAATAGATTACATGATATAATAAATATCTAGGCAGTTGGGTCAGATTTCTAAGAGCTTTCTTCACTTTGAAACTTTATAAGATTTTCTAATAATACTTATGTCTATGGGTTCCCAAGACTACCCTACATTCAGACATTGCTACAAGGACTCCGGGCTCAGAGTAAAATGTACTCACAGCTATGACTGATTATAGTGAATGGATACAAAGCAAAATCAGCGAAAGGAAAAGGTGCATGAATTGAAGTCTGGAGGAGACCATGGCAAACAGCCAACAGTTCTTACCCAGTTAAGTCACATAGGACTCATTTAATTCCTTTAGCAACAAGTTATGATAATGTGTGAATTGTCTATCAGAGAAGCTCTTAGATGCTTATTTTTTCTTTGGAAACAGGTCATGAGGTCAGCCTCTGCTTAGGATGTATCAAATTTCCAGATTATCAGAAGGAATGCTGGTAGCTAGCATAAACCACATTAGTTATACTGATACTTTAGGCTCGGTGAGCCATTGTTATCAGAGAAGGATGGGAACCCTTCCAAAATCCAAGTTCTCAGATAGAAGCCAAGGGCCAACCTTGCAAGCAGGCCCTTCTAAGGACAGCAAGCAGTCTTAGGCCTATTATGATCACTCTTTTCTGCACAATAGCACTTACTGAGCATCTGTTCTGGTCAGGCAGTGCCTGCCACCCCCATGCGCTTAGATGTATTCACCAACCTGAAAGTTCTCCAACCTGGTTTTTATCTAAGTCTCATTACATTTACGTGGTTGATTAAATCACTGGCCTTGGGTGATTACCTTGATCTCATCTGTGCCTCTCCTCAGGAGGATACAGGATAGGGCTGATGGTTCTGACCCACTAATCATCCCTGGATCTTTTTGGTGGCCTGCCCCTTCTGCAGCTATCTAGGGGGTCCTTAGCCATCACTCAGCTCATTAGCATACAGAGCCCATCCTTATCACTATGGGGTGAGTCCAAGGGTGTTAAGAGCCCTATGTCAGGAACCTGGGACAAAGGCCAAATATATATTTCTTTCTTTTTTTTTTTTTTTTCAACGTTTATTTATTTTTTGGGACAGAGAGAGACAGAGCATGAACGGGGGAGGGGCAGAGAGAGAGGGAGATACAGAATCGGAAACAGGCTCCAGGCTCCGAGCCATCAGCCCAGAGCCTGACGCGGGGCTCGAACTCACGGACTGCGAGATCGTGACCTGGCTGAAGTCGGACGCTTAACCGGCTGCACCACCCAGGCGCCCCCCAAATATATATTTCTTATGTCACCCAGAAAAGTGTAGTGTGCTTAATGGCTTAGTATGCTAGTAGTTGATAGCATTTAATATTATGACTTTGGATAAGCCTGTTCAATTCTCATAAATTTAAGTTTCACAGCTGTAATTGAAGATTTTAACTCTCAAGTGTCAAGGCTCAGCATTTTACCCTACTTGAAACGAGTAAGTTAGCCTGTTGATGTTTCATGGTTGCTGCCAGATGACACACTCCTGGGTCAGAGACAAGACTCAGTTACCACTGGCACAGCCAATAGCATGAGCATCAGGTTGGTGTCAGTTTCCCATCTCTCCCAAGTCTCACCAGCTGGATGCTGTGTACACTGTGGGTTTGTGACACAGCCAAAGAACCCTGAGTTTGGGGGATCCACTTTTATAGCAAGCATGTTCTTGGGGCGCCTGGATGGCTCAGTCGGTTAACTGTATAATTTCGGCTCAGGTCATGATCCCGCGGTTCGTGGGTTCGAGCCCCACATCAGGCTCTGTGCTGACAGAGCCTGAAGCCTGCTTCAAATTGTCTCCTCCTCTCTCTGCCCCTCCCATGCTCATGCTCTATCTTTCTCTGTCTCTCAAAAATAAATAAACATTAAAAAAAAAAAGCCATGTTCTTGGTCTCCTACAGCGCTCTGCATACCATGTTGAGGATTTTTTTTAGAGTTTTTTAGAGGATTTTTTTTTTAAGTTTATTTTTTTTTGAGAGAGAGAGAGCAAGCAAGGAAGGGGCAGAAAGAGAGGGAGACAGAGGATCTGAAGCAGGCTCTATGCTGAACGTAGAGATCTTGATTCAGGGCTCAAACTCACAAACCGTGAAATCATGACCTGAGCCAAAGTCAGATGCTTAACCAACTGAACTACCCAGGCGCCCCCACCATGTTGAGGATTTAAAGTGCATTCAGAAGCTGGAAGATTTTAAGCACTAGAAAGAGATGTTAGGAGTTGTATATTCAAAGAAAGTTCTTATTACTTGAATTGCGAATGGATGCAGAATGCAAGAATGGAAGCAGGCTGACCAGGTAGAAGGGTAGTACCATAATCCTCTTGAGCTGAACACAGCTTGGGCTAGGGTAAGCTTCTGTACTAGGTCCATATATATCTTAATAGTTGGCAGATGATGCACAAATAATATACAGGAAAATCAATGAGTATAAAAAGCAAGGGATATAAGTGATTTATTATATGCCCCAGTGCTTTACAAAATGAACTACACAACTTCCCTTTGATTTAAACATCTGGATGAGCCTGAAGGTGATTTTTCTAAAACTTTAACACTTTAGAATAATAATAGATTCACAGGAATTTTGAGAAACAGTACAGAGAGGTTTCATGTATCTATCATCCACATTCCCATGTTTCCAAATACTATATCAAAACCAGGAATTTGATCTTGGTCAAATGACTGTCTAGTTTTATGCCACTTATCACATGTAGATTCACATAGTGGCCACCACAATCAAGTTATAGAACCCATTCCATCACTAATGAGTGTCTTTCATGCTGCCTTATTATAGACACACCCATCGCCCACATGATACCAAAACCGTGCCACCCACATTTTTTTTTTTCCTTTTTAGAAAGTGCAAGGGGGGAAAGGCAGAAGGAGAGAGAATCTTAAGCAGGCTCCACACTCAGAGTGGAGCCCGACACGGGGCTCAATCCCACAACCCTGGGATCATAACCTGACCCGAAATGAAGAGTTGGATGCTCAACTGATTGAGCCACCCAGGTCCACCACTTTTTTTAAGTCATATTTAAGAGTAACATTCAAAGATCACAACTCCTTCAGTACTAAAGTACATATTTGCTAAGAGTAGGATATCTTCTTATGTAGCTATGAGGCAATTGTTGAATTCAGGAAGTTTGATTTTTGCTACTGTTGTCTAATGAATAGTCCATATTCATATTTTTGCCACGCTCTGTCCACTTTAGAGCAATGTATATGTCTAGCTAGACTCTAGAAAGCTAAGATCACAAATTTAACTTGTTTCTTTAGTTTCTTAACGTAGAAGAAACTTCAGTGCCATTGTATACAGTTTAAGACCATGGACTTGTGGAACGTTCTGCGGTTTGGATTTTAGTGATTGTATCTTTGTGATTAAATTTAGGAATTGCTTTTTCCTTTTTTGCAGGGGGAGCATAAATACTCCGTAAGTGATGTTTTTCTCATTGCAGGCCATCAGTTTATCCCTTCATTGGTCAGGAGGTATTCTTTAGGATTCTGCATTATAAAGGCACTTATTTTTCATATAATTGTTAACAGTGATATTTTGAGATTTTTGTGAATATATCATTACCCAGGAAATTTCGCATAATAGTTTTTGCAGTTGTTGATGATTCTTGCCTAAATTAATTATTATATTGTGATAGCACGTCTAAGAGATTTTATAACTGAAAACTTTTCTCACTCATAGGAATGAATGGTTGCTTGCTTGGACCCGTGGCTACTTTGTTGAAGAAGAAAGTCATTAATCTTAAATTTAGGTGAGTTAATCCGTGAGAGAGCTGCAATCAGTGAATCTTTCTTGCCCTCAAGCTACAGGACAGGACACTACGCAAGACTTCAGTGGCTGCCATCAGAAGCTGGGCCAGTGGAACCTAAAGCTTCGAGGTCTGGGGGAGATCTACTCGCTGGGTCTTGAGCTTACGGCAGGCCTTGCCAAGGGGAACATTCTTACCCACCACCTTCATTCTCTGCTCAATGGAGTTTGTAACAGCCCTGGTACACCTCCAGGAAGAGTCTAACTGCCCCATCTGTCTGGACTACTTGAAAGACCCAGTGACTATAAACTGTGGGCACAACTTCTGTCGCTCCTGCATCAACATGATGTGGAAGGATCTAGAAGATACCTTCCCCTGTCCTGTCTGCCGTTTTTGCTTTCGTAACAAAAACTTACGGAGCAACCGCCAGCTCAGTAATTTGACTGAAATTGCTAAACTACTGCAGGTCAGAAGGAGCAAGAGAAAAAGGCAGGAAGAATATTCCGTGTGTGAGAAACACAATCAGTTTCTGACCCTTTTTTGCGGGAAGGACCTAGAGGTTTTATGTACACAGTGCAGCCTCTCTGTTCAACACCAGAAACACTACATTTGCCCCATTAAGAAAGCTGCCTCTTATCACCGGAAAATTCTAGAATATAGCATTGAGCCCTTGCAGAACAATGTGGAACGAGTTGAAAAAGTGATTTCTCTGCAAGCCAGCAAAATTGTGGAACTGAAAAAGAAGGTAGAGTATAGGAGAGAAGAAATCATTTCTGAATTTGAGCAACTTCGATTGTTTCTGCAAAATCAGCAAGAGGCTCTTCTTAGGCAGATGAAAGATGAAGAGATGGACATTTTAACGAAACTAAATGCCAACCGTGTAACATTTTCAGACCATGTTTCCACATTAAAACATCTGCTGAAGGAGGTAGAGTGCAAGTGTGGGCAATCGGAACTGGAGTTACTGACACATGTGAAAGGTATCTACCACAGGTATCAAAACCTAAAACGTCCTGAGCTCTTTTTATTCCGATTAAAGAAATACGGACTTAGCCTTCCTCCACAATACTCTGGCTTGGGCAAAATTATCAAGCCATTTCAAGTAGATGTGATTCTAGATCTTGAAACAGCACACCCTCGGCTTATTGTCTCTGAGGATAGAAAAACTGTGCATTATGGAAAGAGAAGAAAATACCTTTGTTATAACCCAAGGAGATTTTACCTCTGCCCTGCTGTCCTGGGCTCTAAGAGATTTAGTTCTGGCCGGCATTACTGGGAGGTCATAGTGGGAAACAAGCCTAAATGGACGTTGGGAGTGTGTCAAGACTGTTTTCCTAGGAATTGGAGGAATCAGCCAGTAGCTGAGGGTGGGTTCTGGGCAATTGGGAGATATATTGAAAGCATTTATGTTATGTTGGGTCCTAAGAGAAGCCAGCTTCTGCCCACAGTAAGACCCACTAAGATTGGCATTTTTTTGGACTATGAATTGGGTGAGGTTTCCTTTTACAATATGAATGATAGATCTCTTCTCTATACTTTTAATGATTCTTTTACAGAAGCTGTTTGTCCCTATTTCTATGTTGGAATAGATTCTGAACCTCTTAAAATCTCTTCAGTAACAGATGATGAAAGATGAAGTACCTGGGAAAGAAACAATGCTGTTTCAGTATCTAGGGATAACTAGTAAATTTAGTCTCAGCAATTCTGGATTCTTGTGGTTTACCGCTGAAAACCAGAAGAGATTTTTCTCCTTCATTTTAAGCAACTATAAAACATGAGAGTAACACCAATTTTATAGATGTTTATAGATGCTTTTAGTTTCTAAGATAAAGTATTTGAAGATTATGCTAGTTAACAAATTTAATAAAATATTTCTGTTGAAATTACCTATAATAAGATGTCTTTATTTTTTACTTTTTAATGTTTGTTTATTTTTGAGAGAGAGAGAGACAGAGTGCGAGCAGGGGAGGGGCAGAGAGAGAGGGAGACACAGAATCTGAAGCAGGCTCCAGGCTCCGAGCTGTCAGCACAGAGCCTGATGTGGGGCTTGAACCCACAAACTATGAGATCATGACCTGAGCAGAAGTCAGATGCCTAACAGACGGAGCCACTCAGGTGCCCCAACATGTCTTTTAATTCTAGTCATTCCTTTACAGTTAAATAAGTTACTTTCTTTTTTTTTTCTTTTTTTTTTTTTACATTTATTATTTTTGATAGAGACAGAGCACAAGTGGGGGGAGGGCAGAGAGAAGGAGACACGGAATCCGGAGCAGGCTCCAGGCTCTGAGCTGTCAGCACAGAGCCCCAGGTAGGGCTTGAGCTCACAAACTGAGATCATGACCTGAGCCTAAGTTGGATGCTTAACCAACTGAGCCACCCAAGCGTCCCTACTTCCATAATTCTTAATAATCATATTCTCCTCTCTTTCTTTCTTTCTTTCTTTCTTTCTTTCTTCTTTTAAATTTACTTATTTATTTTTGTGTAAGAGTAAGTGCCAGCGGAGGGGTAGAGAGAGAGAGGGAGAGCGAGAAGCCCTAATCCCAAGACCATGATATGATGACCTGAGCCAATATCAAAAGTCAGATGCCTAATTGACTAGGACACCCAGGCTCCCTTCTCGTCTTTACTGTGTTTGTTACCAGTTGACACAAATGACTGTATCTATAGATACTGAGATTTTGCTCTTTAAAAGCCCTTTCCCTACACTCATTTATATAGATTATAGATAATCTATGTCCCAGTGAACATGATTCTGCATCTCATGTTGCAATCTGAACAAAGTATCCTATGTGTATAGCTGTCTCTTTCCCCACTATCCTGGGAATTGCCCTCTGTTCTAGAATTCCTTGGTTTAATCCCATGTCTCCCTGCTTGTTTTATCTTTAAATTTGGGGTGTCATCTTTATGTTTTAAAATTTGGGTGATTTGGCACATTTCAAAACAATTTTATTCTACGTATGTTGAGGTGACAGTTAACATTTGAAGTCATACAACCTAATTTTCAAAACATACTATTGTTTTTGAGAAGTCTCATACCATCTGATTCTTGATACTTTGGCTACCATTGTTTTATGATTTTTAAAGACCTTTTTTATTCCTAGTTGGTTTTTTTTTTTTTTAAGTTCATTTATTTATTTTAAGGGGGGCATAGAGCAAAGGAGAGAGAGGATCTCAGGCAGGCTCCGCACCTCCAGCTCAGTGCCCGATGTGGGACTCAAACTCAACGAACCGTGAGATCATGACCTGAGCCAAAATCAAGAGTTGGATACTCGACTGACTGAGCCACCTGGGCACCCCTATTCTTAGTGTTTTGAGCTTAGTCCATTTATTTTGCTGAGTGGTGAGATACTTGGTCAGGATTCTCCAGGGAAATAACCAAACAGATGTGTATTTTTAGATTAAAGATTTATCTTAAGGACTTGGCTTAAATGATTATGGAGACTGGCAAATCTATGACCACCGGCATGGCAGATTTTAAAACCAGCAACCTGGAGATCAGGGAAGATTCTATGCTGCAGTTCAAGTACAAAGGTCATCCCATAATAGAAATCTTTCTTGACTCACGGTAGGTCAGACTTTTGCTCTATTCACCCTTCAATAGACTGAATGAGACTCTCTCACATTAAAAAGTCCACCAATTTAAATGTCAATCTCATCCAAAAACACCCTCAGAGAAACATCCAGAATAATGTTTGACCACATATTTGGCACTGAGGCCCAGCAAAGTAACACATAAAATTAACCATCATGGATATCTTCAATTTGAAATTGTACGAGGTGAGAAAAACTAAGATTCCTATCCTTGAGCAGTGTACTTCCTAGAGTAGAAGAAACAGATAATCAAATAATAAATATAAAGAATTGATAAAGCAAGGTAGAAGCTAATAAAGCTCGATGGGTAGGTACAGAGCATGGGAGTACTGTGGGTGGGGGAGGGTGAGCTACCTGAAGTTGGGTGGTCGGCGTAGGTATTTAACATTTTTTCTTTAATGTTTATTTTTGAAGGAAAGAGAGCAGGAGCAGGGGAGGAGAGAGAGGGAGACACAGAATCCGAAACAGCCCTCAGGCTATGAGCTGTCAGCACGGCCTGATGCTGCACTCAAACTCACAAACCACAAGATCATGACCTGAGCTGAAGTTGGTCGCCTAACAGACTGAGCCACCCATGCACCCCTGTGTAGGCATTTTAGAGAACATGGAATCAGAGCAGAACTCTGGATGAGGGAAGAGCAGTGGTGGAGCATTGCAGAGAGACCGGCTGGAGCAAATGTTACGGAGAAGGGATTGGCAGAAGGGACCTGGGCCAACACTGGAGCCTGTTAGTGGAGTAGAATGAGTGCAAGGAGAGTCTAAGTGAGGTCAGAGAGGTGAGTTGTGGGGAAAAGGGAGAAAAACCAGCCTTGGTAGGGTCACATAGGCCATTTGAGGTGTTTTAGTCTGTGAAATAAATGGGAGTCCTTAGAGGCTTTGGTGGTGGGAGAGAGTAACTTTACCAGACTTTCCTGTTCAACAATCTCTCCTCTCTATCTACATTGGCCTACATGCTCTTCCTGGAGCATAGCAGGTTCTTTCTTTTTTTTTTTTTTTTCAACGTTTATTTATTTTTGGGACAGAGAGAGACAGAGCATGAACGGGGGAGGGGCAGAGAGAGAGGGAGACACAGAATCGGAAACAGGCTCCAGGCTCTGAGCCATCAGCCCAGAGCCTGATGCGGGGCTCGAACTCACGGACCGCGAGATCGTGACCTGGCTGAAGTCGGACGCTTAACCGACTGCGCCACCCAGGCGCACCTCTTTCTTAATATTTCTTAATGTTACTTGTTGAAGAATTAGGGACACCTGGCTGGCTTAGTTGGTTGAGGGCCAACTTCAGCTTAGGTCATGATCTCATGGTTTGTGAGTTCAAACCCTATGTCAGGCTCTGTGCTGACAGCTCAGAGCCTGGAGCCTGCTTCGGATCCTGTGTCTCCCTCTCTCTCTGCCCCTCCCCGCTGACACTCTGTCTCTGTCTCTCTCAAAAATAAATAAACATTCAAATTAGACTATGTAATTAACATTGTCCCTGCTGGCTTGATTTAATCACAGGTAATAAACTTCCCAACTCTATCCAGGGTGGCACCTGGGCCAGACCTTGCCCTCCCTCTTGGAGGGAGGACCCACCACTCTTTGGTGGGTGGGGTCTCCATGACTCCACCTTGCTAGTAGGATATTTACATATATGCAATGGTCACATCACTGACCCAGCAATCTCCTGCAAAACTGTCTTCTGAGAACTCTTTTAGAGACCGGCCTCACAGACCTCCCATAGTCACCTGCTCCAGGTAAGCCCAGAGATGGTATAACGTAGGTACAGGAGGCTGGAGCATGGTAAGACTGGTGGCGTCCTGATGCCTCTTCTGTATAGTGCCTAAGATCAAACCTTAAGGCAAAGCAAACTTGGATTCAGGTTATTCTTTTTTAAAGTTTATTATTTATTTTGAGAGAGAGACAAGTGGGGGGTGGGGGAGAGGCAGAGACAGAGAGAGGGCGAGACAGAAAATCCTAAGCAGGCTCTGAACAGACAGTGCAGAGCCTGAGGCCAGGCTTGAACTCATGAACTGGGAGATAATGACCTGAGCCAAAACCAAGACTCAATGCTTAACTGACTGAGCCACCCAGGTGCCCCAGGATTCAGGTTAAGAACCATTCTTGTATTATGGTTTATTTTATTCAATGACCCTTGTCCTAGGTCATATAAATACTGCTAAAAATACAGACACCATGATCCCAGCCAGTCCTAGAGGTTCCCAATATCTGTGTGACAAAGCCTCCAGAGGTGCTGATCTGAAACCCAGTGTGGAATCCTTTCCAGGATCTTAGTGAGGGGTGGTTTGTGAATAGGTGGGGAGTGGAGGGATGAGAGCTATGGGGCCAGGATCCCTAGTACTCAGGTCCTGTATAAACTTGATCTTCCTTAATCTCACCGTCTGCTTACAGATGCGCAGAGAGTATAAGCAGGTTTGGCCAAAGTCACTAAGTTCTTAAGGGAGGCCCAGAAACTTGGCCAAGCTTAGTCATTCAACAGCTCTAGCCTAGGACTTAGGAGATACTTGCAGATACAGTCATCATGGGGATAACGTGGAGATTATAGATCTGTGGGGAATGTAGATCTCCAAAATGCACATTAATCTGCAACATCAGAGTTGAAAGAAAAATCATGGTACAGACTCTGGTGTTGTGGCAGTGGTGAGTGAGGTGATCCAACATGGAGGTCACTTCTCAGCCTTTTGGCCTCCTTGAGATATCAGTAACAGCTTCAAAGAAAAAGCTCCATGCCCTCTTCTCAGGATCCTGTCCTAACAAGTACTCACTACTTGGTAGCTCACCATTCACTTCAGAGAGTATTGTGTGTGTGTGTTTCTCAGCTTTTTCTCACACTGAATTCCTGATTCCCAATTTCATTCTGTGCATTATGTGAAAAATTAGTTTTCCAAGTTGGCAGGGTCCTCAGAGTAAATTTGATCTAGTCCAAATCCCATCTACTATGTACAGAGTTGGATATAGCTTCCAGTTGAGAAACTCAAGTGAAAAAAAAATTTTGATATATTATGAATTCAGTGCTGTCAGAAATGCCTGTGGTTTAAGCCAAAAAATACCAAGTTCTTTCAATAGATTTTTGACTATTGAAATGATTGAAGTGGAGATTTATACTTTGTTTACCTGAGTAGAGGTGAGGATATTAGAGATGAGGATATTATATAACATTCCCCAGGTCCCCCAGATAGTAGGTGACTACAGAGAAATCTCACCCAGGGCCAAGAGATATAGTCCACACGTTCTCCACAGTCCCATTTAGTCCCTCTTTGGTTGACGTGGGTGTAGGTGGAATCCTGGGGGTGGAGAAAAGACTCAGTGGTTGCTTTAAAGGTGGCAGTGAACAGGGCAATGAGATAAAGGGTAGCCTATTTTATATAAAGGAATATTTTATCATCCCCAGGAAGGAAAACACACTTAAAAATTATGTCTGCCTTCTGCCCAAGAGAATTGCTGACCTTGGCTTCACATCCCCTGGGCTGCCGAGGACAGCTGGCTGCCCAGCTCATCTGTGATCACCTGCAGGTGGTGAACAGAGCTCCTCTGGGCATCTACGACTGCACCTGAGGCCAGTGGCCTCCTGGGACAGCAAGGCTGCCCTCCTTTGACAAAAGGACATCCAGGACAGGAAAGGACAGTAAAATCTGAGGGTGTGCCTGCCTCTCACGGGAGGACTCCTGCAGGGCACCACCTCCAGAAGAGCCACGTCGGTCCAGAAAGACGTTTATCTCGGCCCAATGGCAGCGTCGTCAGCCCTGGCAGGACTCCAGGCACAAGCCAACTGCCCCATCTGTCTGGACTACCTGAGAGACCCCGTCACCACCGAATGTGGGCACAACTTCTGTCGCTGCTGCGTCCGGCAATCCTGGGCTGATCTCAGCGACAGCTTCCCTTGCCCCGTCTGCCGCCACCCAGGCCGAGAGAGGCACTTGAGGAGCAACGCCCAGCTGGGAAGGGTGATCGACGTCGCCAAGCTCCTCCACATCAGCAGGAGCAAGAGGGAGAGGCAGGATGAGAGGCATCTGTGTGAGAAGCACAACCGGGTCCTGACCCTCTTCTGTGAGGAGGACCTACAGGTGTTGTGTCCCGCGTGCGTGCGGCCCCCTGACCACCGGGGCCACCGGGTGAGGCCCGCGGAGGAGGCCGCCTCCCAGCACAGGCAAAGGCTCGGCAGTTACGTGGAGCCCCTGAAGAGGCAGCTGGCAGTCGTGCGGCAGCTGGTAGCCACCCAAGACAGGAGACTCTTAGAGCTGGGAGAGACAGAAGTTAGCCTCTGAGTTTGAGCACCTGAACCGGTGTGTAGACCGGCAGCAAGAGGCAGTTCTGTCGAGGCTGGCCGAAGAGGAGAAGGACATTCAGCAGAAACTCTGTGCAAACATAACGGCGTTTTCAGACCACGTTTCCACCCTCCGAGGTCTCCTGAAGGAGGTGGCCGAGAGGAGTGTGATGTCAGACGTGAAACTGCTGACGGACCTGGGGGGTGTCTGTGGCCGGTGTGAGCATCAGGAGCCCCCAGCTCTCTACTCTTTCCAGTTAAGGAGAGAAGGCTGCAGTCTCCCCCCGCAGTACTTGGCTCTGCAGAAGATCATACAGAGGTTCCGACGAGAAGTTACCCTGGATCCTGAAACAGCACATCCTCATCTGCTTGTGTCTGAGGATAGGACGTCTGGGACATTCGTGAGGGAAAGGCCAAGCGTCCCTCAGCATCCAAAGAGACTTCTGACGGATCCCGTCGTCCTGGGTTCCGAGGGCTTCGACGGGGGCCGACACTACTGGGAGGTGCAGCTGGGTGACAAGAGCGAGTGGGCCGTGGGGGTCTGTGAGGACCCCCTCTCCTGGAAGGGACGGCGGCCCCTGTCAGGACAGAACAGACGCTGGACCGTTCAGCTGCAGGATGGTGCCTATGTGGCACAAGGGGCTGTTCCTGTCACTCTTGTGTTGAAGGAACAGCCCAGAGGGGTGGGCGTTTATCTGGACTGTGAGTTGGGGGAGATTTCCTTTTACAGTTTGAACGACAGGTCTCACATCCATTCGTTCACCGATGCGTTTTCTGAAGTACTAAAGCCTTACTTCTGTGTGGGGCGGGACCCTAAACCTCTTACCATCTGTGCGGTAAGGGATCTTGAAGGATGAATTGAGAGTGGGCTTCATTCTCTTTCTGTAATTTATGGACACTGGGTGGAATATTGGACAACTATCAGTGAATATAACACCCCCCAATTTTTTCTTTCTTGATCGTTGACTCTTTTTATTAATACAACTTGTATTTCTTTTCCGCATGGACATTCTGGAGAGCAAAGAGGAGCCCAGAGCTGAGCCAAAAGAGCACCTTGAGAGGGTTTTAGTGACCTGCTGGCCCCTCCTTGTGTTCCTTCCCCTCCAAATAGGGGCCACCTTTTCTCCTCTGCCTCCACTTGCTTGTTGGCTCAATTATGATTGTTCTCTGCCACCTTCCAGATTGCATTTAAGACAGCTGGAAATAAAAAGCACTTACAATAGGACAAAGTCAAATGAAGATAAAAAATGATATCAAACTATTAGTTGGAAGATGAGGGAAACACACACTGGAAACTTGGATAGAAAATGGTAATGGGAGATAAGTAAATCTCTATTTCAGTCCTGTTTTCACTGATGATAAATACTGATTTGGTATGAGTAAGGGTAGTGCAGTGACTCTTAGCCCAGTGGGTGATTGGTTTTTCCATGATTATTGAGCATTTACTAGTGCCAAGCCCTGTTCAGGATATAGAGATGTCTAACACTTTTTAATCCCCATCCTCAAGGTGCTCACAATTTAATCTGGTCCCGTTATAACTGTATGTACTGAGCATAGTCGTAAGTTTCTCTGTGTCTGATCCACCCACAGGCTCTTCTATGTTATGTGTCATGCTTCATGTAGTTGATGATATCTACCCAAAATTATTGGACTAGAGATGTATGTCCAAGCCAAAGATAGCCATCAGGCACTGGACTCAAGGGAAATCAAATATTCCTAGGGACATTTGATGTGAGATTGCCTGTTATATTTCTTCTGTATTGCATCAAAAATATTTTTTTTTTTTTAATGCTTATTTGATTTAAGGGCACCTGGGTGGCTCAGTCGGTTAAGTATTCAACTCTTGATTTAGACTCAGGTCATGATCTCACGATTGGTGAGATTGAGCTCCGTTTCGGGTTTTGTCCTGACATCTCAGAGCCTGCTTGGGATTCTCTCTCTCCCTCTCTCTCTGTCCCTCTGTTACAGAACCAGGTCGGAACGCTGGTGGAAAAACCAAGCAGCACTCAGAGATCTTGGTGGATCAAAGATTTATTTAACAGCAGCGGGCTCAGAGGAGACCATTTCTCCAAAGATCTGAGCTCTGAATGAAGGAGGGAGGGTAATTTATATCCCCTTCCATATCTGTGGGGGGTTTTGCGGGTGGCAAACAGGGCAAGAAGAACCCGGAAGAGGGGTCTCTAAGCTAGAGACCAGAGTTTGTTTTAGTCCCATTGGCCATCTTATGGTGTAAAACTTTATTCATTTTCCCAACATTCCCCCCTTTGATGCCATTTTATTTTATTTATTTATATGCTATTTTATTTTATTTTATTTTATTTTATTTTTGAGACAGAGAGAGACAGAGCATGAGCAGGGGAGAGGCAGAGAGACAGGGAGACACAGAATCTGAAGCAGGCTCCAGGCTCTGAGCTGTCAGCACAGAGCCTGACGCGCAGCTTGAACTCACAGACTGTGAGATCATGACTTGAGCCGAAGTCGGACACTCAACCGACTGAGCCACCCAGGTGCCCCAATGCCATTTTTAAAATCTTTTATTAGGGGCGCCTGGGTGGCGCAGTCGGTTAAGCGTCCGACTTCAGCCAGGTCACGATCTCGCGGTCTGTGAGTTCGAGCCCCGCATCAGGCTCTGGGCTGATGGCTCAGAGCCTGGAGCCTGTTTCCGATTCTGTGTCTCCCTCTCTCTCTGACCCTCCCCCGTTCATGCTCTGTCTCTCTCTGTCCCAAAAATAAATAAAAAACGTTGAAAAAAAAAACTTTAAAAAAATAAAATCTTTTATTAGGCATCACTTTTCAGCTCTAGGGGTTAGTACTCTCGGAGGGCTAAATTTGGCGAGCAACAGTGTTTTCAATAAAACGTACCAGGGTATTTAGTATACAGGGGCCGATGGTCACAAGTAAAATTATGGAAAGGAGGGGCCCTTCTAGGGCAGGGAGCCAGGATGCCCAGTGTGTGAGATCCCATCCTCTCCATTGACCGATATTTTCCTGTTGTCTACGTTGAATTCTTTCCTTGAGTTCTTTAACCTTAGTCCTGACTATTCCCGATTTCTTTACAAAATAGCAACATTCCTCCCCCAGAAAGATACAAGTCCCTCCTTTTTCTGAAGTGAGGAGGTTGAGGGCTTGCCTGTTTTGGAGGGTCACTGCCACCAGGGAGTTTAGTTGGCTTTGTCAGGTTACCAGGGAGTCTGCCATCGGTTCCATGTCCTAGTTGGTTGGTGCAGTCTCTATTAGCCCAACAGCAAGAAGCAAGATCACGGCTATGACACCAGTAAGGGGCAAGAGCTGGCAGAGTTGCATCCGAACCTCTGGGCTCAGTCCACACGTTGATTCCTCAAGCTTCTGCTGAACGCAGGCCAGCCAGTTTCTGGGGTGTGGCTGGAACAGGGCTGGTAATCCCAGGGGCCAGTGTCTTTTTGAGGGTCAGTTTAAGCGGGTTGACTGGATCTGGATCACTTCGTCAGGCTGAGGGCTCCTCTGAGTTGGCCTTCTTAACTCTGGAGTGATGGACCCTTGGGGTGATACCTGAAACTGAATCCTCTGTTTGGTTATATGTCTGTAAAGTCCACCTCCAAGTCTTTGAAAGGGGCGGATTTCTGGTAACTGACAGATCAGGTTTAGGGAAGATACGGTTTGCATATTTAGAGATCCATCCTGTTTCCCAGTTGTTTAAATAATCATATGCCCATGGGGTCTTATTATTATCCCCACAGAATAACAAGCACAGAAGATTGCTTACACATGAAATACGGTGACAATTTTCTGAAGTTTACCTCAAGTTGTCTAGTTTAGGTAAACAACAAACATTTAAAGACAATCATAACTAGAATTTAACATCCATAATGGTGCATTGTTGAAATATAGTTTTTCTCTCGGAAAAAAACCCTTTCCAGAGATAGCCAAATTGAGGCCAATGCATTTGTAGAACAAGTCCAGTCTTTTATTATTATTATTATATGAAATTTATTGTCAAATTAGTTTCCATACAACACTCAGTGCTCATCCCAAAAGGTGCCCTCCTCAATACCCATCACCCACCCTCCCCTCCCTCCCACCCCCCCATCAACCCTCAGTTGAACAAGTCCAGTCTTAACAAACCTGGTCTCATCCATTTACATAAGCTCAGCAAGAATAGCGATTGATCATGAGGATCTTTTAAAGCTTGCTTTCCTGGAACCTTTTATAAAGAATCTCCAGGTTGAACTTTTATTAGCCTCTTGAGGCCAGAAGCCAAGCCAAATACTTGCCATCAGACAGGCCTCCTGTAGAATTGGGCAAATTCCTGTTCATGAGGTCCCCAAGATATCTCCTGAGGTTCCTGCAACTGCCAGGAAGTGACCTTCTTTACTCACCTGGTGAGGCTGCTGGGAACTCTGTAAGCAAGGTATCAGGCCAGCATTTCCAAGGCGCTTTATGGCTCCATGTTTCATAAAGCCAACCTTAGTTCCTTAAAGCTGTCTGCTCGTATCTGAGTCTATGAATGTCACTCTCAAATAGACATTCCTGTCAAAGCCTTGGTAAAATAACCAGTATTTCCAATGGTGACCTGGTACAAGATGAACAGATTCTTAATGAACTTATGCAAACAATTGTAATTGCCATGAAAGACAGAATACTCACTGAGAGTTTTTGAATTTCAGGGAAGTTATGTAGAGAGCAAAGATAAATGCTTCAGTTTACAAATGAATACTTTATGACATTTCTGTATATCAAAGATATCTTAAGAGAAAGTTTCCTTAATCTAAAAGAGCAAACATTAGAGAACCAGCAATATTTTCAACAAGAATCACAAAACTGTAATCTTCCTCAGTTCATTTAATCCCATGTTCCTAATTCTTGTTCAATTTGAATGCAGATTTTTAGTGCTGGAAATTCTTACCCATTTTAGTATTAATCTTAAAGATGTCAAATACCTGGATTTGTCCACAAAGTCCTTTTTATAAATCTCCTTGAATAAGAAACACATTTTTTGAGAGAATAAGAGCAATTACAAATGACAAAATCTCAGAAATCGACATTGTTAAAGATCTGATGAGAGTTCATTATGATGCAATTGACAAAGAAATTCGGTTATTTCTGTGACACATAACACTTCAAGTAATCGGAATATTAAGTGATGACCTTATACCAAAACATTAAAACTTTAGGAATTGCATATATATTTGGGCAGTTACAGCATTAACCTGTGCAATACAACCTAAGGTTTACCATTGTACGACAGTGAGTTTCCAAGTAACTTAGCATCCCAAATAACAGGGCCTAACTGGTCAAAAAGACTTCCTTTACCATTTAAATCCTTGAAAGTTTGTTAAAACCTTAGGAAGTTATAATTACATCCTAAATAGGATTACAGATCATTACAAATCTTAAAACTTTATTTATTCAACCAAGGTGGCAATAAAAGATCCTAAAGGTGAATGTATAGCATTATATAGTTGTTACCAAAACCTAGCTCCTTTAACATTGAGAAGTTTTAACTAAGTAATCAAACACCTGATAAAGATGAAACCTGAAACTTTGGTTTTCTTGGAAGACAAACCTTTGTTTGCATTGTCTTATCAAGAGCAGATCAACAATCCAAGAAAACTTTGTCATTTGAGCAGAGAGAAAAGCAGAATTTCAACTTTATACCAGTGTACTTTTAAAATCCTATTCATCTCAACCTTAGTCCATCATGACCACACATAAAATTCCTTTCCAAAGATTTCCCCTTCTTGAACCTTCTACAACTTTCCTTTGCCTTCAAACTTTGTCCCAAAGCCATTTCTCTCCAAATAACCAGTCTCATTGAAGACAGAATTACTTTCTTCTACCCTCGACAAAAATGTATTTTCATTCCTTATATCTTTCTTACATACCTCCTACTGTGGGACCCAAGGAATTTAACAAAAATCCCCTACCCCTGGACAAGCAGAGCAAGACTAACTCCATTTTGTGCTACACCCACTGTCTCATGTGTAACCCCCACATGACCTACTTATTGCTTAAGACACTCCCCCACCCTAGTCAAGCCGCTGAGCACACCCTTACTGGAAACTGGCTCATATAGGAATACGGAACCCCTAACCGCCAAAGAATGTAAACCCCACCTTTTGCCCGCCAAACTTGAGCGCCAATTCTGACCAGAGTGATAGGCTAGTTCAAACAGTTACTATAGGATAAATTGTAATTCAATTGGCCACCTGCGTGTGGACTGACATGAATGTGCAAATTTCTGTGTGTGTTACAATCTCATTGGCCACTGGCCCCTATAAAACTGCTACGCCTCTTAACCTAGGGGTCCAAGTCCCTGCTCCGCTGTGTCGGGTATACTTGGGCCCAAGATCGAGCCTGCAAATAAACCCTCGTGCGTTTGCATCGGTATCAGCTCCTTGGTGGTCTCTCGGATTCGAAATCGGGGGCATTACATTACTTTCCTACATACAGGGTTGCTTTCCTTATTTCCATCTGTCTTAAGTACACTTAGCAGAATTTTAACTCTTACAAAACCTTAGTCTCCAATTGAGGACTTAGTAACCAACTCAGAGGTGTTTACACCAGAACTTTTTTAGATGGTAAATTCATGAACCAATTAAGTACAAAGCATGTTTTCCAATAGGTCCAAATAACCTTAATTTCTCTGCAATAAGAAGTTAAAAGCACAAACCTATGTCCAGTAATCAAAGCTTATCGATTTATTCTATTTGGAAAAGACCTAGATGTCCAAGGGGGTGCACTTTGCTCCTTAACCTTGAGGATGGGAGGAGGAGCCAATGGGGCCTGAGGCACTGAGGAGGGTATAGGAACCAGTTATGTAGACCACACCCAAGTTGGTGCAGAAACAGCAGGGGGAGGGGAAGGCAGAAGAGGTAAGGTGCCAGTAGAAGGCAGAAATGGAAAACTTAATTCAAAACCTTAACTCAGACAGAGGAGCAGACGCCATGTTTTTTTCCCCCCACCAAAGTGGAAATATGAAGTCCACACACATGAGTGAGGGGTGGGGCAGAGAGAAAAAGAAGAAAGGATCTGAAGTAGGCTCCATGATAACAGCAGAAAGCCCAATGTGGGGCTCGGTCCCAGAAACCATGAGATTGCGACCTGAGCCAAAGTCTGACGCTCAACCAACTGAACCACCAGGCACCCCTCAATTGAATTTCTAAAGCATGCAACTCTGAGAACAGGCATTTAAGAAAAAATTGTTTAAAAGGCACTACTGTTAATAAAAAGCAAATGTTGTGCATATCTTGATAACAATGATTTTGCTGAAATAAAGGCAAGAAAAAAATGTATATAAATATAATAAATTACATATGACATTATTTGTTACTCATTCAGAGACAGCCTATCTACAGAATACCAAGAAATGAAATCATATATATGCTCTTCTTTCTGGCTTCTCCATTTGGAATTGTGCGAGTCAATCATTTATTCCTTTTTATTGCTGATAGCATTCCATTGCATAGATACACCTCTAATTGTTTATTCATTCATACATTGATACACAATTGGCCACAATGTGTCTCTCCATGGTTGGTGAGAGTTGCTTTGTTTATAATCTATCTCTTGCCCTTGCATTTATTGACAATGACCTAAAGATCAGTAGGGGAGTGTAAACTCACCTATAACTAACTCAGGCTCTGGGGCACCTGGGTGGCTCAGTCAGTTAAGCGTCCGACTTCGGCTCAGGTCATGATTTCGCGGTCCATGAGTTCAAGCCCCGCGTCAGGCTCTGTGCTGACAGCTCAGAGCCTGGAGCCCGTTTCGGATTCGGTGTCTCCCTCTCTCTCTGCCCCTCCCCTATTCACGTTCTGTCTCTCTCTGTCTCAAAAATAAATAAACGTTAAAAAAAAAATTAAAAAAAAAAACTATCTCAGCTTAGTATTGGAATATAGACTGGCCTTAGACTGAGAAGCAAATGATCAAAACCCCAATAGAAAAGTGTGCAAAGGGGCGCCTGGGTGGCGCAGTCGGTTAAGCGTCCGACTTCAGCCAGGTCATGATCTCGCGGTCCATGAGTTCGAGCCCCGCGTCGGGCTCTGGGCTGATGGCTCAGAGCCTGGAGCCTGCTTCCGATTCTGTGTCTCCCTCTCTCTCTGCCCCTCCCCCATTCATGCTCTGTCTCTCTCTGTCTCAAAAATAAATAAAACGTTAAAAAAAATTAAAAAAAAAAAAGTGTGCAAAGGTAGTACAGTTCACACACACATACAGAAGGTACACGGAACTGTAACAAGATCGCAGTGTAATCTGCACTATATTCTTTCCAAATATGCTTAACCTGAATTAAGCCTCTAGAGCTAATTTTCAATTTACAGGAAATACAGGGTATAGAGGGACTGAAGAATGCCATGAGGAAATCATCAGTCAATCAAGAATGTGGTCCACTTTGCTGACTTACAGAAAGAGGTAAACCGGAGCAAATTCAAAATTGTCAAAAAGATGAGTTTATTTGGGAATAGCAAGGAATTGCAGTTTGGTACATACAAACTATAGCAAGCTAAGGCAAACCTGTTGAGGGGTTGGGTGGGCTGTATTTACGGGCAGGGAATGTGAAGAGGAGTGAGTTTTGTTAGAGTCTGTGAAAATGAAAGACACAGGAGGGCTTTGAAAATTGCCCAAGCAGAGGAAACCAGTCCAGTCATAAAACAAAGCTCAATTCAGTTTATTTTGTGAGATCAACCCAACCTGGGTCATTTCTTGTTCATGTCTCTGAAAACCCTAAACAAGACTTCCCAAGGTTGATATGAGGCAACCCCTGAGCAGCTGCCTATAATGTAAGAAAATGCCAATATTATCAGTTTTCTGTAAATCAGGCATTTATGGGAAAATAGCCTCTCAGTCCTGAAGTTTGGTTTTCCTGAGGAAGGTTTTCCATTTTCCGGTTTGTATCATCCAGTTCCATTTTATTTTATTTTTTAATTTTCAAAAAGTTTTTTTTAAATGTTTATTCTTGAGAGTGTTGCATCCACACGACTCCTGAAACACAATGCTATGGGCACCAGTGACAGTCACAACAAAGTTTATTACAATGAGAGGCAAGGCCAACCGATCGGGACCCACACTCTTGACCAGAGTGCGGTCCCGAACAGCCGGGGTACAGAGTTTTTACAGCTGACCACATCGTCTTATCAACACCTGGGAACAAAACAAAGAAATAGTTCCCAGATGGGGGTGGAAACAGTTCAGACCTGCCCTTGCCCCAATCCAATCAAACACTAATCCAGTTGACTTTCCTTGAACTTTTGTTCCCTTGATCCGGAGGACAAGGCTGTTATCTCTTAATCTACACTGTTAAAACAAAGCTGTTATTTGTTAAGGCTACAGGTTAGCCCAACACTACAATTTAACCCTTACAGAGAGAGAGAGAGAACGAGAATGAGCAGAGAAGGGGCAGAGCAAGAGAGGGACACAGAATCCGAAGCAGGCTCCAGGCTCTGAGATGTCAGCACAGAGACCAGTGCAGGGCTTGAACTCCAGAACCGTGAGATCATTACGGTTAAACAGTTAACTGATGACTAAGCCACCCAGGCGCCCTTCCAGTTCCATTTTAGATTGAAATTCTTTTACACCCCAAAAGGCAATTAGGCTGGACTTTTCAAAAGGTGAAGTTCTCTTGAAAAGATAAAAGGGGCAGGAAAATTGTTCCAGATTCAAAGAGACCGCAGAAACATACCGACCCAGTGCAATGCACTAGCCTTAATGGATCCAGGGTTGGGGGGGAAGGTACAATGGCGTTTGGGAGACTACTGCAGAGGCTTTAAAACCGAACACTTAGGGGCGCCTGGGTGGCGCAGTCGGTTAAGCGTCCGACTTCAGCCAGGTCACGATCTCGTGGTCGGTGAGTTCGAGCCCCGCGTCGGGCTCTGGGTTGATGGCTCAGAGCCTGGAGCCTGTTTCTGATTCTGTGTCTCCCTCTCTCTCTGCCCCTCCCCCGTTCATGCCCTGTCTCTCTCTGTCCCCAAAAAAATAAATAAAACGTTGAAAAGAATAAATAAATAAAACCGAACACTTATAATAATAGTGGAATTTTTATTTTCATGTTTATGATAATGGTACCCCATTTAGTAGAATATCCTCATTCTTAGGAGGTTTATGCTTAAGCATTGTGGTGAAATATACTTACAAATGTCACAAATTATTCTTAAATTGTTAAAAGGTGTTTGTTATACTATTCTTTCAGCATTTGGGTGTGGTTTAATTTTTTTTTTAATGTTTATTTTTGAGAAAAACGGAGAGAGGAAATTGTGCGCCTGAGCTGGGAAGGGGCAGAGACGGGGGGTGGGGGGGTGAGGCAAGCAGAAGATCCAAAGTGGGATCCTCACTGACAACGGAAAGCCTGACGTGGGTCTTGAACCCACCAACCCTGAGATCATGACCTGAGCCAAAGTTGGAGGCTTAACCAATTGAGCCACCCAGGCACCCCTGTGGCTTAAATTTTTTAAAGCAAGAAGTTGGGAGGGGGTGCCTGGGAGGCTCAGCCTGTTAAGCTTCAACTTGGGCTCAGGTCATGCCCACCATTTGTGGGTTTGAGCCCCACCGTATGTGGGGCTGTTTGAGTCTGTGCTGAGAGCTCAGAGCCTGGACCCTGCTTCAGATTCTCCCTCGTTCTTTGCCCCTCCCCACTCCTGCTCTCTCTGTCTCTGTCTCTCTCTCTCAAAAATAAATAAAACATTAAAGAAATGTAATCATTGTATTCACAGGCCCTCGGCTTGGTTTCTGATTCATAACGGGCCTTCATAAATCTTTGCCAGTACATAAATCCTGGCCCCCCTTTATCATCTACCACCTTGGGAAGGCTCCATCACCTCCCTGAGCCTCAGCCGACTCCTCAGTAAACACCCAGCCGCAGGTGAGGAGGAGGAAGTTTGGAAGGTTCTCCACCCCACTGCATACCTCAAGCACTACTCGGCATCATCAGAATAAGTCTCCCCGCCCTTCCCACATCTGCCCTCCTCGGGACCTGCTCCTCCCCCAGTCTTCTCCCTCGGTCCAGGGAACCCCTTTCTCTCAACAGCTCCAGCAAAAACCTCATGGCTTTTCTGCTTGACTCCCCACAGCCGGTCTGTCAGATATCCAGCCATCCCTCCGCTGCGCTCTGTGCTCGCATTCTGGCACGCTCTCCTGGGGACGCCTGGGAAGCCCCTCTGCCTGCTCTGGCCTGCAAGACTCCCAGCATCTGACTTTCAGCAGGCCGCCTGCCCCTTGCCGGGCCCTCTGGTCAGCGCTCCACACAAACTGGCCTTCTTGCCTTTGCGTCCCCCCACCCCCACCCCCACCCCGGGCCCTTTTCTGCCCCTGAGAGGCCTGAGAAAATTGAAACTTAAAAGCTTAAGTTATGGGAAACTGAAACCTAACCAAGCTTAACCAGCTTGTTCCGCTTCTGTACAATTGCTTGGCATGCCCATGTATTCCTGATCAATCATTATTGCCTGGCACATCCGTGTACTCCTGATCAATCATTGTTGCTTGGCACATCCGTGTATTCCTGATCAATCATTGTGATACCCGTACCCCCGGTTGTGGTCTGACCTAAAGGCAGGAACCAATCGAATACTGTTAAGTGTCCAACTTTAAACACCAACCAATTGCAACTCTGTAACTGTGGAAAATTCCTGATTTCCCCATGACTTGTTTGTACCTGTCTATAAAAGGGGTGTAAAAACCTCTCTCAGGGCCTCTCGTCGTCACCGGCAACGAGTGCGCGGAGGTCCAGGTTCGAACCTGCAATAAATGACCCTTGCTGCTTAGCTTTGACTCTGGACTCTGGTGGTTCGTTTTTGGGGGTCCCTTAGACTCTGGGCGTTTCACCCCGATCTCCCTTCATTTGTTCACCGCGCCTGGAGTGTATGTCCTGTTCCCTTGGCCCGGATAATCGCTGCTGAGACTGGACTTCACTTGGCCTTAGTCCCCTTCCCAGGGAGGAATTCAGGGGTCCTTCATAATAGTAACGGGAGCCTGTCACCTGCTGCCCAGTCTACTGTTCTGTGGCACCTAGCACGCAGCACACACAGTGCGGTGGCTCAGGTAGTGCCTATCCTGAGACTAGATTACAAACGCCCTCATGGACGATAAAACTCCATGGAAGCAGAGACTGACTTCATCCAACTCCGTCTGACCAGAGCCAACCTATGCTAAGGTGCCATAATTGTTGGGAAAAGGAACCCGTGAAATGTCGTCACAAGAAACAACCCAGGGCACTTAGGAAAACAACGACCTTTTAGAGGGAAGATCTTTGACCCCTGGAGGGAAAGGACGGAGACTTAATCGTCAGAGGGAATCTGAAGATGTCCGCAGGCAACTAAAGTGTAGACTTACCTTGACAAGCTGCCTGGCCCACCCTGATTTATTTCCGTGGGCGAGAAGACGTTCTATCCTGGCTCCTGCCTCACTCTCTTGATCAAATCAGCTGCAGTTTTTTCCTTCCTGCTCACTTTGGCCACATATCCCTCACGTCTTGTCTCCACTCCCTCTTTCCTTCCTCCCCACACCCAGGGCACCTATAATCACTGCCTTAGGCTGACTGGGATTATAGAAAAAGCAAGCTGTTTGAATGGGAGTCCATTGTTACTTCTTACTCCCCCCACCATGTACCTGATTGTGGTAAATGGTTTAACCTTCCTGATTGACAAGGATTCAGGGACAGGGGTGAAACTCATCTCCTTTCTGCCTTGTCTGGAAGCTAAAGGAAGAATGTAGAAAGATGTATTTTTTAACAGCATTTATATCTATGTACAAGAAAATACAACAAAATATTCTAAAACAATCCTTGGATTGGGGAAGATTTTACAACCTTCGGCTTTTTCGAACAGTCACTCAAAGAGGGGCATCCCCCTGTACAGGGCCAGAAGCTGCTAGAAGTCAAGTTAAAATCTGGTCGTCTTTTTTTTTTTTTTTTTAATGTTTTATTTATTTTTGAGACAGAGAGAGACAGACCATGAGCGGGGTATGGACAGAGAGACAGGGAGACACAGAATCTGAAGCAGGCTCCAGGGTCTGAGCTGTCAGCACAGAGCCCCACATGGGGCTCAAACTCATCAATTGTGAGATCATGACCTGAGACAAAGTCGGACACTTAACCGACTGAGCCATCCAGGTGCCCCAAAGTTTGGTCAAGTCTTGAGTGAAGTTATTGGAATGGAGTGTCCATGCCAATAGTTTCTCCAGTTCTTGCCATACAGAAAAATATGTCTGTATATTCAGAATAAGATTATTTCTGGATAATGGAATTATTTAATTTTTGTGTGTCTGTGTTTAGGTATTTTTAAACTATGATATTAGGGGCGCCTGGGTGGCGCAGTCGGTTAAGCGTCCGACTTCAGCCAGGTCACGATCTCGCGGTCCGTGAGTTCGAGCCCCGCGTCAGGCTCTGGGCTGATGGCTTGGAGCCTGGAGCCTGTTTCCGATTCTGTGTCTCCCTCTCTCTCTGCCCCTCCCCCGTTCATGCTCTGTCTCTCTCTGTCCCAAAAATAAATAAACGTTGAAAAAAAAATTAAAAAAAAAAAATAAAAATGTCGATACTACCCAAAGCAATCTACATATTCAATGTATCTATCAAAGTAACCCCAGCATTCTTCACAGAGCTACAACAAATAATCCTAAAATTTGTATGGAGCCAGAAAAGACCCTGAATAGCCAAAGCGATCTTGAAAAAGAAAACCAAAGCAGGAGACATCACAATCCCAGACTTCAAGCTATACTACAAAGCTATAATCATCAAGACAGTATGGTACTGGCACAAGAGCAGACACTCAGATCAGTGGAACAGAATAGAGAACCTGGAAATGGATCCACAAACGTATGGCCAACTAATCTTTGACAAAGCAGGAAAGAATATCCAATGGATGAAGACAGTCAGTCTCTTCAGCAAGTGGTGCTGGGAAAACTGGACAGTGACATTCAGAAGAATGAACCTGGACCCCTTTCTTACAACATACACAAAAATAAAGTCAAAATGGATGAAAGACCTAAATGTGAGACAGGAAGCCATCAAAATCCTCGAGGAGGAAGCAGGCAAAACCTCTTTAATCTTGGCCACAGCAACTTCTTACTCAACACATCTCCAGAGGCAAGGGAAACAAAAACAAAAATGAACTACTGGGACCTCATCAAAATAAAAAGCTTCTGCACAGCAAAGGAAACAATCAGCAAAACTAAAAGGCAACTGACAGAATGGGAGAAGATATTTGCAAATGACATATCAGATAAAGGGTTAGTATCCAAAACCTACAAAGAACTTCTCAAACTCAACACCCAAAAACCAAATAATCCAGTGAAGGAATGGGCAAAAGACATGAATAGACACTTCTCCAAGGAAGACATCCAGATGGCCAACTGACACACAAAAAAATGCTCTACATCACTTATCATCAGGGAAATACAAATCAAAACCACAATGAGATAGCACCTTACACCTGTCAGAATGGCTCACATTAACACCTCAGGCAACAACAGATGTTGGTGAGGATGCGGAGAAAGAGGATCTCTTTGCATTGTTGGTGGGAATGCAAGCTGGTGCAGCCACTCTGGAAAACAGTATGGAGGTTCCTCAAAAAACTAAAAATAGAACTACCCTACGACCCAGCAATTGCACTACTAGGCATTTATCCACGGGATACAGGTGTGCTGTCTCGAAGGGACACATGCACCCCCATGTTTATAGCAGCACTATCAACAATAGTTGAACTGGAGGGTATTATGCTAAGTGAAATTAGTCAGTCAGAGAAAGACAAAAACCATATGACTTCATGCATATGAGGACTTTAAGAGACAAACAGATGAATATAAGGGAAGAGAAAGAAAAAATAATATAAAAACAGGGAAGGGGACAAAATGGAAGAGACTCATAAATATGGAAAACAAACTGAGGGTTACTGGAGGGGTTGTGGGAGGGGGGATGGGCCAAATGGGTAAGGGGCACTAAGGAATCTACTCCTGAAATCGTCGCAGCACTATATGCTAACTAATTTGGATGTAAATTTAAAAAAATAAAAAATTAAATTAAAAACAAATAAAGAAAGAAATACAGTGAAACATGATTTTGGGGACATTCAACAGACAGATTGCAGTGTAAGTCTGTGGAGAGGGTAAGACCATACAGGGAGTAGGTGTGGCCTGAAGAGATGACCAGGATATACTCCTCTACATTCTTTGATGGTCACTGCTTGCCCTTTCTCTCCATTTATTATTTTTTTCCCCAGAAAACATTAAACATTGAATATGTTATACTTTATTAGAATCCCCACATTTATTGTATTGTAATTTTAAGAGTGCATAGAATTGAAAACATTCAAGTTCATCCATAAAACAGGAAACCTCACCTTGCCTAGTATGAAAAACTCCTGAGGGCGAAAACTGTAGATCTGATCATTTTTCTGAATCTATAGGTTGGGCCATAGAACTAAATGCAATTAGCCAACAGGTTGGGAAGGGGCAGAATAGAGATGCAATGACCTACCCTCAGAGAGGCAAATTAATCCCCCAAATCTACCTCTACATTTTGTTTCTGTGCTCAGGACTAATTACCTTAAAGAATTATAATCCACCTTTCCTTTTCATATCTCCCTTGGCTCCTCCTACCCCCCCCCCCCCCCCCGAAATTGCTTGCACTAATTCATCAGTGACCTGGTGTCCCAGTCCATGGATACTTTTTCAGTCCCTTTAATGTTGTCTCGAGCCCTGGCCCATGACAGTGCTGACTTCCTCTGACTGCTTCTCAGTCTCTTTGGCAAACAGCTCTTCCTCTACCTGCCCTTTAGGACTCCCTGCTCCCTAAGGTTCTGCTCTTGGCCAGTGCCCTCCACTTTTCTGCCTCCACAGGACCTACATACAGCCAAACACAAGTTCCCAAAGTCACATACCCTGTTGACAACACTGTGATTCGGAAGAGTGCGGGGCTTTAAGGTAACAGACAACCCAGGGCAGGGTACTCTGGGGTTCTCCAGGAGCATGGATAGAATTTAGGGATATATCTGAAGGGAGGACAACAGGAACTGCTGAGGAGTGGGTGTGAGTAAAGGCACAAGAGAAATCAGAGATGCCTAGTAGGTTTTTGCCTCAGCTATTAGGAGAACAGTGGTTCCCTGGATTAAGATGGAGAGGCCTGGGGGAAGGTCAGGTTCTGGGCAGATAGAAATTAAGAAAATTAAGATTTAACAGAATTTCTTTAAATTAAGAAATTAACAGAAATTAAGATTTCTGTTTTGGGGCGTTTGGGTGGCTCAGTGGGTTAAGCATCTGACTTCAGCTCAGGTCATGATCTCACAGTTCATGAATTCAAGCCCAGTATTGGGTGAGTTCTAGTCCCTCATTGGGTGAGCTTGAGCCCTGCTTCAGGTAAAAACATGAGCCCCGCTTTGGGTGAGCCCCGCTTCTCTCTCTCTCTCTCTCTCTGCCCTTTGTGGGATTCTTTCTTTCTCTGCCCTTTACTCAATTGCACTCTCCCCCTCCCCCAAAAAGATTTCTGTTTGTGTCCATGAATGTGGAGATGCCAGTTTGAAATCCAAGTGAAACCCTCCATTGGGCGGTTGCATACGGGAGACTGATGGTCCAGAAGGAGGCCAACCTGAGAAAAATTTTGAGCTCTCAGCACAAAGGTAGCTTAATTAAAGAGCAATAATACCACCTAAGGAGAAAAATTAAAGAGAAAAAAATGAGGACCCTACAGAAAACTCCTAAAAGTAATACAAACTAACAAATTCTTAAACTCACTAGTAATCAGGGAAAAGAGAGTTAAACCAACATCGATTTCTCCTATTAGATTAACAAAAGTGAAAATGACCCTTAATAACCAGTTGGCAAGGATTGTGAGGGAAATGATACACTATCAGTGGAAATGTTAATAGATGCAGGCTTCCTTTTTACACTTTAAAAACAAGACATAGGAGGAGGATGAAATAAACTTGATTTCTTTTAAACAGCGTATTTCGATTTTGTAAGTAAGTTGTTCAAGTATATCATTTTGTATGCATATAGTATTGCTACCAGAGAGAATTCCCTTTTCTCCCCTCTCTTTTTGAGAAACTGGATTTCATCTTGTTCTTCAGTCAGACCACCTTATCATCATTTTATGCAAGACCACACTCTTATTGTTTTTAAATATCTCCCCTCATTCTTGTTCTCCACTCCTGTTCTCTCTTCCTCCATTCAGTACCTCCTTGAATGCATTTCATTTTCCTTTAAGACTGAATGCATTTTTGTAAGATTATAAAGTACTGCTTTGTGGGTCTAAGTCTGTTTAATTTGGGGCGCCTGGGTGGCTCAGTTGATTAAACGTCTGAGTTCGGCTCAGGTCATGACCTTGTGGCTTGTGGGTTTGAGCCCCACATCTGGCTCTGTGCTGACTGCTCAGAGCCTGGAACCTGCTTTGGATTCTGTGTCTCCCTCTCTCTCTGCCCCTTCCCTGATCGAGTGCGCGCGCGCTCTCTCTCTCTCTCTCTCAAAAATAAATAAAAAACATTAAAAAAGGTAAGTCTGCTTAATTTACCGATATATTCATTTGATCCACATGTACTGTATAGGAATTCATTTAATTTATGTTGGACTTTGCTTTTTAGTTCCTGCTCTTCACTTAAAAACAGTATTGGTTATGTGCTTTTACAGTGCTACATGAATGGTATTAATACTTTATTTTTTGTCTACAATCTTCCACTATTCACCAATAATAATAGATTTTTTTTAGTGATTTATCTCTTATCAGGTTAGCTGAAGAATATTATGTATGTACAGTATTATTTACTATGGGACTCTGTTATACATTATACTGGATTCACATGAATACAAAAAATATTTTCAGGTGTAAAACCTTTTTACCCTCAGTTAAATCTTTTAAAAATCTTGTTACAAGCTTTAAAATTTAAAGCTTATACAAAGTAGAGAGAATGGGAAATGAACCTCCATGCGACAATCACCCAAAGTCTTACAACTTAAGAATCACTTCAGAATTATGTTATATCTCTGTCTATATCGCAAAAAAAGAGGACAGATTATTTCTCAATAATTTTCTAATAAAATTAGTTTGTACATTGAACCAATGCTTGCTTTATATTGACACCTTCAGTGTTAACCTTCTGTAAGGAAGAAGATCTTTCAACAGGTAACCCAGCCGGGCAGGTTCTGGGTTGAAATCTCTTTTTGACACTTTGAAAGTCATAAAAATGCAAACAATAAAAGAAACTGCCTGGGCGCCTGGCTGGCTCAGTCCATGGAGCATGGAGCAGGAGACTCTTGATCTTGGGGTTGTGACTTCAGGCCCTACACTGGGCATAGAGCTTACTTTAAAAAAATGAATGAATGAATGAATGAATGAATGAATGAAACTGCTCTACATTGTTATTATGAAGAAGACTCTAAAGTTCTTAGGCCAAAGATACCTACGGGCTTATTATAATTATAGGACGACCCCCCTTCTCTCTTTCACGCCCCTCCCACTTAGAGGAGGAGCCAGGTTTGCTGGGTGGAGTCATCTCAGCTGGTCCCTCCCATTTATAATGTGGATTTCCCTGCAGATTGTGCCTCCCTGCGCAAATAAAGGGACCTTAGCAGAGGCTCCAGGTAAGCTGGGAGAGGGAGGATGTGGGTGCGGGAGACTGGAGCGGTAGGATCCGTGGCCTCTGGAGTTAAGCGCTCAGTGCCCCGTGAGAGACCATGCTTGGAGAGACCATACCTCGTCAGGAATTGTAAACTCTGGGTTTGGCTTATTTCAAAACACATCCCTTGTAACATGGTTCCCGGTCTCTCAAAGAGCCTTGTTAAGAATCGCCTGAAATGTTTGCTAAACTCACCGATAGCCAGATCCCACCCTGCCCTAAAGGGGAAGTAATATCTGTTTCAAAGCCCTGGGAGGGGCTGGTCTCAGGTTGAAGTGGAATTTCCTTATAGGATGTCTCAGAAATGGTTTGCGGTGGGGCGAGTGGGGGGATAAAAGCTATGGGCCCCTGTACCCCTGATTCCAGGCCCTGCATGGCCGCCTTCTTACCTAGTTTAACCATTCTGCCTTCTTACAGAGGGCAGATTAAGTTTCAGTGAGGTTAAGTAGTTTACCCAAAGCCACCGAGCTTGTAAAGGAGCAACAGGAATCTAATTCGACAAGTATTTAATGGGTTCCTGAGCTGAGTGCTTAAGGATCAATTATAAGAAATCAAAGTACACTCTTGGTGGTTAGTGTGGAAGACAGAGCTTGACCTCAAAACACAACAGTAATTAAGGTTTATGGAGGGAAGGTGTCTAATACTGAGCCTTGAACTAGGATATTGAAATCAGGGGGGATGTTTGAGATCTGAAGGGAGAGGAGGAACTAAGAAAGGACACTGACCGATGGACCAGAGCTCTGCTGGACTTCAGGTCAGCCGTGTTCCAATGTCCTCTGGCCACAGGGAGGTCAGCCTGGAGAAAGTAAAGGAAGAACTGGGGCTGAAGCCAGCTTGGGTGCTGGGTGCCAGACAAAGGCCCCGACCATGAGGGGTCGTGGGAGCGCAGTGAAGGATTTGGGGGAGCCTGGGCACTTTCTAAATCCTGTACCTGTGTAAGCAGAGGCAGGAATGGCGGGGGCCTGGTAGCCGCTTGTCCCGGGTCATCCTGGAGAGTCCACAAGTCTGAAACTCAAACCACTGTAAAACAAGTTTTTGATAAATTTGGTGCAAAATGTATTTGGTAAAAAAACTTCACCTGACACAAAGCTTTTTGTATCCTATAAAGGATAGCTTTAATTATCTCACTTGTTTTAAATACACATGAATTTTGCATAAATATTAGTGTTTAATTAGGAAGTGTTTCCCCAGACTCTTGGGGATGTTCACATTATACTTGATGTATGTACTATATTCTTTTTCTAAAATATAACATTCCAAATATAGTAGTAGTCCAGTGGTCTCAGGGGAAGAGAATGCCAGGACTGGAGTGAGGGATTAGTTGAGAAAGTGGGAAGTCCCCTGCTTCCTTCGGTCTATAATGAATTGTTTGCATCTTTCTACATCAATACATTTAGTACTACCACCTTTCTTTTTTTTTTTTTTAATTTTTTTTTCTAATGTTTATTTATTTTTGAGACAGGGAGAGACAGAGCATGAGCGGGGGAGGGTCAGAGAGAGAGGGAGACACAGAATCTGAAACAAGCTCCAGGCTCTGAGCTGTCAGCACAGAGCCCGAGGCGGGGTTTGAACTCACCGACCGCGAGATCATGACCTGAGCCGAAGTCGGACGCTTAACCGAGAGCCACCCAGGCGCCCCACCACCTTTTTTTAAAATCTGCTTGCTGGGCGCCTGGGTGGCTCAGTCGTTAAATGTCTGACTTCGGCTCAGGTCATGATCTCATGGTTTCGAAGTTCAAGTCCCATATCGGGTGGTGAGCCTTGCTTCTCTCTCTCTCTCTCTTTCTTTCTCTCTGCACCTCCTGAGATTCTCCGCCCCTCAATCGCTTGCCCCCCTCTCAAAAAATAAAATCAAATCTGCACGTAAGTCTTTCAAAAGAATGTATGTGACATGCACGTGATGTAGTTTATTCAGCCAATACGGACAGTAGAGATTTCTAATGTTTCCACTTGTTTGAAGTTCAAATCAGTGCTCAAGAGAACATCTTTGTATGTATTTGGATATTTGTTCACATTATATGTGTGTTAAAAAAAAAAACACTCAACTGAGTAAATTTTAAAGATCTCAAATCTAACAGAGAAGAACTCTGAGGTGCTGTACAAAATGAAAAAATTTTAGGCAGAAGGGAGCCGGAACAAGGAAATTATACAGGCAAAAAAAGCAAAGTGAGTTTCCTTTAGAGGATAGCAAGGGTCTATCAGGCAGATCAACTAGGCCTGATCAGGTGACTCCTGATGGAAAGACTCCATTTCTGGGAGAGTTAAGTCTTGGTGACATGGGGCTTACCCCATTTTGGACCCATTTTTTTGTTTTTAACATGTGATTTTTGGAATTAGTATCAGTGGAATTAGTAGGGCAAAGCAGAGTTTTTAAATCTTTAATGGATATTTCAGCATTGGTTTCTAAAAATAAAAGGTTTCTACTTCCCCAGTCTACAGTGTTGGAAACTCTACCTCCCAAAGCCAAAACAGGGTATTATTCTTTTCAATTTTACCAATACAATAAGCATAGCTAAAGGGGAAAAGTTCTTTTTCAGTTTGTAATTCTTAAGTTATTAATAAGTTTCTGTGTTTTCCATAACTTGTTTTTATGCTTCTTTGTCTGCACTGGGAGTTCAGGTTTTTAAAATTTGTTTTACTTATTTTGTAGGTACTCTTTGTTCAGAGATAGGATTTAATTAGTAAATACCGAAAATATTTTTCCTTTTTTTCTTCTTTTTATAAATTTGTATGTCTAGATGTTATTTCCTGGCTCTCACTACGCAACAGCCTGTCCAGAAGCACATTGAGCTGTTGAAGGGGAGCAGAATTTGCCACCCCAAAATAAGCTCTTCTGCATAAGGATTATTTCAAGCTGATTATTTTTGAAAGAGTGCAAATGGTGGATAATGTTTGAAAATAGAAGTTGCCCTTTTGTGAGGGTAATTTACATTCATAAAAGAAATATCCATTTGTAAGGGTTTCTTTGCACTCTGTATCCGCAAGAGGGGGATGACTAAATCTCTAGAAACCCTTATCTTTGAAGAAGGCAGGGACTCAAATCTGCATAACAACCTTACTCTTGTTTACTCTGCTTTGCCAAATAATCTCCCCAAACTGCTCCCCTCCCTTGCGTCTATCTTTTTGTCTTTAGCTGGAGATGGTATTTAAAATGGTGGCTTGGGCCATTTTGGGGAGTTACTCCACTTTTCATGGGTATCTCCATTGTATACGGAGGTATAAATATTATAAAACATATATTTTTTTCTTGTTAATATACCTTTTTATAACCGGGGAGGCTCAGTCAAGAGCCTAGGAAGATAGAGGGAAAATTATATTTCCTCCCCTGTACCTTAGAGGAGCAAGGATGAGAAAAGCAAACCAAATATGGGAAACGTGAATTCTGAGCCATCAGAAAAACTGTGTTTTAAGCTTCAAAACTGAGGAGGTTTCCTTAAGTTCTGTACTCTCATAAGACAAAAGTTTATAGTGATACTATAATTATTCTTAATTCTAAGAGTTTGGGATTGTAGGGGAGGAAAAATTTTCCCTTCTGTCCTTTTAGGTTCTATAGCTAGTTTAAGAATTAAGTTGAGATAGAAGAGATGAATAAGGAAAAACTTTAATAACCTATTTATGCAAAGGACTCTCACAAAGATATGAGACTCAAACGACGACCCAGACAGACCAGATGAGTGAGACTTCCATGCCATCCAGAGCTCAGGAAAGAGCCAGAAGTCTGGAACCTTTGCGGTTGAGGGAGGCAATTCCCAGAAAGGTGAGTAGAAAAAAGTCTGGTAAACAAAGGTTCTTATGTTCTGCAGGTAAGTCTCTTAGGTGAAAAAGTTCTTTCAGGTAATAGCTCTTTTTGCCCCAGTCCCCCTTTATAATGTAAATTTCCTTTATAATTGCAAATCCCGCCCTCTCCACAAAGGGGGAAATTACTTTTTTTAAGGCAGTTAAGATGGAGGTAAAGGGCTTTTCCTGCTGGGGCTCGAATGCCTTCCTCAAAATTATTCACATTACTAATGGCCTATTTTCGGGTTGCATGTGCTGAACCCCTTCAAGATGTAAAATGAATTCCTCCAAGTTACATGGATAGGTGTCTTAATTTGGCTGTGCTACATCTATCTGTCCCAGAGCCCATGCCCTTTCCACAGCCCACGTTGGGGTGAATGGGGGGTAGATGAGATGTAGGGATTGTGGTACCAAGTAGGTAGGAATAGATAGAGCATCATAATAAAGGCATGGAAACAAAAGACTGGGGTTAGAAGAGGGTAATCTGACTAGAATTTGGTAATGGGTAGGACCACCTGAAACAAACCCAGAGTTGTTTTTGTTTGTTTTTTTAAGGAAGTTATACTTCATCTGCAAGTAATTCATGATTCGAGGAAACAATTGTTCTCCTGGCTAAGAAAGCTGCTTCGCTTGGCTTTCTTTTCTCTGTTTCCAAAGGCTGGAGAGGAGTTGTCTAGTTGAGTTGTGACTGGTTGCAGGCTGTGGGAAGGGCTCTCCTTGGCAGCTGGAATTAAAGGCCTGAAGATTCACAGGACTTTAGCAGTGGCCAGCAAAGTGAGGACTGAGATTTTACAGTGTATCCACTTCTCACTGGAGCCCAAGCTCCTGAAGAAAACCCACCTCGGTCCAGTCTCTCATTCATAGCCCAATGGCAGTGTCGTCAGCCCTGGCAGGGCTCCAGGCCGAAGCCAACTGCCCCATCTGTCTGGACTACCTGAGAGACCCCGTCACCACCGAATGTGGGCACAACTTCTGTCGCTGCTGCATCCAGCAATCCTGGGCTGATCTCAGCGACAGGTTCCCTTGCCCCGTCTGCCGTCACTCATGTCGAGAGACGCACTTGAGGAGCAACACCCAGCTGGGTAGGGTGATTGACATTGCCAAGCTCCTCCACATCAGCAGGAGCAAGAGGAAGAGGCGGGACGAGAGGCATCTGTGTGAGAAGCACAACCGGGTCCTGACCCTCTTCTGTGAGGAGGACCTACAGGTGTTGTGTCCCGCGTGCATGCGACCCCCTGACCACCAGGGCCACTGGGTGAGGCCCGTGGAGGAGGCCACCTCTCACCACAGGCAAAGGCTCGGCAGTTACATCGAGCCCCTGAAGAAGCAGGTGGCTGATATTCAGAAATTAATAAGCATTCAAAGCAAAAAACCCTTAGAGCTGAAAGAGAAGGTGGAAAACCAAAAGCTGGAACTACTCTCTGAATTTGAGTGCCTGAAGCAATTTCTAGATCGTGATCAAGCAGCAGTTCTTTCCAGGTTAGCTGATGAAGAGAAGGACATTCAGCAGAAACTGAGTGCAAACATAACTGCATTTTCAAACTACATTTCCACCCTCAAAGGTCTGCTGAGTAAAGTAGTAGAGAACAGTGTGCTGTCTGAGGTAGAATTGCTATCACAGATTAAACATTTCTACAAGAAGTCTGAGGATGAGATTAGCCCATCAATTTTTGCAATCCAGTTAAGAAGAGAAGGTTGCAGTTTTCCTCCCCAGTTCTCTGCTTTGCAGAAAATTATTAAAAAATTTGGAGTGGACGTGATCCTAGACCCTGAGACGGCACACCCTAACTTGATTGTCTCCGAGGATAAAAAAGATGTGAGATTTGCAAAGAGAAAACAAAACGTTCCTTACTTTCCAAAAAGATTTACAACCAACACGGTCGTCCTGGGTTTTCCATATTTTTATTCCGGCAGGCATTTCTGGGAGGTTGAAGTGGGAGACAAGTCTGAATGGGCTGTTGGGATTTGCAGAGACTCGCTTCCCACAAAGGCCAGGAGATCTCTGTCAGCCTGGCAGGGATGCTGGAGGCTTCAGCTGCAGGGGGATCGATATAATGCAGTGGGAGCTGTTCCAACACTGCTACTGTTAGACGTGAAACCCAGAGGCATCGGCATTTTCTTGGACTATGAGCTGGGTGAGATCTCATTTTATAACATAACTGAGAAATCTCACATCTATACTTTCACTGACACTTTTACGAGACCGCTTAGGCCTTATTTCTATGTAGGACCTGATTCAAAGCCTCTCAGAATCTGTACAGGAACAGACTGTGAATGAAAACTCCCTGGACCATCGTAATAGTTGTTTTGTTTTAAAGAATGGAAGGTGGGGGCGCTCGGGTAGCTCAGGTGGTTAAGCATCTGACTTCAGCTCAGGACATGATCTCATGGTTCGTGGGTTTGAGCCCTGTGTTGGGCTCTGTGCTGACAGCTCGGAGCCTGGAGCCGGTTTTAGATTGTGTCTCCCTCTCGCTCTCTGCCCCTCTCCCGCTTGTGCTCTGTCTCTCGAAAATAAATATACATTAAAAAAGAATTGGAAGATGGGTAGGCTCTTGTATTAATTAACATGCCAGTAAAGTGAAACCCTCCTCCACACACCCCTGCTCCCCGTCATCTCCCAGTTTTTTCTTCGTTTGTCCAAGAAGAAAGCTTTGTTTCTACAATTCTCTAGAAAACAGTGCTAGTAATGCCTCTCCCCAGGAATGTTGAAGGGGTTTTCTGGGTGTGAGGGTGGATTAAGTTGGTCAGAAAGTGCAGATGGAGTGTGCAAGGGATTGACCAAAACAGAACTGGTCAGCTTCGCCTCAGCTCTATCAAAGTTGTGTCATTAAAACATTGTGCTATTCTTGTCATGTACAAGATGTGTACTAGGCAGAGCAAACTGTAACCTTAGTTTTCCTAAAGGGCACAATTGAAAGGGATGGGGCAGACATCAGAGGGAGTGGCAGACCGTTTTTTCCTTTACCCCAAGGGGGCCAGCTACTGACAGCACTCACCACATCTGCCTTTTTAGAAACCCTCTACATAGTTTTCATTTCATCCTAAATTCTTTGTTATTATGCATTGTATTTTATAGCATGGTGACTCATAGCATTGTAGAAAATTGGAAAGTCTTATTAGTAACAGACATTGCAGTTTAGAAACCATGTCAGAGAATATAAGATGAATCACCAAGTAGTAAAAACTATTCGGGCGTGATGGCAGATCTATTTTTATTCAGCATTTTCTTACTAGTATAGCTAACATTTAGCAAGTCCTATGTCCCAGGAGTTACAGTATTTTCAAAGCAAATACTAAGTGGAAGGCACTAGGCTGTTAAAGAAAACAAGTGTACATGTTTAACCCTGGACACTGCACTGACTTCACCAGAAGGACCAAGGTTCTGTTCATTTTCTATGATGTACTTTAATTTGCAAAATATAGTACTTATTTTGCATGAAGGTGAGACTATATAGTTATGTGCATATGCTCCAAAGTTAACTTTCATATCTTTCCCTATTTTGAATAGAACTTTATATCTTAGCCTCTTATTTCCATCTTCATATTGATGTCATTTCCCTTTGTTTTTCTCTTCCACCAAAAATCTTTATATTTTTGAAGGAAATAGATACAGTCAACGTGTGGGTCATTTTTTTGGAGTCTGATTTGTTGAACAACTGAGAAAGATAAACTAACTCAGTGACGGAAGTGTGAATATAGTGTGTTAGGTGACATCAGGGACCTATTTATTTTGTTAGATGTGATACAATTATGATTCAGGAAATGTCTTTATTCTTAGAAATTACTAGTGAAATATATAAGGGGGCAATTTTGTTTTTATGATTTCTACTAAAGAACTCCAGCCAAAAAAAGGTGGGGGGGCAGGGAGGACACAGAGCAATAAATGAAACTAAGTGACAAAATGCTGATAATTCTGGAATCTTGGTGATAGTATATGGACATTCGGTTTATATACTCATCAAGATAGAAAGCTTCCGCACAGAAACAACAAAACTAAAAGGCAACTGACTGAATGGAAGAAGATAATGGCAAATGATATTGGATAGGTTAGTATCCAAAATCTATGAAGAACTTATCAAACTCAACACCCAAAAAACAAATAATTCAGTGAAGAAGTTACTCAAAGGATACAGAAATGCTGATTCGAAGGTACACATGCACCCCAATGTTTATATCAGTGTTACCAACAATAGACTATGGAAAGATCCCAAATGTCCATCAATATAGACCATGGAATACCACTCGGTGATCAAAAAGAATGAAATATGGCCATTTGCAACAACATGGATGGAACTATGCTAAGCAAAATAAGTCAAGCAGAGAAAGATAAATATGATTTCACTCCTATGTGGAATTTAAGAAACAACAGATGAACAGGGGAAAGGAAAGAAGATAAAAATGAAGAGGGAGGCAAACCATAAGAGACTTAAAAAAAATATTTTTTAATGTTTATTTTTGACAGAGAGAGAGATTATGAGTGGGGCAGGGGCAGAGAGAGGGAGACAGAATCTGAAGCAGGCTCCAGGCTCTGAGCTATCAGCACAGAGCAGGACATAAGAGACTCTTAAATACAGAGAACAAACAGGGTTGCCGGAGGGTGGTGGCTAGGGGGATGGGCTAAATGGGTGATGGGTATTAAGGAGGGCACTTGTTGGGATGAGCACTGGGTGTTGAATCACTGGGTGTATATAAGTGATGAATCACTGGGTTCTACTCCTAAAACCAATACTATACTGTACATTAGTTCACTTGAATTTAAATAAATTTTTAAAAATAAATAAAGATTAGCAAGGGTGTTTCCTTTTGTCTTTGTGCTCCAAAGTAAGGTTTCTGCATGGACTCACTCTGCCATCTCTACCTGAAGTTTGAATGGGTGCGTTTACAGTTGAATGAACACATTTATCTCTCCTATCTTATCTAAAATAGGTTTATATTGATTTTGGCTAGTTCCACATTTCTTGAGTTTTGAGAAGCTAGCTGTTATTGAACTACAAATATTAACTATCCATTTCCTTAGAATTGAGTGCAGATTGGATGTCCTTTGAGCAGTTACTAGGTGGGCTCTCTATTGGCTTTATGTTTTTGTTTTGTTTTTTTTATTGTAATAGTATAACAAAAGATGCTTTGCCTCTTCTATTGTCTGTTGCCTAGTTACGTTATATGAATTATGATACACTTCAGGATTACATTTCACTTTCCTTTAGTTTTCAATTGGACTTTTTTTGACAACTGTTTTTGATAAATTCCCTGTTAATACAACATGGTTGCTCTAATAAAAAAAGAAAAATAGCCATATAGAGATTATTGGTGTGACCCTTTCCCCTATTCCCTTAACAATACAGGCACACACACATACCCACACACCCTTTCTATTAACAGCGTTAACATTTTGTGTATACCTGTACTGATTCTTGGCATGCACAAATCAGTATATATTAAGGACTTTTTGTGTGCACTAATTTTTTTAAATATATTTTTTAAAGTTTATTTTGAGAGCGAGAGAGCGCAAGCAGGGGAGGGGCAGAGAGAGGGATAGAGAATCCCAAGCAGATTTCGCACTATTAGCACAGAGCTCACTGCAGGGCTGGATCTCAGCAACTGAGATCATGACCTGAGTCCATATCTGGAGGTGGATGCTTAAGTGACTGAGCCACCAAGGCACCCCGCCCCCCCCTCCCTTTTTGTTTCTGGTGCAAAAAGGTGATTTTATTCAAGCATAGAGACAGAACACAGGACCTGTGGGCAGAAAGAACTGCTGTGAACTAACTTTTTAAATCAATTATTCCATATTTATGTATTTTATTTTATTTTATTTTAAATTTTTTTTTTCAACGTTTATTTATTTTTGGGACAGAGAGAGACAGAGCATGAATGGGGGAGGGGCAGAGAGAGAGGGAGACACAGAATCGGAAACAGGCTCCAGGCTCTGAGCCATCAGCCCAGAGCCTGACTCAGGGCTTGAACTCTGGGACCGCGAGATCGTGACCTGGCTGAAGTCGGACGCTTAACCGACTGCGCCACCCAGGCGCCCCTGTATTTTATTTTTTTTAAGTTTATTTATTTAAACAGTGTCTACAGTCAACATGGGGCTCAAACTCCCAACCCCGAGATCAAGAGTCATATACATGCTCTTCCAACTGAACCAGCCAGGCCACCCCTATGTGAACTAATTTGTAATAAGGCCAATATATTAGGGACAGCAAGAATGGAAGAAAGGAGCTTTGTAGGTAACTTAAGGATTTAAGAACAATGGGAGGCCATGGAGAGGTTTGAAGCAGGAAACTGAATACGATCAGATTTCTATCTCATTGGCTATGTCACTCTGAAATTCAGATTTTTGGTTTGAGCTGGGGATTTAAATTTAGGAGTCCTCAGTAAATGCTTAGAAACTGAAGCACTGAAAGCAGATAAAACTTAGAGAAAGAATGCAGGGTGAAAGTCACAAAATTCATAGGACTAGCTGAGAAGGGGACTATCTAGAAAGATTATTTTCCCTCCCCTACAAGGGTAGAGGTGTCCTGAGATTAAAAAGTGAGACAACTACCTCCAAGTTTAGAAGGAAAGAGAATAGAATACAGACCACAAGAGGAATATTTGGTCTTTGACCTAGAGAGGTTAACTCCTTGGCTTAAAAAAAAGGTAAAGAGGATGGATGGGATGAGATTTTGGGTCTACTAAATTCATTATAGAGGTTTAGGGATTTCCCATCTGACAGGCTCTACTTTTTTTTTTTTTTTTTTAATTTTTTTTCAACGTTTATTTATTTTTGGGACAGAGAGAGACAGAGCATGAACAGGGGAGGGGCAGAGAGAGAGGGAGACAAGAATCGGAAACAGGCTCCAGGCTCTGAGCCATCAGCCCAGAGCCCGACGCGGGGCTCGAACTCCCGGACCGCGAGATCGTGACCTGGCTGAAGTCGGACGCTTAACCGACTGGGCCACCCAGGCGCCCCCAGGCTCTACTTTTTAATCTACATATTTACATTTTTATCTACATATTCATTAGATTTGGTTTCTTGGTATAAATTACTACAAAAAATACTAAAAATTTTGTGGGTTCTGGTTTCAAGTCATGTTTAGAAAGTCATGCCTGTATCAAGTTTGTAAAAATGGTCTCCAATGTTCTTTTATATCTTTATATTAAGGTTAATTTTATATGTCAACTTGACTGGACAGGGGGTACCCAGTTTAAACCTTTCCAGGTGTGTCTTTGAGGGTGTTTCCAGATGAGATTAGCATTTGAATCAGTGGATACAAGTAGACTGCCCTTCGCTTTGTGGGTGGGCATCACCCAGTCTGTTGAGGGCTTCAATAGAATAAAGGAGGAGGGAGGACTTCACTCCTATTTTTCTGTGCTTGAGCTGCCACATCTCATCTACCTAGGATTCAGGCTAAATCACACCACTGGCTTTCTTAGGTTTCTGTTTATAAATGGCAAATCACTAGACTTCTTGGCCACCATGATCACAAGCTAATTCCTCATAATATATATGGCTTCTATATATCTATATTTTCTCTCTATATATAATACCTTCTATATGTGTATCTATCTTCTGTTCCTCTGAAGATCCCTAATATTCCTTATGCTTTTATTAAAACTTTCTCCTTTATTACCTTTTGTTTATTTATTTTAATTTTTTATTTTATTTTTTTAAATTTACATCCAAATTAGTTAGCATATAGTGCAACAATGGTTTCAGTAGATTCCTTAATGCCCCTTACCAATTTAGCCCATCCCCCCTCCCACACCCCCTCCAGTAACCCTGTTTGTTTTCCATATTTATGAGTCTCTTCTGTTTTGTCCCCCTCCCTGTTTTTATATTATTTTTGTTTCCCTTCCCTTATGTTCATCTGTTTTGTCTCTTAAAGTCCTCATATGAGTGAAATCATATATTTGTCTTTCTGTGACTGACTAATTTCTCTTAGCATAATACCCTCTAGTTCCATCCATGTAGTTGCAAATGGCCAGATTTCATTCTTTTTGATTGCTGAGTAATACTCCAGTGTGTGTGTGTGTGTGTGTGTGTGTGTGTGTGTGTGTGTGTGTGTATACCACATCTTTATCCATTCATCCATAGATGGACATTTGGGGCTCTTTCCATACTTTGGCTATTGTCGATAGTGCTGCTATAAACATTGGGGTGCATGTGTCCCTTTGAAACAGCACACCTGTATCCCTTGGATAAATGCCTAGTAGTGCAATTTCTGGGTTATAGGATAGTTCTATTTTTAGTTTTTTGAGGAACCTCCATACTGTTTTCCGGAGTGGCTTCACCAGCTTGCATTCCCACCAATAATGCAAAAGAGATCCTCTTTCTCCACATCCTCGCCAGCATCTGTTGTTGCCTGAGGTGTTAATGTGAGCCATTCTGACAGGTGTGAGGTGATATCTCATTGTGGCTTTCATTTGTATTCCCCTGATGATGAGTGATGTTGAGCATTTTTTCATGTGTCGGTTGGCCATCTGGATTTCTTTGGAGAAGTGTCTATTCGTGTCTTTTGCCCATTTCTTCACTGGATTATTTGTTTTTTGGGTGTTGAGTTTGAGAAGTTCTTTATAGATTTTGGATACTAACCCTTTATCTGATATGTCGTTTGCCAATATCTTCTCCCATTCTGTCAGTTGCCTTTTAGTTTTGCTGATTGTTTCCTTCACTGTGCAGAAGCTTTTTATTTTGATGAGGTCCCAGTAGTTCATTATTTATTAATAATCTCTATACCCAATATGGGACTTGAACTTACAACCCTGAGATCAGGAGTCACATGCTTTACCCACTGAGCTGGCCAGGCACCTCTATACTTTATGCTTTTAAAAATAGAACAATATAATGAATATGTGATTCTTAAGAAAATTCAAGTTTTATAGGAATATATAATTTAGAAAATTAAAGACTAAGTCCACAAAAGCAACCACTGTTATCATCTAACAGTTTGGTGTGCATCAACCACCAGTTTTATTTTATAAAAGTTCTACATGCATATAAAGTCAAAAAGTTCTACACAATTATAAGAAACTACATTCTCTAACCTCCCCAACTCCTCTCTTCTCAGAGATAACTACTTTCAGCTCTTCAGAATATCTTTCAGTGTTTATCTCCATATTTCTTAACTCCTCTTTTGCTACTTGTTTTTTCAGGTTTAGGCATTGTTCTACCAACCTTCCCCCGCTCCAGCCCAACCACACATGTGCAATATTTTTTTCCTCCAAATCTCCCATTTAAATTTATTATCATTTTTGTTAACATTCAGTATTTAAGTTATGACAGTGAATGCTCTAGTCACTTTTTTCTCTGATCACTTTTCCTTTTTCACTCGTTAGTCTTCCTCCCTTTGAGTTTAGTGTTCTACATACTATTTATCACTAACTTGTTTATGCACATTCACACTGCGGATTCTCCAGGTCTCCCAAACATTGAGGATGACATGAATTTTTTTTGCCCTGAACAAAGGCAAGACCACCTGGTCTTGCCATTTACTGAAAAGGGGGAAGATAGGTGAGCAGGTTTGGGGTAGGGAAGATCAGGAGTTCAGCTTCAAAAATATTAATTTTAAAATGTTAATTAGATATCCAAGTGACAATCATGCAACTGGACTAGGAGTTCTGGAGTTCGGGAGAAAGCTAGACCAGCAATTTAAATTTGGGGAATTCAGGCAATGACATTGGGTGAAATCAGAAAGGGAATGTGTGCAGACTGATGAGAAGAGGGCCTGGGACTGAACGATTGAGCTCTCCAACCTTGAATATCCAGGGAAAGAAATTGGACGCCAACCAGAATGCCTGCTGTAGCGTATCTCTCCCCTGATTTCAACTAAAATCCTCAACAAAATAGAAAAGCAATTATCTGAGGACTCCAAAAGGTAAATAATGACAGACAGACTGGGGAGGGAAGGCACAACTTGAAAAGAAACCTGTAGAGTTTCCTTTTTATATCTCCCAGCTTTGTGCTGAGTGAGATAATGAATCAAAGACAGCAAAAACTCAGAGAACAATCCATCTTAGGAGAGGACCAGAAAAAAGGCCCCTGGGGATGTGATTTCTTTTTCTTGTTTTTTTTTCTCCCAGAGACCAGACCTGACCCCAATTGGAGACCTGTACTCCCAGGCAATGGGAACCAGGAAAAGGGGTCCCAGTTGCAAGGGATGGTGGAGGATCCGTCTGTTTTTTCTCTCTTGCTCCTTTGTCCGCAGTCCAGGCCCGTTTGTTCAGAATGGCACAATTGCACAGGAAGCTGAATTTGCAAGAAAACTCCATCTGTTTGGCCACAGGTCATTGGGAAAGAGAGTCAGGACGTGGGAAGGGAAGGAGGAGAGAACTGGAGAAGGGAATTCTGTCTCAGAATATTTCCAGGCCCACCCAACAGCTGAGCCTGAGGGAACAACCCAGCAAAGTAAAGCAAATGCTTTGAGAAATGCAACGACGATGTAAACCCCTTCCAAGTCCCAGACAATTCCTAAGTGGCTCACATGAGAGGCAGATACAAATATAGAAAGCACTCTTGAAAATCAACACTAAGCAGGGCACCTGGGTGGCTGAGTTGGTTGAGTTTCCAACTTCTCAGGTCATGATCTTGCAGTTTGTGAAAGTTTGGGTCGAGCCCTGAGACAACTGAGATCTGTGCTGACAGTGTGCAGCCTGCTTAGGATGCTCTCTCTCTGCCCCTCCCCCCCCATGCATGCTCTCTCTCTCTCAAAATAAAGAAATAAAAATCAACACTAAGAAAGCAAGCACCCCAGTAAAAAATGGATAAATGATCAGAACAGACTTTTTACCGAAGAACACGAACATGATAAATAAGCACATGAAAGGATGCTCAACATCCTAGCCATTGGTGAAACGAAAATAACACAGTAAGATACTACTGCCCACTTACTAGAATAGCTGAAATTTTTAAAAAGTGACAATGCCAAGCACTGGTAAGTATGCAGAGAAACTGGAACTTTCTATGTTGCTGGCAGAAATGCAAAATGGTAGTTATTTGGGAAAATCGTTTGGCAATTTCTTATAAAGGTAAAGGTTTATAAAACCATGTTACTCAGCAATCCTACTCAGGTGTTTACCCAGATGAAATGCAAACATCACTTAAATGAAATTCACACAAACGTTTTAAAGCAAATGTTTATAACAGGTTTATTCATAGGAGCTCAAAACCGGGGGCAACCCAAATGTCTGCACTGAGAAATAGACAAACTATGGTATGTTCATGGGATACTTAATTCAACACTAAAAAGGAGTGAACTATTGATATTTGTAACATGGATGGATCTCAAGTGTATTACGCTGAGGGAAAGAAGACAGACCTAACAGGTTACATACCATATGATTGCATTTATATGACCTGGAAAAAACAAAACTATAGAGCTAGAAAACAGGTCAATCCTTGCCAGTGGTTAATAGTCAGGGGAGGGTTTGATTATAAAGGGAATGTAGAAGTAGATTTTTGGGGGGAAAGGGCTGTTAGAACTATTTCTCTTGTAAAAGTTTCCGGTTGTTGCTGTAACAAATTAATCACACGTGTGTGGCTTACCACAAATTTATGATCTTCCAGTTCAGAGGCCAATAGTCCTGAAGCCAAGGTGTTGGGAGGGCTGCATTCCTTCTGGAGGCTCTCGGAAAGAAATGGAGTATTTCCTTTTTGCCTTTTCCAACTTCTTGAGGCCACAGGCCAGCTGCTGTCCCTCCTCCATCGTCAGGGCCAGCAGTGTAGCAGCTCTGAGTTCTACTTCCCTTACAACATCTTCAGTGACTCTTCCTCTCCGGCCTTCTTTCTTCCCTTATAAGGACGCTTGTGATTAAGTTACACTGGGCCAACCCAAGCACTTTGAGATAATCTCTCCATCTTTCATGATACTTAATTCATGAAATTTAATTATACCTGCAAAGTCCCTTTTGCCATTACATTAACCTCTAGTTTCTTGGAATCAAGACATGAACATCTTTGGAGGGGGGGCCATTATCTTGTCTGCCACAGCCCACTCTCTGGCACCCAAAGATTTACATCTGTCCCATATGCAAAACAGCTCCATGTAGGGGCGCCTGACTGGCTCAGTCAGTAGAGGAAGTGACTCTTGACTGGGGTCCTGAGTTCAAGCCTCACTTTGGGCATAGAGCTTACTTAAAATTTTTTTTAAAAAGGGGCGCCTGGGTGGCTCAGTGGGTTGGGCGTCCGACTTCGGCTCAGGTCATGATCTCACGGTCCGTGAGTTCGAGCCCCGCGTCGGGTTCTGTGCTGACAGCTCAGAGCCTGGAGCCCGTTTCGGATTCTGTGTCTCCCTCTCTCTCTGCCCCACCCCTGTTCATGCTCTGTCTCTCTCTGTCTCAAAAATAAATAAACGTTTAAAAAAAAATTAAAAAAAAATTTTTTTTTAAAACCCAAAAAAGCAAAAAAGCAAAAATCCCTCACATCCACCTCATCTCGACCTGCACAGAGTTTCAAACTGTTACTATGGTGGTATTGGTCAATGTTATCTGTACATTTTTCAAAAGTCATAGAACTTCATAGCAACAGTGAATTTTCCTGTATGTAAATGTTAAAACTGTGTGTAGAAAACAGGGAAAGAGCAAAGGAGACAGCAGAAATTGCCAGTCGGGTGACAAGAAACCCAAAGATTGTGGTGACCTGCAAGCTGAGTAAAGCAAGTATATCAAGGAGGGTATGATGAACCTAGATGCTCTTGAGATCCAGGACGGTAAGAGGTGAGTACTGACTGAGCATCACGGAAGTCTCTAGTGACCTTGCCTACAGTAGCTTCTGTGGAGCAGTTGAGGCAAAAGCCTGACAAAAATGTGGGTTCAAGAGAGAATCGGAGAAGTAAAGACAATTAACAAAGATCAGTGCCAGTCCGTGAGCTATTAACAAATAGTAACCGGTCCTCTAGGAGAAAGGAGTATACACTAGAATTTAAACCAACACACTGATTCTGTTATTCAGAAATCTTGCTATGAAAAAAAGTCATCTAATCTTAATCCTTAGTGACAGTTGATTTGCATACTGGCTCAAGAGCCTTCTCTTCTCATGGATTGGTTACAGTTGCCAGCACCAGACCAGAGACCAACCACACTTTGAGCAGAACTGGCAACACTCTAGAAGGGTTTGCTGCTTTACATCTTAAGAAGTTGTCGGGGCACCCAGCCGGTGAAGCATCTGACTTTGGCTCAGGTCATGATCTCACGGTTTGCGAGTTTGAGCCCCACATCTGGCTCTCTGCTGTCACGCAGAGACCACTTGGATCCTCTATGTTCTCCTTCTGCTCCTACCCCGCTCATGTGTGTGTGTGCTCGCGTGCTCTCTCTCTCAAAAATAAACATTAAAAACATTTTTTTTACATTAAAAATAAATAAGGTCTTTTGTTTCCTATTCTTCTGTCATTGTGACATTGTCATTGTGAGTTTATGCTTTAACAAATTATTTTTTATTAAAAGTTGTTTTTGTTTTAATGTTTATTTTTGAGAGAAAGAGAGAGAGAGAGTCAGAGCAAGAGCGGGGGAGGGGCAGAGAGAGGGAGAGAATCTGAAGCAGGCTCCAGGCTCTGAGCTGTCAGCACAGAGCTGGATGCGGGGCTTGAACCCACAAACCACAAGATCATGACCTGAACTGAAGTCAGATGCTTAACCGAGTAAGCCACCCAGGTGCCCCACAAATTCTTTAAAAAAAAAAAAAGTTTATTTATTTTGAGAGAGAGAGAATGAGCAGGTGAGAGGCAGAAACAGAATCCCAAGCTCAGAGTCTGATGGGCTTGATCTCATGAAGTGTGAGAACATGACCTGAGCCGAGATCAAGAGTCGGATGCTTAACTGACTGAGCCATCCAGATGCCCACCTTAACACATTCTTTACTATCATTTTAGCAGAGGAATCAGTAGTAACTTTGTATATTCAATCCACGCCATCTTTACTTTCAAGTACCAGGTTTTCTTTGCATGTATGCTATGCACTATTACTTACAAAGCAGTTATATTAAATATACTGAGTTGTAACTTACATTTTTTATTTACTATATGTTGAACATTTCTTTATTCATTAGAAAATAAGTCACTGTACACATTTTAAATAGTACAGAAGCAGAATAAAAAGCCAAAAATCTTTACTTTTATTCTTCTTCTTCAACTCTTCTACCTTTCATTCTCCCACTCCCATTCACTCTTTACAGTGTGAACTACTAAGTTTGTTTTATATCCTTCTGGACCTACTTCTGTCTTGATTCACACACACGCACACATGCACGCACAAATTCTTAACCTAAGGGGAATATCAAAACATTATACAAATATATTGGACAATATGCTTTTTTTCACTTAGCAGTGTATTAGAGACATGATTTCATGTTGGGGTGTGTGTGTGTGTGTGTGTGTGTGTGTGTGTGTGTATTTGCTCATATAATTTTCATACATGAATACTTTTGTAGGAAAGATTGTTGGGAGTCAAAATTACTGGGTCAAATTACCACTAAGAATGCTTTTCCACTTATTTGCCCATTATTGACCTATCCATTGTGCACACTCCTGCCAAACTTGGATATAACCAATCTCTTCACTCTTGCTACTGTGACTTGCAAATGTACCTTGTTTAACTTCTATTTCCCTGATAGGTAATAAGGTGGATTTTCGCCACTGTGTTTCATCTATGAGGTACGTGTATTTATCCTTTATTTTTCTTTGCTGTGTTTTTGTAAATCTTAACTTTAACATTTGAATAGGGCACTTGGGTGGCTCAGTTGATTAAGTGTCTGACTCTTGATGTTGGCTCAGGTCACGATCTCACAGTTTTTGAGATTGAGCCCCGAGTTGGCCCCCCACGCTAAGCATTCATGGAGTCTGCTTGGGATTCTCCGTCTCCCTCTCTGCCCCTCCCCCACTCATGCTCATCTCTCTCTCTCTCTCTCTCTCTCTCTCAAAATAAATAAATTTAAAAAATAAAAATAAAAAATATCAAATTTTAAAATTCAAAACCTAGGAAGGGATATACAATGAAGTCTGGCTCCCACCTGTCTCCTAGCCACCCAGTTCTCCCCACAGGTTGGTAGAGGTGAACTGTGAGTCCCAACTCTCTAAATCATGTGGCTGGTCTTACAGGCAACTAGTCCCTATCCTTAGGGGGGTTTCCAAAAGTCACTTCAATAACATGTAAACCCAGGTGTGGTTGAAAGGGGCTTGTTATGAATAACAAGACACTCCTTTCACTTTTATGGTCCTAGAGCTATTTGGCAATCTGCTGGAAGACCAACTATTTTAACAAAAGGTACTCCCAGTGCTCTTAGGAGACTCCAAGGTTTAGGAGCTCTATGCCAAATGTATTTTTCTTATAAATCACAAATCACACTCTGTGACATGAATTGTAAATATTTTTTTACCCATTTTTGTATTTGTCTTCTAACTTTTGGCTCGTTCCTCTCATAACACTTTTTGCCAAGGGGAAATTTGAATTTTTATGTAGTTAAATATATCAGGGTTTTCACTGATGGCTTTTATACCAATCTTAGAAAAAGTTCCCCTACTCTGAAGTGATTTTAAAAACCTCTCCCATTGTTTATAGTACTTTCGTAGTTTTACTTTAAACCATGAAATCTTTGAATCAGCAGTAATTTATTAGAAATGAATTCCAAGGCAGGGATATAATCTGTGAACCTAAATAAGGAGGTAAACTGCAACAAGGTCAAATTACCAGAAATTGAGTTTATTTGGGAACAGCACAAGAATTGCAGTTCAGGGAATGCATGCTCTAGCAATCTACAGGCAAGTTTGCTGAGGATTTGGGGTGGTTTGTATTTATAGGCAAGGAGTACAGAGCAGGCAGGGGTGGAGGGGGTGGGGGCGTCTAGTCCAGCCAGAGTTCAAACAAGAAGCTCATTGGCTTGAGGATGGGGAGAGCTTCTTGGTGGATGTTCACTGGACAGGAGATAAGTCTCAGTCTTCTGTACATCAGGCATTTATGGGAAATCAGTCTCTGTTCTTAAATTCCATGCTTCTGAAGGTGCATGTGTGAGGTTCTCCATTTCATATCCTCCAGTTCCATGTCAGATGGAAATCCTTTCACAAACCTGTGTTTTTCCTTGATGGTTGACCTAGTTGTCTCAATACCATTTACTGAATGAGCTAACCTTTTGGTGATTTGAATTGTCACCTTTTATATCCTAAATTCCCATATACACTTCGGTCTGTTTGTCCCTTTCCTTTTTTGTTACATTGATCTGATTGTGGGCAGTATCTCACTATTTTAATCATTACTGTTATAGTATGGCTGATATTATTTTATGATATGATATTATATTATGGCTGAGCACTAGTCCTCATAGATAGATTAACCAAGGGAGAACGGCCGTGTTTACGATGTCAAGCCTCTATCTGAGGACATGCCATGCCTTTTCATGTCTTATTTTTCAGTAGTGTTTTTAACTTTTCTTCAAAAAGATCTAGGTATTTAGTCTTTTTTGTTGTTATTATAAATGGGGTCTTTTTTGAATTGTATCTTCTAGCTGGTAGTTGCTTCTATAAAGCAATAGATTTTTACATACTAACTTTGCACCCAGTCACCTTACTGAATTTGAAATCTCTCATTTCTGTTTTTTTTTTTTTTTTTAATAGTTTTCCCAGTAGGTTCTTTGGAGTTTTCTGCATCTTCAATCATGTTATCTGCAAACAGTGTTAATTTTATCACTTCCTTTTCAAACTATATAGCTCCATATTGTTTTTCTTATATACATGTTTTGTTAAAACCTCTAGAATAATAAGTATAGACATTCTCATTTCTGATGTTACTGGAAACATGTCTGATATTTTCTACTGATTTTCTTTTCTGTAGCATTCTTTTCAAATGAAAATCTTATGCAGGATAATGGTTTTTTTTTTACCATTTAAATTTGAATTGATATGATTACATTCCAATCAGGAGAGAGAAACCAAGCAAATGAGTAAATTATATCATACTGTAGGAGATAAGTACAGTGGGGGATGAATCAAACAGGATATAAAGGAAGAAAAATTTTCCCTTCTTCTCTTCTAGATTCTTTGGCTGGTCTGGTAACAGAATGGGCATAAGACAGATTAACAAGAAAAAAAACGAATTTAATTTCATACACACAGGAGCCCCATAAAAAAGATGAGACTCATAGCAGGAAGCCTTTAAACCTTTTAGACAAAGAAACAATACATTTGTGAAAAACTGACAAGACAAAGGGGTTTGGGCTTAGGGATAGTAAACTGGGGTGAAGAATTATCAAGACTTGTTTATACAGTCTCTTTAGCCTTAAACCCCATCTCTGGTCATAAGGATGCCTTCTACCCTCCTTGTACAAGGCAGACAGCTTTCACATGGGACATTTACAATCTCCTTTCAGGGGGGAAAGGGGAGGATCAGAGTTTCTGAGAGGGTCACTGTTTCTCAAGTATCTTTAATTCAAAATAATCAATAAGCCAAAGCGGCATGTTTTGGGGTGACAGTGTAAACCCCTACGAGGGTAAGGAAGATAGAAAATGGTGAGTATGGGGAAAGCTGTGGTTTTATTTTATTTATTTATTTTTTTTTTAATTTTTTTTTTTTCAACGTTTATTTATTTTTGGGACAGAGAGAGACAGAGCATGAATGGGGGAGGGGCAGAGAGAGGGAGACACAGAATCGGAAACAGGCTCCAGGCTCTGAGCCATCAGCCCAGAGCCTGACGCGGGGCTCGAACTCACGGACCGCGAGATCGTGAGCTGGCTGAAGTCGGACGCTTAACCAACTGCGCCACCCAGGCGCCCCAAGCTGTGGTTTTAAATAGTGGTCCAGAGCAGGCTTCACTGAGAAAGTAACATTTAACAAAGACTGGGAGGAAGAAGGATATATGTAAATGGCTAATTCCAAGTAGAGGGAACAGCAACTGCAAAGGTCTGAGGTGGAAATGGGTCTCACAGTCCAACAATCACAATGTAACTGAAACAGAGTAAGTAAAAGAAGAGTAGGAAGAGAGGAGGGAAGGGTGGGAGGTGGGCAGATTCTCTAGAGTCCTAGAGGTCAATGCCATGCTTTGGTTTTTACTGATAGGGAACCATTAGAGTAACGTGATGGGTGTTTTAGAAGAATCTCTTTGCTACTATATTAAACACTGATGTTTTGGGAGCAGGGCGTGTGTGGCAGTTAGAAGCCAAAAGACCACTTAAGAGACTATTAAAATAATCCATGTGAGGATGATGGATTCTAGATCTATTTTAAAGGAAAAGTCAGCAGGATTTGCCCAAAGACTGTATATAGGTGTGAGGGGTGGAAGAGCTGTCACTATGGAGACAGAAGGCTGTGGAGGACAGCCTGGCTTTTGATGTGTTATGTTGGCGATGTCTTAGATGTTACCGTAGAGGGCTAGATGAGGGAGCCAGGTATAGGAGTCTGGAGTTCAAAAAGACCGGAGGTACACATTTGGGAGTTGCCAGCTTGCGGACTGTATTAAAGACACAAGTTTACCAAGAAAGTGAATCCTGATGGAGAAGAATGAGGCCCAGGGGCTGAGCTCTGGAGTACACTAACAATGAGAAGAAAAGGAACCTGCAAAGGAGAGAGAACAAGAAGCCAGTGAGGTCGGAACACAACCAGGAGTTTGCAGTGTCTTGAAAGCCAAATGAAGATGAATCATGGAGGGAGTGCTCAGCTGAGTCTCCTGCCGCTCACAGGCTAAGGAAGAGGAGACCTATGCATTTATCCCTAGCTCAAGCAATACAGAATGGCCTTCTTGGTAACCTTGACAAGAACAGTTTCAGTGGAGTAGTAGGGCGAAAAGTAAGACTAGATTAGAGAAAACGTGAAGAGAAGAATTAGAGACAGGCTTCCTTGGTTTAGAAATAAAACAATTAAAAATAAATAAATTAATTAATTTAAAAAAAGGAGCAGGGAGGCGCTTGGGTGGCTCAGTTGGTTAAGCAGCCGGCTTCAGCTTAGCTCACGATCTCATGGTCTGTGAGTTCAAGCCCCGCGTCAGGCTCCATGCTGACAGCTCAGAGCCTGGAGCCTGTTTCAGATTCTGTGTCTCCCTCTCTCTCTGCCTCTCCCCAGCTCGCACTCTGCCTCTCTCTGTCTCAAAAATGAATAAACATTAAAAAAAAGAAAGAAACAATTTTCCTTAAGAAACCTAGGTAATGTTTTGAGATTTTTGTGATTTGTGATTGACATATTTTCAAAGTTTGTTTCCTTAAGAATTTAAGACTTCTAAAAGCATCTCTGATCAAGTTGTGAGATCATTAAAGTAAGTCTTTTCTGTAAAGAGGATGGAGGAAGAAGAACATAAAGTTCATTTCATTTGCCATTTGATTTTCTGAAAGGCTATAGTACACACAAGTTAAATTTTATCTGTAAGTCATAGTAACATAAGAGTACTCCACAAGGTGTAATTTACAGAATAATCGAATTTATCAAACCCAATGGTTGGTTTATTTGTCTACTGTGTTTAAGTCCATCTTTCCTCTGCTCCCACCCCCCACACCATCATTGGCATGCAGATTCCATGAGAACAGGAACCCTCTCTGTCTTACTGACCCCTGAATTCCCAGCACCTAGAACACACTTGGGCACATGGTCAGTTCTGAATTAAATGCTAAGTGTTAAATGAAATGAAATGCATGTTATGGAGACATTTTGGGCTGTAACAACTGGGGGTACATAGTGGCATCCTAGAGACAGAAATACTAATAAACATCCTACAGTTCATAGCATAGCCTCTCAAAACAAAGGCAATCCAACTTGAAATGTCAATAGTGACAAGGTTGGGCGCGCCTGGGTGGCTCAGTCAGTTAAGCGTCCCACTTCGGCTCAGATCATAATCTCGCAGTTTGTGAGTTCGAGCCCTGCGATGGGCTCCGTGCTGACAGCTCAGAGCCTGGAGCTAGCTTTGGATTCTGTGTCTCCCCCGCCCCCCCCCCCCCCCCGCTCCCCCTGCCCCGACCCTCTCTGCCCCTCCCCTACTCGTGCCCCGTCTCACTCTGTCTCTCAAAAATAAATAAATGTTAAAAAAAAAACAATAGTGGCAAGGTTGGAGAATGCTGCCTTAAAGGAAAAAGGAGAATTAGCTTGATTCATGTAAGACTTGGGTCTGAATCCCTGGAAGAAGGAAAAGGACCTTCAGAAGCTGGGTATATTAAAATTCACTCAAGACACTGCTGGCTCTCACACAAGGAAACATCTGATGTGGCTTTTAGGGATGCATTTGTGTGAACTTTTTCACTAGGGCTGCAGCAGATAAAATCTAGGCTGCAGTGTTTGAAGAGATCATAGCAGAAGAACACAGAACAATGAAATATTTCCAACAGATAGAAACTGAGGACTACCCTTATATATAAAGTGAGATTATGTTTGTTAAGAAAAAGAGTATTGCAGGAGAATAATAAGCAAAAGACCTGATGATATATACAGGTCACGAAAGATTGATACAAGGTCAAAGAATATGGGGGAAAACACTCAACTTCATTAGCATTCGAGGAAATGCAATATGAAACAATGACACACACACACACACACACACACACACACACACACACACACATATATATATTTTAACCCATTGGAAGGACTAGAATTAAATATAGACGGAAAACACCCACAGGTGGTGAAAGTATGGGACAACAAGCAGTATAAACTGGTACAATTCCTTAGCAGTGGGATTTCAGATAGTTTTTTTCCTTATAGTTTTCGATAGTGCTCTTTTAAAAAATGAGCTTTTAACATATAAGCCATGATGCTATTGTCCTCTGAAATAAAATCCCCAAATTACAGACATCTATGTTACACATATATACATATGTACTTTCAATAGAATGCTACTATACTTGCCCTAGTTCAGGGCCAAATCTTTCTGCCATCTACTTTTTCTCCATCTTGTACTACAATCTGATGCTCCTGAAAATAAAACTGACTCCGTCACTTCCTTGCTTGAGACTCTTCAGCGGACCCCATTCCAGGACGGGCCGCTCAGCACAGAGAACAAAAAGGTACTCTCCCAGATCTGATGCTGTCCGCCTCTCCTCCCATGTCGTGCTTCACACTCAAGTGCACAGCGCTTGTGATGTCTGCAGCTGTTTGCCTTGCTCCTTTACTCATTCATTTGCCTGGAATTCCCACAGCCCCTTCCCTGCCAGGGTGCCCTGGCCTGAAGTTCCAATAGTTCCTCGGGCTTATAGCCATTATTTCACTTAGCACAGAGCCTAGAAATCCTAGTCCTCTTCCTCCTTACAAACCAGGGTCTCCTTAAGTTTTGTGTCTGCTGTGCCACCACACCACCTGCCTGGTGAATAGAATGCTTAACATTTAAAGTGCTTTGTTCATTATCCTGTTTTCCTAGTTCCGATACTTCATCTCATTTTTGCTCATTGTTTGGTACTTTCATGATTGAGTTTAGAGAAGTCTTTGCAGTTATACAGACATCACATCAGAATCTGAGCATCCTAACTTTTTAACTGTATCTTTCTCTGTAAACCAAAGTTCATCCTATACACCCTTAGAAACTCACTATAGATCCAAATGAATTTAAATAAGAATCGTCTATCACTGGTGTTTTCTTTTTGAAAAGGAAAATAGCTGAAGGCTGTTAGACATGACTGCCAACTGACCCATTAGCTAAACTTGGACAGTCGGAGGCTGCTCACCCCTCCCCTGTCCTTGGAATAGACGTTCTGCCCACCGTCTCACAGTGGGAGCTGTTCCGAGGACACAGCTTTGGGAGAATAACGTGCTGTTGAGACCTCCAGATGGTATATGAGGCCAATTAAGGCCTCTTTATAAACTTAAGATTCTGGTGGGTGGATGCAGAGATCTGTTTACCTGACAGCCCGCCTCTCAAGACAAGCCTTGTACACAAGTTCCCTTGTTCATTAAACCTCCTACCTGCCAATCTGGAGTGCTCTGCCTCTCTCTCTGGTTGCTCTCTGTCCTCTATGCGGGGCCAGTTTCAGATTATACCCAGGAAGCTCCCAAGGAGGCTGCAAACCAACAGAGGCAGTTTATGGCTTCTGCCAGAACACAGAGACCGATTTCCAGAGAAGGCAATGACTTTGAGATAGACTTATTAAAAAGGAAGGAAAGAAAAAGGAGGAGGAGGAGGGGGAGGGGGAGGGGGAGGAGGGAGAGAGAAGTCGGGAAACTTGGATACAATCTAAATCTTAAAAACATAATTTCGGCTTTAGTTTGTAGATGTTGTCATTTGGGGATTCAAGGGTATTGCCTACAGGGGATATATACCATCACCTTTACCTTGGTAAAAAAAAAAAACAAAAAAAACTTTTAGAATGGTCCAGTAACCGCTATATCTAAGGGAAGCTTGGTGTTTGGCCTCCATAAGTACCTGGATGGGTTTTCAAATGAAATATTTAATATTTAAGGGTTTTCAAATGAAATATTATTCAGCTAGTGACCAACATACATAATCACAAATATCCCCTCTCCTCATATTAAGCTTTCTAGGGCAGTATATAAAGGTGCTAATAGCAAATGGATAAATTAAAAGGGCAAACTAGGAAAACTGGGGAAATAATGCCCTTTACTCATAAAGTGCTTCATTTTCCCTGGAGAATGAGATAATGTTTAATATTTATATAAGTTTATATGACATTTTATTCCTATAATTTAAAAGCATAATCCAAGGGGCACCTTGCTGGCTCAGTCGGAAGATTGTGAGCCTTTTGATCTCGGGGTCGTGAGTTCAAGCCCCACACTGGGTACAGAGATTAATTAAATAAATAAAACCTAAAAAAAAAAAGTATAATCCAAGACTAAAAAAGGTCCTCTTTCCCTTTTTAGACCAAATTAAAGTCACAGAACATATCTTTCTTCATCTAGTCAAGGCACAGTCAATACTGAAATCTATGGCAACTTCTTGAAGAAGGGTAAAAATAAAGGTAGGGGGGCATCTGAGTAGCTCAGTCGGTTGAGTGTCTGACTCCTCTAATTTTGGCTCACGTCATAATCTCAGTTCGTGAGTTCGAGCCCCATGTTGGGCTCTGTGCTGATGGTGTGGAGCCTACTTAGGATTCTCTCTCTCTCTCTCTCTCTCTCTCTCTCTCTCTCTCTCTCTCTGCCTGTCCTGTGCATGTCCCCCACCTCTCTCAATAAATAAATAAAATTAAAAAAAATAAAGGGAAAGTTCTCAAGTTTTCTCTTAAGTATTTCAGTCGTTGCTAATGAAAAGTACTGCCGATGTAACAAGCAACACTGGTCAGTCTAACACTGGTCCATGTAAACTCAGTATCTTATTTCTGGAGAATGGAAAACTGTAGGAGTTTGCATAGGAAATCACCTAGTGAGATCTTGGTCCTACAGTGAGGAAATGCTTCATAAAAGCTGCAGCACAGGTCATGCTGTAATCCCAAACCACATGAGCATGTCAAGTACATGACAAAGCTCTGAAGGGGGAAAAAACATAAACCACCAGAAACAATGACTTCTCTCTAAGAATGGAAAGAACTTATTTGATCAAAACCCTGTTTAAAATAGATTATCGAGTCAGACTTCCTCTATATAAATAACCAAATTATTACAGGGTTCTAATGTCATGTGGTACAAACATTGAGCGAGGAGGTGTTTAAATTATACTTTTGATCCTATGATAAATCAGGCAGTTAAACAACTATAAAATGTGCAAAAACAGACCTCCTTGAGTTACCAATGAAGTACCTTTCAAGTGACCCGCAAGTCCCACATATTGAACAGCCACACAGGTGAAAATGAAATTCAGGTTTCCAACAAAAATTGTCAAATGTTATCTGGCAAAAGCTGCAATTCCCCAGGACAGCTTGTCAGTCAGTCTTACGTTACTCTGGAGTCCTCTGCACCTGCTGTCTTGGCCTTGAGTCTCTCACATTCTACTAGGTGGAGAGTCTAGCTCGGAGGAAGTGAAAGTCAACAACCGTTTACTCAACAGGGCATTGTGTCGCTTCAGGTATGCTATTATGTCTCCTTGCTTTTCAACGATGTCTTCTAGGCTTGAAATAGTCCTGCAAACAATCAGGATATTAATGGGTTGCACAAATTCACCAATAGTCATTGGTCTCTTTGCAAATGGGTCGCTAATAGTTTTCAGTACAGCATATTGTATTTGTGACTCTTTCTTAAGATATTTTAAGCCAAGGCAATATCCCAAAATAAGATTCTTTCATTAGACTTGGTTTCATTACAGTTGAATGGAATTAAGCAAATGGAACTTAATTCTAAAGGCACATATGCATGGGGGTGCCTGTGTGGCTCAGTTGGTTAAGCATCCAGCTCTTGGTTTCAGCTCAGGTCATGATCTCACGCTTCATGAGTTCCAGTCTGCTATTGGGCTCCATGCTGACAGTGCAGAGCCTGCTTGGGATTCTCTCTCCCTCCCTCTCTCTCTGCCCCTCCCCCCTCCTCTCAAAATAAATAAATAAACTTCTACCAAAAACAAACAAAAAAGGCACATATGCATAATAATAAACTCCAAGCATTAGAATGTTTTCTAAATTTCCAGGGGAGAAAAATTTTTATAATTCTCTCTCTAGTCTTTTACACCCCCCTCCCCCAAAGCCTACCTGAATCCAGTCTCCGAGGTTATATTGCTGGGGTAAGCATAGATTTTTTCTTCTTCAAGTACATCAGGCTGTGGCTTGGCTTTATTAAAGTTTCGAATTTTCACTAAAATAATAAAGTCATTGTCAGGTTAGATAATTATGAAAAATAATGTATTTCCACTTATTCAAATTACATTAATTGGCTATGCTTTTCAAGTAAGTTAATATGGGTAAAAATGCTTCATAAAATGAATAAACAGGTTTGTTTATTGATGTACTCAAACCTTTGAAAGTCTATGTGCCAGGCCTGTCCTAAACACTGGGTATACAGACAGTATTGTTACTATTGATAATAATAATAACAGCTATGATTTCTTTGTGAATTTAAAACACAGGCGAACTATTTTACACAGAATGCCTCATTCAGTTCTCAGAACCATCCCCTGAAGTAGAGGTTCTTATTATGCCTACTTTCCACAATAAAGTGAAGTCCAGGGAAGTTAAATTAAGTAGCCAGGTCTCCCAGCCAAGTACTAACCGGGCCTGACTCTACTTAGCTTCCAAGATCAGACAAGAACAGGAATGTCAGGGTATGGCTGTAGACAAGTAGCCAGGTTTCTAATCCAGGAACCAAAACTTTGAAGCCTTCACTGTTGATACTACCCTATAAAAAGAGCTACTAGTCCAGAGAAAAATACAGATGATAAGTCTACATTCCAAGGCAGTATGAAAGAACCAAGGGGCACCTGGGTAGTTCAGTAGGTTAAATGTCTGAGTTTTGATTTCGGCTCACGTCATAATCTCATGGTTTGTGAGTTCAAGCCCTGAGTCGGGCTCTGTGCTGACAGCTCAGAGCATGCTTGGGATTTTCTCTTTCTGCCCCTACCCTGCTCATACATGCTTTCTTTCTCTCTTACAAAATAAATATATGAACGAACGAATGAAAGAGAAAGAAAGAAAATAAAAAAAAAAGAAAAGAAAAGAACAAAAATCAAAGCTTACACAAGGAGCTGTGACAGCCCTGGAAAGCTGCCCCTTAACTCAGCAGCAGTGGGATGGGAGGGAGGATCATGGAGAGGGAGGATGGTAGGGCTTGCATCCAGCCTTGAAGAAAACACAAGAACTAATCACACAGACTAGAGGAGTAGAGAAGAAGGGTGTTTTAGGTTCAGGAAGAGCCTGAACAAATACTTAAGACCTTGACAAGGTGTATGTGTGTATGAGAGGGTGGAAACGTAGGTAGGGAAGATATGAGTAACTGGTGTTGCTGTGCCAAGGCATTAGATTTTGCTCTGAGAGTAAATGCAAGTCATTGAAAGCATCTCGTCATCATCCCTGAAGAGCAGGGATGAGTAGGGCCAGCTCATGGAGAGCCTTTTATGCCACAACAAGATTGCAGATTTTCTTCCTCGGGCCATTAGAAAACACTAAACAGGGGTGCGCCCAGGTGGCTCGGTCCTTTAAACATCTGACGCTGGATTTCGACTCCAGTCATGATCTCACGACTTGTGAGTTCAAGCCCTGAACCAGGCTCTGCACTGTCAGCTCTCTCTCCCTCTCTCTGCTTCTCCCCTGCTGGTGCTTATACATTCTCTCTCTCTCTGAAAAAAAAAAAAAAAAAAAAAAAAAGGAACTTAAAAAAAAAAAGGAAACTCTGAACAGGGATGTTGTTAATGATTTGAATTTACCTATGAATACAATTATATTAGCAGGAGTAAGGAATACAAATGAAGAGGACAGAGGAAGGGAATTGTCCACACAGGATGTGATGAGTGTCTACTTAAGGCAGTGGCAGTGACAGAGGAAAGGAGACAAGTTTGAGAGGCAGGCAGACTGAACAGGACTGATGATTGATCCCTGGGAGAGTAAGGTGGAAGGAAGAATCCAAAAGGATGTCTAGGTTTCTGATTAAAAGGTGCAGGCTGATCCTGCTAGCTGAGATGGGGAGGAGGGATGGGATGGGGAAGGTTTGGGAGAAGAGAAAGGTGTTCCACCTCTGCCTTGTTGGTACACTGGAACACTTGGATGGAAATTATCACTAAGCAGATGGATGTAAAGGTTTGGGTGGCTCTGTTCATCTGAGGGCTGCCCATGAGTGTACAGATGGTAACTCTGAGTATGTAGGATGAAAAAAGACGAGGGAACACCAAAACCTACCAATATTAAAGAAGTAAAGAAAACGAATCTGCAAAGGCAGGCGGAGCATGAGGAAAGCACAGTCATTGTTCACTGCCACAAAGATGAAGACATGAAGAGGACCCAGTGGATGTGGCAGTTTGGAGGCCACCCATGAACCTGGTTGTCAGCATGGAGCCCGACACGGGGCTCGAACTCCCAAACCGTGAGATCATGACCAGAGCCGAAATCAATAGTCAGTCACTTAACCGACTGAGCCACCCAGGCACCCCAAAACTCACTATCGTTTAAAATCATTTCAGTATGGAGAAGCAAGAAAAATCCATATATCAGGGAACCTATCTTAAATTTTCCATGACACCGAACAAAAGCAACATTTATCTCTAGAAGCTATTCCCTAAATCTCTCCTATCAGAACCTACAGTACATTTAAGGGAACATTATAATTTAAAAAGTTAAGCCTACTATTGACGTGGAGGTAAAACAGTCATACTTGAATCTTCCAAAGCAATTCAATATTTGCAGAAACCCGAAGTTTATAATTATTATCATTATAAACACTTCCCTGTGTAAACCATCTATTTACTTTACAGGTCTGAAATACCAATTATCAGGTTTTCTAACATTAGGAAGCATATTATTTGAGATTTAAACAATTTTAATGGCATTTTTATTCAGATAAAAATTTAAAATTTAATGTGAATGAAGATGAAATATGCCATTAAGTCTTAGAGTATAGAATAAAGCAATTCTTTTTAATTAGGAGGACAATGGATTAAAATAAATGGAAAAGAATAAAATAAAATTATTTTAAGTTTAGGTTCCATGTAACTGATATATTTGTGTCCAACTGTGAAAATGAATTCCAGTCAGGATTTTTGGAACATCTGTTTCCTTTGCCTCTTAAACACTCTCAGGTTTTTGTCTTTTTGTTTTTAACACTGCCTATTTTACTTATAATTAATTAAAAATGCTATAGCAAATTCTTTCAAAATGGTACAATAGGGGCGCCTGGGTGGCTCAGTTGGTTGAGCCTCCGACTTCGGCTCAGGTCATGATCTCGCGGGTTTGTGAGTTTGAGCCCTGCATCGAGCTCTGTGCTGACAGCTCAGAGCCTGGAGCCTGCTTCGGATTCTGTGTCTCCCTCTCTCTCTGCCCCTTCCCCACTTATGCTCTCTGTCTCTCAAAAATGAATATTAAAAAAAAAAATTTTTTTTTAAAGGTACAATAAATCCTAGAGAAAAAAATCTTGGACTACATTTTAACACTATTAATTTCCTCTTATTTACATGATGACATTCAAATGATATCTGGAGTATGATTGTTACCTCCTTGTATGTCATAGACCATTCCACAGATATTACAGCAAACACTTTAATACAAGAAGTCTTGCACCCTCACAGTAAATAAAAGTTGTAAAGATACTGGAACATAACATGCCAATTCCATATTCAGATCTAAACTATCACCTCTTTTACAGCATTTGACAGATGTGTTTAGAATGGACCTGATCTTAATCAATAAAGTAATTCAATATTCTTTTGTCACATGGATCACTTTACTGACACAGCAAGCTGTTTCTTATATATTGGAAAATAAACCTTACTTTAAAACTAAAGTTTCATTCTTTTCTGGGAGGTTAAGTGGGTATGATACTTATTTATTTATTTATTTATTTAAAACATAATTTATTGTCAAATTGGTTTCCATACAACATCCAGTGCTCATCCCAACAAGTGTCCTCCTCAGTGCCCATCACCCATTTTCCCCACTCCCACACCCCCCAGCAAATTTATGTTTTTAGAGTGAGGGACAAATGTAATCCTCTACATAATTTGTCTCATTGTTAGCTGATAACTACAGAAAAATTTATAAAGATCAGTCAATAATGTGACATCCTTCACATTTACAAACTAGTCACTCCATTCACATTCTAAGTACTCTTCTATAGGCCTAAGGAGATGCAAAAAAAAAAAAAAAAAACAGTAAAATGAAACATAAACTGAGACTGATGTGATTTTGTCCTTCATAATTAGAGAAATGATCTCTTTCAAAATGGACAAGGTATTTTATTGTCACAAAATAACTGTTGAGCAGTGCCAGAAAATTAGGTACTATTTTTTTTTTTACTTTTAAATTTCATATTTTAAATTTATATCCAAATTAGTTAGCATATAGTGCAATGATTTCAGGAGTAGGTTCCCTAATGCCCTCTTTATCCACTAACCCATCTCCCCTCCCACAACCCCTCCAGTAACCCTCTGTTTGTTCTCCATATTTAAGAGTCTCATGTTTTGTCCCCTTCCCTGTTTTTATATTATTTTTGCTTCCCTTCCCTTATGTTAATCTGTTCTGTGTCTTAAAGTCCTCATGTGAGTAAAGTCATATGACATTCATCTTTCTCTGATTGACTAATTTTGCTTAGCATAATACCCTCTAGTTCTATCCATGTTGCAAATGGCAAGATTTCATTCTTTTTGATTGCCGAGTAATACTCCATTGTATGTATACACCACATCTTCTTTATCTACTCATCCATCGATGGACATTTGGGTGCTTTCCATACTTTGCCTATTGTTGATAGTGTTGCTATAAACATGGAGGTGCATATGTCCCTTCGAAACAGCACACCTGTATCCCTGGGATAAATAACTAGTAGTGCAGTTGCTGGGTCATAGGGTAGTTCTATTTTTAATTTTTTGAGGAACCTCCATACTGTTTTCCAGAGTGGCTGCACCATCTTGCATTTCTACCAACAATGCAAAAGAGATTGAAACAACATTACAATGTTACAATGTAACAATGCACCAATGTTAACCTGAGCCATTCTGACAGGTGTGAGGTGGTATCTCATTGTGGCTTTGATTTATTTCCCTGATGATGAGTGATGTTGAGCATTTTTTCATGTGTCCATTGGCCATCTGGATGTCTTCTTTGGAGAAGTGTCTATTCATGTCTTTTGCCCATTTCTTCACGGGATTATTTGTTTTTTGGGTGTTGAGTTTGAGAAGTTCTTTATAGATTTTGGATACTAACCCTTTATCTGATATGTCATTTGCAAATATCTTCTCCCATTCTGTCAGTTGCCTTTTAGTTTTGTTGATTGTTTACTTCACTGTGCAGAAGCTTTTTATTTTGATGAGGTCCCAGTAGTTCATTTTTGCTTTTGTTTCCCTTGCCTCTAGAGACATGTTGAGTAAGAAGTTGCTGCGGCCAAGATCAAAGAGGTTTTTACCTGCTTTCTCCTCGAGGATTTTGATGGCTTCCTGTCTCACATGTAGGTCTTTCATCTATTTTGAGTTTATTTTTTGTGTATGGTGTAAGAAAGTGGTCCAGGTTCATTTTTCTGCATGTGGCTGTCCAGTTTTCCCAGCATCACTTGCTGAAGAGACTGTCTTTATTCCATTGGATATTCTTTCCTGCTTTGTCAAAGATTAGTTGGCCATATGTTTGTGGGTAAAAATTAGCTACTATTATGGACAGATCGTACTGCATGCCAATATTGCAGCAGGAATGAAATCTATATTTTTCCAGGGCTTGAATTTTTTTCTGTTAAAAGTATCCTTCCATCTATTTTTCATGTTAATGTATCTAAGGCTTACTTTAATTTTACCACTGAGAGTTCTGAGAGAAGCAAAGAGACAGAGACAGACAAACAGACCAACCCTCAGCTCTAAATTTAGAAAATGGGTTCATAAATAGTTTATCCTAAAGGAAGTGTAGGCTAAATGCAGTTTTGTATGCATTATTTATTTATTTACTTACTTTGTATTTTGTTATTATTATTATTATTTTATTATTATTATGTTTTAGCAGGCTCCACACCCAGCAAGGAGCCAAACACGGGCTTGAACTTACCACCTCGAGTTCAAGACTTAAGCTGAGATCAAGAGCTGGATGCTTAACCAACTGAGCCACCCACGTACCCCTGTATTTCTTTTCTTTTCTTTTTTTTTTAAGTTTATTTATTTATTTTGAGAGAGAGACAGAACACAGAAATGGCAGAGAGGCAAAGAGAGTGGGAGAGAGAATCTCTAGCAGGCTCTGCACTGCCAACGCAGAGCCCAACATGGGGCTCGAACCCACGAACCATGAGCCGAGGTCAAGGGCTGGGTGCCTAACTGACTGAGCCACCCAGGTGCCCCTGTATTTCATTATTTTAAATTTAATGCCAGAATTACATTTCAGTTGCCTTTGAGGAAGCAAATGTTTGTGGGTTTTTAAAATTCTTTTGTTTTTGTATTTTTTAATGATCAGGCATTACTTGAGTTGACCAAGATTTGTTGATGACACAAATTTAGAAACGTGACTCGTTGGTATCTTCCTGTTGGCTTGAAATTGAGGAAGTCTGGATGTGGTCAGCAACGAGAGGTAGAGGTGCTAAAGAGGCTCTCAGCTACTAGAAACACCCTGCCTCAAAGATAACAGCAAACTTCCCACTATCAGGGATGGAACAAGCAGTTAAAGGGGTCTGTCCCAACTGTGTAGTTGTAATTCTCACCTGTGTAAGTAAGCAGACACGTCAGGGAGCAGATGAGTTCCAGGGCCAGGATGGCCAGGATGAGGTCAAGATACAACCTGCTGGGCTCCGGGAAGGAGTGCTGCACGCACAGCACGAGGAGAAGAGCCGTGTTGCCTGAGGAGAAGAAAGAAACACAGAGTCAGCAGAGCGCAGAGCCGGCCCCAGGGCAGGCTTGCAAGGGGGCCACTTACGCTGAGCAGTCAAGTGAGCAAAAGGACAAAAGCCCCAAACTGCTGCTCTCTTGAGGAAAAAAAACCCCAACCCGTCTGAGTTAATGATGCCCCATAATACTTAAAAGCTAAGAAACGACTTTTTGCTTTATAAAATTATTCACAATGGCATATGCGTTGAGTCTTGTGTGCATTTGAGAAAGGATGCAGTTCGTAGAACTTTGCATTAGCCCAGTTCTTCAGAATCCAGAGGCACGAGGACCCTGGTCGCCCATGCTGGTGACAAACTGCAACAACACAGACTGCCGCGAGGCTGAGAATGTTGCAGTTATCCGCACCATCTGGGTGGAACGCCGGGACACGTTGCTAACCGTGGACAAGTGACCTGATACCTCTGATCCTCAACTTCCTTGTCTGAAAAATGGGGATGACCGGACCTTGCTCACAGTCCTGTTGTGAGGCATAGATGAGTTAATATGTGAAAAATACTTATAGTGGCAAGTATTTGATAAATATGAGCTATTCCCCCTCCCCACTCCTGGCTCAGCATACCTATTACTTGGTTTTGAAGACCATCAAAATATAACACAGAAGAAAAATAAAATTCTGGAGCAAAGAGCCCAGGTCTTGCCGTAGCGTAGTGTATGATGGAGTTTGCCATGGGGACCTGCCTGGAGGAAGGGTTGTATGGCAGTGTGCTTGCAACTGTGAAGGATTACACGAAATCAGAATTATTCTGATAATTCTGGGGATACCTACCCTTTCTTGAATGCCTACTAGGCACTGTTCACTTCCTCCTACAATAGAGTTTGTGTGATAAATATTATATCTCCAATTTTATAGAGACAAAGTATCAGGATGAAGCTAATCACTATCTGACAATATTATCACCAGCGATAAAAACAATAGTTACACTCATCTGATTAGCTGGAAATTCTACAGCCTCATAGATTTACCTTTTTATTCTTCATATAAGGAAAAAATACTTAAAGAAAATAGAAACAAGGTAAATACCCGCCCCAATCTCTTTGATTTTCTGGGTCCTTCCTTATATGAGCAACATAAAAGTGTTGCCATTTGTGATTAAAGTAAGGGTCCGATTGCTTAGAAACAGATTAAGGGTCATATTAGCAAGAATTTGAAAGTGAGAGGAAAGGTAAAGATTAGACAATCCTTTGGTGGGCTTCAAAAATACTATTTCCAGACCAGTCACTTGAACATTATTTTTGTCATAATTCATATAAGTTAAAAATGGGTTTTGCTTTTATCTTTGTGGGTGGCAGGAAAGGTCATAGTGACATCTTCTGGCCCAAAACAAGTACTACATATCAGCAGTTCAACATATAAGCCAAACTCTACCCCAGGGAACAGTAAAAATGTCACCCCTTTCATGATGAGTCAAATCAGCCATCTCTATAATATGCTTCTTTCTCTGTTATAGCATGGCCCTGCGGCTTCCACTGAGAACATCACTGAGTGGATGAACTCGCAGCTTGCCCCTTAAGAAAATGTACTAACAGTCTCCCAACCAACAAGAGTCCAGGGACAGATGGCTTTCCAGGGGAAATCTACCAAACATTTAGAGTTAACACCTATCCCTTTGAAGCTATCCCAAAAAATAGAAATGTAACGAAAACTTCCAAACTCTATGATGCCAGCATTACCTTGATTCCAAAAGCAGACAGAGACCCCACTAAAAAGGAGAACTACAGACTAATCTCCCTGATGAACATGGATGCAAAAATCCTCAACAAGATACTAGCCAACCGGCTCCAGCAATACACTAGAAAAATTATTCACCACGATCGAGCGCGATTTATTCCTGGGACACAGGGCTGGTTCAATATTGACATATCAGTTAATGTGATACATCACATTAATAAAAGAAAGGATAAGAACAACAGGATCCTCTCAATAGACACAGAAAAAGCACTTGACAGGGGCACCTGGGTGGCTTAGTCAGTTAAGCGTCTGCCTTTGGCTCAGGTCACGACCTCATGGTTCATGGGTTCAAGCCCCATGTTGGGATCTCTGATGACAGCTCAGAGCCTGGAGCCTGCTTCAGATTCTGTGTCTCCCACTCTCTCTCTGCCCTTCCCCAGCTTGCACTAGGTCTCTCTCTCTAAAAAAACATAAATAAATAAATGAATAAATAAATAAATAAATAAATAAATAAATAAAATTAAAAAAGGATTTGATAAAATACAGTATCCTTTCTTAATAAAATCCTCAAGAAAGTAGGGATAGAAGGATCATACCTCAAGATCAGAAAAGCCATATATGAAAGACCCACTGCTAATGTCATCCTCAATGGGGAAAAACTGAGAGCTTTCCCCCAAGGTCAGGAACATGACAAGGATGTCCACTCTCACCACTGTTATTCAACATAGCGTTAGAAGTCCTAGCCTCACCAATCAGACAACACAAAGAAATACAAGGTATCCAAACTAGCAAGGAGGAAGTCAAACTTTCACTCTTCCCAGATGACAGGATACTCTATGTGGAAAATCTAAAAGATTCCATCAAAAAACTGCCAGAACTGATACATGTATTCAGCAAAGTTGCAAGATATAAAACTAATGTACAGAAATCAGTTGCATTTCTATACACCAATAATGAAGCAGCAGAAAAAGAAATCAAGGAATCGATCCCATTTATAATTGCACCAGAAACCATCAAATACCTAGGAATAAATCTAACCAGGGAGGTGGAAAATCTATACACTGAAAACTATAGAAAGCTTACGAAAGAAATTGAAGAAGACACACACAAAAAAATGGAAAAATATTCCATGCTCATGGATTGGAAGAACAAATATTGTTAAAATGTCCATACTACCCAAAGCAATCTACTTACTCAATGCAATCCCTAACCAAATAACACCAGCATTGTTCACAGAGCTAGAACAAACAATCCTAAATTTGTATGGAACCAGAAAAGACTCTGAATAGTCAAAGCAATCCTGAAAAAGAAAACCAAAGCTGGAGGCATCACAATTCCAGACTTCAAGCTGTATTACAAAACTGTAATCATCAAGACAGTACGGTACTGGCACAAAAACACACTCAGGTCAATGGAACAGAATAGAGAACCCAGAAATGGACACACAAACGTATGGCCAACTAATCTTTGACAAAGTAGGAAAGAATATCCAATGGAAGAAAGACAGTCTCGGCAGCAAGTGGTGCTGGGAAAACTGGACAGCGACATGCAGAAGAATGAACCTGGACCACTTTCTTTCACCATACACAAAAATAAACTCAAAATGGATGAAAGACCTAAACGTAAGACAGGAAACCATCAAAATCCTAGAGGAGAAAACAGGCAACAACCTCTTTGACCTTGGCTGCAGCAATTTCTTACTTGACATGTCTCTGGAGGCAAAAGAAACAAAAGCAAAAATGAACTATTGGGACCTCATCAAGATAAAAAGCTTCTGCACAGCAAAGGAAACAATCAGCAAAACTAACAGGCAAATGACAGAATGGGAGAAGATATTTGCAAATGACATATCAGAGAAAGGATTAGTATCCAAAATCCTTAAAGAACTTATCAAACTCAACACCCAAAAAACAAATAATCCAATGAAGAAAGAGGCAAAAGACATGAATAGACACTTCTCCAAAGAAGACATCCAGATGGCCAACTGACACATGAAAAAATGCTCAACATCACTCATCATCAGGGAAATACAAATCAAAACCACGATGGAAACACACACACACACACACACACACACACACACACACACACACACACAATGAGATACCACCTCACACCTGTCAGAATGGCTAAAATTAATAATTCAGACAATAACAGATGTTGGTGAGGGTGTGGAGAAAGAGGAACCCTTTTGCACTGCTGGTGGCAATGCAAACTGGTGCAGCCACTGTGGAAAACAGTATGGAGGTTCCTCAAAAAGTTAAAAATAGAACTACTCTACGACTCAGCAATTACACTACTAGGAATTTATCCAAAGGATACAGGAGTGCTGTTTCGAAGGGGCACATGCACCCCAATGTTTACAGCAACACTATCAACTATAGCCAAAGAATGGAACGAGCCCAAATGTCCATCAGCTGATGAATGGATAAAGAAGATGTGGTATATACATACACTGGAATATTACTCAGCAATCAAAAAGAATGAAATCTTGCCATTTGCAACTATGTGGAACTAGAGTGTATTATGCTAAGTGAAATAAGTCAGTCAGAGAAAGACAAATATCATTTGATTTCACTCACGTGTGGATTTTAAGAAACAAAATAGATGAACATAAGGGAAGAAGAGCAAAAATAATATAAAAACAGAGAAGGAGACAAACCATAAAAGACTCTTAAATACGGAGAACAAACTGAGGATTCCTGCTGGGGTGTTGGGTGGGGGCATGGGCTAAATGGGTGATGGGCATTAAGGAGGGCACTTGTTGGGAGGAGCACTGGGTGTTATATGGAAGTGATGAATCGCTGGGTTCTACTCCTGAAATCATTATTATACTATGTGTTAACTAATTTGGATTTAAATAAAATAATAAATAAATAAATAGAAAATATACTAAAAGAGCATAGAAAAAAATAAAAATTAAATTCTGTACAGCTGTTTTTCTAGGAAAAAAAATAATTTCAAATCTGGTTTCAAAATGTGTAAGCATTTATTCTGGACTCAAACTGTAAAAGAAGGTCTTTTGAGAGAGGCAAACCAAGAAACAGACTCTTAACCATAGGGAACACACTGATGGTTACCAGAGGGGAACAGAGTTAGGGAGATGGGGGAAATAGGTCATGAGAGTTAGGGAGGGCACTTGTCACGATGAGCACCAGGTGATGTAAGGAAGTGTTGAATCACTATATTGTACACCTGAAACTACTATAACATTGTATGCTAACTATATGGGAATTAAAGTTAAATTAAAATGTCAGGGGCATCTAGCTGGCTCGGAAAAAAAGAAAAGAAAAGAAAAGAAAAGAAAAGAAAAGAAAAGAAAAGAAAAGAAAAAAGAAAAGAAAAGAAAAGAAAAGAAAAGAAAAGAAAAGAAAAGAAAAGAAAAGAAAAGAAAAGAAAAGAATCTACCTAAAAGAGTAGAGGGAAAAATTTTTTCCCTCCCCTAGAATAGCAAACACAGATGTCAAAGAAAAGTTAAAGCTGTAATATATTATTTAAAAAGCTTCAAGACATTAAGGTGATCCCAATTTTAGTGACCACCACACACATCTCACAAAAATGAGAGAAGATATTGGATTATAAAGTCAAATTTCACGTTTTCTTTCTGCTATCATTTCTGCCACTGACGCAAGCCACAGACCAGCTGAGCCAGACTTACCAGTGGAGTGGATCATCAGGGCAAGTCCTTTAAGATGCCTTGTCGACAGGTAGATCATGTTATAGCCTCGGTTTCTTACTTTGTTGTGGTGATACTGGATGTAGCGCTCAAGAAGGAAGTGCAGAATCCACAAAATAACTTTCCCAAGGATTATGACTGTCTGAACTTTCAATGGGTTGGTATAGTTTCCTGGGCACTTGTCCTCAATTGGATTAGGGTAAGAACAAAGTACACCTGTTAAAAACGCCAAAATGACAAACACAACCTGGTGGAAAGGAGAGCAGTAGGATTAATATTCGATATTTGGAATTAAGAAATAATAATCACCATCCCAGCACATACTCATACCTATGATTTTGTTATCCTGTTTTTATAAATGAATTTAAAACTTTTTTTTTTTTTTTTGCCTTTTTACAGACATTTTAAGCAGAAAATTTGGAGGAAACTTTACAGGAAGTTTGGAAACAAATCACAAATAAGACAAATCACCCCCAATCCATCTAACAGAGATGAGTAAATGGTAAACAGCTTTCTGCTCACTTCTCTTCTTTTTTAAAAAAATTTTTTTTAACGTTTATTTATTTTTGAGACAGAGAGAGACACAGCATGAACGGGGGAGGGTCAGAGAGAGAGGGAGACACAGAATCTGAAACAGGCTCCGGGCTCTCAGCCATCAGCCCAGAGCCCAATGCAGGGCTTGAACTCACGGACCGCGAGATCATGACCTGAGCCAAAGTCGGACGCTTAACCTATTGAGCCACCCAGGCGCCCCATCTGCTCACTTCTCTTTTATTGAAAAGAGTGAAAATCATTAACTCAGTGCCTCAAAGGTTAACTAATAAAAAGCATCATTTAAAAAACTTTATTTCTAGGTGGCTCAGTTGGTTACGCGTTTGACTCTTGGCGCTGCCAACGCGGAGCCTGCTTGGGACTCTCCCTCTCTCTTTGCCCTTCTCCTGCTCATGCTCTCTCTCTCAAAGTAAATAAATAAACTTTAAAAAAAATTCAATAAAGTAAAATATATGTGATTTGTCAAAGTGATTTGTCAAGAATAGTAATATTTGCTATGGCAACTCAAGGTGCTTATTAACATAAAGCAAATAGTTGAACGGTCACCATATACTCTATGCTATAAAACATTGTACATTGGACCAAATTGATCCATTATACATAAAGTAGCATATAGACATTTTTCTTAGTTTTTCTTTTAAGTTTTAATTTAAATTCCAATTAGTTAACATACAGTGTAATATTAGTTTCATGTGTACAATATAGTGATTCAGTAATTCTATACATCACCTGATGCTCATCACAAGTGCCCTCCTTAATCTCCATCATCTATTTAACCCATCCCCCTACCAACCTTCCCTCTGATAACCATCAGTTTGTTCTCTGTAATTAAGAGTCCCTTGGGGCGCCTGGGTGGCTCAGTCGGTTAAGCGTCCGACTTCAGCTCAGGTCACGATCTCACAGTCTGCGAGTTCGAGCCCCTCGTCGTGCTCTGTGCTGACTGCTCGGAGCCTGGAGCCTGTTTCAGATTCTGTGTCTCCCTCTCTCTCTGACCCTCCCCCGTTCATGCTCTGTCTCTCTCTGTCTCAAAAATAAATAAACGTTAAAAAAATTAAAAAAAAAAAAAGAGTCTCTTGGTTTGCCTGTCTCTCTCTTTGTTTTCCCTTTGCTCATTTGTTTCATTTCTCAAATTCCACTTTTTTTTTTAACGTTTATTTATTTTTGAGACAGAGAGAGACAGAGCATGAGTTGGGGGAGGGTCAGAGAGAGAGGGAGACACAGAATCGGAAGCAGGCTCCAGGCTCTGAGCTGTCAGCACAGAGCCCGACGCGGGGCTCAAACTCACGAAAGGTGAGATCATGACCTGAGCCGAAGTCGGATGCTTAACCGACTGAGCCACCCAGGCGCCCCCTCAAATTCCACTTGAGTAAAATCATAGGGTATTTGTCCTTCTCTATTTCACTTAACATAATACTTTCTAGTTGCATCCATGTCATTGCAAGTGACAAGATTTCATTCTTTTTATTTTTAAATTTTTTCTTGCGATTTCATTCTTTTTTATGGCTGAGTAATATTCCATCACATATATATGTATGTATATATATGTATGTGTGTGTGTATACACACACACACACACACATACACACACACACACACACACACACACACACACACACCATCTCTTCTTTATCCATTCACCGGTTGATGGATACTTGGGCTGTTTCCATAATTTGCCTATTGTAAATAATACTGGTGCATGTATCCCTTTGAATTGGTATTTTTGTATTATTTGGGTTAAATACCCAGTAGTGCAATTGCTGGATTGTAGGGTAGTTCTATTTTTAACTTTTTGACAAACCTCCATACTGTTTTCCAGAGTGGCTGCACCAGTTTACATTCCCACTAACAGGACAAGAGACTTTCCCTTACTCCACATCCTCACCAACACCTGTTGTTTCTTGTGTTGTTGATCTTAATCATTCTGACAAATACAAGGTGATATCTCATTACCATTTTGATTTTCATTTCCCTGATGGTAATATTAGGCATATTTTCATGGGTCTGTTGGCCATCTGGATATCTTCTTTGGGAAAATGTCTATTTATATCTTCTGCTCATTTTTTAATTGAATTATTTTTGGGGTATTGAGTTTTATAAGTTCTTTATAGATTTTGGATACTAACCCTTTATCGGATATGTCATTTGCAAATATGTCTTCTCCCATTCTGTAAGTTGCATTTTAGTTTTATTGTTTCCTTCACTGTGCAGAAGCTTTTTATTCTGATGTAGTCCCAATAGTTTATTTTAGCTTTTGTTTCCCTTGCTTCAGGAGACGTATCTAGAAAAAAGTTGCTATGGCCAATGTCAGAGAAATTACTGCCTGTGCTTTAAGGGGTTTTATGGTTTCAGGTCTCACATTTAGGTCTTTAATCCATTTTGAGGTTTTTTTTTTTTTTTTTTTTCCTTTTATTTGTTTATTATTTTGAGAGAGAGAGAGAGAAAGCACAAATAGAGAAAGCACGAGAGAGAGGGAGAAACAGAGAATCCCAAGCAGGCTCCACAGCAGCAGTTTGGAGCTCAACTCGGGGCTCCAACCCATGAACTGTGAGATCATGATTGGAGCCAAAGTCAACGCTTAAACAACTGAGACACCCAGGCACCCCATTTTGAGCTTATTTTTGTGTACAGTGAAAGAGAATGTCCAGTTTCATTCCTCTGCATGTTGCTGTCCAGTTTTCTCAATACCATTTGTTGAAGAGACAGTCTTTTTCCCATTGGATATTCTTTCCTGCTTTGTTGAAGTTAATTGACCATATAATTGTGGGTTAATTTCTGGGTTTTCTATTCTGATCTATTGATCTATGTGCTATTTTTATGCCAGTGCCAGTTCCATATGGTTTTGATTACTACAGCTTTGTACTATAACCTGAAGTTCAGAATTTTGATGCCTCCAGCTTTGTTTTTTTTCAAGGTTGCTTTGGTAACTCATTTGTGGCTACATACAAATTTTAGGTTTGTTCTAGCTCTATGAAAAATGCTGTTGGTATTTCAATAGGGATTCCATTAAATGTGCCACTTGCTTTTGGTAGTATAGACATTTTAACAGTATTTGTTCTTCCAATCCATGAGCATTGAATGTCTTTCCATTTCTTTGTGTCACCTTTGATTTCTTTCATCAGTGCTTTATCATTTTCAGAGTACAGCCCTTTCACCTCTTTGGTTAGCTTTACTCTTAGGTATCTTACGATTTTTGGTGCAATTGTAAATGGGATTGATTCCTTAATGTCTCTGCTGCTTCATTATTGGTGTATAGAAATGCAACAGATTCTGGTATGTTGATTTTATATCCATGACACTACTGAATTCATGTATTGTTTCTAGCAGTTTTTTGGTGGAGTCTTTCGGGTTTTCTGGGTTTTCTATATATAGGGTCATGTTGTCTGCAAATAGTGAGTTTGACTTCTTCCTGGCTGATTTGGATGCCTTTTATTTCTTTTTGTTATCTGACTACTGTGGCTAGGACTTCCAGTACTATGTTGAATAAAAGTGGTAAGAATAGACATCCCTGTGAATGTATCACAGGCAACATTGTTCTTTGACTGTACAGGAAAAGCTCAGTGTTTTCCCATTTAGGATGATGTTCGCTGTGGGTTTTTCATATATGGCATTTATTATGTTGAGGTATATTCCCTCTAAACCTATTTGTTGAGGGTTTTTATCATGAATGGATGTTGTACTTTGTCAAATACTTTTTCTGCATTATTGAAATGATCATATAGTTCTTTTTTAAATTAATGTAATCTATTACATTGATTGATTTGGGAATACTGAACCACCCTGGCAACCCAGGAATAAATACCACTTGATTGTGGTGAATGATTTTTTTAGTGTATTGTTGGATTCGGTTTGCTAGTATTTTGTTGAGAAGTTTTGCATCTATGTTCATCAGAGATATTGGCCTGTAGTTCTCTTTTTTGGTGGTGTCTTTATCTGGTTTTGGTATCAGGGTAATGCTGGTATTTTTTTGTTTGTTTTTTTTTTAACACGATATTTTCTTAGTCCTAAAACTAGGGCAATCGACCCCATAATATCATTGGCAGGCAACTTAATATAAAAAGGTTTTTTTTAAGTGATATGTGTGTATGTTTGTGTGTATGTGGGGGATATATATACATAAAGAGTATGTTACATGAATTAAGGAGTATATTATTAAAAAAAAAAAAAAAAAGAAGAAGAAGAAGAAAAACCGGCCACGATGCAGGGACCAGGAGGCCACCTCTGCACGTGGTGGCATCAGGAAAGAAGTGCTTCAGTTGATAATCTGGGGATCAAAAGCCATGGCAGAACCACACTGCACTTACTAGATCTACACAAGGAGAAAGGACACATCTGTCTCCTCAGGGTATTCAGTTCTTTTTTCTAAATTTTTTTTAAAAAATTTTTTTTTCAACGTTTATTTATTTTTGGGACAGAGAGAGACAGAGCATGAACGGGGGAGGGTCAGAGAGAGAGGGAGACACAGAATCGGAAGCAGGCTCCAGGCTCTGAGCCATCAGCCCAGAGCCTGACGCGGGGCTTGAACTCACGGACCGCGAGATCGTGACCTGGCTGAAGTCGGACGCTTAACCGACTGCGCCACCCAGGCGCCCCTAAATTTTTTTTTTTATGTGTATTTATTTTTGAGACAGAGAGAGACAGAGCATGAACGGGGGAGAGTCAGAGAGAGGGAGACACAGAATCTGAAACAGGCTCCAGGCTCCGAGTTGTCAGCACAGGGCCCGACGCGGGGCTTGAACTCACAGACTGTGAGATCATGACCTGAGCCGAAGTCGGATGCTTAACCGACTGAGCCACCCAAGCACCCCGTCAGGGTATTCAGTTCTTAATTCAAGGCTACACAGTGCGTGTCACTGGAGCAGCAGCTGAGCAAGTCAATGAACCACATTCATCCCCATAAACACTTGGGTTGCTAAGAATTTGCCCTCTGGATTTCTCACATTGTAGCAAAGAATAACTATGTCCCCTCACACTTCAGATCTCAACAACTGAAATGGAGATTTTTAACAGAGTAGATGCAGAGCCATCAGTAAGCCCACAACAAGACCATTCACATGTGGAGGTTTTTTCCCTTGTTTCTTTGTCCATTTAGGGGTTCCTTTTGGTACGTGATGTTGATTGTGTAATTTAAGGAGTACCACTTCGTTTTGGGTTTCTTTTTTTAAGTTTTTATTTTATTTTTGGGTAATCTCTATACCAAATGTGGGGCTCGAACCCTGAGATCAAGAGTCACGTGTTCCTTCGACTAAGCCAGCCAGGTGCACCTATAACGTGTGGATTTAATACATTAATATATATTGCTATATGATTACCTCCTTGGCGTTAGCTAACGCTTCTATCGCCTCACATCATTATCATTTCCTTTCTGTGGTGAGAACAATTAAGATATGTAATCTTTTGGCAACTCTCAAGTTTACAATACACACAGTATGGTTGGCTGTGGTCACTGTGCTATGCCTTAGATCTCCAGGACTTATGTATCTACTGGTAGCAACACGTGTGTTTTTAAAAATCCCCAGACATTTATAATTTTATCATAATATAAAATATGGAGCACCACTGTACTTATTGTTCTGCTGCAATTTGATTTCTCTGCTTAACGTTATTTCCTAAGTGTAGATAAACTGGTAAGATTCTGTCAACATATATAGATTTATCTACATCTCTTTTTTCTTTTGTAACTGAAAAATACATGCATATGGGGGAAAAAATTCAAATAGTACAAAAGGCAGATAGTAAAATATATCAGGTATTCCTTCTATGAGGCCCTCAGTCCTCCACCTCAGTGGCCACTAGTGTTAAAACAGTCATGTGAATGCATCTAGAAATAATCTGTGTTTAGCCAGGAATACACATGCACACCAGCCCTCTGAATTCTCTTTTAAAACGTGTGAATAGGAACATTCTGTGCACACTGTTGTAAACCTATGTTTGCAAACACTCAATAATATAATTGTGAAGGCTGGTCTAATATATGCACATCCACCCTGTTTCTTTTTCAGAGACTGCAGAGCATTCTTTCATATGGATGGGACATAAAAAGTGTCCTCTGAGTGGTGGTAGGGGCAGTAAGTTGATATCATGGACAGGAGTACTATTATCAACAATCTCCTGACACATGAGCAAATACATCTACAGTAAACTCTTTGAAGAAGAGAGATGAGTCAAAAAGTATGCACATTTTAAATGTCAGTACATGTAGCCAAACTGCCCTCTAAAGAGCTTCTATATATATTTAAGAACATCACCTTTGTATGGATTACTTTGTCCCAGCCAACTTACATGTATTAACAAGAGCAGATTTGCTATGATGACCGTAGGAAGAGGATGGAATCTGGGTCTAAAATGAGCATGTAATGAATGATGTGGGAGATGCTGGGTGTCCAGAAGGGGGTCATCTTCAATACTTTGGGTGAGATCCAAGGAGCCCTGAGGGACAGAAAAACAGAAGCAAACTATAATCACCACTTTCTGGATTGTGTTTCTAAGACAAATCTACTAAACTATAAAGCTTTGGGGCGCCTGGGTGGCTCAGTCGGTTAAGGATCTGACTTTGGCTCAGGTCATGATCTCATGGTTCATGAGTCCAAGCCCCACACTGGGCTCTATGCTGACAGCTCGGAGCCTGGAACCTGCTTCAGATTCTGTGAATCCCTCTTCTCTCTGCCCCAACCCTACTTGCGCTCTGTCTCTATCTCTCAAAAATGAATAAATGTTAAAAAAAAAATTAAAAAACTATACACAAATTGGTGAAGCAAGTATTAAAATGGGTACAGGAAATCTTAACTTCAGTTATCTTCAAATGACATAATACAGAATGAGATTAAAGCAAACATTTTTTCTTTAAGCCCTCAAAACTTAGATATTGATTTATCTAACATTATTTACATTATTGATGCAATAATTACATATGGTTGCAGTTCTTTTTTTTTTTTTTAGTTTTTTTTTTTTTTTTAAAGTTTATGTTGAGAGAGAGGGAGAACAACCAGGGGAGGGGCAGAGAGCAAGGGAAAGAGAGAATCCCAAGCAGAGGCACGAACAGTGCAGAGCTCGATGTGGGGCTCGAACCCAGGAACCGTGAGCTCATGACCTGAGCCGAAATCAAAAGTCGGATGCTTAACCAACTGAACCATCCAGGCGCCCCGTGTATGGTTGCAATTCTTAAACTACATTCTGGTGTTCCACAAAAATTTGGAAAGCTAGTGGAGGCTTTATTGGACTTTTAGTTATGATTGAAACATTTTAGAGAAGGAAACATCATCCTGCTAGATCTTTGAGGAGACTTTAGTTTATAGACATCAGATTCTCAATGAAAACAACTAGTGGCAATGGCACTGAAGTAGCTGATGGGGTTGAGCTACAACCTACAACTTCAGTCGGTCTTATTGAAAGGTATTGGCGGTACAGGAACAGTACTACCAGGTCTCCGGTGCATACAACAATCTTTTAATCTCAGGCCCTGGGGCGCCTGGGTGGCGCAGTCGGTTAAGTGTCCGACTTCGGCCAGGTCACGATCTCGCGGTCCGTGAGTTCGAGCCCCGCGTCAGGCTCTGGGCTGATGGCTCAGAGCCTGGAGCCTGTTTCCGATTCTGTGTCTCCCTCTCTCTCTGCCCCTCCCCCATTCATGCTCTGTTTCTCTCTGTCCCAAAAATAAATAAACGTTGAAAAAAAAAATTAATCTCAGGTCCTAACCAAAAACTATCGTACATAAGGCACTCTAAGATTAAAAAACATAAAACACAGTCCCTGTCCAAAAGATTACATTTTCATTGGGGAGGTTAGGGATAAAGGCATACAGGATGAAATGATAATATAAGTGAGCTCATTGGACAAAATATAAAATAAGATGGAAAAAAGGTTTCAACAGAAAAAGGGAAGCCTGAGAACAGCATTTGGAAACAGAGGATAAGGACTCTTTGGAAGGGACAGAGTGAGACAAACGGTATAAGGGATGCCTTCTGGGCACTAGATTACAAAGATAAAAATAATAATCTGGGGCCTAACTCAGATCTGGGGTGGTCTTCTCAATTTCCAAGCTCAGGCGTTCAAAGCTGTTCTGCAATTTTTTTTTCATTCAATGCCTAGATAGCTTCCTGTTCAGTCTGCCGTAACTTATGGTATGATTCCGATTAGTTCTGTTCTTTTTGAGATTCCTTTGCCTCTGGCTCTTTCTCAGTCAGCAGATGTCCTAGCTCCACAGGGCTAACGTCTGTGCATCCGTCCAGGCCCCGCTGGGGCAATTCTCACAGGCAGCCTTCTCAGGCATCCAAGCATCTGGATCGTGCCACACCTTCATGTCTTCCCACGTTTGTGCTCACTTCCTCTATCATACTATTCTTTGACGGTCTTATTCCTTACCCGTGCCCAGTACATTTCATGAGACCCACGAACTCCCCATCCCTTGTCTCTGTAATCCTGGCACCCAGCAGTGACTTAGGGTTAGCACCCAGAGAACACCCGATGAATGAATGACTGGTCCAAACCTATCTCGCAGTGTTCCTAACTCAATTATGGTATCATCAAAGACCTGGGCTCACCAGGAGAGGTCACCAGGAGCTGTGGGGGAATCAGCTCTGATCAGATGCAGAGGCAGAACGTACTGTGGTCAAAGGCAAGCTCCTAAGTCAAACTGCCTGGCTTCAGCTACAAGTTCACTGCTTCCTAGCTGTGAGCAAGTTACTTTAGCTTTCTATGCCTCAGTTTCCTCAGCTCAAAAAAGAGAATAATAACAGCACCTGCTTCATAGCTTTCTTGGGAAGATGAAATGAGTTACTATACATAAAAGTGCCAGAACGTTGGCAGGCACAGACTAAGCAGTGATTAACTAGCAGGCGCTATTGTCTCTAACTCGCTTTTCCCTTGCTTTTCCCCACATAGTATTCCTTTTACCATCCGAACTCCTAAGTCTGTTCTTTTCTCTCTGTGCTCACTATTCAGTGCAGGCCCCAGCGTTTCTCATGGCCTTTGCCTTCCAGTCTCCGGACCTCAGCAAACTCTTGCTGCAGCTGGACATCCTCTAAAATAACATACACGTCTCTTTCCCCTAAACCTTGAGTCCCTCCGGATGATCCTCGGAACACAGGCCAAATTCTTAGACTGGCTCTCTCTCTTCCAACCCATTCCCAAGCTAGTTTTTGGGACTTGCCTCTCATTCTCTCTCTCCCCCCTGATGCCGACTGCTCCTTGCTCCCATCTCTCACAAAACTCTTTCAGTCCCTGGGCCTTTACCTATTTTTGCCCACGTGTCAAGGCTTGTCTCAGCAAAATCACTGGCTTCTCTGATGCTTCAACACTGTTCCTACTGCCCTTTTCATCTGACATTCTACTTTTCATGTCCCCGAGTTTGGCTTGGGTCTATTTTCTATCTTCCATATGTCTTTTTAACCTTTTGAATGTAGAGAAAACGGGTATAATAATTTTTTAATGTCCCTGTTTGCTATTTCTAGCATGTCATTTCTGAATCAGTTTCAACCGCCTTATATGTCATATTTTCCTGCCTTTTTGCATGCTTGATAATTTTTCCAACTGTATTGAGATATAACAGGCATATAGCATTGTGTAAGTTTAAGGTGTTCCATGAGTTAATTTGATACACTTTTTTTTTTTTTTAATTAAGTAGGCTCCACACACAATGTGGGGCTTGAACTCATGACCCTGAGATCAAGAGTCACATGCTCTACTGACTGAGCCAGCCAGGCGCCCCTTGATGCAGTTATGGATTGCAAAATGATTACCACGGAAGCATTAGTTAACACCTTCATTATGTCACATAATTACCAATGCCTAGTAATTTTGGATCAGATGCCAGACTTCCCAATTTATCTCTTCGGGTGCAGAACAGTTTTGTATTTCTAAAAATATCCTTGAGCTTTGTTCTGGAATGCAGTTAAGTTACTCGGAAACAGTTTGATCTTTTTGGCCTTGCTTTTAAGACTTATTATTAGCTTGGACCATAGCTGTGTTTAGTCTAAGGCTAATTTTTCCCCACTATGAAGGCAAGACCTTTCTAAGCACCTAATACCCTGTGAATTATGGGGTTTCCAGTCTGACTGGTGGAACAGGCACTATTCCGGGCCCTGTGTGAGCACTAAGCACTGTTTCTTCTAATCATTTCAGGTGGTTCTTTTCCAGGCTGTGGGAAATGTCCTCACAGGCATGTATTGAGCAAGACCCTGCTGACTACCTAAGGGGGACTCTGCACATCTTCAGTTCTCCCTCTGTGCAGCTCTCTCCTCTCCAGGGACCGCCGTGTGAACCCGTGTTGCCTCTGCCTCCCCAGGCTCTCAGCTCTATCTCCTCAATTCAGGGAGCCTGCTGACCTCTGCTGGGGCGCCCTTTCCTATCACAGCCTGCAGACTCTCAAGGTGGTCGGCTGGGGCAATCCTATGACTCACTTTGGTTTTTTTAAATTAAAAAAAAAATTTTTTTTAAGCTTATTTATTTTGAGAGAGAGAGGGAGAAAGAATCTCAAGCAGGCTCTGCACGGCCAGCACAGAGCCTGATGCGGGGTTCGAACTCACGAACCGTGAGATCATGACCTGAGCTGAAATCAAGAATCAGACGCTTAACCGACTGAGCCACCCAGGCACCCCCGACTCACTTTGTTTCCTGTCTCTTGGAAAACACTTTCCTTCACTGCCTGATGTTCAATATCTTAAAAAGTGTTGTTTCATATATTGTATACAGTTTTTTGGTTGTTTGAGGCAGAAGGATAAATCTAGGCCCTGTTACTCCATGCTGGCTAGGAATAGTGGTTCCTACTGCTAACTTATAATACTAACCACAAGGTATCAAAGCTGTGGGAATAGTGTGCTTGACTAGGGCAGAGATTCTGTAGTATATATTGTTTATACTTAGCACCTAACGCAGAGTAGGTGCTCAGTATGTGTGTGGAGTGAATGAAAGATTGCCCAACTTGAACACTTAGGACCTGGGAATTTATACAAAGCTAGCCTTGAAGACTTAACGGTAAGTCTTTCCTTTACCTCCCTTTCTTCCACGCACCATCTCCTCTACCCTAAATGACCTTTCTGGAGTGCCCCACAAACATCCTCTCTTATTGTTTTCAGAATCCAACTCACCTTGCAAGGTGCAACCAAGACTTAAGGTCTCCATAAAACTTGTCCTGACAAGTGTTTTCTTTCTACTTTAAAATTGCTGGGGTGCCTGGGTGGCTCAGTCAGTTGAGCGTCCAACTTCGGCTCAGGTCATGATCTCACAGTTAGTGAGTTTGAGACCCGCATCCAGCTCTGTGCTGACAGCTCAGTGCCTGGAGCCTGCTTCAGATTCTGTGTCTCCCTCTCTCTCTCTGTCCCTCTCCCACTCGCTCTGTCTCTCAGAAAATAAATAAAAACATTTAAAAAATTTTAAAAATTGCTATAAAATGTACTGCTCACATTAATTGGATTATTTCTTATGCTGTCTTGTATTACTTCCTTTTTTATGTGTATACCTTTTGTTTCTCCTGACTACATTGAAGGGGTTGGAAACTAGAATACGGTTTCTTCTCTATGTCACTTAATAGATGTTCGGTAAGTACAATGTATTTGGTGGCTATATCAAATAAACTGTCCAGTGGATTCTATAGGAAATGTAATATAACCACACAAACAATACCTTATCACCCTCAGATGGCACCTCCCCATCTGCATGTGAAGGGTAAAGGGAAGACAACTCCTGAATCCAAATAATTTCTTTACTTACACTATTAGTAACTTATGACCTGTACAAGAGATCTGTTGTTTTTGCCCATACGGATCTCCTTCCTCTTCTTTTGTGACCATAACTCAATTTCCTCTGGGGACCCACTGGGCACATCCTTCAATACTCTTCACCCTCCTCTGGCCTAGGTGGAACCTAAGAGGGCTGGGCAATCCAATTCTATGAGCAACAAAGCAAAGGGGGACCATGGTGGGGCAGATTCAGTCCAGGGCTGACCCTGAAAGGACCCCCATCACTTAGATCCTTTGAGCTGCCCTTGTTTCAAGTCCTTTCAGAGGCCTAAGGGTTCATCCACCCTGTATCATTTCAAATAAATTCCTAACTTCTTTAAATTAACCAGAGTTGGTTTCACAGCTTGCAAACAATGAACCCTAACTAAAAAGCCTCTGCTAACTCACTTAAATGTCCAGTCCTACAGCATACACCATAGTTTTAGCTTCTTACTGAATGGTAGAAATCATATCCACAAAATACCAAAAACAGGCAACTTGCTCAGATCTAAAGGGATTTAGGTATGTAACTGTTGGTGAAACATCAATCTCCAATTGTTTGATGAAACAGATTTCTCGGATTGTACTCATCCCAAAGCGAAAAGCTACAGATTCAAGAACCTGGGGCAAGTTAAAATCAACCAAGAAGCATTTACTGCACACATTTGCCTAACAAATGTGCCTCTCATTTCCTCAGATTTCGTTCCCATACATTGTCAGGTCATGAATCTCACCCTTAAAAATTCAGAAACAATGATTTTTCTTTATATGTATATGAATGTCAAAACTATTTCTATGTCTGAGTTAGTTTTCCATTTTTTCAACTGAAAAAAAAAATAAAGTTTTAGTCTTATCACTAGAAACTGTTTGGTTTTGAAAGCAGGAGACATCACAATCCCGGACTTCAAGTTGTATTACAAAGCTGTAATTATCAAGACAGTATGGTACTGGCACAAGAACAGACACTCCGATCAATGGAATAGAATAGAGAACCCAGAAACGGACCCACAAATGTATGGCCAACTAATCTTTGACAAAGCAGGAAAGAATAGCCAATGGAATAAAGGCAGTCTCTTCAGCAAATGGTCCTGGGAAAACTGGGCAGTGACCTGCAGAAGAATGAACCTGGACCACTTTCTTACAACATACACAAAAATAAACTCAAATGGATGAAAGACCTAAATGTAAGACAGGAAGCCATCAAAATCCTCAAGGAGAAAGCAGGTAAAAACCTCTTTGATCTTGGCCACAGCAACTTCTTACTCAATGCGTCTCCAAAGGCAAGGGAAACAAAAGCAAAAATGAACTACTGGGACCTCATCAAAATAAAAAGCTTCTGCACAGCAAAGGAAACAATCAGCAAAACTAAAAGGCAACCAACGAAATGGGAGAAGATATTTGCAAATGACATATCAGATAAAGGGTTAGTATCCAAAATCTATAAAGAACTTCTCAAACTCAACACCCAAAAAACAAATAATCCAGTGAAGAAATGGGCAAAAGACATGAATAGACACTTCTCCAAAGAAGACATCCAGATGGCCAACCGACACATGAAAAAATGCTCAACATCACTCATCATCAGGGAAATACAAATCAAAACCACAATGAGATACCACCTCACACCTGTCAAATGGCTAACATTAACAACTCAGGCAACAACAGATGTTGGCAAGGGTGCGGAGAAAGAGGATCTTTTTTACACTGCTGGTGGGAATGCAAACTGGTGCAGCCACTCTGGAAAATGGTATGGAGGTTCCTCAAAAAATTAAAAATGGAGCTACCCTACGACCCATCAATTGCACTACTAGGTATTTATCTAAGGGATACAGGTGTGCTGTTTCGAAGGACACATGCACCCCCATGTTTATAGCAGCACTATCAACAATAGGCAAAGTATGGAAAGAGCCCAAATGTCCATCAATGGATGAATGGATAAAGAAGATGTGGTGTGTATGTATATATATATATATATATATATATATATATATATACACACACATATATATGTGTGTATGTATATATATATGTGTATGTGTATACACACACACACACACACAATGGAGTATTACTCAGCAATCAAAAAGAATGAAATCTTGCCATTTGCAACTACCATGGATGGAACTGGAGGGTATTATGCTGAACGAAATTAGTCAGTCAGAGAAAGACAAATATCATATGACTTAACTCATAAGAGGACTTTAAGACACAGAACAGATGAACACAAGGGAAGGGAAGCAAAGTAATATAAAAACAGGGAGGGGGACAAAACATGAGACTCTTAAATATGGAGAACAAACAGAGGGTTACTGGACAGGTTGTATGTGGTGGGAAGGGCTAAATGAGTAAGAGGCATTAAGGAATCTACCCCTGAAATCATTATTGCACGATATGCTAACTTGGATGTAAATTTTAAAAAATAATAAAAAATGAAATGAAATAAAATAAAATGAAATAAAAAGAAATTGTTTGGTTTTTAGTTAAGATACCTTAACTGTTGTTGCTATTTAAACAAGAATCTAAGCTCATGTAGGGCTGGAACTGTTATGAGTCTTGCCTGATGCCCCTAATGAACTGACAGGATCACAGTAATAATTCCTATTAATGTCTTAATCCAAATTAGTGCTTTGCATTTCTTTCAACTCCGCATTTCTCAAGGATACAAATTTTATTACCTGACAATGGGGCAGCCAGTTATTCTGGGCACAATTACATGTTTCCCCTAAAAATGTTTCAATATACTTATGCAAATATTTTACTTCGTACTCTACAGACTGTAGACTAGGCGACTAGTTTTTTAGTAACCTGGTTTGGATCCATTAAGCAAGGAGATTTAAAAATCCTTTTCTGCCTATCACGGTTACATTCAAAACATCACGACACTGCTTTTCTCCAATGCGGGTTGCTGGACGATGCCAGTGACAGGTCGACCCCTTAGACACTGGCAGCCGGCCTGCATGTCGCAGCCGCTCCACGTTCACAGCCCTCTAAAGCCAGGGCAGGGAACCCACGAGGAGGGAGATTCGTCCCCGCGACCCAATACGTCTGAGCGGAGCCAAGCGGCCCAGCTCAGAGGAGCGCCCCAGAGACGGCTGTCAGGCCAGACGCGCATCACGTGAGGCTCCCAGTTCCGGGATCAAAGACGCGCGCCGCACGTGGGCTGGGCGCCTGCCTGGGACCCCCAGCATCCGCGCATCCCCTGCCCAGCAGCCCACCCGGCCTCCACTCGGAAAAGTAAGCCTGGAGCCAGCGCGTCGCGGACCCCACTGCCCCCTGGGTGTCTTGTCCCAGAACCCCGAGTCCCGGGCCAGCCCTGCGCAGGAAGCGCCTCCTCCGGCCGCGGTCGCACCGGGTAAGGGTGGCTTCCCTTCGCAGTCTCCGCCCAGCGCGCCCAGCAAGGGAAGAAAGGGGTTCCGGGGCCAGCCTCCCGCCACTTCCGTGCACTCACGTCCTCCATTCTGCCCCCAGCCGCCATTTCCCGAAGCCCGAGGCCGAAGTCCCGGCCAGCCGGCCTCTCCACCTGCGCCGCGCGCCGCCGGCCCAGGAAAATTGCCACCTTCTAGGACTCAGCGGCCCCCACTTCAGACACACCCCTTCGGCTCCCGCTCCGCCTCCGGCGGGTCCCTAGCCCCGCCTTCTCTCTCCCGAGCCCCGCCTTCTCTCTCCCAATTGGCCAAGGCGGAGGGGCGTGTCCCGCTCTGAAACCAGCTCTGTGGGTCTCTTTGGCTGGTCCTATCTTCCAGTTCCAGCGATCTCTGCTGAGGTCGGCTGTTGGCCGGAGACTTGGGCATTGAAGGTTGTGTTCCAAATCCAAGAATTTAACTATTTTCGGCTGCCACTTGCTTCTTTTAAAAACATTAATTTTTTATAGTCTTCCTGAGATTTTGTTTGCAGACACAGCTCAATGCATAAGTAGAAACAGCTATAGAATCCTATCGCTCCCATTTATACCTGGAAACTCCACTAGCAGAATGACAGGAACAGAATAAAGATTCTAATTTACATGACGTATTTACGGATTTCGCTTATGGGAAATGAAGCATTTAGAATTTTCAGGGCTTTTTTTTTTTAATGGAATAAAAAACAAAACTTTAATGAAATTTTCTAAAAATACATGATCGTTGTAAAAATGTAAAGAAAGTAAAAATTTCTGCTAATATCATCTCCCTAATTTAACCCTACTAGGGAGGATATACACACTTTCATACTTTTAATAGAACTTTAAATTTTATTTTTAGAAAGAGAACAAGTACAAGCAGGGGAGAGGGATACAGGGAGAGAATTTTTTTTTTTAATTTTTTTTTCAACGTTTATTTATTTTTGGGACAGAGAGAGAGCATGAACGGGGGAGGGTCAGAGAGAGAGGGAGACACAGAATCGGAAACAGGCTCCAGGCTCTGAGCCATCAGCCCAGAGCCTGACGCGGGGCTCGAACTCACCGACCGCGAGATTGTGACCTGGCTGAAGTCGGACGTTTAACCAACTGGGCCACCCAGGCGCCCCTGGGGAGAGAATCTTAAGCTGTTCCCATGCTCATGACCCTGGGATAAAGACCTGAGCCAAAATCAAGGGTCAGATGCTCAACCAACTGAGCCAACGAGGTACCACCCATACTTTTTAATGTGTATTTTTACACTGCATATAATGTAATCCTGTTTATGCCATTGGTGAAATAAAATTATTCAAACATCAGCCAAGGAAAACATGATATAAGACTCTACCTGATCTTTAAAATCTCAGGAAACTTAGGGGTGTCTGGGTGGTTCAGTCAGTTGAGCATCTGACTTCAGCTCAGGTCATGATCTCACAGTTTGTGAGTTGGAGCCCCCGCATTGGGCTCTGTGCTGACATCTCGGAGCCTGAAGCCTGCTTTGGATTCTGTGTGTGTCTCTCTCTGCCCCTTCCCCACCCATTCTCTGTCTTTCAAAGATGAATAAATGTTAAACAAAAATTTTAAATCTCAGGAAATTTAAAAATTTCCTGAGATTCTGAGTTATTTATCAAGAGCCTTTTCTAGGCATTCATTTTCCTTTAACATTTTATCTTGAAAAATGTCAAACATAGGGAAATGTTGAAAGACTAGTATAATGAACATCAGTGTGGCCCTCACATCGATTCATCAGTTGTTCATGTTATGCCACAGTTGCTGTGTGTGTGTGTGTGTGTGTGTGTGTGTGTGCGCGCGCATGCAAGTGTTCACACACATTTTTTTTTAACCAAACGTTTTGAAAGTTAGTTGAGGACATTATGAAACTTCATTCCAACTACTTCAATAGCTAAAAATAAGGACGTCCACACTGAGCATGGGGCCTACTTGAGATTCTCTCTCTCTCTCTCTCTCTCTCTCTCTCTCTCTCAGTCTCTCTCTGCCCCTCATGTGTTCTCTCTCTCTCTCAATGAAATGAAATGAAATGAAATGAAATGAAATGAAATGAAACGAAATGAAATGAAAAAAGATAAAGTCCTGGGCTCTGGAATTAGTCATGAAGGTTAGAATTCTGCATCTTACTAGGGGTATGATATTGGGCACTTTATTTAAATTCTCTAGGAGTCAGTTATCTCATCTGTAAAAATGGAACTGTTAATAGATCTAATTTCAGAGGGATTTTTGATTAAATGAAATAATGCATGTAATGCTCTCGGTACAGTGTTGCCTCTAAGTACTCAGAAAGGTTAGTCACCTTTTTTGTCTAAGTCAGGTTTATTAAAGTATTATTAAGATACATAGTCACTGTTTTAATAGTACATTAAAATATTACATTATTCATATAGTTCAGGAAGCCTTTTTTCTGGAAGTTGACATTTTTCAAAATAAAAAAGTTGGCGGGGGGTGGGGGGAGATGATGGTGCCCTTGGTAGGCTAACAGGCTTCATTGTGGGAATAATCTGTGATTACTCTGTGCAAACCAGAAGGGGGCAATGGTGTTAGGAAATAAAATTTTGAAGTTTGCAAGATTTTATAGGAGTGGGTTGGTAGAGGAGTGAGGTCAGGCCAGGAGGTGTGCTTCAATAGGAGACAGCAACTTCCGGGGATTAGAAAGAGTGGTAGAAAACAATGCTCTGTAGAAAGGCAAGTGAAAATTTAGAAAGAAGAAGAAGATTTAATTTTAGGCCTAGCCACGCAAGCATAGTTATGTTTAGTACGTCCAGGGAAAAAGTTAGAAATAAAGAAAAATATATTGGGGCACGTGGGTGACTCTGCTGGTTGAGCATCCGACTTTGGCTCAGGTCATGATCTCACGGTTCATGAGTTCAAGTCCCATATCAGGTTCTCTGCTGTCAGCACAGAGCCTGCTTTGGATCCTCTGTCCCTATCTCTCTCTGTCTCTCCCTGTGGTTTTCTATCTCTGTCAAAATAAATAAATGAACCTAAGGAAAAAAAAAGAAATAAAGAAAACTATATAATTGCCACTAATATATAATTGCCCCATAATATATAATTGCCATCTACTCAGGGAATATAAACAGAAACAATGGGTTAGGTAGTGGAATACAGTTCTGGGGAACTCTCTTCAAAATTCCAAAAGGAATTCTTATAGAACTCAGGCACAGATGAAATGTATGGGAAATTAAAACTTAGTCATTATCAGGGAAGATTGTTAAAATCTTATGTCCATATAAAATTCTAGTGTTGGTCAAAGCAATTTAAATAAGCAAAGCCCCATAAAAGAAGTTATATTTATAAAGGTATGTGACATTTCATTGTTGCACGATTGAAATATTTTTAGTGGAAATTCTTGCATTTGTTTACCTATGAGGAATAAGAAGAGAAAGAGAACCTGTTTTTCTGCCAAATGGTTCACCTTTAGATTTGGATCTAATTTCCAAAGATTTCCATCTTTCCTATAAATGTTGTCACCATCAACATTATTTCGAGCACAGTGCTTAGCTCGATCACAGATACTAAAGTGTTAATAATATCTCATTTTTTAACATCAATATGAAATATGTCCTTAATTCACTTTATAATGTTACCAACACAACTTCCATTATTCAGCCTACCATAGTATCATGTGTAATGCAAACAATAGGTGCTTAATTAATATTTATTATTGATTTTATTTTTATTATTTTTTAAAACATTTATTATTTTTTAAAGTTTATTTATTTATTTTGAGAGAGAGAGAGCACAATCAGGGGAATGGCAGAGAGAGAGGGAGAAAATCCCAGGCAGGCTCTTTACTGACAGTGTGGAGCCCCACTCGGGGCTCAAACACACGAACCGTGAGATCACAACCTGAGCCCAAACCAAGAGTTGGATGCTTAACGGACTGAACCACCTATTATTGATTTTTAAGTGAGATCTCATTAGCTACTAATACTGATTTTAACTTGGCTTTTTATTTTTAAGTTTACTTTACTTATTTTGAGAAAAAGAGAGAGACATAGCATGGGAGGGACAGAGAGAAAGAATCCCAAGCGTGTCAGGGATTCTCTGTCAGTGTGGAGCCTGATGTGGGGCTCGAACTCACAAACCATGAGATCATGACCTGAGCTGAAATTAAAAGTCCATAACTTAACTGACTGAGCTACCCAGGCGCCCCTTAACTTGATTTTTTAAATCATTTTAGATTGAGTCAATCTCAGCTAGACTTGTCTACGATTCTCTTAAGCTTCCCTGTACCTCTGTCAGGAATGCACTTATAAAGGTTTGTAGCTAAGCTTCTCTTAGATACCTAGAGAGATGCTGCTGACAATTTCCCTTTCAATGAACAGACAGAAAAAGTAAGTCTACAGTTATTTTAATGTATCAAATTATTTTTGGCTTATATACTTTTCCTAGAAATTTTTTTTTCTAGAAAGAAGTTTAATGGTAGTGTTAAATGGTGAGCAATTGGAAATATTCTGCCATTTCCATTTATTCCATAAATTTTGGGGTCTTTGAGAGCACGAGGTCCCACAAATAGAATCCAATTGTAACCAAACACTTCAAATTTGGGTGAAGAAGGTATATTTAGAGGTCCTCAGAACCTATGAAATTTCAGACTTGTTATCCAGCACCTCCTCCCACGTTATTGGTTTGTGTTCTCCTGAAGTTCTTGTGCTGACATTTAAAAACACACTTGTTTCTGAAGGCAGAAAGATTTATTTTAGCTCCACTGACTAATGCGGGAGTGGGAGAACAAATTTGCTAAAACTTCCAAAAATAATTTATCTTTGGATAGATACCAAGTATGTGAAGTTTTAGACCAAGAATTTTTTTTTTCTTTTAAAGTTTTAGAAAAGCATTTACAGAAACTTAGGATGAAAATGCATTTTGTAACCTTCATGAAAATCAAAGCTACTCCTTAGTTATTCTAGAGCTAATCTTACCTGATCTCTGCTCACTTCTGATCTGTAATCCAGCCAAGTTAGTTTTCAGCATTTTCATGGGTGGATTTCCTTATTTCAGAATAAACCAGAAGATGGGGCTTTAAGCTTTTTGTAGTGATCTCTCATTTAATTACGTTCTAGGTATTTAAGAAGTAAAATTTTTGTTTCGTTTATTTATTTAAAAATTTGTAACACTTATTCATTTTTGAGAGACAGAGAGAGAGCACGAGCAGGGAGGAGGAGGAAGGAAGACACAGAATCCGAAGCAGGCTCTAGGCCCTGAGCTGCCAGCACAGAGCCCGATGCAGGGCTCAAACTCACAAACCTTGAAATCATGACCTGAGCTGAAGTCGGTCGCTCAACTGACTGAGCCACTCAGGTGCCCCAAAATTTTTGTTTTAAAATGCAATTCATAATTCAGTGTGCTGCAGTTTAAAGTGCATTTGAAAGTGTCTTCCAGTAACTTACAAAATAATTATGTTGATATTCCAATATTTAGAAAACCTTATAACTTCCAAATCTCTGAAGTTGTTTGGACCAAGGTGAAATAAACCAGGATATGTGATGATTTTTTGTTTACAACACCTTTGTTAACATAAGCTAGACTTGGGCTTATTCTTTAAGGTAAGTAAAAAATTAAGTTACTTATGGGGCGCCTGGGTGGCTCAGTCGGTTAAGTGTCCGACTTCGGCTCAGGTCATGATCTCACGGTCCGTGAGTTCGAGCCCCGCGTCGGCTCTGTGCTGACAGCTCAGAGCCTGCAGCCTGTTTCAGATTCTGTGTCTCCCTGTCTCTCTGACCCTCCCCCGTTCATACTCTGTCTCAAAAATAAATAAACATTAAAAAAAAAAATTAAGTTACTTAGAGTGTTAAAAAGGAGACAAAACAAAAGACAGAAACAAATAATATGTACATTTGTTCATGGGTGTGTGTATGCCTTGCCTAAGTGCAGTGTTTATATGGTCATCACAATTGACAAAGCATTTACACATTTGAAAACCACATACTATTTTGGTCCTTATGACAGTCCTCAGAGCTGGGGTTGTGTAATATTATTACTTGCACTTTATTTCACTTTTTAAAATCTCGTTTTTAAATGTCTATTTATTTTGAGAGAGAGAGAGAGAGAGAGAGCACAAGTGTGCAAGCAGGGGCAGGGCAAAAAAAGAGGGAGAGAGAACATCCCGAGCAGGCTCTGCTCTGTCAGCGTGGAGACTGAGGTGGTGCTCAGTCCTACAAAGTGGGAGATTATGACCTGAGCCGAAGTCTGACGCTTAACTGGCTTAGCCACCCAGGTGCCCTGGTCATTTGTTAATAATAGAGAAAATTGGAGTCTGATTTCATGTTTGGTACTCACTTAGTCATTTATTTATTCATCAATAAATATGTATTAAAGTCCTCCAATATGGGACCCTGGTAGGCCCTGTAGCAAAGTAAAAAATCAGTAGGTTTTGTTTCCTTTTATTATTCCTTGCCTCCTGGCTCGTCTTTGTTAATGCTGATCTTGGATTTGCCTTAGACTCTTGTCTTTAGAATGAACCTCTACATGGACTGAGTAAATTATACTCACGAATTCCCATCAGGCCTCAGCTTTCTCCTAATTATGCTTTAATACTCTGTTATGGTCTCCAGCGTCAGCCCAATTTTCTGGTATCTCCTGTCAACCCTTTCCCATTTTTACCTTTCTATTCTTAGAGTTCACAGTTGAAAAGGATTCCTAGACATTCTGATACGTGTTTGAAGTAGAGCAGGAGCAAAAACAAACTTTTGGAGGACGAGGAAATAATTTTATTATGGATGAGGTGGCAATTGAATTGGGTTCCAGAGAGCAAAGTAGAAAGGGAGGGATATTTGAACTGAAGGGCATGAATAAAGAACGCCAATTAGAAGCTATAGTCTTGTACACTGAGCTAAGCAGTAGCTCCCTAATTTGGCTCTGATTCAGTTCTGAAAGATAAGTAGGCTTCACTCTCTTTCAGGAGACTCAAGAGTCTAACCCTTGTGTGCTAAAAAGGTCCTACTTCTTTTTCAACTTGACCTTTAAAATGTTTTTTAATGTTTTGTTTATTTTTGAGAGAGAGAGAGAGAGAGAGCAAACGAGGGAAGGGGAGAGAGGGAGGGAGACACAGAATCCAAAGCAGGCTTCAGGCTCTCATCTGTCAACACAGAAATGGGCACAGGGCTCAAAGTCACAAACTGTGAAAGCATGACCTGAGCTGAAGTTGGATGATTAACCAACTGAGCCACCCAGGCACCCTCAACTTGAACTTTGTATCTCTTTTATAAGGCTCCCCAGTTGGTGGATTATTTAGTGAATGCTGTTGGGAAAGTCAGCTAGCCATTTGGAAGAAAGAAAAACTGATCACTCCCATATTTATTAAGCCAAAATAAATTCCTAATAGTTCAAAGATTTAAACATAAAAATAAATGAACAAAATTCTAGGGAAAAAACATTGTAACACAGTTGAAGAAAAAAGAGAGACTTTCCATGCATGATCCCAAACTCAGAAGCACTAAAGAAAAAAGTGCAATACATTTGATTGCATAAAAAGTTTGAAACTTCTGCATGGAAAAGAAAAAGACAACTTAAAATTAAAATATAAGTGCTAAATGCCAAGTAACTGAAAACAATCCAAATATTTATTATTTGTGGAATAGTTAAGTAAACTATGTATCCATACTTAGAATATTATCCAACAACTTTTTAAATGAGGTAGATCTATATTTATTGGCAAAAAGAGGCCGTATAATATAGTTTGTTGTAACAGTAGTTTGCAAAATAAGAGTCATGCTATATAGTAAAATAAAATTAAATTAAAAACTTTTGCATATCAGAAGACAAAGTGAAAAGACAATCCACGTAATGAGAAAATATTTGTGAATCATATATCTTAGAAGGGGTTAATATCCAGAATATAGAAAGAACCCCTACAACTCAAAAACAATGACAACAACAACAACAATACTAACAAAACCAAACTACTCAATTTAAAAATGGGCAAAGTACTTGAACAGACATTTTTCCAAATAAGATATCTAAATGGCCAATAAGCACACGAAAAGATGCTCAGCATCATTAGTCATTGGGGAAAGGCCAAACTACAATGAGATAGTGCTTCACACCTACTAGAATGGCGATCCTTAGAAAAATGAAAGATAACAAATGTTGGTGACAATGTAGATAAATTTGGAACTCTTGAACATTGCTGGTGGGAAGTAAGTGATGCAGCCAGAACAGTTTGGCAGTTTTTCAAAGTGCTAAACATAAAGTCAGCTTAAGAGAATTTCACTCCTATGTATATAGCCAAAGAAACTGAAAGTGGGCACTCACACAGGTACTTGTACATTATTGTCTGTTACAGCATTGTTCACAATAGCCAAGAGGTGGAAACAACCCAAGTGTCCATCAACAGGTGAATGGATAAATAAAATGTAGTATGTACATACAATGGAATATTATCTAGCCATAAAAAGGAATGAAGTTCTGATACTTGCTACGGTGTGGATGAACCTTGAAAATACTACGCTAAGTGAAATAAGTGAAACCCAAAAGGACAAATATCATATGATTCCACTTCTACAAATATCTAGAAGAAACTGATAGTAGATTAGAGATTACCAGGGGCTGGGGAAAGGAGAGAGTGGGAATTATTCCATAAGGAGTAAGAATTTTTATTTGGGGTGAGGAAAATTTTTGAAAATCAATAGTGGTGATGGTTGAATAATATTATAAATGTAATTAATAACACTGAATTGCACACTTAAAAATGGTTAGCATGGCAAATGATATAAATATTTTACCACAATAAAAATATAGTTTTTATAAAGTCTGGAATATTGGGCACCTGGGTGGCTCATTTGGTTAAGCGTCCGATTTTGGCTCAGGTCATGATCTTGCTGTTCCTGGGTTCCAGCCTCGCATCGGACTCTGTCCAGGCTCAGAGCCCGGAGCCTGTTTCAGATTTTGTGTCTCCCTCTCTCTTTCAAAAATAAACATTAAAAAAATAAAAAATAAAAAGTCTGTAATACACACACACAATTGCTTACCATGCAACTATGAATTATTGCATGATCCTAACTCTAACTCACATGATAAAGAGCTAATTTTTGTTATACAAGAAGCACTTCAAGTTAATGTTAAACAAAAAAAGTTTCAAAAAATGGGCAAATGATAAGAACAAGTGGTTTACAGAAATAGAAATGCAAACAGCATAAGTATGTTCAACTTCACTCATAATTTTGAAAATGCAAATTAAGACAACAAAAGATGCTATTTTTAAATTTTATTTTATCTTTTTAAATTTTATTCTTATTTTAGAGAGAGCATGAGTAAGGGTGAGGGGCAGAGAGAGAGAGAGAGAGAGAGAGAATCCCAAGCAGGCTCCGTGCTCAGCTCCAAGCCTGACATGGGGTTTGATCCCACCACCCTGGTGTCATGACCTGAGCTGAAATCAAGAGTTGGCCACTCAAGTGACTGAACCACCCAGATGTCCCAAAAGATGCTATTTTATTGATCAGATTGACAAAGATGAAAAGTATTATAACATTCGCACACTATTAGAAACAGTATGAGTTACTGCAACATTCTGAGAACAATTTGGCCAAGTCTGTCAAACTTATCAAATCAACATGTATCTACCTTTTAAATATTTATCCTTTAATTGTAGGAGTTTTTCCTGAAGTTATACTAGAAAAAGTAAGAAAGATATTTGTTTATGGACATTTGTTGCACCATTGTATCTGAAACATCCTCTTTATTAAAAACAGTAACAATCTAGATATATGTCAATAGAGGACTAAATATAATACTGTACCAATGGAACTTACCATTAAAAAGCATAGGGGTACATCTATAACACTGATCAATATGTACTGCAGAATGATATACTGAGTAAAAAAAAAAATCTCAATTTGCAATTATATGTACATATTTCCACTGGAGGCAAAATAGCTATTCATATATTTGTCTTTGTATAGTTATGAAAATGTTCTGCAAGAATATACAAGAATCATTCACGATTACCTCTATTGAGTAGGACTGAGGTTGTAGAAAAATGTTTTGTTTCTCCTGCACTATGAAATTTTTACTATGTATGACTTTTTAAAACCTTAATTTTTAAATTTTTAATTAAACAGGTAATTCATGACTTGCAGTGAGCATTTTTTGTGCATATATTTCTCTAGATATTTTTTTGTATATTTTTACAGCATAAATTTGCATATTAAAACATTTGGTTTTTCTAGTCCACATACAGTTTTTCCATGAATAAAATTATTTTTTTCCCTCTATCGTAAAACTGAGTTTTTGTTTTTATAACATATGTAGGTCCATTTTGTTTTTTTTTTTAATTTCTGAATAGTGTTCTAATTATGAATGCCATAGTCTATTAACCAGTTTCAAATAATGGATATTTAGCTTGCTTTCAGTTATTTGTTATTTAAAAATTTTTTTAATGTTTATTAGTTTTGAGAGAGAGACAAGAGAGCATGCAGGGGAGTGGCAGAGAGAGAGGAAGACACAGAATCTGAAGGAGGCTCCAGGCTCTGAGCTGTCAGCACAGAGCCTGACTCAGGCTCGAACCCACACAACGTGAAATCATGACTTGAGCCAAAGTTGGGTGCCCAACTGACTGAGCCACCCAGGCACAAATGAACATCCTTCTTTCTTTCCTTTTCTTTTCTTTTCTTTCTTTTTCTTTTCTTTCTTTCTTTCTTTCTTTCTTTCTTTCTTTCTTTCTTTCATTTTTTTATTTTAGGGAGAGAGAGTAAGCAAGGCAGGGAGAGGGGCAGAGGGAGACAGACAGAAAATCTTAAGCAGATTCCATGCCCAGCATGGAACCTGATGCAGGGCTCAGTCTTACAAATGTGAGATCATGACCTGAGCTGAAATAAAGAGTCCTGTGCTTAACTGACTAAGCTATCCAGGCACCCTTACTTTTTTTTTTTTTTTTAATGTATACCTGTGCATCTTGGTGCATAGGCAGAGGTATATTTCTAGAACAGGTATGATGTTTTTATAATTAAAAATAGTTTAGAAAAGAATTGTGCTTTGGAAAATCCATAGAAAATTTTCTTTTAGAAAAAAATATCCAACAACATACATAAAATATATATTTAAAAGATGAAGTTGTCCCTTGGTGTGTCATTGGAAAGTAGCCAAGAGAAATAAAATGGGAGAAAAAGGACTTAAAAACCCACCTCATTGTCTAAATGTCTGAAACAGGGTTGGGTTTTGAATTATATATATTGAATCAAACTTGGGGGAATCGTAATTGAAGAAAGGAAGGAAGGAAGGAAGGAAGGAAGGGAGGGAAAAGAGAAAGGAAGGAAGGGAGGGGGGGTGGGAGGAAACATGAACAGAAATTCAGGGAGGAGTCTTCCGGGACTGCAGACCAGGGGAGGCTGAGAGGAAGGGTCTCCTCAGCGCTGAGCAGGGCTGTTGACTCAAGGGCAAGGACTGCACTTGTTTATCATAAATAATGCCTGTCCACTCAACACATGGCAACCGGCCACCCCCTCTTCTTTCCCTATACAGCCTTTTTCCAGCCACCTGAATTTTTTTTTTAAAGAAGTATCATTTTTTCATTCTTTTCACGTTTTCAATTGACCTTTATCCTTTAGTGAGTGAGAGAGATGAACAAATTTTAAGCCAGGTATTCAGAGTTTAGAGAGCTAAAAAAGAAGATAAAAATCTTTCTCATCTCTTTAGATACTAGTACATACCGTTTTTCTGTCTGACTCCCAATAATTTTTAATTTAATTTATTTTTTTTAAGTTTATTCAGTTTTGAGAGAGAGAAAGAGACAGAGCATGAATGGGGGAAGGGCAGAGAGAAAGAGAGACACACACACACACAGAATCTGAAGCAGGCTCCGGGCTCTGAGCTATCAGCACACAGCTTAACGTGGGGCTCGAACCCACAACCGGGAGATCATGACCTGAAACGAAGTGGGACGCTCAACCAACTGAGCCACGCCAGCACCCCTTTAATTAATTTTTTTTTAAGTATGGGGCTCAAACTCACAACCCCTAGATCAAGAGTCACAAGCTCCACGGACTGAGCCAGCCAGGCGCTCCTGTCTGACTCCCAATAATAATTATTTCCTGGAATCACTAGAAGTATCCTGCTTATGCCTTACTCCCCCCACCCCCACCCCCACCCTGACTATGCCTCAGACACCCTAAGGTGGAATTTATCACACACAGCCCAGAACTAAATATGCAACAAATTGTGGCTGAATTGACCTCAGTCAAGGAGAAACACGGGACAAGGTGTAAAAATAAGACACTGATGGAATGTAGGGAGTGGGGGAAATAGAGCAAGGAGGATGGGCTAGAAGGAGAGATGTGGGAAGGAGGAACAGAGATGAGAGGAACAGTAGAAGAACAGAAAGGAGCGCCTGAGGGGTTGAGGGGAAGAGGTGTGGAAAGGTGTTGAACTGCTCTTCATTAATGAGATCAATACACGGATAATAAGATCTATGTGAAACACCCAAAGGGCTGATGGGGGGCAGTGGGTAGGTAAGTAGTGTAGGATGTTTGAGGCAAAGCAGGGGGAACCCCCCTCCAACACTCAAACATTACATGCTGACAGTGAGTGGTGGACTAATGCCAGGCAGTAAAATGGCTACTTGGGTGGCAGGGTCCTTGGCTGGGCATCCTGGCACATCGCTGGGCTACCAACAGCAGTGAATTTCTCATTTGGGCAGGTTTGTTGTGGATCCTGCCATAACCTTGCAGCTTTATTCCCAGAATGCCCTGCACCTGGGCCAGATTCACTGGCTCAGGTCTGGGCATTAACCCCCGAAGGCACTGTCAGAGTCTCTTAAAGAGGCTGATGGAGGTGGGGGAGGACGGGGAGTGAGGGAGGGGTAGGAGAGAGAGAGGGGGGCAGCTATCTCTCAGGCACCTCAAGCCTTAGGTAATGAACAAAACATTCTCATCTCAAATTTTTAGAGACTGAAAGAAGTGTCTGCAGGGCATATTTTCTTTGATCTCAAAGTATACATAACACACATATCTCTGCCTTCCACCCCTAAACGCTTAGAAGTCAGCTTCTTGTTTTAAGGAGGCTTTTCATTCTGGGCACCCTTTCCCGTGTCAGCCTGGCCTCCTCCCACACCAACATGGCCTGGAGAAAGACCCTTGGAGCCAGAAAACTCAGCTTGAATTCCAGCTCTACCACTTACCCCTCTGAGCCTCATTTTCCGTTATCTATGAGATGGACACAGTGATCTGTGTCTCATAAGGTGACAGGAAGTATTAAATCACGTGTTGAATCTATTTGGGCCTTGGCACATATGAGGAACTCATGAAATTGTAGCTTCCTTCCTGTCTCCTTCTCTGTCTCCTGCAATTCTCCATATGCAAATTGCTGGAAAGGAGGGGCCAGTGCACATAGCTCTCTCTGTGGGTATCCAGCACAGCACTGCATGTAATTAAGTACTTAATAAATGCTCTTTGATTAAGTTCAGCAGCATCATAGTGGGTGAAAAACACTTTGCGCAATCACCCTGATTAGATGTTTTTCCTTGGCAGAAATTCAGATGGCACCAATGATGAACTCAAAGTGTTGTTTTGGCAAATCACATAATGATACTTCAATTCGTTTCTCCCCAAGATGGTATGATAATCCTCCCACCTGTCTCACAACTCTGTTTCTATGCCATTGGACAGTCTGCCTTCTGGTCCATAACATAATTAACCAAACATAGAATCAAGAGATTGAGAAGCTAGTCAGAGAGACTGAGGAAGTGGTTTGTTGCTTCTTACCATCACTCACCCCTCCAAAGCCAGGAAAAGACGCAGCTTTCAAAAGGAACCCAGACATTAGCTCAAGTCTTCTTGCCCTTCTGCCTTCGCTGATTTCTACAGGAAACCAATTTATGTCAGGTGCTTGCGGATTCTATAGGATTGTCTGAGGATTTGGGGAAGGTAGGGCTTCCTGCTGTCCTACTGACTCAGCCCTCTTCCTCTTTTCCACTTTTCTCTCCTTCGTTTTTCATGCATATCCATTCAGCTTACATCTCTTGTTGCCTGAGCAGGACCTTGATGCCCTACCCTCCTCTCCAAGTAGCTCATCAAAGTATTTCTTCCAAACAGACTTAGAGCTCTCCCTAGGATATACTCTGTGGTATGAACTCTTCTCCACCTTATCACCCCTTCCTCCTTCCTCTTCCACTCCACACCACATGCCCTACACTGCTAGGGGGCCACTCCCTAGGAGTAAGCAATAAGGTTCGGGCAGGGTGCTATGTCCATCTCAATGCTTTAGAACTGCGAGCTATCCAGAAACTTTAAGAAACTGACTTGCTTCACAGTAGCTAAAATACTTGGTTGTAAACGCTCCCAAACCACACTTGCATTTAGAGGTGCAGTTCTCAATCAGCCCGCTGAGCGGCGCTGTTCCTCTATCAGTAAGATGGAGACAGTGGACTCCAGCGTAATGTTTTTCATCAAACGGGACAAATGTTTAGTGTTTCAGTCTCAGCACGTAAAGATAGATATTTGTTTCCTGTTAGTGACATGTATGAAGTGGCTTTTCAGTGGATACTAAATTAGCAAAGTGGACTATTATTTGAATAGCACGAGTATTTACCAGGCATTGTGTGAGGAAGTTGACTTCCCGAATCGCTGAAAACAGAATTTTAAAGTGTGAGATTTTGCTAATGTGCCTCAACTATGATCATCGTCATCACTAAGGCCATACTCTTACCTACTACACACTAATCTGTTGCTGTGTGATACTCTTCTGTGTGCAGGCTGCAGGAACACAAAGCCAGGTAATATAACCGAAATTCTTTGTGAGTTTGAGAAGGGACTTTCTGGTTGTCTTTATCTTTCCTTCCTCTGGAAGGAAAGCGGGGAAAGGAGATTAATATTGCTTAAATGTCCTTTATACACTAGGTATTATGTTGCTATTTTCTAAAAGCTACCTCATTAAACCTCATAACCTGATGAAGTAGGGTGAGATTATGCTCATTTTACAGAAAAGGAAACCAAGGCCCAGAGAAGCCAGATGACTTGTTCAGAGTCACACAGCTACATTAAAGTGTAAGTTAAAGTATACGTGTTCTTTGCCTCGCTGGCTGCTTGAAGCTCGGCCGCCATCACAAACGACACAGTAACTTTCCGGAGCAAGAAGTTCATGACTAACCGACTACTTCAGCGGAAACAGATGGTCATTGATGTTCATCATCCCGGAAAGGCAACAGTACCTAAGTCAGAAATTTGGGAAAAACTAGCCGAAACGTACAAGATCGCAGAGGTCATCTTTGTATTTGGATTCAGAGCCCATTTTGGTGGTGGCCAGACAACTGGCTTTGGCATGATTTATGATTCCTTGGATTATGCAAAGAAAAACAAACCCAAACATAGACTTGCAAGACATAGCTTATATGAGAAGAAAAAGACGTCAAGAAAACAGAGAAAGGAAGAATACAAGAACAGAATGACACAAGTCAGAAGAACTGCAAAAGCCAATGTGGGTCCTGGCAAAAAGAAGTGAGCTGGAGATTGGACCACAGAAGGAGTAAAGATTCTGCAGTGACTTTATCTGTGGTGATTGTGCAGAGTTTTCAGGAGAGGATTAATAAACTAAGAACTTTTATGTGTAAAATAAATAAACAAACTAAAGTATATGTGACACCAAAGGCCTGGTTTTCACAATACACACACTACACGTACAATACAACAACGAAAAGGGAAAGCTGATGTTTCTAATGAGAGAAAATATTTTCAGTTCTCTGAAATTATTTTAAATTTGCAATGTTAGGAAACCTGAATAAGATTGCTGTGTTGTCTAGAAATCAATCTTGCATATTTACTCTTTTTTTTTTAATGTTTATTTATTTCTGAGAGAGAAACAGAGACAGAGCACGAGGCGGGGGGAGGGGCAGAGAGAGAGGGAGACACAGAATCTGAATCAGGCTCTAGGTTCTGAGCTGTCAGCACAGAGCCTGACTCGAGGCTCGAACTCATGAACTTCGAGATCGTGACCTGAGCCGAAGTCAGATGCCCAACCGGTTGAGCCACCCAGGAGCCCCACACATTTACTCTTTTTTAAACCATTTTCTTCAATGTTGCCTTTACAGAAATTTTAGATGATTGAAGATTTTAAACTACATGCAAAGCAATATAAAACTGTTTCATTGCAGATTTGGAGTTTCCATTCATTCTTGTAATTTTTCAGCAGATATTATATTCAAATGGACTCTTTATATCTTAGGGAGCCTCATTTTTTGATTGAGGAAAAGATCAAATAAACTTTACATACTGATATAGTAGCAAACTAAAGATAGAAGACTCATTTCATTTGGCTCTCTGCTTTGGGTTATCTTAGCCCATCAAGAGAAAGTTAAGGAGGGAATGAAAGGTGTTTCCTAGCAAGAGAATCTTTTGGACTGTTTCTTTGTCCCCCACTATTTCCCTGCGACCTCTGGGGGCCTGAAGGACTTGGGGCTTTTGGATGCCGGTTGCAGGCATCCTGAGCACTTTTGGTGACTTTTTCAAATACACACCCCCATTAATTAAATAACAGGGTTGAAATCATTCAAAAGCAAAGTTGCTTGGAATATAGATACTGTAAATATTCTCTTTTGCTTCAGCTGTTTATAAACAACTTTTAAGACTTCCTACCTTCTGGGGCACCTGGGTGGCTCAGTCGGTTGAGCATCTGACTTCAGCTCAGGTCATGATCTCACAGCTCTGTGAGTTCGAGCCCCGCGTCGGGCTCTGTGTTGACGGCTCGCAGACTGGAGCCTGCTTCGGATTCTGTGTCTCCCTGTCTCTCTGCCCCTAACCCACTTGCATTCTGTCTCTGTCTCTCTCAAAAATAAATAAACATTAAAAAAAAAAAAAGATTTCCTACCTTCTGTTTCTGAAAGGGAAAAAAAGGGAAGTGATTTGCAAGTGTTTGAAACTTGGTGTTGAGATTTTGATTTTGGTTTAATCTCACATTTCTGTGGTATCTTTGGTCTGGAAAAAAAGGCTTAGCTTATTACTGTTATTCCAACTGTTATTACTGTTATTCATTGGGGCGTTTTCTAATAGGATTAGAGAAAATGGGATGATTTGTTTTCATGCAGCAAATAGTTTTGAGCTTTTATTGTTTGCAAGGCATGTTGCTAGATGCAACATGAGGAAGTATATTAGTTTGCTAGGACCACCATAACAAAGTGCCACACACTGGGTGGCATTGTCTCATAGTTCTGGAGAAATCTATGATGTTGGCAGGGTTGACGTCTCCTGAGGCCTTTCTCCTTAGCTTAAAAGACATAGATAGCAGTCTTCTCTGTCTTCACACAATCTTTCTTCTATACACATACATGTCTATGTCCAAATTTCGGACATTAGTTATATTGGATTAGGGCCCGCTCTAATGACCTTTTGACTTAATTCCCTTTTTTAAGGAATTTGTCTTCAAATTCTGAGTTATTGAGAGTTAGGACTTCAACATATGTATTTTGGGGAGACATAGTTCAGTCCATTACAGGAAGAGAGTGAGAAAGAAAGATATCACCCAAATCACTCAGAGAATTTCCAATCTAGTGGAGATGCTAAGAAATAAACAGGAGATGATGCTTCAGTGTGATAGATACTATAGATAGAAAGAAATACAGTAGTTTGGAAGGGAGACCTCCAGTGGAAAATGATGTCTAAACTAACACTTGAAGTATGTGTATGGGTTGGCTAGGCGGTGGTGGTGGAAGGGGAGATTGTGAGGAGGATGTTGGAGGAAGGAGAATGTTCTAGGCTGAGGGAGCAGCTCACAAATGACTCAGAAGGAAGGAGATGAATAGACTGAAGAACTAAAAATAGTGTGGCTGGAAAAAAAATAATAAAAGCTATGTTTTTTTTTAATGTTTATTTATTTTGAAGAGAGCATGCGTGCAAATGGGGGAGGGGCAGAGAGAGGGAGAGAGAGAATCCCAAGCAGTCTCCACACTCAGCACAGAGCCCAACAGGAGGCTCAATCTCATGACTGTGAGATCATGACATGAGCCCAAATCAAGAGTCAGATGCTTAACCGACTGAGCCACCCAGGTGCCCCAAAGCTATAATGTTAATTGAGTGTTAGGTGCTAGGCACTAGGCCAAGGAGTTTGCATACATTACCTGTTTATTCTCACAGCAGCTTTATGAAGTAGATACCATTACAATTCTGGTTTTACAGATAAGAAACTGAAGCACAGAGAGGTCTTGTAAATTGCCCGAGGTCACACATCTAAGGGAGTGACAGAACAGCCAATTAGTCTAACTTCAGAGATAACATGTTGAATTTCCCGTGCCAGGGTGACTGAGATTGTGTGTAACTGAAAAAGCAGAAGAGGGAAAGTGTGTGAAGGGGGAGGATTTGAGAGGAAGTTGAAGAGAGCTAAGAAAGGAAGTTTGAGCGGTAGGTGCCAGATCAGTAAGGACCTTGTCACCCAAGTAAGGAGTTGAGCTTTTATTCTACAGATGTTGGGGACCCACTGAAGGATTTAAAATGAGTGGATACATTTCATATAGAAAGATCATTCTGGATTGTCTGTGATAAATAGCTTAGGTATATATGTGCCTGAAGGATTGGGATGTGGATGGGGTATGGCAAGAAACCTGACAGTGTATTCAGGGAAATCAGATGATATCCTGGCAGAAACCTGAATGAGATCATTGATGGTTGATCTACTTGGGGACGGAGCACTGTCAGTTGGATGGAGGTGGGAGTGGGTAAAAGGGAGGTAAGATGATAGCCGAGAGCCATTGATGGTGTTGGTCATGAAGAGAGATATCACAAGAAGAGAGATAGTTTTGGGGAGAGTGGAAACAACTTCATTTTGGGTTACCTGTGAGATAAGCAAGCAGAAATGTAGAGTAGGTAATTGGATGTATACTTCTGAAGCTAAGGGAGAGAGATCTGGGCCAAAGATTTAGGTTCAGGAGGTAACGGCATATAGACGGTAACTAAAGGCACTGAAAAGGATGAGATGACAAGAAATAATGTTAGAGCAAAAAAAGAAGGGAGCTCAAGATAAAACCTCAGGAAGGACAACACTTTAAAAACTGACATGGAATAAATGGAGCAGCAAAGAACTGTACTGTCAAGGGAAGAAGATAAAGTAAGGTGGGTACAAGGAAGAGAGTGTTTCAAGAAGGGATTGATCTACACTGCTCAATGCTATTGAGAGTTAATCAAAGAACTGAGCCACAGCTGTTATAGTTAACAATAAAAAGGTGTGAGTGAACTTGGTGAGAGCAATCCAATGTAGTTGTGTGCATGAAGCCATATCACTTGTGGAGTCAAATAATCACAAGATGGAGAATTGGAAACAGTTGAATGGGACAACTGTTTAAGAAGTTTGATTGTGAGAGTTAATAGAGAGGTAGGGTACTAGGTCAAAGTCAAGTTTTGTGTTATTTTAAGAGCAAGATATGGAGATCACCTACATACTGATGGAAAGAATCAATAGAGGGAGAGAGAGAGAGAGGTTGAGGAAGGAACAAATGAAAGAGAAAGATACTTGAGGTAGAAGAGTGGGGAGAGGTAACCTATCACTTGAATGGAGGAGAGGTACCTGACAGATTATGGTAGACTATTACATTGGTAGCCTCAACTCAACGGCTTGAGTCATTCTTGTGCAGTTCCTTCCCATGTTGACTCTCAGCTTAGATATGTGATTTGTTTCGCCAATGGTACATTAACAAGTGTGATGCAAACAGAGGCTTTATAAGTATTTGTATATTGGTTGGGGCTTGTGCTCTTGGAATACTTCCATTTGAAACGTTAAGCCACAACATAAACAGGTCCAGCTATCTTGCTAGAAAGAAAGCAAAAAGCAAGCCATCTGATCAGCCCCAAAGCTGTTTCAGCCATTCCATCTGAGGTGTCAGGCATGTGAGTGGAGCTATTTTGGATTTTCCACCCCATTCAAGCTTCCAGATGGCTGCATCCAACACTGCATGGAGAAGAACCACCCAGTTAAGTCCAGCCCAAGTTGCAAAATTGTGAACAAATAGTTGTTATTTTAAGCCACCAAATTTTGGGTTGTTGCAACAGATAACTGAAATGGAGATCTATATGGAGAAGTATGCTTCTGGTATAGCATAGCAAACTGATAGATCAAACCTACTGCAGACAACAGTTGTAAACTCTGGAAAAAATATAAAAAACGACCTATAAAGAGTGGGCAAAGCAGTAGGTTTTTGTAGAAGAGTTGAAACTTGGAGGGAGAGACAATGACAGGGTGAGCTTCCTGTTGATTTGAAGCTTTTCCCTGAGTGGACACAGTCATTTCAGGGTACACAGCAGCTAAAACACCAACAGGAAGTTAGCCATCTTTCTGATATGAAGAACAACTTTGGGGCAAATAGGGGGCATGCAGAACAAGCATGATGGAGAAATCCTAGAAAGGAAAGAGCTAGACGTCCGACTTCAGCCAGGTCACGATCTCGCGGTCCGTGAGTTCGAGCCCCGCGTCGGGCTCTGGGCTGATGGCTCAGAGCCTGGAGCCTGTTTCCGATTCTGTGTCTCCCTCTCTCTCTGCCCCTCCCCCATTCATGCTCTGTCTCTCTCTGTCCCAAAAATAAATAAACGTTGAAAAAAAAAAAAAACATTAGAAAGGAAAGAGCTAGAGAAGGGAGTCCAAAATGTTGTGTATAAATTTTGCCAAGACTCAGGCTGCCTCCTGAGCCATGCATAGTGTCAGACTGCAAGCAGTGCAGCTAAAGAGAAAAGAACGGAGCTGATATTTGAGCTGCCCCCCACTGCAGGTGAGACAAAGTTTGTAGTTTGAATCTAGCCAAATTAACTATCTGCTAAATGATCACTATCTCTAAAACAAAACTGGCCACACTCTTAAGAGAAATATAATAAAATCCAGAGTCTTTACAACATTCACGAGCTCCAAGATACAACCCCAAATTACTTGACATACAAAGAACCAGAAAAATATCAGTCACTTTCAAGGGGAAGAGAATCAATAGGGGTCAGCTATGAGATGACTCAGATGTTGGAATTGAAAGGGGTTTAAAGCAGCCTTTAACATAGATCGGGATCGGATTTGGAAGGTAGAAGTAGGAAGTAGGGGAGAAAGAGGGGTACATGGCATGTTCAGACAAATTCTTTCCTTTCTCTGTCAGGCTCACAGAAAACATTTGACTGTTCTTTCACTCTGGACAAGGGCAACTGTCTTGGCAAGGGCAGTGGGTATTTTCTTTAAAAAAACACTTTAAGAATTATTTTTTAAAATTTTATTTATTTTGAGAGAAAGAGAGAGAGAGTGTGCACAGGAGGGGCAGAAAGCGAGGGAGAGAGAGAGAGAATCCCAAGCAGGCTCCACACAGTTAGTGTGGGGCTTGAACCCACAAACCATGAGATCATGACCTGAGCAGAAATCAAGAATCAGGCACTTAACTGACTGAGCCACCCAGGCACCCTGAAAAAGCCTCTTTTGATAGAAACATTATGGTTTCAAGGAAAAGGCAAATGGATAAAATTTGAATGGGTATTGTGGGTTGGGAGGAGGGGAAATGCAAAGCATCAGCATGTTACGGAATCTGAAGAACCAAACTGTAGCCTATTTTAAAACCATCAGTTGTTTATATCATCTTATGCATATCATTTAACCTTTTTTGAGTGTCAAATTTTCTCACTTGCAAAATGGGGATTTTAATACCACTTGCTCTGAAAGATTGTTGCACAGATCAAATAGACAAACATAATGTATGTGTAAGTATATTTTGTAAAATATTATATCTTATATATGTTAGTGAACAGCACTCTAAATTTAGTGCAAGATATGATAAGGGTTTTTATTTTGAAGAATATTTGAGAAAAACAAACAATAACATAAAAACAAAAGAACAGTGGTTTCAGTGTTTTCTGTTGGACATTTTAGAGAATGTTCCTTTTTTTTCCAGCTATAAATCCAATTATAGAAACGTATTTAGCTGTTGAGAAATACAGTTAAGTATATTTTATAAAGAAAATGCGTGTCTTTTTTGCATGTAAAAAAGTCAGACTTTAAAACATTTTTTGTATACTGTATTTTTTTCACACATTCTGATAGGGTGCTGTGATTTTAGTGTCTTTATGTATTTCCTGATAAAATTTCAGCTTGTGAAAACATTCCCTACCTCTCCCTCTTCATCCATATTTAAAAACCATTCAGTGAGCAAAAGGAAGTAAATTTATTTTAAGCATAATTTTTACCAACTATCTGTTTAATCCAAGAACATATTTAATCCAAGAAATTTCTTCTTCAAAGTGGTAAAATGTCAAGGTACTCATTGACATTTCTATAAGGATGTCTGCTTCTTGAACATAGATTATCATGAGGAGTGACTATACAGTATTATAAATACCTACTTCTGTGGTATGGCCCAGGCAACACTTAGATGCCTTTTTTATTCACCCCAAATTGGAGTAATATGAATGTCTGAAATTGTGCCACCAGGAAATGGCATAACATTTTGTCCTTTATTGAAATTAAACCATTTCTAAAAGGAGAATGTGTAAAATTTCCATCTTAATTTGTAGCTTGATATGAGTTAAGTCTTTGCTTGAGAACATGGTGGGAGGAGGAATTAAAAAAAAACAAAGGTACCTCTCTTCTACAGTACAGACTCATGTATTTAAAAGCCTACTAAATACTGTCAGTTGAACGTCTAAAGGGCATCTCAACTTAAAATATCCAAAAAAACAACTCTTAATTTTCTATCCTTCTCCATGGATTTCTCCATATTATTGAATAGAAAGACTCCTTTCAATTAGTTTCTAAGGCCAATAAACTTGGAGATAGCCCACAATTAAGCCATTAGCAAATCCTACTGGCTTTACTCTTAAAATATATTTAAAAATCTATCTCCCACTACCTTCTCTACCACCTCCCTAACCTAGACCATAATTATTTCTCAGGTGGACCGTTTCAATGGCTTTCTAATTAGTTTCTCTGTTTCAGTCCTTGCCCTCATCCCAATCTATTTTCTACACAACCAGCCAGAGTGATCTGTGAAAAACAAAAATAAAATCATGACACTTGTCTGCTCAAAATGCTCATATGGCTTGCCATCGCACTCTGAATAAAGTCTGAAGTCCTTTTCGGCAACAAAAGCAAAGCGTCAAAGCTCACTTTAGTCTGGGAGGTTCTAGAACTATACCCACAGAGTTCATACAGAGTCATGACAGTCCCCTGGGGGATTTGGGCAAGGCACTCAAGGTGACAAGCCTTACAAGTGAGATAATGAGACAAAACCCAGAATCTGCAAATTTTAACATTGGAAGGAGAATTTCTAGGGAGAGGGGAGAACTAATCAAACTTCTTGAATTTTACTTTAAATTTGGGATCTCCCTGCAATTTATTTTACTCCTGTCACCAGCAGGCTGGTACCTTCATTTCCTCATTAAAAATTTCCTTGAATTCCAATATAGTTAACATACAGTGTAATATTAGTTTCAAGTGTACAATATAGTTATTCAACATTTCCATTCAACACCCAGTGCTCATCACAAGTGCCCTCCTTAATCCCCATCACCTATTTCCCCCATCCACTCCCCTCCCCTCTGGTAACAATCAGTTTGTTCTCTATCAGAATCTCTTTCTTGGTTTGCCTGTCTCTCTCTCTCTCTCTCTTTTTCCCTTTGCTCTTTTGTTTTGTTTCTTAAATTCCACATATGAGTGAAATCATATGATATTTGTCTCTCTCTGACTTGTTTCATTTAGCATTCTACTCTCTAGCTCCATTCATGTCATTGTAAATAGCAAGATTTCATTCTTTTTTTATGACTGAATAACATTCCATTGTGTGTGTGTATATATATGTATATATATGTGTGTATATGTATATATATATGGAAATGTATATGTGTATGTAAATATATATGTATATACGTATACACATATATGTACACACACAAATATATATATATATATATATATATATATACACACATACTACCTCTTCTTTACCTATTTATCTATCTGTGGACTCCCCATAATTTGGCTCCTTCCATAACTTGGCTATTGTAAATAATGCTGCTATAAACATCAGGGCACATGTAGCCCTTTGAATTCGTGTTTATGTATTTTGGGGGTAAATACAGAGTATTGCAATTGCTGGCTCATTACATAGGTTTATTTTTCACTTTTTGAGGAACCTCCATACTGTTTTCCAGAGTGGCTGCACCAGTTTGCAGTCCCACCAACAGTGTAAGAGGGTTCCCCTTTCTCCATATCCTCACCAACACCTGTTGTTTCTTGTGCTGTTAATTTTAGCCATTCTGACAGGTGTGAAGTCATTTGCATTCTCCCAGTGGTAAGTAATTTTAGGCATATTTTCAGTGTCTGTTGGCCATCTGGATGTCTTTTTGGGAGAAATGTCTGTTCATGTCTTCTGCCCATTTTTTAATTGGATTATTTGGGTTAAGCTTTTTATTTCTTTTATTTATTTATTATTTTTTAAGAAGCTTTTTATTTTGATGAGATCCCAGTAGTTTACTTTTGCTTTGGTTTCCCTTGCCTCAGGAGACATATCTAGAAAAATGTCGCTATGGTCAATGTCAGAGACATTACTGCCTGTGCTCTCTTCTAGGATTTTTATGATTTCAGGTCTCACATTCAGGTCTTTAATCCATTTTGAGTTTACTTTTATGTATGGTGAAAGGAAGTGGTCCAGTTTCATTCTTTTGCATATAGCTGTCCAGTTTTTCCAACACCGTTGATTTAAAAGACTGTCTTTTTTTTTGTTTCTTTAAAAAATTTTTTTTAATGTTTATTTATTTATTTTTGAGACAGAGAGAGAGCAAGTGGGGAGGAGCAGAGAGAAGGGGAGAGAGAGAATCCCAAGCAGTCTCTGTGATATTAGTGCAGAGCCTGATGCGGGGCTCCATCTCAGGAACCACAAGATCATGACCTGAGCTGAAATCCAGAGTCAGATGCTTAACCAACCGAGCCACCCAGAAGCCCCTAAGAGACTGTCTTTTTGCCACTGGATATTCTCCCTTGCTTTGTAGAAGATTAATTGACCATATAATTGTGGGTTTATTTCTGGATTTTCTATTCTGTTCTATTGACTTATGTGTGTATTTTTGTGCCAGTACTATACTGTTTTGATTACTACAACTTTGTACTAGAACTTGAAGTCTGGAATTGTGATGCCTCCAGCTTTACCTTCCTTTTTTAAAGTTGTTTTGGCTATTTGGGGTCTTTTGTGGTTCCATATAAATTATAGGATCATTAGTTCTAGTTCTAAAAATGCTGTTGGTATTTTGATAGGGATTGCATTAAATGTGTAGATGGCTTTGGGTAGTATAGACATTTAAACAATATTTGTTCTTCCTATCCAGGAGCATGGAATGTCTTTACATTTCTTTGTGTCGTACTCAATTTCCTTCATCACTGTTTTACACTTTTTCAGAGTACAGTTCTTTTACGTCTTTGATTAGGTTTATTCCTAGGTGTCTTATTGCTTTTGCTACATTGTAAATGGGATTGTTTTCTTAATTTCTCTTTCTGCTGCTTCATTATTAGTGTATAGAAATGCAACAGATTTCCACATAGTGATTTTGTATCCTGCATCTTTATTGAATTCATTTATCAGTCCTAGCAGTTTTTTGGTGGAATCTTTGGGATTTTCTATATATAATATCTTGTCAACTTCAAACAGTGAAAGTTTGACTTTTTCCTTACCTATTTGGATGTCTTTTATTTCTTCTTGTTGTCTAATTGCTGTAGCTAGGACTTTCAGTCCCAAGTTGAATAAAAGTGGTAACAGTGGACATCCTTGTCTTGTTCCTGACCTTAGGGGTAAAGCTCTCACTTCTTCCTCATTTCCTCATTTTGTAAGTGGAGATACTAACTCTACCTATCTCATGGCATTGTAGTAAACTTTATTTATTTATTTATTTATTTATTTATTTATTTATTTAAAATGTTTATTGATTTTTGAGAGAGAGAACATGAGCGAGGGACAGAGGATCCTAAGCGGGTTCTTAGCTGACAGCAGCAAGCCTGATGTGGGTCTTGAATTCATGAACCATAAGATCACGACCTGAGCTGAAGTCAAATGCTCCACCAACTGAGCCCTGTGGTAAACTTTATTTACTAAATTTTTTATAAATTTTTTTAATGTTTTATTTTATTTTTGTGAGACCGAGAGAGACAGCATGAGTGAGGGAGGAGCAGAGAGAGAGGGAGACACAGAATCCAAAGAAGGCTCCAGGCTCTGAGCTGTCAGCACAGAGCCCAACGCGGGGCTCAAACCCACAAACTGTGAGATCATGACCTGAGCCGAAGTCAGATGCCTAACTGACTGAGCCACCCAGGTGCCCCTGTTTATTAAATTTTTAAAGTTTATTTATTTTGAGAGAGAGCCCGACATGGGGCTTGAACTCACAAACTGTGAGATCATGACCTGAGCTGAGATCAAGAGTTGCACGCTTAACCAACTGCGCCACCCAGGTGCCCCTCTATGGTAAACTTTAAATGAGTTAGTATGTGTAAAATGTGTAGAACAAATCCTGGTACACAGTCAGTATTCAGTAAAGCTTAGCTGTTACTATTAGAACAATTCTATCTTAGTACCTAACCATCACCACTGCATTCATTGGTCTTCTCTCAAGCAGTTGCTAATTCCATTTACTTATCCATGGCCCATAGGCATTTGTTTACATGGGCAAAGATAAAGCCTAGGTCAAATTTATCCCAAAACATTTTGATGAGAAAGTAACATTACCTAAATTCTCTGTGTACATATTGAATTACAAAGTCATTACTTAATCATCTATCTGTAAGTTCATTTTAATTTTGGATGGGAACAGTGACATAATTTTAATCATTATTTTTTAAATGTTAGTAAATACTATTTCTAAAGAATTCATGTTCATTGTGCTTTCTTAAGAGTCTTTGGAGTAGTTTAGTGACAACTTTAGTGCTTTGCTGCCTGTGTAACTTAGACTTACCCATCACGCCTCATTGACGAAACCCCATCCTGTCATTCTATAATATGGCAAGAATTCAAAAAGTTCATGTACCACTTGGAGAACAAAGAGAAATGTAAGCTGTGTGTGATCTGCAGTTAGCAAGCAAAGGAGAGCAAGTGTGTTGTCAGAGAGATAAAAAGTCCATTTTGTTTTAGGGATCATTAATAATTTAGTTTTGTTCTAAGATTTGTCTTTGCGATTTCCATGGAAAGCTCAGGATTTCAGAAGGATGAAAGCAGGCTGGATCCACTCTGGGGTAGTTATAAGGGAGCTCAAATGTGGCTTAAGTGCTTCATTACCCACCCCCTTCCCTGCACTTCTGCTCTATTTGGCACTCCTCTTTCCTCTTCTTTTTTCTCCCTACTCCACAATCTGATCCCCTGCTACTCTATATAGACCCCAAGCACTAATGTTATCTTCTAGTTGTCCAGGGCCTAGCATGATTTACAGTCCATTCTTTGCTCACTGCCCACTTTCTCACCACTATCTTCCCCCATCAACTGTCTACACTGAAGGGAATTTATACTTTTCCATTATATTTTCTCTCTTCACACCCTGATAAGTGATTGCTGCTTACCAGATAAGTTAAACTAAAAGAGTGAATGGCCAATAGTGGTTTTTTTGTGTTTTTTTATGTAACCTTGAAAATTTTATTGGCTCATGAATGGGGGTTCCAAAAGTGGCAAAGCTTTAACTAAAGGACCAATTTCTCCAGTAATAGAGTTAGAGACATTTCGGCATGGCAGTTGGTGACACATTTCTTTTTTCTGTATTATATCATCAACAAACTTAATTTTATTACTTCCTATTCTAATTTAAATATATATTACTCGGCGTGGCCAGGTTTTTGTTGTTGTTGTTTTTCGTTTTATTAATTTATATGTGATTTAATTTATATGGCATAAAAGTCACCATTTAAAGTGTACAATTCTGGGGCGCCTGGGTGGTTCAGTCGATTAAGTATCCAACTTCGGTTCATTTCATGATCTCATGGTCCATGGGTTCAAGCCCCATGTTGGGCTGTGTTCTGACAGCTCAGAGCTTGGAGCCTACTTCAGATTCTGTGTCTCCCTCTCTCTCTGCCCCTCCCTTGCTTGTGCTCTGTCTCTCCATCTCTCAACAATAAATAAAGGTTAAAAAAATATATAAATAAATGAAGTGTATAATTCTGGGGTGCCTGGGTGGCTCAGTAGGTTAACTATCCAATTCTTGGTTTCAACTCAGGTCATGATCTCAGGGTCGTGAGATTGAGCCCTGCTTCAGACTCACAATGGGTGAGGCTCCTCCTTGGGGTTCATTTTCCCTCTCGCCCTCTCTCTGCCACTCCCCTGCTTGTGTTCATGTTCGTTCATGCATGCACCCTCTCTCTCACTCAGTCTTTCTCAAAAATTAAAAATAAAAATAAAGTGTACAATTCTGTGGGTTTTTAAAAATATATATTTACTAGGTTCTGCAGCCGTCACCACTATCTAATTCTAGAATGTTTTCATCATCCCAAATGGGGAAATATTTTTGAATAGGAAAATCAATCTTTCTTTCTTCTTTCTTTCTTTCTTTCTTTCTTTCTTTCTTTCTTTCTTTCTTTCTTTCTTTCTTTCTTTCTCTGTAGGTTCCGTGCCCAGCATGGAGCCCAATGCGGAGTTTGAACACGCGACCCTGAGATCAAGACCTGAGCTGAGATCAAGAGTCAGACACTTAACCTACTGAGCCATCCAAGCGCCCGGAAAATCTTTCAATAATATGTCTCAAAACATGCCTACCTTACTATCTAAGACTGCCTAGGAAAATAACTAATTGGAATGCTCTTTAAAAGACTTAGCATTCTTCTGAGAAAGAGGAATATCCAAGGCAATCACACAATAAGGTTTTCGTACAATTGGATTGATTACATCTACTAATTGAATTGACCACATTTACAATTAACTTGATTACATTTACAAGAACATGATAGTAAATGGTTTGCAAGTATTTTGCTTTGCTAGAGAAAAGAAAACAGTTGGGATAAAGGCATTAGGGGAAAAGATATATCCCTTTCCTCATCAATTTAAAATTATCAGCATGTTCTTTATTTATAGGTAAGGTGATAGAAAAAGAGATTGGGGTGGTTGCATTGTTTAGAATTCTCTTGTCTGCAGGCAATGGAAACCAACCCTTGCCAGCACTAAGAAGATAGATAGAGAATGAATTTGAGAGAATTGATTATACAGATACAGGCAGGGACACATGCCAGTGGACTAGAACTAGAGCCTGCAGCATCATAGTGAACCAAGGAAATATTTCGCACTATTTCTCATCTATTACCTTCTTCCCTCTTGCTAACCAACTTTCTCTGCTTCCCAAGCCACATGGCAGAAAACCTACCTGCCAAAATGTACCAAATTTTTATTAGCCTTCAGGTCCAACCACTTGGTGAGAAAAATTTCCAGTTCCCAAGGGTTGAGATTGGCCTAGTTTCTGACAGTTGTCTATAGCAGAATCAACCTGTTGGTGATAATTTAGATATATTTCAGGGGTGAGCAGGGAAGGAAGGAGTTCCCAGAATAGGAGAAATTTGGGGAATCAGATTTTGCTATTGCAATCTTTGTGGTCTCTTCCATCTAACTAAGATTGTTTCTTTTTCTTTTTCTTTTTCTTTTTTTAAATAAAATTGTTTCTGTTTGAAATGTCTGCACTTCCCTACCCTTACTATCACTAGCCATGAGAAAAGAAATATACCCACTGCCTTGTTTGATAATTAATTCCAATCAACACTTCCATTGTCCAGTGTCTTATTTCCAACTTGAAGGAAATGGTAGAGCTTAATCAAACATGGTAGAAAAATATACAGTCTATAGTCTATTCAACCTAGCCCTTCAATGCACCGCAACCAAGAGTACATGAGGAAATAGCACTCAGAGAAGATAACAGAGGCTCTGTTACTGACATAGTCTCAGATATCCACTAGAGTTTTCCATCCCATCCTTTAAATAATGAAGAGCTACTGGGGGTTGAAGCCAAATGCTTCTGCTTCCAGCTGTAAGGTTGTGGGCAACAGAACAAAGCCCTTTGAGAATTGTGCAAAAAGTGTGATTTCTGATGTTCAAGTTATGGTGCTTAAAAATAGGCTTCTGTGATTGTCATATTATCCTTAAATGAGATTTTAAAAAGGATTCTATGAAAAACAAATGGCCAATAAAAATGTATGTGTGCAAGTTGGTTAATAGTAAGTGAAAAATAAAGCAAAAACTATTGGTTTGATCAGCAATTTGTTAATAATAAATGAAAAATAAAGCAAAAACTATTGGTTCGATCAGCAATTTAGCAATACATTTAAGAAAACGATCATTGTTCATTATTAATGTGCATGTGTTGAAATGGGCAGTCAGGTTCTGCTGATGGGGTGAAAATCAACACAAACTTCCCAGTGGTAAATTTGGCTGTCTGTATCAAGAGTTTGGGTTTTTTGAAAAGTCGTGTGTGTGTGTTTTTTTCAAGGAATTTGTCTCCACACATACACACAAATACGTAAAAGTATGAACAAGTACATTATGATGTTGTTTCAATATCAAAGAACAAAAAGAAAGAAAAAATTAAAATGCCAAATAGGAGACAAATGGGGAGTAAATTAAGGCTTAGTAACACACTAGAGTACCACACAAGCCTTTTACATGATACAAAGTGATATTAATATCACTCCAGTACTTATATTAGAGAAAATTAAAAACACTCAAGTGTTCAATAGTAAGCTGTTTGATAAATGACGTATGGTATACCCATAAGATGAAGTATGGAGAAAAGCTATGATATGATATTAAGTGAACAAAGTAGGATTCAGTTGTTATCCCACTACATGTATACAGAAAACAAAACTAAGGAATTACCCTACCATTTTAATAGTGGTTAGCTCCCACATATAGAACTACATAACTTTTTAAACTCATTTTTAATATTTTCTGGATTTTCTTTTTCTTTTTAAGTTTATTTATTTATTTTGAGAGAGATAGTGCACGTGTGCGTGATAGCTCTTGAGCAAGGGACGGGCAGAGAGAGAGGGAAAGAGGACCCCCAGCAGGCTCTGTGTCAGCACCAAGCCTGACTTGGGGCTTGATCCCACGGCCCTGGGATCATGACCTGAGACAAAATCAAGAGCTGGACGCTCACCCAACTGAACCACCCAGGCGTCCCTGGCTTTTCTATATAGATTTTTTTTTTTGCGTATGTATTAGCTTAATAATAAACATATTAAAATTGAAATGCTGTTTTGCTGTTCTAAGGAGAGGGGGTCCTCTTTGATAGCACTACTGACGATATCTCACAGAAAGTATCAAAGACTATCTCCCAGCCCTCTGACTGAATGTGGAGTTCTGAGGTGTTTTCATTCCTGCTTCCCTTACTCCATTTCCTCAGAACCATAGTGCCTTAGTGTCCAGATGCAACCCAATGTTGTACCCCTCACCCACGTTTTTGTCCTTATGTACTTTATGTTCATAACAGTGGCTATTTAAGTACTTACTGAATATCAATTACTTCTTTTACAGGCACCATCTCATACACTTTTTTTTTTTTTAACTGAAAAAGTTGTGGTTTATTTACATTCTGGAGAGAATTGAATGCATTAAGTTCCTTAGAAGTTTTATCAGAACACCAGTACTTCTCTTACAATGCTATTTGGGTAAATCTTTCTGCTTCGCTTTTAGAGAGGCAGATTATACAACAAAATTATTTTATTGAATTCAACTCGAAAGCAGAAGGAACGTAACTTCTTGACTGAAAGTCAGTACTATTAAAGGCTCCTCCTGCAGATTACTTTTTCATTTCAAAAAATGTCACAACTTAAATTAATTAGATGCTTTGATAATAGGCTGTCTTCATCCATAATGAAAGGCTTAATTGTCTATCCTTTGTCGCTATTCAATTTTACATATTTTAGTCATGTTGAAAGATCCAGAAGACCACGTTTTTCTACTCTTATGTGAAGTTGTATGTATGTATGTATTTGTTTATTTATTTTTTCACATTTTGGTGTTGGCAATTTCTTTTTTTAATCCTTTTAATTTTAATTTTTTTAAATTTACATCCAAATTAGTTAGCATATAATGCAGCAATTATTTCAGGAGTAGATTCCTTAAAGCCCCTTACCCATTTAGCCCATCCCCCCTCCCACAACCCCTCCAGTAAGCCTCCATTTGTTCTCCATATTTATGAGTCTCTTCTGTTTTGTCCCCCTCCCTGTTTTTATATTATTTTTGTTTCCCTTCCCTTATGTTCGTCTGTTTGGTCTCTTAAAGTCCTCATATGAGTGAAGTCATATGATTTTTGTTTTTCTCTGACTGACTAATTTCACTTAGCATAATACCCTCCAGTTCCATCCACGTAGTTGCAAATGGCCAGATTTCATTCTTTTTGATTGCCAAGTAATACTCCATTGTATATGTATATACCACATCTTCTTTATCCATTCATCCATCAATGGACATTTGGGCTCTTTCCATACTCTGCGTATTGTTGATAGTGCTGCTATAAACATGGGGGGTGCATGTGTCCCTTCGAAACAGCACACCTGTATCCCGTGGATAAATGCCTAGGAGTGAAATTGCTGGGTCATAGGGTAGTTCTATTTTTAGTGTTTTGAGGAACCTCCATACTGTTTTCTAGAGTGGCTGCACCAGCTTGCATTCCCATCATACACTTTTCACAGTAACACTATGAGATAGCTATTTCTCCAGGGGAAAAACTAGAGCTCCAAAGAGTTAAATAATTTCCCCAAGGTCATACAAATAGAGGGTGACAGGACCAGATTTGAAATCCAGCTGTTTTGACTTCAGAAACAACATGCCATTGTGGGAGGGGGGGATGGGCTGAATGCGTAAGGGGCATTAAGGAATCTACCCCTGAAATCATTGTTGCACCATATGCTAACTAACTTGGATGTAAATAAAAAAAGAAAGAAAGAAACAAACAACAGGGTGCTATCAGTGATCTGGTCTGTCCCCACGATTGACCTCAGCTTAAGCTTCTTACAGACCCTCCACCCTCACCTCCCTGACCCCCACTCCAGCCTTACGTTTATCTACAATTTGACTGGAGATGCCAATCTTGTACTTAGTAATTACCAGTTCCCTTTTGAGGCCAAACTTTTATGCTGAGTTTTTCTCTGCTCCTGCTTTTCATTTACCCCAACTCGTCCTCCACGCCGCCTCTACCATACCTGAGCAGCCAGCTGACAGATTATTATTCTTTCTGGGTTCCCTGCGTTAGCCTTTTGGGAACCACCTTTCTCATCTATCTTTCCTACCATTTACTTTCCTTTGACTATTTCTTCTTAAAACATTTTTTTTGCACCTAACAGGATGCTATGCATACAATACATGTTCCTTAAATGCCTCTTCAATTAAATTCAATTTTCTTTCCCTAACAATTGTCAGTGCATTATTTTCCTGTCTTTCAGAGTTGTTCTTTCCCTATGGCCTTCCTAACCACCATTCCTTCCCAGCAATTTGCTCTCCATTCTCACATTTTCATCCCCGCATCTTCACCAAAATTACCTTTCTTTTCATCTCCAATGGTTTCCTGATTATCAAATAATTGAAACCTTTATTTGGTGTGTTCTCATACTTTTTGATTTTTTTGTTACATTTAACAGCACTTCTATTTTTCTGCTTTACCTTAGCCTAAGATTTGAGATACTATTATTTTCTCCTTTCCTTCTACCATTATCTTCCTCTCTTTCTCCTTCACTAACATTTCCCCTGTTCTTTCGTTATGGGCTATCTCTAAAACTTGGGCGTCACTTTCCTCCCTTTTATTTTATATACCTTTAGAATAAAGTAATTTCAACACCCTGCCATTCTCCAATAATCTCGTCGTAGCAATAATGAGTGCTGTTAAGTCTAGGATTGCTTCCATTTAATAAGAGGTTAGCAAAAGCAAAGAGGATGTCTGCTGTGAAACCATAGCTTAGCAGACATGTTCCATGAGGCTGTATTTGCAGACTTGCAGATCTTGTTGGGTAGATTAGTGATTCTTGTTCCTTCTTCCCACTTTGGTGGATGCCGTTTGCTGAAACCTTCACTATTTCCTTGATCTCTCCTTCTTGGCTAGAGTTCTCCATCTGCCTGCTACTGGGTAGACCTCTCCAGTGTTTCTTATACATGGGCAGTTCTCAATGCTCCTGATTGTCATGATCACCTAACTAAATAAACGGCTTTCATATATAAAGGTCTAGCAGTCATTTCTTACTTTTCTCCAGACTTATACCACCAACCCCTTATAAGAAGTTTCACTTGATTATTGACACTTGAAGCTTTACATATCGGGGGTGGGGGGACATTTTTAGAGGTGAGGATTTGTCCCTGCCGAGGAAAGAAATCTCTGGGGACAGAGGATCCTGGAATTCCCATTGCATATCTTGCAACCTGCTCTGAGATGTGGTCTTGCCAGGAGAGCCTGCCCTCCTCAGACCACAGGGCTGGACACCCCGCCTCCATCTTTCCGAGCACCAGGGTGAAAAACCACAAAGGAAAGGAAGAAAATTTATATACACATAATATAAAATCACTGGGTGATTAAAAAAAATAACTTCTGCATAGATAAAACTCCTAAAGTTACTGTGTCTAAAGGGTTTGGTTGTGTTCTTTTGTGTTTCGGAGAATGTTGTCAATCTACAATTTTTGTTGCTGATTTAGAGTCAATCTCCAGTGTTGTGCTAAAAATTTTAAATTAGGGGTGCTGGGTGGCTCAGTTGGTTATGTGTCAGACACTTGATTTTTGCTCAGGTCATGATCTCATGGTTCGTGTGTTCAAGCCCTGCATCGGTTCTGTGCCAATAGCACGCAGAGCCTGTATGGGATTCTTTCTCTCCCTCTCTCTCTGCCCCTCTCCCATTTATGCGTGTGTGTGTGTGTGTGTGTGTGTGCATGCTCTCTCTCTCTATCTCAAAATAAATAAACTTAAAAAATTTTTATTGTTTATTTATTTTTGAGAGAGACAGACAGAGTGCAAGCAGGGGAGGATCAGAGAAAGAGGGAGACACAGAATCTGAGGCAGGCTCCAGGCTCTGAACTGTCAGCACAGAACCCCACTTGGGGCTCAAACCCAGGAACTGTGAGATCATGACCTGAGCTGAAGTGGGTTGCTTATCCGACTGAGCCAGCCAGGTGCCCCCAAATAAATAAACTTTAAAAAAATAAAAAAAATGTGAATTAAATGTAAGCATTAAGGGGGCAGGTCCTGCTATTTTGGTTGACACTCGGTGGGTATTTGGGAGCAGGGAAGGAGGGAAATTAGTTGGACTTTTGTTTTCTAAACATTCTCCACTATTGGTTTTGGAAAGAGCAAGGACATCTTTCCTCTGACACATGGGAATGGGAGAGATCTGCGTAATAAAATTTTTAAAAGACAAAAAAAGAAATAGCCTCAGATGGGAAATATTTTGATTTGCGTTTTGGGTTTGTTTGTTTTTCTCTTCAATAAAAAGCCTTTGAAAACTAAAAAGAAAAAAAAAGCCACCCTGTCAACATTTCCACTGGTCACTAGCGTTACTATCAGCCTGGCGTACTTGGTATAAAATGTTGGCATCTATCTTTTGATTCATTCTTCATTCACAGTCTGACTGGCTCGTCTTTCCAGGGTCTTGGGAATCTTCTAGCGCTGGATATTTCTGATTTCCATCATCTTTTCTGTACTGCCCCACTCCCCTTGTTTCCGATACACTTTTTCCATTTCCTTTGATGCTGGATGCTTCAAATAATTTCCCTCAACCACAGTTTTCGTCATGCCGTTTCCCTTTTCAAAGTTCTACAGTGGCATTTGGTATGCCTAATCACAACAGATAAAAAACCCTCCAGCTAAATCAAGACTGCTCATTCACTTCCCCTTTTACATGCTTCCCCAAGCTCATTTTGTACTATTTATTTCCTGTTTCGGTTCTCCTGCTCCATCCCAAGCTATCTACTTTCCTCGTCTTGTACTGCTACCCAAATATTGCTTAAGAAAAGATCCAACACATTAATTATCTCTGCCTGAGCAATCATTGTGGGGAATGCTGGAGTCAGCAGCCCTAGATCTATGCCATTCACTAAGGTGATCTTGGTTGAAGCTACTCCTTTAAGCTAAGATCAGTAGTACCAGTCCTGGATTTGTTCTGAGAACCCCCTGAGGTAATGCATGAGCAAGTGTTTTCTAAACTGCTGGATAATGTGCAAGGAACAGGAGAGCTCAGTGACATGGACAGCTAAATATCCAGAAAGCTGCCGTGGTCTCCCTTTGATGTGATCTGATTTTGACTGGAGAAGCATATATCAAATAATTTTCTAATCTAAAAATGAAAAAAAAAACAACTCTTGAATAAAAACATCTGACTTGCAGATGTCACTGTGCTCGGTCCCTGACTTTGACTTGGGAATCTGTTCTCTGCTCAGCATCTTGGTTCATCATGACAAGTAAATCTTGGCTTCTTAAAAGTTGGCAAGCAAAACTCTTGTCTCAGAGGATATTTAAATCTTTCTTGGCTCATGATTGTTTCCTCTCGGGTGTTGAAACGAAATGATGCCTTCCAGCTTTTCTGAAATAGAGCTGCAAGAGAGACTCGTGATGCTCTCATTTTGACAAAATGGTCTTCATAAATCACAGATGTAATGGGCTGTGGTCATACTTAAGAGCTCTTCAAGATCTCTCAGATCTCCTGCTTTAGGTTTAGATTTTAACCACTTGGGTTATTTTTCTATCTTTCTCTTTCTTTTCTTTCTCAGTGCTAATTAACTGAGGATATTTCCCTGATTTTTTTTTCCCTCTGTTATTTTCCTAGTGCTTGCATTTTTTCCTGGTGGTTTTGACAGACCATCTGTCAAAATTTTGCTGGTTTCACAGCAGCTTCATACTGTTTTTTCACTCTCTCTCTTTTTAAAATTTCACAAATATACACAAATAAATTCTCATTGCAAATGGTTGGAGCAATACATAAGTCCATAGAGTAACATATTGTGGCTTCTACTCACCCCACTCCCATTCCTAATTCCCTCCCTAGAGGCAACCACCACTGTTACAGTTTGATGGATATCTGTATTAGTCATGGTTCTCCAGAGAAACAGAGCCGAGAAGATACATGTAGACGTAGATGTAGACATAAGAGATTTATTACAGGAACTGGTTCACACGGTTACTGAGGCCAAGATGTCCCACAGTCTGCCATCTGCAAGCTAAAGAACCAAACAAACCAGTGGTATTTAGTCCAAGTCTAAAGGCCTGAAGATGGGGAGTGAAGAGCAATGGCGTAAGTCCTAGTCTGAGTCCAAAAGCCCAAGAACGAGAACCACCGATATCTGAGTGCAGGAGAAGACGGATGTCTCAGCCCAAGCAGAGAGGCCATATTTACCCCTCCTCTACCTTTGTGTTTCAGTCACATCCTCACAGAATGGATGATGCCCACCCACACTGGTGAGGGTGGTCTGTTTTCCTCAGTCTACTGATTCAAATGCTCATCTCTTCCAGAGATGCTCTCACAGACACACCCAAAAATAATGTTTTACCAGCTATCTGGATATGTCTTAGCCCCGTCCAGCTGACACATAAAATTAACGATCACAGTATCCTTCACTTGTCTCTCTATACATGCACATCATAAACACACGTATCTTTTGCATAATGGATCCAGGATGCACTTAAAAAAATTAATCATCTTAAAGAAATTTTCTTGTCACTACACATGTGTCTACCTCATTCTTTTAATAGTTGCACAGTGTTCTATCTGTGTATAGGTCATTATTCCTTTTTTACTCATCTGTTATTGAATATTCTACAACACAGAAAACTGTTCCAATACATACACCTGAACCTACGTACATTTAACCATATATTTGTGGAATAAATCCCTAGAAGTGGGAGTGCTGAGGTAGATGGATCCATAAGAATGAAAACTAGATGAGGGAAGAGATTTTTTAAAATACATATTTTGTTCAACAATGAACAGTAACAGTCTAAATTACAGTGTAGCATATAGTAAGGAGTCAAAGAATATTTGTTGAATTGGATTGAAATAGTGTCTGCATTTTTAATATGAGAGTCATTGTATTAAGGGATTGGGGAGAAAGTTATGTTTACTTTCATAAATGATGAAAAAAATTCAGTAAAATGTAATGCACATTTCTGATTTCAAAGCAAGAAGTAAAACAAACCTTAATACACTGGGAATAAGAGAAGACTTTTTAGTTTGATAAAAAGAGTATATCAGAAAGCCATAACCAACACCATATTTCATGATAAAATAGTAGAAGTATTCGTTGGGCACACGGGTGGCTCAGTTGGTTAAGCATCCTACTTCAGCTCAGGTCATGATCTCACAGTTTGTGAGTTCCGGCTCTGTGTTGACAGCTCAGATCCTGGAGCCTGCATCAGATTCTGTGTCTCCTTCTCTCTCTGCTCCTCCCCCACTCATGCGCACACACGCTCTCACTCTCTCTCTCTCTCTCTCTCTCTCAAAAAATAAACATTAAAAAAAATAGTAGAAGTATTTTTGTTAAGGTCAGGAACCAAAGTGGACCCTGGTAATCACTATTCAACATTTTACTGGGTATTCTAGGCAATTTATTATTTTTTTTTAATATATGAAATTTATTGTCAAATTGGTTTCCATACTACACCCAGTGCTCATCCCAAAAGATGCCCTCTTCAATACCCATCACCCACCCTCCCCTCCCTCCCATCCCCCATCAGCCCTCAGTTTGTTCTCAGTTTTTAAGAGTCTCTTATGCTTTGGCTCTCTCCCACTCTAACCTCTTTTTTTTTTTCCCTTCCCCTCCCTCATGGGTTTCTGTTAAGTTTCTCAGGATCCACATACGAGTGAAAACATATGGTATCTGTCTTTCACTGTATGGCTTATTTGATTTAGCATAACACTCTCCAGTTCCATCCACGTTACTACAAAGGGCCATATTTCATTCTTTCTCATTGCCACATAGTACTCCATTGTGTATATAAACCACAATTTCTTTATCCATTTATCAGTTGATGGACATTTAGGCTCTTTCCATAATTTGGCTATTGTTGAGAGTGCTGCTATAAACATTGGGGTACAAGTGCCCCTATGCAGCAGTACTCCTGTATCCCTTGGGTAAATTCCTAGCAGTGCTACTGCTGGGTCATAGGGTAGGTCTATTTTTAATTTTTTGAGGAACCTCCACACTGTTTTCCAGAGTGGCTGCACCAGTTTGCATTCCCACCAACAGTCCAAGAGGGTTCTCTAGGCAATTCAATAAGGCAAGAAGAAAAGGTTGGGTAGAATTACTAGAAAGGAAGAGACAAATCTGTTGTTATTTGTCAGTAAGATGATTATCTCCGCAGAGAATTCAAGACAAATCAACTTTAAAATAATTAGAACCAATTAGATTGTTTAGTAAGGTCATCAGAGACAAGATACAAATTTTAAAAATCAACATTTTTGTTATGTACCATTAATAGTCAATTGAAAATGTAAGACTGAAAAGGACCTAAGATGTCTCTAATGACTTTTTCCTCTACTCGATTCCTGGCAACCGCTTCCCACAGTCACAACCAAGATACCAACCTCAAAAAATATGTCCACTGCTGAAACTTTGTTTTCAAACACTCATTCTTCAACTATCACTCCCTATTCTTTCAGCTCAGTTGCTCTAGTAACCTCTACTCCTCAACCTCTTATTAGCATCTAGTCTCTTGACCATAATGCAGTGTCAGGACTCTCTCAACCTCCCTCTCTCTTTGGTGGTTTAGATTCTATGGTCTAACATTTTAATAGCTCACTTGTAGATAGATAATCTCACCTCATTTTCCCCTCTCCCCACCCTTGGCATTTGGCTGGGGTCAGGATGGGGTGTGTCAGAAAATTCTGATTCAAAGTTTTCTTTTGCCACCTTGGATGTTTTTGAATCACACAATCCAGGTAAACACTTCTACTTTAAATTCATGGTCACAGACCTCATGGATACTTGGTTCTGCCTATCAATCCCTTGGTGTTCCCAATTGGCCGGTTTTCCTGCTCCTCAAGATAATGATGTTACATCTCCTATTCTAGGTTTAAACTTTCTGCACTCCTGATATACTCATTCTTGAGATGATGCTCTTCCCTAATATTTCATTGTGAAACAAAATTCATTGAGAAAACAGAAATCATCAGACTTCAGGCTCTTCATCTTTGTGACAGAAAAACTACAAACCTGCCTATTTGGACTCACATTTATTTTTCTTCCATCTGGTTACAAAGGAGTAAAACTCCTTCTATCATCAAAAAAATAATTGACATGTATGGTACAATAAAACCATTAACAAAAGAAGTTAATGTTCCTTAGTTATGAGATTTCTCTATCTATGCTTCCAATTGAAAGGGAAACCATCTCTTCCTTTCTTTTTTATATTTTTAAAAAATCTTTAATATCAGTGGATTATTTGAAGTATGTATTTCCTTTTTTAAAAATTGGAATAAGAATATTCATATTCCTTTATGTTTTTCTTTCATATATATTCATATATTTTTTACGAATGTTCTTATCTTTCTTTATTAGATGCTCACAAGACTGGCCCACTAGCACTGTCCTTCTGATGTGATAAAGAATACATACATCTGCTGGACTTCAAGCTGTATTACAAAGCTATAATCATCAAGACAGTATGGTACTGGCACAAGAACAGACACTCAGATCAATGGAACAGAATACAGAACCCAGAAATGGGCCCACAAATATGTGGCCAACTAATCTTTCTCACTCCATACACAAAAATAAACTCAAAATGGATGAAAGACCTCAATGTTAGACAGGAAGCCATCAAAATCCTAGGGGAGAAAGCAGGCAAAAACCTCTTTGACCTTGGCCGCAGCAACTTCTTACTCAATATGTCTCTGGAGGCCAGGGAAACAAAAGCAAAAATGAACCATTGGGACATCATCCAAATTAAAAGCTTCTGTACAGCGAAGGAAACAATCAGCAAAACTAAAAGGCAACTGACAGATGGGAAAAGATATTTGCAAATGACATATCAGATAAAGGATTAGTATCCAAAATCTATAAAGAACTTCTCAAACTCAACACCCAAAAAACAAATAATCCAGTGAAGAAATGTGCAAAAGACATGAATAGACACTTCTCCAAAGAAGACATCCGGATGGTCAACCGACACATGAAAAAATGCTCAACATCTCTCATCATCAGGGAAATACAAATCAAAACCACAATGAGATGCCACCTCACTCCTGTCAGAATGGCTCACATTAACAACTCAGGCAACAACAGATGTTGGCGAGGATGCAGAGAAAGAGGATCTCTTTTGCATTGTTGGTGGGAATGCAAGCTGATGCAGCCACTCTGGAAAACAGTATGGAGGTTCCTCAAAAAATTAAAAATAGAACTACCCAATGACCTAGCAATTGCAGTACTAGGCATTTATCCAAGGGATACAGGTGTGCTGTTTCGAAGGGACACACGCACCCCCATGTTTATAGCAGCACTATCAACAATAGGCAAAGTATGGAAAGAGCCCAGATGTCCACTGATGGATGAATGGATAAAGAAGACATGGTATATATATACAATGGAGTATTCCTCGGCAATCAAAAAGAATGAAATCTGGCCATTTGCAACTACATGGATGGAACTAGAGGGTATTATGCTAAGTGAACTTAGTCAGAGAAAGACAAATATCATACGACTTCACTCATATGAGGATGTTGAGATACAAAACAGATGAACACAAGGGAAGGGAAGCAAAAATAATATAAAAACAGGGAGGGAGACAAAACCATAAGAGACTCTTAAATATGGAGAACAAACAGAGGGTTACTGGAGGGGTTGTGGGAGGGGGGATGGGCTGAATGAGTAAGGGGCATTAAGGAATCTACTCCTGAAATCATTGTTGCACTATATGCTAACTAACTTGGATGTAAATTAAAAAAAGAAATTAAAATTAAAAAAATAAAGAATACATACATCTATCTGACCCACATTGTTGTAGGAAACAGGGGTAAGGGCTCCCAGGGCTGTACCAAGTGTCCACTGAAGACATCTCCATTCACCACAAAGGATGTTTCCCTGACTCTAACATCTCTGCTGTAGCATCCAGTCAGGTCTCCATGACTTGCCCAGACTTCTTCATTCCACCATCAGTTGACCCTTTTTTCTTGCTACTCTGGACTCCTTCATGACGTAGGTCAACTGCCCCATGTCTAACTCCCCCAGACAGCCTCTGGAATTCTGCCTCACATCTTTGGCATGCTGCTGCCCTCAGGGGCATGTTTAGGAGTTGGGGGAGAGGGGGAATAACACCATATTACCAAAGCAAACAGCAGAAGCAGATTAGCAAATAACACTTGAACATACACCTAACAGCCTCACAGGATACATGCAGTCTCCCCAGATGACACATAATCTTCATAGAGAGCAAACACTGTATGGAATGATTTTGTACACCAGGCACAAGGGCTACAAAGTGAACGGTGTTTATAGCCATCATGTTCTACACACCATAGGAAGCTAGTGGCTGAAAGCTGAAACCGGATCTCTATCCTGGCTCTTCCGTGCCTTTGAATGGTGTCACCACTGTGTTGGCCTGTTCTTGGCATTAGTTCGTTTTTCAAAAGGGACGATAAGAAGGCAGAAAGAGTAGAATGGGAGATTGGGCTGGGGTGGGGGATTAATATATGGATGACAACCTGTAAAATAAAAATAATACAAAAATGCAAAAACCAGATTTAGTACCGTAATATCATAAGAGAAGGTGGCTTGAGGTACTACATGCTAACACAGACAACATGATATACAGCCCCGGGGTGGGGAGGGCGCGGGGGGATTCAGCGAGGAGTGGGGCAGGGGTCCTCCGTTTAGGCTGAGAGTCTTTGAATGGACTGCTGAATGGACTGGATCTGCTGCTTCAGCTGTGAGCCTTCTTTGCTGGCGACAGACCAGGCGATGACAGGCCTGGAGACCCTGCAGGCCCGCCCCAGGGCCTGCTTGGGGTGCACAAACACTCAGGGGTAGGGCACATTCTTATCCAAACAGGGGGGAAGGTGCAGGATGATCTCCAGCGGCTCAGCGTCTGCAACCATCACGATGAACTCAGAGACGCCTCTGATGAGGGTTTTGGCGGCTCCCTTAGCTCCTTTCGGATGCTGCCTGTAGTTACATGACTGCTGAACAAGGTCCAGTAGTTCCTTGGTGAGGTGGGCGTCAGGGGCCTTCTGATTTACATCAGCCTCAGTCCTGTCTGCCACTCCGTGGTCCCCTCCCCGGGAGCGCAGCTGACGCCAGAGGGGGAGCGCAAACCGGAGGAGTGGAAATTGAAGTATTTATTTCCGTGGTGACTAGACAATTATTGTAAAGTACAGGAGTGGTGTATAGGCATGGGGTGTTTTAATCCATTGAGAACCTGGATATGCTGCACTAAAACTTCTTATCGTTATAATTTAATGGGTGAAAAAAATTCTTGAACTACAGGAGTCTGTAGATGGGCCAAGTGTCTGGGAATTACATAATGCCATTAGGGGAATATCTAAAAGTTATTTGAATATGGAAATATGATATAGTTCAATTGGGCTTTTGTCTTTTATGAAATGGTTCTTATGGGAATATAGCAGAATCAACAAGAAATACAGCAGAAGTTGTTCAGAGTAAACTTTCCAGGAAGAGAATTCTCTATTCTACGTAACTTAATTTTCTAATGATTCTAGCTATAATTTAGTTTTGTTTCCAGATTATCTTTTGCCTGGTTTGGATCACTGGGGTTGAACAACACTGAGACAATAGATCTGCATCCAAGGACTTTTGAAATTGGAATTCAGCCCTAAGACAGCCTTAGAAATAAAGGAATATGTGGGGCATCTGGGCGGCTCAGTCAGTTGAGCCTCCGACTCTTGATTTTGGCTCAGGTCATGATCTCATAGTTCCTGAGATCAAGCCCCATTTTGGGCTTCTTGCTGAGAGCTCTGAGCCTGCTTGGGGTACTCTCTCTCTCCTGTCTCTGCCCTTTCTCCTGATTGTGCTCTCTCACTCTCTCTCAAAATAAATAAATATTTAAAAGAAAAGAAATGAAGGAATACTCAAACAAACAAGGACATGACAGTGCAAGAGGAAAAAAAACATAATGGAAAAATCAGGTCAAAAGAAGAAGGCTAGAGAAGCATTGTTGAAAAACAAACTAATTTGGAGAACCAATAATTTGCCCATTGGATATTATTATCTTTGACTAAGTGTCCACCGATTTAGCCTATGAGGCTGAGTTGGATCTGTGGATGTGTTCCTGAGGAAGCGTGGGTTTCTTTCAGTTTTAAAGATACTTGCTCGGTGTTTCTGGTGATATTGAGAAGGGGGTAGAGAGAGCTCCGTGGACTTGCATACGTTGGAGGCAATTCCAGACACCGGGGTTGAGCATCCAAAGATGAAATTCAAAGAATTCTAAGAACTTGACATTTTAGGGGCAACACAATAATTAAGATGCATAGTATGACAACCTGTACTGTGGCATGTTAATGTAAACCAGAGCTCCATTAACTAAAGTGGAAAAATCAGCTGTCCTAGCAGAACAATACAAGAGGGACTCAATTTAACTGGAGGTAAATCGGAAACATCAACATGAATTCATTGTTGTTGTTAAGGGATTATTGCTGTTACAGTATGTTAGGGACTGTCTTCTCTGATGTCATCTGCCTCCTTCCCGCAGTCCTGTGAAGCAATCTAAAATACATTTCAGTGCCCGATTTTGTCTTTTTTATCCTCCAGTATTGTTTTCCATTAAAAAGAAGCAGAGCTTTTCAAAATAGCTGATCCAGTGTCTTGGGGCAGGAAAAAAAATCAAGGTGAGCCTGGAACTTTTTTTCCCCAGAAAACAGACAGTTTCAGAGGAATCTGGATGTTAAATAGGTAAAGAGGCCAGCCTGAAAAGAGGACTTTTAGTGACAGCTTGAGGAGCAAGGAGGGAAGCAGCAATTGCCACCACTTACCATGTGTCTTAATTACCATATTGTTCCCTAAGATTTTGAATTCTTACATTTATTTTATTTTATTTTTTGATCTTCAGCCCAGGCATGCTGGAATTGCCTCCAAGACATGCAGGTCCAGAAGAGCCTTCCTCAGGAAAAACAAAAACCCACAAATCCAACTGCCAGCATGAGTAGAATCAATAGGCACTTAATTAAAGATAATAATGTGAGATAAGCAAGTTAGTGTTCCCAGAGGTTTTACTTTAAGTTTTTTTGATGTTTATTTATTTGTGTGTGTGTGTGTGTGTGTGCGTGCGTGTGTGTGTGTGTGAGAGAGAGAGAGAGAGAGAGAGAGGAGAGGGAGACACAGAATCAGAAGCAGGTTCCAGGCTCTGGGCTAACAGCACAGAACCCAACACAGGCCTCGAACTGTGAGACCGTGACCTGAGCGGAAGTCAGATGCTCAACTGAATAAGCCCACCAGAAGTTTTATTTTAAAACAGTGCTTCTCTAGCCTTTTCCTTTGGAAGTGATTTGTCCTGATAAATATGCTGCTATTTGCCTATTCATCTATTTTGAGGCAGGTTTAGGACTGAATTCCAATTCCATAAGCCAAATTTGGTAAAAGAACCTTGACTGTTTATAGTTAAAAAGCTCAAGGTAACACAAAGCATGCTAAAAGATCATTGTAGTACAGTCATATAGGCAATATTATGTATAAAAAATACTGAGGGGGGCGCCTGGGTGGCGCAGTCGGTTAAGCGTCCGACTTCAGCCAGGTCACGATCTCGCGGTTCGTGAGTTCGAGCCCCGCGTCAGGCTCTGGGCTGATGGCTCAGAGCCTGGAGCCTGTTTCTGATTCTGTGTCTCCCTCTCTCTCTGCCCCTCCCCCGTTCATGCTCTATCTCTCTCTGTCCCAAAAATAGATAAACGTTGAAAAAAAAAATTAAAAAAAAATACTGAGGATTGAGCAATTCAGATTATGTGAGTTTTTTTAACTTTCAGGTTAAAATTACAAATGCAAGCTTCTTTCTTTAAGGGGATAAAAATGTATAAAGCTATGCATAAAAAAAGAGAGAATATACTATAGAAAGAGGGACAAGGCTAAATTGATGGAACTGAACAGAAAACTAACCAACACTATTTTTTTTAAGTTAAAATCTTATTTATTGATAATCCAAAGGTTGACCTTGACCCTAGTAATACCAAACTTCGAGTAGCTCTTGATCAGACAAGCAAGACACTATTAAAGTGAGAAAAATGTACTGGAGAATGGAGAAGTACATCTAAATAAAAGATAAGGAGAGGGAAAGTTAAGCATAATGTAAATCCAAAATAGATCCTTTTTTTTTTTTTACAAGAACATGAAATTTAACAATTATGTCAGATAAATAAATTTAGGAATTGGTGATAAAATGAGAAGTTACATGATAGGGGTAGCACGACAGTAAAATATATACGTATAAATAGTTTTTTAGAAATAAAGATAGTTAACTATTACAGGAAAACAGGGAGAAAACAAAAATAAAACCAGGATCACTGTAGAGAAGCAACTCTGACCCAATAGAAGTTTGGTGCATTTTCTAGGCCCACCTAGAACTGCCTTCCTGGGGTCTTTTGGGAGCTGATCTGGGACAGCCTTTTGGCCCAACTGCAGGGTGGACCTGATGTGGGGCGCAGGGGAGGGAAGCCAGCATTACTTTGTCAGGATTAGAGGTAAAAACTAAAGACAAGAGAATATCTAGTCTTGACAAGGATGGGGGAAATGATCTACATCCTAGTGTTTCTCAGCAAGGCTGCTTCTGTGTGAACATGACAAAATCAGAAACACAAAAATGTTTCAGTCTGGCTCAGGTGTATGGTTGGCCCTTGAACAATACAGATTTGAACTGCACGGGTCCGTATCCATACAGATTGGTTTTGATACAGTCCGGTACTGTAAGTGTATTTTCTCTTCCTTATGATTTTCTTCATAACATTTTCTTTTCTTTAGCTTATTTTATTGTAAGAATACAGTTTTTAATACATGTAACATATAGGGGCACCTGAGTGGCTCGGTCAATGGAGCATCTGACTTCGGCTCAGGTAATGATTTCACTGTTTGTGAGTTTCAGCCCCACATCGGGTTCGCTGCTGTCAGTGCGCAGAGCCCCCTTTAGATCCTTTGTCCTTCTCTCTCTGCCCCTCCTATCCTTGTGCTCTCTCAGAAATAAATAAAATATTTAAAAAATACATATAATGTACAAAATATTTGTTCATCGACTGTTGATGTTATTAGTAAGCCTTCTGGTCAACAATAGGCTACTAGTTGCTAAATTTTAGGGGAGTCAAATTTATACTAAGATTGGGGCACCTGGGTGGTTCAGTTGGTTGGGTGGTCGACTTTGGCTCAGGTCTTGATCTGTTGTCTTTGAGTTCGAGCCCCGCATCAGGCTCCGTGCTGACAGCTTGGAGCCTGGAGCCTGCTTCAAATTCTGTGTATCCCTCTCTCTCTGCCCCCTTCCCCATTCGCACTCTGTGTCTCTCTGAATTTCAAAAATGAATAAATGTTAAAAAATTTAAAAAGTATTATACTGAAATTTTCGACTACTCAGGGGTCGGTGCTTCTAATCCCTGTGTTGATCAAGGTCAACCGTATTGCCATCTCCCTACTACTGAACAGTCACATGAAAATAGTGGACCTGCTGCTCAAATACCATTACAATGATTCTCCAAATATTACCACTCCGTTCAGTGATTCAGTCTTTTCCATGTAGTTTGAACTACATTTTTCACTTTTATAACTAGTATTGCACATATATTATTACGTGAATATTAAATACCCAGGGACGTGCTGAGCAGTCATTTATAAACAATTGGTGAGTAAAGTATGTTCTCAAAACCATTGTAAATTCACAACCATATTGTATTTTAGAAAATATATTTTTTCCTCCAAATTATTTTGAGGCTGTTGGTTTACCTGAACAGTGTCCCAAGCCCTACATTCTGCCTGGGTACACGGGTCTGAGGCACACAACTGAAAGCGCAGGTGAAGGGTGAATTTCGCTGCAATTAGTAGGCTCTGTTCTCAGAGGGAATCCAAGCCAAACGTAATTGCTCCAGTTCTCCGGCTAGATGTCTTGCATAAAAAATAATAACAGAAGGCAATTAAACACATGAACAGACTGAGGAAAATTGTGGTATGTTAACCCTGAAAGAGAACACACCTAAATGCCATCCTCGTGATTGTACTGTTTCATGATATGTCTGCTCTCAAAACGTGTTGCAGATATGTGTCTTGCAGAAAAACTGCTTTAAGTTCATGAAGACACGTAAATCATCTATGTATATATAAATTCCAATGCTACATTCATGAGATCGAAGCACCTTTTCATTCTTCTTCTAATCAGGATTTTTTTCCTTTTGTATCATTCTCGGTTGTGGTTCAAGTAAATGCAACAGAGATTTTGCTGTTTTTACTTATTACATAAACAATTCACCTGGTTTTAAAAGTGAGGCAAATAGGAGCACCTGGGTGGCTCAGTTGGTAGAACATCTAATGCTTGATCTCAGGGTCATGAGTTCAAGCCCCACATTAGGCGTGGAGCCTACTTAAAAAAGAAGGAAAGAAGGAAGGAAGGAAAAGCCATGCAAATAAGAACTGTAGAAGAGAGTCTCATGTTCATGTATACTTTACCAGCCAAGTATGTGAACTCTAGCTTGTTGTATGACAATTAAGAGGTTCAGGACTTTGAAGGCTCAGAGAGGCACAGACCAAGTGTAGGTATGGTTGGAAAACTGGGCGGAAGCCTGACAGAACTATGCTTTCCGATGTATCCACAAATTCTACCTACTTGGCTCCGTACACATTTATTTCTGGAACCACCTAGACTCTCCTCAATTGAAGAACATATTTCCAATCTTTCATCTCTTATGGGGAAGATTGGCAAATAATAATGTGATACATAGCCAAAGAATTATGTGATACATACTTCAGTTTTAAATGTTGTAAACAGGCAAGTCTATCATTTTGTTTTTTGATACAAAACTAAAATATACTTACATTTGCCTACCACTGGTCTATTTCATACGGGTTTCCTTTTATAAAACGGTTTCATTGAATCGATACGTATTGTCAACACACCAATAAAGATCCTAAAACACATATTTTACTTGGATCATTTATAGAGTAATCATGTGCTTCTATGTAACTATCAAGATTGAAATAAATCTAGTCTCAAAAAAATAGAGAATTCTCTGTATGTTTATGCTATTTCTCTTTCCAGACAACATCTAGAGAAATTAAGAGGTAACGATACTAAGGGAGTAATTAAGTGTTCCACATTTGGAAATACAATTTTTTTTCCTTTCAAAATAGAGCTTTCAGAGAGTCTGTTGTTTCAGAGAGGAATAAAGATCACCTAGAATTGGGAGAGCTGATGTGAATAGATTACCTAGAGCTGCTTCATTTGTCAAGTTGTGATTTCTCTCTCTCTTCCCTGGGCTAGTTTCATCTTTACCTTTTCTTTTGGGTAAAAGTAGATTTTCTTCTTCAGTCACTAAAACACTCAGTCATTATTTGGAACTATCAGAGACTTGGTTTATAGAGATAATAATTCAAAAATTTTTGGTGGATGATACTGCCCAAATATATGATCAAAGCCAGGTATTTTCAATGGGCAAATCCTGTTTTTTATGATGTAAATGCTTGGCATTTCTACTTCCCAGATTCCGAGCAAGTAAAAGCATCCTGGGAATGCCTAAACTCAAGTATTTGTAGTTATTAATAATTAGCATACTTACGGTAACCGTCACTCCATTTACAGAGATCTAGGTTTTATTAACCGTTTGCATCACTGTGCAAACCCATCAGCTTGAGCCATCCTGTCTAAGGTAGATCCAGAACCACTGGAAATTGAATTTGGCTCTCCTAAAAGTCTTAAAAAGTACTGTTTTTCTAAGAAGTCTAGGCTACATAATGGTTTTCTTACTCTGATGACTAGATCCACACCTTTTTACCACAACTCATTTAAAGCTGTTTGTTAGAGGTGGTTATAGTTTCTCTGAGGATTTAAAATGAGATTAAACACCTCTGACTCCTTTTAACACAACTGCTTCCTCCTTTTTCTCCCCAAGCTCACCACCACAATCCATTTCATATTTGCTTAACATTTATGATATGCCAAGAACTATAAAAAAAAAAAAAAGACAAAGTTTCTTCCTTTGAGATAGCAACTTCAAGTATCATCTCACTTTTACTGTGAGTGTTTGGGGAGCATTTCTCCCCATCATTTGTATATGTGTTATCAGGAAATAGAGGTGCTGGTACCCTTTTGAGCATGGGACATTTTATGCAAATGTTAGACAAGCCGATTGCTGAATTTGAATCTGGTAAGACATTGGCAAAATGGAATGAGGGAGAGTGACAGGACCATGGAAGAAGGGGCAAATGGGACAAACAACTGATGTCTAAGAGGACCAAAAAGAACAAAATAACCCTCAAGAGCTGGGAGCTGGCCTGGTCCGGTCAACTGGGCCATAGAGTTCATGGCACTCACGGCCAGGCCATGATGGTTTCCTGTTGAGCATAAACAATCTCTTAGAGCACCAACATTGGATGAGGGCACTTTGTCTTGGTAATGAAGTGAAACAAAAGCAAGACCACTGTGGAGTAGGGTCTGAGCTTAACAAAAAACAAGGTCACTATGAAATCATAAAAACAATCAAACATCCTGTCTCCCAGCAGAGTAACTCCTGGTCTGGTTCTTTACCAATGGCATCTCTCACCCCTCTTCGTTTCTCCTGCCTTCTAGATAAAAATGATCAAGGTACCCAATTATAGATACCCAATTACTTCCTGCCAGCATCCAATCCATGGCAGACACCTGCTTGTGTTGAACTCTTCTCCAAAATGTCTAACACGAGCCAAGTTCCCACAGAAAGTTCCTTCTCTTTCCTAATGAGATGCCCTCATAGTTCCTGCATGGTGTGTGGTCTCCGTGGTGTGTGGTCGCAGTGAGACCAGCCAAGAAACCACGTCTGTTTGACTTACAGATGTGTTACTTGTGGTTTTTGGCTGCAGTGCATAAACAAGAGTTAGGCCCAGGTTTAGGACTGCCATATACTTTCTTTTCTTTTCGGCTGTCAGAATCATCTGAGCTTGCTTTTAAAAATGCAGATGCCTGGGTTCAATCCTAGATCACTTGAACCTCTTCAGAGGGCCAGGAGCTGCATTTTAACAAGCTTCTCAGGTGAATGTTACATGCATGTAAGAGTGTATACAGAGCTTGACATGTTTTCCACGTGTGCTGAAGAAATGTCCATTCAAGTAAAGCCAGAGAGAGACTACCTTATATAATTCTGTACCCATTTTGTTGGAAGATAACTTCCAAAACTTGGCCAATTTTAAAAATACATTTTTAAAATGTATGATCGATCCCCGTTGTTCACAGATTGCGTGTCCATGAATTCACCTACTTGCTAAAATTTCTTTGTAATATCCAAATCAATACTCGTGGTACTTTCATGGTCATTTGTGGACTTGTGCAGAGCCTGGAAAAATTTGAATAGCCTGATGCACAGGTTCCCAGCTGAGGTCCAAGGAGGCGCCTCTGCCTTGTTTCAGCTCTCATGCTGGGATGCCAGGAGGATGGAGATGGTAGGGGGCAGGGCAAGAAAGTCCCACCCTGGGGGCAGTTGGAAGGGGTTTGATCCCAATTCTGGCATCTGCTAGGGAGATAGCCTCGGGTAAGTCACTTAGCTCTTCTGAAGCTTGTGTGTGCTGTCTCTCTTTATTATGGAAAGAATAGACATAACACAAAATTTGCCATTTCAACCATTTTTAGATGTACAATTTAGCGGTATTAAGTGCATTCCCAGTATTCTGCAACCACGACCACTATCCATTTCCAGAATTTTTCATCATCCCAAACAGAAACTCTATATCCATCAAACGATAACACACCATTTCCTTCTGGTCCCAGCCCCTGGCAACATCTACTCTACTTTCCGTTTCTAGGAACTTGCCTATTCTAGGAACCTTACATAAGTGGAATTATAAAATAGTTGTCCTTTGTGTCTGGCTTCTTTCACTTAGCATAATATTTTCAAGTTTTAACCACACTGTAGCATGTATCAGAATTTCATGCCTTGTTACAGATGAATAATATTCCATTGGATGTATATACCACGTTGTGTTTATCCATTCCCATGGACATTTGGGTTGTTTCCACCTTTTGCTTACGCTTACTGTAACACTGCTATAAACATTCATGTACAAGTATATGTTTAAGTCCCTATTTCCAACTCTTGGAGGTGTATAAATCCAGAAGCGGAACTGTGGAGTCATATGGTACTTCTGATGAGGGTTGGAAGCAGAAAAATGTTCACTGTTAGCCTGGAAGGCTGACCTATAGCCTGCATAGTTCCGATAAGGATCAAATACGTGCTGGTTGCCACATTTTTTTTTTAAAGAATTTATTTTAAATAATCTCTACACCCACTGTGGGGTTCAAACTCATAACCCCGAGACCAAGAGTCGCATGTTCTACTGACTGAATCTGCCAGGTGCCCCTGCTTGCCACATTCTTAATGGGTCTCATGACGGCTTGTAAATCTTACCGATAGTTAATATCCAACTGAATGATAGCACCAGAGAAATCTTGTGAAAGTAGTTTTGTGAGGAGAAATTCGAGGAAGACATTTATGATCTATTACTTCTTGCATGTCCCGTCCCCTCCCCCCTGAGCACTAAGCAGATAACCGCCAGCTTTCACATGGCTCAAGTGCAGGTCTTTCTATACTGTCCCTGTGCTACTTCAATAAACTTAATAAATTGAGCCATACAATGTCTCAAGAATTCTTTCCTGACCTTTGCACTCCACCACCCTGCAAACTGCTATGTTTAACTTTTTGAGGAACAGCCAACCTGTTTTCCACAGCTGTTGCAACATTTTACATTCCCACATTGCACAAGGGTGCCGATTTCTCCCTATATTTTCACCAATACTTGTTACTTTCCTTAAGAAAAAATAGCCATCCTAATGGGTGCAGAGGGCTCATTTTCTTCTTTGTAACCTGAAAAAAGTAGAATCTTCCAGGATGAATTGCTTTCATCTACTAGGATGAATTGTTTGAAGATTATGGTTGATGTTATATACAGTCTTCCCCCATTTCTCAAAAGTTCATGTTATGCCATTTCACTCTTACAAAAGACCTACATTAGTAACTCTTGTAGCTAACTTGAAAGAAATCCAAAGAGGACTTACACTTTTATAAAAAAGACAAAAAGTGAAAATAGCGGTCAGAGTTTGTTTTGTGGGTCATGCCCCTCATCTCTGCCCCCCAACAGCAAGAGTAACCCTAGTGGGTTTCTTTCCTGGGAACTACCCTCAGCATCTCAACATCAAGCTGCTGTAACTTTGAATCGTTCGTGAACATTTGTGCTTTATCTCAGTTTATTTGTGCGTCTGTTAGCAAGATGTGTCCGAACGTATCAGAAAAGCCTAAAAGAGGTTATTTTGGGGGTCTGGGAATGCTAAAAAGTTTTCTGTATAAATTAATAGTTGCTTTTTTTGCTTTATACCATTTTGGTGTCTGCCACCATTAATACCCCAATGAAAGTAGTTATACATGCCACTTCCTGGACTTGTGTGAGGATATCGTATACACCCATGAGGAAGACTGCTGGGCCACACACTGTACATGTACTTAGTTTAAGTACTGCCAGACTGCTCTTCAGAATGTGCATGAATCTATCTCCCATCCGTGAGTGCATGAGTCCTTCCTTAGTCCTACAACCTCTTCAGATCACCAGCAGGAAAGGAAGCTCAGAATTTCTGTCTTTTAAAGATCAAAAGTTTTTAAATATGATGAGGTTCAAATTATCCTTTTTTTTTTTTTTTAATCGTTTGTGCTTTGACCTTGCCTAACCCAAGATCACAAAGATTTTCTCCTATGTTTTCTTCCAGAAGTTTGGGCTTTTATAGTAATGCAAGTTAACGTTTGTTTATAGTATTTATGGTTCATTTTTTTCTGTATGAAAACCAAATAGTTCCAGTAATGTTTGTTGAAAAGACCATCTTTCTCAATTAATTGGCTTTGATGTCTGTCGGTAACCACTTGACTATATATGTGTGGATCTAAATTTTCGATTCTGTTCCATTAGTCTGTATCCATAAGTCTCTTCTTATTTCAATACCATGCTTTCTTCATTACTGATATATTACAGAAAACCTCAAAGTCAGGTTGTATAAATCTTTTTAAGATTTTCATCTATGTTGTAGTATGTATTAGAATTTCATTTGCTTTCATTGCTGAATAATATTTCATTGTATGACTATACCATATTTTGTGTATCCAGTTGTCAATTGGTAGATATTTGGGTTGTTTCCAGTTGGGCTATTATGAATAATTCTATGGACGTTTGTGTACACATTTTTTTGTGGGACATATGTATAACTCTCTTGTAGATATACCTTCAAGTTCAAATTTTTAATGTAATTATATATTATGAGATAATACACAATTATGCTTTAGAAAATTCACATAGACCATTTATTTCACTCTCTTAGGGTAGAATTCACACATGATAGTAATTCCATTTTATTTATTCATTTATGTATTTATACATTTTATTTTATTTTTGTTTTTAATTTTTCTAATTCCAGTATAAATTAACATACAGTGTTATATTAATTTCAGGTGTACAATATAGGGATTCAACAATTCTATACATTACTCGGTGTTCATTATGATAAATGTCTTGATTCCCTTCACCCATTTTACCCATCCCTCTACCCACCTCCCCTCTGATAGTCACCAGTTTGTTCTCTGCATCTAAGAGTTTGGTTTTTTGTCTCTTTTTGCTTTGTTCATTTGTTTTGGTTCTTAAATTCCTCATATAAGTAAAATCATATGGTATTTGTCTTTCTCTAACTTATTTCACTTAGCCTTACACCTTCTAGATCCGTCCATGTTTTTACAAATGGCAAGATTTAATTCTTTTTTTTATGGTTAAGTAATATTCCACTATGTTCATAGATATAGATATAGATATATAGATATCACTTCTTTGTCCTAATTCATCTATCAAAGGGCAGTTGGGTTGCTTTCATACTTTGGCTATTGTAAATAGTGCTGTGATAAAGGGGTGCATGTATCTTTTTAAATTAGTATTTTCCTATTCTTTGAGTAAGTACTTAGTGGCAGAATTACTGAATCATATGATAATTATCTTTTTAATTTATTAAGGTTTTCCACAGTGGCTGCACCAGTTTGCATTCCCATCAACAGGGTACAAGGGTTTCTTTTCCTCCACATCCTTGCCAACACCTGTTATTTCTTATGTTGTTGATTTTAGCCATTCTGACAGGTGTGAGGTGATATCTCATTGTAATTTTGATTTGCATTTCCCTGTTGGTAAGTGATGTTAGGCATATTTTTATGTATCTGTTGGCCATCTGGATGTCTTCTTTGGAGAAATGTCTGTTTATGTCTTCTGCGCATTTTTAAATTGGATTATTTGGGGTCTTTTGGTGTTGAGTTGTATAAGGTCTTTATATATTTTGGATACTAACCCCTTATTGAATATATCATTTGCAAATACCTTCTATTCAGTAGGTTGTCTTTTGTTTTGTTGATCATTTCCTTTTCTGTGCAGAAACTTTCCAATAGTCTATTTTACTTTTTATTTTGATTCCCTTGCCTTAGAGGTATATCCGGAAAAATGTTGCTACTGCCAACGTCAGAGAAATTACTCTTTATGCTTTTTTCTAGGATTTTTATGGTTTCAGGTCTCACATTTAGGTCTTTAATCCATTTTGAGTTTTTTTTTTCCTATAGCGTATGAAAGTGGTCCCTTGCACGTAGCTGTCCAGTTTTCCCAACACTGTTTATTGAAGAGACTGTCTTTTTCCCATTACATATTCTTGCCTTGTTTGTCAAAGATAAATTGACCATACAATCATAGATTTATTTATGGATTCTCTATTTTGTTCTATTGATTTATGTGTTTATTTTTGTGCCAGTACCATATTGTTTTGATTACCACTACTTTGTAGTATATCTTAAAATATGGGATTGTGATACCTCTAGTCTTCTTCTTTTTCAAGGTTGCTTTGGCTAGTCTTTTGTGGTTCCACACAAATTTTAGGATTATTTTTTCTAGTTCTGTGAAAAAAATTATTGGTATTTTAATAGGGATTGCATTAAATCTGTAGATTGCTTTGGGTAGCATGGACAATTTAACAATATTTGTTCTCCCAATGCATGAGTATAGATTATCTTTCCATTCCTTTGTGTCTTCTTCAATTTCTTTCATCAGTGTTTTAGTGTTGAGAGTATTGGTCTTTCACCTCCTTGTCATCTGCAATAGTGAAAGTTTAACTTCTTCTTTACCAACTTGGATGACTTCTATTTCTTTTAGTTATGTGATTGCTGTGGCTAGGACCTCCAGTACTATGTTAAATAAAAGTGATGAGAGTGGACAGCCTTGTCTTGTTCCTGATCTTGGGAGAAAAGCTCTAAGCTTTTCACCATTGAGTGTGATATTAGCTGTGGGTTTTTCACATATGGTCTTTATTATGTTGAGGTATATTCCCTCTAAACCTACTTTGCTGAACATTTTTATCATGAATGGATGTTGTAGTTTGTCAAATGCTTTCTCTGCATCTATTGAAATGATCATACAGCTTTATCCTTTCTCTTGTTAATATGATGTATCATGTTGATTTATTTACATATATTGAACCACTCTTGCAACCCAGGAATAAATACCACTTGATTATGGTGAATGAGTTTTGAATGTATTGTTGGATTCTGTTTGCTAATATTTTGTTAAGGATGCTTGCATCTATGTTCATCAGAGATATTGGTCTCTTTTTTTGTGTGGTGCCTTTATTAGGTTTTGGTATCAGGATAATTGTGGCCTCATACAGTGAATTTGAAAGTTTTCCTTCCTCCTTTATTTTTTAGAATAGTTGAGAAGGATAGGTATTAACTCTTTTTTAAATGTTTGGTAGAATTCATTTGTGGAGCCATGTAGTCCTGGGCTTTTGTTTTCTGGGAGTGTTTTCATTACTGATTCAATTTCATTGCTGATAATCAATCTGTTCAAATTTTCTATTTCTTTCTGATTCTGTTTTGGGAGATTATATATTTCTAGGAATTTATCCATTTCTTCTAAGTTGTACAATATTTTTGCATATAATTTTTCATATTATTCTCTTATAATCTTTGTATTTCTGTGGTGTTGGTTGTTATTTCTCCTCTCTCATTTCTGATTTTGTTTAGTAGTTCCATTTTATAAAGCATAATATTTTAAATTAATTGACTTCAAAGTTGGTACTTGAAGTAGAACAAAAAAAAATGGTGAGACTGTTAGGATACATTATTTAGAGTCAAATTATAAATGCAAAAATAATCTTGCATATCTTGAACAGAATGTAGAAGTATATTAAAAGACTGATAATCCATGACCAAGTGGGATTTATTCCAGAAATGCAAATGTAGTTTATAGCATTAAATAAAAGTATTAATATAATTCACCATATTTATAGGTCAAAGGAGAGAAACTGATGTTCATCTTGATTGATGCCAAAAATGCATTTAATAAAGTTTAATATCCATTTTCAATGAAAACATTCAGTAAAGTAGAATTAGATGAATATTTCCTTAACTCATTAATGTCTGGGGTAAAATAAAGGGGCCACTAATATATTAAAACAAGGAGTTCAATAAGAGCTGGAATAGAAGCAGCAAAATTGTCATTTTTGCAGGTTATTTTAATCTATATATACATAAAATTAATAGTTGGCTTATATACAAAAAAAAAATCCCTAATAATAAAATATGTTGGCAGACAACATGTTGATTTCAATAGCCACAAAAATTTAAATTACATAAGAAAACATTAATAACAAGTGCTATATGAAGAAAATGATCAAACTTTATTGAGATCTGTTTGACTCCAAATACAGTGCTAATCACTATACTGCATATATTCATACATATTAATTTATAGATAAAGGTAGCATTTTGTGGGGTTTTTTGTTTTGTTTTTAGATTTTTATTTATTTATTTATTTTAATTTCCAAGACAGAGAAAGAAAGAGAGAGAGCGAGCCCAAACAGGGAAGGGGCAGAGAGAGGAAGACAGAGGATCTGAAGCAGGCTATGGGCTATCAGCACAGAGCTGGATGGGGGCTCGAACTCACTAACTGTAAGATCATGACCTAAGCTGAAGTCAGGCACTTAACAGACTGAGTCACCTAGGCACCCCAAGGTAGCATTTTGAATAAGTGGTAAAGAAAGGTCATTCAGGGGCGCCAGGGTGGCTCAGTCGGTTGAAGGTCTGACTTCAGCTCAGGTCACAATCTTGCGGTCTGTGAGTTCGAGCCCCACGTTGGGCTCTGGGCTGATGGCTCAGAGCCTGGAGCCTGCTTCCGATTCTGTGTCTCCCTCGCTCTCTGCCCCTCCCCCATTCATGCTCTGTCTCTCTCTGTTTCAAAAATAAATAAACTTTAAAAAAAAATTTAAAATAAAAAAATAAACAAAAAAAAAGAACGGTCATTCAGTAAGGGTTTGGGACAATAGATTAGTCATCCAGCAAAAAACAAAAACAAAAAACATACAGATCCAGACTTTAACTCCTTTTGCGTAAATACCTCCTAGATATATCACAGATGGAACAAAAGTACTAGAGGGGAAAAAAATGAGTAAATATTTTTCCCTTTGAGATATGGGAGACTTTTAAAAAATTGTTTAATGTTTATTTATTTTTGAGAGAGAGACAGAGCATGAGTGGGGGGAGGGGCAGAGAGAGAGGGAGACAAAGAATCCAAAGCAGGGTTCAGGCTCTGAGCTGTCAGCACAGAGCCTGATGAGAGGCTTGAACCCGCCCACTGCATCATGACCTGAGCCGAAGTCTGATGCTTAACCAACTGAGCCACCCAGGTACCCCATAAAAAATTGTTGTTTAAGTTTATTTATTTATTTTGAGAGAGACAGAGACAGCATGAGTCGGGGAGGGGCAGCAAGAGAGGGAGAGAGAGAATCCCAAGCAGGCTCCCCACTGACAGCACAGAACCCAATGTGGGGCTTGAACACAAGCAGCTGTGAGATCATGACCTGAGCCAAAACCAAGAGTCACATGCTTAGTTGACTGAGCCACCCAGGTGCCCTGAGATATGGCAAACTTTTTAAAACCATGTCACAAAAACTCAGAAACCAAAAAGGATAAGATTGTTAACTTTGATCTTTTAAACTTTTGCATTGCAGACAACCAAATGGAAAATGAACTCCTAATTCACACTATATGGAAGGGAGAGAGACAGAGGACAAATTAGAAAAATGTTTCAGAAAATGATATATAACAAAGTGCTAATCCACACACACATATGTACACACACATATACATGCATACCTTTATGGGGGAAAAAACAAAAGAAAGATGACAAAAGAATATGAACAGGAAATTTATAAAAAGAAGTAATCCAAATAACCAATAAGCATAGGAGATGCTTAATTTTATTAGGAATCAAATACTAGCTAAGTAAACTATTAATGAAATATTATTGTTTGGTCCTCAACAAATATTGAAAAGGTTAATAACATTCAGAGTTGGATATAGTCTCAGGAAATGTATACTCTCATGTCCTACTGGTGAGAATGTAAATTGGTACAATATTTCTAGAGGATAGTTCCCCAATATTCATAAAAATGACCCAAAATCACACATGCATGAATTTATCCAAAAGAAATAAAGGGATAAGTGAGAATAGATATATTCTCACAGGATACTCATCGTGGCTTTGTTTATAATGGTAGAAATTTAGAAATAGCCTAGATAAGTTGTGTCAAGGTGACACATGAATTCAGTAGAATACACTGAAGCCTGTAGGCTAAGAGGTAGGCTGGTCACCGCCCCTCTGGTCCCTCCATGCTCTCCAGGCTGTGCTCACTGAACCTAGCGCCCAACCATGGTGTACCCCCTGGATCAGGCTATTGGCCTCTTTGTGGCCATCTTCCACAAGTACTTGGGCAGGGAAGGCGACAAGAACACCCTGAGCAAGAAGGACTTGAAGTTGCTGATCCAGAAAGAGTTCACCATTGGCCCAAAGGTGCAGGATACTGAAATTGCAAAGCTCATGGATGACCTGGACTGGAACAAGGACCAGGTGGTAAACTTCCAGGATTATGTCACCCTGATTTTCATCTACAATGATGCCCTTAAGGGCTGAAAATAAATCAGGAAGGTGGAGACACCATCTATAGGGCCTGCCTAAGTCAAATCCAGTGGTGGGTAATTGTTCGATAATTATCTTTTTTTTTTTTTTTTTTTTAGTTAAAAAAAAAAAAGAAAACACTGCAGCCTGTAAAACAAGAAAGTAGTTTTTTATTGACGGGTATGGAAGGATCTCAGGGACAAATGATTAACTGAAAAGAAGCATGTTTCAGAACAGTGTATACAGTGACTGATTTCCCTTATGTAAAATTGCACTAGTCTACAAATGGGTAGATATGCCTAAAGGATGTTCACCACACTGTCAGATGTTTTCTCTGGTGGTGTGCTTTTAGGTGTGTATTTATTTTCTTATTTGTACTCTTCTGTCACGTTAGAATTTTGTTCAAGTTGCTGGAGGGGTGGTGTGGGGGGGATGGGCTAAATGGGTGATGGGTACTAAGGAGGGCACTTGTTGCGTTGAGCACCGGGTGTTAAATGTAAGTGATGAATCACTAAATTCTACTCCTGAAACCGGTATTACACTACATGTTAACTGACTATAATTTAAAGAAAATTTTGAAAAAAAAAACGAATTTTGTTCATAGTGAGCATATATCATGTTCTAAAAATAGCAAGCTAGTTTTAAAAATTGATGCTATCAAGAGGCGCCTGGGTGGCTCAGTCGGTTAAGTGGCCGACTTTGGCTCAGGTCACGACCTCGCGGTCCGTGAGTTCGAGCCTCACGTCGGGCTCTGTGCTGACAGCTCAGAGCCTGGAGCCTGTTTCAGATTCTGTGTCTCCCTCTCTCTCTGATCCTCCCCTGTTCATGCTCTGTCTCTCCCTGTCTCAAAAATAAATAAAACATTTAAAAAAAAATTAAAAAAATTGATGCTATTAAAAAAGAATTAAGAAAAAAAAGGACCCTAAATGCAGCTCCTTTCAGCACAGCAATGCATATGTTAGCAGATATGGCAACAGTGATCATGTCAAGGAAAACTTCTCCCCTAAAATACCGTCAGTCCTAAAGAAAAATGTAAAAAAAAGCTCAGCGACTACAGGAGATGTTGAGAGGTATTTAGTACACTAGAAATAAGGTGGTTAGTATAAGGTCAGATGACTGCCTACCCAATAATGTGGCTTCAAAGAGTTCACATTGTATCTATGTATCTTTTTAAAACATTCTACCACCAAAATATTACATTTATACTCAAAAGTGGCATTCATTATTCAGAAACTTAAATCTCTTGAATTTACAAAATATATTTGCATTCCTGTGAAATATACAAAAATGATGCATCACAAGGCTAGGAAAAGCATCATTGTAAAGCACTATCGACTTCCATGAAGGAAACATTCGGAGTCACAGGCCAAAATATAGCATCAGGGCAAGGCCAAGTCTATTGCACACTATTGCCAGAAGCATATTTCTGGCAAAGAAACAGAATTGGTAATTGAACTATCAAATGTATTTCAAGAGGGTATTATGTTCCAAAAGAGTGGAATGGATTTAGAAATAGATTTAGTCTTCCCTTCCATGACCTGAAGCATTTCTGAACACAAGCAGCTATTAGGCAAGATCTCCACAATATTGAGAGCAACAAATGTGGTCTTTATATTTCTTTTTTTTTTAAGTCTTTATTCTAATCCTAGTATAGGTAACACAGTGTTATATTGGTTTCAGGTGTACCATGTAGTGACTCAATACTTCCATATGACACCTGGCGCTCATCACAAGTGCACTCCTTAATCCCCGTCACCTATTTCAGCCATCCCCCCACCTACCTCCCCTCTGGTAACCATCAGTTTGTTCTCTATAGTTAGGAGCCTGTTTCTTTGTTTGCCTCTCTCTCTTTCCCCCTTCGTTCATTTGCTTTGTTTCTGAAGTTCCACATGTGAGTGAAATAATATGGTATTTTGTCTTTCTCGGACGGACTTATTTTGCTTAGCATAATACTGTCTAGTTCCATCCACGTCATTGCAAATGGCAAGATTTCATCCTTTTGTGTGGCGATTCCATTGTGTATGTACCACATCTTCTTTATCCATTCATCGGTCAGTGGATACTTGGGCTGTTTCCATAATTTGGATATTGTAGATAATGCTGCTATAAACATCCGGGTGCATTTTTGTATTTTGGGGGTAAACACACAGTAGTGCAATTGCTGAATTGTAGGGCAGTTCTATTTTTAACTTTTTGAGGAATTTTCATACTGTTTTCCAGAGTGGCTGCACCAGTTTGCAACAGCGCGAGAGAGTTTCCCTTTCTCCACATCCTTTTCAACACCTGTTGTTTCTTGTGTTGCTGATTTTCGTCATTCTGACAGGTGTGAAGTTGTATCTCATTGTTTTGATTTGCATTTCCCTGATGATCAGTGATACTGAGCATCTTTTCATGTGTCTGTTGGCCATCTGGATGTCTTCTCTGGGGGAATGTCTGTTCATGTCCTGTGCCCATTTTTTAAATTGGATTATTTGTGTTTCGGGTGTTGAGTTTATAAGTTCTAGTATTGGATACTAACCCTTTATCATATATGTCATTTGCAAATATCTTTTCTCATTCCATAGGTTGCCTTTTTGTTTTGTTGTTTCCTTTGCTGTGAGGAAGCTTTTTATTTTGATGAATTCTCAATCATTTAGTTTTGCTTTTGTTTCTCTTGCCCTGGGAGACGTATCTAGAAAGAAGTTGCTATGGTCAGAGTAAAAAAAGTTACTGCCTGTGTTCTCTCCCAGGATTTTTATGGTTTCAGGTCTCACATTTAGGTCTTTAATCCATTTTGAACTTGTTTTAGTGTATGGTGTAAGAAAGTGGTCTAGTTTCATTCTTTTGCATGTTGCGGTCCAGTTTTTCCAACACCTTTGTTGAAGAGACTGTTGTTTCTGCCATTGGATATTCTTTCCTGCTTTGGTGAAGATTAATTGACCATACAGTTGTGGGTTCATTTCTGGTTTTCTATTCTGTTTTATTTATTTATTTATTTATTTATTTATTTATTTATTAAATGTTTATTTTTGAGAGAGAGAGAGGGAGAAACAGATTACGAGGGGGGAGGAGAGAGAGAGAGAGTGCACACGAGTGAGCATGATACACAGAATTGGAAGCAGGATCCAGGCTCTGAGCTGCCAGCACAGAGCCCGATGAGGGGCTCAAACCCATGAACCGTGAGATCATGACCTGAGCTGAAGTCGGACGCTCATCCAGCTGAGCCACCCAGGCGCCCCCTCTTCTGTTTTATTTATGGATCTACGTGTCTATTTTTGTGCCTTATCAAAATACCAGTAGCATTTTTCAGAGCTAGAACAAACAATCCTAAAATTTGCATAGAACCCCCGCAAAAGACCCCAAAGAGCCAAAGCAACCCTGAAAAATAAAAGCTAAGGTGGAGGCATCACACTTCCAGACGTCAAGCTATATCGCAAAGCCATAGTGATCAAAACCAGTATGGTACTAGCACAAAAATAGACACATAGAGCAATAGAACAGAATGGGCTTTATATTTCTTAAAATTTTTCACATATAGTTATTTAAGGTTTAGTTTTTTCATGTAATGAAACTGCCAAAAGGCATCCTCTAAATAAAATGTTGTCTTAAATAAGCCTCCTTAACACTGTATATACATTGAGTCAAATTACATATTCTACTGCAATTTGATTGAGAAATTTTAGACACTGCTGTCTAAAATTCTATTCCAGTTCTAGCAGTGTTACACTGTTTGGTTTGGACAAATGTCTTTATTTCTAGAAGATTTTGTCAGCCCAATAAACAGACAGAGAGCCGGGGCGCCTGGGTGGCTCAGTTGGTTAAGTGACCGACTTCAGCTCGGGTCATGATCTCATGGTTGATGAGTTGGAGCCCCGTGTTCAGCTCTGTGTTGACAGCTCAGAGCCTGGAGCCTGCTTTAGATTCTGTGTCTCCCTCTTTCTCTGCCCCTCCCCCACTCACACTCTGTCTCTGTCTCTCTCTCTCTCAAAAATAAATAAACATTAAAAAAAATTTTTTTAAATAGAGACAGAGAGGGAAGAGAACATTGCCTTATGCCACAGGGGGGCAGTAAGGGTTGGTTAATGAGATAATATTGATAAACTATTTTTGGGAAAAGGAAAAAAAATGCTATGGGTGCACTTATTCCATATTGATAACTAAAGGGAAAAAATGAAAGCATGTGTAAACTTTAATATTTTTGGTGTTTCACATTCATAGACAAATTCTACCTTGTTGCTTTGCCAAGGAAAGTAAACAAATAAAAACCAAAAAACCTTCAGCTTTAGAAACCCAAGTTCCCAAGGTCAGAGAAATCCTAACAGAGGACAAGCTTACCACATTGTTCCAATGTTGTTCAGCCTTATCTATTCGTTAATCGCTAACTTCTGGATCTCATTTTTGTAAGGAATGTGCATAAGCCAATTTCATTTAAAAACGGAAATGCAGAACCACATATTTTGGAAAAGGGATTGAAAATAGAAAACTCACTTAGATTAGTCAAACAGCTCTCTAAATTCTATTTAGCAAAACAAAGATTATCATGGGCTGCTAGCCTTTATTAGTTGCAAAATCTCTAAAGTCAGTGCAAGGTTCTAGGACCAACTGTAGAGCCTCATAGAAACCTGCATATTTCCCCGAGGGACCAATTCATTTATAGTTTACAGCCCTAACTCTTAGTCTAATGCAATTTGGAATATCTACAACAATAACGGCTTATCCTTTAGAATTTCTTTTTCAGTTTTGGCAGATTTACTAACCAAGCTCCCAGGAGCAGTACAGTGGGAGCAGTGATTCTGAAACAGAGTACAGAGTCAACCCCAGGCCCTCCACTCCTGACTCCTCACTCAGGGGTGAATGAGAATCTCCAGGGTATGTCAATGGAAAAGAATTCAATATTATAATTGGGGTGCCTGGGTGGCTCAGTCGGTTAAGCATCCAGCTCTTGGTTTTGGCTTAGGTCATGATCTCTTGGTTTGTGAGTTCAAGCCCCATGTCGGGCTCTCTGCTGTCAGTGCAGAGTCTGCTTGGGATTCTCTCTCACTTCCTCTCTCTCTGGTCCACCCCCACTTGTCCTCTCTCTCTCTCAAAATAGATAAATAAACTTTAAAAAATTATAATTGTATATTTTTGCAGAAACACTGATTTTTGTAACAAGACACAGAAGGTAAAACTCGGGAAAAATTAGGTGTATAGGTCAAAAAAGCTTGAGAAGCATGTATAAATACTGAAAACTACTGTGAAGGAAAGAGAGTTAAAAAGAACTGGTCATTTAGCTTGGAGTTTCAGAAAATTTTCTTGGTAAAAGAGGTGACAGAGTGATGGGGAGGATCATGCAGTACGGAGTGTTCTAGTTTCCTCCCCCATCCCATACTTGTCGAGTTCATGAGCAAGCTGTGAATTTGGAAGGCTTAGTCTGTGCCTTGATTAGTGTGATAAAAGGCTGAGTTCAGTTGAAATCTTTGGTACTGCATTTCAGAAATGAAACAGATAAAACTAACCCTTGCCAAATGTCAATTCCAAAAGGTTAAAGTATTTGACTGGGTCTAAGGTGGTTGGGAAAATAAACAGTGGAAGATGTGGTAGTGAGAGAGAGAGAGAGAGAGAGAGAGAGAGAGAGAGAATGCATGGACACAATTGGGAAGAAAAGAAGAGAGAAAATTAAGAAAAATTTATTTGACTTTTAGGTTTACAAAGAAACACAGGATCACTAACAATAAACCATCATCAAATTGAACATATAGTACTTAAAATGCTATTTACTGCAGTGCACAGGGACTAAACATTAATTTTTTTTTAATGTTCATTTATTTTTGAGAGACAGAGACAGAGACAGAGTATGAGCAGGGGAGGGGCAGAGAGAGAAGGGGACACAGAAACCAAAGCAGGCTCCAGGCTCTGAGCTGTCAGCACAGAGCCCCACTGGAGGCTTGAACTCATGAACTGTGAGATCATGACCTGAGCCGAAGTCGAACACTTAACTGACTGAACCACCCAGGCACCCCTGGATTAAACATTTTTTTTAAACATTTGTTTGTTTAAAAATTTGTTAATGTTTTTATTTATTTTTGAGACAGAGAGAGACAGAGCATGAGCAGGGGAGGGGCAGAGAGAGAGGGAGACCCAGAATCTGAAGCAGGGTCCAGGCTCTGAGCTGTCAGCACAGAGCCCTACACAGGGCTTGAACTCACAGACTGTGAGATCATGACCTGAGCTAAAGTCAGATGCTTAACTGACTGAGCCACCCATTTATTTATTTATTTATTTATTTATTTATTTATTTATTTATTTAAAAAGCTTGTGCATGTGAGTGCAAGTGGGGGAGGGGCAGAGAGGGAGAGAGAGAGAGAATATCAAGCAGGTTCCACACTCACTGCAGAGCCTGACGTGGGGCTCAATCCCATGACCTTAAGATTATGACCTGAACCAAAATCAAGAGTCAGAGGCTTAACTGACTGAGCCACCCAGCCACCCCAGGGATTCAACATTTTAAGATAATGAGTCTATTACTGCCAGAAACTAGAATCACAAATAATACTCAAAAGCATATATCATTTGGAGGCAAATAGCATAGCAAACATGCACATATTTTCATATGTTTACCATTCCTTGCACAACAATTACACTGAACTATTAGAGAAACGCATTCCCTGGAGAATAAACAGGGACATTCTACCTGTGTCCCATGGAAGAAGACTTATTTTAAGAAACAAGCAGAGTCAAAAAAGAAAAAAAAAGATATAAGCAGAGTCAATTCTGGAGCGTAATACTCATATTTTTTGTGTTTCCCATAATTTTTCTTCTCAGGTTGTTTTGGTACAGTTAGGTCTCAGTGTGGTACAGTGTGGTATAGTTGTGTCATGATGTAATGGGGTTTGTCTGGGCTGACTTATTTGGGTTAAAATATCCAACGTAATCCTCTATTTGCTATCCCTCCTAAAATGCTTTGTTAAAAGTCATCAGTAGGTGGGCAAAATTGCTTAATGTGGGAAAAACTGTAATTCAGAAAAATTATCTGAAAGACTTTATAGAGTTCTTTTTGAGATCTACAAGTTTGTATTTTAAAGCTCTTCTGGAATGTGGGCTAATTTCCACAAAACTTCTAAGGAGAGCTTCTTTTGAACCTGTTTTAACAAACAGATAAAAATAATTTTTAATTTGTTCATCATTCATATGCAAATAAATGTTGCCATAGAATTTCAAGAATGCTTGAAAGGACTTTCTGAAGACTGTTAATGGTTCCTCTTGGATTTTTTTCATTAATAATTTACTTAGCAAACACTTTCTTCAGAAGAAGTACAAACGTTGTGATCTTGCCTTACTAGAACTATCTCAACTTCTTACAGTACTAGGTTTTTTTAGTGAGATATTACTAAATCCTCATCATTACTTTATTCACCACACAACAATGGTAGTTGTGTCATGTGTATACAGCTTGGTCCAGACAGCAGTTCCTTATGGTTTGATTTTTAGCTATTTCTAGAACACTCATTTCAACATTAAACAAGATTCTGGAAAATTTTGTGGGTTTTTTGTTGATTTAGCTAATGAATATTAACTCTGTCTTTTTCCACATAAACAATGTGTTGGGAGATGGTATAGCCAAAGGTAAGAATACAAAACCTTAGCTGGAAGTGATAATGAGAATAAACTAGAGCTGACTAAGATTGGAAGGTGAACCAGAACGGTCCAGAAAAGTCCAGGCCAGAGCAGCTACCCCAGAAACCTGAGTGGGAGAATTAATGTCATAGGCCACTAAACTGTGGGGTTGATTATATGCAACATGATCATAGCACTGGCCAACAAGTACACTTATTTATATAAGCTATGATTGTTTCATTATTAACTTAAAGAAGATAATAATAATAATGGGGGGAAATGGAGAAAGACAAAAATTAGCATAAAGGAGAAGAGGAGTGGGAAAGACCTTGGTGAAGATCCAAGCAAATATTAGCCAAAGTTCACTTGGAGACTGAATCACATGCTAGAACAAGAGATGAATTGGGAGGAAACTTTCGAGAGTCTCACATCTTCATTCTATAGAGGAAGCTATGGATCTCAGGGAGGTGGAGTTACAATCTCACACTACGACGGAAGCAGGTAGTTTGTCTTTCCCCATCCATCAACTCTGCCATGGAAATCCTACTCATCCTTCAAAACTCAACTCAAAAGCCACCCACTCTGTTATCCCTTCCTTGTTTTCTTAACCAAAAATGGGCTCTTTCACCTCTGAATTTCTATAGATTCCTGAACTCTGTCTAAATTTAAAAGAATAACAGTTTTGTGTGCTTTTCTTTTGTTTGGCCTGGGTTACTATCCCTTCCCTGTCCTGGGCTACTTCTCAGTGAAGGCCTATTGGAGCTTGAGGAGACAGAGCTTTACCCGGGACACCACGGATATATGTGCAGGCTGGAAGGATATTATATATAGAGTGTTCTCACACTGAAGGGAAAATGACAGAGGGGAAAAAAAAAAAGAATGAAATGTTCCCTAGCCTCATCCCTTTTCCCTTCTTTTCAATAAATGACCTTCAGAAATTCTACGTGTTTTATTTCTCCCTGTTCCTATGAATCCAGGCACTAGCTTATTTAATGTTTCTCCTCAGAACATTCCATGAGCTCCATGCTATTATTCAAAAAGAGAAGCAAGCAAGCAAGCAAGCAAGAAAAATTTGTTCTAGGGACCTGTGGTAGCCAGAAGCCAGATGGCTTCAGCTTTCCTCTCCTTTCTCCTTTGGACAGTTAGTCAGATAGTAACAGGTACGACTGAAACCTGGTAATGTGATATTGCTGGGTGTCACAGAGCCAGACAAAGAACTCAGATGTATAGGACCTAACTGATCATTTAAAGGTCAGAAAGATTGGATTAATAACTTTTGCTACTGTTACGATGCCCAAAGAGAACTCCTTATGAAATTATGTTAAAAGAGATGGTTTATACCTAAAGAAGGAATTAACAGCTTGGAAAAAGAGATGTTTTCTCCTGTCACTGAGCTCTTGTGAGTTAGGAACCCTGAGGAGTGAGTCACTGAATACATCCCAACCAATAACATGTTAATCTGTCTTTTCTTCTCCCAGGAAATCAGATGTGTGAGACTTGAAATAAAAAATAAAGTCCACCAGCCATCAAATATGTGGGGAAACTAGTGGCGGGAAGTAGCGAGAGACCAAGAAAAAATCAAGCAAATAAGCAGATCCAATTCCAAGAAACAGGGAGAGAGTGTTTGAGTTGCTACAAAGTCCTAGAGAGCAGCATGGATGGTTAAATTATCACCTTCTTGAGATCAGAAGTGGTGTTTTATTTGCTGGTGCATCCCCCGTCACACTCAGCAGCAGGGTAGGTGCTCAATAAGTTTGTATCATTAAAAACATACTTGGGGCGCCTGGGTGGCTCAGTCGGTTGAGCGTCCAACTTCGGCTCAGGTCATGATCTCACGGTTTGTGGGTTCGAGCCCCACATCAGGCTCTATGCTGATGGCTCGGGGCCTGTAGCCTGCTTCGGATTCTGTGTCTCTCTCTCTGCTCCTCCCCCGCTCACACTCTGTCGCCCTCTCAAAAATGAATAAAGATTTAAAAAAAAATTAAAAAAAAATTAAAACATACTTCGGGCATACTTGGTATAGAACAGACAAGCCTATGCCTGTGTTCTGTCTCATATTAAGCATTTCTGAGTCTCTGCCAATCTTTCCTCTTCTTTGCACCTCACTAAATTGGTGGCAGGAGAGCAGATGCCCTCAGTCTTTTGTACTGTCTGTTTTAATCCTGGGTCTCACAGTAATTTCTTTGTTTTTTCTTTCTGTCTTTCTTTTTTTAATGTTTCTTTATTTATTTTTGAGAAAGAGAGACTGCAAGTGAGAGACGGGCAGAGAGAGAGGGACAGAGAGGATCCTAAGCAGGTTCCGTGCTGCGTGCATAGAGCCCAACGTGGAGCTCAAACTCACGAACTGCCAAGATCATGACCTGAGCTGAAATCAAGAGTCGGATGCTTAACCGACTGAGCCACCAAGGCAGCCCTTTTTCTTTCTTTCTTTCTTTCTTTCTTTCTTTCTTTCTTTCTTTCTTTCTTTCTTTCTTTCTTTCTTTCTTTCTTTCTTTCTTTCCTGGTGAGTGAAAAACTGATGTATTTTCTGATAAACAATGTGTGCCTCCATTGCCTGTAAAGATAACAAATCAAAAGGCTTCCAGAGCCCTGACATTTCATGCCTAGAGACTATTATTGGTTGGAATTTGATCCTAGCATTTAATGACTCCATTCCCAATATTTGGGGCATGGAGCACTGGGGGAGTACCCCTCTGACAAAAGTACCTGTACTCCCTGTTCCCTGATAATTCTCTGCTTGTGTTTCACACTAACAGAGCCAGACAGTTCTGTCTAGAGATTCCATTAGTTTTTTTTTTTTAGTAAGGTTTTCTTGACCATAAAAGCAATCTATTTTTGTTGTTGTTGTTAAAAGTGATGGTAGAGAACTGAATGGAGTAAAAAGGAATAGTTTCAACCCTTTGCCATCTTATCATTAATCCATTCACCTGAGGTCACAACTGATACATCTTGATGTTAAGAGATTCAGACATCCAAAACCAGACAAAGATCCCACTAAAAAGGAGAACTATAGACCAATTTCCCTGATGAACATGGATGTGAAAATCCTCAACACGATATTAGCCAACTGGTTCCAATAATACATTAAAAATATTATTCACCACGACCAAGTGGGATTTATACCTGATGCAGGGCTGGTTCAATATCTGCAAAACAATTAACGTGATTCATCACATCAATAAAAGAAAGGACAAGAACCTCATGATCCTCTCAATAGATGCAGAGAAAGCATTTGACAAAATGCAGCATCCTTTCTTGTTAAAAACCCTCAAGAAAGTAGGGATAAAAGGAGTATAACTTGAGATCATAAAAACCATATATGAAAGACCCAATGCCAATATCATCCTCAATGGGGAAAAACTGAGACCTTTCCCCTTAAGGTCAGGAAAAAGTGAGGGATGTCCACCCTCAACACTGTTATTTAACATAGTATTGTAAGTCTTAGCCTCAGCAATCAGACAATACAAAGAAATAAAAGGCATCCGAAATAGCCAGGAGGAGGTCAAACTTTCACTCTTCGCAGATGACATGATACTGTATATGGAAAACGTAAAAGATTCCACCAAAAAACTGCTAGAATTGATTCATGAATTCAGCAAAGTTGCAGGATATAAAATCAGTGCACAGAAATCAGTTGCATTTCTACACACAACAATGAAGTGACAGAAAGAGAAATCAAGGAATCGATCCCATTTACAGTTGCACCAAAAACCATAAAATACATAGGAATAAATCTAACCAAAGAGGTGAAAAATGTATACACTGAAAGCTATAGAAAGCTTATGAAAGAAATTGAAGAAGACACAAAAAAATGGAAAAATATTCCATGCTCCTGGATAGGAAGAACAAATATTGTTAACATATCGATACTACCCAAAGCAATCTACATATTCAATGCAACACCCTATCAAAGTAACACCAGCATTCTTCACGGAGCTAGAACAAATAATCCTAACATTTGTATGGAACCAGAAAAGACCCCAAATAGCCAAAGCGATCTTGAAAAAGAAAACCAAAGCTGGAGGCATCACAATCCCAGACTTCAAGCTATACTACAAAGCTGTAATCATCAAGACAGTATGGTACTATCACAAGAACGGACACTCAGATCAATAGAACAGAATAAAGAACCCAGAAATGGACACACAAACATATGGCCAACTAATCTTTGACAAAGCAGTAAAGAATATCCAATGGAACAAAGACAGTCTCGTCAGCAAGTGGTGCTGGGACAACTGGGCAGCGACATGCAGAAAAATGAACCTAGACCACTTTCTTCCACCATACACAAAAATAAACTCAAATGGATGAAAGACCTCAATGTAAGACAGGAAGTCATCAAAATCCTTGAGGAGAAAGCAGGAAAAAACCTCTTTGATCTTGGCCACAGCAACTTCTTACTCAACCCATCTCCAGAGGCAAGGGAAACAAAAGCAAAAATGAACTACTGGGACCTCATCAAAATAAAAAGCTTCTGCACAGCGAAGGAAACAATCAGCAAAACTAAAAGGCAACCAACCGACAGAATGGGAGAAGATATTTGCAAATGACATATCAGATAAAGGGTTAGTATCCAAAATCTATGAAGAACCTATCAAACTCAACACCCAAAACACAAATAATCCAGTGAAGAAATGGGCAAAAAACATGAATAGACACTTCTCCAAAGAAGACATCCAGATGGCCAACCGACACATGAATAAATGCTCATTCACTCATCATCAGGGAAATACAAATCAAAATCACAATGAGATACCACCTCACGCCTGTCAGAATGACTCACATTAACAACTCAGGCAACAACAGATGTTGGCAAGGATGCAGAGAGAGAGGATCTCTTTTGCACTGCTGGTGGGAATGCAAACTGGTGTAGGCACTCTGGAAAACAGTATGGAGTTTCCTCAAAAAACTAAAAATAGAACTACCCTATGACCCAGCAATTGCACTACTAGGCATTTATCCATGGGATACAGGTGTGCTGTTTTGAAGGGACACATGCACCCCTATGTTTATAGCAGCACTATCAAAAATAGGCAAAGTATGGAAAGAGCCCAAATGTCCATCGATGGGTGAATGGATAAAGAAGAGGTGGTGTATATATATATATATATATATATATATATATATATAATGGAGTATTACTTGGCAATCAAAAAGAATGAAATCTTGCCTTTTGCAACTATGTGGATGGAACTGGAGGGTATTATGCTAAGCAACATTAGTCAGTTAGAGAAAGACAAAAATCATATGACTTCACTCATATGAGGACTTTGAGATACAAAACAGATGAACATGGGGGAAGGGAAGAAAAATAATATAAAAACAGGGAAGGGGACAAAACATAAGAGACTCAGAAATATGGAGAACAAACAGAGGGTTACTGGAGGGGTTATTGGAGGGGTTATGGGAGGGGGTATGGGCTAAATGGGTAAGGGGCATTAAGGAGTCTACTCCTGAAATCATTGTTGCATTATATGCTAACTAACTTGGATGTAAATAAAAAAATAAAAAAATAAAAATTAAAAAAAAAAGAGATTCAGACAGATTATGTCACACCAATGTTGGAAAAAAGAAAAATTGTGCATTCAAAATGATTCTGTCTACAAGCCTTTTAATCATTCATCATATAGCTTTGATAAAATACTGGTCAGGTATGATAAAGGATTTTTTAAATTATTACACCCAGCACACCCCTGTGTGGTACAGACTGCCAAATGTACACCTTGTATTATTCTGCATACATCCTGGATTCCTGGGGAGAGGGTGTATGATGTGGGCGTGTTTCGTGTGCTTGATATCTATAAATACACTCAGAGGCTGCTCAAAGCTGCTCACTGTTATTTCGGCACATCCACTATTCCCGGCTTTTACATACACCCGCACCCTCACGAAGACGGAGTAAAACTGAATTTATTTCTGCTATGATGAGCATGACTCCAGACAAATTGTTACAAAAGCAGATGCCAGTTTTTAGGGGTACCTCACCCTAAAGATGCAAAATTAACTTCTGGTTTGTCTGCAGCAACGTTTAGAACACTGTTTTCACTCCTTTCTCTTGACCTTCTTCAGTATCGACTTCTAGATGCTGACATCTATTTATGCCACCACCTGCCTTCTGTGGTTTGGTCCAGGGTTCATTTTCTCCCAGGCTGTGACTCTGGCTCTATTTCTTGGTCAAAGCTTTTTTCTCTTTTTTCAGGAATCCCAGCCCACAAATCCTCTACCTGCTGCTTCCTATACCTGCTGTTGTAGTTTGCATGGACCTGGAGGATACGACCCTGCCGGTGTTCAAGGCCCATCACCATCTACCCCAACTCACCCCTCTGGTCTCTCTCCCATGGCTTTCCCTCGTGTAGAGCTTAGTGGTTAAGAGCACAGTCCCTGAAGTCAGATTTGGCTCAAATCCTAGCCAATTATTATTATCTTTTTAAGTTTATTTATTTTTAGAGAGACAGAGTGAGTGGGGGAGGGGCAGAGAGAGAGAGAGGGAGAAAGAGCATCTCAAGCACAAACCGTGAGATCATGACCTGAGCCGAAACCAAGAGTCAGACATTCAACTGACTGAGCCACCCCAGGTGCCCCTATGGTGGGTTGTTGAAGTAATGGCAAACCCAGTGAGTCATGCATCTCTAAACCCAGGCCTCTGTAATGTGTTCTCCCATATTGATTTTGGGCTTGGCCATATGGCCTGCTTTGGCCAATGGCAGAAGCAGAGGCTTGATGAGTGCTTGAACATGGAGTATTTGCACTGGCTCGCTTGCTGCTTTTTTGAACCCAGCCATCACCTAAAGAAGCTTGGGCTAGTCTGCTGGTGGTAAGACAGCTGTCCCAGAGGCCCCGCCCCACCACTCAGCTGTTAGACCTGTCTGTGAATGAGGCCATTTGGTTGGTGGTAGCCAGCCCAGCTGGCTTGCCAAACGATTGCAAACACATGCGTGATTCCAGCTGACATGGCATGGAGGGGAGATGAACTACCCTAGCTAAATCCAAATTGCCAGTGCACAGAATCTTGGGCAAATGGTGATGAAGTCATTAAATTTGGACGGTGGTTTGCTTCGTGGCAGTAGTTTGATACAAACACAAATGACTTTTCAAAAATATAGTATAAGGAATTGGCTTACGCAGCTATGGGGGCTAGTTGGGCAAGTCCAAAATCCACAGGGCAGGCTGTCAGGAAGGGCAGGCTAGAACTTGCCAATGTAAGTTGAAGTTGAAGTCCGTAGACAGAATTTCTCATTCTGTGGAGAAACCTCAGTTCTATGCTTAAGGTCATTCAACTGATTGAATCAGGTCTACCCAGATTATCCAGGATAACCTTCACAGCAACACCTAGATCAGTGTTTGAATAACTAGGGGCTATAGCCTAGCCAACCAGCACACAAAATTGACCATCATACCATCTAACATACTACATAATTTTCTTTTTTTCTTAAAATTTTTTTTCACAGTTATTTACTTTTGAGAGGCAGAGAGAGACAGAGCATGAGCAGGGGAGAGGCAGAGAGAAAGGGAGACACAGAATCCAAAGCAGGCTCCAGGCTCTAAACTGTCAGCACACAGCCTGAAGTGGGGCTCGAACCCACAAACCGTGAGATCACGACCTGAGCCGAAGTCAGATGCTTAACCAACTGAGCCACTCAGGCTCCCTGTTACTATATAATTCTCTAATACATTATGTCTATTGTCTGTCACCACCAGCAAAATGGAAGTTCCATGAGGATTAGAGTCTTTGTTTTGCTCACTGATATATTCCATAGTAAATATTCAATAGATATTTGTTCAATTAAATCACTTGTTGAATTAAATGGCAACACATACTTAGGAAGTCTTCTCTGACTACTCGCGGTCCCCACAACAGACACCCACATCCCCTAAGTTAGGTGCTGTTCTTCTCACCTACCTCTTTAGTTCACTGAATCCACCCACTTCAATCAGATAAACTCAATCTCCTTATAGGAGATTAAACAAAGCACCAGAAATAACAAAACCTCTTACAATTTATTTAATGTAACTCTTTGCTCACATTCACCTTTTATTTTGCATGTATTCCTTTAGCTGTCTTCTACTTGTTTCCCCTACCCTACTTTGACTGGTTGGGAAAATAAAAGGGAGGATTGTTACAATTAAATTTATATATATATTAAAAAAAACCCTTATGAGGAGGCAGTCTTGAGTTGTTGGATGACTTCATGTGTAGAAACAGTCTTTCAATTTAGCAGTGCACATCTATCATTTTGCCAGCGTATATTAAGCACCAGCTATGTCAGACATTATATAAAATATCAGGACCACAGAGATAAAAGTCAAGATCTCTGCCCTCAAGTTGTTTGTAGTCTAGCGCAGGATTATGAAGTGATGCCATGGGGCCTGAATCTAGCCTTTGTTCACTGTAAATTCAAATTACACATTGTTGGTCTATGTTGTGTTTGGTATTTAAATCAATTGTCCATATTGGAAAATTAGATTTCACAAAAAATCAGAAATTGTGACTTCCCTTGAAATATCAGAGGATCTCAATACGGCCTGTATGTCTCCATGGCACGAGCTGCTTAGATCTGAGGGGTAGCTGTTCCCTCTCACTGGGCATGAGCTCTCCATCTTTGGTATCATCTTCCCTACCACTGTGCACCACATCCTCAACATTAAGGTCAGATGCCAGTTGTTACAGCTGCTATTTATGACCTCACATCTTAAATGATATAGCCATTTATGTTACCTTCCTGGCCTCCTGTAGGCATTTGGCTTCTGGATCCCTAGTCTAGTGGGTTGTATTTCCTAATGCACTGCTAAAACACTTTTCAACTCTGCAAAGTAATTCTGCTTCTGTGATATAATTTGATGTGCCTAATAAATCTAAGATGTAGGTAGGCCAAGTGTTATTAGTTCCATTTTTCACATGAGGTGATGAAAAATTGGTGTGGTGAATTTACTAGTTTGATACACAGAGGTGGTTCTCGAATGAAAATTTCCTGATTAGCCATCCAAAGTCTAAAGAGTATTGCTGAGGGATCTCACTCCCTCTCCAACTTCTCCCTTTGCAAGATTTCAGATTGAGGTAGTCAGAGAAGTGGGCGGGGGGTGGGGGGCCGGGGAGAAGAAAAATTAGCACAAAGTCAGGATTGGAATTTTGACTATTAAGCCTGAGTTGTGGTTTTTGTAGAACTGTAACTGGCTGAAGAAATTTTTGTTTCCTGAAAGCGATGGGGCTTTCCCACACTTCACCTTAGGGCAAGAACACCAATGAACACACACTTAAAAGGACATTGGAAGATAAAAAATTGCATTTTTCACCCAATCAAAATGTGTCATATTTGCTCAACTTATCAGTTACACACAGAGATGCTCTCTCTCTTTCTGTCACACACACACCTGTTTTTCCTTTTACATGCACAGGATCATACTATACACAAATTTTGTAACTTTCTTTTCCTGTCAACAGTATGTCGTGTTTTTATGACATTAAATAGTCTTATAATGTATCAATTTTAATGGTCCCATAACAGGCCACTATATGTTGGTATTATAATAACATTTGGTCACCAATGTAAGTTTCCAATTTATTATTATTCAAATACACTGCATTAAATATCCTGGTAGCTGACTTATCTGCATCTATGATTACTTCTTTAGGATAAATTCCTAAAAGTGGAACTGCTGTGTCACAGGACATATGTATTTTTAAAACAACTTTTAAAGTTTCTTTATTTTTGAGGCAGACACAGAGTTCGAGCAGGAGAGGGGCAGAGAGAGAGGAAAACACAACATCTCAAACAGGTTCCAGGCTCTGAGCTGTCAGCACAGAGCCTGACAAGGGGCTTGAACTCACGATCAGTGAGATCATGACCTGAGCCGAAGTTGGACGCTTAGCCAGCTGAGCCACCCAGGTGCCCCAGGACATATGTATTTTTTAAACCTTTTGATACACGTGTAAAGCCATCCTTAATCAATGTCCGTCCTTCTAAAACCTTCCAACTTACAACTTGGTCTATCCACCTCAGCCAGATAAATCTTAATAAAGTAATGCCTGAATGTTTTACTCACTTGTTAAAAATCCTCAGTCTTCTAGTTCATTAGACCAATTGTCAACCATCCCACACTGAGGCCTTGGGGGTCCTCTGGGAAAATACCTTGTCTTACCTGTTCAATCTCACCTATTCTTTTTAAACTCCAGTTAGGGTAGACCTACAATTTTTGCCACATCTACCATTTGTTTTTTGTTTTCTGTTTTTTGTTTTTTCCTTCCCTATGTGAGGAAACTGTTCCCTTTTCTTCTCTACTAATGTAAATCTTACATGTCCCCCAAAGCTCAAATCAAATTATTACTTTCCAAAAGGTGTTTCTGGAATAATCCAACTCATAATATCTTTACACTCATAAACCATATTGCCCTATAATTTTAGGTATGTATATCTCATTTCCTCAGGGTAGACAAGCTGTTCCCAGACAGGTTATTTTTTGCATCTGTCTCCAAAGTAAACACAGTGCTAGGTACTAAATCTTGAAAAGGACTGTAAAAGTATGGAATGAGTTATTGGGGAACATTCTGAAATATATCCTGAATGCTTATAGGGTTGGTCATACTCCCATATGAAACTAACAGACTGGATGAGTTATCAAAGTGGCTTTAGCCATACTTTTCTAATACCATGATTATAATTAGTTACTGATAAATGTAAATAATTTTCAGCTAGTTTTTTGAAAGACACATCCACTTACTTGCAAAAGTGGTTTTGTATGGAGTTCAGTATAAGAAAAAAAATCTCTCAATGATATTTTAATCACCACAATTACCAAAGTAGTTAGAGGTGGTCACATGATATGGATTTTGAAAACATTAGTGAGATTTCATTGTATAAAGATATTTTTATTCAAGGCTTAAAATATAAAATAGAACCAACGAATTTAAAAATTACCCTAGATACTGAACATTAAAAAAAATCTTTAGTTCATTTAAAAATACATAAATTATTTTCATTCCACCCCCCCAAAGTATGGTACTTCACTTTCCAAAAATATTACACATTCAAATAAACTGTAATTATGAGCATATATAGCTTCCCACAGTTAGAACTTTAAAAACAGATTGTGCTAAATAAAATGCATGTTGCTGCAATATTTAAATACGCTTTAAAGTAAATCAGTAAATCATTATAAGTAGGCATGTAATTACTATGGTTTTAGGAAAGTTTAACCAGGAACAAAAACACAAAAGAATGAAATTTGAAATTTCAGCAGCTTTTGACCAATATAGAATGAACAGCTATCAACCATAACTCAAATCTTCTAGATCTTCCTCATACCCTGAGTTTTATTTTTAAAAATTTTAAAAATTTATTTGTTTTGAGAGAGTGAGGGAGAGAGTGCGTGCGTTAGAGCAAGTCGGGGTAGGGGAACAGACAGAGACGGAGAGAGAGAATCCCAAGGAGGCTCTACACTGTCAGTACGGAGCCCAACATGGAGCTAGATCTCACGAACCATGAGATCATGATCTGAGCCGACATCAAGAGTTGGTCGCTTAACCAACTGGGCCACCCAGGCAGTCCCATACTCTGAGTTGTAAAGAGAAAGCCTTCTTTTTAAAAGCAGTCGCTTGGAGAGGCTGGGTGGCATAGTTGGTTAAGCCTCCAACTCTTTTTTTTATTTAATTTTTTTTTTAATATGAAATTTATTGTCAAATTGGTTTCCATACAACACCCAGTGCTCATCCCAACAGGGGCCCTCCCCAATGCCCATCACCCACTTTCCCCTCCCTCCCACCCCCCGTCAACCCTCAGTTTATTCTCAGTTTTTAAGAGTAAGCCTCCAACTCTTGATGTCAGCTCAGGTCATGTTCTCACAGTTGATGGGTTCAGGCCCCATATCTGGCTCTGTGCTGATGGCACAGAGCCTGCTTGGGATTCTGTCTCTCCTTCCCTCTGCCCTTTCCCTGCTTGTGTGCACGCTCTCTCTAAATAAATAAATAAACTTGAAAACAATTAAAAGCAGTAACTGGAATGAAAAAAGTATGGAGAGAAAAGGTACAGATTAGAAAGAGATGAAAAAAACAGAAATAGAGAATCTAGAAATACTAAGGATTTCTGGTAATGTAACTCATTAAAAAAAATTACTGGAGAAGTAGTGACTTGAATCTTATTGCCTAAAGATGAGGACAAAAATATGATTTCTAAAAGAGTGTGTGTGTTTTGGTGAGAGGGGAGGGAAAAATCGTCTGTGGTACCGAGACGCAATGGAGTATCTATCTGGCGAGGTACTGTTGAATCTAATCTAATGCATTAGCCAAACTTCCGATGTTCAGAATTTTCCCTGAAATTAGTATCAGTTAAAATCTTGGATGTATTGGCAACTGGCAGCCGAGCTATCTCTGCCTGGGTTCCCCACAGCTACAGCAAATTGGCAGTAAGATTTCCTTAGCAGCTGCTAATGGGCTGATGGTACCATGCAGCGTGTTTCCGCTTATGTAAACCAAACAAATACAAACACATGTGTTTCTGTATGTACTATATACACATGTAACCGCACAGAAAAATGTTTGAAAGGACATACATAAAATGGTTAACGGGTTACCTCTGGGAAGGGATTGGGAAGAGGTCAGTGGGAGACTTCACTTTATGGTCTGAGTTTTTACTATAAGAATAGAATCACGTACTATGTCCCTAATTAAAAAAAATTAGCAACTAAGAAGTTAACAAATAACAAAACAGGGCCGTCAACCTATGCATAGAAAAATGTGGCGAACACACGGGAGAGTTTACCTCTTACAACAAAGTAGCTGGCCACAGAAAGTTGCATTACCTGTTTCTTCAGGGTTGGATAACTCTATGAGTGATTGTATCTTTGTACCAAGTGGCCTTGTCCTGCCTTATCTGCAGCTTCCTGCTGGACATTTCACTTCGGTATCCTGCTATTACTGCAAACTCTGCAGGCCTGCAACCGTACCCATTATCATTTAGCTCATGTGATTTTTTTCTTCTTTATATCAGTTCTATCACCATGTTCTTAGGTTCAAAACCCTGGGGTGTTTGACGACTTATGTTCCTTTGCCTCCATGTCCAACTAGTCAACAAGTCATGCTTATTTCATCTTTGCCATTTGGCCTTTTCTTTTCATTAATAGCACTCTGCTCTACTTCAAGTTTTGTCATCCCACACACGAACTCTTGGGATAAGATAGTTTCCCAACTCATCTTCCTGCTTCCAGTCTCTTCCATCTGCTAGTTTTGCACACCAATGCCAGATTAAAATTCTTACAGTAGAGTTTGTACTCCACTACCTGCCTAAACACACACACATATACATACAGACAGCATATTCCTCTAATACTTGTCTACTTACTTCATATAAAGCCCAGAATCTATTCAAGGATCTCTAGAATCTGACCTTCACATTAACATGTTGGCTTTGTTTCTTATTACCCGTCTTCAAATCATTTGTTGTCTAAAATCCCCCTTTATTGTCCATGAATACATTCTCTTTTCCTACTATGTGCTTTCTCTTTCTTAAGTGCTCAAGTCAGTATTCATCTTATTTGTGAAGACTTTGTTGTCTGGTATTTTTGTTTAATTAATTTGATTTAATCTACTGGATTTATTTCTTGTGTCTGAAGTTAGCTACAAGTTTCTTTTTTTTTTAATTTTTAAAAAATGTTTTATTTATTTTTGACAGAGAGAGAGAGAGAGAAAGAGAACATGAGCGGGGGAGGGTCAGAGAGAGGGAGACACAGAATCCGAATCAGGCTCCAGGCTCTGAGCCATCAGCACAGAGCCCGAGGTGGGGCTCGAACTCACAGACCGCGAGATCATGACCTGAGCCAAAGTCGGAAGCTCAACCGACTGAGCCACGCAGGCGCCCCGCTACAAGTTTCTTAAAGGCAGAACTCTTGGCTTAAGCTTTTTATTATTTCTACCACTCCCCCCAACTCCTAACCTATCACAGTATGTTCATCAAACAAGTCATTCAACAAATGTTGGCTGATTCACTGACTGAAATCAACGTAAGTTTCTCTGTGCCTTCCTTATTTTGGGGAGCATTGATTTTATGCTTCCAAAAGCAAAAAAAAAAAAAAAAAAAAGAGAGAGAGAGAGAGAGAGAGAAAGAAAAAAAAGAAAAGAAAGAAAAATTAATATATAGATGTTGTATATAGGTGTTAAAATGCACATTGCCTGAATCTGAGTTAGAATATGTGTTCTTGGGAGTAAATGTTTTGCTTGGTGAATACAATAAATCGTGTCAATTTGCTCATTCAATAGTATTGTTTGCATGCATACTATGTGCCAGAATGTTTCTAAGCCTGCATATGGCAGGGACCAAACAGACTAAAATCTATGCCTTCACGGAGCTTACATTCCAAGGGAGAAGACAGACAATAAATGAAATAAACGTGTAAAGCACAGCTTGTTAAATTGGGATAAGTGCTTTGGGGAAAAATAAATTAGAAAAGGAGTTTAGGGAGTGTTTAGGGTACAGCTGTAACCTAAAATAAGGTGGTCAGGGTTTTCCCTATCTGGCATACAAAATTGACATAATACCTAAGTATAATACAATTAAGATTTGCTTGAATCAGTTTGCCTCAGAAAATATGACTAGGAATATTTTTCTCATGATTTAATTTTAGTTGGCTTTTAACAAAGACTTCAAAATGGCAACTTAGGTTCATTTTTAGTTCAATGAAGAATAGTTCTCATACATATGCAGCCTGGATTCAACTCTATTTCTTGGGTTGGATTATTACCAAGATCTTAACAAGGAAAATGAAGAAATATGGATGCCTCAGGAATTGACTAACCACTTATATCCTGCATTAAACATGCCTCTCTGCATCCAGAAGCTGACTAGAACCAGATTAAGAACTAGAAAGGATTTCTTGGCAAAAGATCCTCACTTGCAAAAATAATTCCAAGACTTGGGCTGAGCTCCAATTTTAGGATTTATGTGGAAATTCAAGACTTATCTTTTCATATTACCATGTGAACAAGTTGAACAAATAATACAAACTCCCGGAGGTTTGGTCTCAAAAAGTCTAGAGTTCAAGAATATTTTTCATCTCTTCTGTCAGCATTGTTCTTTAAGTAAAGCATTCACAGTGTTGCACAGTAACACCTCCATTAATGAAAATGACACATTTCAACATCACACTTTATTATCAAAAAAATGTTGTGATTGAGAGAATATAGAAGGCATTGGAATGCATTCTAGGAGAAAGAATAGGGAGTAGATGATGAAGATTCTCTTCAGCTAGAGTAATACCAATATGAAGTTACCTCATTATATTAAAGCTATTGTATGAAAATGTAATCCACTAATCAATCATTCTGTTAACTGTTATTATAAGTTTTGTTACGGATGAAGAAAGGACACTAGGGACCTGTAGCTGGTGATGGTTAGAGGTGATAGGTATATTGATGCCAAAAGGAAAAAAAAAAAAGGAACAGAATGGGGAAAATGAGAATGCCAGCGACAAACTCATTTCACAGTACTGCTTAGGTTCTATGCTATTAACAGTCAGCTGTGATGAACAAAGAGAAGCAGTGGATAAAAGCTCGTGTGCGTGTGTGTGTGTGTGTGTGTGTGTGTGTGTGCGCATAACTTGAGATGAATGACAGCATGCTAATAATGCTTCCTGTAATTTGTCAAGAATTTTTACTTGCTTTTTCTTTCCGCCAGCATTGCTGACTGTGTAGAAAGATGTTTAGTCCTAGATAATTCTATAATGAGGTATTACATCACTAGACTACATAAATAGATACCTTATAACTATATACAAGTAAAAATAGATTAAGTAGATTTCCTTTTCTTAAAAAAGCACAGAGAAACTGCTTACCTGATATACACTAGTGTGAAGTCTATTTTTGGATACTTGCTGTACCACTTCCAACAGATTTCCAATTAAACTTTGCAGCAAACAATTTGCTTTCATTTCTCCAGGAACCTCTGATACAGGGTAATGGGCAGGTGTGCTGTGCTGGAAGAAAGGTTGGTATCTTAAAGACTATGAAAACAAGGAAGCAAGCATTTGCAGAGTAAACTGGAATCATAAAAATGAAGGATTCCTTCAATTAGAATTGTCTATTGGTCTGGAGCAGAAGACACACTTCACCCCACTTAACAGCACAAAGCTTGTAATAAATACTTTTAATGTATCGACAAATCCATTTGCTAAATAGCAAAATCTTGCAAGGATACTTTGAAATGCTTCATAGTATATTATGTACACTAAGCTGCTTCCAAATCCAAGGAATAAAAGCGAAAAACCCTGATTTAAAATTAGAGAAACAACTCAAGAAATGCATTTTAAACTAACTCTTTAGGATAGAAAATGAGACTGTTTAGGAGGTCTCCATCTTCTTTAAAACCATATTTTTGAACACGCGATGCTTTTCATACTTGCTATCTTTACACTGAAAGGAATTACAAAAACAGGATCTTACAGTTTTATACTGTTTAGTGAAGTCTTTTCTTTACAGGAACGATTCTCAGTTCCCAGATTCTTGCCACGTGATGTGTTTGCACCTGCCATGTCATGTCATTAGTTTTACTGCAACATCGGATTCCAAATGAATCTCAGTAATTTTTGCCACCAGCTCCTGTCATGGACATGTTCCTCTGTGTGGTTCCATCTTCTTTACAAGTGATATAATCTGGTTATTCACATTAGCTTTATGTTATGGTTACTAATATGGCTAAGGAATTGTTCTCTTTCAACAGTATAACAAATGGACGGACTTTTGTAAGGTCTCATCCCTCTGTAAGGAGTGAGGAGCTCACCCAAAGAATAATCAGCAGGTGGGTGGAGCTAATAACCCAAGCAGGGAGAGGTCAAACACCTTTGCATATCCAGTGAGCACCATTCCAAGGGAAAGAGAAATAGTGGCCCTTGGAAAGTTACTCCCAATCTTTTGTATCCTTTACTTGAGAAAATAGTGAAACTCATATACAAAGGAAGATATATTAAAAGTTTTTTCCCCCACAGATGGCCTTGTGTTCATCCTGACAAGGACTTTTGTTTACTTTCCTTGTGAAGGGTGAGGCAGCATTAAACCTTGATGTTTGATTGCCAAGGGCCAGTTTTGTGAAGTTACTTGGCCCACACAAAGATGAAAATGGAAACAGGCCTCATAAATTGCTGCTGATCTTAGGCAGGTCTACATATGTCTGAAAGCCAAGGGTTCCATCACTGTCTTTTCAGAAAACAACAAAAGCTCAGCATAGATGAATTAACATTTTCAAATTGCTTCAAGATTCTCAGATGAGATGCCAAGTTGTGGATTTGGCTGTTCCTCTTCTTTGCAAGGAATGGGCTCCATGGCAGAGACTTGAGTTAGAAACATGGACTGCCTTCAAGGCGCCTAGGTGGCTCAGTTGGTTGGGCGTCAGACTTCAGCTCAGGTCACGATCTTGCTGTCCGTGAGTTTGAGCCCCACATCAGGCTCTGTGCTGACAGCTCATAGCCTGGAGCCTGCATCGGATTCTGTGTCTCCCTCGCTCTCTGCCCTTCCCCCACTCATGCTCTGTCTGTCTGTCTCTGTCTCAAAAATAAACATTAAAAAAAAAAAAAAGAAAAGAAACGTGTATAGACTGCCTTCAAATCTACCTGGTGGCCAACAAGCTAGAATACTAGAGCTTGTGGCTGATGTTTAACTCTCAGTGAGGTTGAACTATATGAGGGTAAAAAGGTATTCTTTCCCAGATCATTTGTAAAGTCTATAAATTTAGAAATAGATATGAAAAACAAAAAGTTTGGGTAGACATTAAGCATTCTAGATGACCTGGATCCCCTAACAAGCAGAGAATTATAACAGATAAAATTAATCCAGGGGAGATGTGAAAGGAGCTATGGTTTGGACTTGCGTATCTACTTGTTAGACTGACACCTCCTTATTTGGGTAGAAGTATACGAAAGCAATAGGAGACTTTTGTTTTTGTTTTTGTTTTTTCCTGAAAGAGTTCCTGAAATGGCTGATCAAACAGCCCTGTTCACTAGCTTGCATGCAGAAGAAAGAAGTCAGGCCACAGGTTTGATCAAATCTAAGTTAGTGTGTATCTCTTGGGACTAGCATTTAAACTCAATTCCTAGCAAAACCAGGTACAGATATAACGGACAGTCACGGAAATGTGTAGAAATAATAATAGCAACAACCATGTATTAAGTGCTCCCATTGTACATTTAGTGTTATATGCTTACATAGATGATGTCACTTAATTCTTACAACGACCTTATAAAGTAGGAGGTTTTTTGGTGACCTGAAAAAAACCATCAATGAGAGAATGTCATCAATGATGACATCCTTAGGAATGTCCTACTCATGATGGATCAATAATGCCACCACATTATAGAAAGGTTAGCTCACGTTAAGGCATACCAAAGTATTGCCTTTTCCTAGAACATTTCACTAGGCCACCAAGAAACTTGTCCTCCTCCTACCTTACCCACTGCTCCTTCTCTGTCTCCTTTGCTGAATTCTGCTTATCTTATTATCTTAATGTTGGAGTGCCTCAGGGCTCAATTCTTGGTCCTCTTCTTTTCTGTAGCTACGTTATCTAGTTGATCTCAACCAGTTCCATGACTTTATTTTTTTTCAACCAGTTCCATGACTTTAAATAATATCTATGCTGACAAACTCCACATTTATATCCCCTCCAGATACATATATCTAATTGTCTACTCCTATCTTCACATGGATGTTTGATAGACACCTCAAACTTAACTGTGTCTAAATCAGAGTTTAAAAATACTCCCCTCCCCCTGACCAAATCTGTTTCTTTCTATTTCCCCATTCTCAGTAAATGTCAGCTCCATTCTCCCAAGAACCCAGACTAAAACACTGGGCATCATTTTTGACTCTGTTCTTTCTCTTATACTCATATCTGACCTATCAGTAATTCCTGTGTGCTTTATCTTCTAAATAGGATTGGAATATGACCACTTCTCTCCATCACACTGACTTTAGTCCAGGTCATCCTTATTTTTTTATTCCAGTTAGGCTAATCTCCGTGCTTGCTCTCTTGTTTCCCTATATATACTGCTCACAAAGCAATCAGTCATCGTTTGGAAAAAACAAAACAAAACAACTTTTTATTATGGACCTTTAAAAGCATACACATAGGGGCGCCTGGGTGGTGCAGTCGGTTAAGCGTCCGACTTCAGCCAGGTCACGATCTCGCGGTCCGGGAGTTCGAGCCCCGAGTCAGGCTCTGGGCTGATGGCTCAGAGCCTGGAGCCTGTTTCCGATTCTGTGTCTCCCTCTCTCTCTCTGCCCCTCCCCCGTTCATGCTCTGTCTCTCTCTGTCCCAAAAATAAAATAAACGTTGAAAAAAAATTTAAAAAAAAGCATACACATAAATACACATAAATGATGACTACCCCCATGTACCCATCACTTAGCATCAAAAATTAACATTTTGCTCATATTTTTCTAAAGCTTTTTTAAGTGTTTATTTATTTTGAGAGAGAGAGCAAGTGAGTAGGAGAGGGGCAGAGAGAGAGAGAGAGAGAGAGAGAGAGAGAGAGAGAGACAGGGAGAGAGAGACAGGGAGAAAGAATCCCAAACAGGTCCCATGTTGTCAGCAGAGACCAATGCGGGGCTCGAACTCACAAACTGTGAGATCATGACCTGAGCCGAAATCAAAAGTGAAAGGCTTAACTGACTGAACCACCCAGGTGTCCCCTTCCTTATCTTTTTTTCCCCCCTATTTTTTACCCTCTTTTTTTTTTTTTTTTTTGGTGTAGTATTTTAAAACAAATACCAGCAAAGGTGTCCTTTTAATTATGAGATCAAGCTGCTCACAACTTTCCAGTTGCTTTTCGGTAAGAGTCAAATCTTTTATGATGGCCTACCAGGCCTCTGTGATATGCCAGTCCGCCCCATACAACATCTCCGTTTCCCGTCCTCACTCTGCTTCAGCTACACCAGAGGTTCTCAAACCTTAGCACGCATCAGCATGTTCTGGAAGGCTTGTTATAGCACAGGCGGCTAGGCTCCACCCGAGTTTCTGGTTCAGTAGATCTGAAGTGGGCCTCCAGAATTCATATTTCTAACAAATTCCCAGATGCTACTGGACACACCTGGACAACCACCTGCTACATTGTTCTCCTTCCTGTTCCTCAACAAGCCAGGCAAGATTTTGCATAGGAGTCTTTGCATGATTCTTCCCTTGCCCTGAGCGCTCTTTGCTTTCCTCAAGATTCATTTTATTCCATCTCTGTTTAAATGACATCATTTGCGGGCCTTCTCTGGCTACTCCTAAAATAGCATCCCAGCTCCTCACTCTGATTTTCTTCATAGCAGGCATCGTTCGTTTGTTTCTCCGCCCGTCTAGATTGACAGCTCCACGAGCCCACAGACCTGGCTTTGCCCTCTCATCTCATTCCGTACCAACACCTTGTCTAGTAGGTGCTCATTTCACTTCTCCAACGAAGGGATCATACACTGAGAGGGGAGGCCCAGGTCCCTGCTTGGAACACTGGACGGGCAAATTCATTTCTTCCTGCCTCAGTTTCACCATTTGTAAAGGAAGTGGTTGGTTATGCCTACCCTTTCCGTCTCCCCAGGCATAGGCTCAAATCAAAAGAGAAGGATGTGAACACGCTTGCAAAGCAGAGCAGTAAGTCAATAGCGAGCGCTAATATGCCGTGCTTTCGGGTGCCCTTTTTCCGCACAGACAACCCGCCCCCCGCCCCATTTTCTAGCTCCCCCGCCCGGGTGACCCACAACCCCAGCTGCGGGCGGCCGCCGCCCCCGTCCCGCCCCGCGAGCCCGCGTCTGGGCACGCCCGCCCGCTCCTGGCTGGCGCCCGCCCGCCTCCACCAACAACAGCAGTAGCGGCGGCGGCAGCAGCAGCAGCACCCTCAAACAGCAACAGCAGGAGCAGCACCCTCCGCAGCGCCAGCACCCTCAGCAGCAGCAGAAGCAGCAGCAGCAGCAAGAGGAAGGGGAGGCGCCGAGGGAGGGGTCCTCGGCCGCCGCGGGAGGCCGCATCGCCGTCCCGTCACGGCGTCGGCGCGGCCGGGGCCAAACCCGGAAGTGGCCGAGCCCGCGCGCCCGCCCGTCCCGCCGCCGCCGCCGCCACCGCCCCGCACTCCGGAGAGCGCGGGAGCCGCGCAGGCAGACGGAGCGCGCCCGGCCGAGCGGGCCATGGCCGCGGGGGCCGCCGCCGCAGGTGGTGGCGCGCGGTGAGGCGAGCGCGGCGCCCCCTCCGGGGCGGATGGAACGCGGCTCGGCGGGCGGGCAGTGCCGGCGTCCGCGGCTGGAATGGTGCTGGCGGCGGCGGTCGGTGCCTGCGTTCTGAAGCCCGAGAGGAGCCACAATGGAGACGCCGCCGCTGCCTCCCGCGTGAGTGAGCGGGCGGGCAGGCGGGCGGGCTGTGCGGCTGCGGATAAGCGCGCCGCTGCGGCGCGTGCCGCCGGCCACGGGCGCTGCTCGGGCACGGCCGCCCGGTGCCCGCCGGCGGAAGACGCCCGGAGCCGCCGGGGAGCGGACGCTGGGGGCGGCGGGAGGTGGGAGCTGCGGGGCGTGACGAGGTGCGGTTCCCGCAGTCCTGAGGCGGACGCGGGCGGAAACTCAGCCTGGCCAGGCAGTGACTTAGAACCCTGGATAGTGTCTAGGGAAGGGGCTTCCCCATCCCAGGCGAATAGAAGATTCCGGCTGGGCTGGGCTTGGGGACTCTGCCCGTCCTGTGTGCGCCTCCCTGGAACGCTTGGGCTGCTGGTGCCTAGCTTGCCAACCCCTTTCTAAGGGATGGAGATATGCTGCACGGGAGTCCGTTGAAAAAAAGGGAACTGGAAAGTACCAGACACCGGTGTCTAAATGAATTGACCTTAGATTGCTTGCTTCTTCGAATTTCTAGCAAAATTAATATCTGAAGAGCTTTTACATCACTCTAAATGAGCCACGGCTGTTCAGGGCATGTGACCTCTTTTACCTGGCACTGCAGAAAATTGTATCCAGAAACCAGAGCATCTTCTGTTTCCTTGGTACCCTAGGCAAATTAGTAGTGTAGCTACCTGCCAGGCACAGGTGTCTTCTTCCTTCGTACCCAAATACATTCAAGATACCTGCAGCGAAACTACTTTCCAGAAATAATAACAGTTGAACAATTACGTGGAAGATACTGAAGAATTGCATTATTCAGTACAGTATATATTTTTTGAAAGTATTTGGTAAAAGTGGACTATAAATCCCCAGGAGTTTTGAAAATTTCCATTTTGATTTGCCTTCCTTAGTTTAACCTTTATCAGGGAACAAGAGCCCCTTGAATCTGACTTTTCAAACCGTAAGCAAACCTCATTCTGAGATCAGTGTACCTTTTCACGAGAGCTTATTCATGGAGCCTTATCGTTTTTCACTTAGATTTGGCCAGCTTCGCTCCATGGCAGTTGTACCGCACCAGCCTCTTGTGGTTATTTGGCAGAATTCCAGCCAAAATATGGGTATTTGGCCTGGACTGAATAATTTTTTGATGTCCAGCCCTTTTAAAGAGAGCTGGAACTATAAGATCCTGGAACTGTAATTTCTAAAAGTGCCTTACAGAATTTTTAGCTTGAGTGGAACAGGTCATGGGGATCTAAGGAGTAGATGATAAAACTGATGAATTGACCCTTCCTGGCCAGTAGAAGCAAGGGCTCAGTGGCTTCGTGATCACTTAGCTTTGAGGGCTTTGTGATCGGGTCATGTTCTTTAGCAGGTTTGGGAAGGCTCCTAAACCCTAGGAAATATGATGGTGGATTGTTAGCATCAGCAGCATGAATATAGCACCAGCACATGGGTTCTGTCCAGGCTTAGAGACAATTAAGGCAGGAAATGGTTCTTGTATGTAGATAGCACATAGTATATGGAATATATCATGTAGGCATGTTATCTATACTAAGCCTGTTCCCTTTATATCAGTTTCCTGCAGTCCCCTTTGACTTTTGGAGCAGAGGGAACTACAGGAAAGAAAAAGGGGCTCTTAGAATGCAGGTGGAAAAAGGGTGTGGACAAAAAGCAGCCTCTGGAGGGAGGGACTAGAGATGTAGAAAATGATTTAAATAGAAATAATTGAAAATGAAATGGACGTGTGCATGGAAATAGTGATAAACTGAATCTAGGACAGATCAATTAATCATAATTTTGGTATCCAGCACAATTCTCTGGTATTGAGACTCCATCAATAATGCTGGAACAATGACAGGCTGAGATGTAATGGAAAACAAGGAATGTCAGCAGGGATGAAAGATTTGTTAAAACTTCTTTTAATGAGGGGTGGCTAAAGTTGGTGAGACTCCTTGATTGTTGATATTCATTTAATACTAAATACAAATGGGGTTTATTTTCATTTGGCCCATCTACAATTAACCCTCATTCCAGAATTTGTTAGAATCAGAAATAGGTTCCCTTCCTGCCCCTTGGCCTATTTGCCTTCACTCCCATTAGCTTACTTTTTCCTTCCACACTAAATCATAGGTGCTGTGTTTGAGGATTGCAGACAGTGTCTTTGGGAAGGAGCTTTATTGGGCCTCACTGGGTTTGAGTTGGGTAGATGGAGGCAGTCAAAGTTATTGGGAGGGCTCAGCTTCTTGTAAGGTTAGATTTTTAACCTGAGCTTTAAGGCAAGGAAAGATGTTTGATGTGGACTTAAAATGCCTTGGGTGATGTGGTTGGAAGCAGGAGCTCAGATCCTCTTTGGGTGAGTGTCTGTTTATTAACTCATTAATTCTGCGAATATTTGAGTGCCTGTCTCTGCCTGCCACTGTGGAGGAGCTTATGCTCGTCCTTCTCTTGTGATAGCCAGTTTTACACTGTTTTCAGATCCCACCTTGCTGCCCTTCAGCCTGTTAGCACATTGTCTTGGAGGGGTGGGATGACTGCCCAGGTTCTCTAGTCCCTTTGGGATGGGATGGGCTCATTGAAATTAGGTTTTGATCTCTTCTACTCTTTCCACTCTTTCACTCTTTGCCTCCAAGTTCTCCTCATCCTTTTTGACTCTCATATTGTCACTGGGCTTCATATCTCTCTGCCTGTTGTTTTTTGGATCTTATATGTGACGTTTAGATTCTCTTGCGTTTAGGAGTCTGGGTGATATTAAGATGATGGGACATTTGCCTCTGATTGAATCTGAAGGTGTGTAACTAAAAATTAGATGTAGGTTAGTATAGGAATTTTGGGTGGTAAACTGAGACGCGCAGCCCTGACCTCAGGAATGGTTTGCATATTCTAGCTTTTATAGTTATTTTTGTGAAAGATTTTCATAATTATGAAATTGAGGGAAGGCTGAGGTATAGGGTGGCATGCATCCCTTTGACCACCTCTCACTGAACAGTGTTTTGGTCCTTGTTTTCTTAATGGCTCTGCTTTTACATGTTGGCTTTCTCTTTCCAAGCCTTACATCTTTGCTTTTCCTTCACAGAGCTCAGCAAACATGTCTCACATACAACCATATCTTGGATCAGCGATTCCACATCACTGGAGACTCTTGGCATCAGAGTTGTTCAAGCGTAGGCAGACAGACATCTTCTTGACCGTGTTCATAGGGATTTAGGCAGCAGAAGATTGGTTGAATCAGAGCAGAGGTTTTCAGAATTTTGGATTTCACTGACCTTTAAAGTTAAAAAAATAATAAATAAATAAACTGAGGTCCATCACAGAACTGCTAACTTATTTTTTTGCTTAGTAGAAAAAAAAAATTGATGAAATAATAATTACCAGCTATCACCATTTTTTTGTAAAAGAAAGGACAGTTTAGTGTCCCTTTCCAAATACAAAGAAGGACATAATCTCAGACTTAAAAGGATAGTCTTCAAATTAAATTAATTTAGTTTTATGAAAACTTACTATATTTTCCTTATTTTGTCACAGATCAATAAAAAGTTTACTGGAGCCCGGCTTTTGTGATCCACCGGACCAGATGACCTTTAATGTTCTTTCTAATTTTAAGATTGAGTTACTGTGAATTTGGAACCTTGACGCAGGTTACCCCAGTATTCAATGGTTTGTCTTACAGCACACTGGAATGTATTCTTGGTTTTGTTTAAGTAGACGTGAATGTAAATTGGGCATCTGTCAGATGATAGGTGAATCTCCTCAGTGACAGACAAAGATGTTTAAAATATGTAGGAGTAATAATGGCTGACAAGGTAATGTTGAAAGAAGACATGGATCACTGTGTGTTGAAAGAAGTGTTATGTAAGGAAAATTCTGAGGTGCATTTGGGAACTTGAGAAGTGGATTCTGGAAATAGGTAACATTGATGCAGTAGTCTTAAATTTTTCTGATGCTGGGAAATCACTCCTCCCTCTCCCACTAAATAGCCCCAAACCTCTTGTTTCTATAATACACACAGTAGGCATTCGATAAATATCAGTAAGCCTGCTTTCTTGAAGGTGACTGCAAATTTACTCATCTGTGGCTGTAATGGAACTGCACTAGAAGTGTTTATGAAAACAGTTGAACTTCCTTAAGACCAGGAAGAAGGTTCTTTTCAGGTGATACAGAGAATGAAAATTGCTTTTCAGATGCTCTTCTATAGAATTCTTCCAAATTCTAAATATTGTTTACTATTTATAATAAGGGAGATAAGGTTTTTCATTCATATTTATTGGGTGCTTACTATGACCAGACTTTGGGAATATCTCAGAAAACAAAGTCTTTTTCATTGTGGTTGAAACCGATAGCAAACAAATATTTAATACAATTACCGTAGTGCTAGGGTCAGTATACTTTGTGTGTTATGTGCTTTACTGTTTTACATTTCAGACGGTTGGCATTTGCTGAAGTATTTTTTTGACCAGTTCTTTTCACTGATCCCGCCTTGAAAATAAGCCCTAGCTTTCTATGACACTGCTTTTTCTTGGTTCCCTCCCGTAGGTTTTAGGTTGCTAAATGTGATTTACTTTATTACTTTATCTCATTTAATCTTGTGAACATGAGATTATGTCGGTGTAGGTTCTTATCTTTTTTCAGACGGTAAATTCCTTTTCAAAGGTTATCAAGTAGGAGGAGAAGTTGGGACTCTCTCACTGATCACTGTTTTCTGTCTTAGATGGCTTTTCTTCTGTTACGGTTCATTGGCAGTGTCTGCTCCTCACAGATGCAGGTTTTGGCCAGTTCTTTTTAATAACTATTGATCACTAAGTTGTGGCTCCATCTGTGTCTTAAGCCTAGGCTCTGGATCTGTGCCTCAGTCTTGAATTTTCAACTTCTTATAGAACTTCTCTGCTCTTAGCTTACACATCAGATTCAGCATGTCTAAAACTGAGTTTGTAACCTTTGTTCTCAAACTGATTTCCCTTTATGACATCTGCACATAATCAATGGAATAATCATCTTTTTGGTCCCAGATACCCAAAGCCTTGGCATGGTCTTTGATTTCTCTCTCTCTCTCTCTCTCTCTCTGTCTCTCATCATCCTCCACACTTACCAACTTCTGGAAACTGTATACTCATGGTTTCAAGTGTCCATTCTGACTCCTTCTATCCTGAACAGATTTCATCCCTTGATACCTGGATTTTTCTTTTACCTTTTCTCCTGTTGAACTCTATGTGTTGTTTCCTCACCTTTCAATCCACTTACTGTTTTGACCCCAACATCTTAGAGTCACATCAAGTGACTTACCAAACCAGTTATCTCAACCAGATAGATGGTCAGAGTCCTCGATCATTTTGTCCTAATCTTATAGTATGTTCAAAAGTATTATGTGTTTTGACCTCCTAGAGTAAACTCTGCCTTATCACGAGTGAGGAATCCCCAGCCTTTTCCCAGCCTGTCCCCAGTTAAAACAACTTGGAATTCTTCCAAAGCCCACTTGGAACCCTCTCTTCCTTCACAAAGTCTTCCCTATTTACTCTAATTCATTCCAGCTGCTCTTTGCATTCCTATAGTGTCGGTAGCCCATTATTTTGCACCTGTGTGCTGACTTGTGCCATTCCCTGGTGGTTTCAGATGTGCCTCCCCAGTTAGATGGTAACTGGAGAAGTTTCTTGCGTTCAGCCTCCTTCATCTCCCCCATTCTGCTTATGTTAGGGTATGCAGTCAGCATCTAGGCAGTGCTTATCTACTTGATTTATTAACACTGGTGGTTGCGTGGAGTATTGCTAATAATTTTTAATTGAATGTCACAATTAAAAAGGAGGAAGGCCAGTCAAATCCATAAAAATATATCTCTATATTCAGTTCAGCTCCTAACCTCAACATTTTTCTTAACTCTGTGTTTACATTCATACAGTATTTAATGCTTGTATAGCTCCCTGAGGCAAGTAGGTGAGGTGTTATTATCTTTGACTTTCCTGTTACATTTTGTATTAGACATATTTGTGGAATAACAACACCTTATTTTATAAGTAAACAGTCTAAAGGCCAGAGAGGCCAAGTGACTACACCCAAGGTCACTTGGTTAGTATTTGGCATCGTTAGGAATACCATTCAGGTCTTCCAGCTGATTCTGGTCCTCTTCTAGTGTGTTTTCATCCGAGTGTTAGAAAATGTAGCCTAGTCAACTGAATTGTGAAATCAAATTGCTGCCCTCTCTTACTAGCCAAGTGCTGGTAATACTAGGGAAAGTGGCAAAAGAAAGGCCAGAAAAAAGAGTTGATAAAAGACACGGAAGTGTTTGAAATGGATCATCAACCTCTTTCTCCCTATTTTAGCACGTCACAAATATCCCGCTCTGACAGCGCTTTGTTAACTGTTTGTTTATAACAAATTCTTTAAAATAAGATTGATCTTGCATAAGACATGCTTTTTACCCTGGTCCCTTTCCTGGTAATAGTCACTGCCAGGGACAAAAAGTGCCTGATTGTGCTCTGTTTGTCATGTAGGTGGGAGGGAAAGAGGGAGAGCAAGCTGAGTTGAACTGAAGCAGAGCTTTTTACAGCTCTATTGTTCTACTATCAGAGAGCAATTATATTCCAACTTCCATCAACCTCTCCACTTCAGACATCCCAACCACGTCCTCCTGCCAGTGCTTCTCCGCACACTTAACATAAAGCCACACGACTAAATCCCAGGGGGAGAGTAGTGGGTCGGGGTGTGTGTGTGAGATCTCCCTCTGTCCTCCAATAGGTTCCGTGCTCTCGCTTAATTGCTAATCCATTTTAGGAAAATTGGGCATTTCCAGCTTTTCCAGCTCAGAGAAATCTGAAACATAACTTTTGGCAATATATGTGCTATACTGATGTATTCAGTGGCATTACCTTTTATTCTGTCACCATGCAAAGTTATTACAATATTATTGGCTATATTTCCTATGCTGTACTTTTCATCCTTGTGCCTTATTTTATAACTGGAAGTTGGTACCTCTTAATCCCCTTCACCTGTTTCTCTCACTCCCCAAACCTTCCCCTCACTAGCAACCACCAGATTGTACTCTCTATATTTATGAGTCTTTTTCTCTTTTTTTGTTGTTTGTTTGTTTAGATTGCACATATAAGTGAAATCACGTGGCATTTGTCTTTGTCTGACTTTTTTCAATTAGCACAATACCCTTTAGGTTCATCCATGTCATCACAAATGGCAAGATTTCAGTGGCATCATTATGATGTCTTGTAAGGTGTTCTGTGACTGGAGAGCAGGGATTTTGTTTTGTCTCACAAGATGCTTTGTATTCAGTTCTATAGGTCTTCATACTGAAGGTACAATCCAAATTCTTACATGTAAATAGATATAGACACTAACTTTTTTAAAGCTATATTTATTTGGTAATAGGACCATATGTTGTAGATGATAGTTAGTCTGCTGGCTCTATACCTAATGAAAGTTTGAATTCCAAATAGTTGAAGAGAATCTGCAGAGCATGTCTCTTTGTCTTTAGCTAATTGCAAAAACTGAAGCCACAACTCTTCCACAAACCAAATCCTGTTTCCAGTGGAGAAAGCCCTCTATTTTTACAACCTCTAAATACTACGGTGGTTATTTGGGTGAGATGAAGGATGTGAGACTATTTTCTTGGGAAACTGTAGAGTGACATACTAGTTAAAATATCGGCCTTCTGATATCTTGGACTTGCAAACTGGAGCGTTGTTAGTATACTCAGCTTCTGAGTGGAAGTTTAGTTAGGGAAGACAGCACAGAAAATAGAAGAGATATTATAAAGTAATGGAGAAACTTCAGAGCCGTAGAGCATGGATGGTGACTGAAAACAACAGCTGCTGATGTGAACTTGGCATAAGTTTGTGAGTAATGGTGGGTGACTCATTGTGAGCAAGGGAGTCTTACAGCCTTTGAGGTGAACAGGCAGAGGGGAGAGCTGAGATAGTGGCCACCCAGGGGCCTGCATGTGAAAATGTCTGGTCCCCTGTTAAATTTTGCAGCTGCATCATTCACATGAGTTACAGCATTGTTTCTACCAGAAAACCCTAAAAACACGAACAACTCATATGTTCTAAAGTGTTTGTTCTCAATCTGAGATGATTGTCCCGGGGTGGGAGGGAAGTGGGTGGTGGGACATATTACATCACTTTTTTTGTTTTGTTTTGTTTTGAAATTATACATAGCTGCCTTTCACCCCTGCTTCTGGAGATGCTGTCATTCAGATATACCTAGTCCTATAAAAAGGGCTTGCCCAAATCTTCATGGGAAAAGGGATGGTTGAGTGCAGTTTGAAAAATTGTTTGGCTCATTGATTTTTAAAAATCAATAATTAAAAATTTTTTTTTAAATTTATTTTTGAGAGAGAGAGAGTAAGAGAGAGGGCACACACGCAGGGAAGGGGCAGAGAGAGAGGGACACACAGAATCCGAAGCAGGCTCCAGGCTCTGAGCTGTTAGTACAGAGCCTGACACGGGGCTCAAACTCACGAACCATGAGATCATGACCTGAGCCCAAGTTGGATGCTTAACCAACTGAGCCACCCAGGCGCTCCTAAAATTTTTTCTGAAGTTTATTTATTTTGAGAGAGAGAGAGAGAGAGAGAGAGAGAGCGAGCGAGCATGAGTGAGGCAGGGGCAGAGACAGTGGGAGAGAGAGAATCCCCAAGCTGACAGCACTGAGCTCAACATGGGGCCCCATCTCACGAACCATGAGATCATGACCTGAGCCAAAATCAGGAGTTGGACACTTAACCGACTGAGCCACCCAGGTACTCCTTGCTTCTCATCCTTCTGACCCCTGCCATTAGGAATCACTCTGCCAGAACAAGTAATGTATATCTAAAGAAACTATGCCTCATTTCTAAGATGGCCACAGAATTTTTGCAGTAGGTTTAAACCTTTGCTTATGGATATTGACTCTTTGAGGGAGACAGCCCTGTGAGAGACTTTATTTTCTTCTTCTCTGAGAATTCATTTCTGTCACTAGTGTGTTTTGGGGCAGAGTTAGAGTTACCTAGTTACCTGGTCTGAGAAGCCAACCTTACCCACAGCTGGAAATTTACACAACAGTCAGTCATTGAAGGAAGACTCAAAGATTCTTATAAAACATAGCTGTGTATTGGGATCCAGACCCTTGGAAACCTCAACTATGTTGAGTATGTTTTGATAGCAGTAAGCTATTGGACAGTTTTAAGACTGGTTGCGAGTTAGAATTGGGGAAAGACTTAAAATGAAAGAACTTTGAAAAAGTATCTCTTCTAGATAATTAAAAGAAGACAGTTCTCAGAATGAGGAGCTTCTCTGGAAAAGGCTACCTCCCTGCTTCAGAGGGAAGTAGGCAGAAGGTTTAACTGCACTTACTGGTATACCTGAAAGGGTCAACCTTCACCTCCCACTTAGCTGCTTCCTAGTGTATGTTCATTTCCACATCTGTAGTTTTAGGCATGATGTAACATTTTGTTACTCAGTTCTGCTTCTGAGTGAGAGACTATCTAACACAAAACCATATAGGAAATGGAAAATTATGGAAAGGACTTTAGTGTTGAAAATGTAGCCCTGTGCAGCAGGGTGCTGTATTTGTAAGTAGCTCTCAGTACAGAGAACACTTAAAAAAAAAAAGTCAGTGTTATTTCTTACTTATTCCTTTAAGCCTTTGAATAAAGTCTTTGTAGAGTTTCTGGAGTACATCAGAAAAAGCAGGAGCTGAACATAGCTTTAAGAATGCACCTATATAGATATTGATTGCTGTATGGTAGTTTTAAAAGAAATTTTTTTTTAATGTTTATTTTTGAGAGAGACAGAGTGTGAGCAGGGGAGGGGCAGAGAGAGAGTAAGATACAGAATCCGAAGCAGGCTCTGAGCAGGGGCTTGAACCCATGAACTGCAAGATCATGACCTGAGCCAAAGTCAGAGGCTCAACCAACTGAGCCACCCAGGCACCCCATGTATGGTAGCTGTCTTAAAGTTAATTCTCTAATGCAGGCAGTTTTAATTCCTAATTTCTTAAGCAAATATAAACACTCTTGGCTCTTAAATAATGGTATTCTTTCTAGGACTGAGTTGCTTTCACTTCCATTCTGAGCATTGAAAAGCCCTTCTGTGATAGTTTTGTCAGTCTTCAATATTATATTTCCCTTTTGTTATAAACTCTTAAGTTATTAAACCAGAAGCTAATGTAAAACTTCTTAAGTTGCTATACATGTGGACGTTCAGTGTTATGTGGTCAGAAAGTTTGCATAGGTTGAATATATCTATATAATTTCCCTTTCTTCCTACTGTTTTCTTTATGAAAGGGTGGTGGGGAATAGCATGAGGAATAGCATGAGAATATGTCTTAAACTATAAAATGTTTCCCAGTCCCCTCCACCAGATCTGAATGTTCTATCATCTTTGTCTCCTAGACTTACTAGCTCTTTTTCTCAGGCCAAGCGTAACTCATCCCTCTACACACACACACACACACACACACACACACACACACACACACACGAGGATGTACTATCCTGTTCTCCCATTCCAGCTGTGGGCTCACCTCCAGGAGGCAGGGTCTTGTACTCATTTGCTTGTAAGGCCCCCCCTTTAAAAACTCTCAAGTGATAGGGACACATGACTTATCTCCACTTCTGGTATGCATACCCTTGAAGAATCAGATGCCTCAATTAGTGTTGAATGGAGGACTGAGCAAAGATAGCATCTGTGGTTAATGGTAGAGGTTACATTAATGTTTGAGTGCTTGAGTTCCATTGCTTCGTGTATCTTCTATGTGTACGTTTCTACCCAGGTAAAGTTTTCTCTCCAACTCTAGACTCTAATATGCCAATTTTACATCTTCATTTGGATGTCTGATATCTTAAAACCAACATATGTGAAGGCTAAGCTCTTGATCTTCCTACCCCCAAACTGGTTCCACCTGCAGCCTTCCCCATCTCAGTGGAAACTCAGTCCTTCCAGTTGCTCAAACCAAAAAATTGGGAGTCATCCTGATTTTCTTTGATGCACCACGTGCATTTCGTCAACAAATCTCGTTGGCACTACCTTTAAAATATACCCAGAACCCAGCGACTTCTCATCACTGCTCCTACCTCCACTGCTACTACCGTGCTCTGAGCCTTTGGCATCTCCTACTGAATCACTCTTCTAAATAGTTTACACTCTTTTATCTTTGCCCACATTGACTATTCTCACCCAGCAGCCAAAGTGATCCTATTGAAAACGTAACTTGGATGGTGTCATTCTTCTGTGATGCCTCCCTATTCACTCAGGGTAAAAGCCAAAGTCCTTACAGTGTCCCACAGGTCCTACATGATCTGCACTCCCCTCTGCCCCCCTAGCCCCAGCCCTGGCCTCACCATTCCTGGAACACACCAGGCACATGTAGGCCTTGGCTCTAGCTCTTCATTCCTTCTGGACCTTCTCTCACCTCCTAGTCTTGGTTCAGATCTCACTTCGGCTATTGATGACCTGATGACCCTGTTGACTAGTGCAAGTTGTATCACTCCGTCCTCTCGATTCTTTTTACCCTGCCTTTGTTCTTATATCCGTAGCTCTTATTTTATGGTGTGCTGCCTGTTTTACTGATTTGTTCTGCGTATTGTCTCCTCCCCATCGCCCCTGCTAGACTCCAAGCTCTGTGAGGGTAGGAGTCTTTTTTTTTGTTCACTGTTCACCTGTATTCCAAGTGCCTAGAATGGTGCTTGGTACATAGTTGGCACTCAAAAAATGTTTGCTGGGTGAATTCGTAAGAGGTAATACTTTAAAAATAAATGATCCTTTCAGAATGGGTCAGGAGAGGAAGAGGTATGAAGAGAAATATGGCAATAAATAATGATGTTTGCCTGTTGTCCTTTGTGTGATATATATGCAAGTATGACTTCTTTAGGCTTAATTTGGTATCCTGATTTTTTTCTTTAATAGCTTTATTGAGGTATAATTTACATGCCATAAAATTCACCTATTACAGTTGTACAATTCAGTGATTTTTTAGTACATTTCTAGAGTTGTGCAACTGTCTTCTCAGAAAGTTCCCTTGTGTCCATTAGTAGTTAATCCCCACTCCCTGCCATGGTACCCTGATTTTATTTGTTAATTTTTTTGCTCCCAAGTCTCAAAAGAGTAGTTTATACAGCAATACTAATACAGCCTGTGCTCTTAAAAATTATGTTTAATATGAAGTTAAATATCATTGCTTAATGTAGGAAATGGTATTGAACATTAGTGAAAAGAATGGGCTCAAAGAGTCAGACTGACTTTGCTCTTACCCAGCTCTACTATTTAGTTACCTAAATTGTTTTTTGCCTTCATCTTTTCATCTGTTAAATGGGGATGGTAATAGTAATGAGCTCACAGAGTTGTTGTGAAGATTAAGCAAATAATACAAGTAAACAACTTAGGACAGTGGCTGCTGAATAGTAAATACTCAATAAACTTTAGCTAACAGAATTAATCTCTTGTTACAGGAGTAGGTCTGAAATATATGGGGTAAATAAATAGCCTGGCAGGTAGAGAGCAAAATTCAAATCAGAGTCTAAGTTTTTGAAGTTTGTGTAAAATATGGTCCTGTTCCTGTCTTGGTTTGTAAATAATGTATGACTACAGCAGATTGTTAAAAGCATGTTAATTTCCAACAGAGATCATTTCTCAGCATTTTTATTTCAAAGTATCTGCTGAGCCACTTTTACTGAATTTTCTGTGCTCCTTTGTGATAGAGCTTTGACACCATGGAGGTGATTACCCACTTTTTTGTGACCATCAGAAAGTGCTCTGAATTGTGTCTTGATCTTACATTGGGATATACTGCAAGACTTCCTCTAAATGAATTTGAGAGATTTGTTGTATCTCTTATAGCCTAATAAGCCAGAACTAAATTATTTTTAATAAGATCTTTTCTGTTTTTTTTCTTGTATGTACAGATGCACAAAGCAGGGTCATCAGAAGCCTCTCGATTCAAAAGATGATAATACTGAAAAACACTGCCCAGTGACAGTGAATCCTTGGCATATGAAGAAAGCTTTCAAAGTCATGAATGAATTAAGAAGGTATTATTACATTAATATTCATGTGACATGGGTCTCTTCCCTTTATTTTGTAGTTGTTTCTAGTGAATATGCTCTTCATGCCTCATTTGTTCTTTATTTGATATAGAGAACATTAAAAGCTTTTTCTACGGGTTTTTTTTTTTTTTTTAATCAGAAGCATGAATAGTATAAGGCTGGTCTCCGATATGTAGCAACTAGCCACATGTGGTTAATCTGAATTAAGATGTTCTGTAAGTAGAAAATACAAAGTGGATTTCCAAGATTTAGTACAAAAAAGAATGTACAATGTTTTATTAATAACTTTTAAGAATATTGGTTACATTTAAAAATGATAATATATGGTATATTTTGGGTTAAATAGAATATATTATTGAAATTATTTTCACTTGTTTCTTTTTTTAATGTGATTACTAGAAAATTATGAATTGCATTATATTTTATATTACATATGTATCCCATAGTTCTATTGGATGGCTTGGTGTAGGGTTTCTCACTTATCACAAAGAATATGGAAAGAAAACTGTAAGGGAAAAATGTGATACTTTGGTGGTGGTGGTAGTAATTTTGAGGACTGGTGACCTGCCCATTGTTAACGTTATTCTTAAGTATGTTAAAGGTCACTGATATGAAAGAAGTGACTTTAAAAGTTGATTGGAAAATGAATAGTTGTTTTTTTTTTTTTTAATTAAAAGACTAATGTGTGTATTAACCTTGGTTTAGTTTTCTTAGCTCTTTGTGAAAGTATTTTTTTCTGCATTGTTCTCTTTGTGAAAGTACATATATTTAAAAGCTTGGGCTAAAAAGAAGGGAGTGACTTAAACTGTCCTTCAATCTCTATATGCTATGTCTTCGTAAAATTCCACCCTTTAGGCCCATCATTTGTTTGTTTTTTCTTTACGTAAAGATTCAATAAATATTTATCTGTTGGGTGCTGGAGATACAATGGTGAGCATGAGACACATAGCTTATGGTTGAAGGCAGGGAGCAGGCATTAATCAGAGGATTACACACATAATTTACTATAAATTAAAAAAAAATTTTTTTTTTCAACGTTTATTTATTTTTGGGACAGAGAGAGACAGAGCATGAACGGGGGAGGGGCAGAGAGAGAGGGAGACACAGAATCGGAAACAGGCTCCAGGCTCTGAGCCATCAGCCCAGAGCCTGACGCGGGGTTCGAACTCACGGACCGCGAGATTGTGACCTGGCTGAAGTCGGACGCTTAACCGACTGCGCCACCCAGGCGCCCCTATAAATTTTAATGGCAGTAAGTGCTATGAAGGAGGGCTGCCTGGTGCTGTGAAGGTTGATAATAGTGGTCAGGAAAGGCTTCCTGACCTGATAGAAATATTTGTGCTGAGAACTAAAGCAAAACAGAGGTAAGGAAATGAAGGCAGGATGGGGGTGGGAGAGGTTAGAATACTGTTCCACGCACAGGGAATGGCAGTGCCCAAGTCTGGTGGTGGGACAGAGCTGGCCTCATTGGAGGAAATGAGGGGCAGCTGGAGCACAAATGTCAAGGGGGTCATGGCAAGAGAGGAGCCTGAGTGGGCAGGTGGGGCCCAGCATACTCTGGGCCTTTCACATTTCAGTCTTGTTGTCATGGGAGGAAGCCACTGGAGAGTGTTAAGCAGGGTAGTGACATGATCAGATTTGTACTTTGAAAAGAACATACTTGCTGCTAGGTGGAGAGTGGAGTGGAGAGGGACAAGGAAGTTAAATCGACTATAACATACTTGATTTGCTTCCTTGTCCAGCTCTGATAGTATTTCTAATGTTTTCATTTAGTCTTTGGGAAAATATGTAGTTGGGATAATCCAGCAGGTCCGGATGTACTGTTCTAGTTTTTTAATCCCGTTTTAACAGTAGTTATTGAATGTAAACTGCAGTGGTTACTAAATGGAACTGAAAAGTAAGAAAAACAGTCTAGTCATTAAAATTTTTTTTTTTTAATGTTTATTTTTGAGAGAGAGAGACAGAGTGTGAGCGGGGAAGGTGCAGAGAGAGACAGAGACCCAGAATCTGAAGCAGGCTCCAGGCTCTGAGCTGTCAGCACAGGGATCAGACTCACAAATCATGAGATCATAACCTGAGCTGAAGTCGGACGCTTAACCGACTAAGCCACCCAGGTGACCCTAGTCTGGTCATTTTAAGACTGAGATTTTTAATGGCTCTTCTTTTTCTTTGAAAAGTCTAGAAAGACTGACGTTTTCCTGTTCACATTTCCTCTCCCCAGCCCCTTCTGTGGGAGCACCATAACCATGGCCTTCCACTGGTGTGAGTAGGGCCTCTGTTGACCTAGGCATGACTCACTAAACTTCAGGGAAGGTGACACCTTCCCCTGAGGTGGATGACCCCGGTTTAGGGACACACTCTGGACTTGGGCAAACTGTTTTACTTCTTTGAGGCTTAACTATAAAATGAAGGGAGGAGACAGGATGGAATGTGAGGTTCATTGCTGCTCTGACTTCTCTGAGTCTGTGAGATTTTTTCCTGCTTACATGCACAGCACTGGTGTCCTTGCTTCATCCTGGGTTTATTTTGCTCTAGCCTTCATGTACCTATGTGTCCCGTTTTGGGTGTGAACTATATGGCTGTGAAACAGCGTCTTACTCTTTGTGTCGTACCATATCAGGAACCAACGTGTCACCAGGCTGGTAGTTGATGCTGATTTTCAGAACAAAGAACAACTTTTAAAGAGCCAGAGGGTGTTCGCTGCCAGCTCTATATCCAGGATTGTTTTAATAAACTCACTAACTGATATTGTCTTTTTTTTTTTTTTTTTTTTTTAATAAACTCTCTTTGGGATTCATCAGAACCCTTTTGTTTTGTTTGTTTTAAATAGCATTCACTTCTGGGGCACCTGGGTGGCTCAGTTGGTTGAGCGTCTTGACTTTGGCTCAGGTCGTGATTTCACAGCTCGTGAGTTCCAGCCCCGCATTGGGTTCTGAGCCTGGAGCCTGCTTCATATTCTGGGTCTCTCTCCCTCTCTGCCGCTCTCCTGCTCATGCTCTCTGTCTCTCAAAAATAAAAATAAACATTAAACATTTTTTAAAATATCATTCACTTCTCTCTTAACCCTTATGGCCCATTTGAGTAATTAAAAAAAAAAATCTTGGAGGAAGCCTATTCTTTAAACAGCTGAAAATCTTTAATTTCCTGCCATTGCATCAACTTCCTGCTGCCAGGAAGAGGTAGCTGAGAGTGGTTTCCTGACTTCTGGGAAGAGAGAACTTCCTTGTTCTTATTGCTCTGCTCTTGGGCCCTTGCCTTTAACTGGTAGAATAACAGCCATACACTAGAGAGCGTTTTTATGAATGTTTGACTGATGGAAGTGATATTTTAGGAGTAAAAGTCACTTTTTTTTTTCTAGTTATGGTTGTTGTAAGGTGTGGTTGGGGGAGTGGGAGTGAGCGGGCAAGAGCTTTGTAAAGTTTAAGTTTGAGAATTAATATAGTTTATAGAAGAAGAATGTGACATTTTCTTTAAACTAGTTTTTTGTTTTTGTTTTCTTTTTTAGACAGGAGGCCCAGATATAGCTCCATGTCCCAGCCCAATATGAGCTTGAATAGCTTAAAATTACTTGGCTTAAAAACCCTGCAGTTACTTGTAAACAGTGTATTCTACAAGTGTTTGTAAGCAGCTGGTTCTCCTTTGAAATCTGCTAGCATGCGCGGCTGTGCGGGAGCCAGAAACAGCATCAGACTTGGCCCATGCCCTGCGAATGTCTAGATTGCTATAGGAGATGTCTAGAGGAGAGGATGAGTTGGGGGAACAGTGCATGCTGAAGAGGATTTTCATGGGAGAAATCCGCAGCAGCCCAAAGAAGAGGTTTCTGCTGGACCTGATCGCGGGCAGTAGGATTCATACAAAGGACAGGAGAGGAAAGGCAGTTCCTGGCCTGGATAACTGCATGAGCTACGGGGGGGATAAACATAACTTGTTGGATAAAGTGAATCAAGAGTTCGTGCTGGGGAGTCTGTGCAGAAAAGGTTAGGAAGCGGGAGAAGGACTGAATTGTGCAGGCTTAAATAGTGTGATGAATTTGGACTTAATCCTGTGGGCACTGGGAATCAGTGAAGGTTTTTGAAAAAGGGAGCAGCGTTGTAAGATGAATGGTGTTGGAGGCATAACCTGGCAGTGTAGTGAAAGGGCGGGTCTTTTTAGCAACGCATCTCTGGCAGAAAATTCAGCTCTTTCAACTTCCCAAGCTTGAATTGGTGGGGGTAGGAATTTTTCAGGATACTGACATTTTCAAAATCAAAGCAATAGATCTAATTATGTGTAAAACACTGTATTGAGTCTGTGGAGAAGACAAGCAGACTAAATCTCAGACATACGTTTTATTGAGAACATTATGCTATGGGCTTTTTGAGGTGGCCCCAAAAAGGAAATGTCAAGAGATAGCCTTTTGCCTTTACATTAAACACACACACACACACACACACACACACACACACACAACTTCTGTTTTGTAGGTTATGGGATAAGAGTATCTGAGCTTTAAAAATTTCAGTGACTGTTAGTTAGGGCCAACCTGTTGCTTGTTTAGAAGGAAGAGAATTTTGATCCTTAAGTTATATTAAGGAGTTGAAAGTTTTTAGTAAGGATAAATCATTTGAAGCAGTTCAAGTGCTCCTCTATATATCATACCTAAGCCATAAATATTTAGTAGGTCAGTTATAACAGCAGTTTTTACCTTCCCAAGTATAATTTAATCAAAAAAGCCTGAAGCTGTCTTTTTTTTTTTTTTTTTTTTTTTTTTTTGAGATTTTATTTATTTTTTTTTTTCTGAAATTTATTGACAAATTGGTTTCCATACAACACCCAGTGCTCATCCCAAAAGGTGCCCTCCTCAATACCCATCACCCACCCTCTCCTCCCTCCCACCCCCCATCAACCCTCAGTTTGTTCTCAGTTTTTAACAGTCTCTTATGCTTTGGCTCTCTCCCATTCTAACCTCTTTTTTTTTTTTTTTTTTTTTTTTTTTTTTTCCTTCCCCTCCCCCATGGATTCCTGTTAAGTTTCTCAGGATCCACATAAGAGTGAGACCATATGGTATCTGTCTTTCTCTGTATGGCTTATTTCACTTAGCATCACACTCTCCAGTTCCATCCACGTTGCTACAAAAGGCCATATTTCATTTTTTCTCATTGCCATGTAATATTCCATTGTGTATATAAACCACAATTTCTTTATCCATTCATCAGTTGATGGACATTTAGGCTCTTTCCATAATTTGGCTATTGTTGAGAGTGCTGCTATGAACATTGGTGTACAAGTGGCCCTATGCATCAGTGCTCCTGTATCCCTTGGATAAATTCCTAGCAGTGCTATTGCTGGGTCATAGGGTAGGTCTATTTTTAATTTTCTGAGGAACCTCCACACTGCTTTCCAGAGCGGCTGCACCAATTTGCATTCCCACCAACAGTGCAAGAGGGTTCCCGTTTCTCCACATCCTCTCCAGCATCTATAGTCTCCTGATTTGTTCATTTTGGCCACTCTGACTGGCGTGAGGTGATACCTGAGTGTGGTTTTGATTTGTATTTCCCTGATAAGGAGCGACGCTGAACATCTTTTCATGTGCCTGTTGGCCATCCGGATGTCTTCTTTAGAGAAGTGTCTATTCATGTTTTCTGCCCATTTCTTCACTGGGTTATTTGTTTTTCTGGTGTGGAGTTTGGTGAGCTCTTTATAGATTTTGGATACTAGCCCTTTGTCCGATATGTCATTTGCGAATATCTTTTCCCATTCCGTTGGTTGCCTTTTAGTTTTGTTGGTTGTTTCCTTTGCTGTGCAGAAGCTTTTTATCTTCATAAGGTCCCAGTAATTCACTTTTGCTTTTAATTCCCTTGCCTTTGGGGATGTGTCGAGTAAGAGATTGCTACGGCTGAGGTCAGAGAGGTCTTTTCCTGCTTTCTCCTCTAAGGTTTTGATGGTTTCCTGTCTCACATTTAGGTCCTTTATCCATTTTGAGTTTATTTTTGTGAATGGTGTGAGAAAGTGGTCTAGTTTCAACCTTCTGCATGTTGCTGTCCAGTTCTCCCAGCACCATTTGTTAAAGAGGCTGTCTTTTTTCCATTGGATGTTCTTTCCTGCTTTGTCAAAGATGAGTTGGCCATACGTTTGTGGGTCTAGTTCTGGGGTTTCTATTCTATTCCATTGGTCTATGTGTCTGTTTTTGGTGCCAATACCATGCTGTCTTGATGATGACAGCTTTGTAGTAGAGGCTAAAGTCTGGGATTGTGATGCCTCCTGCTTTGGTCTTCTTCTTCAAAATTCCTTTGGCTATTCGGGGCCTTTTGTGGTTCCATATGAATTTTAGGATTGCTTGTTCTAGTTTCGAGAAGAATGCTGGTGCAATTTTGATTGGGATTGCATTGAATGTGTAGATAGCTTTGGGTAGTATTGACATTTTGACAATATTTATTTTTCCAATCCATGAGCAGGGAATGTCTTTCCATTTCTTTAAATCTTCTTCAATTTCCTTCAGAAGCTTTCTATAGTTTTCAGCATACAGATCCTTTACATCTTTGGTTAGATTTATTCCTAGGTATTTTATGCTTCTTGGTGCAATTGTGAATGGGATCAGTTTCTTTATTTGTCTTTCTGTTGCTTCATTGTTAGTGTATAAGAATGCAACTGATTTCTGTACATTGATTTTGTATCCTGCAACTTTGCTGAATTCCTGTATCAGTTCTAGCAGACTTTTGGTGGAGTCTATCGGATTTTCCATGTATAATATCATGTCATCTGCAAAAAGCGAAAGCTTGACTTCATCTTTGCCAATTTTGATGCCTTTGATTTCCTTTTGTTGTCTGATTGCTGATGCTAGAACTTCCAGCACTATGTTAAACAGCAGCGGTGAGAGTGGGCATCCTTGTCGTGTTCCTGATCTCAGGGAAAAAGCTTTCAGTTTTTCCCCGTTGAGGATGATGTTAGCTGTGGGCTTTTCATAAATGGCTTTTATGATCTTTAAGTATGTTCCTTCTATCCCGACTTTCTCAAGGGTTTTTATTAAGAAAGGGTGCTGGATTTTGTCGAAGGCCTTTTCTGCATCGATTGACAGGATCATATGGTTCTTCTCTCTTTTTTTGTTAATGTGATGTATCACGTTGATTGATTTGCGAATGTTGAACCAGCCCTGCATCCCAGGAATGAATCCCACTTGATCATGGTGAATAATTCTTTTTATATGCCGTTGAATTCGATTTGCTAGTATCTTATTGAGAATTTTTGCATCCATATTCATCAGGGATATTGGCCTGTAGTTCTCTTTTTTTACTGGGTCTCTGTCTGGTTTAGGAATCAAAGTAATACTGGCTTCATAGAATGAGTCTGGAAGTTTTCCTTCCCTTTCTATTTCTTGGAATAGCTTGAGAAGGATAGGTATTATCTCTGCTTTAAACGTCTGGTAGAACTCCCCTGGGAAGCCATCTGGTCCTGGACTCTTATTTGTTGGGAGATTTTTGATAACCGATTCAATTTCTTCGCTGGTTATGGGTCTGTTCAAGCTTTCTATTTCCTCCTGATTGAGTTTTGGAAGCGTGTGGGTGTTCAGGAATTCGTCCATTTCTTCCAGGTTGTCCAATTTGTTGGCATATAAGTTTTCATAGTATTCCCTGATAATTGTTTGTATCTCTGAGGGATTGGTTGTAATCATTCCATTTTCATTCATGATTTTATCTATTTGGGTCATCTCCCTTTTCTTTTTGAGAAGCCTGGCTAGAGGTTTGTCAATTTTGTTTATTTTTTCAAAAAACCAACTCTTGGTTTCGTTGATCTGCTCTACAGTTTTTTTAGTTTCTATATTGTTTATTTCTGCTCTGATCTTTATTATTTCTCTTCTTCTGCTGGGCTTAGGCTGCCTTTGCTGTTCTGCTTCTAGTTCCTTTAGGTGTGCTGTTAGATTTTGTATTTGGGATTTTTCTTGTTTCTTGAGATAGGCCTGGATTGCAATGTATTTTCCTCTCAGGACTGCCTTTGCTGCGTCCCAAAGCGTTTGGATTGTTGTATTTTCATTTTCGTTTGTTTCCATATATTTTTTAATTTCTTCTCTAATTGCCTGGTTGACCCACTCATTCGTTAGTAGGGTGTTCTTTAACCTCCATGCTTTTGGAGGTTTTCCAGACTTTTTCCTGTGGTTGATTTCAAGCTTCATGGCATTGTGGTCTGAAAGTAAGCATGGTATAATTTCAATTCTTGTAAACTTATGAAGGGCTGTTTTGTGACCCAGTATATGATCTATCTTGGAGAATGTTCCATGTGCACTCGAGAAGAAAGTATATTCTGTTGCTTTGGGATGCAGAGTTCTAAATATATCTGTCAAGTCCATCTCATCCAATGTCTCATTCAGGGCCCTTGTTTCTTTATTGACCGTGTGTCTAGATGATCTATCCATTTCTGTAAGTGGTGTATTAAAGTCCCCTGCAATTACCACATTCTTATCAATAAGGTTGCTTATGTTTATGAGTAATTGTTTTATATATTTGGGGGCTCCGGTATTCGGTGCATAGACATTTATAATTGTTAGCTCTTCCTGATGGATAGACCCTGTAACTATTATATAATGTCCTTCTTCATCTCTTGTTACAGCCTTTAATTTAAAGTCTAGTTTGTCTGATATAAGTATGGCTACTCCAGCTTTCTTTTGGCTTCCAGTCGCATGATAAATAGTTCTCCATCCCCTCACTCTCAATCTAAAGGTGTCCTCAGGTCTAAAATGAGTCTCTTGTAGACAGCAAATAGATGGGTCTTGTTTTTTTATCCATTCTGATACCCTATGTCTTTTGGTTGGCGCATTTAATCCATTTACATTCAGTGTTATTATAGAAAGATACGGGTTTAGAGTCATTGTGATGTCTGTATGTTTTATGCTTATAGTGATGTCTCTGGGACTTTGTCTCACAGGGTCCCCCTTAGGATCTCTTGTAGGGCTGGTTTAGTGGTGACAAATTCCTTCAGTTTTTGTTTGTTTGGGAAGACCTTTATCTCTCCTTCTATTCTAAATGACAGACTTGCTGGATAAAGGATTCTTGGCTGCATATTTTTTCTGTCTAGCACCCTGAAAATCTCTTGCCAATTCTTTCTGGCCTGCCAAGTTTCAAAAGAGAGATCAGTCACGAGTCTTATAGGTCTCCCTTTATATGTGAGGGCACGTTTACCCCTTGCTGCTTTCAGAATTTTCTCTTTATCCTTGTATTTTGCCAGTTTCACTATGATATGTCGTGCAGAAGATCGATTCAAGTTACGTCTGAAGGGAGTTCTCTGTGCCTCTTGGATTTCAATGCCTTTTTCCTTCCCCAGTTCAGGGAAGTTCTCAGCTATGATTTCTTCAAGTACCCCTTCAGCACCTTTCCCTCTCTCTTCCTCCTCTGGGATACCAATTATGCGTATATTATTTCTTTTTAGTGTATCACTTAGTTCTCTAATTTTCCCCTCATACTCCTGGATTTTTTTATCTCTCTTTTTCTCAGCTTCCTCTTTTTCCATAACTTTATCTTCTAGTTCACCTATTCTCTCCTCTGCCTCTTCAAGCCGAGCTGTGGTGGTTTCCATTTTGTTATGCATTTCGTTTAAAGCGTTTTTCAGCTCCTCGTGACTGTTCCTTAGTCCCTTGATCTCTGTAGCAAGAGATTCTCTGCTGTCCTGTATACTGTTTTCAAGCCCAGCGATTAATTTTATGACTATTATTCTAAATTCACTTTCTGTTATATTATTTAAATCCTTTTTGATCAGCTCATTAGCTGTTGTTATTTCCTGGAGATTCTTCTGAGGGGAGTTCTTCCGCTTGGTCATTTTGGATAGTCCCTGGCGTGGTGAGGACCTGCAGGGCACTTCCCCTGTGCTGTGGTGTATACCTGGAGTTGGTGGGCGGGGCCGCAGTCAGACCTGATGTCTGCCCCCAGCCCACCGCTGGGGCCACAGTCAGACTGGTGTGTGCCTTCTCTTCCCCTCTCCTAGGGGCGGGATTCACTGTGGGGTGGTGTGGCTCGTCTGGGCTACTTGCACCCTGCCAGGCTTGTGATGCTGGGGATCTGGCGTATTAGCTGGGGTGGGTAGGCAAGGTGCTCGGGGGCAGGAGGGGCAGGCTTAGATCGCTTCTCCTTAGGTGATCCACTTCAGGAGGGGCCCTGTGGCAGCGGGAGGGAGTCAGATCCGCTGCCGGAGGTTTGGCTCCGCAGAAGCGCAGAGTTGGGTGTTTGCGCGGAGCGAGCAAGTTCCCTGGCAGGAACCGGTTCCCTTTGGGATTTCGGCTGGGGGATGGGCGGGGGAAATGGCGCTGGCGAGCGCCTTTGTTCCCCACCAAACTGAGCTCTGTTGTCAGGGGGCTCAGCAGCTCTCCCTCCCTTTGTCCTCCAGCCTTCCCGCTTTCCGAGCAGAGCTGTTAATTTCTGACCTCCCAGACGCTAAGTCGCGCTTGCTGTCGGAACACAGTCCGCCCGGCCCCTCCGCTTTTGCAAGCCCGACTCGGGGGCTCTGCTTGGCCGGCGAGCCGCCCCTCTGCCCCGGCTCCCTCCCGCCAGTCCGTGGAGCGCGCACCGCCTCGCTGCCCTTCCTACCCTCTTCCGTGGGCCTCTCGTCTGCGTTTGGCTCCGGCGACTCTGTTCTGCTAATCCTCTGGCGGTTTTCTGGGTTATTTAGGCAGATGTAGATGGAATCTAAGTGATCAGCAGGACGTGCGGTGAGCCCAGCGTCCTCCTAAGCCGCCATCTTGCCGCCTCTCCTGAAGCTGTCTTTTAAAGGAGTGCCTATTGTATTTTTCCTCCAGGACATTTAGACCTTGTGGATCCAGATCACCAGTAGGATTAAGTTATCTATTGTGCATCTATGAAAAATTGGAGTTGTGGCTCTTTGGTTATTTATACTCGGTTGCTTAGATGGCAAGTGAATTAAAGAACAAACAAGTGAATCTCCCTTTCTCTTCACAGCTTTATATCACTGTTTTTAATTTTTTTTTTTAATGTTTATTCTTGAGAGAGAGAGAGAGACAGGCAGACAGTGCAGGTGGGGGAGCTCAAACTCATGAACCGTGAGATCATGACCTGAGCCAAAGTCAAATGCTTAACTGACTGAGCTACCCAGGCACCCCTTTATGTGACTGTTTTTAAAAGAGATTTCAGGAAGTTACATACGACGTGAGTTTTTTTATTGCTCGAACATATATTTTTTTCTGTAGTAAAACATTGCCAGGTTCTTTTGTTTTCATGTTATACTAGAGTAGGATGTAAAACATTCCTTGAAAGATAGAGCAGTTGGGTAGAGCCCCAAATCAAATAGACTTGTTTATTTAGAAATTTTAAGATACAGGTTGAAACTTCTAGTCTCACTTTAACTGGTAATCTTCTGCAGTGTTTCTTAAGCACATGTGATTAATCTCTTTTTAAGTGGTGTTTATTGAGCATGGATAGGATCATTGAACATTTCAAAGAATACCAATAGTGGATAGTAATAAATGAGTTTACTGACCCAACTCCTTTCTTTTCCCTTTCTTTATGTTGTTGAATACCTACCTGCTTCAGAGCTCGCTTTTACTATGCGTGTTAAATCAGAAAATCATAAGATCTTACTCTGGCTTTTTTCTTTAAATTATTATAGCTAAGAGTAGCTCATGATTTATTTCACCAATTAAAAAATACTTTGTAATGAGGAAGTTTCCTTTGTATGCATCCTACACTTTCTACCACAGAGGCTTTTCATCTGCATATTCAGAAACTCATCTCTGCATTACTCTTCCCGCCCCTACCCCCCGAAATCCTTCACCTTCCTCATTTCTCTGTTCTTCTCCCCACCAGCTTTTCTCTGTCCCTAATCTCTTCCTTCATTTTATTTCTAATTATTCTTTTCATCTTCTCTCAACTATGACCAAGTGTTCTTGCAGGTCCTCAAATCTGGAGATGTTACCTTCCCTTCTCTGCTGGTATTTAGTAACACACTTTCCTCTGTGCCTTCCAGTGGCTCCGTTTTGTCATTTTTCACTGTCACTCTTTTATTTTTTAATTTTTTTTCTTTTTTGAGAGCGAGAAAGGGAGAGAGGGAGAATCCCATGAGGAGGCAGAGAGAGAGAGGGAGAGGGAGAGAGAGAGAGAGAGAGAATCCCACACAGCCTCCGCACTGTCAGCATGGGAACCTAAAGCGAGGCTTAAACTTACCTGATGCAGGGCTCGAACTCATGAACTGCAAGATCATGACCTGAACTGAAGTCGGATGCTTAACCGACTGAGCCACCCAGACACCCCTCACTGTCATTCTGCTGTCTTGATTCTGTTTGAAAAGAATAATCTCTATATTCTGGGACCCTTGCTATTTTAAGGCAGTTTCTAAGTTATTGACTGTAGTAGGTTGTCCTACAACTTTCCACATTGTCACCACTTCCTACTTTCTCTTTGAAAATTTCAGCAGGTGCAAATCTGTTGAGGGGGCTGTGCTATCAGGACTTACACTATGGTGGTGAATCTGTGTTGGGTAAACCCAGCCTCTACATTTTTCCCTGTGCTTAACTGCCACAGAAATTCAAATTCATATCAAAATCAAACCATCATAGTTTTAAGAAGAAAAAGAAGGAAGATGGTGGTGACACATGCCATGGAGTTCTGTTGATCTTTGAGATTATTGACATTATAAGCCAGATTCCATCTCCCTTGTCTGTTAAATGAAATTGTCAGAGGAGGGTTGGTTAAATATGACTAATTTAAGTCAGCAGTTGTGCAGCCTTTTGCCTTTAAACCAGCTCATCTCCCTTCATGCCGAGTGACCAGTACTCAGTGATGCAGCCATGTCCTGAACAGCACCTCCACATCTGGCTCTCCCTCTGCTTCCTGACCAGTTTTTAAACTTCTTGGCTTCTTTCCTTGACCTCTGACCCCTTGCCTCCTTTCTTTTTATGTCTTGCTATTGTGTCTTTATCCTAACACCTGTTGCTGTTCAGAGATGACTTTGGACACATTCCAGGCCGTGGTATGGGGTTTGCCCATGGGCTGTGGTGGAAGCCTCGTCTCACGAGCCACGGAGTCCACTCCATGTGGCAGGCAGTGCCTCTAGGTTTTCCATGGCACCCGAGGAAGAAAGACGGACAGATGCCATGTGATTGCCTCACCCTGCCGGCTTCCAGTAGAAAGTCAATTTTTGTTTCATGTGACTACTAATTATTTTTGACCTCTGAAAGCCTGATATGTACACAGCAGTGATCGGTTTTTCTCCTCTTAGGAATTTGTGACTTTGTGTCAGGAAACTAAAGGATGTCTTGGTATGTCAGGCATGTTTCATTAATTTTCAAAGCAGCATTTTTCCTGAGAAGGACCAATTTGCATGATTCTGTTTCATTTAGGTTTTGGAGTGCCTTTCATTTTTCTAGGCAATTTGGGTTTTACAAAAGGCCTATATAATTTTTGTTTTCCACATTTGAGCTTAGAGGCATCTTCCTTTGCAAAGCCACCTTAAGGTTGGGCTTCGCCTCTCTTATATCTTCCCAAACTTGCCACATGTGCCCCATCTTAAAAGTTACAGTTTCATTTTTGTAATTAGCTGTTAGCTTGTCTGTTTCTCCCCACTCCACTGGGAACTCCTTGCTGTCATGGGCATTGCCTTGCTATTGTGGTAAATGAACATAGTGCTAGGCGCACAGTAGCCACTCTGGATATTTGATGATGAATGAATAGATGCAAATTTTGCTAAATAGCAATTATTTGTCTTACTATTCTGGAAGACTTTTCCTTCTGTCATTCATTCTTTCATTGAATTTCAAGTAATAGGAATATAAACTCAGAAACTCACTTTAATTTTTATTGCCAAACTTTTCATTTGTACCTGTCCTCCTCCTCATCCAAAAGTTATTGTACTGCTTACAAACATGCACATTTGGAAAGAGGTAAGGGCCATACTCAGTTAGATACACACTGGCTGAAAGATAAGAAAGCTGGTCAGATCTCTCTTTTTTTTTTTTAAGAGCAAGTGGGAGCGGGGGAGAGGGACAAGAGAGAGAGAGAATCTTAATCCATGTGAGTGTGGAGCCTGACTCAGGGCTTAATCCCATGACCCTGGGATCATGACCTGAACTGAAATCAAAAGTCAGACGCTTAACCCACTGGGCCCCCCAAATGCTCCTGGTCTCTCTTGTCTTTGAGTGCCGTTTTAAAATATGTTATTGTTCGGGCACCTGGGTGGCTCAGTCGGTTAAGCATCCAACTTCAGCTCAGGTAATGATCTCATGGTTCATGGATTCAAGCCCCGCATCAGGCTCTGTGCTGACGGCTCAGAGCCTGGAGCCTGCTTTCGATTCTGTGTTCCCCTCTCTCTCTCTGTTTCTCCCCTGCTCATGCTGTTTCTCTCTCTCAAAAAAAAATTATTGAAAAAATTGAAAAACATTACAAAATAAAATACGTTATTGCTGGACACAAAAAGATAAAAAATGAAGCACTAGAACCAAATATGTTATTGTTTTAGAATGTGACCCTTAGATTCTGTGTGACCTAACCCAGGGTGTGGCTACATACTGATTTGGCAGTGTTTTTACCTTCCTAGTTAACTAATGTCAGCTAATAAGCCAGTAAGGCTGAGCTAATTATGTGACAGCCAGCAGGTGTTATGCTAGATGGTTTTGATCAATAAGTAATTGTAATTGAAGCTAAATGTAATTAAGTATGTGATTTTGGGGTGTCCAAGTGTAATTCCACTTATGTTCCATCTTGAAACTAGAGCACTGAGAAGGATTACTACTGACAAAAGGAAAATCGGCATAAAAATGTACTTGACTCATGTTTGAGTTGTGTCCAGATGCACTGGCCATAGTAGGAAAACCTGGATGGCCCCATCCTTGAGAGACTGTGTGCAACTCTGCTGACCTCCTCTTCGATCACCCTTCTTTCTCTCTGCTTTCCTTTTTCCAAGGTTCCCCATTGTGCTGTGCTGCCTCACGTCTCCATGCAGTAACACATACTGTTGTCTCTGTTAGGAGCTCCCTTGCTCCTTCTCTATCCCGCTAATGCCTACTTGTTTATAAAACTCAGCTTAAGGTCAGTAGCTGCAGGAAGACTTTTCTCACCCCCAGTCTGCTTTAGATGCTTCCCCATAGCACCTTTACAGTGATTTTTTCTACTTTATCCTGTAATCTTGGCACAGTCAGTCCTTTCTGCTAGACTCCTTAAGGTCAGAGATGATCTTGCAGTGCTTTGTTGAATTTGATCTTTCTAAATATTCTTGTAGATGTAGTGCTAAAACCCCACTAAAACTGTGCCTTTTATAAACTATATAGGGAACTTAAAATTGTTTCTAGTATACAGTATGCCAAATAATAGATTGGTGTTATTTGATTTATACTTTTTATTCCTGTTTTATTCAAGCTGTAACTAGTCTTGAAAACACACAGGTGGTTTTGTGTAGTTGTTAAAAGGCTTTGGAGCCAGACTCCATGGATTTGAATTCTGGCATTCCACAAGTGGAGACTTAAGGCTGATTGTTCATATTTAACCTTGACTTCCCCAGCTGTACATTTTGGGGGTAAAAATCATAATAATACCTACCTCGTAAGATTGTGGTGGGTCCTAAATGAGATAAAACATGCAGGTAAAGCACTTGCATAGTAACCTCCTGAAAACACTGAATTTTCCCACCCTGGTTACTTGTGAAACCATGGAATTCATAGAATTGCAGTATGGTTTTTATATTCTCAGAGCAGACATAGACTTTGTCAGTGTTCACAGTGGAGGAATCACGAAGAGTGACCTTATGCTACCTTTGATGACTCTAACGTCCATGACTCTAACGTGGGACCTACCTGATGTCTCATACAGCATCCTGAGCCATTAAATTGACACCCATGAGCCGTACTTTGCGCTAAAGGACACAGCAGGCTCATCATCAGGGAGGCTCTGGAGCACTGTTGTCACCAGCGCTGCTGTGCTCCTTTTTCTTACAGTTTCCCCTAGACCGGAGGGAAAATCAATGCCAGTAGGATCTCCAAAAACTTTCGGTGCGAATTCTACAGAAATAGGCAGTGTGGAAAAGTGGAAAACTTCAAGGATTTGGTTAAGCTCATGTGAAAATGTTGCTTGTGAGCTACTAGAAAATTATGGCAGGCCGCAGGCCATCCTTGTAGGAGATAGAATAGTGGAGGAGGGGACCAAGTGTGACCTGTGTGTGGGATACACACAAATTCATGCTTGGGCGTGTGAGGTGTGGAAAGGACTTTTGGGTTCACCACAGCTGTTTCAGTCATTAATGACATGACTACCAGTAAGGTCAGTTTTAGAGCTGCAGCCTCCTTGCTTGTTCTGGAATAAGCATCAGCACCACTTTTTGCCAAAAAGATATCCTGTGACGTTCTTGTTTAGCGGGAGAAGCTCATCTGGCAGTTTGTGTAGAATGTAGAAAGTGTTCACCGTATGGTTTTGAATGGCTCAAAATGGATATTTCAGAATGGGAGGTATAATTATGCTTGCTGAATAATGGTTTGTTTTAAGGTAACAAAATGCTTTTTAATTTTGTACGTGGTAATGTTTTCCAGCTTTGAGGAAAGAGATAGTTTGCACTGGTAAAATGTGATGAAGTTAAGCCTCAAATGTCTTCTATGCCTTTTAAGTAGTGGGAGTAATTGAATATATTTTTACCTTTGCTTGATGACCCAGCATCATTTTAAATATCTTTTTTTTTTTTTTTTGTACTTTGACCCAATTTGGTTTTCTACATACATTTTATTTTGTCTCATCTTAATGTGAGACTGCCATCTGCCACTTCTTAATTCAAACTGTTCTTAATTCAAACATCCTCTCCTTTTACAGTCCATTGATGGTTTGCTGCCAGTAATTTATTTAGGTTGAGAAATCATTAATCAAGTTGGGAAAGGTTTCTCTGTTGAACAAAGGCAAGATTCTGAGTGAGGGCGCAATGCATGTCGGGTCTTTGTTCTGACTGTTTTCTATGTGCTTCACGTTTAAGGAATTCTGTTTTAAAGTAAAGGATGGCAGTTTTATTTATTTTTTATTTATTTATTTTTTTTAACGTTTATTTATTTTTGGGACAGAGAGAGACAGAGCATGAACGGGGGAGGGGCAGAGAGAGAGGGAGACACAGAATCGGAAACAGGCTCCAGGCTCTGAGCCATCAGCCTAGAGCCTGACGCGGGGCTTGAACTCACGGACCGCGAGATCGTGACCTGGTTGAAGTCGGACGCTTAACCGACTGCGCCACCCAGGCGCCCCAAGGATGGCAGTTTTAAAAGTCTCAACTTCAGAAGAGTGTAATATGTTGCAATTTTTACTGTAATATTTTAGCACAGGATGCTGAATACATTTATTATCGGTATCATTAAAATTTTCTCTGTCTCTGCTTTGTGAACAGTCAAAACTTGCTGTGTGATGTCACGATTGTGGCTGAAGACATGGAGATCTCTGCTCACAGAGTGGTGCTGGCTGCCTGTAGTCCTTATTTTCATGCCATGTTTACAGGTATGAAATGTCTTAGTTCTGGGTATTTTTCAAACGTATACAGATCTGGGCTTTTCTTTCCACATTTTCTTTTCTTATTAACATTTTATTGTTATGAAATGAAGTACTGTAATGGAAGTAAACGCTCTTGCTTTGTTTCAAATTCCTCCTCCCTGTTGTTTTTCGGTTTTGTAATCATGTGTGTATATGTGCATTATATTCACATACTTAGAGTTTTATGCTAGTTTTGCCCCGTTGTATTTACATCTACATATACTGGCTGAGTTTACTTGCCTGCCAATTATAACAACTTTTGGCACTTGATTATTTTGGCAAAAGAAAAGTGCTTTTACTGTTTTCCATTTTTTTTTTCCAAATGATTTTCACATATGTTTCGTTGATTGTTTACAGTGAATAAAGAGATGTTTATTTAATGTCCTTTGATTTAAATATATAAAAAAATGGTGGTCACTTAGGTAACTAAAAATATATAAAATGACTTCAGTACTTCTGGAAAAAAAGTAATTTATGCTTGCCCACTCATTCTCTTAAAAAAAATTAAACATATATTACTGTACAAAGAAGTGAAGTTATATATTAGAACAGTGAGCTTATAATCTTAAGAGTATTGATAGAACAAACGAAATACTTATAAATACAGGGGTGTCTGGGGGGCTCGGTTGGTTGAGTGTCTTACTCTTGATTTTGGCTCAGGTCATCATCCCAGGGTCGGGGGACCAATCCCCGTGTCAGGCTCCACTCCAACTAACTAAGTGTTGAGCCTGCTTAAGATCTCTTTCTTTCCCTCTTTCCCCTCCCCGCCTTGTGTGCTCTCTCTCTAAAAAAAACAAAACACTTATGAATACGAATATAGTTACATGAAAAAGTGCAAATAATAAAAGATATTCATACTTTAGAAATCATGAAGTATTTCTTGTGCCTAACATTTTGCTTAGATACTTTCAGGGATATACAATAGTGTAAGTGTGCTTCCCACCCCCAGTAACAATACGCACACTTTAAGTATGTAGTAGAGTATGGAAGATCTGGTTGCCCAAGCAGTGATGCAGATGGCGAGGGCTGTGATGGACAGCACTGAGAGAAGGGGATCTGACATTTCCTGAAGCCGGATAGGTTTAAAGGGTTCACACCAACGAAGAGGAGTCCAGAAGGCCATGTGAAGAGGATGGGCTTAATGTTTTGGGAGTAGAGGAGAGTCTGGAAGGCCCTCACTATTCAGCCTGTTGCAGCCTTGCTGTTCCTGAACGGAGTTAAATAATCAAGAATGTAGGAATGATAGCAGAGGGGCTGTGAGCCAAGTTGGGAGGGTGCCTTTAGCTGAGGCTGATTTGAAAAGTCAATACTAATAATGTGGGACTAGTCAGATTTTTATGTCCTAGGGTTCATTTCAGTCTCATGGTTTACATCTTACATCCTATTTATTTCCCCTGGACAGTGTTCTAAACAGAGTCTCCAGGCTTATGAGAGGAAGGTTCTGGCTGGAATGTGTCAGCCTAACTTAGGAATTCCCTAGTATAGGGCTGTCCCCTGTAGGTGGCATTCTCTCACATGACATTGCTATTGCTATTTCCTTGTTGGAAACCATGGGAAACTCACATCATCAACTAATGCTTCAGTTTCCCCATCTGGAGAAGGAGGATGGTAATTTTACCCACTTTCTGGGATTTTTATAAAAATTAAATCAGATCATATATATGAATTTCTTAGCACTCTACTTGGCCCATAGAAAATATATAATTAATTTTGGCAGTAATTATGTTATTATTATTTGAATTGAAGAATAGCAGACACACAATGTTACATTAGTTCCAGGTGTACAGCATAGTAATTCTGCATCTCTATATGTTAATGCTGTGCTCACCACAACTGTAGCCATCATCTGTCACCATACTATGATATTACAGTACCATTGACTGTATTCCCTATGCTGTACCTTTTATCCTCTTAACTTATTCCCTTACTAGAAGCTGTATCCCCAACTCCCCTTCTCCCCTTTGCCTGTCCTGCCCCCCTTTCCCCTCTGGTGACCGCAAGTTTTTTGTATTTACAGGTCTATTTATGTTCTTTGTATTTATGGGTCTGTTTCTGCTTGTTTGTTGTTTTGTTTTTTAGATACCATATATAAATGATATCATATGGTATATATCTTTCTCCGTCTGACTTATTTCATTTAGCATGGTACCCTCTAGGTCTACCCATAGTGGTACAAATGCCAAGATCTTATTCTTGTTTTACAGCTAATATTGTATACCAGATGTTCTTTTTCCATTCATCTATCGATGGCCATTTGGGTTGCTTTTATATCTTGGCTGTTGTAAATAATGCAGTAAACATAGGGGTAAATGTATCTGTTCGAATTAATGCTTTTGGTGTGTTTTGTTGTTGTTGTTGTTGTTTTTTTGTAAATCCAAAATATATAAAGAACCTTTATAACTCAATATCAAAAACCAAATAATTCAGTAAAACATGTGCAGGGACCTGAATAGACATTTCCAAAGAAGACCACTGATGGCCAACAGACACATGAAATGGTACTCAACATCACTAATCATCAGGGAAATGCAAATCACACCTGTCAGAATGGCTGGAATCAAAAGGACAAGAAGTAACAAGTGTTAGCAAAGATGCAGGAAAAAAGGAACTTTTGTACACTGCTGGTGGAAATGTAAATTGGTGCAGCCACTATGGAAAACACTATGGAGGTTCCTCAAAAAATTAAAAATAAGAATATCATATGATCCGTTATTTTTCTTTTACTCTAAATTTCTAAATGTCCTTATATTTTGTAAGAGTAGAAGATTGAGGAACGCTTAGACTAGAATTTCTTTTGATAAATGTTTTATTTTTTATAGAGCTACACAAATATATAGTGATTAACTTAAAAATGCAAAATCAAAGTAACTTAAAACTGCAGGATCAAGGTTAGTTTCCTTTCCCTCCAAAGGGCAGCACTTAGAGTCTCCAATCTCCCTGACCCTTAGGTATCCAGAGACATGCATGCTAAATAGAGATGGGAGATCTTGTTATATCTTTGTCTTTTCTGTTTACCTTATGACCTAAACTACATTTCACTTTCCCTGTTTTTTTTTTTGTTGTTGTTGTTTTTTTTAGTCTAATATACCTTTTACATGTTGTCAAACTTTAGATTGCGGTATACTAAGATAAATGCAAAATAGGGATACTGTGTTAATTTCTGATTCATATAAAATGAATTGAATACCTCAGTTGTGTTTTTTTTCACAACTTTTTTGATGCATATTTTACATATTATGAAATTTACACATTTCCAGTGTAGTGGCAGTGAATTTTAGTAAATGTATGTAGTGGTCATCACCATAAGTCAATTTTGGAACATTTTTATTCCCACATTAATGATTTTGGGTTTATGTATGTAAATTATTTCTGTGTTATAGTATTTATTATCAGTTTGTTCTTTTTTATTGCTAAATAGATAAAATTGTATGGATGTATCACGTTTTGGCTGTCCATTCTCCAGTTGATGGACATATGGGTTAATTTCAGTTTTGGGCTGTTGGGAATAATGCTGGTGTGAATATCCATGTGCCATTGTTTACATGGACATTTATTTTCATTTCTCATGGAATTAGATACCTAGGAGTGGAATTGCTGGGTCTTATGGTAAATTTCTTTAAACTTAGCAATGACTGCTATGCTGTTTTTGAAGGTGCACCATATTACATTCCTACTGTTAATGTAGGATGGTTCCCATTTCTCCACATCCCCATCAACACTTGTTACTTTTATTTTTTTTTAATTGTAGTCATTCTAATGGGTGTAAAATGGCATCTCTTGTAGTTTTATTTTTATTTATTTATTTATTTATTTTTTTCAACGTTTTATTTATTTTTGGGACAGAGAGACAGAGCATGAACGGGGGAGGGACAGAGAGAGAGGGAGACACAGAACTGGAAATAGGCTCCAGGCTCTGAGCCATCAGCCCAGAGCCCGACGTGGGGCTCGAACTCACGGACTGCGAGATCGTGACCTGGCCGAAGTCGGCCGCCTAACCGACTGCGCCACCCAGGCGCCCCATCTCTTGTAGTTTTAATTTGCAATTCCCAAATGAGTGATGATGTTGAACATCTTTTCATATACTTATTTGGCTTGACTTAAAAAAAGATTTTTTTTAATGTTTATTTTTGAGAGGGAGAGAGAAAGACAGACAGAGAGAGACAGAGACAGGGCATGAGCAGGGGAGGGGTAGAGAGAGAAGGAGACACAGAATCTGAAGCAGGCTCCAGGCTCCGAGCTGTCAGCCCATGTGGGCTGAGAAATGCTGAGATCATGACCTGAGCTGAAGTTGGTCGCTTAACCATCTGAGCTGCCCAGGTGCCCCTGACTTTTTGGTTCTTTAGCAATAGATGCTATTCACTTTTCTGGCAGTCTTTGTACATTTCTACTTTTGAATCCACTGAATAGCCCATCACTTGTCAGAGATTAGGTGAGGAAGATAAGGAGATTTGGTGTAGGTGGTTTAGCGTACATAGATTTTTTTTTTGATTTGCTAGAATATGAATCCCTTGTATCTTTTTGTTTTGTTTTTTTTGTTTTTTGGTCTGAAACCCTGTTAAACTTTATTATAAAAATAGAGCGAGGCCAACCAGTAGACCTTTGCATGCTGCCATTCCATCGTACATTATGTATATTTATTTTCTCCTGCTCGGTGGGTAATCAGAAGTGATTGCAGTGGCATAGGTCGTTACCCTATTCTTGTTTTCCTAGGCCTCACCTATTAGGAAATGGGGAACATGAAGAGGTTCTTTTTTGGCCCTTGTTTCTAATCTCCTATAAATTGTAGGAGGAATTTTTATTCAAATTCTATTACCTAAAAAAGAATTGTGTTACTCTTTGTAGTTCCAAGTATTTGGGTAGAGAAAGGAGGTGAAAAGTAATTGTGTGATACAGTCACAGGATTTTACTCTGTGAAGTATGGGCCTATTTAGAGCAAGGCCAGGTGGTTTAATTCTTACTTAAGGAAGCATATATCATTTGAGTTCTTGTGTTTTTCAATTACTTGTTTCTTATAAATGTGGAATTTAAAATGTTGTTTCTCTTACAAATACATTTGAGGCCTATTTAGTACCCCAGGCTAAAATATCTGACATCTAGTAGGAAATAATTGGATTTTTGTTTTTACTCTTTTGTGCTTTTTGATTATTTCTTTTGTCATATTGAACATGATTCGGTGAGTAGAATAGGAAAATGTGGATTATCATTTGAATGATAAAGAAGTGAGATTTCTATTTTACTTTCTTTTTTTAAATTTAAATCCAAGTTAGTTAACATATAGTATAATAATGATTTCAGGAATAGATTTTAGTGATTCGTCACTTACATATAACACCCAGTGCTCATCCCAGCAAGTGTCTTCCTTGATGTCCCTTGCTCATGTAGTTCATTCCCCCACCCAACACCCTTCCAGCAACCCTCAGTTCTCTGCATTTACGAGTCTCTTATGGTTTGTCTCCCTCTCTGTTTTTATATTATTTTTGCTTCCCTTCCCTTATGTTCATCTGTTTTGTATCTTAAATTCTACATGTGAGTGAAATCATATGATATTTGTCTTTCTCTGACTTACTTTGCTTAGCATAATACGCTCTAATTCGCTCCATGTTGTTACAAATGGCAAGATTTCATTCTTTTTGATCACTGAGTAATATTCCACTGTGTGTGTGTGTGTGTGTGTGTGTGTGTGTGTGTATACATACGTATGTACGTATGTGTGTGTGTGTATATATATATATATACACATACACATATACGTACATACATACCACATCTTTATCCATTCATCAGTAGATGGACATTTTGGCTCTTTCCATACTTTGGCTATTGTCAATATCACTGCTACAAACATTGGGGTGCACGTGCCCCTTCAAAACAGCACTCCTGTATCCTTTGGATAAATACCTAGCAGTACAATTGCTGGGTTATAGGTAGTTCTATTTTTAATTTTTTGAGGAAACTCCATACTGTTTTCCAGAGTGCCTACACCAGTTTGCATTCCCACCAGCAGTACAAAAGAGATCCTCTCTCTCTGCATCCTTGCCAACATCTGTTGTTGCCTGAGTTGTTAATGTGAGCCATTCTGACAGGTGTGAGGTGGTATCTCATTGTGGTTTTGATTTGTATTTCCCTGATGATGAATGATGTTGAGCATCTTTTCATGTGTCTGTTAGACATCTGGATGTATTCTTTGGAAAAGTGTCTATGTCTTTTGCCCATTTCTTCACTGGATTACATGGTTTTTGGGTGTTGAGTTTGACAATTTCTTTTTTTAAAAAAAAATTTTTTTCAACGTTTATTTATTTTTGGGACAGAGAGAGACAGAGCATGAATGGGGGAGGGGCAGAGAGAGAGGAAGACACAGAATCGGAAGCAGGCTCCAGGCTCTGAGCCATCAGCCCAGAGCCCGACGCGGGGCTCGAACTCACGGACCGCAAGATCGTGACCTGGCTGAAGTCGGACGCTTAACCGACTGCGCCACCCAGGCGCCCCTTGACAATTTCTTTATAGACTTTGTATACTAATCCTTTGTCTGATATGTCATTTGCAAATATCTTCTCTCATTTTGTTGGCTGCCTTTTAGTTTTGCTGATTGTTTCCTTTACTGTGCAGAGAGGTCCAAATAGTTCATTTTTGCTTTTGTTTCCCTTGCCTCTGGAGACATGTCAAGTAAGAAGTTGCTGTGGCCACTGTGAAGGAGGTTGTTGCCTGTTTTCTCCTCTAGGATTTTGATGGTTTCCTGCCTCATGTTTAGGTCTTTCATCCATTTTGAATTTATTTTTGTGTATGGAGTAAGAAAATAGTCCAGGTTCATTCTTCTGCATGTTGCTGTTCAGTGTTTCCAACACCCATTTGCTGAAGAGACTGTCTTTATTCCATTGGATATTCTTTCCTGCTTTGCCAAAGTTGGCCATACATTTGTGGGTCCATTTCTGGGTTCTGTATTCTGCTCCACTGATCTAAGTGTCTGTTTTTGTGCCAGTACCATACTGTCTTGATGATTACAGCTTTGTAATACAGTTTGAAGTATGGAATTATAATGCCTCCAGCTTTGGTTTTCTTTTTCAGGATTGCTTTGGCTATTTGGGATCTTTTCTGGTTCCATACAAATTTTAGGATTATGTGTTGTAGCTCTGTGAAGAATGCTGGTGTTATTTTGATAGGGATTGTATTGAATATGTAGCTTGCTTTGGGTGGTATTGACATTTTAACAGTATTTGTTCTTCAAATCTATGAGCATGGAATGTTTTTCTAATTTTTTGTGTCTTCAATTTCTTTCATAAGCTTTCTATAATTTTCAGTGTATAGATTTTTCACCTCTTTGGTTAGGTTTATTCCTAGGTATTTTATGGTTTTTGGTGCAATAAATGGGATTGATTCCTTGATTTCTTTTTCTGCTGCTTCATTATTGGTGTATGGAAATGCAGCTGATTTCTTTGCATTGATTTTATATTCTGCGACTTTGCTGAATTCATGGATCAATTCTAGCAGTTTTTTGGTGGACTCTTTTGGGTTTTACACAGAGTATCAAGTCGTCCTCCAAGAGTGAAAGTTTGATTTCCTCTTTGCCCGTTAGGATGCTTTTTATTTCTTTGTGTTGTCTCATTGCTGAGGCTATGACTTGCAACACTATGTTGAATAACAGTGGTGAGAATGGACATCCTTGTTGTGTTCCTGACCTTAGGGGGAAAGCTCTCAATTTTTCCTCATTGAGGATGATATTACCTGTGGGTCTTTTGTAGTGGCCTCTATGGTCTTGGGGCATAACCCTTTTATTCCTACTTAAGGGTTATCAAGAAAGGATGCTGTATTTTGTCAAATGCCTTCTCTGCATCTATTGAGAGGATCATGTGGTTCTTTCCTTTCTGTTATTAACGTGATATATCACACTGATTTGCAGATACGAACCAGACCTGAATCCTAGGAATAAATCCCACTTGATCCTGGTGAATAATTCTTTTAATGTATTGTTGGCTAGTTCTAGTTGGGAATTTTTGCATCCATGTTCATCAGGGAAATTGGTCTGTAGTTCTCCTTTTTAGTGGAGTCTTTGTCAGGTTTTGGAATCAAGGTAATGCTGGCTGCATAGACTGAATTTGGAAGTTTTTGCTTCCATTCTATTTTTTGGAACAGCTTCAAAAGAATAGGTGCTAACTCTTCTTTAAATGTTTGGTAGAATTCCCCTGGAAAGCCATCTGGCCCTGGACTCTTGTTTGTTGGGAGATTTTGATTACTGATTCAATTTCTTTACTGAATGTGGGTCTGTTCAAATTTTCTACCTCCTATCTCAGTTTTGGTAGTTTATGTGTTTCTAGGAATTTTTCTGTTTGTTCCCGATTGCCAAATGTGTTGGCATATAGTTGCTCATATTTTATTATTATTGTTTGTATTTCTGTGGTGTTGGTTGTGATCACCCCTCTTTAATTCTTGATCTTATTTATTTGGGTCCTTTCCCTTTTCTTTTTGATGAAACTGGCTAGGGGTTTATGACTTTTGTTAATTCTTTCAGAGAACCAGCTCCTGGTTTCATTGATCTGTTCAACGGTTTTTTTTTTTTCTTTAAATATACATTACTGATTTCTGCTTTAATCTTCATTATTTCCCGTTTTCTGCTGATTTTGGGCTTTATTTGCTGCTCTTTTTCCAGCTCTTTTAGGTATAAGGTTAGGTTGTGTATTTGAGACCTTTCTTCCTTCTTTAAGAAGACCTGATTGCTATATACCTCCCTCTTATGACCTCCTTTGCTGTGTCCCAGAGGTTTGGGGTTTTCATGTTTTTATTTTCATTGGCTTCCATGTACTTTTTCTTTTTTTTAATTTGATTTTTTATTTCTTAAAATTTACATGCAAATTAGTTAGCATATAGTGCAACAATGATTTCGGGAGTAGATTCCTTAATGCCCCTTACCCATTTAGCCCATCCCCCCTCTCACAATCACTTGTGTAACCCTCAGTTTGTTCTTCATATTTATGAGTCTCTTCTATTTTGTCCCCCTCCCTGTTTTTATACTATTTTTGTTTCCATTCCCTTATGTTCATCTGTTTTGTCTCTTAAAGTCCACATATGAGTTAAATCATATGATTTTTGTCTTTCTCTGACTAATTTCACTTAGCATAATACCTTCCATTTCCATCCACGTAATTGCAAATGGCAAGATTTCATTCTTTTCGATTGCCGAGTAATACTCCATTTAATATATATATCACATTTTCTTTATCCATTCATCCATCGATGGACATTTGGGCTCTTTCCATACTTTGCGTATTGTTGATAGTGCTGCTATAAACATGGGGGCTGCATGTGTCCCTTCAAAGCAGCACACCTGTATCCCTTGGATAAATGCCTAGTAGTGCAATGCTGGGTTGTAGGGTAGCTCCATTTTTAGTTTTTTGAGGAACCTGTTTTCCAGAATGGCTGCACCAGCTTGCATTCCCACCAACAATGCAAAAGAGATCCTCTTTGTCCGCATCCTCGCCAACATCTGTTGTTGCCTGAGTTGTTAATGTTAGCCATTCTGACAGGTGTAAGGTGGTATCTCATTGTGGTTCTGCTTTGTATTTCCCTGATGGTGAGTGATGTTGAGCATTTTTTCATGTGTCCATTGGCCATCTGTGTCTTCCTTGGAGAAGTGCCTATTCATGTCTTTTGCACATTTCTTCACTGAATTATTTGTTTTTTGGGTGTTGACTTTGATAAGGTCTTCATAGATGTTGGATACTAACCCTTTATCTGATATGTCATTTGCAAATATCTTCTCCCATTCTGTCAGTTACCTTTTAGTTTTGTTGATTGTTTCCTTCGCTGTGCAAAGCTTTTTATTTTGACGAGGTCCCAGTAGTTCATTTTTGCTTTTGTTTCCCTTGCCTCCGGAGACGTGTTGAGTAAGAAGTTGCTGTGGCCAAGATCAAAGATGAGGTCTTTCATCCATTTTGAGTTTATTTTTGTGTATGGTGTAAGAAAGTGGTCCAGGTTCATTCTTCTGCATGTTGCTGTCCAGTTTTCCCAACACCACTTGCTGAAGAGACTGTCTTTATTCCATTGGATAGTCTTTCCTGCTTTGTCAAAGATTAGTTGGCCATACGTTTTTGGGTCCATTTCTGGGTTCTCTATTCTGTTCCATTGATCTGAGTGTCTGTTCTTGTGCCAGTACCATACTGTCTTGATGATTACAGCTTTGTAGTATAGCTTGAAGTCTGGGATTGTGATGCCTCCAGCTTTGGTTTTCTTTTTCTAGATCACTTTGGCTATTCGGGGTCTTTTCTAGTTCCACACAAATTTTAGGATTATTTGTTGTAGCTCTGTGAAGAATGCTGGTGTTATTTTGATAGGGATTTCATTGAATATGTAGATTGCTTTGGGTAGTATTGACATGTTAACAGTATTTGTTCTTCCTATCCAGGAGCAGGGAATCTTTTTCCATTTTTTGGTGTCTTTTCTTTCATAAGCTTTCTATAATTTTCAGCATATATATTTTTCACCTCTTTGGTTAGATTTATTCCTAGGTATTTTATGGTTTTTGGTGCAACTGTAAATGGGATCGATTCCTTGATTTCTCTTTCTGTCGCTTCATTGTTGGTGTATAGGAATGCACCTGGTTTCTGTGCATTGATTTTATATCCTGCAACTTTGCTGAATTCATGAATCAATTCTAACAGTTTTTTTTGTGGAATCTTTTGGGTATTCCATATACAGTATCATGTCATCTGCAAAGGGTGAAAGTTTGACCTCCTTCTGCCCAATTTGGATGCCTTTTATTTCTTTGTGTTGTCTGATTGCAGAGGCTAAGACTTCCAATCCTATGTTGAATAACAGTGGCAAGAGTGGACATCCCTGTCTTGTTCCTGACGTTAGGGGGAAAGCTCTCAGTTTTTCTCCATTGAAGATGATATTAGCGTTGGGTCATTCTTATATGGCTTTTATGATCTCGAGGTATGCTCCTTCTATCCCTATTTTCTTGAGGGTTTTTATCAAGAAAGGATGCTGTATTTTGTCACATGATTTATCTGCATCTGTTGAGAGGATCATATGGCTCTTGTTCTTTCTTTTATTGGTGTGATGAATCACGTTAATTGTTTTGTGGATATTGAACCAACCCTGCATCAGGTATAAATCCCACTTGGTCGTGATGAATACATTTTTTAATGTATTGTTGGATCCAGTTGGGTAATATCTTGTTGAGGATTTTCACATCCATGTTCATCAGGGAAATTGGTCTATATAGTTCTCCTTCTTAGTGGGGTCTCTGTCTGGTTTTGTAATGAACGTAATGCTGGCTTCATAGAAAGAGTTTGGAAGTTTTCCTTCCATTTCTATTTTTTGGAACAGCTTCAAGAGAATAGGTGTTCACTCTTCCTTAAATGTTAGGTAGAATTTCCCTGGAAAGCCATCTGGCCCCGGACTCTTGTTTTGTGGCAGATTTTTGATTACTACTTTGATTTCCTTACTGGTTATAGGTCTGTTCAAATTTTTTATTTCTTCCTGTTTCAGTTTTGGTGGTGTATATCTTTTAGGAATTTGTCCATTTCTTCCAGATTGCCCATTTTATTGGCATATAATTGCTCATAATATTCTCTTATTATTGTTTTTATTTCTGCTGTGTTGGTTGTGATCTCTCCTGTTTCATTCTTGACTTTATTTATTTTGGTCCTTTCCTTTTTCTTTTTGATCAAACTGGCTAGTGGTTTATCAATTTTGTTAATCCTTTCAAAGAACCAGCATCTGGTTTCATTGATCTGTTCTGGGTTTTTTTGTTGTTGTTGTTGTTGTTTTTTGTTGTTGTTTTTTTTTTTTTTTGGTTTCGATAGCATTAATTTCTGCTCTAATCTTTATTATTTTCTGTTTTCTGCTGGTTTGGGGTTTTATTTACTATTCTTTTTCCAGCTCCTTAAGGCATAAGGTTAGGATATGTATCTAAGATCTGTCTTCCTTCTTTAGGAAGGCCTGGATTGCTATATACTTTCCTCTTATGACTGCCTTTGCTGCGTCCCAAAGGTTTTGGGTTGTGGTGTTATCATTTTCATTGACTTCCATATACTTTTAAATTTCCTCTTAAACTGCTTGGTTAGCCCATTAATTCTTTAGTAGGACGTTCTTCAGTCTCCACGTATTTGTTAGCTTTCAAATTTTTCTTGTGGTTGATTTCGAGTTTGATAGCGTTGTGGTCTGAAAATATGCACTGTATGCTCTCGATCTTTTTGTACTTACTTAGGGCTGATTTGTGTCCAGTATATGGTCTATTCTGGAGAACGTTCCATGTGCACTGGAGAAGAATGTATATTCTGCTGCTTTAGGATGAAATGTTCTCAATATATCTGTTAAGTTCGTCTGGTCCAGTGTGTCATTCAAGGCCATTGTTTCCTTGTTGATTTTTTGATTAGATGATCTGTTCATTGTTGTGAGTGGAGTATTGAAGTCTCCTACTATTATGGTACTAGTATTGATGAGTTTCTTTGTTTGTGATTCATTGATGTATATATTTGGGTGCTTCCATATTTGGTGCATAAATGTTTACAATTGTTAGGTCTTCTTGGTGGATAGACCCCCTTGATTATGATGTAATGCCCTTCTGCATCTCTTGATACAGTCTTTATTTTAAAGTCTAGATTTTGTGATATAAGTATGGCTACTCTGACTTTCTTTGGTTGACCATTAGCAGGATAGATGGTTCTCCATCCCCTTATTTTCAATCTGAAGGTGTCTTTAGGTCTAAAGTGGGTCTCTTGTAAACAGCATATAGATGGATCTTGTTTTCTTATCCATTCTGTTACCCTATGTCTTTTGATTGGAACATTGAGTCCATTGACGTTTAGAGTGAGTACCGAAAGATATGAATTCATTGCCATTATGATGCTTGCGGAGTTGGATTTTCTGGTGGTGTTTCTGGTCCTTTATAATCTTTGTTGCTATATATATGTATATGTATTCATCTTTTCTCCCCTCAGAGAGTCCCCCTTAAAATTTCTTGCAGGGCTGGTTTAGTGGTCACAAACTCCTTTAATTTTTGTTTGGGAAACTTTTAATCTTTCCTTCTATTTTGAATGACAGCCTTGCTGGGTAAAGAATTCTTGGCTGCATATTTTTCTGATTCAGCACATTGAATATATCCTGCCACGCCAAGTTTCTGTGGATAGGTCTGCTGCAAACCTGATCTGTCTTCCCTTGTAGGTTAGGGACTTTTTTTCCCTTGCTGCCTTCATGATTCTCTCCTTGCCTGAGTATTTTGTGAATTTGACTATGATATGCCTTGTTGATGGTCGGGTTTTGTTGAATCTAATGGGGGTCGTCCTCTGTGCTTCCCGGATTTTGATGTCTGTTTCTTTTCCCAGATTAGGAAAGTTTTCTGCTATGATTTGCTCACATAACCCTTCTACCCCTATTTCTCTCTCTTCCTCTTCTGGGACCCCTATGATTCTGATGTTGTTCCTTTTTAATGAGTCACTGATTTCTCTAATTCTTAAATCATGCTCTTTTGCCTTCATCTCCCTCTTTTTTTCTGCCTCATTATTCTCTATAAGTTTGTCCTCTATATCACTGATTCTCTGTTCTGCCTCATCCATCCTTGCCGCGGCTGCACCCATCCATGATTGCAGGTCAGTTATAGCATTTTTAATTTCATTCTATTTTTTACTTCTTTTATCTCTGCAGAAAGGGATTCTAATCTGTTTTCGACTGCAGCTAGTATTCTTATTATCATGATTCTAAATTCTGGTTCAGACATCTTGCTTGTATCTGTGTTGGTTAAATCCCTGGCTGTTGTTTCTTCATGCTCTTTCCTTTGGGGTGAATTGCTTCATTTTGTGATTTTGAAGGGAGAAAAGGAATTAATAAGGTAGAAAAATTAAAATTAAAAAATTAAAATTAAAAAATTAAAAACATACACAAAAAAATCGAGTAAATGATGCTAGATCATAGGTGTGATTTGGTCCGGGTGTTGAAAGTGGTTTGACAGATTACAGAAAAAAAAGGGGGAAGAAAAAAAGGAAATTGAGAATTTGAAAAAATGAATACACTCAAGTAGACTAAAATGAGATGATGGGAGTAAAATAGGATTTTTTTTTTTTAATTTTTTTTTTCAACGTTTATTTATTTTTGGGACAGAGAGAGACAGAGCATGAACGGGGGAGGGGCAGAGAGAGAGGGAGACACAGAATCGGAAACAGGCTCCAGGCTCCGAGCCGTCAGCCCAGAGCCTGACGCGGGGCTCGAACTCACGGACCGCGAGATCGTGACCTGGCTGAAGTCGGACGCTTAACCGACTGCGCCACCCAGGCGCCCCAAGAATTTAAAAAGATTTACATAAAAGTAAAGAATATAGTAGAAAAAAATTAAAAATATTTTTAATAATTCAAAATAAAAATGAATTTTTTCTCTTTCTGTTTAAGAAAAAGAAAAGAAATGAAAAAGAAGAAAAAAGGAAATTGTTTTAAAAAGTGAATACACTTTTCAAAGTAGTGGGAGTCTAAAATAAAATGATGGAAGTAAAATAGAATTTGAAAAAAATTATATAAAAGTAAAAAATACAGTAAAAAATTAAAGGAAAATATTTTTAGTTGCAATTGAAAGTAAAAATGAAGTTTTTCTGAATTCAAGAAAAAGAATAGAAATGAAAAAGAGAAAAAAGAAAAAAAAAAGAAAAGGAAATAGTTTGAAAATTTGAGAAGGTGAATACACTGAAGTAGACAAAAATAGAATGATGGAAGTAAGATGGAATTTGAAAAAATTGACACAAAAGAAAAATATAGTAAAAAAAATTAAAAATATTTTTAATAAAAAATTGAAAATAAAAATGAATTTTTTCTCTTTCTGTATTCAAGAAAAAGAATAGTGTAAAGGAGAAAAAAAAAGAAAGAAAATTGAATAGATGGACCTGCTAACAGATTTAAATAGGACTGAAATTACTTCATTTTCCCCTAGCAGTCAGTCTATGTAGTGCTTTATAGTCCATAAACTAAGTAGGCAGTGAGACTTGTGTTTTTGAAGAGCGAGGTTGGCCCAGTTGGGCGGGGCTCAGTGTAAAGACTCTGTTCTCCACTCGATGGTGCTGCTAGCCTACTGGGGTGGATGGTTTTAGTGCTCGTAGGTGTCTATGCGTATGTGCGGGAGCGGTGAAAATGGCATCACCCAGCTACCCAGTCTCTAGTATGGGAACTCTGTTCTCTCTGATCAGCAATCGTGCACCCGTCCTCTGTCTTCAGCTTTAATCCACTCCCTGCTTCTTCACTGTCAGTGACCAGGCCCCAGGCAGTACCTCTCTCCTGAGTTTTGTCTCAGATGCGGCTGTTTTCCCTGGTCCCTTACTTCTGAAGGACTGTGGCTTTGACCCGTTTTCCCCCTCTGTGGGAGGGTCTCACCAAGCAATGGCCAAATGTTGGCTGCACCCCGGAATGCTTGCTGGACCGTGCTGCTGCCGGTGCCCAGAGACTGTGGCCAGGTTCCAGCCCGCCCCAGAAAAAGTTCGCGAGATAGTGTAGCAGCAGCTTTTCAGGGGTTATGGAAAATCACAACATATATCTAGCACCAGGCTTCACCCTTAACGACCTTGTTCCAGCACCAGCGAATGTGGCTGTTTTCTGGAGTCTGCTGGGACCAGATGGCTTCAGTAGTCTCTACCAAATCCTTCCAGCAGTGGAACCACTTTTCCCCGTGTGGCCCAAGAACCTCCCAGACCCCACTCTGTTCCTGGGGATTTGCCCTTCTTATCAGAGTACCACCAGGTATTGAGCTGAGGAGTTGCAGACTTTGTGTTCCCCTTGTTTACAGTCTTAATGGAATTTAAACCCTCTCCTTTCTCCTTACTCCCTTTTTAGTTTAGTCCCTGCAGCTGTTTCCAGTTTTCCGCTTTCTCTCCAGCTGCTTTTGGGGACGGGTGCTTTTCCCGTATTCTCCCCCACACCCCCAGTCTCCATCCTCTCTCCACTTGCAAAACCACCTCCCTTCCCGTGCCTTCTCGCTCCCCAAGTCCACCTCTCCGCGCTGTGTACCTGCTGAATTCTGTGGTTCAGGTTGTGCAGACTGTTGTGTTAATGCTCCAATCAGTTTTCTAGGTGTGTAGGAGGATTTAGTGTTGGTCTGGTTGTATTTCATGGATGCGAGACACACAAAAAACTTCCATGCTGTTCCGCTATCCTGGCTCCTCTGAAAGAGTTCCCATTCTTTAGTAGGATGTTATTTTATCTCCCAAGTATTCATGGTCTTTCCAAATTTTTTCTTGTGATTGATTTTGAGTTTCATAGCATTGTGGTCTGAAAATATGCACAGTATGATCTCAATCTTTTTGTACTTTTTGATGGCTGATTTGTGTCCCAATATGCTATCTGTTCTAGAGAATGTTCCATGTACACTCAAGAAGAATGTGCATTCTCCTGCTTTAGGATGAAATGTTCTGAATGTATCTGTTAAGTCTATCTGGTCCAGTGTGTCATTCAAAGCCGTTGTTTCCTTGTTGATTTTCTGCTTAGATGATTTGTCCATTGCTGTAAGCGGGGTGTTGAAGTCCCCTACTATTATGGTATTATTATCAATGAGTTTCTTTATTTTTGTGATTGATTTATATATTTGGGTGCTTTCACATTGGAGGAATAAATATTTACAATTGTTAGGTCTTCTTGGCGGATAGACCCTTTAATTATGATATAGTGTCCTTTATCTGTTATAGTTTTTATTTTAAAGTCCAGATTATCTGATACAAGGATGACTACTGCACCTTTCTTTTGGTGACTATTAGCATGATAGATTATTCTCCATCCCCTTAACTTTCAATCTGCAAGTGTATTTAGATCTAAAATGAGTCTCTTTTTTAGCAGCATATAGATGAGTCTTGTTTTCTTATCCATTCTGATACCCAGTGTCTTTTGATTGGAGCATTTAGTCCATCGACATTTAGAGTGAATAGTGAAAGATATGAATTTAGTGCCATTGTGTTGCCTGTAGAGTTGGTGTTTCTGGTGATGATCTCTGGACCTTTCTAGTCTTTGTTTTGTCTTTTCTCCCCTTAGAGAGTCCACCTTAAAATTTCTTGCAGGGCTGGTTTAGTGGTCAGAACTCCCTTAGTTTTTGTTTGTCTGGGAAACTTTATCTCTCCTTCTATTTTGAATGACAGCCTTGCCAGATAAATTCTTGGCTGCATACTTTTTCAATTCAGCACGTTGAATATATCTTGCCAGTCTTTTCTGGCCTGCCAAGTTTCTGTGGATAGGTCTGCTGTGAACCTGATGTGTCTTCCCTTGTAGGTTAAGGACTTTTTTCCCTTGCTGGTATTTCATAAATCTTTTTTTGTATGTGTATTTTGTATATTTGACTATGATATGCCTTGGTGATGGTTGGTTTTTGTTAAATCTAATGGGAGTTCTCTGTGCTTCCTGGATTTTGATGTCTGTGTCCTTCCCTAGATTAGTAAAGTTTTCTGCTATAAATTGCTCACATAAACCTTCTGTACCTTTTTTCTCTCTCTTCCATCTTCTGGGACTCCTACCTTTCAAATATTAATCCTTTTTAAAAGTCACTAAGTTCTCTAAGTCTTGTGCTCTGCTTTTGTTTCCCTCTTTTTTTCTGCTTCATTCTCCGTAATCTTGTCTTCTGTGTTGCTGATTTGCTGCTCTGCTTCATCCATCCTTGCCACCATGGCATCTGTACGCATTCGAGATTGCACATCGGTTATAGCATTTTTAATTGTGTCCTGACTAGATTTTACTTCTTTCATCTCCACAGAAAGGGAATCTATACTTTTTCAACCCCAGCTAGTATTCTTATTATTGTGGTTCTAAACTCTAGTTCAGACATCTTGCTTATATCTGTGTTGATTAAGCCCCTAGCTGTCATTTCTTTGTGTTCTTTCTTTGGGATGAATTCTTTCATTTTGTCATTTTGGAGGAAGAAAAAATTAATAAAATAAAAAATTAAAATTAAAAAATTAGAAACAAAACAAAAAAATCAAATAGAGGAAGCTAGATCCTAGTTTGGTCTGCTTGCTGAAAGAAGCTTGATAGAATAGACAAAAAGGGAAATAAAAGAAAGAAAAGGGAAAAAAAGGTGAGAAAAATTAGAAAATTAAAAGAATTATGTAATAAAATAGAGTAAAATGAAATACAGAAAATTAGGTAGAATAAAAAATTTAAAACAATAAAGTAAAAAAGATTTTATAAAAATGGAAAAAAAAGAAAAAGAATAGATTTTTCTCTTTCTGTATCCAGGAGAAGGAAAAGAAAAGAAACAGAAAACCAACAAAACCAAGTTAAACAAAAACAGAAGCAAAAAAAAAAAAAAAATGAACAAATAAATGAACCAGGAAACAGAATGAAACCCAAATGAAGTTATATCCAGTTTTCCCTAGAACTGAAACTATGAAGTCCTCTATAGTCTGTACACTATGCAGGTGGAGGGACTTGTCCTGGTCTTCTCGGGGTGTGCTTGGAGGGCACAGTTGGGTGGGGCTTGGTGTAATGGCCCCGTTCCCCACAAGGTGGCACTGCTTAGCTTACTGGGGTGGATCAGTGTGGTGAGTTTATGGGTGTGCGGGAGAGGTGGAAATGGCCTCACCCAGCTCCCTAGTCTCTGTCACAGGAACTTTGCGCTCTCGCCTACCCGCAATCAAGCACCCCTCCTTTGTGTCAAGCTTCTGTCCATGTCCAAACTGTCAGCCTGCCAGGCGGCACCTCCCTCCAGAGTTTTATCTCAGATTGGGTTGTGTTTCAAAACCTCACACTTCAGAGACCCCTGTGGCTTAGTCCTGTCCTGACTCCCTGAGGGAGGGTCTCGGTGAGCAATGGCCAAGTGCTGGCTTGCCTCTGAAAAGGTTTGTGTGATCGTGCAGCGGCAGAGGTTCAGAGATTTTGGCAAATCACAACACACAGCCGGCACTTGGTTTCACCACACTCTGGTGTCTTTGTCCCAGTATGTTTGTCAGCAAACACGGCTGCTCTCCAGGGTCTGCTGGGACCTTTGCCTGTGGGGAGGCTGTATGATCTCTACCAAATGCTCTCCAAACAGGGGAACCACTGCTTCCTATGTGGCACATGGACCCTTCACATCCTGTTGCCTGCTCCTGGGGATTAGTCCTGCTTCCTCACTAGAGCACTGCCAGGCACTGAGCTCTGAAACTTGAGACTCTGCATTTCACGGTTTATAGAATCCTGGTGGTATTGAAACCCTCGCCTTTTTTCCCATCAATAGTTTTGGAGAACAGATTTCTTGTTCATTTCCCCATGAGCATTTTTCACTCTTTCTCTCCAGCTACTATAGGGGAAGTGTTTTTCCTGTACTCTTCCCCTTTCTCTGTCCTCCCTCTCCCCCTTTGTCTGTCCTCTCTCTGCAAAAACAGCTCCCTACCCTCCATGGCTTTTCTCTCCCCAAGAAGTGAGAGTTTTAAAAAGTTGTATGTATGGTTATATTTGTCTAAGATTCATGCTTTCGTTCATCAAGGAATATTTGTTCAGCATCTTCTATGTGCTAGGCATTATCCTAGGTTTGGGGACGTTAGAAATGAATAAGACAGGTCCCTGTTCTCACGATTGTCATTGGAAGAGGAAGAAAGGCTAGACAGAGTAAATGCAAAGAAAAGATAATTTCTGATATTATTGACTGTTGTGAAGAGAATTAAATAGGGTCTTGTGTATTAAGAGCCTAAGTTAGGATGCTTTAGTCTGCACATAACAGAAACTGTACTTAAACTGGTTTAAATAGTAAGGAAATCTCTTCTCTCATAACTGGAAAGTAGGCTGGACACCAGGCATGGTCAGATCTGCAGCTGAAAGATTTCACGAAGGGTCTGCTTTCTTCTGTCTCTCTGTTTGCTAGCCTCAGTAAAAATTTTATACCAAGGTTGCTACCCCTCATGAATGCAAGATGCCTATCAGAGTGAACCCAACATCTCAAGGAAGGAGAGGGATTGCTTTTTCTTTTTTTCTCCCCTTTAAGGTCTAGTAGAACTTTCCCAGAAGTCACTCAAACTAGACCAAAACTGGCAGGGGAATGCAGTTACCATATTTGCCTCTTATTATTGGTAGAATTGGGGAGTTATGCACCATGACCATCATAGAGAATGACTGACAGGGGCATCCAGGACAGGTTGCCAGAATGAAAATACCTGTGTGTCAGTAGCTTCTTTGTAACCCAGGACTAATGGCAAATACATGATTAAATGTAGCTATAAATTTGCCATTCACTTCTTAAGGTTTCAGCACAGTAAAGATTCTTTGTTTTTATGTTTTTTTTCCCAAATATTTTTATATGCTGAACAGTAACTGAAGTTGGAATCATAGGATTTTTGTATTGAAACAGATCTTAGGGTTTGCCGTCTCAACCTATTCACTTTTTAGAACTTTAGAATGGATAAATAAAGTTACCAGTTTGTGCTGGATTTTTGGAGTCTTAATTAAAGGTCCTTGAGATGGAAATGTTCCTATTCAGAGATATGTCCATAAACGTTTACAATTTGGAGGACTTCATTTTTTTCTCAAAGAAAGTAGAGATGAGGGGCATGTGGGTGGCTCAGCAGATTAAGCATCCCACTACAGCTCATGTCATGATCTCGGCAGTCCATGGGTTCAAGCCTGCATTGGGTTCTGTGCTGACAGCTCAAAACCTGGAGCCTGCTTCAGATTCTGTGTCTCTCTCTCTGCCCCTCTCTCTGCCCCTCCCCCACTCAAGCTCCATCTCTCTTTCAAAAATAAATAAACAATAAAAAAATTAAAAGAAAAAAAGTAGAGATGGTGCAGTGTTCACTAGTGAAGGGCTTAGCTTGGCCTGGGATGTATAGTGGATATTCAATGAATATTGACTGAAATCCTTCATAGCTAGAATACCCATGCTTGAGATTAATTCACATGTTAATTATGTTGAGTAAAGATCCTACATTTTAAATTGTTACACTTTAGTTTTTATTTTTTTAGTCATTCATTTATCCAACCAGAATTTATTGGGTATCTACAATAGGTCAGTCATTGTGGGATACAGAGACAAGATGAGAAAGACATCTCACTCTCAGGGAGTTCAAGATCTAGGTGGGGAGAGCTAGGTATAGTATAACAGAGTGCATTTGCAGTAGGTACCCAAGTGTACCCAGGTTGGGAGCCTAACCCAGCCTTGGCTCATTAACAGGTAAGCCTATTTGCAGAGGGTCCAGCTGAATCTTGAAGAATGGAGATTAGCCTGGTAAATGGAAGCATGGGGAGAGAAAGAGAAAACTCAACAAAGGCATTAAAGCAGGATATTGTTCGCTGTATGCGAACTATGGGAAGTTCCTTCCTGATACATTTTAAGGCTAGAAGTGGGAGAGGGAGAGAGGAAGCTTGATAGCTAAGCAGGGATGGGATGTGGAAGGGGCTCACACACCTGGACTAAGAGCAGCTCATGGCTTTTGAGTGCCATGGTTAGATCTGTGGAGTCCTCCTGGGGGTTGGGAAACAATTAGGAAGTTGCTGTGGTGGTGTTAGCAGGGACCCTGGTGACATAGTGGTTGAAGGGATGAGGGGGGGTGTATTTCATTTGAGATCTCCCTGAGCTTAATTCTGCAGGTTTTAGTGAATGATGGCATGGGTGGGTAAGGAAGAAGGGAGAGTCAAAAGTGACTCTCAGAATTTTAGTGATGATGTCTGTGTGGATATCCACATAGAGCTTCAGAGGTCTACATGATCGAAATACAGAAGCATAACACTCTAATTTGGAGAGAGACTCTGTGAAGTTAAAAACGATACCAGGTAAACTCTGTACAGTATCATTGGATATTTTTTAATTATTCTATTTTATTAAAAAACTTTTTAAATGTTTATTTATTTATGAGAGAGAGACAGAGCATGAGTGGGGAGGGACAGAGAGAGCTGGAAACAAGGAATCCAAAGCAGGATCCAGGCTCTGAGCTGTCAGCCCAGAGCCTGACACAGGGCTTGAACCCATGAGCTGTGAGATCATGACCTGAGTCAAAGTCGGATGTTTAACCAACTGAGCCACCCAGGCACCCCTATTTCTTTAATTTTTAAATGTTTATTCATTTATTTTTAGAGAGGGAGAGAGGGAGGGGCAGTGAGAGAGGGAGAGAGAATCCCAAGTAGACTCTGCACTGTTAGCATGAAGTCCTACACAGGGTTCAATCCCACAAACCACAAGACCATGACCTGAGCTAAAATCAAGAGTTGGACACCTGACTACATTAGATATGTTTTTTTAATGCCTTGTCAAAAGTAAATGTCACAAACCATACTACTTAAAGGTTTTCTCTATAAACAGCAAAGAGCAATAACTCAGGTGGTATATAAAAACTAGAATTAGATCTAAGTCTACTTTTACTTTAAATCTAAAGCTTTTACAACTGTCTTTAGTATGTCTTTAGTATTAATTCTCAGTATTTACTGGAATTCTTAAGCTATTAATGCAATCTGTGACAAGCTATTTGTTTTGATACTCTTTCACAGGTTAACATGAAACAAAGATTAAAACATTTCTAAAGCAGCGTATGATAGAGATTGAATTTGTTGGAAGCAGATGCAGTTTTCTGGGGAAAGAATTCATATTAAAAATGATCCTTGGAATGTATGAATTAGCAAAGTATGTCTTCTAGTAATACTTTAGAAATGATGATATTAAAAATTGCTTGGCAGTCATATATATATAAATTAAAGTCAGACGTGTTTGTTTCTAAGCTAAGTCATGCCTAAGTCCTAAGAGGTGAATTCAATCCTTGAGAACTAAGTGCATGGTTTTATATTCGTGTGGCCCCAGGCCCTGTGGGGTTTTTTGCATCGCTTGAGCCTTATAGATGAATTAGGTGTGGCTTTTGTCTAAAGTCCAAGTGAGAATTACCCAAGTGTCTTTACTTTTGGCACCAAAGAACTTCCAGATAATACAAATCCCATCTGTCTACAAGATCCAGAGAGTAGGATAGAGGAACGTGCCTTATATGCAGATGAAGAATTATATTTCTGTATTTCTCAGCCCTTCTTTCTTCCTCCCTTTTTTTAAGAGGGAAAAATGTGCTTAGGCAGCAGACTCGTAACCCAATCCCTGTCTTCTGCTGTATAGGCATATACACCTCTTTCTCATTAACCAGCTCCCTTCCCTTATAATACAGATGGATGTTTCCTCCCCTGGGAAGTGGCAGGATAGTTTTGAGATATTTTAGCTCTTAGGAAAACAGCTTCTTTCTGAGATCTTGTCAGAAATAATCTCCAGGGAAGCACGCAGTTAAATGTACATCATTATTATTTCTTTCCTCCCAGCGTTTGTGTTTACGAAGGAATTTGGTGTAATTATTGATTCCCACAGGCTTTTCTGATAGCTTATGGTCGCTGACAGTGTACTGTGTCTAAAAAAGAAATGAACTTTCAAGAAATCCTGAGGCTTAATTATGTTGTTTTTCTAACAGGAGATGCTGGATTAAGGTGAAGGTGAGGGGTGGCAGCATCGTTTTCATGCTTCTTTGATCTTTGAAGCCTTGTGAATTCTAGAACCAAACCTTTTCTTTAAGGTGTTTTATAGCACTCATCATAATTTTTAAACTGCCTCTGTCATTTTTTTTTCTGCCCTTGTCATTTTTGATTGAAGTTTTCTTTCCCCTCCATTCGAAAGTTTGTGTTTCCCTATGTCTTGTGTCATTTTCTCTTGTCCACACATGTGTGCTCAAACCTGCTGCTTTCTCTCCCTACATTCCCTTCTCTTTTCTGCTTTCCTGTTTCTTTCCACAAGAGAGGATCTTATTTATGATCCTTGAATGCTTAATTAGTTCAGTGAGTAAAAGAGAGAGCTTGTATAGCACTTTCTAGCAGGCAGTGACGTAGAAGAATGTCTGGCTTTAGTAATAAATGTTGGTATGGAAATGACTTACCATTTGTGGGCAAAGTTACTGTAGATGACAAACCGGATGAGAACTTGGGCTAGAAGATCCTTATAACAAGCCCTTGCCATTGACTAACCTTTTTATGATCCCTCTTTTGTCTTGTCTTCCCTCAGCATCTTCTGTAATGTGTGTTCTACTTGTTTCCTGCATGAAGGTTGTATCATCCCCCAGGGCAGAGCCTCTGTGTCCAGGCCACTCATGCCCATGACCAGCACTGCTGTGCTTGTTGAATGAATGCTGCTAGGCCAGTGAGTCCTTTTTAGCAAGTACTGGTTGCTGTTAGCCAAAAGGGGTAACATTGTGACTCTTCTAGTCATGAGTGGAAATCCAAAAAGAAAACAAGATGCTCAGAAGCATGGATCAGAGGCACCTGGGTGCCTCAGTCTGTTGAACTTCTGCCTCTTGATTTTGGTTCAGGTCATGATCCTGGGGTCATGGGATTGAGCCCTGTGTCAGCAGAGCCTGCTTGGGATTCTTTCTCTCCTTCTGCCCCTCTGCCCCTCTGCTCCTCTCTCCTCTCTCTCTCTCTCTCTCTTACAAAAAAAAAAAAAAAAAAAAAAAAAGCACGGACCAGAAAAACCATGGAAAGCATCAGATACTGAACTTACAATGTCACAGGTATTATAGTTGGACACGTGGCACATTCAGTGTGGTGATGTGATTTTCAGGTGTAAGTGGGTAATGAAAGTACATATTATGGTTTGCTCAGGTAAGCTTTCAGGGGAGGTGATGAAATGTTGCAGGTCTGCAAGAAGCGGCGGATTGTGTTGCCTCCAAAATACAATGAGTGGCAAGAAAATGGATGAATCTGTCTTGGCATTGGTATTTTCACAGAGTGTCTTGCTGTAGCGTTACTCTCACTCTTTTGTGTTTTAGGTGAGATGAGTGAGAGCCGAGCAAAGAGAGTTCGAATAAAAGAGGTAGATGGCTGGACCCTGAGGATGCTAATTGATTATGTTTACACTGCAGAAATTCAGGTTACAGAAGAAAATGTACAGGTAAGAATAAACACCCCGTACCATTTAGCTCTTTGTATATGCCAGATTTTTAAGTCAAAAGAGCATACTCACAGTATACTTTTTGTACCAAAGTAATAGAATTCATTGTTAAAACTGAATTTCCAGGAGACATTTGGAATGATTATATCTTTTGAGTAATGTTTCTGATTTCAGTGTCCTTTATAATCTTAAAGTTGTAATCTTTTAGTTCTCTGAGTGATGCTTGTTTGTGAAAATGCTGTCATATTCGTTTGTAACTACTGACTGATGCTGCCTACATTTCTCTGTTCCCTTGAGGTTCAAATCTACAGGGATGTTTTTGACTATCAGCGGTCTTTACTTCTTTTCCTGTTGCAGCATATAAGTGATTCTAGAGCTTAGCTAAAATTTGACATTGCATTTTCTCGCTTTCTGTAAAGAATAAATGTTTTGTAATCTATGATGTAAGTGAATAATACAGGTGCATAAAGCACAGAAAGTGAAGGTCCCAATTTTAAACTGCCCTTCCTTTTCCGCCCACCCCAGCCCACACACATTGATCCACTCTCCTTCCCAGAGGGTAGCTTCTGTTACCTGCTTGGTGTGAATTCTTTCAGACCATTTTTTGTGCAGTTTTATATATACATGCATTCACACACATGCACAGTTTTTCTGAAACTTGCTTTTCTCACTGTACAAAGTTTCTTGAAGTTCTTTACACATCAATACATGTGGGTCTAACCCGTTCTTTTGAATGGCATCCCATATGTTAATCAGCATATATGATTTTCCTACCTTTATAAAAATACTGCATTGAATGAACATTTTTATATTTACATCCAAAATGTCATATAATAGACTTCTCAAATGTAATTGGTGGATCAAAAGGTACATGCATGTTTTAATTTTTGATAGGCATGCCAAACTGCCATCTGAAAGTTTATATTTATTTACACTCCTTCCAACAGGTAAAGTGTGTCTTGAGGACAACAAAAAAGAGGACTATTTCTTTTCTTTTTTTTTAATCTTTATTTATTTTTGAGAGAGAGAGAGAGAGAGAGAGAGAGAGAGAGAAGACAGTCAGTGCAAGCGGGGGAGGAACAGAGAGAGGGAGACACAGAATCCGAAGCAGGCTCCAGGCTCCGAGCTGTCAGCACAGAGCCCGATGTGGGGCTTGAACTCACGAACCGTGAGATCATGACCTGAGCCAAAGTTGGATGCCTAACCGACTGAGCCACCCAGGCGCCCCAAATTAGGACTATTTCTTAAGAAGTGGTCTGTAAATTCTACTTACTCGAATAGGAAAGTCTGAGCTCAGTCTTTTAACGCTTTTGTAATTAGTCGAAATAGGATGCAAAATATTTGAATTTGGAGACTGAAATCTTTGGACATGAACTTGCTAAGAATGCTCTTATTAAATCTGAAATACTGGCAGTGGTGAGGCCTTCTGGTGGTCTTTCATGGGTGGCCTCATTTGCCTTTGCTTGGCAATCCAGTTCATGACGGAAGGCATTTGAAAAAACCTTGGTTGATATTCAAGTCATGTATAAAGGTGTGAACCACCTGCTAGGTGAACTTTTGTTTTAACCTGGAGAAAGGTGTTTGGTACATGTCAGGAGGTAACTACCATCATATGATCTCAATCTAATTTTTTCTGTATAGTTCTACTGTCTGCTGGATTCTAGGGCATCATTTTCAACAAGAAGTTATCTTGGTTTTCTTTTTCCTCCCTTTTTAAATTCATTTGAGTGCATGGATGGGCCTTATTGTGCCCTATATCTGACCTTCGACAAATGAATTGCTGATTGGTTTCTTTGATTCACGTAATATGTGACATGAGGGAAATTTGCAAAAGATGATTTAGGCCTGAGACAATAGACTGTGAATTCAGCACTGAATGCTGTTTGTAGTAGTTCTTGCAGTGGAGACATGGGCCTATGCGGAACTGGGGGAACGCCTCGCCTCTCGTGTTTCTTTTAATAACTATCACGTTCCAGTCCTGAAATATTAGTCATCGCAGCCTTTCAGAAAACCTCTTGCCATGCTGATTTGCCTTTTGTATATGTGTTCAGCTCCTACAGGAATACATTCAAAGAGGTGTATTTGGCAGACTTGTTAAATGCTTAATATTCATGTAGTTTTTATTTTGAGGGGAAGGGGTACCTTAGTGTGCAAAGCCTTATTTTTGTCCATCGAAAAATACTTATTTTAGAAAAGGCAGTTTGGAAATAAAATTGATTCAAGTTGCCTTTTCCGTAATTTTTCGGTGAAATACAAAGTAAGAGTTTACCTATCAAGATACACCAAACTGCTATCTCCACTGCTTTTTGTATTTTTGCCTGTCTGTACTTTGTTAGATCTTTCTTATAAGTGCTGTTCACCTTAGGGAAAGGAGTGTTAGGGTGGAGGTATCTGGTGTTCTTATTAATGTTAAGCTAAAGTTTAAAGTGGCGCCAGCTGGACGCCCATCCTGACCTTATCTCTTTTGAGAGAACTGACTGTGGGGATAGAACTTCCTGTAATTCAAAAATTTGTTGTTGTAGGTATATTTTCTCATTACACCTAGAATCAAATCTCTTGTCAGGTTACCTCTCTTTTACCATGTTTCTGTTTTAGTAATAATAAAGTACAGTTTTAGGATAGCAGGTATCTTAGCCTTTTACTTTGGGATTGCATGTTTTGATGTAGAATCATAGTGCCATAGAATGTTGGGGTCCAGCGGTCTTAGTTCGTGACAGAATAGGACCATAACCCTGGTTCTCCTGATTCCTAGTTTAGGGTTCCTTCTGTGAGTCTCCTATTACACAAATTTAAAAAATATATAACAGCTATTTGAAGTAAAGGTTGTTAACTTTGAGTCAGAATGAGGAGTGGATTAATTTGAAGCATTAACTCCAAAAACAGTGTAATCATTAGTGTTATATAAGTAATAGGACTTTAATTCTTGGCTGTTTATGATTTCCCTGACTTTTTGCTGTTGCTATTGGGTTTTTTTTGTTTAGGTTTTTTAACTTTGGCTTTGAGTCTAGATATTTGCTTTAATTTATGGCAAGGTTGGGGAATAATTTGAGCCAAATGAATTTGTGTATAAGAATATATATCTTACCATGATCATGCTTTTAATTGAACATTTTTTTTGTTGCTGCTATTGAGTAATTTAGATTTAACTTGTGTCTAGAGTTTCCAGTCAAATTTTATAAACTATACATCTGGGAACAGAGAAAGTAAAGCCAAGGGCTATTATAAAGTAGTCTTTTAAATTTGGGGCTTATCGTGGATTCCTTTGAGAGTCTGATGAAAAACTATGGACCTTTTCCCAAGTAAAGTACATATAACCATTTATACACAGAGTTTTGCATATACGCATATACTTTTAGAGAATTCATGTACTTTGTCTTTCTCCCTCCCTCACTCTCCCACTCTTAGGAATACTTGGAAAAAATAATATGTATATATATATATAAAATAAATATATATTAGATATAAAAATAAAATATAAAATGACAAATATATAAATATATACATTTATATGAATGAAAGGCTTTCGCGTGAGTTTATTTTCAACTATGTGCTAGGTATTTTCCATAAATCTCATTTGATATTCATCACCTTTTTAGGTAGGTTTTACTCCATTTTGCAATTAAGGAAGCTAAAGAAGGTTAAGTAATTAGTTCATTATCATACAGTAACTGTTAAGTTGTCATGAACTAATAGTTGCTTAGAGAGTTTATAAATAAAAGTACCTTTTAACTCTTCCTCATTCTATGTGTTGATCAGCATTTTTGGAGACTTCTAAAGCAACTTGAATTTTTAAAAGCATTTACTTCATTGCTAAATTTGTGGGTTTTTTTTTTTGTTTTTTTTTTGTTTTTTTTTTTGTTTTTTTTTGTTTTTTTTTTCAACGTTTATTTATTTTTGGGACAGAGAGAGACAGAGCATGAACGGGGGAGGGGCAGAGAGAGAGGGAGACACAGAGTCGGAAACAGGCTCCAGGCTCTGAGCCATCAGCCCAGAGCCCGACGCGGGGCTCGAACTCACAGACCGCGAGATCGTGACCTGGCTGAAGTCGGACGCTTAACCGACTGCGCCACCCAGGCGCCCCAAATTTGTGGTTTTATATACATTTTGACTTCTCAGCTTTTGGGTATTTGTTTTGGCTTGCTAAAAGTAGCTAAGAATCTTTTTCACTTGATGTAAGTGTGAAAAACAAAGGTACAGATGTTAATAGGCAGTGCCAATGTAAGTAAATTCTTATTCCTGAATTAATATTATGAGTGTTCATCTACAAGTTCTGTCTGCATTAGAACTTTTGTCCATTAGGAAGAATTTAAGCATCTCATAATTGTGAATGGATAGGTTTTAAACAGTTCAGGAAACTTCTATGTTTTGCATGAATTGAAATTGTTTGAAATAGAAAATCCAATCCTTTTAGAAAAGGAACAGAATTTAAATGAGAGTTTTTCAAGAGACATTTAAAATTAGCTTTTGGCGACAAACACACCGAAGTATTTTACACAATCTCAGTACAGTAGAAAATTCGACATAGTGTGTCCCTTTTGCTGATGGTGTGGGGCAGGTTTTTTTTGTTTGTTTCAGACCAGAAGTGCTGACAGAATGTTGTTTGTAGCGTTTTACCAGCCGGTCCTAAAAAGACCTCGCAGAGAGGGGCATTCACAGTAGGAGACCTGTTGATGTGGTTGACTGCTTGATCAACAAAATATTGTTAAAGTGGAGAAATCATCAAACAAGGATACATGTATACCCCAGATAGTTTATTTTAACCTAAAATATGCAACTGTACAATCGTATGGCAATCTTTTGTTGTAAAACTTAGTATGGTCAGCTGCTTAGAGAGCCATATGTGTTTTTACACATATGACATCATAATGATGGATCAACTCTAATTTTACAGTTTTTAAAAAAGTACAGCAAGAGCTGAGACACTTGAAATCTCAGTGCAAAGTCATCTTTCAGTTACACAATTTCTCTTTCCTTCCCCCATGTATAATTTGAGAAACCTTTTTTTTTTTTTTTTGCAGTAACATGTTGATCAAGTCATTCTAAAGCAGTCAACTTAGTTTTCGTAGAAACAGCTCTCCTTTTACACTTACAGTTCATTGGATTATTTGTGTTTATTTAAATTATGTAATATCATGGGGAGTCTAGGTGGCTCAGTCTGTTAAGTGTCAGAGTTTGGCTCAGGTCATGATCTCATGGCTCATGGGTTCGAGCCGAGCATCGGGTTCTGTGCTGTCAGCTCAAGCCTGGAGCCTGCTTCAGATACTGTGTCTTCTTTCTCTGTCCCTCTCCTGCTTGGCGCTCCGTCTCTATTGGTGTCTCAAAAATAAACATTAAAAAAATGATTTCTTCTGACAGAGACTGTAACTATATACTTGGTTATGTTTTAACCTTAATTATAGTCACATTCCAGATCTGCTTTTTAGTTATCTTGATTGAATGACCACTTTCCATTCTTAGCCACACAATTAGAAGTTGCCTAAGTACCAAAGCAGTTCAGTAGAATGCTTATCTTGAGGGTGAACAAAACATCTATTGAGCAGTTTTGTAAATGTTTTTAGTTTAATAAATCATTAAAATTAAGTATATAATACTACATATTCAAATTATTACTGAATAACTCAGAAAATAATATGCAACCCCCTTAGACTTGCTCCCTGCTAGAAAACTTTCATGTGCTAGTGGACTCTGGCTAATTATTGTATGAGAATTCAGAGTTCAAATCTTGAATTTAACCACTGACTTCAGGAATGGCCTTGAGGAAAACATTAACCTTTCTGCTTTTCAGCTATTATAAATAAGGCTAATACTACTTTGACATCTCACAGAAATGCTATAAAATATACCAGTTAAAGCTTATAAAAATATTGAAGCGCTCTATAAATGTTGAGCAGAAATAAGAAATGAGGCAGCAATAAAAAGTCTTGAGACCACGAGGAAGAAGAACCCACTGAGATTGTTTGGGATCATTGGGTTAAAGAAAATGGCTCGTGTAACCTTACCCTCATTTTTTATATTCTGAATCAGGAAATATATTTGTGACCAAAAAAAAAAAAAAAATCTTAATTTGCTGTAGATTTCTCTCCACCCAACAAGACTTGTTTATTTGGTTAGTGTGGAGGCAGCACTCTGGGGTGATTGCAGTATAATTTGTAACACCCTTTTTTATTGGTTTGACATGCAGTGGCTCAAAGAAAAGTGATATTTTTCCTAGCAGAGTTTATGGAAGCCTTATTGTTTTTTCCACCCATGTTCTCTTTTTCTTATGAGATAGAAAGGAAGTTCTTTGCGACTAAAAGAGTTTGGCAATGATGTGCTTAGAAAACACATGTTAAAAGGTAAAAAACAAAACAAAACAAAAAAACCCCCCAAAAAAACCCAAACATAAAAATGTATTGAATCAAACTTTGAGGATTAGTGGTTGTTTATGGGATAACAATGGGAAATCCTATCACTGAAATGAATTTGTCTGACATCCTAATACCCAGAAAACTCTTAACCTAGTATTTTATCACTTTACCAGAATAGTGATAATTTTACTTTATTATTATCCAGAGGCCCCAAGTGGTGAATTTCTTTTATATTAATAATTACTGTAGGGGCACCTGGGTGGCACAGTAGGTTAAGCATCTGACTCCTGATTTCTGCTCAGGTCATGATCTCACAGTTCGTGAGATCAACCCCTTTTTGGGCTCTGGGTTGACAGTGTGGAGCCTGCTTGGACTTCTTTTTCCTTCTCTCTGCCTTCAACTTGCTCATGTATGTGTGCTCTCTCTCTCTCTGTCTCTTTCTCTCAAAATAAAATAAACTTAAAAAAATAATTACGGGACAATTTAAATTTATTTACAATTGAATTTTGATGTTAATTGTATTTTATTATATTTTAAGTCTGAACTTGGTAATCCTCATAATTTTAATGAAAATGCTTGACCAGCTAGAATATCTGTTCTTCAGTCATGCCACTTAAATTATGTTTTACTCTGTACAAGTTAAGAGTATAGAATAAATGAAAGCTTATTATTTAAAATTTAGTATAGACGAAGCCATTGGAGTTCAGCTAGTTTGAGAAAAATCTAGAAGCTTTATCATAAGAACATGTTATAAAACTAGATAGACATCAAACTTAAAATGTTTTTTAAGTATTTGTTGAGAGAAAAGCTACGTACTCCAGAAACATTAATAATTAAGGTACTTGTGGTTTTATGTTATTGAAATATATAATCTTTGAAGATGTCCATGGTTGAATCATCTTGTGAGTCATATTTTAATTAGCTTCATGGGGTGTATAGGAAGAATTTATCTTGATGAGCAAAAAATGACTCCATCCTGTTTATGACCTAGCATCTTATAGCAGTGTTCTAATTTGAGCAGAGGAAAAAAGTTAGAAAGGTTAGATATATATCAAAGTCCTTATTAGGTGGATTTTTTTCTTGATCTTTGACCTTTATATCACGTTGTTTAGGTTTAGAGCCTGCGTCAAGCATAGTACATCTGTGCCAGGTTGTTGCCAGTGTTCAGGGTCCCTTTCTTCAAATCATTTTAGGTGGTGAGAGCCTAGAGTGGTTGAATTATCTGTGGTTCTGGCATATTTGGTTTGAAATAAGCCAAAGGTTTTGTAAATCCTAGCATTATTGACATACAGCTTTAAAAAATACTACCTTTTGGACCTCGAAGTCTTAATTCCAATGTCACATTAGAATTAATATGCTTCTGAACATCTGGTGTACATGTGTACATGTGCCTTTTCCCAGGATATATAATTTATGAAAACTTTATTTTTTTGTGAAAATAGAAGGTAGCTGTATCACTAACATGTATTCAAAAGCTATTGTTTTAAATTAACTTTACAAATACTAATATAGAGATTTGGTCATGTAAATACATTATAATATGTTTTTGTTTATTTTCTTATTTGGGATTCTATCAGAGAGGATTATTATTTTCCATTTAAAAATTTTGTTTCATAATTTATAAATGCCTTCCACTGACTTCTGGTTAATCTTTGTGTGGGCTTAAAGCACTCATTTTTTTTTCCTAGTTGGCTATTGTTCGTACATCATGCATCTTAACTGTTCAGTTTGCTAAGTTTTAGCAAATGCATACACCCAAATCAGGATATTGAACCTTTGTAATTTCAAGCTTCTTTCTAATAAATTTCTTACCCCTGACTCCAGGCAACCATTGATAAGATTTCTAAGTTTTGCCTGTTATTGAACTTTATATAAATAGAATCACACAGAATGTATTCTTTTGAGGCTGACTTCTTTGGTACAACATAATATTTGTGAGATTTATCTGTGTTGCTGCAAGTTTCAGTAGTTAGTTCCTTTTTATAAATACTGAGTGTTCCATTGTATGGGTTTATTGCAGTTTTGGGGGGTGATAATGGACCTGTATTTAACGTTTTGGATTGTCTTGGAGCGCCTGGGTGGCTCAGTCAGTTGAGCGTCTGACTTCAGCTCAGGTCATGATCTCGTGGTCTGTGGGTTCAAGCCCCACATTGGGCTCTGTGCTGACAGCTCAGAGCCTGGAGCCTGCTTCGGATCCTGTGTCTCCCTCTCTCTGGGCCCCTACCCTGCTCACTCGCGTGCGTGCGCACTCTCTCTTTCTCTCTCAAAAATAAATAAACATTAAAAAAAATTAAAGTTTTGGGCTGTTATGAATAGGATTTAAGGCACTTTGATAAAGAAGGTTGAGAAATACATAGTCTATAATTAAGCTGTGGTTAGGCTCAGGGAGAGGCTAATCAGTAAGATAGATAAAGTTATTAAATTGTCTATTAAATGTGATTTTTTTTTGCTTGACATGTGCTTTCTTACCATATATTTTCTCACTTTTTATTCTCCAGCAATAATTTTATCCTGTGATCTCTCTTTCATGTCAAGCCTAGGCTTTGACAGTTTGGGAGATGATAGTATATGAATATTGATTACAGACATGGTTGGAAAGAGAGAATATAAAATAATTTTTGGTGAAAAATGACATGCAACAGAAAAAATCATTTGTCTAAGGAGGAAGAGTGTGTTATGGATGTGCGTGTTTGTGTGCATACATGCATGGGTGTCTATGTGGTTTAAGTGTTATATTTGTGAAAACAAACAAACAAAAATCTTCAAAAAGTATTATCAGTCTCTTTGGTCTTAAAAAAATTCCACTGGAATAGACTTGGTAATCTGCAGGGGTGGAGAGGCTCTGAATACTAGAAATCAATTTAGAAAGAAGATGGAAAAGGAGCGGGCAAAGACAGAAAGGTGAGAGGGAGAGGGGAAGAGGGGAAAGACCAAGAGGGAGGAGAGGAAGAGGGAGTTGTGTATAATAAAGCAACATAGTACCCTGGAGAGTGATTTGGATTACTTTCCCTGGTCTAAGGAATGACTGCCACAGAAAGACAGTGAAGATAACTTATTGGGACAGTTTGGCATTTCTCATGCACAGTTGTAAATACATCCATGCAGCACCTTTGAAAAGCCGGAAGTGTCACTAGTCCCTCGTACTAAGACTCATCACCTTTATTGATAACATTGGCCCCTTAAACTTGCTTGCTTTTATTTGTTTCTTTAAAAAATATTTTTGAAGCCTGCTGACAGGACTTTTTGGTCCCTGTGTTCTTCTTTAGACAGTGCATTGATGCCTCAGTCTCACCACCAGTTTAAATTCTGTTTTTGGAAGGTGGATGTGGAATCACTGACAGTCTGTTGGTCTGTTCTTTGGTTATTCATGAAATTCTGAGGTTGTGGAAGGGAAGAATCCTGGAGAATCCAGGGGAGATACAGGGGAAATTTTGATCTATAATAGGAGTAAAATGCATGATCAGTTAGTCAAGAGACTAGTACTCATGTTTTTTTATTTGTAGTGATTTTGGAGAGGAAGGACTAAAGGAGAGGAAATTAAAGTGGATTAATTCTGATAAATGGTAGCGGAAATAGAATAAAATATTCATTGAGGAAGAAGGGGCTGCCTACCTTCCCTTTCCAGCCACTTTGCTAAAGTACTGATCTCATTTAGTTTTTACAACATCTTGGACACCGAATTGTTTTTTACAGCTTAGAGAATTGCAGCTCAAAAGGGTTAAGTGGTTTTCTTGGCTCACACAGCTAGCACTCAAGACCAGAGTTCTCTGCCTCTTGAGCCTGTGGTATGGCTTCCATCCTCCATTCTTTTCATGCTAACTCTATTCTGCCCCTGAGGCTTTATAGGAATTTAGTGACAGATGGGGATTAAAATCTATAGCTCTTGAGTCCTCCAGTGCCTCTAGACTTTATTTTTATTTAAAAAAATTTTTTTTTGTTTATTTATTTTGAGGGAGAGAGAGAAAGCGAAAGAACAAGGGAGGGGCAGAGAGAGAGGGAGAGAGAGAGAATCCCAGGCAGGCTCTGCGCTATCAGCACAGAGCCCGATGCAGGACTCAAACTCATGAACTGTGAGAGCACAACCTGAGCCAAAAACAAGAGTCAGATGCTTAACCCACCGAGTCACCCACGTGCCCCTAGACTGTAGACTTTGAGATCCAAAGACCACTTTGAAGGGCTGGAGTGCTGGGATGATGGAAATTACACATGCCCTTACTAAATGGAAGCACTACCTATTAGAATCCAAGCTCTAGGATGGCTGGTATATTTGTACATTCTGTTCACTGCCATTGCCCTAGAACCTACACTAGTGACTGGACCCTAGACTATGTGCTCAATAAGTATTTCTTACGTGAGTAATCAGGAACTGCCCATAGGATAGGCATGTTTGATGAATAGAAGTTGAGCCCGGCAGGAGGTCCTTGCAGAACAAGAGGAGAAGGGAGCCTGGGAACAAGGCTTTATTTTCTGGGCTGGCACCCAGGGGCAGCATTTCAGCCTCCAGGAGAACTGCTCCATGCACAGTGAAGTAGGGCCACATTGCTGATGCCCACTAGGAGAGGGTCCTAGTTACAGGAAGGTGGGCTGGAACTTTGTCCAGGAAACAAAGCATCAAAGTACCCAGTGTCACATTAGCACTGACATGAAGTCGACCAGGTTGTGCTGCTTGTTAGTTAGAGCCCAGACGTTCTCTCTGATTAGAGACAGGATTGGATCCAGATCCAGTGCTGCCAGCTATAGAACTGAGAGATGCGAGGGCAGGGAGCCAATCTGTTGTTAAAAAGACCAGTGCGCCACTGTCTCTACGTCCATTATGTGTTAGAAAAAATAAATTGTGTGGAAATGTTCTGTTGTTTGTTTTTTCTCTGTCAACATTGTTTTACTAATCAAGTTCCTTGAGATCAAAGGAACTTGATGTCTATTAAGTTTTTCTAATATGAGTATAGGTTAGAGCAGTGTGTCAATCCAATTTTATAATATTGTATGTTATTGCAAATATTTTAGAAATATTAGTTTTTTAAAACCATTATTATTCTTCATTGTCATTGATTATAATGTTTCATCATGTGGTTTAACATAATGCACTTAATTGTTGCCATATTTCCATAGTTGTTTCTGGTTTTTCCCCCAGGAACTCTTATAAATAATGCTAAAGTAAAATTTATGGATTTAGTCTGTTCCAATTTTTGAACTATTTTCTCAGGGTAGATTTTCAGGAACTTACTTCCAGTATCAAATGCTTTAAACTTTTATATTTTTTGGTACCTTTGATGAATACTGCCTATTTCCTTTCTTTAAAAATTTTTTTAAAATGTTTATTTGTATTTGAGAGAGAGAGAGAGAGAGAGAGAACAAGTGGGAGAGGGGCAGAAAGAGACCGAGACAAAATCGGAAGCAGGTTCCAGGCTCTGAGCTGTTAGCACAGAGCCTGACATGGGGCTTGAACCCACAGGCCGTGAGTTCATGACCTGAGCTGAAGGCGGACGCTCAACTGACTGAGCCACCTAGGTGCCCCTTGTCTATTTCCCTTCTAAGAGAGTTGACTAGTTTACAGTGAAGGCAAAAATGTGATAGGGGCCAAGGCTTACTGTACCTTGACCTGAATATATGTCGTTAAAAGTAGCAATAGTTATAAAATGCGGTCTCATTATTTTAATTTATATTTACTTAATAACTAGTGGGATATCAAACATATTTCCCATTTTCTTTTTTAAAAATATTTATTTTGGGGAGAGCACAAGCGGGGGAGGGGCAAAGACTGGGGAACAGAGGATCCAAAGTGGACTCTGTGCTGACAGCAGCGAGCCCAATGTGGAGCTCAAACTCACGAACTACAAGATCATGACCTGAGCTGTAGTCGGATGTTCGTCCAACTGAGCCACCCACGTAGGTGCCCCTGTATTTCCCTTTTTTCACATGCTGTGTTTGTTCTTTTCCAAAGTGTCCTGGATTGTATCTTTTACTTTGGGAATATTTGCTCAAAAAAGAAAGCAACCTTATGCTCTTTGGAAATGATCTGTCATAGAACATCATCTTGTGAGGGAGAAAGGAAATCCTGGCATTCTCTTGTCATGGGATTGGATGTTGGATTCAATCTGAGAAGCAATGCCTTGAATTGGAGCTAATGCTCTACTCTACCATGTGTCAGGCACTGTGTTGAATGGTAGGCCATCTTATTTAATTTTTTTTCAACAACTCTACAAGGTAGGTGCTGTCTTTGTTATACATTTGAGCCACTGTTGAATAAGTTAGAAATTTTAGAGAAAACTTAGGTTAAAAAGAATGGAAAAAGCAGTTGTTAAAAGGGTAGTATAGGATAGGTGGTTTTCAGCCTGTGGGAAAGCCGCATTGCCCACATATTTCCTCTTTCCATACTTCTTTTGCCTTTTCGCTTCATTTATTATACCATTGGAAATGACCTCAGTTACAGATGTATTCTGCTTAAGAGTTAGCATCTCTTAAAACATTAAATATCCCTGGAAGGGATTTGTCCTGGAAGGTGATGCATTATTAGCAATTAGTATGAATTAATAATAAGACGGCTTTCATTTTGACTCTGCTGGCAGTAGCTATCTCGAGGGATGGAGCTTGGGGTGCGGGGTGTTGGGAGGAGAGAGGTGAGGTCAGTATATTTACAGGATGAAACACTTAGCAGTCAGGAAAGGCAGATCTGTGTGGAGAACCATAGCTGGGTGCACAGAGCAGAGGCTGACTCCTGGTGGCCAAGGTTTAGGGCTTTGAGTTGTAAAAGTGTGAATGAGGTGGCAGGATGCCAAGGGCGCACACTTCCTATTTCAAAATTCTGCCCCCAGCCAGGCCTGCACCCCAGAAGGAGGAAGGAAACTTTCTTTCTCCTTCTTTCCTGCACCCAGTGCCCCATAGGGTCACAGCAGTCAAGTAGTAATATTATATTCTTTGATACTGTGATTTATTACTTTTCAATACTGTTTCTATGATTAAATGAGTAGTAAGCAGCCAATTGAAAAAGTAAACTTGTGAAACATGACTTATTTATAATTTGGAGACTAAATGCAGATTTTGGAAGATATATGCTAATGAAAGTTATAGGTTTTCTTTCGTAGTGAGACTTTTTTGGTCCAACAACATAGAGCTTCTTTAAGTTTGGGGATAATTTCTTCTGTCTCTGCGTGCTCTTTGAACAGCTGTCTCCTTTTTTGTTTCCAGGTCATTCCTGACACACAAGGCCCTTCCTTACTCTGTAAACAAACAGGTGCTTCTCATGTGAATATAAAATGGCTGGGAAATTAATAAAAAACCTGCTTTTTAGCAGTAAACCTACTGTAAAGTTAACAGTGACTGAGCTGTTTCATATTTGCATACTTTCATAGACATCTGGAAATCTTGTCTATGGAGCAGTCAGACCCCTTGGTAGTCTCTTCTAATAAACACACTGCTAATGGCTCAGGATTTAAAAGACTTACTACATAAATTATTTCCCCCTATGGAGTAAATGCCCGAGCTGAAAATAAATTGCAGATCCTAATAGCCAAGCAGAAGGAGTGTACTTGTCTAAGCGAAACATCTTCTGTATAATTTGGCTTGTCAAACAAAGTGAAGTAGGATGAAAGCATCTTACTTTAAAATGTGCAGCTGGTGTAAGAGTGTCACACGGGTGCTAATTGTTTGTCTCGGGTGTCTTCTGTGTCTAGTGTTCTACTTGTCTTCTCTAATCAGTGGTAGCTTTTCCCCTGCTTCTTTTGTTCATTGCAGAAAATGTCTCCACAGTGTAAAATGCTTAGGCTTTTATTGTCTCCCTATTTTGGAAATCAGCATATCTAGGTGAAAATAAATGTTTTCTATTTGCTGAAGTGATAGATTTTAAGTTTATTTAATCAGCTGGTCATGTTCTATTACTTCATGTTTTTCCCAGCACTTGGAGATAGCGCTATTCACGTGAACAGGAAGAGTAATGTGTAGAGCCTCCATAACACTCTGCAGAACACTAGTTTGATGATCATAGGCCTTTGAGACTCCTGATACTCAGAATACAGGTCAAACTGAAACAATGTCTGGCAAGCGGTGGGTGATAATTATTAAATAAATAGCTCCCTTCACCATTGCTATATTGTCTGGAGTTCTAGAGATCCAGAAAGACAGTCTTTTGTTTGTTTCTCCCCGACTTTCTCTTAAATAATATGTGACTATTTAAATGGTACATATTCATTATTGAAAATTTAGGAAATGCAAATAAAAAGAAGTAAATACAAAGTCTTAACACTACCACTAACCAGAGATGATCCCTGTTAACAGTTGCAGTATATTTATATTCCTCTAGTGCTCTTTATGTTGTTGTGTTTGTGTGTTTACAAAGAAGCGGATTATATTGTATATTTTGTTTAGAAATTATCTTTGTATACTGAATGTATTAGGAATATTTTTTCCAGGTCATTAGATATGTGTCTATGTCTTTTAATATTTACAAAGTATTCAATTTTACTGATAGTACAGAATCTACTTCATCTGTCTCTTGTTATTGGACATTTGAGTTCTTTTCAATTTTAATAGTATAAACAGCACTATAATTCATATTCTTATAACTAAGTATATTCACATTTACAGCTTATTCCATGTGCAGTGTAATGGCCTGGGGTTTCCCTGAAAGCAAGATTTCATACAGTTAGTTTATTTGGAAAGTGATCCAAGAAAGCAACAGTGAATGAATAGGGAATTTGAATTGGAAAGGAGGGAAAACCAATTCAAAGTGTGGTATAGATCTGGTCACAGCTAAAATGTAAGATGTTTGTTCTTACCAGGACCTTCTGAGGAGGCTTATGAAATGTGTCTCAGAAGTATCTGCTTGGGAATAAAGAGGAGAAGCATTTAGCTGTCACCTTTCCTTAGACCATTCTCCATAGGTCAGGGTGGCCCCATAAGCATTATTTCCCCTGTGCTTCCAGATAGCGCAGGTGTGAGTCCCCAGTGCATCCCCTGGCTAGGAAGGCAGAGAGAGCTATGGTAGGAGGTGGGGTGAGGCACAGTGAAGTTACATTTTCACAAAGGTGATCAAAGTCTACTTGGACCTGGTTGCTGCAGTGTTGGCTTGAGCAAGAGTTGGGGCTGAAAGGATTTGCAGTCGGTCACAGATGTCCCATATAGATACAGCCTAGAAATACAGTTTGTATTTCTGGGTTAAAGGACATCCAAATTTGTATCTCTTTTAAAATACAAATACCTATGAGAGTAACACGTTAATTTACATTCAGGTTGATTCATTTATTATACATCTAGATATTCTTGTAGTGCCTGAGGTTACAATGGGGGTAAACAGATGTGGTCCCAGAGCATATATTCTTTTGCAGAGAGAGAGATAGTAAACATGAGAGCAGATACATAAAATCATTTCTGACATTGGTGAGTGTTACAAAGCAGATGAAATGGTGTGATGCTGTTAGTAGTGACCTGAAAGGGACTGAGAGATCATGGTGAAAACACCAGGGTCTGAGCGGAGAAGCTCCAGGTTGATAGAATAGAACTAAAGGGGAAACAAGGGAGGAGGCTGCTGGAGGGAGAGGTAAAGGCTGGGCCCCAAGACACACTGCCAACTTTGTATTTTTTCTTAGGGCTCAACATAATCGAGAGAAATATTTCAGCTTTTGGAGTGTGGCCGTCCCTTTAGTATATATGGGAATAGAATATATGGGAATTAATCACTTTTTGATTCTTAGAATACATCATTAACATTTGTATTATGTAACAAATATAATTGCTTTTTCTTTGATGTTTTAGAATATACTTTAGATCATAGAGCACCGTAGGGTTATTTTAATCAATTTCAGGGTTAATACTAGCGTATGGAAAAATGGAACAAGTGGAAATTTCCATTGGGTCATAATGCTATGTGGCTGGAGGTTTATTGTGTCAATATGATTCCACTTCATATAAGAAGCAGCACTATTCAGCTGTACCTTTGCTCTAGGGAGCTCAGAAAAATTAGTTTTAAAGGCACAAATTTATTCTTCAGACCTCTTAATTACAATGCCCAAGGTATTTTTGTGACCTAAATAACAAATTAAGAAACCACTTCTTTACATTGCTGGGTGTTACCGACATTTGTTACTAAGAGTAGAGTTTATCCACTCTGTAGAAAATATGCCATGGGACTGTGATAGCCCCAGATTAAAGCACTTCCTTCCTTTTAGTGGTATGTAAAAACCGTAAAAATCAGAATGCTATCAGATATTGAAGGATTAATGTGACCTCTCAATTCAGAGTTTTCTAAAGTTTAGTAATTTGTGTGTACTTTCATGATTTTGCTATATTCTATACTGCTGACACTGGTAAATACTTGATGTTTTCTCTACACTGGCTCAGTTCTTGTTTAAATAAATCATATTTAAAATCGTATTCCTAACTATTGACATCAGAATGTTTATGTGTGCCATCTAAAAGCGTTACAACTCACTTTGGTTAAATACTGCTCTTAGAGCGGACTCTACCTGTTCCGTATGAGGTGTGTGACTTTGGGCAAGTTACCCATCTTCTCCAGCCCTCTATATTCACTTGTGTGAAATGGAGACAATCAGATATTATTGCGTGCCAAGTGCTTAGCACAGTGCCTGAGGTAGTAATTACTCAGTAAATGGAAGCAATTGCAAGAATGGGTTGTTGAAATGATTGTGGTCTTTATTACTCTTGCTGAAAAGAGCAGTATTGGAGATTTAAAAATTGGACAAGGACTTCCATTCTGCACCTACAGATAGGGCCCAAGGTAGTATAAAGAACAATAGACCAAAGAGTTGGTAAATTTGATTATATGCTCAGCTTTCCACTGACCAGCTATATGACTTGGTCATGTCTTCTGGCTTCCTCTGGGATTTGATTTCTTTATCAGACAAATTAGAAGGTTTGATTTGATTTGATCTCGAGGCAACCAGCTCACAGGCTGCCAACTGAGTGGTTCTGATTGTAAGAGGTGGTTCATCTGAAATTAGAAGCATTTTTATTTTGTTTTGTTTTTTGCTGGCTGTCTAATACATAAAGTAGGTGTGGCCCTGGCTGCTTTCCTGTTTTCAGCATGAGTGACTGTGGGTCATGTTAGTAAGCCTGGGCTAGTTATTCATTGTTTTTGAAGCTGTACATAGTTAATACTTAGGAGCTATTGAAATTTAGTCCTAGTAAAATTATGTCATAAAACTGAGGCAATTTTAAAGGATTTACTAACAACGAAATTATGAGTAGGCTTGTTTTATACATTTGACTAACCTTTAAAGTGCATGTAATATATATTGTTTGCCAAACATGGAACCACTTGACTCATCATTGTCATTTAAAAATTAAAATTATACGTGAGTTTCTAGCTACATGGCTTACAATTGGAATAACTTTTCTATTCCTGGTGTATGTATTACACAGTTTTATGAATTTCAGTCTCCTGATGAGGTAGATCTGCGCTTGGTAGTGATGAAGTTGCAAGTAATGAAACAAAAATTTTAAAAGCTTGCTGTAGCTGCTTTTCTTAGATGGATATATATACACATGAGGGAGTAGATGTATTAGTTAGCATTGTATGAATCAATCACTAATTTTTTTCACTGAAGAATGTATTTTAGAAACTGTCCCATTCATATAGTTTCCTCATTCTTTTGAATGACTGCAGAGTATTCCATTGAATGGATGATATTAATTGGTCTCCTCACAATGGACATTTAGGCTTTACCCTCACTTTTGCTATTACCCAGAGTAGTGCTCCAAGTGCTCCAAATAATGTCTTGTGCATGTGAGATTTTGTGCATTTATCAGTGTATCTATAGGTTAAATTGCTGGGTTAGAGGATTGTGCATTTGTATTTTTTTCTTTTAATTATTTGAGAGAGAGGGAGAGACGCTGTGAACGGGGTGGGGGGGGGAGGAGAAGAAGAGCAAGAATCTTAAGAGGCTCCACACTGCGTGAAGCCCAGCACGGTGCTCAGACTCATGACTTTGGGATCATGACCTGAGCAGAAATCAAGAGTCAGCTACTCAACCGACTGACCCACTCAGGCGCACCTGTGCATTTGTAATTTTGACTGAAATGGGCAAATTGTTTTTCAAGAACGTTGAAGCCAGTGCCTACCACCAGTGCATGAGTGAGCTCATTTCTGCTCAGCCATGTTTTTCCCCCAAAGCTCCTGCCTTTTCTACATTACCAAGCAGTTTGAATACTACTCTACCTCACTGGATTGTCCCTGGGAAAATGCTGATCAGATGGGTGATCATTACTACTTGTGCAAATTTCACAGAGATTGAATCTTACACTGAAGACCACTTTCTTAACTGTATGTGTTCGCTGAATTAAATGGCAGCACTCTTAAGCATCTTGGAATGTATTTTATGTTGCTTCAGAGCACAATTATACGCGTGTGGGAAAACCTCCCATTTGCAAATTATCAACAACTAAAGGTTTCCATGGAGATCATTTCTCATAACATAATGAAACACACTATACATATTATGCAAAAGATTTGGCCATAAGCAGCATTATTTGCACTTTATTTTTCTTAAACTCAGAAGGAAAAGCCCACTAGATACTGTTTGTATGTTTTTAGAGAAAACTATTAGTTGGTACAGTTGCACTAAAACATAAAGTTATTTTCTCAGTCTTTAATTCATGGCCATTTGCATGCATGTGAGTTAACACACATGCAGCCTTTAGATTTGAGAGGTAATACTGTGGTTCCTTAAAAAAAAAACAGAGTAGTTTCTGTTATGCAAAGACACAAACATATTCTTTCTTTTCCACATTTAAGACTTATTACATAGATACAGGAAAATTATAAAAGATTTCTAGAACTACTGTTTCTTTTCTCTTTTTCCCTTTGGGCTATAGCTTGGCAGATATAAGAGTCAATTCCTGAAGGAACTTAGGTTTTATTTATTTTTTTATGCTAATGTGATCTTTTCTAAAATTGACCATTGTTCTAATAGTTGAGGCTTATTTTTTCTTTTGCCTTTGTAAAAGAGCAGCAGATGTTCAAGAACTTCATTTTTTATAAGTTTTCCCACTTAATTTGACTTTCAGATGTGATACTTAACATAGCTTCACACTGATTCACTTACAAGAAAAAGCATTTCCATTATTGACCTATTTGAAAAGTAGTTGTGGTATTGAATATAGTATTTATAGTAAAGATACTGGTTAAGTCCCATAGAAAAACCTATAATTAATACAAAATCTCGTGGAGTTACTCAAATAAAAATACAAATTTAAAAGTTGATATTAGGTAATTACCTTTTGTGTTTTCTTTTTTTAGCACATATATTACATTTGAGAGAAACTGCTTGTACAGAGACTGTTGAATTTAAAACTGCTCCGTCCTCTTAAGGAAAGCAGCTTGTTGTGCTCTTCACACAGTGGGAGAACAAAATGAGGCTTTGTTGTGATATGTATTACTTTGGGCTCATGCCTTCCCTACAAATCGCTGAAACTCATGACTGCTTGAATTAAGGGGAAAAAACATTTTCACTGAAGCGTATAGCACCCCCTAGCATCCTAATAATTTATATTTTTAAAATTCAAAGGTGCATTTGGTTTATGCTTATAAACAGAACCATTAACCTAATATGATCTCCTATCTCTTATATTCTTATGGCCAGGAAGAGATCCTTGAAAGATACTGTAGAAATTATGGGGGAATGTGGGCATCACCCTTTTGGCAAATGGTTGTTGCATTCCTTTTCTATGGAGTGTTTGGGTCTGGATGCAGATAAATTCTGCCTGCATCTGTTGTGCCCTGGGTAGGAGTGGTAAGTAGTGACTGTTCTTTCATCCACCTGCCTAACTGCTTCCTTGGATGTTGCAGGTACTTCTCCCAGCAGCTGGGCTGTTACAGTTACAGGATGTGAAGAAGACTTGCTGTGAATTTTTGGAATCTCAGCTTCACCCTGTCAACTGCTTAGGAATTCGGGCTTTTGCTGATATGCATGCGTGCACAGACCTCCTGAACAAAGCCAACACCTATGCAGGCAAGTAGAGTAGACCTCAGCTGAGTTTGAGACCGGGAGGAATCTGGAACTCTTGAGTTCTGATAAAATTCTGTAGTAATTTCTGGAAAGTTATGTCATGTTTCTGGATCTGAACCTTATAAAAATCCATTTAAAATCTTATAATGTATCACTGCATAATTAAAGCATACTTATAAAATTCTGACCTCAAAAAACTCTATAAATTGGTATTGAGTCTAAAGAATAGAATAGCAGTTTTATGCAAGTATTGAATCTCTATATCTCTTTCTTTCAAACTGTCAAATTAACAGGCATATGAGAAAATATTTGCATATGAAACTAAGTCATTTTATTTCTATGGCCTCTTACACCTTTTTCTTGCACCCAGGAGAACAATCTAGTGGCTTAAGCATTTTCAAGGTGATGAAATCTAGTTGCCTTTGGGTAGAGTGGAAAAGTAGATTTGAAATATAGGCAGCTTTCTCCTTAGACAACAGTTCTCAGGACCTCCTGCTGGCGCCCTCCTGTGACAGAGGGCAGCCCTTTGCCCTTGTCAAGGAAGCCATCACTTCAGTTGCTGTGTAGGGACCCTCTGATCCCCCCATCACTCCAGTCTAGGAGGAGAGTTTCTTGTTATAGCTTTGGATGTAGCTAAAGTACACAAAAGTAACCTCTAATTGATTTTTCCTCTGAGTTTATAAGCATTTAAAAATATATGTATTAAAAATGATTATTAGGAAGCTTCTAATTTTTTAAATCATCTTTGAGAAGATAAGCCTGATAGAAGTTATAACCACCATCTCTGTCCTGTATTTGTGAGACCCAATAAAACAGAACCCTAAAACTTCCTTCAGCCTTCAAACGCAAGAGCCCCTTGTCTAAACTGTTCCACTGTGCTTACTCTGATGGGTAAGGGACATCGTGGCACATAGACCTGGGCAAGGTGAGTGTGTGTGTGTGTGTGTGTGTGTGTGTGTGTGTATGTGTGTGTGTGCGCGCGCGCGCGCGCACACCCACGCACAAAGCATTGGAGATGAGTATTCCTAGAATCTCTGTTGCACTTTTTCAAAGAAATAATGGTTAGGTGGCTAGTTGGAAAGAAAAGAAAACCATAGTGCTGCAGAGAAACATAAAAGGTCCAGTAAGTTTGAACTTTATAGATTTCTTAGGGTGACCTGACTGACCTGACTACCCTTTATAAAATTCTTTCAGTGAGAAAATCTGAGCTGAATTTCAGAAAGCTTAGTTAGAGATGAACTTTTAGCACATAACCCTTCTGTAAGTTGGGGAATGCCTATAATATGTAATGATATTCATGTAATCCTTTTGAGTGGGATGAGGCATTTTAAGAAAAACCAAAGATAAATTTGGATTCAGTGATGTGTTCCAGTGTTCTTCAGCTGTTCTTCAGCTAAATAGAAAAGTTTCCTTCTAAATCTGTAAGATCCATTAACTCTAGACATAATGTGCCTGTCATAAGTGATTTATATTGGGAAAATGAAGGAAGCTTGTATATTTTTGGATTTTTTTTTTTCTGCAGGAAACAATCACTGTTTAACATATCTTTCTTGGGCAGCTTGTTGTCTCATATTACTTGATACACATTACTGACTTTTAAGAGGTAGGGAGAGGGGCTGGGGCAGAATGAGTAAAGCAGGATTCATGCAAAAGATGTCCACACATGATTCACATGATATACTGGAACTCCTAGTTCTGCTCCTGTCAGAACCAACTCATGTACTGTGTGTTTAGGAGATTTTTATGAGATTTAATTATTTCTTTCTCTTATTTAAAATCTTAAATGTATTGTTATAAAGTATAAAATATGAACAATTCTCTACTAGAATTTGAACACTTCTGTATCTTGGTTTGTAGAGTCTTTCTTCATAATTATGCAAAGACATTTTCATGGAGAGTTTATTGTCATTTTCAGCAAAATTATGAAGAAAAATTCCTTTTTTTTCTTTTTTTTTTTGAAGCTAGACTCCATGCCCAATGTGGGGCTTGAATTCATAACTCTGAGATCAAGAGTTGCATACTCTACCAACTGAGACAGCCAGGCTCCCCTTAATTAATTAATTAGTTAATTAACATTTGAGAGAGAGAGAGAGAGAGCACAAGCGGGGGAGAAGGAGAGAAAGAGAATCCCAAGCAGGCTCCATGTTCAGTGTGGAGCTCGACGTGAGGCTCATGACCTGAGCTGAAATGAAGAGTCAGATGCTCAACTGACTGAGCCATCCAGGTGCCCCAGTTCTCAGCTTTTAATGTTCTATATTTTAAATCAAAGTCTAGTCTTAAAAGATACACTGTTTTTATACCATGCATTTGAATCTTATATTTGCTTGAGTTTATAAGTAACATTTTACAGCATTTTTTATTATGAAAAACTGTGACACATATAAAAATAGAGTATTCATCATTGAACTTTAAATGTTGTAAATTCATGGAAAATCTTGTTCAACTATATATCCCTCTGTTATTAACTATCCCCCTCCTCTGTTGTTATTTTTTATGTCATTTTTAACGAAATCTAATGTATATGTAGAAGAGTACAAATGGTAGGTCTACATCTTGATGAATTTTTGCATCTTCTTGTATTATTTGAAGCCATTCTGTCATATTATCTATATATTTCACTCATAATTTTAAAGAAATAAAATTGCATTGACCAACTTCATGTAATGAAACTATCTCCATATACTTTGGTATATTAATAACAAGCTTTCTGAATTATGTAATTCAGTAGACTACTAAAAAACAGTTGTTCTTCCTAGTGAAAATATCTGATTGTTGTTTATATCTTAAGCAGATAGGAGGTGGGGAGGTCAGGAGTCCTTGCAGGAAGGTAACTTTTTTTTTCTGTTGTGAACAAATGATAGTTTTTTAGTCCTTCCCTTCTTTCTTTGTACAATTCAAGCACTTTTTGCATCCAGAAAGTCTGCCCAAATTCTTCAGTTACTTTCACGTTCAAACAATCCAGCATGTGAAAAGATCTGGGCCCGGAGGGGGGGGGGGGTGAAGGGAGACAGTGACAACTGAGAAAGTTAATATGTTACTTTTTCATTTTTCTGTCCTAGATAGTGGGCTAGGTAGGCCTGTGACAGGCCTTTCTAGGAAGGAAAGGAAAGGAAAGGAAGGGGAAGGGGAAGGGGAAGAGGAAGGGAAGGAAGGAAGGAATACAGAGCAATAATAGAAGGGTTCATACAGACATACATACAAGGAAAGAAGAAGGGAGGAGAGAGGGGAGCTGGCAGAGAGGAAGAATGGGAAAGGAAAGGAAAGAAGGCTTGCTTAACCTCAGGGCACTTTCTGATCCAATGTAGCCTGCACTTCAGAGACTGGAGCGCTCCTGTCCTTTGAAAACTCACCAGAGATTCTGGACAGAAGATCTGCTTTATTCCTTTCTCTTGCAGATTGGAAAAGACCTCTCTGGTGTTTATTATAGTTAAATTAAATTATACAGGTATGATGAAAGAATTAAGGTGTTCCATGGAAATGTCTTCTATGAACTTGTTATTTTTTCATAATATCACATTTTTGAAGAAAGTAAAAATGTGAGAAACCAAGTAGGCAGGATAGAAAGTCTGGGCAGGGAGGGTATATATAAATCCTTCTATTCATCCTGCTGTACATTCATGGCTTCCGCAGCATGAAGCTGGCAGTCACAGCCTGTCACACTGGCCCACACTGCTTCACCAGGGCATGTAGTGATATGTTCTTCAAATCCTGGACAACTGAGGGCAACCAGACCAGCCAAGGAAATGATTTGCATGTTGAGGCATGGTGTTCTGGACTGTAATCAGCCTTTGTTATGGTCTTGGATGACTATTTTCTTAGCTAAAAAGCTATATGAAATTATGTTTGCTTCAAGCCTGAAAAAGAAAACTTTCACACTTAATTCCAAGTTGTATAGACTTGTTTCGATAATGCTGGATTGTGGATGCTTTTACTTCCCATGTTTTGAGTGGCATCCATATTTAACCATGTCCCAAATCACAAATACCTTTAGCATTTTCCTCAGGATAAAAATATAGAGGAGATAAAAATCGAACTTACTGGTTTTGATGCATTTTAATAGTCCCAGACTGTTTCGGAAGTTAGATTTTAACTTGAAAGTTAGATTTTAACCTTCTATGTTGATAAATAAAAGTTGCCAGTTGTAGAATTATAAAAGAATTTCAAACACACTTAAGGGGAACAGTAGTTTTAGATTCTTACTCATTTCTTCATCTCATCACTCCCTATATGAAAAATTTGAGAAGCTACTTACTATTAGTTCTAAGGGATCTCTGGGGAAATTTGCCATATCGTTTTCAAGCCAGTGCTCCAACTGAAATTCCGGGCTTGGTGAACACTCCTCATTCTTCAGTATTAGGACAACCTGCAAAGAAGTCTTCTCCAGTCACTGCCATACTTGTCAGTTTATTTCTCATTCTACTCTTGCTCTTAACCCTGTTATCTCTTTACATCCTGGGCCTGGATGCCTGGGCTGCCCTCCACTTAGCCTTTGCACTGTGCTTGTACAGTGATCAAACTTTTCATATGCCCACCTGCTTTCATGTATGTTCCCTCTCCCTTTGTCTTAAATAAAACTTTGCTCCCTCCCTGCAAACCTGCATGTTGGGGGCAAACTTTTTTAGGAGACTACTCCCCCGACTCACCGGGAAGGTGGGTAAAGGGATACGACTTCAGACTGTTGTTCCGTTCCAGGCACCATCCTCGGTTCTGCACTGGCTGGCTGTCAGGCTACAGCATTCTCTCTGCAGCCTGTTTGCTCTCCAGGCCTGTGTCTGCTTCTGTCTTTGACACCTAGATTGTTTCTTCCCTCTCTACTTCTTTTCTACTGCCAACAGCAAGTTCAAGATCTATATTGTTGACTTCCTTGAGACTCCTTCCTCATAGTTGCTTGTGACTGCCATCTTTCCTATATAAACCTACCTGCCACCTTAGAACACAATTCTGGGGCATGTTGAACCTTGCTGCTATTTGGAATGCCAAGGTCTCAACCTTTGTGCTGACTATATTCCTGCCTTTTCATACTTTTGTATTTCTTCATAAATCTGTGTACTCTCTGATGCCAGTACTCCAGTAATCTTTTGGCTGTTCAACCTAGACTCAATGGTCAGTCATTTCAAAGCTACCCTCTTTATGCACCTAGCTCCACCCAGACTGCTGGGGGTGATAAGCTCAGTGCGATGTAACCCCTGCTTACAAGGAGTTTATAGGCCAGTAATATTCCACTTACACCCAGATTCACTATGTCCACGTTTTGCCTTATTCTCTTGTAAAAGTAGTTCCTGTAACTTTTTTTTTGTTTTGTTTTCCTTTCCAGTCAATTTGCTTTAGTCATTTGCTCACTCTTCTGTAATTTAGGCTACGAATCACTGCTTGGGGTAAACATCTGTCAAAATAAGCCCATGATTTTGAAGCCTGCCTTTTTGAAAGAAACTTGTGTTAAGAGAGTATTTTTTATTTTTATTTTTTTTTGTTTTTAATGTTTAATTTTAAGAGAGAGACACAGTGCAAGTAGGGAAGGGGCAGAGAGAGAGAGGGAGACACAGAATCCGAAGCAGGCTTCAGTCTCTGAGCCGTCAGGACAGAACCCAGTGCAGGACTCAAACTCACCAACCGAACCGTGAGATCATGACCTGAGCCGAAGTCTGATGCTTAACTGACTGAGCCACGTAGGCACCCAAGAGGGTGGTTTTAATTAATAGTATTACTAGCCTAGATTGTATGATATGCATTAAAGAATAGGTGCTGATTATTTGAGGGTCTATTGCAATGTTAATTTAGTGCTACAGAAGATTCTTCCTTTGGAGAACTGTGAAAGAATTTGATGTACAGCACTTCTTGAATTCATGCCAAGTTAATTGATGCTTCTTACAAGAATTAATCATTTTTATATTTTTGCATTCATTATGGTCCTCATTTGTGTCCTGGTAAACATGCAATCTCTTCTGCTCTGCTTTGTTGATAGTTTTCTCATTGAGATGAGTTAGCTGTTTTTAGATATTACCAAAGCTATCTGTGTTAATGGAGCTGCTGGATATATATATGTAATTTTTTTTTTCCCCTGGAGACTAAATAGTATTCAGAATGAAAGAATCACAGAGTATTAGCACTTGTAGGAACCTTAGCAGTTATCTGCTAAGATAACTTTTGTTTTATTAATTAGGAAGATGAAGACCAGAGAGACTTTTATTTTCCCAAAAATACTTTCTCTCTCAGGGATGAGCTGTTTGTGTGTTAAAATACTGTTGTTATCCATGCACTTACCTCACTTCTCAGATGGAATTCTGCACCAGATGGAATATACAGAAATTATAGGAATTCTTCATGGCTTAATTTTGATCAACAAGGTGTTTGGTATTGAGAAATCAAACCTAAAGGGTATTTTGTGGCTTATCACTGTGTACAAAATGGAACAAGAAAAACTTTGGACATTTATTATCAATTTCATTGGACTTAATTTTGGATGAGAGACCAGAACTAATGAACCCAATAAACCTGGTGTAACAAATCCTATGGGTTGTCTTTATTTTTTTTCAGAATTTTTTAAATTTAAATTTTGGTTAACATACAGTGTAATACTGGTTTCAGGAGTAGAAGTCAGTGATGCATTGCTTACATACAACACCCAGTGCTCATCACAATAAGTGCCCTCTGTAATGCCCATCACCCATCTAGCCCATCTCCCACCCACCTCCCTCCGTCAGCCTTCAGTTTGTTCTCTGTCATAACAAATCTCTTGTGATTTGTTTCTATCTCTTCTCTTCCCCTTCCCATGTTCTTCTATTTTGTTTCTTAACTTCCATATGACTGAAATCATATGATATTTGTTTTTCTCTGATTAACTTATTTCACTTAGCATAATACATTCTAGCTCCATCCACATTGTTGCAAGTGGCAGGATTTCATTTTTTGATGACTGAGTAATATTCCATTGTATATATGCACCACATCTTTTTTTTTTTTTTTAAGTTTATTTATTTTTAAGAGAGAGAATGCAAGCAGAGGAGGGGAAGAAAGAGGGGAAGAATCCCAAGAAGGCTTTGTACTGTGAGCACCGAGACCGAAGCGGGGCTTGAACTCACGAAACCATATGATCATGACCTGAGCTGAAATCAAGTGTCAGATGCTTAACTGACTAAGCCACCCCGGTGCCCCAACACATCTTTATCCATTCATCAGTTGATGGATGTTTGGGCTCTCTATATAATCTGGTTATTGTTGATAATGCTACTATAAACATCAGGGTGCATGTATCCCTTTGAATCTGTATTTTTGTCTTCTTTGGACAAATACCTAATAGTGCAATTGCTGTATCATAGGGTAGTCATTTCTTGATAGGTTTATTTTAGTTGCAGAAGGGAAGCAGACAGCAAAGTGCAGCTGTCCTGCTAGAGAGTGAAGAGAATCCTTACCAATAAGGAAGAATACATCTGTATATCCTATATGTACAATATATGTGTTTAATGTATATTGCATATTCATGGTGTAGTCTGTACTGCTAGGAATTATGCCCTACTGCAGTCGTGGGATTTTTTTTTTAGAAAAAAGGAACTGATTGTTGAATGCCAGTTTAACTAGCTTGGTTTTACTCAGCAGCGGTGGTAAACTAGTAAGAGCAAGTTACTGAAGTCACAGTGAAAGCTCTGTGCTGTTAAACAAGAGTAATCTGTCAGCATGTCAGTGAAAGGATTGGAAACAATAGTTGAAGTTGGCAACAGAGAACCATGATAATGAAGATAGAGAGGAGGTGACTGAAGCAAGATTGGGGATGTGGAAACTAACCCTGGATGTGGGTAAAGGAAACACTAAACTGTGACGTGATCTGCCCTTTAGCATTACATTTTAAATAAATATTTTGTGAGTGCATTTTAGTGTGTGCCTATTTCCAGTTTGCAGTAGCTGTTAATTAGTACCTTACCTTGCTGAGGTGCAGCAAGCTGAATCAGAATTCATTCAGTGAAAAGAAAGAATTTTTTATCTTGGCTTAATGACAAGTATTAGGTTTGTATTAGCCAAACCAATCCAAAGATGTTAGGGTTTTAGTTGATAGTGTATTCAATAACAGTACTGTAACTGTGTCTGGAAAGATGTACAGTGATTATCTCATTCTGTTCTTCCCGGGTCAGACCGTATCTGTGAAATTGAGTTCATTTTCAGGTTACATATTTTGAGAGAAACTGACAAACCAAAGACCCCAAATGACATTATACAAGGAATGCTTGAAAGACTTAAGAGTTACAGACCTTGGGAGGGAAATTTGGGAGAATATAATGCTCTGTAAAAGTCTGAAGGAATTTCATGGGCAAGAGAGAATAATCTTGTTCTGTGGTGGGCAGAGTTAGAATCAGTGCTACAGAATCAGAGGGAAAAAATATTTTAGTTCAACATAAAGCAGAACTTCCACTTACAGTCAGTGTTCAAGAATGGTGTGAATGCCTTGAGGTCTGCTGATACCTGTGAACTATACCAGATATCCACTGAATATAAAAGTTTTAGAGATTACCCTGACATAATAAAAGTTGTGTCTGGGGACCTTTCAGATCCCTTACCCCACTACATCTTATGATTTTCTATGGCATTACAGAGAAAGAATCAATAGGATTTGTGAAACAATTTATTTTCAGGTTTAAAGGGAGGAAGGGATGTACAAGGGGGAAAAGGGGAGTTCTTTAATGGCTATAGAGCTGCATATTTTCAAGATGAAAAAGTTGTGGAGATCTGTTTCATAACAATCTAAGTGTACTTAAAACTACTGAACTGTATACTTAAACATGGTTAAGATGCTAAATTTTATGTTATATGTTTTACTGTAATAAAAAAGAGAGAAAAGGGAGTGAGGAATCAACTGAGATTTCATTTAGCCTTGGAATCAGTGTGGGTAGGAGAGCCATTAAGACACAAAAGGAGTACAGGAGAGCAAGCAGGTGTTTGGAGGAAGGTACTGACCCTGTTTGAGGTGTAGGTGGGTCTTAGTCTTGATTGCTTAAGGAAGAATGAACAGTGAAATGCACTATCAATTTTAGAAGTTCTCCCACTGGGCAAGTTTATTAGCAATAAGCAAAGACAGCAGGCTAGAAGAAGACCTTGATTTATTTTGAGGAGATAATCAGACCTAGCCAAGAATCCAGCCAAGGAGTAGAAAAATGCACAATGATGAAAAATTAAGACAGTACAGCTCAAAGCAGGCCATTGTAAGTGGCCTAAAGTGGTGAATAAAGTGAGGGTTTTAGAGGACTGCTTATGTGTATTGCTGGGTACACAGTAAGGGGTGGATCTGTCTGTTTAAAAGAGCCATGATGGAGATCATGTGGAGACTAACAGCTGGAAATTCAAATATTGAGTTTGGGGAGAGAGGTTGGATCTGGGAGCAACCATACTGGAGTGCTAGTTAAAGATAACTGGGACACAAAAATGTGGATGAGATACTTAAGGGAGAAGAAGCAGAGAATGAAAAGAGGGCTCAGGGCAGTCAGAACTGTAAGTAATACCCAGTTTTAGGGAGCTGAAGGAGACAGACTGAGTGATCAGAAAGATTAGAGGGGCACCTGGCTGGCTCAGTTCGTAGAGCATGTGACTCTTGTTCTTGGGGTTATGAGTTCAGGCTTGAACTCACATGTTGGGTATAGAGATTACTTAAAAAAATAAAATCTTTTAAAAATTTTTTTCAAAAAAGTATTAATAGAATCCAAACTGAGAGAGAGTGACCTTAGGGTTAAACACTGTGCAGGGGTTGAGAAGTTTTAATCTCAAGAAAAGGACTTCCAAAGAACAAATTCAGGGGAAGAAGGATGGGCCAAAGGCTGTGTTACAACAGATAAAGACGTGAGTGTGAATCAAAATACAGAGGCTTCATTATTAAGATCTGCCCTAAAGAAGTTTGGCATAAAGGCCAGCAAAGTGGGGCAGTGGCCCAGGATGAGGAGGGTAAGCAGTTGTTTTTTTCTTAGGACAGCATTTGTCCACTGAAGTCAAGACAGTAAAATACATCGATTGTCTATAGCAATGCTTTTCTTTCTTACTGGGGAAGAAAACTAGGCCTAGTTTGGGAATATTTTGGTTTTTTTTTCTTTGTTTTAAATATTTTAATCATTAATATTTTCATATGATTAAAAACCTTTTTTTTTTTTAAGTTTAATTTGAAAGAAAGAGCACAAGCAGGTGAGGGGCAGGGAGAGAGAGAGAGAGAGAGAGAGAGAGAGAGAGAATGAATATCTCAGGCTCCACACTGTCAGTGCAGAGACTGATGCAGGGCTCAAACCCACACACTGCGGCATCATGCTCTGAGCCAAAATTAAGAGTCAGATGCTTAACCCACTGAGCCACCCAGGTGCCCCTGAAACATTTTTTTTATCACAGTGGCATAAGACATCCCTTGTTTTTGCCCCACCACCCCCATTCTGTATCTATCCATGAACAAAGTGTTGCATATTTCCATATGTTTTCATATTACTAATAATTAGGATCTTTTCATTTCAGCTTGATGAACTCCTGTCAACATTTCTTTTTTTAAAAGTTTATTTATTTTTGGGAGAGAGAGAGAGAGAGAGAGAGCGCACACAATTGGAGGGTAGGGTGGGCAAAGAGAGAGAGAGAGAGACACAGAATCTGAAGCAGACTCTAGGCTCCGAGCTGTCAGCACAGAGCCTGATGCAAGGCTCTAACTCACGAACTACAAGATCATGACCTGAGTCAAAGTCGGACACTCAACTAACTGACTGAGCCACCTAGGCACCCCTGTCAGCATTACTAAGGCAGGTCAGTGATGGTGAATTACCTTAGCTTTTTTATCTGGGAACTTTGCCAAAGGACAACTTTGCCAAATATTCTTGGTTGGCAGGTTTTTTTTTTTGTTTGTTTTCTCTCAGCACCTTGAATAGATCATCCCACTCTATCCTAGCCCATACGGTTTTTGCTGAGAAATCTCCTTGATAGCCTTATGGGAACTCCCTTGTGTGTTACAAGGTTCCCCCCCTCCCTTTTTTGCTTTTAAGATTATCCTCGGAATCTCTAGCAGGGCTGAAGGAAGGTATTATGCCAGAAAGATTGGAGGAGATGATTGCTACTTCAGATGTAAAGACAGCAGCACACAATGCCAAGAAACATGAAAAATCAAGATAACATGACACCACCAAAAGATTATAGCAATCTTCCCATAACCAAACCCAAAAACATTGAGATCTGTGATTTTCCTGATAAAGAATTCAAAGTAGCTGTTTTAAGAAAACTCAATGAGCTACAAGAAAACACAGATAATTCAGTGATTTCAGGAAAACAATACATGAATAAAATGAAAAGTTTAACAAAAAGAAATCATAAAAAAAAGTTTTGGAGCTGAAGAATTCAGTGAATGAAATGAAAAATGCAGTGGAGAGCAACAACAACAGACTTGATCAAGCAGAAGAAAGAATCCATGAAATTGAAGACTGGAAGTTTGAAACTATCTAGTCTGAGGAGAACAAGGGAAAAAGAATGCAAGAATACATGATCTATGAGAGACCATCAAAAGGACCAACTGGTGAATCGCTGTAGTTGAGAAGGAGAAGAAAGGGAGAAGGGGCAGAAAGTTTATTTAAAGAAATAATGGCTGAGAACTACCCGAATCTGGATGAAGATTTGGATATTTAATTTAAGTTCACAAAGCTTTTGTAGGACACCAAACAAAATCAACTTAAAGAAATTTTCTTCAAGACACATTAGAATAAAGCAGTCAAAGATCAAAGACAAATCAGTAATCAAAAACTCCCCAAAAGAAAAGTCCATGACCATATGGCTTCACTGATGAATGCTATCAAACATTTAAAGAATTAACACTAATCCTCCAAATCTTCCAAAACAGAAGAGGAGGGAATATTCCCAAACTCATTTTGCAAGGGTTAAAACTACCAAAGCCAGATAAGGACATTATCTGAGAATACTGTCTGAGAATTTCATTGAGCCCAGGCATTTTTGTTCTTCCAGGCATTCTGAGGAAAGCCACCTGGGAAAGAGCCATAGTGAGCTCCTGATTGTCCTCTGGCTTTTTCCTTCCTCTGGGCTCTCTCATGTTCTTCCAGAGAATGAGAAAGCTATAGCCTGATAATCACTGATGAATATAGATGCAAAAGTTCCCATTGAAATATTAGCAAACTGATTTCAACAGCTCATTAGAAGAATCATACATCATGATCAAATGAGAGGATTCAAACATAGTTCAACATCTGCAAATCAATACATGTGGTACAACACATGGATAGAATGAAGGATAAAAATTATGTGATCATCTCAGTTGCTGAAAAAGTATTTGACAAAATACAGCATCCTTCCATGAGACAAACTCTCAACAAATTAGGTATAGAAGGAGCATACCTTAATATATTAAACCTTAATATAGTAAAGGTCATGTATGACAAACACATAGCTAACATCATACTCAGCAGTGAAAGAGCTGAAAAGTTTTCTTTCAAGATCAGGAACAAGACAAGGATGTCCACTCTTACCACTCCTATTCACCATAGTACTGGAAGTCCTAGCCAAGCAATCAGGCAAGAGAGAGAAATACAGGCATTGAATTGGAAATGAAGAAGTAAAATTGTCTATGCAGTTGATATGATCTCATATATATAGAAAATCCTAAGATTCCATCAAAAAAAAAAAAACTTAGAACTAATCAACAAATTCAGTGAAGTTACGTGATACAAAATCAACACGCAAGCTTGACTTTCTGTATGCTAACAATGAAATATCTGAAAAACAGATAAACAATCCCATTTGTAATAGCACCAAAAACAACAAAATACTTAGGAATAAATTTAACCAAAGAGGTGAAAGATCTGTACATTGAAAACTGCAAGACTTAGATGAAAGAAATTGAAAAAGATACAAATAAGTGGAATGACATCCTGTGTTCATGAATCAGAAGAATTAATATTATCAAAATGTCCATACCATCCAAAGCTACCTATAGATTCAGTACAGTCTGTATCAAAATGCCAGTGGTATTGTTCAACAAATAGAAAAAAAAATTCCTAAAAATTTTATGGAATCACAAAGGACTCCAAATAGCCAAAGCAATCCTTCTTAAGAAAGAAGAACAGCTTCCTTCCACATGGTCATGCAGAGCTAGTACCCACGCCTGGAATCAGCCACAACCTTAGTCGTGCCCACTGCCTGCCACCTTTGGACCATGGACCCCACAAAGTGAGGAAGCTTTGGGGCCTTTGTGAAAATGTGTAAGCAGGACCCGAGGGTTCTACACACTGAGGAAATGTGTTTTCCATGAGTGAGTGGAGCACCTGCTACCCATAAAACTAAATGAGAAGACCATATCAAGGAAGAAAACACAGTGAGAAGGCAGAGGAAAACAAAGACAGATGAACCTTCAAGTGAGGAAAATGATCTAGAAATTGACAATGGTGGTGTGATTGAACTGGATACTGATGCCCCTCAAGAAATGGGGGATGAAAATATAGAGATAACTGAGGAAATGATGGATCAGGCAAATGATAGAACAGTGGCTGCCATTGATGCCCTGAATGATGGTGAACTACAGAAAGCCACTGCCTTGTTCACAGATGCCATCAAGCTGAATCCTCGCTTGGCTGTTCTGTATGCCAAGAGAGCCAGTGTCTTCATCAAATTACAGAAGCCAAATGCTGCCATCCGAGACTGTGATAGAGCTATTGAAATAAATCCTGATTCAGCTCAGCCTTACAAGTGGTGAGGGAAAGCACCACAGACTTCTGGACTACATGATCTTGCCCTTACTTGTAAACTGGATTATGATGAAGATGCTAGTGCAATGCTGAAAGAAGTTCAACCAAGGGCCCAGAAAATTGCTGAATATCGAACAAAGTATGAGCAAAAACTGAAAGAGCAAGAGATCAAAGAAGAATAGAAAGGGTTAAGAAGGCTGTGGAAGAACATGAGAGAGCCCAGAGGGAGGAAGAAGCCAGAGGACAATCAGGAGCTCACTATGGCTCTTTCCCAGATAACTTTCTTCTTAATGCCTGGTAATTTTCCTCAAGGAATGCCTGGAATGGCAGGAATGCCTGGGCTCCATGAAATTCTCAGTGACCCAGAAGCCATGCAGTATCCAGAAGTTATGGTGGCCTTCCAGGATGTGGCCCAGAACCCAGCAAATATGTCTGGATATCAGAGCAACCCAAATGTTACGAATCTCATGGGTAAATCGTCAGCCAAATTTGGAGGTCAGGCATAATGCCCTTCTGACAAATAAAGCCCTTGCTGAAGGAAAAGCAATGTAGACCACCTATTGGATGTTGCAATAATACAAACCCTGGAGGAGAAGGAGTCAGCGTCCCTCTGACCTCCTCATGGAGAAAGCTGGGGTGCTGTGAAGATAATCCCTACCCTTCTGCCTCGCACGCAAGTGAAACATTTTACAGTGGCTTGCCATTAGGGGTTCATTCAGATAATGATTTCCTACTGGGAATTACAAACTTTAAACACTTTTTCAACCTTAAAAATATTTTAAAACATATTAAAAGCGTGTGTTAACCCCTACAGTTTTCTTTACTAATGATTTCAGTTTTTTCCCTTTGGGTTAATTGGGCAAGGAAGATACTTTTCAGTATGGAAGATTGACTGCTCAGCTTGAGTGAAATAGAGGTTTATTAGCAGAAGGCAAATGTAACATTTAAATAGATGCAGTTTGAGTTGGATATATGATTACTGAGGCATTTTGACTTGTCTTTTTAAGTGCTTTATTTTTTAAACATGATTTATTTCAATAAAACCATTGGGACCACCAGTATTGCAGTAGGACCTGGGTAGGGGACGGAAGTACTGGCAGAACAGCAGCAACCTTGCTCCTTTTATGTGGCGTTGCCCTTGTGCAGATGCATTTACGCTTACACTGGTGAGCGCATGATTTTTATAATGCTGCAGTAGGGTTGGATTACTTAGTTGTGTTCTTGTCTGATACAGAAAATAAATGTTTCACATTATTTCCACACAGGGGAATACTTTTCTTTTTAGATTTCTGTGTTTAGAATGACCTTTCCTGGTCAGAAAATGCTCATCTCTTGGTGTGCTTTCTACTTGTTGTCACCTCCCCTCCCCCGCCGCCCACCCTTACTCTTTTTTGGGGTTAAAAGTAGTCCTTTTTTTTGGTGGCATCATCACCGCTATCATCATTCACAGCATAATTATGCAAGCATAGGTAATGCTGGGTTTAATTTAATATGTAATACATACAGTGATTACGTAAGCAGTTGTAATTTCTTACTTGACCAAAAGATTTCATAGTTAAGTGTTAGGTTTCCCCCTCAATGAAATGTTACCATATCAAAAGATGTTGGAAAGAAGGATTCCCTTTGTTTTTTTTGTTTTTCAATATATGAAATTTATTGTCAGATTGGTTTCCATACAACACCCAGTGCTCATCTCAAAAGGTGCCCTCCTCAATACCCATCACCCACCCTCCCCTCCCTCCCACCCCCCATCAACCCTCAGTTTGTTCTCAGTTTTTCAGTCTTTTATGCTTTGGCTGTCTAAGAGGATTCCCTTTGGTGTTTAGTCTTCTACTTAGGAAATATCTGTTATAGTTGGAGTTTATCTTCCATTATTCATCTTCATATTTTGGAGAGCGTGAGGTTTGAATTCATTGATATACATAGAAGGGAACCAAACTTGTGGTCCAGCATGAATTATAAAATTGATGAGTTCCATGGTTCTTCAATATGGAGTTGATGGTATTATGAGTCATTGTGCTCCTATTCAACTCTTAAATATTACACCATACCTCCGTCTCTCCTGTTTCTCCCTCCTTCTCCTCCAAGAATAAAGAAATGATAGATTTTCTGTTGCACATTTCACCTCTTACATTTATTAAGTCTAAGTCCAGGCGTGGTACCAGGAATTGCTAAGTTTCCTCCTATCTTTCAATTTAAAGTGCTGATGTTTAAAAAGTTTCAAGGGATAAAAGCCTCTGTACTTTGCTTATTTGAAGAGACAGTGATAGGAGCAGTGAATAAAATTCCATGGAATACATTTCTGAAATAGCACATTTCTGAAGTCATAAGTAAGTTGATTCAGGTTCTCACCCTTTGCTGTGCACAAGCAGATAGAAATGCATCTGTTGTATAAGTGAGAAAAGGCTGTCTGCTAACATGCTTTTTAAACCCTTTAAAAATACTCAGCATATAAACTTGCATTTGGGCTTGTCAGTGTTTTTTGTTGTTGTTGTTAATGTGTGTTCTCTCTAAAAATTTCTAATGTGTGCTGTGAATAACTCAAGAAGACCAGTTCCTTTTGGGGTTCCTTATTTAATTTACTTAATTATATATTAGCTAAGTACATTCTAACACTTCAAATATTACCGTAAAGGGGTAAAAGTAAAATTTGTGGTCTTCTGAAAATGTGTCCTGTGCTTTTAATTTCCACAAATACGAAGTACCTTCATTTTCATAGAAACTCAGTATCATTTCTAAACCAGAAGTTTTTTTTTTCTTATGCTAGCAATGCTGAAAGAAAGAAAAGTAAAGGAGTTTTTTTCTGCTTAAAAATATACAGTTATTGGATTTCTAGCTACATTAAAAATAAACTATGGTTTCAGACTGGAAAAAAAGAACAAAAATGGAGGCATCACACTTTCTCATTTCAAACTATATTACAAAAGTATAATAATCAAAAGAGGGCAGTACTGGCATAAAAATTGACATTTAGGCCAATGGAACAGAATTGAGAGCCCCAAAATAACATGGTCAATTAATCTATGACAAAGGAGGCAAGAATATACATTAGGGAAAAGATAGTCTTTTTGATAAATGGTGCTGGGAAAACTGGACAGTTACATGCAGAAGAGTGTAACTGGAATTTCATTAAGCCATACACAAAAGTAAACTCAAAATGGATTAAAGAACTAAATGTAAGGCCTGAAACCATAAAACTCCTAAAAGAAAACATAAACAATAATCTCTTTGACATCAGCTTTCACAACCTTTTTCTGGATATGTCTTCTCAGACAAAGAGAAACAAAAGCAAAAATGAAATCCCAGAATTACATCAAACCAAAAACATTTACACAGTGAGAGAAACCATAAAAAAAAAAAAATGGCAACCTACTGAATGGGAGAAGATGTTGGCAAATACTGTATCCTATAAAGGGTTAATATGAAAAACATATAAAGAACTCATGGAACACCTGGGGGCTCAGTCAGTTAAATGTCTGACTTCTGACTGCAGCTCAGGTTATGATCTCGCAGTTTGTGAGTTCGAGCCCAGTGTCAGGTTCTGCATTGATGGTGCAGACCCTGCTTAGGATTCTCTCTCTTCCTCTCTCTCTGCCCCTCCCCTGCTTGCTTGCTCTCTCTCTCTTTTTCTCTCTCTGTCTCTCAAAATAAATAAATAAACAAAAAAAAATAACTCCTACAACTCTGTAACAAAAAAACCAAATAATCTGTTTTAAAAATGGACAGAGGACCTGAATAGGCAGTTTTCCAAAGAAGGCATACAGATAGCCAACGGACACATAAAAAGGTGCTTGTTCGACATCACTAATCATCAGGGAAATACAAATCAAAACCATGAAGAGATATCGTCTCACACTGGTCACAATGACTAGTATTAAAAAGAAAAGAAATGAAACGCAAATGTTGGCAAGGATGTGGAGAAAAGGTGTTTTGAGTGCACGCTGGTGGGAATGTAAATAGTTGCAGCCACTGTGGAAAACAGTAGGGAGGTTTCTGAAAAATTAAAGATAGAAATGTTATTTGATCCAGTAATTCCACTGCTGGATATTTACCTAAAGAAAACGAACCACCAATTTGAAAAGATATATGCAACCTTAGGTTTATTGTGGCAAAACAAAACTATATGCACCCCCCCCCCGATGTTTATTGCAGCACTATTTACAATAGCCAAGATATGGAAGCAGCCCAAGTATCTATTGATACATGAATGGATAAAGAACAAGTAGTATATGGATACAATGAATGTGACTCAGCCATGGAAAAGAATGAAATCTTGCCATTTGCAATAATATGGATGGACCTTTCTCAGACAGAGAAAAACAAAAACCATATGATTTCACTTAATATACAGAATCTAAAAAACACAAAATCCACACACATAAGTCTGGAAACAGTCTCTTGAATACAGAGAACAAACTGGTGGTTGCCAGAAGTAAAAAGATAGATGGATGGGTGAAATAGTTGAAGGGGATTAAGAGATACAAACTTGCAGTTACAAAATAAATAAGTCCTAGGGATGAAAAGTTCAAATTGGAAATATACTCAGTAATAGTGTAATAACTGCATGATGACAGATGGTAACTATACTTGGTGAGTACTGCATAATGTATAGAATTGTTGAATCACTGTGTTATACACCTGAAACTAATATTAATATTGTTAACTCTAATAATAAATTAAAAAGATAAAATAAACTTTTTCCAACAGAAAAAAATTGTGTGTCAGATTTTTGTAAATCCACATCATTTTATAATTATCCTAGAGCTGCTTATCATTTTTAAAGTGATTTTGTAAGGAATCTTTTGTAAAGTGAATAGTTATAGGGTTTATGTAAATCCAGATTTTGAAGTGTTTCTGAAAGGGAAGCCAACTAATCGTTTCTGTGGTATGTTGAAATACATTTGAGATAAGTCTTTATTTCACCTAAGGAAGCCTTTTAACAAAATTACTATTAGAATATGGTTAATTGTGAAGACCTAGAAAATACCTAGGTTTACCTTAGAACTTAGGGATTACAATACACTTAAGAGCTATATTATTAAATCCTTACTCTCTACTGTGCCACAATGCTAGGTGCTTAGTTCATTTAATCCTCACAGCAGTCTTATTACGTAAGGTATTATTATTCTCCTTTTATAGATGAGGAAACCAAGGCTTAGAGAAATGACATAACTTGCCCAAGGTTTTACAAGTTAGTACGTGACAGAGCTCTGATTTAACCTTGGTGTGTCTGACTCCAAAGTGCCACATTTCCTTGTGAGCTCATGTCTTATAAATGAGAGCTGGAGTTTCAGGAAAGGTTACTTTGTAGATTATTTATTCTTAAAGTTGTAAAGTCATTGATTATACTAATAGTTTTTTTTTTTGCCCCCTTTGGAGAAGTGGGAATATTTTATCATTGAAATCAAAGAAAGGTTTTTTTAGTATTTTAAGAATTACTAATTTTACTAGTTTTTGGAAAGGGGTTGAAAGTAAAAAATAGTGTGATTTCATCCCCAGATAAACTGCCATAGAATCCAGAGTTATCTATATTATAAATCAATTCTATTTTTTAAATGATGGTCATATATTCAAACTGGCATTTAAAATTTCTTTGTTTAAAGTTTTCAAGTAAAGCAGGTTTCCATCCTTCCTCCATTATGTTCTGGAACCCTCTAATGTTTTACATAATACATTCAAATGTGTTAGTATATAATGCCATATATTTTTCTGATTTATGTAATCAAAAGGTTTTACTGATTTAAATACTGGTAGTCTTATTACTGTGTAAGGAATACATGTTTAAAATACCAACATAAAACACAAGTGATTCAGCTGAGTATGTGATAAGGCAGCCTTTCTGCTCATGCTTCTGCTTTGTTATTCAAGTAGAGACCACTTCCCCAGGTGAGTTTGTTTGGGCTTTGTTAGTTCTTGCTTTGAAGAAGTAAGTTGTTCTTCTCATTCTTAGGTTAGATTTAGAAAAACCTCTTCTTTTTGAAAGCAGCTTGAAGCTGGATAATGGAATGTTGGTGTTAATGGATTTTATTTTTAACCTCCAAACAGAGCAGCATTTTGCAGATGTTGTCCTTAGTGAAGAATTTCTCAATCTTGGCATTGAACAAGTGTGCAGCTTAATCTCAAGTGACAAACTTACCATTTCTTCAGAAGAGAAGGTAAGGAAAAATTTTTTTCCTAGTATATAGTGATGTAATATTTTTCCTTTCTTTATTTCACTTTGCTTTGTAACTTTGTAATCCTATATGTGTAGTGATAGCCAGTGACCTTTGATCTGTAAGGTATTAAAAACTCAGTCAACTTGTTGATTATCTGTGCAAATTGGTGTGTTTCTTCACTCCATAGGAAGTTCCCTAAATTGCTAGACATTAGAGTTTTGTACTTGACCCCACAGCAAGAGCTTGAACACATTAAACTGAAATAAGCCCTTATGGGTGCTAGGTTTCTTCCCACAGCTAGATGTCTGTAAAAATTGTGATCTAAATGCAGTATTTCTCAGACCAGAGTAATTTCACCATCATGCGTGTTGGTGGAAGTTACCAGGGCTAATAAAGTTTAGCTTGTTCTAGACTGAACATTCGTGACCATTCTCTTTAGATTGATCTCCTACTACTTATACTCTGCCCGGCCCAGTGCTCCCCTCCTCCCTTCCAGAGCACTGTGCAACTGCTTTGTCTGGTTGTAGCCTCCCATTTCTCCACATTTTGAGCTACCTATGTCAGCCACCTGTACCTTTCCTATTGATGAAGAATCTTCTCTTAGTGACTTTTATTCTTTGGATAGGTGTTGTATCCTATGGGAATCAGGGCACAAAAGCTTGTGAACATACTGAGTTTGAAGGAAGTGAAACTTTCTTTCTTTCGATGCTTTACATTTAAAACGTTTTTTAAAGGGGTGCCTAGGGGCTCAGTCGGTTGAGCATCTGACTTCAGCTCAGGTCATGATCTCACAGATTGTGAGTTCAAGCGCTCCACTGGGCTCTGTGCTGACAGCTCAGAGCCTGGAGACTGCTTCTGATTCTGTGTCCCTCTCTTGCTCTGCCTCTCTACCGCTCATGCTCTGTCTCTCTCTCTCTCAAGAATAAATAAAACATTTAAAAAAAAAAAGATTTAAACTTTTTTTTAAGTTTATTTATTTTGAGAGAGAGAGCACATGCACATGAGCAGGGGAGGGGCAGAGAGAGGGAGAGAGAGAATTCCAAGCAGACTCCGCACTGTCAGTGTCTGATGCAGTGTCACTGTCTGATGCAGGATTCAAACTCTCGAACTGTGAGACCATGACCTGAGCCGAAATCAAGAGTCAGGTGCTTAACAAACTCAGCCACCCAGGCGCCCCCCTTGATGCTTTACATTTAAAGTTGTATGAAATTTAGCTTTATTCCTCAAGGATATTCATCCTGCCTGGGCACCAAAAGACGTATTTACTATACCATATGAAAAAACTTGCAGTAAATGGTTGTTAGATGTATAATCTTAGCACTTTAGAAATACAGGGGAGAGGAAAACATCACTATTCAGACACATACAGATGCATATTGAGTGCCTACTTTGTACCAGACACTGTCACGGAGTCCCAGATACGGCAATACTAACAAAATAGAACTCTTTACTCCACTGGAGGGACAACCAGCGGGGTAAATGGATGACTACAGAATGCTGTAGAGGGTACTTAGGAACATTACATAATTCCAGGGATGGGAACAAGATCAGCTTGTTCTCAAAGTTATGATCCAAGTTTTTAAAAATGTTTATGAGTTTTCCAGGGAAGTCGGGATGGGTGGGAATGGGAAGGGCATTCCAGGAAGAGGTACAATACATAAATGTAAAAAAGGCAGGAAAGAATAATTGTATTAGGTTGGTTCTTTGTGATTAGAGTTCGGAATATGTATGGCAGAATGCTGGGAGATAAGATGGGAAGATGACATAAAATATCTTCTCAGCCATATTAAAGAAACTTGATGTCATCCTTGTAACAAAAAGCCTTTACAGGGTTTTAAATGATAGGAGAATGCCATGGTAATACCTATATTATAGAAATGTCGTGAAGGTTGTTTTGATTTTCCACAGCTGCATAACGAGCCACTGCAAAGTGTAGTGACACAAAACAATAACCATTTTATTATGCTCACAATTCTGTGGGCAGAATTCATTCAGGGCATATAGGAACAGTCTGTAGTGTCTGGGGCTTCAGCTGGCTTGGCTTGAGTATCTGGAGATACCAGCATGATACCAAATTAGCCATATAGCTGGGGTTTTAGTCCGTCTGGTGGACATCCATCCAGAATATCCATGATGGCTTCTTCATTAACTTATCTGGCTCCTGGGCTGAAGTTTGCTTGGTATCTCCCTTTCCTCTGACCTCTTTCTCCCGCCCCTTCCCTACCCTCCTTCTCTGTGGCTAGCTTGGGTTCCTCATAGCATGGTGATTGATCTTAAGTAATCAGACTTATTTTTTTGTTAATGTTTATTTATTTTGAGAAAGAGAGAGAGAGAGCATTAGTGAACAGGGGAGGGACAGGGAGAGAGGGAGAGGAAGAATTCCAAGCAGACTCCATGCTGTCAGTGCAGAGTCTGACGTGGGGCTTGAACTCAAAGGACCATGAAATCAAGAGTTGGCTACTTAACTGACTGAGCCATCCAGGTGCCCCTCAAGTAATCAGACTTCTTACATGACATCTGGCTTCCCCTGAAATGAGCATTTCAAGAGACCATAATGAAAGAGAAAAGCTTCTTATGACCCAGCTTCAGAAGTCACACAGTGCTGCATCTGCAATATTTTTTTTTTTGTTGTTGTTGTTACACAGGGACAGCTTAGATTCCCTGTGGGAGGTTTACTGCATAAGATGTGGATACTGAGAGATGTGCTTTATTAGGGGACCAGTTTGGAGACCACCTGTCACAGTGGTGATATGCTGAATGAACAAAACCCCAGAAATGGGGTGAGGGACAGATAGGATGTTGAAGTCAAACCAGTGAGTAGTTGGATCTGATTCAGGATGGTAGAAACAGGTGAAGAGAAAGCAGAGCTGAGAAATAGTAGATAGAATTTACAGGATCCTCTATTTCTAGCAGCCAACACATAGAGGTACTTGGTAGGTGCTTGCTGACCAAATAAATTAAGGAGGCATGTTCATTATAATGTAGATTATTTTTAATTTCTCGCTCTTTTCCTGTATCAAAATAAATATTTTTTGTTCCTGGTAATCAACTTAACTATCATCATCAAGCATTTTCTACAACACTTTAAAAATTATTGATTATGTGTTCATTAGTCTGGAAGGAAATTATGTAGTCAATTATTGTCTTCATATTAGCTTATTAGCTTTCTCATAGTTATATGTTGTTAATTTGTAATGACCTTATTTCATTTTTTGAAAAAATTCAAATATTAGATTTTAATATATTCCATTGTGAGAAAAGAAAGTTCATCTATTTTGCAGACCCTCAGTTTAGAAGTGTATGGTCCACATCTATTTGTAAATCTAAAGAAACGCCAAAAATAGTTGTTTATAAGGGTATATGATTTTCATCCCACAACATCACTTTGCTTTAACATTTTGGGTGTTTTATTCCAAAGAGACTTGAAATTTATTTTTTTAATTTAGTTTTTAATTTACATCCAAATTAGTTAGCATATAGTGCAACAATGATTTCAGGAGTAGATTCCTTAATGCCCCTTACCCATTTAGCCCATCCTCCCCCTCCAACAACCTCTCCACAGTAACCCTTTGTTTGTTCTCTATATTTAAGAGTCTCTTATATTTTGTCCCCCTCCCTGTTTTTATATTATTTTTGCTTCCCTTCCCTTATGTTCATCTGTTTTGTATCTTAAATTCCTCATATGAATGAAGCCTTATGATGTTTGTCTTTCTGTGACTAATTTTGCTTAGCATAATACCCTCTAGTTCCATCCATGTAGTTACAAATGGCAAAATTTCATTCTTTTTGATTGCCGAGTAATACTCCATAGTATATATATACCACATCTTCTTTATCCATTCATCCATCGATGGACATTTGGGCTCTTTCCAAACTTTTGACTACTGTCGATAGCACTGCTATAAACATTGGGGTGCATGTGCCCCTTCAAAACAGCATACCTGTATCCCTTGGAAAAATACCTAGTAGTGCAATTGCTGGGTCATAGGGTAGTTCTATTTTTAATTTTTTGAGGAACCCCCATACTGTTTTCCAGAGTACCTATACCAGTTTGCATTCCCACCAGCAATGCAAAAGAGATCCTCTTTCTCAGCATCCTTGCCAACATCTGTCATTGCCTCAGTTGTTAAATATTTGCCATTCTGACAGGTGTGAGGTGGTGTCTCATTGTTTTGATTTGTATTTTCCTGATGAAGAGTGATGTTGAGCATTTCTTCATGTGTCAGTTGGCCATCTGGATGTCTTCTTTGGAGAAGTGTCTATTCATGTCTTTTACACATGTCTTCACTGGATTATTTGTTTTGTGGGTATTGAGTTTGATAAATTCTTTACAGAGTTTGGATGCTAACCCTTTATCTGATATGTCATTTGAAAATATCTTCTCCCATTCTGTTGGTTGGTTGCCTTTTAGTTTTGTTGATTGTTTCCTTTGCTGTGCAGAAGCTTTTTATTTTGACGAGGTTCCAATAGTTCATTTTTGCTTTTGTTTCCCTTGCCTCCGGAGACATGTTGAGTAAGAAGTTCCTGTGGCCAAGGTCAAAGAGATTTTGCCTGCTCTCTCCTTGAGGGTTTTGATGGCTTCCTATTTTATGTTTGGGTATTTCATCCATTTGGAGTTTATTTTTGTGTATGGTGGAAGAAAGTGGTCCAGGTTCATTCTTCTGCATGTCGCTGTCCAGTTTTCCCAGTACCATTTGCTGAAGAGACAGTCTTTATTCCATTGGATATTCTTTTCTGCTTTGTCAAAGATTAGTTGGCCATACCTTTGTGGGTCCATTTCTGGGTTTTCTATTCTGTTCCATTGATCTGAGTGTGTTTTTATGCCAGTACCCTACTGACTTGATGATTACAGCTTTGTGATACATCTTGAAGGGTTGTGATGCCTCCAGCTTTGGTTTTCTTTTTCAAGATTGCTTTGGCTATTCGGGGTCTTTTCTGGTTCCATTTAAATGTTAGGATTGTTTGTTCTAGCTCTGTGAAGAATGCTGATGTTATTTTGATAGGAATTGCAAGAGACTTGAGATTTAAATCAAGTAAATAGAACCAAATTCAATTTAGAAAAGTCATGAACAGTGAATTAGATCACGTATCATCTGATTATCACAGCTACCACTTAAGTTCAAGAAGATTAGATAATGTATTTGGTTAAGTGCTTAGTTAATACCAAATGAAAAATACTAGATACATAAAAGTACTAAAAGTACTTACAACATTAATAATAGAACTACCATATGATCCAACAATGCCACTTCTGGGTATATAGCCAAAGCAAATTAAAACAGAATCTTGAAGAGACATCTGCACTCGCATGTGCATTGATTTATTGCAGCATTATTCATAATAGCCAAGATTTGGAAACAGCCTATTGTCCCTCAGTGGATGAATGCATAAGGAAGTATCACACACACACACATATACAGGAATATTATTCAACCATGAGAAAAGAGGAAATACTGCCATTTGTGACAACATGTGTGGACCTTGAAGGTATTATGCTAATTGAAATAAGACAGAGAAAGACAAACACTGTATGGTATCATTTATATGTGGAATCTAAATAAACTGAACTCACAAAAACATAGTAGAGTGGTGGTAGATGGGGTTGAGGATGAGAGACATGGGGAGATGTTGGTCAAAGAGGTACAAACTTCTCATTATAAGATGAATAAGTTCTGGAGAATGTATAGTATGGTGATTATAGTTAATAAAACTGCATTATATACTTGAAAGTTGCTAAGACAATAGATCTTGAATGTTCACACCACAAAAAAAGGAGTAATTATGTGACATGATGGAGGGGTTAGCTAGAGCTTTGATGGCAATCATTTCACAATGTAGAAGTCTATCAATGAACACTTTAAACTTATACAATGTTATCTGTCAATTATATTTCAATCAAGCAGGGGAAAAAAGTACTTCTGTCAAATGAAAAAAAAAAGAAATAGATTGGATAACTTTTTAAGTACTGAGCCACCCAGGTGCCCCTGAGCCATGTATTAAACTTGAATGTCTTAGCAAGAATTGTATATAAAATGTAATTTCATCATACTTTATTCAGATGCCTTGGTACATAACTCATTACTTATTTTCTTTTCCCCACATTTTCTACAAGGTATTTGAAGCAGTAATAGCTTGGGTAAACCATGACAAGGATGTAAGGCAGGAATTTATGGCACGGCTGATGGAACATGTGCGGTTACCTTTGCTTCCTCGGGAATATTTAGTTCAGGTAAAAGCATATTCACAACACCTGAATACACATAGCACTTTGTCACTGGGCTGACAGCATGGAGATCTCTGTTACACGGTGATAACACCTGCAGAATGCAGACCACAGGGCGCAGGACAGAGAATGATAAAGGCACCTGCAGTCCTCGGCAGCTGCTCCTTTACTTAGACCACTCCCCATTCTTGGAAATTTACTTCTCCCCACTTCTGATGTGGGCAAACAGATACTAGAACTTATTGAGGCAGTATTTATGGTCATTTACACATAAATAAATGCACTTGTGGCTCTGTGTCCCTGCTCTGCATCTTCTGTGCTTTCCCTTTGATAGCTTCTTCTGATTGCCCTGCAGAAATGGAGTTTTGACATGCGACCCAAATACCATTGAATTCGACTTCATAGTATTATAGTGGCATGCATTGGGTTTCTGTCTTTGTTTCTAAGGTGAGGAAAACCAGCCTATTTGAAATAAGTAGAAATAAATGGATCTTTAGCAGTCTATGAACAACTTTGAATTTATTTTTTTATTATTAGTATCCTACTTGGAACATTTCAACATTTTTATAATTGGAGCCATCCAAGGAAACCTTCTTTATTAAGAGATTCAATCTGAGCATTTTAGGATTTCTTGAAGCCTCATTATTTATTGTGATCTGTATAATCATTGATACTCCACTATTAAGAAAATGAACAGAAAAACCTGTCCTGCATTTGAGGTCAGGAATAGCAGGTACAAGATTTAGTTCTGGTGTAGGCACATTGTTATAGAATATTTTGAGTACCTCTTCTGGATATTTTATTTGCCTTTTTGTGTTTGAAAAATTGTCTTTAGCTTATTAGTATTGCCTACTCTACCTGAAGAACTCATTGTCTAAATTCTTTTCTTACTCTTTGGCTTGATGTTTAAAGATAAGAAATAGGCAAATATAGTATGATCTAAAGGTTATTCTGTAGCCGATGTTGAGGTATATAATTTTGATTGTAGTTCTTCTCTTTGTTGCATACGTATGTTTTTTCTCTGCACACCAGATACTTGAGCATTTTTGGGCTTCATTTATTTTTCTCTTGGTGATATTTATAAACGTTCCTTTGTAAGGGAAAGACTGAACCAGAGAGGATAGTTACTGCTTTTTTCCCTCTTCTTTACTCTGTTGCTTTGTCTGTTTTATCATGAAATAGTTGTTCCCCTCATGGGGTGTGTCTTCTCTCTTCTTACAGAGGGTTGAAGAGGAGGCATTGGTCAAGAATAGCAGTGCCTGCAAAGATTACCTCATTGAAGCTATGAAGTATCATTTGCTGCCGACAGAGCAGCGTATATTAATGAAGAGTGTCCGGACCCGACTGAGGACACCCATGAACCTTCCCAAAGTAGGATCTATTGTTCACACTTATTATTTCATCTGAAAGGCCCATAGTGAGGCTGTTAATACTTTTACTCGTCTGAATTTTTATGTGCCTGGGAATTCACTGTAGTGTATATAACTCAACTTCCCTGTTGGGTTTGTCTGTAGAGGGTGGGGATTGTTTGGTTCATTTAATCTTCATGAACCGCATGATGTCACTGTTCTGGAACAGAAGGCAACTGATCTTTTTCCCTTCTGAGTCTCATTAGCTTCAGTTAGAGTAGAAAGGAAAATCAGAGTAGGTAAAAAGATTTCTCTGGAAGCTGTGTATATAGATAATAATTGAAAACCAAGTAGTTTCGCAGAATTACATATTAGAGTTAAAGCTGATGAATAGCCTGTTCAGTACATTTCCTTCCTATTCCCTGTTGTATACTCTTTGACGGTGCACTCACACTTCCTGTGTAGCCATCACTGCAAGGTTCACCATATGTCCTCCCTGATCTCCAGTGTTCATATTTCCCTTGTGTCAACGTTCATATTCTACCTTTATCTTTTTAGTTGAAGCCATGTATGTTTCACTGATTTAATTTTCCTTTCAGAAAAACTCCTCATTTCTGTCTCTGTTTGCAATTTCTTGTACTCATTTTTCATCTTCACAGTACTGGAAGACCAGCACTTTATGTGTCATTTTGTGTAGGGTCTAATCAGAATGATCCATAGTGTAATGCTTTTATTTATGTATTTTTTAGCTCTTGTATGCATTTGGGGCAATGATCGATTAAGAAATAAGAATCTGTTACCCATTGTTTTTTTTTTTTATATCATCTTTAGTTACCACTCTATCCTTTCCATTAAATTATGTCTTTTAAATTCTTTCACTTAATGTTTTTTAGTGTTTTTTTCAAGTTTTATTTTTGGAATCTACATTTTTAAATTTTTTTTTTTTTTCAACGTTTATACGTTTATTTATTTTTGGGACAGAGAGAGACAGAACATGAACGGGGGAGGGGCAGAGAGAGAGGGAGACACAGAATCGGAAACAGGCTCCAGGCTCTGAGCCATCAGCCCAGAGCCCGACGCGGGGCTCGAACTCACAGACCGCGAGATCGTGACCTGGCTGAAGTCGGACGCTTAACCGACTGCGCCACCCAGGCGCCCCTGGAATCTACATTTTTAATTGCTTCACATATTTATCGATACTGTTTTTCTGTTCTGCCCAGTGTTAACATCAGTTATCAATTTAGAACCAACTGTGTATTTTGCCAGTATGCTATTTACTCCTTTTTCTAGATAATTAGTAAACATTTTAATCTAGAATGAACCTCAGCACTCTCCCTGGTGATACCTTGCTAGAAATACCCACTCACTGACATAGTCCATTTGCAGAAAATTTCAGTCCATATGATTATGTTTATTATCTAAACAGAGATAATTTATCTCAGCCAAAAATAAGTAATTTGGCCTGTAATGTCCAGTGAGATTCGGGATCAAATAGACTCAAATTTGGCATGATTTTTTTTTTTTTTTTAACATCCCTCTGCGTGTTACTCATCATTTTGTCGTCTCCTAGAGGTTTGGATGCTTTTCTCAAAATATTCTAAATTTTTACTCAGAACTATTATCACTTAGAAGGTATTTACAAGGCATTCACTTCCTACCCTGTTTTGAGAATTGGTATTTGCCGTTTTTAAATTTTCTGATCTCTCCTCAGTTCTCCAAGATTTTTCAAAAATAATTGTAAGTGGCTCAGTAAGTACATTAGCTAGTTCCCTTAACATCTTAGTATGCATGCCATCTGGGTCTGCTGATTTTATAAATGTTTACATTTTCCAAATACCCTTTTACCTGCTTTTATAAATAGCCATCTTTATAAATCTTCATCACTTCATACTTGTCCATATTATTTGGTGTCAGTTTTTGTTCTTAAAAAAAAATTATAATAAGCGTTCATAGTCTTAGCCCATTTAAATTACTATTTTATGCTAGTTTTGTCAGCTTCCTTCTGGTTTGTTTTATCTTTAATACTTTTTTAAACATTTCATATTTGTATATCCCCTCTTCTGACATCTTTAGCATTGCTATCTTTATCCTGCAAAGACCTTTAGAGTGAAAACTAACTCTCTTCTAATTTCTGAAATAAACATGTCACTTTTGGAAACTTTCTAAAGAGTTCTTGGTAAAATCTTATCAGGTATTTTATTTTCTCTTTTATAGAGTTGTGATTATCTGTTCAGTTTATATTGTTTCTGGGCTTTTCTGGCTATGGCTTTGGAATGGCCCTTCCAATCTATTATACTTTTGGATTTCTCAATTCTTTAGCTTTTTTTTTTTTTTTTTTGTGGTTGGTATACCGTCCATGAAGGTTCTGTTTCATTCTGCTTTCTCAGGTGGCTAGGGAGGAGGGGCAGCAGACATGGCAAATGGTAGTGAACTCCACTGTTGCTTTGACCTTGCATTTGCATGATCCCTTCTCAAAATTTACTTATCTACATATATTTTTGAAAAAGTGCTTATGTTGGATGCTCTTTCAGCGTTTTCAAGTGGTTATATTCAAGATTAATTCTGAGTAGGTAAGAATGAAGCAAAGATTGATTTCTCATGCCTACATATTTCATAGTAATGATAAGTAAAATCAGACAAAATGCGGTAGTGGTTCTAAGGAAACTTTTGTAATGTTTGGGCAATATGTCTACCATGACAGTGACTTAGTACTTTTTATATTAGGCTCTGATATATACATACAAATTTGCATGAATGATTCTTTTTATATCTCAGACATTAGTTTTGCATCTCCAGTAAACAGTATTGGGATTTTGTAAGGTGCTCTTGCCTTTGGACATCATAGTGACAAACTATGTGTGTTTGCTACTATACTTTGTGGCTTCTTTTTCACTTTGGAATCTGTTTTTTTTAACAAATGCTATCATTAGTTCTGTGTATCTATTTTTCTGTATTTTACCCAGCATATGTGTTGAGATTTCCAACTGGAAAATTATGAAACTGGAGTTTTCAGGAGGCAATTTCTAACTAATACTTAATAGGTGAAGAAAAAAAATGAAGTTTAACCGATCTACATTTTAGGATGGTCACTTGAATTTTTTTAACTCCCTACCCCTTGCCTTCCTTAAATATGTCACATTTAATTTTTCCATACCAAAAGTGTTCCCAGTTTTCTATTTCTTTACAGTAGCATAATTAGTTTGGTGTTTCTCAAATGATATCAAATGTCTTTTACAAATAACTGGAGTGTTAGAGTCATGAGCACCTCTTTTGATGGTTAGTAGCATAGTGGTTATTAGTGCAGTCTCTTGATGTCATACAAATATCCTTGCTCTCTTGTGTTCCCATTGTACATTCTTTGTCCCTGTTCTCTCTGATTCCTGGAGTCCCAAATCCTCACCCCATCTTACTTGGGTGAGTACAGAACAGATAACACTAGCATTCTCTGTACTCAGTAGTACATTTTCTCTTCCATTCTTATTTTGATATGCAAAAGTGAACTACTGCATGGAAAACATGAGATTCAAAGTTTAAGAATCATGAAATCTAATAAACCCATATTGTTTCTCAAGGTTTTTTAAAAAAATATTCCCTTTGGAGATTTTTTTTCTTTTAATGCTTTTTAATGTGGCTGCTAGAAAATTTACAATGATATGCACATTATATATATCACATTTCTATTGAACAGTGGTAGAATAGCTAGAGGTTTGTAAATAATAATAATAATAATAATAAACTTTTTATTCTTTTTTTTACATTTTCTTAAATGTTTGATTTATTAAATAATTGCCAATAAACTTCATAAGTTAATCTTCCTTAAATATTTCAACTCTTATTATAAAAATAATGGAATCCCCTTAAATGATTTAGAATAGACTTAAAAAATTAGCCTGGTTACTTTTTTTGAACATGTCAAACACCTTAATAAGTAAGCAAAGCATAGAGAAGTACAATGTTTTCAAAATGTATAACTATACTTAGACTTAATCTTGTTCTAGAACATTAACAACATGTGCTTGATTTATTTCCTATATATATCTATATCTATCTATCTATAGATAGATAGATAGTAGGTATAATTTATTGTCAAATTGGTTTGCATACAACACCCAGTGCTCATCCCAACAGGTGCCCTTCTCAATGCCCATCACCCACTTTCCCCTCTCCCCCACCCCCCATCAACCCCTCAGTTCTCAATATTTAAGAGTCTCTTATGGTTTGCCTCCTTTCCTCTCTGTAACTTTTTTTTTACTCCCTTTCCCTCCCCTCTGGTCTTCTGTTAAGTTTCTCAGGATCCACATATGAGTGAAAACATATGGTATCTGTCTTTCTCTGCTTGACTTATTTCACTTAGCATAATACTCTCCAGTTCCATCCCCTTTGCTACAAATGGGCAGATTTCGTTCTTTCTCCTTGCCAAGTAGTATTCCATTGTATATATAAACCACATCTTCTTTACCCATTTGTCAGTTGATGGACATTTAGGCTCTTTCCATAATTTGGCTATTGTTGAAAGTGCTGCTATAAACATTGGGGTACAAGTGCCCCTATGCATCAGCACTCCTGTATCCCTTGGGTCAATTCCTGGCAGTGCTATTGCTGGGTCATAGGGTAGATCTATTTTTAATTTTCTGAGGAACCTCCACACTGTTTTCCAGAGCGGCTGCACCAGTTTGCATTCCCACCAACAGTGTAAGAGGGTTCCCGTTTCCCCACATCCTCTCCAGCATCTATAGTCTCCTGATTTGTTCATTTTAGCCACTCTGACCTGTGTGAGGTGGTATCTGAGTGTGGTTTTGCTTTGTATTTCCCTGATGAGGAGCGACGTTGAGCATCTTTTCATGTGTCTGTTGGCCGTCTGAATGTCTTCTTTAGAGAAGTGTCTATTCACGTCTTCTGCCCATTTCTTCACTGGATTATGTTTTTCAGGTGTGGAGATTTTTTTAGATTGATCTTTATCAGAGATGTTAACTAAGCCTCTTAACTATTGCCTAACTGCCAGACAGTGTTTAGAAGTTTAAATTCTGATTGATCTTATATAAACACCTGAATATGGTGTTGATCTTTCTGTCTATTCTACCTCTATGATTTTACAACCTTGCCTTCTTCCCTGTTCTTTCCTCTTCCGTAATATGTGGAGAGAATATCGTGGATTTTCTTTGTTAATTCTTCCTTTTATTTATTTACATCAACATTAGAAAAATGACACATCTGAAGAAAATCGTGTAATTGGTCTATGCTCAGTCTTCTTTTTAAAACCTTTAAAATTCCTTAAACTCTCCAGTTAATAAAATAGGATTCTTTTTGGAAACTTGGGATTTACTCTAAAGAATCCTGTTTTCTGTGCACCTGTCTTTCTGTAGTTCTAAGTACAGGTAGGTCATAGTCAAGGTTGCAAACCTCCCCTCTTTGTATGTATGAATCATTCCACTTTTCTGTTTGTTTTGATTTTTTTATTTCCTTTGAACATCTATTTTCTCCTATCATCATTTCAACTTTCCCCTAAGGTCCTTGCCATTCTTTAAATTTTTCCATATGTGACAACATTAACTTTTATGTTCTTCTGATTTGACAGCTGTGTTTCCATTGTTGCCAAAAAGTGCCCCTTTGTACTCAATAAAAGACAAACAGTGGCTGCAAAATTCCATCTGTCTCTCAAGGTTCCACTCCCTCCAGGAAGCTTTCATTAAATTATGGCAACATTCCATTTTCTGATCAGCATTAGTGACTAATGTCTATACTAATCGTATACCTTTTTGGTCATAAATAAATGTATATTGTTCTTGAATTACTTCATGGGTCTTGTCTCCTTAGTGAGATCTATAAGCTCTTGGGAGGTAGAGACTATGTCTTATATTTCTTATGTGTATAACACCTAGCTTAGTTCTGGACAAGTATAGATAGATGACAGGCAGTTAGTAAATAGTTGTTGGATTGAGTTGAAATGAAGAAATTTGTAGACCTTGTTTATTCTCAGCACTAGGTTATTGTACATTCATTCATTATGATTTCTAGCATCTCCATTATTTGTGTGGCATCTTTATTTGAGATACAGGAATGTGTGCTCTCTTGTGAACTCCCAATTCAATTATTCCCCCTTTTTCAATAGGTTTTTTCCCCCCACCTTCTTCCATGTTTCTTTTAATACCTTACCATCCTTTTCATCTCACCTACCCACTAACATAAATTTCACTTCTATCTGTACTCCTGGATTGTGGAGATCTAATCCCTGGTCGTTACAAAGCCAGGGTTTAGTTTATAGCAAGCCCTATGATGTACTGCAGCCTTGCCAGTGCTGACTGCCTGCTGTTTTTTGGCTTTAATTCTGCTTTTGCTTGAAGGATCAGAAACTTATTTTAGTTTCTGAAATCCTTATTTTTGACTAAATGTGCTAGATAATAGAATTGTAGTTCTAACATGTGCCCCCTTTGTTGATGTTTATTAAGTGTTGATTAGGTGGTTGTTTTTCCCCAGCTCACCCCACCATCTTCATCCTAACACTCTCCACATCAATGTCTTTGTAAGACATTTTAAATCCCCCCAAAATGCAATAGTTGTTTATTCAAATGCTTACATTTCTGCCCTCCAGCTGATGGTGGTAGTTGGGGGCCAAGCACCAAAGGCTATCCGAAGTGTGGAATGCTATGACTTTAAAGAAGAGCGATGGCACCAAGTAGCAGAATTGCCTTCCAGGCGATGTAGGGCAGGTAAGCATGATGCATTATGGTCATTTCTCTACTGTTGTATCATTGGGAGCTTCTCTCTGAGGTCCTGTTTTATTAATTAGAATAGAGAGAGAATCCCAAGCAGGCTCCATGCTGTCAGCACAGAGCCTGATGTGGGGCTCAAACCCACGAACTATGAGATCATGACCTGACCCGAAATCAAGAGTTGGAGGCTTAGCCAACTGAGTCAATCAGGTGCCCCAAAATAGACGTGTCTTTAATGTCCCAAGACATTATTGGGAACAGCCACTCAGTCTTCATCTTTACATACCTTTCTGATTCTCTAATATAAAGCAGCATAGCTTAGCAATTTGGTCGATATTTTCCTAGTTACCTTTGCTGAAGTGCTGAAAAATAATTTTTTAGAGTGGGACCCTTAGTTCTAAGAGACTCCTGACTTAGCCATAATCCACAGTAAGTTGCCTACTTCCAAGCATGCACTTTATAAACATTTGTTGAAATAGACCTTATTTAGCCAAAACTGCAGTCAGAATAGGCAGTTGTAAACTCTAAGGATTCTTCCTGGGACTCAAATTTGGATCCATAGTTCATAGCTTCCATAGCAAAATGGAAGGCAGTACTTGAGCAGTATTTCTTGGTGATTGTTACCTGTCAGCATAGAGTTACTTCATTCTTTAAGAGCTGTTTAGTATTTTTTTTGGGAGGGGTGGTCTGGATGTAGTGTAATTTTTGCGAATTTTTAATTGAACATTAAAAATTGTTTTTAAACTTACATTATAAACAATGCCAGAATGAATTCCTTATATATACATTATTATGTACACGTGCCAGTATATTTTAGTGGGGTGTAAAACTCTAGAACTGTAATGACTGATTCAAAGGGTATCCTAAGAGGAACTACCAATTATTACTACTAATAGTAAAATATGAAGGTGTCAATTTCCCTACATTCCTAACAACATCTTGTGATTAAATGTTTAGAGTTTTGCTAGTCTGGTAGGTGAAAAATGTTATCTTACTTTATACTTCTTTTATTATGAGGAAAGTTAAACATCTTTCTGAATTGTCAGTTTATGATTTTTGTCATTTCTTATTATATTATTTTATTGATTTGACAGATATATGGTAAGGAAAGTATCATTTTTGTCTGTCACATGTGTGAATATTTGTGTTAATCTTTGTTGATTTTACCTGTGTTATTTTTGCCATGTAAAATTTTTGCCATTTTTTTTTTGTTTATTTATTTTGAGAGAGAGAGTGTGTGTGTGTGAACAAGCAGGGGGATGGCAGAGAGAGAGGGAGAGCAAGAATCCCAAACAGCGCATGTTGGGAGCGCAGAGCCCAAGTGGGACTCAATCCCACGAATTGTGAGATCATGACCTGAGCAGAAATCAGGAGTTAGATGCTCAATTGATTGAGCCACCCAAGCTCCCCAAATTTTTGCCTTTTTATGAAGTCCTGTACATCAGAGTTTTGCCTTTGGACTTAAGGATTTATTTCTTGTGTAGAAAATCCTTACTGTAAAACTGTGTGTGTATGTACATACACATGTTTTTTATTTTTTTTAAGTTAAAAAAATTATTTACTTCTGTGTTGAAATAATTTTACACTTACAGAAGAGTTACAAAGATGCTACAAAGAGCTCTGATATATTTATTCCTTAATATTATTATCTTACACAACTGTGATACAATTATCAAAACTAAGAAATTAGTGTTGGTACATTACTGTTAACTAAACTACAGACTTCGTATTTTATGCGTTTTTTCATTAATGTCCTTATTCTGTTTCAGGATCCCACATTGTATTTAATTGTCATATTTTCTTAGTCTCCTCTGACCTCTGTGATAGTCCTCTGTAATAGTTCCATAGTCTTTCCATATTTTTCATGCCCTTGATTCTTTGGAAGAGTACTTGGTCAGGTATTCTGAAGAATATCTCTCAGTTTTGGGTGTGATGTTTTCTCATGATTAGATGGAGTATTTCTGGTGATGGTAACTTCAATCACTTGGTTAAGGTGGTACCTGTTAGGTTTCTTCCCTAAAACAAAATTATATTCTAAAATACGAATTTTTCTAGTACTTTCAGAGTTTTGTTTTTTATATTCATATCAAAAACATCTAGACTTTATTTTGATATAAGAAGTAAGATGTAGAGTTTGTTTTTTTAATGGTATCCGGTTGTCCAAAGACTTCTAATGGCTAACCTAGCTGTTTCTACTCATTTGAAGTGCTGCCCTTATCATATACTAAATTTCTACATTTACTTGGTTTTATTCTAAATATCGTGTTCTGTTGATTTGTCTTGCCAATTTATGCATCAAAACAGAGCAGTTGTTGTTATAATTACTGTGGTTTATAATTTAATATGTGATGGGACTGGTGATGGGACTCCTGTCTTCTTTCTTCAGATTTTAATTTTTTATTTATTAAAAATTTTTTAATGTTTTTATTTTTGAGAGAGAGAGAAACAGCATGAGCGGGGGAGGGGCAGAGGGAGAGGGAGACATAGAAATCGAAGCAGGCTCCAGGCTCTGAGCTGTCAGCACAGAGCCTGACGCAGTGCTCGAGCTCATAAAGCGTGAGATCATGACTTGAGCCGAAGTCAGACACTTAACTGAGCCACCCAAGTGCCCCTCTTTAGTAGATTTTTAACATTTTCTTCATATGCTTCTACATGTTTCTTGGCAAGTTTATTCATAGGTATTTTATCTTTATTATTACTGTTGGAGTCTTCTGTGATACTTATAACTGGTTTCTTAATATCTGATTCCTGATTCAGTTTCCTTTTCATTGCACCATAAGTTATTAGCCTGGGTCCATTCCAAAGTTTACTGTTCATGAGTAAATTTTACTTTCATTGTGTCCCCATGAAGGTACAGTGTGCTTCTCTACCCACTTTAGATTAGAGTTGATGCCCTTTAACTGTGGAATTATGGCCAAATTACTCAAACGTCTGGGTGCTTTGCTTCCCTATAACTGTGAAGAATATCAGTTCTTTTATTTATTTTTTTAAGTTTATTTATTTTGAGAGAGAGCGCACAAGCGAGTGCACAAGTGGGAGACAGAGAGAGGGAGGGAGGGAGGAAGGGAGGGAGGGAGGGATGGAGGAAGGGAGGGAGGGAGGGAGGGAGGGAGAGAAAGAGAGAGAGAGAGAGAGAGAGAGAGAGAGAGAGAGAGAGAGAGAAAATCCCAAGCAGGCTCTGCAGTCAGTGCAGAGCCTGACGTGGGGCTCTAACTCATGAATTCCAAGATCACAACCTGAGCCAAAGTCAGACACTTAACCAACTGAGCCACCCAGGTGCCCCAAGTATCAATTCTTTTAGTTCACCCACCTCTCCCCCAGAGTGTTTGGACTCATATATTGAGTCATTTATACCCTGCCACTTGGTAAGCATATTTTACTGTCTCCAAGAAACGATAGATTTTTGTTTTGTTTGTAGAGAAAAGAAAACATTGAAATGGACCAAATTTCCACAGTGAACATTCCCCAGTGCTCCTTATGAATTGGGATATAGGGCATTTTCACGGTGAAATATATTGCCTGCAGTGTTCACTGCTCACTGCCTCTCCCCCTACCCTCCCAGGAGATCTACCACATTTTCTGCTACTGAGGGCACTCAGGAATCCAGGGGTTACTGTCTAGCATTTGTTAGTCCCCTGCCTACTTAAATTGTCCACTGCCTACAGCTCTCCTCAAACTCTGAAGATTTACCAGAAACTAGCTTGAGTTTTCATTTCCTGATTGAAGCAGGGACTGGGAAGTCATTCCTTTCTCTGACAGGGAGCTGCCAACATGGGCAGCTTCATTTGAACAGTAGGAGTCTTCATGCCGTATGAAGGACTACACATCCCTAAATATTTTGGGAGCTGGGGATGAAGCAGCAGAGGGTAAGACAGTCGGGGGTAGTCATATATGCTTGCCTGACACCATCATAGGAAACACTGAGCTGGTCAACACAGAGCTGGTGATTCCTGTTCTCCCGGCTGGATTCAGAGAACGGTGAGGCACAATGCCTGCCTTCATCTGAGCAGTGACATAAACACTACAGAATTTAAAAATAAAACTTTGAACAATTTAAAGTGATGATAATACAGGTTCAGTAAGATTTATTAACCTCAAATGTGCTGTATAGAGTATTATTTGCTCTAGGGGTTCAGGAGCTAGAGGTAATTTCTTCAGGCTCAAGTGGTTCGAGGAAGGCCTCCTAGAGAATGTGGAACTTTCAGTAGGACTTTAAACTTGAAGAAAGCACAGTGGATGGTGAGAGGGGCTTCTCAGATCAGGAGAAGCACAGGAGAAAGCTTAGAAAAGTGAAAAGGTGGTTGAGATCCAGAGGCTAGCAATTTGGCTTCTCCATCCAGGGATTCCCTAACCTCTCTTTAGCCCAGGGTCAGCGAACTTCTTTGGGACCAGAGAGTGAGTATTTTAGGCTCTGGGGGTTATGTGGTTTTTGTCACAACTCATGTGCCACTATTGTGTGAAAGTAGTCATAGATACTACATTAATGAATGGGTGGGGCTGTGTAAGACTTATGAATTCAGAAATTTGAATTTCATGTAATTTTTTACGTGTCAACAAAATTTTCTTTTGGTGGTTTTTCAACCATTAAAAAAATGTAAGGGCACCTAGGTGGCTCAGTCGGTTAAGTGTCCGACTCTTGGTTTCATCTCAGGTCATGATCTCATGGTTGGTGAGTTCAAGTCCCTCATCAGGTTCTATGCTGACAGTGCAGAGCCTGCTTGGGATTCTCTGTCTCTGCCCCTCTCGTGTGTGTCTCTTTCTTTCAAAATAAATACATAAATTTTAAAAAATGTAAAACCCCTTCCCAGCTCATAGGTTCTACAAAAAATAATCAGCCTGCAGGCTGTAATTTACTGTCCCCTGATTTATCGCACTGTGATAAACCAGAAGTATATTGTGCAAATTAAGATACACATATAAAGTAGAAGATCCAAAATTGAAAGCCATGGGAGCTGTATACAAGTGGTTGGCAAACTTCTTGGCTCAGTATTTAAGTCTACAAATAAATATTTGAAAAAGTCAAGAGTCAGAATAATATGTCAGCCCATACCATTGGATTTTTTAATAATCTTAGAAAGGAGGAAAATTTATTGGTTAGATACTCTTGCTAACGAGTAGAATTCTATTCAGTCAGCATTCTCCTAAGAGTAGCTTATATTCTGACAACAGCTATAGACTTACTGGAATGCAGCCTTTAGATAGTATGGTAGTCTATCTATGGTATGAGTATGGTTACGTACTCATCGTTAACTGCTGGATTTCTCTTGCAGGGATGGTCTACATGGCTGGGCTCGTTTTTGCTGTTGGTGGCTTTAATGGCTCCTTAAGAGTCCGCACTGTAGATTCCTATGACCCCGTGAAAGATCAGTGGACCAGTGTTGCTAACATGCGAGACCGCAGAAGCACTTTGGGGGCTGCTGTATTAAATGGATTGTTATATGCTGTGGGAGGCTTTGATGGCAGTACAGGTAACTTCCTTTTCATCTTTTCTACATTGCATTAGAATTAACACAACAATCACATTTAGGGAACGAATTGGGGCAAAATTAGACATTGAGTGTTTTAACGGGTATTTATAAAGATAAGTTTAAAAACTCCCATCAAGAATTGTTTTAGGGGCACCTGTGTGGCTGAGGTGGTTAAGAGTCCAACTCTTAATTTTGGCTCAGGTCATGATCTCACAGTTCATGAGATCTGTGCTGATAGTGCACAGAGTCTGCTTGGAATTCTCTTTCTGCCCCTTCCCCTGCTTGCACTTGTTCTCTCTCTCTCTCTCAAAATAAATAAATGTTAAAAGAACTCTTTTAAATAGTGTAAGAATACTAAGTATATAAATTTTCTTCCTTATGGATCACTGTCAGTCCTCTTACTACATTTAAAAAGCTAGTAAGTGTGAGTAGCATGGTTAGGGGCCCTGGGGAAGAGAGGCTATGCCTATTTATTATGTAATTGACATGTTTACCTTCCACCATTTTCCTCTTTTAATTTTAGCCCAATTTAACATACCTAAAGTATTTTTCCCTAATAATATATATAAAAGAAAAATTACCTCACTTTTTTTTAGAGGAGGAAATGAAGAGCATTGTGCTTTATTATAGGTTTATCATCTGTGGAGGCATATAATATAAAGTCTAATGAGTGGTTTCACGTGGCTCCCATGAACACAAGGAGGAGCAGCGTGGGTGTCGGTGTTGTTGGAGGTGGGTGCTGACTGTTCTTTTAGGTGAACATTTCCAGGCACATATGGCTTCTGGATTGCTAGCAGTGATTCTTCTAGTAATCCAAACACCAGTTTTCTAAATGAGCAAGCAAATGATCATTTAAAAAAGGAAAGGAGTAGCCATCGTAAAATTTTATTTATTTTTTTAAATTAGTTTGTCTATACAAAGTAACCTATGTAAGGCCCTTGTTTCCCCCTCACCTCCTTCTCTCCCTCTGTCCTCTTCTTTGCCCCTTTCTCTCCCTCCCTCTTTCTCTCTCTCTCTCTCCCTCTCTCTCTCTCTGTGTATGTTTGTACCTTACATAAAACTGTTAACTGATCCTAATACAATTATTTGGGGAACAAATCAAATGACATAAGTGCAAAATTTTAATTCTAGAGAAAGGCTATTTCACATTTAAGAGGATGTATTGCCACAGTTATTTATTTATATTCTACTTTGTTTACCAACAGAGCTTAAGTAGGCTATAAGTATTATTTTTTGGTGTGATTTTTATTTTATTTGCTTGGGCAGATCTGTGGGTTCACTCCCTCCCTACTGTGGGTATAATTCTTTGCACTGAGTTTTTTTTTGAAAAGCTTTCTTGTGATATAATTCACATAACAAACAATTCAGCCATTTAAAGTGTTCAATTCAATGTACATCCATCACCAAAATTCATTTTAGAACATTTTTAACCCAAGAAGCAGTCCACTCCCCTTAACTGTCATCCCCATTCTCCCTAGACCTCGGCAGCCACTACTCTACTTTCTGTCTCTGGATAAATTTCCCATTTTTGGAAATGTCTTATTAATGAAGTCATACAGTATGTGTTCTTTTGTGACTGGCTTCTTTGATTTAGCATAAAGTTTTCAAGGTTCATGTATGCTATAACATTTACTAGTACCTCATTTCTTTTTATTGCCAAATAATATTCTATTGCTTATTGGTACTAATTCTTGATTTAACTGTTTTTTCCCAAGTTACTAAGATTACTATATTCTGTTTTCCAGGATGTTGTTCACTTACCAAATAATGTTATCCAAAGATGTAGTGAGTTTTATGTTCCTGTTTTATAGTCAGATTTATTGATGAAAATGTTAAATTAATACCATCACGTATAGATCTTCATAATGCAGTTTGGTAACTCTACTGTCACCATTAGGCAAGATCTTGATAATTTATAAAAATGAGTAACAAAAGGGAAACTGCCACTGTGGAGGAAAATACTTTATGACTTGAAAAAATGGCTTTTTATGAATTTGGCTTTCTTTGTGATTCCTTGTTTAGGTTTGCTCTACGCTGTAGGGGGGTATGATGGAGCGTCACGTCAGTGTCTTAGCACAGTCGAATGCTATAATGCTACCACAAATGAGTGGACCTATATAGCAGAAATGAGCACCAGACGGAGTGGAGCCGGTACGTAGGAAACTCGTTTAGCAATTGAAGTATGAAAATGATGGAAAAGAGTTAAACAAGTGAAATGATTCATTAGCATCTCTTTATACCATCAGAAAATATACATACTGATTTTAATGCCACTGTCAAATGTCTTTTGAATTATGCAGGTAGTGGTAGTAGGTGTACTTAAATATCACTGTAAAATTCGTAAGTGCTATATTAAAGGCTTCTTCTGTGTTTCATTTAATTATTTATATTGTTTGGCATTCCTTTTAGTTTTTGTTTTGAGTGCTTATTGAACTCAATAATCAAGTCTCTTCATATCCTTTTCTTACAAATTTTGTGCTTTAATACTGGTTTGCTTACACCATGAAAGTTGATTTCAAGAGATCACGTTAAAGGACTTGCCTCTCTGTGTTTCACGTACATATTATTTTTATTCTATTTGACATCCCTCTTTTAGAATAATAGTTCTTATTGGGATACTCATTTGTCAATTCTGTTCATTTCCATTTCTTAGATTGTATGCTTTAATATTGACTTACTTTTACAAGTCATTTGTAGAAACCCCAATATGTTCTAAATTTCTTGTCCCTTTTACTCTGCTCTAGTTTGGTTCTTTGTGTTTTATAGGTGTTGGTGTGTTAAACAATTTACTGTATGCTGTAGGGGGTCATGATGGTCCTTTAGTACGAAAAAGTGTTGAAGTGTATGATCCCACCACCAATACATGGAGGCAGGTTGCAGATATGAACATGTGCAGAAGAAATGCAGGTATCTGTCTAGCTTACAGTTATGAAATGTATATTGATTTGTATTCAGAGTTTTACTAGTATTGCTGTATATTTATTCTTTTAGTGATTTGGGTTTTCTAATAGATTGGTTCTTTAAAGACAGAAGCTTATGTAATAATTTTATATAGTGTATGCCTAGCTTAGTGGCTACTTTTTGGTGACTAAATGAGAGGAAGAGCCCTCTATATTTGATGCTTGAATTCATTCATTCTTAACCACAAACATTTTTTATTGCATGCCGTGCATAATGTACTAGAGACTGCAGTTCTCGATTTAGTCCGGTTGAGTAAATATTGGTACCAGGTTAAAAGCTAGTTGTTTACCTGAATCTGAAGCTTGAAGAAGCTAACCCTAATTTACTAGTTCTTGATTTCTAAAAATGGAAACGCTAAAACAATAATAGCAACAAGTAATTTTAAGAAAACTGAGGTCTTCAAGATTAGGGAACTAACCTCTTAGAAAGAAGATCCATGAAAGGAAAATAGAAATGGAAACTAGATTCAGGATAGCTAGATTGTCTTTTCAGGAAATGCTGGTCTATTTGAAAATGCCATTATCTTCACGCCATTTTCCAGTCCAAAATAAGTTCCTCATGATTCTCAAACTCACTGTACACCACTGGATGATGTCGCAAGATGCACCCTCGATCCTGCCCAAAATGCTCCTCTGAATTTCTCTTTATTTTTACAGAAATTTCTATTCGGGACGCCTGGGTGGCTCAGTTGGTTAAGCGTCCAACTTTGGCTCAGGTCATGATCTTGTTGTTCATTAGTTTGAGCCCCGCTTAGGGCTTACTGCTGTCAGCGTGGAGCCAACTTCAGATCCTTTGTATTCCTCTTCCTCTCTCTGCCCCTCCCCATTGTGCACACAGGCACACACACGCTCTCTCTCTCAAAAATAAACATTAAAAAAAAAATTCTGTGTAATTCAATGTGATCATGAGGGGAGACAAAGTACGTGGGACTGCAAGGACTGTCCGTAACAGAACAGGATTTATAATTAATTCCACTTGACCTTTCCCCTCATCTAGTCAATTGTATTTGGTAAGGTACTAAAAACCTCTCTGCTTTAGACAGTCCAGAACTATGGTAAGACCCACAAATTATTAAGTAGAATAAGTGCTTGACCCTGGTGTATACAAAGTTAGGAAAGCCACAGTAATACATTCATGTGCCTTGCTGGACTGGGAGATTTATTTGCATTTAGCTTTCATTATTTTCCTAAAGATTGGAATAGTCTGTGACTTTCTTCTCTACCTGTGTTTTATTGTTTTCAAATCAAAATTAGTTCATTTCTGCTAGTGAGAAGAATAAGGTAGTCATTTGTGTATGTAGAACTACCATCTTGCTCTTGCTTTTCAAGTGTTTGAGCTACGTTAAAATGGCATGAGTTTGCTCCCTGTCAAGAGACTAGAATAGTAACACAATTGAATTTGAGTAGAGAAGATCCATTCCATTTGCACAGAAAATACTATTGCTTGTCCACTTTTAAATGCTATATAGAGATTTGAACTCATTATTTTGTTATGTTAAAAATCTGCAGGCATCTGTTCATTATGTTAGAAAAACCATCTACAAAACTACAGAGACCAGTGTGTGGGCAGCATCCTCTGGATGTTTTAATGCCCTCCAAGTGCCAGTTTATTAATAGCTCTGAACCTTGTTTAAAATTCTTAAAAATATGCTTTTAAAATATACACTAAAATAAAGAGCTTTTAAAAGGTGTTCATCTTGGCATGCCTGGCTGGCTCAGTCGGTAGAGCATGCGACTCTTGATTTCGGGGTTGTAAGCTTGAACCCCATGCTGAGTGTAGAGATTACTTAAAAATAAAATCTTAAAAAAAGGTACTTATCTTTTTAACTCAGCAATTTTCTTTGTAATAGCAAAGATTTCTCAGCAATCTTTCTTTGTATGTATTTCGAAAATAGTTGCACAAGTATGCAAAAAAAGTATGCAAGAGGAATGCTTGTTCATTGCAACATCATGATAAGAGCAAAAATACCTGAAAATAACAATATCTAAAAGACAAACAAATTATGGTATTATCATAGATGGAGTACTATGCAGCCATTATAAATTGCATAGATCTGTATTTATTAACTTAGGGAAGTGTCCAAGGTATATCATTTAGGAGTGGGTGAGTAATAAAGTAGCATGTGTAGTATGAGGAACTTTAAGATTAAAAAAAGAAGTATCTGAGTTTATATGCATAGAAAAGAGTCTGCAAGAGTAGAGATCAGAATTTCACTGGTCATTATTCTAAGTAGTACAGAATTAGAGGTGATCTTTTTTTATATATGCTTTTCTAGGTATTTTGAATTTTTCCAAAAAAATGAGTTATTCTAGTAATAAATAAATAATATTGTTCTCTCCTTTTACAGGAGATAAAATAGCTAACCATTCAGTATCATTTCAGAGTTCAAAATCATTTTTACCTTCTACCAATATATATTTTTTCTTTGGGGTTCCCTAAGAAGCTGACTTTGGGAAAGTTAACTGAACGTTTTGACCTTTAATTTTTCTTTAACAAAATAAGAATTAAAATCGTCTCTGACCCATAAAGTAAGGTTGTTGTTAAGACTAACTGAAATAGTGCCTGCATAAGCAGCTACTGCCTACATGGCATGAGTAGGAGCTCGGAAGTGGTGTTCACCTCTCAAATATAAGAGGAATTGTTTTCATGGTCACCATCTTCTCTTCTTGCCTCTTTTCAAGGAAATCAGTGTCTCTGGAACACCTCACCAAACACATATAGGGGTATTTATATTTCCCCAAAGTTTTAAAATTAATTGTTTTTTCTCTTCATAATTTTTTTAAAGGAGTTTGTGCAGTTAATGGTCTGTTATATGTAGTTGGAGGGGATGATGGTTCCTGTAACTTGGCATCAGTAGAATATTATAACCCAACGACTGATAAATGGACAGTTGTGTCATCTTGTATGAGCACAGGGAGAAGTTACGCAGGTAATAATTGTCTAATTGTCTTCTATTGGAATATGAGAAAGATTACATCATCTTGATTTTTATGTAAGAATGTTGTCAGAAGAATTTTCTCAAAGTATATTTCTTATTCTCAAAATAATTAATACTGGATGTATATATTCTAAAATAAGGCACTGGTATTCTTTTGTCATTCTACAGTCATTTGAATTCAGAATCCCAAACCTTTCCAGTGTAGAACAGTACAATAAAATTTAATATGGCTAAAATCTACATAGAGTGGAGTTCACTATGTGGCAAGTCTTTAATTACTCAGCTATCCAAGAAATATAACCACTAGAACATCTCCCCTGGCAGGGTGCCGTGTGATAGCACTACAGTAAGACAGTGGCATAATTTTTCTTATTTAAGCAAAATAGTGGTTGAATCATATAAAATACCATTTTTGGCCCATTCTCTTAGTAAGAGATTGGTAATAATAATAAATATAATGACGGGTCTTTAAAATTGTATGTTGCATATTATTCTGATGACAGATACGTATGTATATCACTCTAAATTCTAATATTCATTCTGATATTGACCCAATAGTGGAGAGAAAAGAAGTTTATACTAACTAACCATCACTATTATTTAGGTATCATCCAAACACCTAATAGAGGAACTATATATAGTAGGATCCCAGAATAACATAGCTCAAAATTAGGTGGATTTTTTAAATAGCTTTATTGAGATATAATGGACATAAAATAAACAGCATATATTAAAAATGTAGAATTTTACTAGTTTCGACATGTATATATACCCATGAACCCATCATCACAATCAAGATAATGAAAATATCCATCACCCCCAAAAGTCTCTTGTGTCCCTTTGAGTATTAGGTGGATTTTGACATTTCCTGAATAAAATTATTTTCCTTTAATTATAACTATAAAGAGCAAAAGGTTAGTTCTGGATGAAAATAGTCTGATGTGGTTCTGGTCCATAACTGGAACAGAGATTTAGCTGTCATTTAGATTAAAATGATAGTAGTATTAAATAAAGTTTAAGAAAGAGACCTTGAAACACCATGATTTGTTCAGTCCCTGATGGTTTTGTAGGAGAGAATCCACTGCTTTCTGAGAGGTACAGAATGCTGCCTGTGACTTCTGTTTTATTTCTTTGTGTCTTTGCTCAGGGGTCACAGTTATTGATAAACCACTATGAGCCTGAAGGGCATTGTTGGCATATTTATACTGGAGAGACAGGCTTCACCAAGTATTTCTGAAGTGACTCAGAGCCTAGCACTTCTCCACTTGTGGCTGCACTTTACGTCTCAGCAGAAGCTACGATCGGCTGCCCTGAGAGGCCTCAGACACTGAAGATTATTTTTGGTAGAAGCACCGCATAGGCTTTTTCTGCAATGAGCAGCAGCTGACTGAGTTTTAATAAGAATCCCGGACTGCAGTACTTACTCTGTAGTCTTTAGACAACAGTTGCTTTCTTAAAGACTAGTTCTTTACCAACCTTGAATGACTATGGATTATTTTGTGAAGGAAGATAAAATAATGTGTGTTCTTGTAAAATTAAATTTTATCTTTATTCCTTCTCCTGAAAATCTGTATACACAGGAACTGAAAATCTTTGAACAGGTATTAAAATCTATGTAAGTATACAAACTAGGTGAGGGATAAAACGGTTTGCTTTTATAAAATACCTTTGATTACATGAGTATAATAAATTGTGTGCATATAATGTGTGTCTATATGCTTTCCTTTAAATATGTTTGAAAAGATGTTTGAAACTTGATTATACTATTTATAATTGGCACAGTACTTTGAATTATGCCAGTACTACATTGTAAAACAGAGTTGTATTTTTTGATATTTAACAATGCTTAACACTTTAAAATGCCACTTCTGAGGAATGAACATGGTGTAACACACTTGACTATGTGTGATGCCAAACTTTTTTAAATAAAATATAAATTATGCTTATTTATTATTTTCTTTAGTTTAATCTTGGTCATGTTTTGGTGTGTATTTTTAATTTTTTTCTTAAAGTAACTCTTTGGCATGAATATTACTGCAGGTTTTTGATGAATATAATGAATGTATGGAATTCAACTGAATTTGCATGGTCTTAAGAATTTTTTCTGTGTGTATAAATTTAGCTGCTATTAACAGAAGAGAGAACTTTCTGTGAGTAGCCATGTGCGTTGATCAAATACAATTTTTCTGAGATCTTCAATTAATCTCACTTTAAAATGACCAAAACATGTCTTTCTTGAATATCTTTGAATAAAAGTTTGTATATTATTTGTTTCACATTGTCCTTGATTTGTATCTATTTAGTTTCATATTAAGAAAGTTGCCTACTTTGTTTTTCTGTTCTTTTTTAAACTTTGCATTTTCTGTAACTTCACAAATCAGTATTTTAAATTTGATGCCAAAGTAACCTATAAGGCAAGTCTGTTATCATTAACTGAGGTCCCTGAAAATTGTTATCCAAGAAAAAGTTACCTCAACCATCAGAGAAAAGTCTCCCAAGTATTGGTGAAATTTAAAGTTTTTATATTCCTCTGTCCCCTAATCTAAGCACAAGATAACAATAGAACAAAGAGCAATGGACCAAAAAGAAAAAAAAAAATCTCCTCTAAAGTAACTGAGAAAGAAATTGTGATTTTGATATTAAATAAAAGGAATTGAAGGATTGGGAGTGGGGGAGCAAGATGGACAGCTGAGGTTGTGGACCCCTGACAGGGTGCAAGAGGGGGAGGGAAGGAGACGGGAAGGGGAAGAGGGGAAGGACAAGTGGGGAGGGGAATGGGAAGGAGAAAGTGTGATGGGATATGGTGGCTGTGCCTCAGAAGAGGAATTTAAAAGGTTAGCATAGAATGTTAGCCAGAACAATGGATAACCAAGAGGAAAGAATTATACCTGTGATAAAACTTCCATTTAGTTTAATACAGAGTACTGAAATTTAAACAGAACCATATTTAATACTCACTTGAACTTCCAATTATAAATGGAAATATAAAGAACTTAATCAGAAAAAGAAAAAGCCTCTGCTTACCATATGAAAAAGTGAATTTCTGCATTAGTGTGGCTCCAAGCACATCCACTGTCAACAAACATGTTGAGGATCTAATGAACTTAGAGCACTATTAGCTGTTTCCAACAGTGGCATCAAGGAAAATGTGTGTCATCTTTCCTGATCGCTTCCAAACACTAATATTCTATGAAACTCTCTGTGCATTATTAGACTTACCTAAAAAATGTGTAAGCTTTTCTTAATGCAATCTATTAAGGTAACAAAGACTTAAATACTTAAAATGTCAAACACCACTTTGTCTTTACTTCCTTTGAAGCTTTAATAGCTATACTATAAAGTTGTTTTGCCACATTTTGTCAGTGGGTGGATTCATAACTGTTTTCAGAGGCTTTGGATGTACCCTGTTCCCCCATGCCTCTCTGTCTTTCCAGTTTGGAACACCCCCCCCCCCTCCCGCCCCGCCACTTTTTAAAAAGGCATAGAAGACCATTCCTGGTATGTTCTATTATTGTACAAAAAAGAGCAGAACTTAAGACAGGGAGGCATGTTAGAAATCCTGCCAGAGAAACAGCACCAGGTTTGAGCAGAGTTCAAGACTAGATTTGAGCATCTGCATTGGGAAGGAAATCTGCTTCCTGTTTTGTGTGGATCTCTGCTTTCTTGGCCAAATGCACTGGTGGCAAGGGTATGGTGGATGGCATACTGCTAGGAGTTCCTTTAGACTCTGGCATATGATTCCTGGTTTTTATTATCATCTCTTAGAGCATGAGATCCTGGGTATTCATAATCTTAGCTGCTGATGAGTTATAAGACTTTTTTTGTTTATTTTGAGAGAGACAGAGAGAGAAGGGGGAGGCGCAGAGAGAGTGGGAGAGAGTGGGAGGGTGTGAGAATTCCAAGCAGGCTCTGCACTGTCAGCACAGAGCCCCATCCCACGAACCATAAGATCATGACCTGAGCTGAAACCAAGAGCCAAATGCTCAACCGCCTGAGCCACCCAGGCACCCCGAGTTATGAGACTTATTTTATTAGAGACAAGGGTAGCATAATACACATTGATGTTCTATGCCTGCTTCTTGTTTCAGTTTGATCTTGAGCAAATTGCCTCCTCTTGGCTTGTATGGCTGCCAGTGCCTCAGTTGGAAGAGGAGGTTACGGGGGAGAGTGGAATCACACTTTGAATCAAGACTGGGGTTCCAACCCTGGCCTCATGACTCTAAAGAAGAAAAAGATGTGTACTGGAAAAACCCATGGGCATAAGAATCAGAAGGTGGCTCTAAATTTATATCCCTCTCCAACAGCTGCTTGCTGTGACTTTAAACACATTACTTAACCTCTGACTGTTATTTTGTCTTCTCTAAAATGACAACAATCGTGCCTGTGTCACAAGGTTATTGTGGGATTTGAAAGAAATGATGTGTGTTATAATAAGCTTGAAATACAGAGGACCCTCGATAAATTACCGCCTTCGTTGCTCTTCTCTGAACGTCCCACTTCTTCATTGTAGCGAAATAACTGAGTTGGCTGCCATATCTGTATTTTCTTTCAGCCCTAAATGTCTAAGATTTAAAATAATAATTTGGCCCCTCCAATACATACACCTGCTCTGATTTAGAAAATGTATCTACTATGGTAGATATGATCTGAAATGGTCAGTAAGCACTTTACTGAACACTTCCTGTGTTCCAGATACTTGTGCAAATGAGATGTAGGTATTGTTACAATACTCATTTTACAGATGTACTAGGTAAGACTTTGAGAAGTTACCCAAGAGCACACTGCTAATTGAGGAAGCCTGGTAGCCTCAGCCAATAAGAGGGGGGATCTCTGGAGCTGGACTGGATAAGCAAAGTAGTCCTAAATTAGGATGAGGGGCTGCGCTTTTGTACTGCGGCATCATCCAGTCACTGGACTGCGGTCCCATGGAAAGGGGGTGTGCCAGTGGGGAGAGGTGGCTATCTTTGCCAACACTCAGAAGCTAAATCCCTGCTTCAGTCCTGAAGAGGGGGACTTGGGTGGTGCACCACAGCATCCATTCCAGGACACCATTCACCTGCCTGCACAGGCGTCCTACAGGGTTCTGACCACGAAAAGGGCAGATCCATTTGCTTTTCATTTGATTTGGCCTCGCTGTCCTGATACTTTACAGAGAATGTGGTTGTCAGACATGGGACAGTTAGACGAGAGAGTCACTGAACTTATCGAGAGACATCCACCAAAAGGGGACTTCCTCAAGCTGATAGTGCCTGAGTTGATGGGTGATGGGTAAGGGAAGAGATGGCTGAGTACTTAAGGCAGAAGAACCAGTTTGAGCATAGCCCTGAGAGAAACAACGGCATCCTGTTTCCAGAAACTACTGAAGAGCAAGTGCCTTCACCTTGCCCAAATGGTGCCTTTGTGCGAATTTTTAGAAGGCCCTGTTTAAATTCGTATACTATTACACCATCTGTACACACGACTATTATTGCCTCGCACACAAGTTATTTTACTGTTGACACATGGTGGAGACGAGGCTAGGGCTCCCGAAAAGTTGTAAGCGCGTCAAGCTCTCTGCCCCAGTCTGTCCCCACCTGGATTACACCACGTACGCCACATGGGCATTCTCAGGTCACGGCCTATGGGCTAGATTGACGCCTAAACACCCCAGGGAGCAGCCGTCTGCCAAGTCAAACCATTTGCTAAACTTTTCTGAGCTTCGTGTTTTCTCATCTGAAAATGGGGGTAATCATAACTCTTTAGATGATCACAGGAGATATATTGCGTTTGAAATTCTCCATCTTCCATATATAGGGGGCTATTAAGGGACACTAGGGCTGGGGAAACAAGGAAGAAGAATGATCTAGATCCAAGGTAGGAGCAGAGGGAGGCAAGGCTGTCTGTAAAGAAACCGTCAAAACAGATCTTAAAACTCATTTATACTTTTTCTTCCCAGGTTTTTGCCAAGCGACTGCTACACAAGTCACATCTTAAAGTCGCGCGGAGGGCAGCCTGGTACCCTCTTCCAGGGACTGCGCGGGCGCCGGCAGCAACTCCTCAAGAACCGCGGTTGCCAAGGCAACTCCATGCGGCGGCTCTCTTGTGGTGGTAGTGTCCGCCCCCTCACGCCGTCACGCGTCCTCGCGCTTCCCCGCCTCCAGGCGCGCTGCGGCGCTGGCTACTGGCTAGACGCCTCGGTCTCACTATCCTCACTCCATTCGCAGAGCCAATGGCTGGGACCGCCAGGGATTTGTTCACGCGAGTCACACGAGTCCGCCTACTGCAAGGACCAATCACAGCGCAGAGAAGGAGGGTTGGGAGCCCTCGCAAGCCAATAACAGCAAAAGAAGCCGCCTCGGGCTCTTAGCTCCACCCTCGAGCCGGAAAGGCAGGTTCCGAAGGTGCAGCACCTGGTGGAGTCTGGGTGACGGTGGCCCGCAGTTCCCGCGCGGTCGTCCAGGTGAGACTGGTAGGCCAGGAAGGGGGAGCGGGCGGGCTCCGGCCAGCTGCTCCGTGGTATTGAGGGGAGCGGGGTCGGCCGTGGATGCGCGCTCGCAGGGCGCCAGCGCCCGCTGTGAGGACGGAAGGCAAGGGGAACAGGTGAAAGCCGTGTGAAATCTCAAATGATGAATTTAGGCTGGGGCATGGTTCTTGCCCTTTAAAAGTTTACAGTCATCCGAAGACGGGATATATTAGGAGATAGTTCACAGGGTGAAGGAGTGATGAAAGTTTTGCAAAAGCAGAAGCACTACTGGGGAGATAAGATTTCTTGCGTATGTGCAGTGGAGGTAGTGGGGTTGGGAAAGGCGTCTGAGAGGAGGTCACTGAAGGTTGAATAGGAGTTGGATGGCGGACGTTACCGACAAGGGAGTGTTGTGCCCGTTACACGTGAAGTGTGAGAATACAGCGGGAAGGTGGGAGGTAAGAGAGGTAAAGAGTGAAGGCCTGGCAGGGCCTGTTTCGCCTCGCTCAGGGCCTTGGTTTTTATCTTTCAGGGATGCATTCCCTTGACATCTTTTTTAAAGAAGGGGGTTAACTCTGCTGTTTAGCTAGACCCTGCCGTTGTACCTTAAAGGTAGTGTTTAAGGAGGGCAAGCTAAGAGATTGGACAACGCCAGCCAATGAGGGAACTGTTTGCTGCAGTCCGGGCTCAGCCAAGGTATATGGGCCAAAGGACGGACACTGGCCGACCGTGCTCAGCCAAACTTCAGAGTTTCTCAGAGAATACACAGATAACTCATTTTTTTTTTTTTTCTTCCTGAGAATGGAGCAGGCTCCCAATCAGGTTGCACAAGGATAAGAAAAGGGAAAAGAACTCTTTATTTCCCCTCCCCTCTCCTTAAATTTAATTCCTAGTTTTTTGGTTTTGTTCATTTGGCAAAGATGTATCCACTCTCCTTTCTTGTGTTGGGAGAGTAAACCCCTGAATTACACCAAGTCTCTAAGTTTGAAGGCTTGACCTAGGCAGCAGAGGAGAGACCGGGAACGTTCTTTCAGAGATGACTAAGTAGATGATGGTGCAGTTCACCAAATTAGAGGTTAAGGAAGATAGAATATTTGGGCAGGGTTACAGGGAGCAGTTGGCTGAATTTTGGGGCATGTTGAGTTTGATGGAACTCTGAACTGTGTAATTGAAGATGGCTGGTAGAGTTTTAGATAATCAGAACCTGGAGTTTAGGAGAAAGGGCTAGGGACAGAAAGACTATAGATACTATAGATAATTTCTTTTTAGCAAAAAATTTTTTTAATGTTTGTTTTTTTTTTAATTTTTTTTTTAACGTTTATTTATTTTTGAGACAGAGAGAGACAGAGCATGAACAGGGGAGGGGCAGAGAGAGAGGGAGACACAGAATCTGAAACAGGCTCCAGGCTCCGAGCTGTCAGCACAGAACCCGACGCGGGGCTCCAACCCACCAACTGAAATCATGACCTGAGCTGAAGTCAGACACTTAACCGACCGAGCCACCCAGGCTCCCCTGTTGTGTGCTTTATTATTGATGATTACAATAGGCCATAGTGGATGAGAGCATAGTCTCCCCCACTTAGTATTTTTGTAACTTGGGTTATGAAAGTTGCTCACTCTGGGGCACCTGGGTGGCTCAGTTGGTTGAATGTCCAACTTCGGTTCAGGTCGTGATCTCACGGTTTGTGGGTTCGAGCCTCGCATTGGGTTCTGTGCTGACCTTTCAGAGCCTGGAGCCTGTTTCAGATTCTGTGTCTCCCTCTTTCTTTGCTCCCCCCCCCCCACCCCCCCCGCCCCATGCTCTCTATGTCTCAAAAATAGACATTAAAAAAAAGTTGATTACTCTTTCTAAACCTCAGTTTTTCGTTTATAAGATGGAAATAATAAAATCACCTGCTTTGTGAAGGATTAAAGTCTTTAATATAGAGAGAGCATGGAGCGCTCTTAGAACACAGTTCCTGGCATATAGGAAGTGCTCAATTATTGTTAGCTTAGCTACTGTGTGTCAGGTCCTAAGTTAAGTACTTCACGTGTATTATGTCTTGGACTCATTAAAACTATTTTTCTTTTTTCAGCTTTATTGAGGTATAATTGACAGGTAAGATATTTAAGGTGTACATTGTAGTGATATGTGTATCTCTCTATATATATCTCATATATGAGATATATATATATAAATGAGATATATATATGATATATATATCGTATATATATATAAACATACACATACATTATGAAAAGATCCCACCTTCTAGTTACTATTCTGTACATTTTGCAGATGATAAAACTGAGGTTCAGAGAGGTTCTATAAGTTGCTTAACGTCACACAGCTCCTAAGTGGTGTTGGTTAAGCATTGTCAAATTTGGCGATGATCTCATGAAAAATGAGGATTGGAATGACTTTTATCTTGTGAGTTAGGAAACTGAAGACACCTTGGCGTGAATGGGAGCTAGATTGCAAGTGGTTGAGTGACGTGTTTGGATGCGAACAAAGCAGGGAGAGGCTTTTTGTTGATTTCTCCCTAGAGAAAAAAGAGGTTGGTTCAAAGAAGAAAAGTGGGACAGTGGCTTGGGGAAGTGGGGGATACAGGTTAGGAAGACTTTTCACAAGAAAGGAAGACTTTCTTGTGAAAGTACGGGTATGAAGACATGAGTATGTTTTCTAAACTTGAAGGAATGGACTCAGTGAAGAGGGCAAGATGAAAAGTAAGAAAGGATAAGTGACAGACTAGTTCTTAAGGTAAGAAGGGAACAAAACACTAGTCACTCCCAGAGAGGGTGAGTGAAAAGGAGAAACTTTGAGGTTGGAATGGCCAGGATGTAACTGTAGTCCCAGAGTATAAGCCATTTGAGAATGAGTAGGACAAAAGAACTAAGGATACAAAGTGAATTCAGAGACCTGAGCAAGTTGACTGAGCTCCCCAGTATCCTCTATGAGGCACAGTGAGAGGTCAGCCTTGGGAGTGGGGCATTTTGAGCACTGTTAAGAGTGCTTCTGGGGCGCCTGGGTGACTCAGTGGGTTAAGCGTCTGACTTCGGCTCAGATCATCATCTCACCATTCGTGTTCTAGCTCCGTGTCGGGCTCTGTGCTGGCAGCTCAGAGCCTGGAGCTGCTTCGGATTCTCTCTGCTCCTCCTCTGCTCACACTGTCTTTCTCTTTCTGCTTCAAAAATAAATAAACATTAAAAAAAAAAAGAATGCTTCTGAGGCTTTAAACAATTTGTCTTTAAAGTTGTCCTTCATAATTTGCACATTAGGAACAACAGGGAACATTTTAAGGAAAGTAACATTCTTTGTAAGTTGTTCTTTTTTGATTTCGTGACCCGTTAATGCTTATTTATTATATAGGTAAAGTATATTCATGAGAAAATTATAATTGCAAAAAGGTATCAAATGGAAAGTAGAATTTTTCTCCTCCTGCCTCACCGCCCCTCATCCCGTGTGTGCACATGGACAAGAGTGTGCATCTTTTCCTCTTGATCTCTTCCTCTAAAGGTCACCACTCTCAATTGTTTCCTGGATATCCTTCCATACATCGTGTGTGTGTGTGTGTACGTGTGTGTGTACGTGTGCACGCACACAGATAAATATATAACGTTTTCACAGAAACAAAGTGGGGGGGGCTCTTGTTTATGGGTATTATTCTGCAACTTGCTGTTGCATTTAACATTGTATCTTAGACATCCTTCTATGAAGAACATACAGATTTTCCTTGTTCTTTTAAGTGGCTGTATAATTGCCTGTGAAAGGACTTAGGGTTTATTTAACTCCTTTCTTGTTGATGGACTTATTTATGTTGTTTTTCTTTTTTCTTTATTTTGGCTGCTATAAGCAATGCTTCCTTCAGTCTTAGTGTCACTGTCTTTGTACCTGAGTAAGAAAATTGCTGGATCAAAGGGTGTATTTATTTTTAATTGTGACAAATATTGTGAATTTTTCCTCAGACATACTAATCCTTCCATTAGCAATGTATAATGCTGCCTGTTTCCCCAAAGTGTGTTACCAATACTGGGTTCTGAGCACCATGAAACTTTTATAGATTTTTGGTTTAGGATATATTTCTTTGAGTGGAACTGAGCTGCATATTTGTTTAGTGAACATTTGTATTATATTTATTTTTTCATGAACTCATTGGGAATGTCTTTTGTCATTTTTCTGTTGGGTTTTTAGTCTTTCTTTAAAGCACACTTGGCAGCCTTTTGTCATGAGTGTTGGAAATATTTTTTCCAGTTTGTCATTTGATCTTTGACTTTACTTATAATTATTTATTCCCCAGTCAGAAGTATTTAATTTTTATGTAGTCTTATTTGGCAGATGTTTTCTTGTTTGTTTTGGTTTTTTTTTTTTTTTTTTGGTTTTAAGTGACACTCAAACTCCATTATTGCTAATTGAAATTACAAGTTTTTCCAAGGAGAACACACTGAAAAGTCTCTTTAAAGATAGTCTGACATCCGGATGGCCAACAGGCACATGAAAAGTTGCTCAACGTCGCTCCTTATCAGGGAAATACAAATCAAAACCACACTCAGATATCACCTCCCGCCAGTCAGAGTGGCCAAAATGAACAAATCAGGAGACTATAGATGCTGGAGAGGATGTGGAGAAACGGGAACCCTCTTGCACTGTTGGTGGGAATGCAAACTGGTGCAGCCCTTCTGGAAAGCACTGTGGAGGTTCCTCAGAAAATTAAAAATAGACCTACCCTATGACCCAGCAGTAGCACTGCTAGGAATTTACCCAAGGGATACAGGAGTACTGATGCATAGGGGCACTTGTACCCCAATGTTTATAGCAGCACTCTCAACAATAGCCAAATTGTGGAAAAAGCCTAAATGTCCATCAACTGATGAATGGATAAAGAAATTGTGGTTTATATACACAATGGAGTACTACATGGCAATGAGAAAGAATGAAATATGGCCCTTTGTAGCAACGTGGATGGAACTGGAGAGTGTTCTGCTAAGTGAAATAAGCCATACAGAGAAAGACAGATACCATATGGTTTCACTCTTATGTGGATCCTGAGAAACTTAACAGAAACCCATGGGGGAGGGGAAGAAAAAAAAAAAGAGGTTAGAGTGGGAGAGAGCCAAAGCATAAGAGACTCTTAAAAACTGAGAACAAACTGAGGGTTGATGGGGGGTGGGAGGGAGAGGAGGGTGGGTGATGGGTATTGAGGAGGGCACCTTTTGGGATGAGCACTGGGTGTTGTATGGAAACCAATTTGACAATAAATTTCATATATTGAAAAAAAAATCAAATATAGTCTGAAATTCTTTGTCCAGTGTTCTTTTAGATCCTGCTCTTGAAACTTAACGTGTGGCTTTTAAATCAGTGTCCTCAAATGGACATGGTGATGACATCTAGTAGTTGACTTTTTTTTTTTTAATCACATGTTTAGGATCTGAGAATTGGTACTTATTTAGTATTTTTTGTTTTAAAAATTATCAGAAGATGAATTTTAAAAATCATTTTGCTGGAATTTCACTGTTTTATGTATTTATTTATTTGTCTATTTTTACAGAATTCTAAGGCTTTCTGCAGAGATTCGAAAAATGGCAACAAATGAAAGTATCAGCATCTTTAGTTCGGCATCCTTGGCTGTGGAGTATGTAGATTCACTGTTACCTGAGAACCCTCTACAAGAACCATTTAAAAATGCTTGGAACTATATGTTGAATAATTACACGAAATTCCAGATTGCAACATGGGGATCTTTGATAGTTCATGAGGCGCTTTATTTCTTGTTCTGTTTACCTGGATTTTTGTTTCAATTTATACCTTACATGAAAAAGTACAAAATTCAGAAGGTGAGTGTGATGGACTTACAATGGAATGTTCTCGTTGATGCGGAATGTTTTAAAAGTAAATATAACTTTGTTTTGAGAGAATCTAGATCACGGCTGTCCAATGGAAATTCAGTGAAGGAACATGCATAATTTTATATTTTCTGATACAATACATAAAAAAGTATAAAGAAATAGGGGAATTAATTTTAGTATTATGCTTCATTTAATACAATAAATCTAAACTATTATCATCTTAAGTAATCAATATAAAAGTACTTAATGAGATATTTTATGTTCTTATTCTCACAATAAGACTTTGAAATCGATTGTGTATTTTACATTAATTTTAGCCCATCTCAGTTTAGACTAGCCATATTTAAAACGTTCAATAGCCACACATTTCTAGTTCTACCATATTGGACAGCACAGCCCTAGGTTGTTATTGCTAATGTTTCAAGAATAATTTGTTAAATTATGCTTTCATTAGATGTGATATTTGTCTAATTTGGGCTTAGAAATTTTAATCTCTTAAACTAGCTGGAAAGGAAAGTTATGGGGATTTGTAGATAATTTGCAATTCGCTCCTACCCCTGATGTCTCAGCTGCTAAGTGTATGTTAATATTCTAAGATCTTGATTGGGGTTATTAAACGTTTTGTTTTTTCCTTAAATAATATGATAGTGGTTGAGCAGCATTCATGTCATCCCAAATGAGGAAGTCCTGAGGCCCCTAGTTTCTAGATACTTGTTTTAGTGCACTAAATTTCTTGAGATCCCACCGTGCATGACAAAGTGTTGAGATATACACAGTGCTGCTTTTCAGTTTTAATCACAGGGAAAATGGTGAGCTCTACCAGAGTGTCAACTAGAGTGTGACAGGGGTCCCAGCAAAGAGTCTGGACTAGCTTATTAGAGATGCTTTATCAGCACTTGGCAAACCCATGATAGTTTCTGATGCTTGCTGTTTACTTTTCTAAAAAGTCATGCCAAACTAAAACTCAAGGACACGTGGTCTTGGTAGAACATTTGAGAGTGTTCCTTTGTGGAGACTAATTTGCACTTACTAAGTACCCGTCAGGTGGCAGGCAGTGTGCACATTCTCCCCCCATGGGTCTGTTTGCCCCGCTGCCTCTCCCAGTGAGTTTAAGTGCTCACGCAAAGGCCATCATTGATCCTGTCCGGGGATACTGCAGGCGATCAGGCGACTAGACTATAAGCCAAGGGAAGAACAAAAAGATTGGAGAGGAAGGAAAAAGGGACATGCCCAAAGGGGAGTATTCTCTTACCCTAAATTAAGGACAGAAGTTCCAAAATGCTTTTTATAACAGGGCCTGCTTTGAAAGGCAGAGTTCAATTTGGATGTCTGTCTTCATGCATGTTTGGGATGATTCTGACTAGAGTGTGTCACCTCTTGATTTGTTTGCTTATAGGGCTGAATCATGGTATGTCTGGCCAGGCCAAAGTGTCCCTGTCCTCCTTCTGCCCTCCGCACTTGACTCACTGGTCAGAGGGTGGTCACTTTTCCAGAGAGAAGAAGACCTTTTTCAGTCAGTGTTTTATGAATGACTTTAAAAGGTGGCAAAAGACCGTACAAGTAATTGTCTAGTTGGTTACAGGTGGATTTAGAAACAAATGGAAAGGGCGGGTATATGGCCTCATGCTGTCTTGTCTTCCTTTGAGGTTCAACAACACCATCAAAATCCCTGCTTTGAGCTTTTTTGATACCAAAATGAACTGTGTTGGTAAATCAGTACAAGTTCTCATAAGATAAAAGGGTTTAAAAACAAGCAACAGAATCAGTACAGTTAATTACAGGTTTATGCATTTTGAAGGCAAAAGCCCTGAAACCCTTGTTTGTGGGCACAGGAAGAAGGTTTCTGGCGGTGAGGAGAGCAGTTTCAAACAGGATAGACTAGGGGATAGTCAGTGCGCGTGCTCACTAGTGAGAGGGAAATTTACAGAACATCACGTCTTCGTAGTTCTCTAGCAGTTTTCCTCAGGGACACGTATACTAAAAACATTCGATTGTCCTAATAATGGTATTCCTTCATATTAGGATGCAGTGATATATAAAGTGTAAAATACAATAAACTCTGATATTCCACTAGGTAGGAGTTTTTGATTGTTCGTTATCTTTTTTTCTAATATTTATTTATTTATTTATTTTGAGAGAGAGCTAGCAAGGGGAGGGCCAGAGAGAGGAGGGAGAGAATTCCAAGCAGATTACCACCCCCCAAGTCTCCCCCATTGTTCATTATCTTTTAAACTAATTTATGTACACTTTAACCATGTGATTTTATTTTATTTTTTTTAATTTTTTTTTTCAACGTTTATTTATTTTTGGGACAGAGAGAGACAGAGTATGAACGGGGGAGGGGCAGAGAGAGAGGGAGACACAGAATCAGAAACAGGCTCCAGGCTCTGAGCCATCAGCCCAGAGCCCGACGCGGGGCTCGAACTCACAGACCGCGAGATCGTGACCTGGCTGAAGTCGGACGCTTAACCGACTGCGCCACCCAGGCGCCCCACCATGTGATTTTATAGTTGACTGATTTGTGTGTTAATTTCTGCAGCTAAATTAGGGTATCACATTCAAGCTAGGATATTAAAAGTTTGTTAAATGGAATTTGTAGGGAAAATTTGCGCAAGCTAGGCTCTTTAATTTATTTTGTCCCCAGTCACAGACTGGAGGTTTGGAGTAAGGAGGTCAGATAATCTCAGAGTAAAGATAGCTAATTAATAATTATCTTGTCTAATCCCTTCATTTTATTGTTGAGGAAACAGAGTTGTGAGCATCTCGGAGTTAGTTAGCTAGTGATGGTGGCCCTGAGATTGGAGGCTGGCTCTCTAGATTGGTTATCTATTAAATGCTTTTTCTTTTTTTTGTTAGAGAAGATAACTCAAGGGATTTTAAGAGCAACAAAAAAGAGAATTTTAAGACCAGAACTGGAGACCTAGATTTTAGTTAGTCCTAGTTTGGGTCCCTGCCCGTGTGATCCTGGGCAAGGTAGCAGACCTCTCTGGGCTTCTACTGCTGAGCAGTAGTTTCCTTGCTTGGGATATTATGGTTTAGTTAAAAAAGTTTGGCAGCTGTCTGGATTTTTAAGTAAGGACATGCAAAACAAAGCAATAACTATTACATATTATCACCGTCTTTTTATGAAACCAGAAGCACCTTTTCTTATCTAACTGCAGCCCTTTAAATCAAATAAATTTAGATTTTTTATATGGCTTGCTAACCAAGTCGATATCCTGATGAGGTTTTCTGAACATTTTTACAACATTGATCTCACTTTTCTCATTTTGACTTTCATCTCTGAATGTCGTCATCTGTGGGCAGTAGCTCTCCATTCTTTGGGAACCACCGGACTCATTTCTGACGTTCTTCCAGCTCAGAGAGTTATAATTCTGTCATTGGATATGACAAAAATCCACTTATTTCTGGGAATACACTTATTTCTGAGTACCGCTAAATGGCTGGAGGCATCACTTCACCTCCGTAATCCAGGTTTCCAGTGCGGTCTGTATGACAGCTGGGAGAACCTGCCTGTGATCTCAGCATAACACATGTCTTCTCTGAAATTCCTGCTGACAGAAGTGAGGGCTCTGTGGGCAGCAAAGACGGAAGAGTGATTCATGGTGTGGTGGGGTTTTTTTTGTTGGTTTTTTTTTTTGTTTGTTTTTCAGTTTGTTTGTGACCTTTATTCCTGGGTTTGTTTGGGAACAGTTTCTTCACCTATTTTAACTCATACCATAGTTGTCAAGAATTTAGAAGGGGAGGGTGCTGTGATTCCTGGCCCTTGCTTATTGCAACATAGTCACTGTAATATAAGATTAATTAAATAATGTAGAATTAAGGTCACATAGAAACATTACAGAAATAATTAGAATTCACTCTGATTTTCAGGTCAAATTACCGACACAATACTAAATACTACGATTTTTCTCCCTAGGATAAACCAGAAACATGGGAAAACCAGTGGAAATGTTTTAAAGTACTTCTCTTTAATCACTTTTGTATCCAGCTTCCTTTGATATGTGGAACTTATTATTTTACAGAGTATTTTAATATTCCTTATGATTGGGAAAGAATGCCAAGATGGTATGTAGATAAAGATTTGATTTTGATACTCAGTCATGGTTTATTATCTAGTTAAAATATCCTTAATGTTGATCTTTCTTCATTTGGTTAATGTTTATTCTAAACTTTAGAAGTAGATACAATGTAGAAAAGTAAACCATTAGTAGAAACTTAAAATGTTCCCATTTTTTATCTCTCTGTATTTTAATGTAATATTTTATTGGAAAGTGATTTCTTACATCAGAAGTTTCAGTAGCACCCTTTATGTGACTGTATACAGATCCATATGCTTCAACCAAGAAAAACTCTGTTACATTTTAAGTCCAAAATGAATAAAAAGAGAAGAGAGTAATTGTGAGATTTATAAAAGTTGTGTCCATATAGACACATATATATTATCTGAGCACAAGTATTTGTGTTCAAATAATATTTGTGTTCAACTGTTTGCTCCTGACATACCCAAATACAGATATACCACTATTAGGTGTACACTTTTTCTTTTCTTTGTAATATATGTTTAACGTATAAAAGCGTTGTGTATGTGTTCATTTGTATATAAAATGTTTTTGCCCCTTGCTCTTATGACCCTCTCTTTGGTGGAAAAGAAGTGATGATTTTAACTCTTAATAATCTCAGTTCAAGTCCTTCATCAGTATTATTCCTTTCCTAGAAGTTTTGGATTTTGTTTAACTCTGATTTTATACATGTGAAATTTTTTCAGTTTTTTTTTTTTTTTTTTTTTTTTTTAAGTGGAGCAATGTGGAGCTCAAACTCACAACCCTGAGATCAAGAGTTACGTGTTCTACCTGCTGAACCAGCCAGGCACCCCTATACATGTGCATTTTTAAAAAATGAATTAGAATTGCTACAGTGTTGATCTCTTTACCCCTTCTTCAGAGGTATTATAATACCAGCTATAATATAGTCACGTTGTACTTATCAGTTCTGAGAGTTTGCTGGTCAGTGTATCCAGTTAGGTCAGGTGGTTAGTGGGTATTTGGTTTCATGTAATTCCTCAAGCAGTGATCCCAAGGAGAAATCTAGATTGTTTAAGTAAGTTATTGTATACTCATTACAGTATTTTCATCTTAAAGGTGTCTGCTGTTGGTAAAATGCTTAGGCTGCGCAGTGATTGAAGATACCTGGCACTATTTTCTGCATAGGCTCTTACATCATAAAAGAATATATAAATATATTCATAAAGTTCATCATGAGTTTCAGGTATGTTAGAATTTTTTTTTTTTTTTCTATTAGAGGCAAAATGTTTTTCTTCAAGCTTTTAAGAAACTGTCAGTGATGTTTGTATTGCTTTTTATTTGGCATGAACATGTTAAGACCATAATACACACACACGCACATACATACAACCAGTTCTATAAATTTTCAAGAAAAATGTTATATGAAATAGTTCAGTCACTCATCTTTGGGGCCAGAGCACTATCCTATCACAGTTGGTATGTGGCAGATTAATAGAGGCCATAGTGATGTTAAAGTCATTTAAATTGGATCCCAAAACAATGAACCTTTCATCTTTAAACTTCTGAAACAATTACTGACTTGTTTGATTAACACATTTCCACGTCATTCTGGCCTCCACAAAAACTGATTTGATCAGAACTGCTTTCACGTACCTTTGTCCAACTGGTTATGTCAATGTGTTCCACATTGATCTTGATTACATGGTCTGCTAAATCAAGTGTCCTTTTCTGGGCAGAACAAATTCAACTTCATAAACCAAAATTAGAGATTAAGTTGTTTAATGTTTTTATCTAACACCATTAAAGGCAGTTATTAAGATTTTACTAAGGACATCTTTAGACCTTTTGATGTTTGGTAGAAACAAAAAGATGTTTGCTTTAAGTTTTCTTTATTTTTGAGAGAGAGAGAGAGAGAGAGAGAGAGAGAGCGCGCGCACGCATGAGCAAGCAGGGGAGGGTCAGAGAGAAAGGGAGAGAGAATCCCAAGCAGGTTACGCACTGTCAGCATAGAGCCCAACACGGGGCTCAAACTCATGAACCGTGAAATCATGAGCTGAAATCAAGAGTTGAACTCAACCAACTAAGCCATCCAGGCCCCCCCAAAAATGTTTTTATTGAGAATTACGGTTATTGTTTATATATCTTCAGCAGGTATACTGTCATTACAAAAAGAAACAATATAATATTATAAAACCATATGTATAAATAAATTAGAATATATTTAATGTTATGTATTCGTCATGGTTCTCCAGAGAAACAAAATCAATAGGAGATACACACAGATTTATTTTAGGGAATTGGCTCATGTGATTGTGGGGCCTGGCAAGTCTGAAATGCGGACAGACCACAGGCTGGAAATTTGAGCAGGGTTTCTGTATTTCAGTCTTGAGAATCCTTTCTTCCTTGAGAAGCCTCAGTCTTTGCTTTTAAGGTCTTCGACTGATTGGATAAAGAGCACTTGCAGTATGGAAGTCTCCTCAAAGTCTCCTCACTTAAATGTTGGTCACATCAAAAAAGTACTTCCACAACAGTATCCAGACAGGTATTTGACCAAACTGTTGGGCACTGTAGCCTAGCTAAGCTGACACATAAAATTAACAGTCACAACACATTAAGTAATTCTTACCTATTTATTTTAGGCTCCATTTGGAATGGAAGCTGAATATGCACATCCCTTGGAAACTCTGATTCTTGGAACTGGATTTTTTATTGGAATCATGCTTTTATGTGATCATGTCATTTTCCTTTGGGCATGGGTGACCATTCGTTTGATGGAAACTATTGACGTCCATAGGTGAGCTATGGTTTCTATTTAGGTATAAGGTATCAAAATATATCTTTGTTTTCATAGTCATAAGATTATCTTTTTAAAAAATTTTTTTAACGTTTACTTATTATTCGGAGACAGAGCATGAGCATGGGAGGGGCAGAGAGAGGGGGAGACACAGAATCTGAAGCAGGCTTCAGGCTCCGAGCGGTCAGCACAGAGCCCGACGCGGGGCTCGAAGTCACAAACCACGAGATTATGACCTGAGCCAAAGTCGGATGCTTAACCGACTGAGTCCCCCGGGCGCCCCGATCTTTCTAAGCAGACTAGTAAGACACATTAGTTTTGTTATTTTTATTTAAAGGAAACATGAGAACATAATCATTGGATAAACATTTTTTTTTTTTTTTTTAACATTCCTGTCTCTGGCAGTTGTCATTTTTACAGTTAGAATGTAGTCATGTATTGCTTGGTCAAGTAAAATAAAATTTTGATTGATACTGCCCAACTGCCTTCCAAAAGGGTCCCTATTTACATTCCCAGGAGGAGTATATATGAGAATGCTTGCCCTCCCGCAACACCTTCCAAGCCGGATAGATACAGTCTTTTACTCTTTGTCCTTAAGAGAACTGAAGAGTTTTCAGTATTGTGATCTGCATTTCTTCAGGGACTTGAGAGGCTGTGCTTCTGTGTGTGCTCATCAGTAGATGTGTTTTGTCTTTTTTGAGTAACCCTTTTATATCGTTTGCCCATTTTTGTTAGGTTATATGTCTTGTAACCTCTTGGTTCATGTTAGCCTTGTTTGTTACATATGTTTTGTTTTTTAGAATTTTTGTTTATTTATTTTCTTTTGAGAGAGAGGGAGGGAGAGAATTCCAAGCAGGCTCCGTGGTGTCAGCACAGAGCCCAACGCGGGGCTCCATCTCATGAAGCGTGAGATCGTGACCTGAGCTGAAATCAAAAGTTGGACACTTAACTGACTGAGCCACCCAGGAGTCCTCAGTAACTCCTTTCATTTAACTTTTCCTAAAGGACACATACTTTTATAGGCATTACAAACTGTGGTGAGAAAGCTCCTCTAAAACAGAAAAGAAAAATAATTCTTGAAAGGCTGTGTCTAAAGATTCATTACTATAAGCCCTCTCTCTGATCCCATGATATATAAAATTAAGTTCCAAAGATCTATTAAGGTTTTTATTTTAATTTCTTGAAATGGTTTCTAGAATATGTACCATTTTTCTGTGAGGTTTTGTCTTTGTAAACATGTCGGAAATAAATGTGACTTAGGTGACATGGAATGTTACTCGAATTAGTTAACAGGCAGAGATGACTGTCAATGAAAATGTCAGTTATTTGAAGTGGGTTTATTTCCTTCATAATCTTTATCATTTTTATTTCAGTGGTTATGACATTCCTCTCAACCCTTTAAATCTGATCCCTTTCTATGCTGGTTCTCGGCATCATGATTTCCACCATATGAACTTCATCGGAAATTATGCTTCAACATTTACATGGTGGGATAGAATTTTTGGAACAGACTCTCAATTTATTGCCTATAATGAAAAGATGAAGAAGGTTGGAAAAAAGACCGAGTAAATCAATATCTCATCTAAACCTTTCTGAAGATACACTTTCCTGAATTGAAGCAAGTAGCTAACATTGCCTCTGCGGAGCAGAAATAAACGTGTCTTGGCTGCCAGGTGATACAAGGAACATTAACAACCTTTAATTATCTTCCTAGTGGGAACTTTTTCTACTCTATATAAAAGTTCTGTATGTGTGGAAATAAGTAAATAGGTACTGAAGGACGATTGTCACAAGGAAGTTTCAAAGGCCACGTTGCTAACCTTACGGAAAGGTGCGAAGTAATGGAAGAAGTATTAATCTATGTCTTTCCCCCAATAACACCATAGTCCTGAAGTGAAAATTGGTCTATAAAATCTTTTAAGTCTATGGGGGCCGTTTCAAAAACTCTTAGCAGGGTGTTGGCCTCATATTGAACTTCACACATTTTTTAGAATTTGCCTAAACATCAAAGTATCATGGGTTGGACCACATCAGTTGACAGTGTGAGTGAGGCCGCCAAATCAGGAAGAGCCCGCACCAAGAACCTCCACTCTTGTCCTAAGTTGACCGGTTTGGGGTGATTCTCTTTCTTTGAGAAGTCCTTTTGGATTGCAAAATACTACTGGTATCCATAAATGAAGGCATTTCTGAATCATCATAAGTGGAATATTTTAGTCTAAGGGTTTTTGGGTTACTTGAATTTTTAAAAAAAATTGAGCTTTATTTCTGCTGTTTACCCTTTCATTTTTGTAGATCAAGTTTTCATTATACTTAAAACTGTATCTTGAAACATTGTGGACTGACTTGCTGTATTTGCACTTTGAACTGTTGAAATAAATGTGATTTTTTTTTTTGTCTGATTATCTGGTTTCTGGTTTTGAGTATCAGCTGTCATTTTTTATTCTTATAAAGAAAAGTACAGAAATCGTTAAATTATTAAGTTTTGTAATAAAAGGAGTAATTCTACTTTTTTAAGTGCTTCATTTGCTGAACTTCTTTGGCAGTTTCAACATGTATTTATAAGGCTATGATTGCAGGAAATTCCATTGAGCTAATAAGATGGAGGATATTGAGACAGCTCTTTTCTCTGTTTTGAAGGTGTATGTTTTCTGTGCAGATGGAAGAATAGAACTAAACTTTTTTAGAGCTGATTTAATCTCATACCTAGATTTCAACTCAAAGAGTTGATAATTCTACCAAATTTTTATTTATAATATGGAGCCATTTTTGGGTAAGTTTCTTTTCCTTCTTTTGCAAACATAAAGAGATTCAAATAGGATTCAGAAAGTTGAACTGAGACTATTCTGCTAGACCATGTTTTCTAATTTGTACCTAGACCATATGACCCTTTTCATTCTTTCTATCCCTTTCCCTTCCTGTGTGGGCGTGGTTTAAAATGTTAGCTCTTAATTCTCAAACAGCGATCTGGGGGCTGTACTTAAAATCGTGCTGTTTAATTATAAGCTATCTGTAGGAAATTTTATTCTCTACCCTCTGTTCTCTAATGTGCATGGAATGCACAGACGTTTTGACTCAGTACTTGGGAGGAGGGTGACATCTACTGTTGGAAATGGTGCTAAACACCTTGGTTCACCTCATGCATTCTTTTCATACTAGTTAACTTACTGAGCACTTAATGTATACCCTGACTTCTGCCATGAGCTTTTAATGTATGATTTCATTTAAGTCTCTGAGGCAAATGCCATTCTCTCCGTCTCTCTATGGGGGCATTGTCTGAGAGGTTAAGTGACTCAAGATCACGGGGCTAGCCTTTTGACTTCAGAAGCCGTGCTTGTGGCTACTACGCTCACTACACTGGAGACTTGCATCTTCTACAAAAATCTCAGGGGATGGGTCTCCAAAATTTCCCCTTGTCATTATGTACAGGCTTTTGAGAAGAAAGTTCTAAATCAGTAGCTACCCAGAAAGCAAGGCTCACGCAACACTTTAGTACAAATACATTTTAATATGATTTACTGGCCAGACCTCTTAAAATTCCCTGGATTAAACTATCTTCTCTATTAACTTGACAGACAAAAATGAAACAAGTAAGAAGACTAGAGTACAAATAAAATACATAGCTCTCCTACTCTAGAAAATAGCAAAATATTCTGTTTCTTGGGTTATCTATTTTGGATTTTACCAAAAGTAAAGATAGTGGTAATGAAGTAATTTGAGAGCTTAAGGTTAATATTGTAGCCAAAATGAATGTTAGAGTTACATCTGTGTTGTCCCAGTGAACTAGTATCTCACTCCTCTACATACCCTGACTAAAGACATTTAGACCTTTAAAAAAGCCTGGGTTTGCAGTGTGTCACGAGACCTCCCCTGTCCCACATCTCCCATTTCTTACGCTCTTACGTAAAGCCTAGGGCTGTTAAATCCATGTTCAAGTCCCATATCCCCCCAGCTGGAGAAAGACCCGAAACCATTTGTGAGCAAGGGGGCAAAGGGTTGTATGTTCATCTCTGAGGATTTAACTCCCAATCCATTCTAAAAGACTAGCATCTCTGCCAATGTTCGGAAGAGTAGCACGCCATTGGTCACATGAATGGCAGGGTACTGGCAAATGCTGACATTCTTACATAAGATCACTAGAGGACCATTTGAAATGTCTTCAGAGTACTGCTGAAGTCCACATGTCAAAAGCAAGGGGATGTGGGAGGCTAAAATGCACTAACTGAAATTACCTTAAGCCTACTAGGAAAATAAGCAAAACTCCGGGGACAGATGCATGCTCGCTGTGTATGGAAAGGAAAGGGCTGGTGGCAGAGAAGAGGATCACGGGACAAGTAAACACAGGAGCTGCTTGCTCATGGACTGAAAACAGCACTGCAGGGACAGGAACAGAAGAGACAAAGTCGCAGATGCCCTCATAGCAGGTCTCATTCCTTTGCTCCAGATAAGTCATTTCACTTCCTGGAAAGCCTTTTCCCCTCCTCTTCCTCTAAACCCATTTCCTCATGTATGAAATGAGGATAATAGTAATTCATAGGAGTTTTGTGAGGATTAAGTAAGATCCTCCATGTGAAGTATGTATGTGTTGCTGTGGGCAATAAACGTTAGCTATTCGTTCTGTTGAAAACTCCGTACCTTTCCCTACTTTTAAGGACCCCGCTCAAGCCTCCCTCCACCGCCCCCTCCTTCTCACTCCTATGAGGTCTTATTCCCGCTTCAGGTGACCGCAGCCTCTCCCCACTCTCCCCACTGTGGGTTCTGTAACACTCGTCTCTATCACTCCTTAGCACAGGCTACTATGTGCTGCTACCTCTTTTTAGCCAAAGTTACCTATTTTGCACTATGTACTATTGTACCTTTGCTCATGCTAATCTCTCAGCCTGAAACAGAGGCGCAGCGAGGGTTATTAATATGATCAAAGGCATGCAGGTCATGAGCGGCTAAACTGCCTGCAGGGCAGGCTGGGATTTTCCTATTCTCTGTATTTTCCTCCATATCCTTTGCACATCTGATGTGATGGATGCCTCCTATGTTATAGGAGTTCAAGAAATGTCGATCGATTAAAAAAAGAGGAGAGCACACAACAGCACCTTAATGTAGGATTTGGCAACTGTGCTGCCATTTTAACAATCAATTGAGAAAGTCTTAAGTAAATAACAGCAAATGCTGGGGAGAGCAGAGGGCAAAGGGGGATGCCCATTGAAGTACACGCCAAAGGTGAAAGAAACTCTGCATCGGGGCTGCCTGGGTCAGTTGAAGTCTGCTGCACTTTAATGTTCTGGCAGCTTAGAGTTTGACTTCAGTAACATAGATTCTTATGGAGTATGCTGCTTGGTACGTGTAGAGGGCACGCGTGTCTGTCGAATTTGACAAAAGATTGTGTCCACCTTATAAAGAAAATTTTAAATTTTGTTTAACCTTTTGGCAGATTTGAATGTGCCTTCTTGTAGCCCATGGAGATTCAGTGAGCTTTCTTTGCTATAAAATAATTCATCTGCTAGTAACAGAAGAAGTAGAGAGTAAGAAGCAAGAATAGGGCATTGGTTACTGCTCACGAGTAGGTGATGCACTGTTAGCATACAGAGTAGCAGTTGGAGCTACTCAGCCCTTACACTTCCTTACCAAGGGAAAATGATCTGTAGTTGGGAAAAGAAGCAAGAGTGCCCTGCTAAGATTGAGAACTGAATCCCAGGAGAGAGGAGGAGATATTTAATCAAGTGCCTAATAGCTTTAAATGCACTTTGAAATTTCCAAGTTCCTGAGGGGGGAAAGAATTTGCAAATATGATTGTGAAACCATTTTAGATAATCAGGCAGCAAGAGAATCTTTTCAGCCTTTGTCTTTTTCTGTAGGTTGGGTTCAGTTTCAATCTCTGTCTGGGGAAAAATATATCCTGATGCCCAGATTCATTCTGGGAATCAGTTCTGGAAAAAGGTTTAGGATCCACGGTTCAGCAGGTAACCTTAGAGTCTGTCTGTTCTCAGCCTCATGCCCACTTGATCCATGGCCTCCTCAGTATCCAGAGATGCCCTAGCCTCTTCTGTTCAATTTCTTCTCCCTTCTGGTGGTCGTTTTCTAACCTCTTCTCTTTTTTTTAAATTTTTTTACATTATTTATTATTTATTTATTTATTTATTTATTTATTTATTTTAAAATTTTTTTTTTCAACGTTTATTTATTTTTGGGACAGAGAGAGACAGAGCATGAACGGGGGAGGGGCAGAGAGAGAGGGAGACCCAGAATCGGAAACAGGCTCCAGGCTCCGAGCCATCAGCCCAGAGCCTGACGCGGGGCTCGAACTCACGGACCGCAAGATCGTGACCTAGCTGAAGTCGGACGCTTAACCGACTGCGCCACCCAGGTGCCCCTCATTTTTTATTTTTTAATGTTTATTTATTTATTTATTTATTTATTTTTATTTTAAAAATTTTTTTTTGTTTCAACGTTTATTTATTTTTGGGACAGAGAGAGACAGAGCATGAATGGGGGAGGGGCAGAGAGAGAGGGAGACACAGAATCGGAAACAGGCTCCAGGCTCTGAGCCATCAGCCCAGAGCCTGACGCGGGGCTCGAACTCACGGACCGTGAGATCGTGACCTGAGCCGAAGTCAGACGCTTAACCGACTGAGCCACCCAGGCGCCCCAATGTTTATTTATTTTTGACACAGAGAGAGACAGAGCATGAACGGGGGAGGGGCAGAGAGAGAGGGAGACACAGAATCCGAAACAGGCTCCAGGCTCCGAGCTGTCAGCACAGAGCCCAACATGGGGCTCGAACCCACAGACCGTGAGATCATGACCTGAGCCGAAGTCGGACGCTTAACCGACTGAGCCACCCAGGCGCCCCTAACCTCTTCTCTTCTGGTCAGACATGGGTACTCCTCTGAAGCACTCCCATAACACTGTTGACTGTTGACTTCTCCTATCGTAGAACTTAGCACACTGGATATGTGCTGGTCTGCATCTCCCAGGAGACTCAGGGATTGTCATAGCGATGATCTTATCCACAGTAGCCATCCCAGTTCCTACACAGTGTTTGGTGTTCTAAGAATGCTAAATAAAATTAAAATACAGCTATTTTGGACTGAAACCAGAATACGCTGACAAATGCTTCTTAAAAAATGATTTCATTATAAATATTTATTAAGTGGAAGAATGTTTAATCAATCATTGTTGACCCAAGTTTTTATACCTATAGGTGTATAGACTTTCCAAGAAAGTGAAAACACTTGGCAGTGACCTGATAGATAAATTGAAAGAGACAGAGAGAGAGAGAGAGAGAGAGAGAGAGAGAGAGAGAACAGCAGTGTTTAAAACTCAGTTCACATGCATTCTGTGAGACCAGTATTACCTAGATACCAAAACCAGATTAACAACATCACAATAAGGAGAAACTACAGAGCAATATCCCTTTTGAGTATATATGCACAAATTCATAAGAAAATACTAGCAAACAAAATCTAGGATGATACAAAAAGGAGTATACATTATCAGATGGGATTTATCTCAGAAATATAAAGTCCATTTTGTTGTTTTTAATATAGAAATTTCAGATGTACAGATTTATGATTTGACATCTGTATGCACCACAAAGTGATCACCCCCACAAACTTCATTACCATCCAGCACCATACTGTTGACCCCCTTCCCCTTTTGGAAGCCACTAGTCTGTTCTTTGTATCTATAAATTTGTTTCTGGGCTCTCAAATTCTGTTCCATTGATCTGTGTGTCTGTTTTTATATCAATACCAGACTGTATTGATTACTATAGCTTTGTAGTATAGTTTGAAATTAGGAAGAGTGATGCCTTTAGCTTTCTTCTTCTTTCTCAAGATTGGTTTGGCTACTCAGGATCTTTTGTAGTTCTGTGAAAATTTCAGATTTGTTCTAGTTCTGTGAAGTATACTGTTGAAATTTCAATAGATATTATAAGGAATCTGTAGATTGACTTAGGTAATACGGGCATTTTAACAATGTTAATTCTTCCAATCCATGAGCGCAGAATATGTTTCCATTTATTTGTGTCTTTTTCATTTTTTTTCATCAGTGTCTTGTAAGTTTCAAAGTTGAGTATGATGTTAATATATGACCTTTATTATGTTGAGGTATATCCCCTCTATACTCATTTTGTTGGGAATTTTCATCATGAATGAATGTTGAATTTTTTCAAGTGCTTTATCTGCGTCTATTGAGATGGTTATATTATTTTATCTTTTATTTTGTTAATGTGATGTGTTATGTTGATTGATTTGCTGATGTTGAACCATCCTTGCATCCCTGAGATAAATCCCACTTGATTGTGGTATGTAATCCTTTTAATATATGGTTGGATTCAGTTTGCTAATATTTTGTTGAGGATTGTCTCATCTATATTAATCAGGTATGTTGACCTGCAATTTTCTTTTTTTGTTTCATTTTTGCTGGTTTTGGTATCAGGGTAATTCTGGCCGTGTAAAATGTGTTTGTAAGCTTTCTCTTCTCTTTAATTTTTTTGGAAGAGTTTGAGACATTATAGGTATTAACTCGCCTTTAAATGTTTGGTAGAATTCAACTGTGAAGCAACTTTTTTTCTGGATGTGTCTCCCCCTGCAAAGGAAAAAAAGCAAAAATAAGCAAATGGGACTATAGCAAACTAAAAAGCTTTTGCATAACAGAGGAAACCATCAACAAAATGAAAAGGCAACCTAGTGAATGGGAGAAGATAGTCACAAGTGATATATCTAATAGGAGGTTAACACTCAAAATATATAGAGAATTCATACAACTCAACACCAAAAAACCAAATAATCCCATTAAAAAATGGGCAGAGGACCTGAATAGACATCTTACCAATGAAGACATATAGATGGCCAACAGGCACATGGAAAGATGCTCAGCATCACTCACCATCAGGGAAATGTAAATCAAAACCACAATGAGCTATCACTTCACTTCTGTCAGAATGGCTGTTATTATAAAGACAAGAGATAACAAGTATTAGCAAGGATGTGGAGAAAAGGGAACCCTCATGCACAAAAACTTTAAAAAATCAAGTTTTCAACTTGATGGAAGTTTTACATGAAAATCATATTTATCATCCATTATATCAGTTTTTCTTATTTTAGTCCAAAGTAATCATGTTTTGTTTTGTTTTGTTTTGTTTTGTTTTTGCACCTCATAAATGAAGTGATTTTCCTGCTGTGAGGAGTGTTGATGCTGGATTGAAAGCATAAAACAACTCTGGAACTAGATTGTCCAGGTGGCTATGCCCCCAGACCATTTCGTTTACCAAAGCAAATGATCTTCTTAAGTCTTGTTCATGCTACCCCGGTTTATTTTTACCATTTAATCCAAGAGCAGTCTATAGCCATCGCTTGCCTACTACACTAAGCTTACATATTAGAAAGAATTTCTTACACCAGACTGTGAGGATTGAGGAAGAATGGTTTTCTAAAGTACTAATTCAGTGGAGTGAGGACAGATCACAAGACAACAAAATACTCTGAGACTTCACTGTTCTGAGACAACCATTAAAAAAGTTTCCTTTCTAATATGGCCACATGTCGGCTCCACAGCTTTAATTGCTTATAGCCTGAAAAGTTCCAGACTGGGAACTTGGTGATGACTTCCATCCGATTCTGGCTGAGGGATGGTTGGGGAAAGTGCTTGTCTTCCAGAAACAAGGATCAAGCTAGAAAAAAGCCACACACACAAAATCTTGACCTCTATTTAGATAATGAACATTATTTAAAGGCAAAACTCTAGTTTCTAGTCTATGAAGTCTTATATAAAACCTGAAAACACAGATAATATTATTTAATTTTTATTACAGATTGGATATGTTTTTGATGATAATGAATCTTTACCTGTATTTCTAGTCTTTATAGAGATTTTGCTTGTTCCAGGATTTTAGATAAAAAAAATTGTAGGTGTAACTTACCATAATGCCCCATTTTCTTGTCTCCAGGGATTGGCCTGAGAATAGGCACCTGACCCAAGTCTGTCGACGGATCCATAATCTTTCTTAGGGAATTTATGTATGGGCATTGACAGAGAGTGCTGAAAGTGCCTGCAGAACTCCCTGTAGAAGTCCTTCTCCCTGGAGAGAATGAAGCTAGCACAGAAGGTTGAGGCAAGAAAGGGACGTATAGGTGGATGGATAGCTAGATGGAGATTCCTGGGGTTGGTGGAGTCCTTGGAAGAAGTTGGGAAAGAGGCCAGCTCCATTTTGTGAATTAGTTTCCTTCCTTCTTCCCTCCCTCCCCACCTCCCTCTGTCCTTCCTTCCTATATTACTTCCTATTTACTTATGCTATTAAAAAAATGTGGGTTTTTTTGAGAGAGAGAGAGAGAGAGAGAGAGAACGAGAGAGAGAGAGAGACTGGGGGAGGGGCAGAGAGAGGATCTGAAGCAGGCCAGGCTCTGCGCTGACAGCAGAGAGCCCTATGCGGGGCTCGAACCCATGATCTGTGAGATCATGGCTTCAGCCAAAGTCAGATGCTTAACTAACTGAGTCACCCAGGTGCCCCTGCTTATGCCATTTTGAATTCAGTTTATTTTAAGTTGTAACAAAGCAAGTCCTGACTAGTTCAGCTGCTCAGGACTTCAGAGTCAGTAGAGTTATATTCCAGGTTCCATGTGAACTGGCAGAAATAGGCAGTGGTGATGGTTCTTCCTCAAGCTCAGGACAATACTTCTCTCAGATCTGCATACATCCATAACCATGGGCTGTTTCCCGTAGCTATGGAAGCAGTTGCAGTTTAATGGATATAGATTTTGAGCAAGTTATTTTTGAATGGTGGAGTATCCAGTGTCAACTGAGGAGCATTGCTTGATCTCTGTAAGAATTTATATATTCATGCAGTCAATAAATATTTGCTTAGTTTTAGTTTTGTATCAAACTATGCTAGGCAGTAGAAGACACTAGAAGGCATGAGAGACATGATTCTTGCCTTCACAAAATTTATAGTATAAAGGAGATTTTGGTCAATTAAATGAGTAATTAGTAAAAAGCTCTGAGAAGGGAGAGAGACACAAGGAACTTTGGGATCACATAGCCATGGGGTCTTTCACACCTGATGGAGGCTGTTAGGAAAGGTTCCCCCATAAGATCTCTGAGACCTGAATGACAACAGAAATTACCCAGAAATGGAGTGGGGACAGAAGGGGAAGAATAATCACAGTACAGTGAACAGCATGCATTAAGACCTGGTCAGACCAGGAATATGCCACATACTAAGAGATGGATGGAAGCAATGGGAGCAATGGGAAAAGAAGTTGCAGAATAACACTAGCTCGTGATGTGACTTGGAGTTTGTTCCAGAAGCATTTCAAACAAGGGAGCTTGCCCTGCTCTGAGGCATATACATGAGACAAGCCAAGGTAGAAGAATGGCCAAGGGGCCTTGTGGTTTATTTTCCAGCGGAGTACCTGTGACTCATTCTCTCGTGCCCTCTGTTTCCTCTCCTACATAATCCCATCAGCTCAAGGTACCATTTGAGCCCCTTCTCTATGTGGTGCTGTTATTTCGGCCCCAGTTGACTGTCTAGCCAAGTGTGGGTTGGTCATAGACATCCAGGGGCAGGTCAATTAAGTGGATGCTGAAAGACAGAGATGTTGGGAGGCAGCCTGAAGACAATAAGGAGATAAGCAACTACTTCCTAGGAAGAGATAAAACTAGATTAAAGACGGGGCTTTAGTTGCGCTGTTGGGGTATTCTGCAAGTATGAAATAAAATTTAAGCAGAATCAACGAATCAGCATATTAATTCGCTGAGGCAAGGAACAAGACAATAAATAACACACTAAATCTTGAAAGAGTCCTTCATGAAGCAATTTTGAGCAATGTGGCAGCTGAACCTAATTGTTTTACCCAACTAAGAAGACTTAATGACTCAATGTGTTTGGTAACACTCCCTGCCACAAGTCGGTTCCCAAGCCGCTGGGGTGTAGTGTGTTCTGAATCTGAATTAATTAGCTATTGGACTTTATATTGTATATTGTTTTCAAAGTGTTTAAAATATTCAACAAGTCACATCATAACAGGATGTGTTTTTCCAAGATTTCAATTCTGCTACATCCTAATTGAAATAAACTCTCCTATGCATGGTGATTGGTTCTAGCCAGAGAACATGTTTATCACTGGACAAGGCAGTCTTATGTCTCTACACTGGAGAGTGAGCTCTGAGCTCTTCTCTGTCAGGGACTATATGTTAATCCATTTACATTCCTCACTGACCACATCCCACCAAGTAACTACCAAGTACTGGCATATGGTGGGTTCTAAATAAGTTTGTTGAATGACTGACTGACTGAATGAATGAATGGAAAGCCCATACCATGAAAATGATGCAGTTTCTCCATCAGCCTGACTTCATCACTTCCTGTTTATATAAACTTGTACTAATTATTTAACATCTCTCAACTTCAGTCTCCTTATTTGTAAAATATGGTATAGGGGTAGAAAGTTAAAGCCAATAATTAGGACAGTGTCTCGTTCAAAGATTGTAGATAGTGGGGCGCGTTGGTGGCTCAGTCGGTTAAGCTTCCGGCTTTTGGTTTCAGACCGGGTCGTGATCTTGAGGTTTGTGAGTTCGAGTCCCACATCAGGTTCCACACTGTCAGTGAGGAACCATCTTGGGACTCTCTCTCTCTCTCTCTCTCTACCCCTCCCCTGCTCATGCTCTCTCTCTCTCTCTCAAAATAAATAAATAAACTTAAGAAAAAAAGATTGTAGATATTAAGTCTATTAGGGATAATATTCTTCTTTTAGATGTGGATTGGTTATTTCCTTAAAGTCTTTAAAGTTTAAAAGGGATAAAGTTCTTGTGGACTTGAGTTAAAATGTCAGGACATATGTCTCATTGTTTCCAACAAATATTTATGGAATCTCTTTTGTAAGTTAGACTCTAGTGTCAAGAACCTACCCTCAAGGTGCTCATCTTTTATAGGAAAAAAAAAAAGCAACACAAGTAAAGAAACGGCATTTTGTGATAAGTGTGTTGAAGGAAATGAACAGGAAGATATGATAGATAGTACTTGGGAGTCCCCACTGCATTTAGGGATCCCAAGAGAGTGGTTATTGATGGGATGGGAGAGGCAGGCAAGGCAAGAAGTTGGGAATTTGTTCCAAGTACATTGGAAAGTTCCTGGAAATTTTCAGCAGGGGAGTGATATAATCTGCTTTAAATTTTGAAAATGGGCTGCAGTGGGAATAATAAACTCAGGGTGGACAGGTGTAGAAGCAGGGAGATGAGTTAGGAGGCGATCACAATTGTTGATGTGAGAAAAGTTGGAGGCCGAGATTAGGGTAGTGGCAGTGGTTATGGCAAGAAGCGGTGGAATATAGGGGCACCTGGGTGGCTCAGTCAGTTGAGCACCCAACTGTGGCTCAGATCATGATCTCATGGTTCATGGGTTCGAGCCCCACTTCTGGCTCTGTGCTGATGGCTCAGAGCCTGGAGCCTGCTTTGGATTCTGTGTCTCCCTCTCTCTCTGCCCCTCCCCTGCTAGCATTCTGTTTCTCTCTCTCTCTCTCAAAAATAAATAAACATTAAAAAAATTTTTTTAAAAAGAAAGGGTGGAATATATATATATATATATATATATATATATATATATACATATATATGTATATATACATATTACATACATATATCTGTGTATATATATGGTAGAATTGATGGAAAGTGCTGATGTGGGGCATGGGGAAAAAAGGAAGATCAAAGATCAAGGCTGTCAATTGGAATTTTATTGAACAAATAGAAAATGAGGCCTTTCTGAGATGAAATACCCATGGAGAAACAGGGGTTGTATGTGTGTGTAGGGAAGTGTGGGGAATAGGCTTAGGAATTCCCTGATGTGTTAACAAGGCATAAAGAATTAGAAAGCCATAGTATGTTCTCACCCAAGTTTGGGTAAACGAGATTAGGCAAATAGGTATAAAGAGGGTGGGGCAAAGGCCCCAGTATAGGACAAAGGTATATGAGGTAAACAAGATTAGGTATTCAGGGCAGGAAAACCCCCAATTTAGTACAATAAGTGGCTTTAACAGGAAGGAAGGACCGAATTAGGTAGACAGGTAAATAGAGCTGTAAGACATCTGCGGGGTGAAGTTGTCCAGAGCAGAGCTAATTAACAAAAGAAAGGTGCCTTGTTGACCCTGAGGTTGCGTGCTCTGTCTTTTTTGTCCCCTAGGCCAGTTTAGGTAGACAGAGGTAGTGCCTCAGTCTGCTGTAAACAACCTTCCAACCGGAGCCAGGATTTTGTTTTATATTAACCCAAACCTCTGGCATCGCATATTTTCAAAACCCCCTTTCCCTCATGCCCATGGGTTAATGTTCACAGTTTCATTGCCTCTTTGTGCACGTCCATCACCATTTTTGTAAGCCCTCTGATCCTAATAAAAATGGAGCAAGAACCCTTCATCGGGGCTCTTGTCTTCTCCTGGACATTAGCCATTTCTCACATTTTAATCCTGCATCCCACTTTCTTGCTGGACAAGAAAGAACGAGTCTACGACAGGGAGGGGAAGTGGGGATCAATACTTTGATGAGAGTATTAAAGATCCAAGTAGATATGATTATTGATTATGATGAAAGGTTAGTGTTGTGTGCACCTGTGTAATGTTTAGTTTAGAGTTACCATTATAGATTCCTGAAGTAATTTAAATTCTCCCTAATTAAAGACCCTATTTATTTACAAGATTTATTAATTTATAAGAGTTTAAAATGTATAAGATGGCCAACATCTTATAGCTAAAGAGAAAATCAATCATCCTTTGTGACATTTGTCTCAGGAGAGCATGACATTTGATTTTCATTTTGGTAATTTCATTCTCAAACATGGGTATATAAGAGATGCACTTCTGACTTTTTTCTATGTATTATATTAATGGAAAATTTAAGGGCAATAAAGCAATGCATTCCCTTAGCTACTAGGGTCTGTTATAATATTTTATAAGCAAGTTACTGTATTATCTTTTTAATTCCATTTTTGGTATCTTGTTTTTAAATAGCAGAGTATATAATTTTAGTTGAAGTCTGATGAACACCACATTTTATCGTTGGTAAAAGCACAGACATAATAATTTTTTCACAGAGGGGAGGAAGACACAGAAATTCAATTTGTTCTTGGCTCCTAGTAACACGCTAAGACTTTAGATTTATAGTACATTTTTCTAGAGTAGAATGAGCTCAAGTCCAAAAAATTAAATGAAGGGGTAGTTCTAAAATACATCTTTGAGCTAATAATATTTCTCTTTGATTTCACGTATCTTGGCTTTTGAATTTATCCTCCATGAATTCAGGTGGCTTATCTGTAAAAAGTGGATAATAAAATGAAAAAAGTTTGAGAATAAAGTTGGAAAATGCAGGAGAAACACTTTGTGAACACTGAAATGCCTTATAAATGTCATGCTTTTTTTTTGTTTTTGTTGTGCTGCTGTGCATCTTGAATAAGATATAGAGATTCCTCGGTTTGATTTAGGACTAATCATCCATAAGGAAGGTAAATTTCCTATACATTTCACACTAAGGAAGATGAAGTTTATAAAATTTCTAAGACCCTTTAATAGACATAGTACTGGATTTTCAACTGCCTTACTTTTGCTTTTTCTTCCCTTTTCTTCTTTTTCTCTCCTCCTCCCCCTCATCTCCTCTTCCTCCTTTTTCTTTGCTATTTCACTATTCTCTCTCCACCCCTAACTCCTCATTCCTCTCTTACACAAATGTGACTTAAGTTCTCACCTAAACTCTATTCTTTTGACCACAGATTCCCCCGGAAAAAGACAACCCATGAACTCACTCACAAGAAAGCAAACCTGGCCCCAAGACCTAGGCTCAGCCCCCCATAGGACTCTGCTGGGCAGTGACCATTCCATACCTCCTGGCCTCTCATCTACCTGGTAGAATGATCTGCCCTCCCCCAAATTACATATCTCAGGATGCAGGCCCCTGGAGTAAATCGTGCAACCAAGTGGAGAGAGAGCAAACCAAGCTTGGACCAAGGCTCCACATACAGATTAATTTTTCAACAAAAGGGCCAGTGGAAGGTTCTTTTGTGTTTGGATTGCAGGAGAATCCTGATTTAACTTCAAGGACTAACAGACAACACTGAGGTTTCTAACAGCAAAAATTATGTTTGGCACTATATTAAAGTCATAGCTATTGGTGAACATTGTTTGAGTATCCACTTGATGAATGTGCTGTGTATGTTTTTTTTTTTTCTTTTTTGCCAGTAACAATGTGACTGACCACTCACCCACCTACAGCCATCTGACTTAAACTTTCAGTGGAGTTGGGTTTGCTGTCATGCACAAAGCTTTTTTGAAATTAAGGGTATAGTCCTGACAATGAGTAAGAGGTTTGTTTGTTTTGTTCTCTGTGTATATGACTAACCTCATTAATTTTGACCTAATTAGCATTTTGGTCAGTCCATCTAGTAGCAGGGAGGCTTCCAAAGTGTTGGCAAAGGCAGGAGATACTTTAACACATGTGTGGGCACAAAATGTGTTTACATGCATTGCTAATTTTGTAGTCTTGTAAAGAAGTGAGCAGCTTTCACTAAATAAGTGACATCACCCCGATGTCTTGTAAGTTGCACGAAACAGAGGTGAATAGCTTTCATTTTTGGACAGTCAAATTTAAAAGGTACAAGAAATATTATGGATTGAAAAATAAGGCAATAGATAAGTCATGGTTGTTATTGATAACAAAAAGATTCCGGTACTTGTCCGTATACTGTGTAATCCTTAACATTCCTGAGCCCCATTAAGTTGTTAGCATCCTACATCATAAAGTTGTTATGCATTCTTTGCATTGGTCAGCCTCCAGCAGCCGAAGGGAAAGCCAATCATTCTTTGGCAATGAAAATCGGCAATCTGATTTTCATTTCAGCAGTTTGGTTTCCAAAGGTAAAAACATAATAAAAAACCCACTTTTCTCTTCTGAAGATTGAACTTATGGTGTGGTAGACTTACAAGTATAACGCAGACAATAATAATGTAAACAGAAATAGAAACTACACTGAACAAGTACACAGATAAAATGAGAAAATTGGCAAATGACTTACGTTACACGCAAGCAACTTGGAAGATGTGGTTGCTGAGTGAAGAGAAGGCTGTGGTAGTTGTGTCATGCTGAGGAAGGGTTCCTGGAGGAGAATGTGGGAATCCAGGAGCTTCCTGAGTAAGCAGAACATTACAAACCTGGGGAGAAGTCTGAGTACCATGGTTAGCAGGAGTTGGTAGCAGATTCACTAATTCATTCATTCACATGCAAACATATTGAGCCTCTATAACTGTGGATCCTGCTGTGTTAGGCCGTGGAGGCAAACACACAAAAGGCCATCTCTATCTCTAAAATGGGACGGAATGGAGATGAGGCTTTAGATCTTGGGAGCAGGGAGGTGATAACCAAAACCACGGGCATGGAAGAGGCCACCCAGAGCATGTCAAGGGGGGGAAGAACACTAAGCTGACTGTGGGACCCCGAGGAAGCCCAGGAAAGGTCAATGAATGTTGATTCTTTTTTGTTTTTTAAGTTTACTTATTTATTTTGAGAGAGAATGAGAGACCAAGCAGGACAGGGGCAGAGAGAGAGGGGGAGAGAGAAAATCCCAAGTAGGCTCTGCACGAACAGTGCAGAGCCTGATGTGGGGCTTGAACTCACAGACTGTGAGATTGTGACCTGAGCTGAAGTTGTAGGCCTAACCAACGGAGTCACCCAGGCCCCCCGGTATTGAGTCTGATTAGATGCATAAAATCTACAGAGTAGATGTTGAATGGAAGAGTGAATGAGATGTGACAAAGTTGAGGTATTTGGGTGCTAGCTAGGGAAAGTGAACTCAAGTCAGAATGTAGGGTATTTTTGTTGTTTTTTAAGAGCATAGGAGAGAATGGTGCAAAGAGGAATTGCAAGGGGAGAAAGAGGACCTGAAAGTATAGGCGAGGAGGATCGCCTGGTGGAGAAGAGGAGGATGGGAATAGGAGCTAAGGGATGGGGCTGGCCTCGGGAGGAGGGACGACAGCGTGGGAGGTAAGGCTGGTGTAGATATCACTATGGTTGTAGTTTGGGGGACGCTGGTGCAGGAACTCAAAATGAGGTTGGGAGAGTAAATGAAATAGTGAAAGAAGCAGCAAGAGACACAAGAAGTAAGATTTCCTAGGGCTCCCCAATAAAATTCTCTGAAGATGTTACATAAAACTTAAAAATAAAACTGCCAGTCATTTCACCAGCAAAAGATGGGTTCATTCAGGAACAGCTAAGAATTTTAGCCCAGGACAACCAAGATGGGGCAAAGCCATAGGTGAGACTGGAGAAGTAAGGAGGGGAACACTCTTTCATAGAGCAAAAAGGGGAGGGGTTGGGAGAGACCGTTAGAAACTGAAAGTTCATTGGAGTAGACTGGGAGCTCGAAGTATAGTGGCTTTCCATTGCCTGAGTTGTCTCTTATTGTCTGGGCTGTCTCTTATTGTCTGTCTGGGCTCTTATTGTCTTACTGGGCTCTTATTGGCTGGGCTGTCTCTTACTGTCTCCTGGGCTCTTATTGTCTTACTGTCTCTTATTGGCTGGGCTGTTGCCATGGAAGGAGGAAACCTTCCTTTCTTTGGCTGGGATAATGAAGTAGTATTTAGTGTCTCTTCCTGTTGGGCCTGAAACTCACCAGGAGTGGTAGGGCTGAGAGCTCCCTCTGCTGGCCTCTTGACTCCACTCTAAACAAGGTTTCCTTTTATTTTCACTAAGGGCTTGGCAGCTTTGGTTTTGATCCGCAGAGTGATGGATGTGACAGGATGGTGGATAGTGTGAATGATGAATCAGGGTGAATGATGAAGGAGGTTTAAGAAGTAAGATTGAAAACTCTGATTAACCAGTGATGGAGAAGAGTCACCTCCAGGAGAGGATGTTGCCATAGTCCAGGCAAAGAAATAACCAGTGCTTGGACCATGGCATTAACTGTGAAGATAAATCACAAAGAATAATTTTAGAAGATAGGAATATAAGAACGGCAAGATTTGTCAGCTGTCCAATACAGCTGTCTAGCCACAGGTGCCTATTGAGCACTTTCAACATGGCTAGGCTGAATTGCACTGATGTGCGGTGATGTAAGTTACAAAACTGATTTTGAAGACTTAGTATGGAAAAATAGTTCGTTAATACATTCTTTAAGAAAATTTTTTTAATGATCATTTATTTTTGAGGGAGAGAGAGAGAGAGAGAGAGCATGAGTGGGGGAGGGGCAGAGAGAGAGGCAGACACAGAATCCAAAGCAGGCTCCGGGCGCTGAGTTGTCAGCAACAGAGCCCAAGGCGGGGCTTGAACCCACGACCGGTGAGATCGTGACCTGAGTCGAAGTCAGGCTCTTAACAGGTGCCCCTCATTGATACATTCTAAATTGGTTGCTGGTTGAGATGATAATATTTGGGGGCAGTGGGTTAAACAAAGTGTATTAAAATTAATTTCACCTGTTTTTTACTTTCTAAAAACATGGCTACCAAAATATTTAAAGGTACACACATGGTTCATATTATATGTTTTTGGATGAGGCTGCTGGGAGGTTGGTAATACTGAGGTGGCCACTAGGTTACAGAGAAATTGGTACAGGATAAGGTTGTAGAAAACCATTGATAAACCTTTTGGACCACATTTAATTTGAGGTGGTAATTAGATGCTTAGTGGTGATACTTGGTGATGAATTATTGGCAGTACTCATTCAAGTGGCACATTCAGAAGGCATTTGCTTGTTACCCGTCTGCTCTGGTACATATCTACCTTCTTACCTCATATAACTGGAATATGGCTAAAGGAAAAATCGGTCGAAGAAGAGAATCATGAAAAATGAAACATACAGAGTCTCCTGCGTGGCTCGGGAGGTTAAGGTCTGACTCGATTTCAGCTCACGTCATGATCTCACAGGTTCATGGGTTTGAGCCCTGTGTCGGGATCGGGATTCTCTCCCTCTCCCTCTCTCTGCCTCTCCCCTACTCGCACCTTTCTCTGCCTCAAAATAAATAAATAAACTTTAAAAAATTAAAAAATGAAGCATACAAGCGTGGTTTAAATAATCTATTTAAATTTAAAATAGAAGCACATGCTCATCCATTGGTTGGTTCTTGGTTGCTAGTTTCAGGAACAAGGCCTTTTCACGATAATGTATGTTCTGTTCCTTAGGGTAACAGTTTCAGTTCCTTTATAGTAAAGTGGCAGCTTTTGGAACAAATCTAAGAGCAGAATTTTTAGAGATTTTTATGTCTTCCTCAGTCCTTGACTGTTTTCTCCACACTTAATTCCACTTTGAAAATTTGAGTGCATCCAAAGCATTCTTTTTTCTGTTCTTGGATTTATCACTTCACCTCTTTGATTAATTACACAAGCACAAGTGGACGTGGCAGGAACACTGTGGTGGCACACCTGACTGACCTTGATACGCACACAACCCAGAGGTGAGACAACTGCGAGAAATGTGAGGAGTGAGAAGTGAGGGCAACAGGAGAGCCTCTACAGCCCTGGCCAGGCACACGGGGGTCCGCCCGAGTGTGAGCAGAGGAATGGTTGAGGGGAGGCTGGCTGAGAGAATGTCGTCAGTGCTAGCAAGGAATGTCAGACATCGGTGTTTGGGGTTCAGAAGGGAGGAGGAAGGATGCGGGAGCAAGAATACCTGGATGGGGTGCTGCAGTGGCCAGTGAGAGGGTGCCATGATGGCGGTTCGTCCCAGCAAGGAGTGAAGGGGCACGGAGGGCTTCCGTTTATAGAGCGCTTCTCCTGTGCCCAGCCCCTTGCTGGCTTTATTTCATGGAATGCTCATAGTATCCCTCGTTTTCAGATGAAGGCATTGAGCAGTTTCCAAAACAAGAAGGCCTGGGACTAGAACGCTGTCCTGTCAGATGTCAAAGCCAGTCTCTTGACTGAGTGTTCCTCCAGTTTGTACTGCATCAGAATCACTGTGAGAGGGTGGGGTGGTGGGGTGGGGAGAGCTTATTCAAATGTAGATTTCCAAGCTCCGTCCCCAGAAAATTAGATTCAATTGGTTTGGAACAGGGCCATGCTTACTAGGTGATTCTGATACAGAAGTTGATACAATATCGCCTCTGTGGGGAACTGCGGAGGAGGGCCAGCCATAAATGGGGGGCATACTGCTCAGTGAAGAATGGAGACTAGAAATAAGTATAGTAGTTTGTTGGAGGCAGCTTGACCCACTTGCAAGAGCCAATTGTTAAAACTTAAGACATCTTATGAGGCACTTATTAAACACAACCAGTCTTCACAAAAAATAAATTATATAAACTTGCCATTAAATAAATTATATGTAGAACAAAGGCAATAAATACTCAAAATTCATCACTTCTTAATTTAAAAATGTTTATTTATTTATTTTTGAGAAAGAGAGAGACAGAAAAGTAGAGAGGGAGAGGGAGACAGAATCCCAAGCAGGCTCCACGTTGTCAGCGCAGAGCCCGACTCAGGACTCGAACTCACAAACCCTGAGATCATGACCAGAGCTGAAATCGAGGTCAGATGCTTAACCAACTGAGTTACGCAGGTGTCCCTATCACTTCTTAATTATGTTGCCGCATTGTTACCCTCTTCTGTTCTTGAGGTTATTTGTGTCTATTGCATCTGTATCGAGGAAATAACTATGTGTATTTGTTATTGGGTGCTGTGTAACAAATTACTCCACCAGCAGCTTAAAACAACATCTATTCTCTAACGGTTTCTGTAGGCTAGCAATTTGGTTGCTGCTGAGCTGGGTCGTTTTGGTTCAGGGTGTCTTCTGAGCTTGTAGTCAGCTGTCAGAGATGCCACCATCTCAAGGTTTGGCTGAGACTGAAGGATGTACTTCCAAGCCTGTTCACATGGTTGTTGACAGGCCTCAGTAATTCACAGGCTGATGCACTTAAGGATGTCAGTCCCTCTCAGCTGTTTGACAGAGGCCTCCGTTCAGGTCCTTGCTATGTGAGCTTCTCCACAAGGTGGTCCAGGGCAAATTGTAAGAGGAAGAGTGGAGGGAGAGAGAGAAAGATTGAAACTGCGGTCTTTTTATAACCTGATTTTGGTAGATACGTCCCATCACTTCTGCTGTATTACGTTCACTAGGGGTGAGTCGCTAAGTCCTGCCTACACTCACGTGTAAGGGAATTAAGCTCCACCTCTTGAAAAGGAAGAGTATAAGGAATGTGTATGCACACCACGCCATCTAAAGGTGTGCTAATGCCTATCTCTGCTCAACACCTGTGCTCGGTAAGGCCACATCCTTAATTTGACATCAGCCACGGTGGGAATATTTACACCACGGAAGTCAGCAAACATTCTAAATCAGGTCTCCTCACCCCACCCCTGGAGAGCTGAGTGGAAAACGTTTACTAGCACACCACTGGATGGATATAGAGATACGTGCTCATGGAACTTATGTGGGGTAGATGAATTTTAGACAGGGCTTTGGAAGAGAGAATAAAAGGCTTGGAATAGAGGAAGAGATAGTTTCCGGATTTGAAAGGAGTAGAAATGATGCAGGAACTGGAGGCTTGGGGAGCTTAAATATGCCCATACCGATGTCCAAAAGTGATGTGAAAAAAGATCTCTCTTTTTTACACATGCACAATTTTAAAGTTTATTTATTTATTTTGAGACAGAGAGTGAGAGCGAGAGAGAAAGAGAGAGAGAGAGAGAGAGAGAGAGAGAGCAGAGAGAGCATGAGTGGGAGAGAGGCAGAAAGGGAGAGAAAGAATCTCAAGCAGGCTCCACACTGTCAGTGCAGAGCCCAATGGGGGGCTTGAAATCACAAACTGTGAGATCATGACCTGACCTGAAATCAAGAGTTGGAAGCTTAACCTACTGAGCCAGCCAGGTACCCCACAAATGCCCAATTTGAAATGTAGGTTGCATACTAGATTTAACTGTAGGTATACAAAGTCAAACACATTAGAGACTTAGCATGCAGGATTTTCTATCTGACAATAAGGATATATGTGTATATATATGTGTGTGTGTATATATATGTGTATACACATATATATATGTGGCTTTTATATAATTGGCTATGAAACCACAAACATGTAGTATGTGCTCCAATGAAGATGACCTATACCTAAAATAGTCCAGAAATTCAAGGACCAAGTTTTAATTCCTTTAGACTTGTTCCTTGGTGTATGTAGTATGCCTCCAAATAAGGAAGGAGTTCTATCATCTATCATCTATTTTTTTTTCTAAAAAAAACTCTTCCAGAATCATAACATTTTAGATCTGAAAAAGACCTTAGGAAACATGTAGGACAGGGGCACCTGGATGGCTCAGTTGGTTAAGTGTCTGGCTCTTGATTCCAGCTCAGGTCGTGATCTCACTGTTGGTGAGTTCAAGTCCTGCATTGGGCTCTGTGCTGAGAGTGTGGAGCCTGCTTGAGATTCTTGCTCTCCCTCTCTCTCCCTGCCCCGCTCCCACTCATGCTCTCTCTCTCAAAATAAATAAACACTAAAAAAGAAAAGAAAAGAAAGAAAGAAAGAAAAGACATTTAGGACAGTATTTCTCAAGTGAGATGGTCAATCAAATATCAAAATCGAAAATACTTGGTGTTCTTGTGAATACTTGGAACACATGTCAGACCTGCACTGATGGGGTTCGTGAAGCTGCACATTTTACAGACTCTCTAGATGATTCGCTTGCCCTCAAATGAATTATCCAATCAGAGCCTTTTGTTTTCTATACAAGGGAAACGAACTTCTAAGGTGCAAAATTTCCTCCTTAAGTGAGACCACATAACCATTAACATTCCACCCACTTAAAAACAAGTAAAAGCAACCCATAAAAATGAGATTTGGAAAAAAAAAAGAGATTTGGGAAAAAATAGAAAACACGCCCTTTGTTTACGGAGACAGCTAAAGGGCAACACAGGACTTCAATGAATATTATGTTGTGCATGTGTATAGTTACTAGTTGATATGCCCCACCTAGCCACAAATTAGTGTGGTTACCTTAAATTGCTAACATGAAAATCTTAACTTCCCACTTCTGAAGGTATTGGTTTTAGCCTCTCCGTTTTCTTTTTCTAGGTTTCCAAGGTTGCTCTTTTGGGCATGATTTTAGAAATGTAATTATAACTCTGGTTTTAAACTTCTGGACTATGTAATCAAGCACAGACTGGTCCTGGGGGGAAATATACAGTTCTTAGCTCTGTGTACATTGACAGGGAACATGACTAGATTCAAATCTAATGAGTGGCATATGTCTTCACAGTGGCAGCTTCCCCCCCCCCCCCCAAAAAAAAGAAATCCAAAAAAGAAGACCCATGCTGCTGTAGGAAATGTAGACAGAGGGGTGTGGAACCAGTTTCTCCAGAAACATTTTTCTGTTTTTCTTTTTTTAAGTATATTTATTTATTTTTTTTGGGGGGGGGGCAGGGGCAGAAAGAGAATCCTAAGCAGTGTCTGCCCTGTTAGCGTGGAACCTGAGGTGGGGCTCTATCCCACGAACTGTGAGGTCCTGAGTTGAGCTGAAATGAAAGGTCCAATGCTTAACTGACTGAGCCATCCAAGCACCCCAAAACAATTTTTTTTATCCAAAAAATCATTTAAATGTCTGGGTCCTTTTCCAGGAGAAAGTTTTTATTCAGTGTGATACATTGTTGGGCAGGTAGAAAAAGAGTAAGCTAAGGGGAAAAAAAAGGGTCTAACATGAAAAATGACCCACACGGTGTCCAGTTTTTCTGCTTGCTTAGAGTACTCGATGGATTATTTAATTAGATGTATACAGTTCTTACATCCAAATGGCAACCTCTTCAGAATCATATCTATGTCAGAGTTGCTCCAGGAATATAAATCTTGTCCAAAGGGTGGGCATTTAAAGCTCTAAATGATTACAGATTTTTACAATAACTTTAGGAGGGTTCCGGAGACATTATTTCTCAGGATCAGAGTTTTCTTTCTTATAACAGAATTTCATCTTTTCATTTTTAAATGTTTTCTTGGAAAAGATTCTCCAGCCCCAGTCAAGCATTCAGATGACAGCAGACCCACCCAACATCCTGGTTACAATCTAGTAAGAAACTCTGAGCCAGAACTACCCAAATAAACTGCTCCTGAAAGATTTAATCTTAATGCCAAACTACATCCATTGTCCCCAGCGTTACACTTTGTTTTCCAGAGGGGCGTTACAGATGGATGTTGGCACAGGAACTGCCAAATGACAGCCTCTGTTTGTTTTTTCCTGAAAGAATCCAGAAATGTGCGTTTAACGCAAGTGAAGACAGTATTTGCAAGATGACAGAATGCATTTTTATTCTCTTAAGCCTCTAAATCAAAGTGCACAATGTTCTGTTCTCCAGCAAGACCTTGCAATAAATGAAAATCCAACTCTTGGGTTTGTGTTTGGACTATCAATACAGTCATTAGAGATCCATCAGAGGAACAAGGTAACTGGCTGCCAATACTTCCTCTTTCTTTCTTTCTTTCTTTCTTTCTTTCTTTCTTTCTTTCTTTCCTTCTTTCTTTCTTTTTCTGGAATATTCTCTAATTATCGGTGCATCAAGATGGAAACCCTGGTCTTAGAACAGATGTTACTTTAAAAGCCTCCACCAGCAACCCAAGGGTACTTTTCCGGTGCCGTGGGTCTCTCAATGACATCAACGTTCCCAAACCCAGCTCTGAGCTGTCACTTCACCTGCGTCGTCCCCTGCGCCATTCCGCGTTTGACGTGGTTCCGAGCCAAGCACGCCAGCAGCCCTCCCCGACCACTACCGAATCCCGCTCGCGGGCGCCGGCCCCCTCCTCGCAGTGGTTTCTCCTGCTGCTCCCCTGGGCTCGGCGGCCGGTAGTGCGGCCCGGAGCCGCCGCTTCGCCCTTCCCCTGTGGGTGGCCCCAGCGCGCAGCGCGCACTCGGTGGCCCCGGGAAGGTGAGGCGGACGGAGGCTGCTGCGGAACTTGGCGCCCCCAGCAGCGCCGGCCGGCAGAGTCGCCGAGCGCAGACAAAAGAGGCCGCGGGCGCAGCGAGGCACGGGCGGCGGCGGCGGCGGCGCGGGGCGATGGCCGCGAGAGGAGGCCGGGCGCTGCTGGCGCTGTGCGGGGCACTGGCCGCCTGCGGGTGGCTGCTGGGCGCCCAAGCCCAGGAGCCCGGGGCGCCCGCGGCGGGCATGAGGCGGCGCCGGCGGCTGCAGCAGGAGGACGGCATCTCCTTCGAGTACCACCGTTACCCCGAGCTGCGCGAGGCGCTGGTGTCGGTGTGGCTGCAGTGCACCGCCATCAGCAGGATCTACACGGTGGGGCGCAGCTTCGAGGGCCGGGAGCTCCTGGTCATCGAGCTGTCCGACAACCCCGGTGTCCATGAGCCTGGTAAGGGCGCTGCACCCTGCCGTCTCTGGGGGGCGTCTCGGAGGGCCGCAGAGGGGTGGACTGGTGGCGGTGGGGGAAGGTGGGGCCCGGGTGCCCTTTGGGAAAGGGCGGCTGGGGTGGAAGGTGAGGAGTGCAGGGAAGGATGGCGATGGAGATGAACCTGACCTAGAGCGTTGCGGGTCGCCGGGTCCCCCGTCCCTGCGGTACTTCCTGCCCCCCCCCCCCCCCCCGCCCGTCCCCAGCCTCGAGCCCACCCCAGCCCTTAGCTCGCCCTTTGGTGAACATGGGCCAGAGAGGCTGGCGGGGTGGAGGTGGGAGCGCGGAGCAGGCGAATATGCGCGCGAGCAAAACGCGGTGTTCACTTGGCCGAATCAACGACCCGGGAGAATAACTGAGAGTCCCCAGCGAGGACATCAGTCCTCCTTGCAGACAAGAGTAGAGAGACGAGGTGCAAAAGTCAGGGACTTAGAGGAAACGAGGAAGAGCCGTTTATCATTCGTTTCCTCATTTGCAGAGGACCAGCTTACTGGGTCCTGCGGGCTCTGCATACCCATCCCTACCTGTGTGTGTGTGTGTGTGTGTGTGTGTGTGTGTGTGTGTGTGTGTGTGTGTGTGTTAGGTATGCGTGCCGCTGGGGTGCTCTCGGGGTGTTAAAGATAGCGGCAACACGGCGGGGGGGGGGGGGTGGGGTGGCGGGGGGTGTGCAGACACGCAGGTCTTCCTCTCAGGGTGCGAAAGTGGCCTCTGACAGACGTTTCCATTTTGAAACCGCAGAAGGCCTAAGGAAAAAGGAACACCCCATTTCCCCTGCTTTAGCCAGTTGACACGAATAGTTTGTGACCAGGTTTTTATTTCAGCTGATGTTCCCATAAGGAACATTCCCATAAGGCGTTCTTAAGCACCTTCTATCTAAATATGTTAAGCACGTTTTATTTACATTAAATAGGATTCATTTAGTATCAATAAAGGGATTTAAAAAATGTTCTTGGGGCCCTTTTCAATATGCTTCTGCTCTTTGGAAATGATGTAACTCTTAGAGTGATATAAGGCCTTGTCTTCTGATAGTAAAGATACTGTTAAAATAATCTGGCCTACTAATATCATCATGGGATGCTTGCTTGTTTGTTTGTTTGTTTTATGACAAAGAAACCTAGAAGATAGGCTAAAAATTCTCAGTGTAGGGCCAAGATAGTTTTATAATGATATTTAAGAATCAAATTCAAACAAGATGAAAGTTAAGTGACTAATAGGGACACTTGGATCTTCAAATGCAGAGTGTATGGGTTGATCCATAGTGAATCTTCAAACAGGAAACATTTCTTACCTTCAGCTAATATAAGAGGAAAGGTTTGTATAAATTTGCTGTCAAAACCCTAAAATGAAATCCTAGAAAACATTTTATGTAGTAAGGTCTAATAGGACTCAGCGTGTAGACTTAGAAAGTTTGAAGATTAGTTTCTTACTTACTATTATCTGAAAATAAAGGAACATTTGAAATGTGATGACTCCTTTTCGGTTATTTCCAATAACCAAAGTCCAGGTACCTCAAATATCCAAAATCTCCAATAACCAAAGCCATGATATCCCAGGCACAGATAAAGCTAATCTGAATATTTGTGTCTCCTGTTGCCAGCTTAATAAGAGCCTTTTGTTATTCTGCTTTTAGAGACTGTTTCTTCAAGATTATATGAAAGCTAATGTTAACGTTTTTGTTGTCTTGTTTCAAGTTTAGAAATAAAATTCTTAAAAAAATTTTTTTTCATGTTTATTTATTTTTGAGAATAAGAGAGAGAGCACAAGTTGGGGAGGGGCAGAGAGAGGGAGACACAGAATCTGAAGCAGGCTCCAGGCTCTGAGCTGTCAGCACAGAACCTGATGCGGGGCTGGAGCCCACGGACCGTGAGATCATGACTTGAGCCGAAGTCAGATGCTTAACCGACTGAGCCACACAGGCGCCCCTAGAAATAATATTCTAAAGTGATATTACTCTTAGAATGCAATGTGCTTTTGAAGATGAAAACAGTAGTTTTTTTACTTTAATACCTGGAACGTATAGACTTTCAAGATTTGCAAGTTTTTCTTTTAGATTGCAAACTCTATAAGCGGAAGGGAGGGGGTTGGTGGATGAGGGGGACTATGCCTCCAACACCTAGCCTGAATCTGGCACACAACAGGCACTCAATATGTATTATGGAAAAAATGAAATCAGTCATTAGTTGAATAACACAGTGTTTTAAAATAAAATGTTTTAGGGGCGCCTGGGTGGCGCAGTCGGTTAAGCGTCCGACTTCAGCCAGGTCACGATCTCGCGGCCCGTGAGTGAGTTCGAGCCCCGCGTCAGGCTCTGGGCGGATGGCTCGGAGCCTGGAGCCTGTTTCCGATTCTGTGTCTCCCTCTCTCTCTGCCCCTCCCCCGTTCATGTTCTGTCTCTCTCTGTCCCAGAAATAAATAAATGTTGAAAAAAAAATTTAAAATAAAATGTTTTATTCCTCATAAAGACAACAACAACAAAACAAGCAAACCCATTTTACAAAAGTGAACTCAAATGTTTTACATTATGTGCTTTATAGTTCCTTGTTAAATGAAGGGAACTTTAAGTTCATGGTATTACTTAATAACAAAATACAAATGTCTATCCATCGTATTTTTATTTGTTTTTATTTTATTATGATTTTTAATTAGGCTCCACACCTGATGTGGGGCTCGAACTCACCATCCCAAGATCAAGAGTCTAATGCCCCACCGATTGAGCCAGCCAGGTGCCCCATCCATTGTATTTTTAAAGGTAGAAATGACCTATTATGACCCAACACTAAAAAAACCACAGGGGTAATTTCTCCCTCTACCACTTATAAGAGGAAATAAGTAGGTTAGAGATTTTCAGTGAACTAGTGTTAAAAAACAAAATTTAACAGTAAATTTTAAAGATCTTATCGGCTTTATTCACCGATTCATGAATGGGGTAGCATCCAATCTAGCAGATAGAAAGGAGCTCCAAGGAGTTGTGCAAAATGAGCACATTTTGTGCAAAATAAGCAGTAGGGAGGGGGAAGAAAGAAGTTAGGCAAAAAAGCAGATTGATTATTGTAAGGTTACTTTCCTTTAGGGGCTGGTAGGGATCTATCAGGCAGAATCCCTAACTAGTGCTGATCACTAGTTTTGATTGACTAGTGATTCCTGATTGGCTGGTTTAAGAGTTTATTTCTGGAACACATAAAACTGTAATTAAGTTAAGTCTTGGTTTGGTGATGTGGGGCTTAGCATAAATGACTCCTCTTTGGGCCTGTTGTCTTATTTCTAAAACTAGTAAACAGAGAGGTCTGATTAATACATAAGTTTGATATGGGGCACCTGGGTAGCTCAGTTGGTTAAGCGTCCGACTCTTGGTTTCAGCTCAGGTCATGATCTCACGGTTCGTGATATCGAGACCCACGTCAGGCTCTGTGCTGTCAGGCTTGGGGCCTTCTTGGGGTTCTCTCTCTCCCTCTCTCTGCCCCTCCCCTGCTCCTGCTCTCGTGCTTGCAGTCTCTCTCTCTCTCTCTCAAAATAAATAAATAAACTGAAGTTCGACAGTACTTGTATGAATAACTTCTTAGGGAGTTGGAGAATATCCACCTTTCTCAAATGGTTTTCAAATTCTTTTTAGAGTAAAATATTTTAAGAAATGAAAAAGAAATATGCACACTTATTCTGAGGTAGAAATGGATGCATTCAATGCTTTTTTGTTGTTGGTTTTTGTTTTTGTTTTTTTGAGCACCCCACACTCTAAGTGGGCCAAGTTCTTTTTTTTTTTAATTTAATTAATTTTTTTTTTACATTTTCATCCAAGTTAGTTAGCGTATAGTGCAACAGTGATTTTGGGAGTAGATTCCTTAATGCCCCTTACCGATTTAGCCCATCCCCCCTCCCGCAACCTCTCCGGTAGCCCTGTTTGTTCTCCATATTTAAGAGTCTCTTATGTTTTGTCCGCCTCCCTGTTTTTAAATTGTTTTTGCTTCCCTTCCCTTATGTTCATCTGTTTTGTATCTTAAAGTCCTCGTATGAGTGAAGTCATATGATATTTGTCTTTCTCTGACTGACTAATTTTGCTTAGCCTAATATCTTTTAGTTCCATCCATGTAGTTGCAAATGGCAAGATTTCATTCTTTTTGATTGCTAAGTGGGCCAAGTTCTATGGGCTCCGCAGTGATACCCAAGCTACTCCCTGTGCTCTGGGGAGTTGAGAATTAGGAACTGGAAGAACAGTGTGGGAGGACTGGGTAAAGGAAGATTGGGAACATTAAGTTACTGAAGACTGGAGGGCAAGAAATGTGCAGTTGATGTATGTTTTAACAGAGTCCTGTGCATCTAAGGTCAATGTCTTAACTATTTTCACCTTGTAAGTATCTTTTTTGTTTGTTTGAAATAATATTTCTTTCCTTTTTTTTTTAACTTTAAAAAAAAATTTTTTTTTAATGTTTATTTTTGAGACAGAGAGAGACAGAGCATGAACGGGGCAGAAAGAGAGGGAGACACAGTATCGGAAGCAGGCTCCAGGCGCTGAGCCATCAGCCCAGAGCCCGATGCGGGGCTAGAACTCACGGATGGCAAGATCGTGACCTGAGCTGAAGTCGGACGCTTAACCGACTGAGCCACCCAGGCGCCCCTTTTTTTAACTTTTTAATGTTTATTTATTTTTGAGAGAGAGAGAGGGAGAGAGACAGAGCATGAGTGGGGGAGGGGCAGAGTGAGAGGGAGACACAGAATCCAAAGAAAGCTCCAGGCTCTGAGCTGTCAGCACGGAGCCTGCTGCAGGCTCGAACTCACAAACTGCAAGATCATGACCTGAGCTGAGTCGGATGCTTAACTGACTGAGCCGCCCAGGCACCCCTGAAATAATATTTCTGATTAAGCTAGCAGGAGATAATATTGGGGTTAACAAATTCATTTACTTGATTAGGACTTTGATCAACTGGCCAATATTGATTTTACCTTCCAGTAAGAGAGAAGCGTCACGTTTGTTAGTTTCCTAATCAAAATTGTAGCAAATGAACTTTAAACTTAAAAAAAATGAACTTTAGAAAAATGTAGCAAATGACTAAGGATTTAGTTATTATAATAGAAGAGCTCTCCCAAAACAAAACAACATCTACAGTACACATAAAGCTTTCCCTGTGATAGAACTGGCAAGTAAGAGGTTTACTTGGTTAGATTAGCAGGTTATGGATGGAAGGTGTTGGTTGACATCATCAACTGTCTTTCTGAGCAGAAAGAAGTGACCATCATACTTGCTTGGTACTAGGCTGTGGGCTGAGCTCTAACTTCTCTACTGAAAATGATTCATTCTCTCAGATATTCTGCATTTGAATTCATCAAAAGGGAAAGAAAGTTCCATTTTGAATTGATCAGCAAGGAATATCCATATTTATTCTGTCGCGGCACCAGAGGAATCAACTTGATTCTTGACTGGTTGAATGTTGGGTCTTAGTTATTATTTTGTATCACTTGGAGACCCACAAAACTGTATTGGAGGAGGGTTGTGGGTATCAGCCATCCTCAGTTAGAAGAACCACAAGTAGTCCTGGAACCAGATTCATCTCCTCACACTTTGTGAGTCTGGACCCCAGAAGCAGGACTAGAATGAGGGCTGGGTTAAGAGTGAGTCCGTCTTCCAACTGGGCTCTTGGCTGATCCTAGATTCTTAGATGTGTTCCCTTCCATACGATACCTTCCAGGACTGTCATGTTCCTTATTTTTCTTCCTGTTTGCTTATATCTTATACTTTTAAAATATTTCTACACCTAGGGACTCATGTGCTCAAACCCAAACATATTCTCTCCTAAGCATGCATATCCATCATCACAATGCTCATAAAAGAAACCTATAGTATTAATTTATGTCTATGCAATGAATCTTTATTCCCAGACCACTCTTCCCAGAGTTGAACTGGAGTTTAGATTAGTGTATTTGAAGAAATAAACTAATTTGAAGAAGAAGACATGAATTCTTTTACATGTAGTTTAAGATGGCTCTTGGGAAGTAAATCTGATTTATAGCTAAAATGCTATCTTAGAAACATTCTTTGGAGCATAGATTTTTCTCTCTCAAAGGCTGGAATGATTATTTTGGACCTATTCCTTCCAAAATCTGTTAAAATTGAAAGTGTACGAATGCCAGTATTCATTTGCCAAATATTGTGATGGAACATTTAATGTTGGCAAAATTTCTGTCCAAATTAAAAACAAAGTGGGGATTTTGATTATTTCTGTATGGCCTTTTTCATACCAAGTTAGTATGTTATGTATTCATGGGAAGTGATTACAACTGAATAACACCTTATAGTTAGTGAACATAGAGGTTAGATTCTGGAGAAGGATCTAGATGTGCACCACATATGGTCAAGAGTTATTTTTAGACCTGAGTCATTGCAGCTCTTGCCAGAAATTGTGTATTTGATTGATGTGTGATTGGCTTATGGAAGCGAGGAAATGGGACTGGCCCCTAACATTATATCCTGTGCTCAGTACCAGTTTTTTATGGAAACTGATTTGAGAGATGGCAAAGGAACCACCTCCCAGCATCCCTTATTGGCATACCCTAGGGGTGAAATCCCCACATTTGCAGTTACTTCCTTTGGGAATGATATTTGTGACAAATACAAAAATAGCCCCCATAAAGGGTTACACATAACCTAGCTTTCCCCCAAGTATATTCAATGGAACATTTGTTCAGCTTGGCTTGAGAAATATTAGGTAAACAAAAATAAATAGGCTTGTATATTGCAAGCCTTATCAGAGCCCTTAAATAAGCTAGCCTATATTTCAAATCTCCAAGCTAGATGTATACTATCCAGTATTTTCCAATATTTTTTCCCCAAGGGCTCTCCTCCCCCAACCCTCCCTTTTTTTTTTTCCAAGGAACTCATCTTGGAACTAGTATTGCACAAGCATTAGTACATTATCATTCATTAACATATTATGCAGGATTAGTTTGGCAATTCTGTAGCCGGGAGACTCATACAAGGAGTTCCTCAGGGATGGAGAGCATATGTTTTTCTTTTTTCTTTTTGCCCATAAACATCTAGCATAGTGATTTGTGTAAAGTCTTTAGATATGCTTATTGAATTGAGAAATACGGTTCTGAGGCAATCATAGGACAGATAATTTTGATAGGAAAGGTTAAACTAATAACAAATGCGTTCCAATTCCTTTACTGGGAAGTAGCATTATGCCTTTTTTAAAAAAAAAATTTTTAATGTTTATTTATTTTTGAGAGAGAGAGAGACAGAGTGTGAGTGGGCGAGGTGTAGAGCGAGAGGGAAACGCAGAATCTGAAGCAGGTTCCAGGCTCGGAGCTGTCAGCACAGAGCCTGATGCGAGGCTCGAACTCATGAGCTGTGAGATCTGAGCTGAAGTCGGACGCCCAACGGACTGAGCCCCCCGGGCGCCTCAGTAGCTTTGTGCTTTCAATTTCTGTTTACCTGTTTTTCTTATCTCTAAAACAGGAATACTTAAAAACTCAGACCTCGTAGGGTTGCTGTGAGGCCGAAGCAGTAGAATACATAGCAAATAATTTAGTGAGGTCGCTTGCCTCTAGTTATTGAGAAGACGGGCTAAGTTGTTAAAAATCTTCACTTTCAGTCAGTCTGGAAAATGTGCTCCATTGGCTCTGCTCATTTGGAGAAGGCCTTCTTGGCTGCGTTTTCACATGACACCTGACGGATGCTTACCTGTTCTGATGGTACCGCACAAGGCCAGCTGACAGCCCAGGGGGACTTTTCCCTGCTTGTCACTGTTTCTTGTTCACAAACATTTGCCTTTTATCGATTTTTCAAATATGAGGCTTTTCTGCTTTTCTTCAGTTTAACATCTCCTTTTGCTTCATTCAGTAAGAACAGTGAAAGTGTTCATCGTTATTTGCGAATGTCTTTATGCTTGTTCCTTCAGGTAGCTAAATAAATCCAGGGCAATCCCAGGATTTACTTTGGCAAACTAACTTGTTTTTCCAAAAAGTTTATAATGAAACTGTTCAGGTCCTGAATACTTTATTCTTTTACAGACTCAGTGTGAGTGAAAGCTCTTTGAAACTTCCTTTCTCACCCCTCCCTCATTTTGTTACTCTCAGTGGGGTCCATTCTTTGTTTTCCATAGTTCTTTGAATAGCTGTACCATAAAGGTTTATAGTACACACATTGATGTCAGGAGGGTTTTGTTCAAATTTTGTCTCTTCCTATTTTTTTTTTTTCCATCTCTTCTTAGTTTTAATTAGTTGCTCTTGGGTGAATTACTTCTCTTCAAGTCTGAAATTCATCACCTATGAGATGACAATAATCTGATGTTTAAATGAAATAGTAAATATAAATTCCTCAGTCTATTATTACCTCTATTATGGTATTTTCCAATGTTGGTCTGTGTTCCCCTAGTGGACTGTGAGCTTTTTGTGGGCAGGGATTGTATTTATCCTAAATGTTTACTACTGTGTGTAGGACATAGTGGCCACTCAGAGAATGGTTGTGGAATAAATGAAATTTCTCAAACAGACAAAAAATGGTGCATCACAAAACGAAGCTGTATTGAAGGTCAGTGTTGATTTCATGCATGCTAGCATACCAGAAGTGTGACAACAAGAAGGGGTAGAACTGGGATTTTTCTTATATACACACTGATGCTTTGTTGTGATGCATCCAGTTTTGCTTAATGGAGAATCCACCACCTGTACGTTTCAGTAATGGCTTGCTGTGTTTGTTGTCTGCTATAACTAGACTCCTCCCCTTGAGACATTGTAGAAAAATTAGGTGGCTTCTTAAGCATTAAATAAAAGTTCTAGAGATAATCAGTAAAAATTTACTTAGTAAAATTTTTGACCTTTAAAAAATCTGCATGGGGGCGCCTGGGTGGCGCAGTCGGTTAAGTGTCCGACTTCAGCCAGGTCATGATCTCGCGGTCCGTGAGTTCGAGCCCCTCGTCAGGCTCTGGGCTGATGGCTCGGAGCCTGGAGCCTGTTTCCGATTCTGTGTCTCCCTCTCTCTCTGCCCCTCCCCCGTTCATGCTCTGTCTCTCTCTGTCCCAAAAATAAATAAAAACGTTGAAAAAAAAAATCTGCATGAGCCTTTGGTGTTGTGTACTCTTAAAAAAAAATTTAAGTTTATTTATTTTGAGAGAGAGAGAGAGAGAGAGAGAGAGAGCACAGGCGGGGTAGGGACAGAGAGAGAGAGGAGAGAGAGAGAATCCCAAGCAGGCTCTGCACTGTCAGTGGGGCTTGAACTCAGAACTGTGAAATCATGACCTGAGCTGAAACCAAGAGTTGGATGTTTAACTGACTGAGGCACTCAGGCTTCCCTAAAACTGTCTGCTCTTTTGAACATAGAAAGCACACTACCCAGGTTTTAATCATCTCTTCCTTCATGAGATGGCACTCAAATCATGCCTTTGAAAATGCCACAGAAAAGGAGGTTTATCTGAAAGCCAGCTGATGGGTCGAATGAGCTCAAATTTGAAATACGTTTAAATTTGCTCTTTCCTTCCCTTGTTAATTACTGTAATTGCTGCCAGCCCATTCCTCTGCGAATGTTTCTCTTTCTTTCAAAGTTCAGGCTATGGTGTTTTGTAGGCAATCCAGCAGCCAGCTCTTTCTAATAAAATGTGGCTTCAGAAGAGATCCTGTCTGTATTACCAGAGCCTTTTATTATTTTCAAATGATCGCCTACATCTTTAACTGTCCTCAAATAGTGATCCTTAATGGATAAGGTGGCTCATGTAGAGAATTACAGAGTTGATTCTTAAAGAAGAAATGAATGAATTATAATAAAACTCAAATAATTTTCTACTGCCAATAAATACCTTGTGTTCTTTTTGTATAGAAATCTGTTTACTCTAAAGTCACTGCTGAGCATCATAGTTCTATAATAATAATAATAATAATAATAAAACAATAATAATACATCTCATTTTTAAGACATTTGGTTTCAAAGACAGATTATTTAAAAAATGGATACAGATCACTCATTTCAAAAATGAGACTAAATATCTTTAACTTAAATCCTGGTTCCTAAAAAAATCCCTTGTTGTGGTTTTGTGTGTTGGGTAATTGGGAAAAACAACAATGATCTCACATATTTGCATTTGCAGGCAACGACTCACATGTTCACATCCCAGAGCGATGCTGTCTGATTGGACCTACCCCATTTCTCTTATTACATGGCTTAAATTATTCAACACCAGAAAATTTTCTCTTTACCACATAGCTGCTATTCACCGCCATTGTGCAATTAATTTTCTCCCAAGGAATATTTTGTCTCTAGGGCTCATTTCAACAACTTGCACAAATCATGAGCTTCACCATGAGTTCAGAGTAGGAAAACCTCGATATAAATATTGGGCTGTCACCTCCCTGACCAATATTCTGAAACTCCCCCCCCCCCTTTTTTTTCTTTTTCTAGTCAAGGGATAGTTTTAAAAATGGCCTTTTCTCATAACCATTATAAAAAATTGCTATGTAACATCTCAAGGTAAAGGCATCTTTCCAAGATGAAAAGAAAATGTAGGCTTTTGTCAGTGTAGCTAATACCAGTCATTTAATTTAGAGAACTTTTACTGAATCCCCATTGAATCCCCACAATAAAATGCTATTTTATTTTCTCTGCTAGTCACCCCTTCAGGCAATGCCTTTGCATATCATGAAATGAGTTATTTAGTTTCTTGACTTGCATTTACTCTTTAACACACATTGAGCTTAATTTACATGCTGTGTCACTAGTGGTCACATTACTTTATTCTGTAAAATGTGTGCTGCATATAAATATAAGGGTCAAAGGTTTCCCTATTCTGTTCTTGCTGGATCACTTGTAAAAACAGTATCTGGAGGGGAAACTACTGGAAATGTTAGACATTTGCAAAACAAAATGTCTTCTGTCCTTTTTGTGTTTTGAAGGTGCAGTGTTGGACATCTGTTTTAAAGTACAAACAGTCTTATTGAAATAGTTTAATTTGCCTCAAATTGTGACATTGTTCAGCACAGATCTTTATTTATTTATTTTTTTGAAGTTTACTAGAGCAAACCAGTCTCATTCATTGTGGAAACTCAGTCAATCTCAAGCCAGATTCTTCCCATAATCAGCTTTATGGGAATTAAGTTAAGGGACTTTTGGGAACCTGTATTAACTCTACACAGTCAACAGGACCTCTAGAGTGCTCGCACAAAGAGAAACCCAATTGTTAAATGTATTTTCTCAAGAGTCAGATTCAATCTTTGGAAGATGCTAAAGCAATACAAAATATAGATAGATAATTCTCATGTGAATATTTTATGGATGTGAATGATACTACATAGACAAATAGACTAAAATACTATATAGACATACAGGCTTTGTCTAGATGATGGCAAGATAATCATGAATGGAGAAATCATTTTAAATTATTTGAAATTTCAAATTGGTTTAAGTATTTATATTCATAGATTCCACTTGCATCTCTAAAACAGCCTTCATTTTCCTTGTTTTCACTCCTACTCATAGCTACCATCAGGAATGAAAGACGTTTATCTTTTATCTAAGTGGCTTATTAAGAAGAAAGTCTTGGGGCACCTGGCTGGCTCAGTCGGTAGAGCTTGCAACTCTTGGGGTTGTGGGTTTGAGCCCCACGTTGGGTGTAGAGATTACTTAAAATTGAAATCATAGGGGTGCCTGGGTGGCTCAGTTGGTTGAGTGTCCAACTTCGGCTCAGGTCATGATCTCACAGTTCCTGAGATTGAGTCCCACGTCAGGTTCTGTGCTAACAGTGCGGAGCCTGCTTGGGAATCTCTGCCTCTCCCACTCTCCCTCTGCCTCTTCCCAATTGTGCGCTCTCTCTCAAAATAAATAAATAAACTGGAAAAAAAAAATTAAAGTCTTCTCAGAAGCTTTGTTCTTTCAGGAAGGTTTTTTGAGTTATTGTTGCTTTCTCTAAATCTGGTCAGATATTCCACCAGGGTTTTAGATATTTGGTCAGAGTTGCCTTTATTTTCATGAGGATTCCAGCTAGATACCCTCTGAGGTACGTTTGGAGAACCTAGTGGGTTAATGTGGGCCCACATTGTGTTCCCATGCCACCTTTGGCTATTCCTTTCTTCTGTGGCTATTAAAATGGAGTCGTCATTGGAATAACGATTGGGAGGCTTTTGTCTGTTTCCTTGGGGTTATAAACACTCAGGGATGTGTACCAGCTCTTTTACTGCCCAGCCTTTATTCAGCAGCTCTCTCTCTCTTTGTAAACAGCCTCCAGTTTGGTCCTCCATGAACTGATTTTCCATACCCGTCACAGGTGAGGAATTGGAGAGTATTTATCTTTATGGAACTTAAAGATGCAGAAAGAGTCTGCCTATTGTTGAAAAAAAAAACAAAAAACCAAAACATTTGAAAGATTTCCTTGTGTGTTTTTTTTTAGGATCTTGTCACAAGTAATCTTAATTAATCCCTTTTAAAAATGCACAAAACTTGCTGTTCTTTATGCATTAGAAAAGACTTCATAACCATATTAAGAATAGTTACACTATAAAAAAGACAGGTAACTTGAGTAGGTTATTTTTTAAGACCCTGAAATCAAGAGTCAGATGCTCCACCGATGGAGCCTGCCAGGCACCCTTCAAGGGGGTTATTTCTAAGATGTGGCATAGGGCTGGGCGCCATGAGTGGCTCAGTCGGTTAAACGTCTGACCTCACCTCAAGTCATGATCTCACAGTTTGTGGGTTCGAGCCCCCCATCGGGCTTTGTACTGACAGCTCGGAACCAGGACCCTGCTTCGGATTCTGTCTTCCTCTCTCTCTGCCCCTCCCCTGCTCGCACTCTGTCTCTCTCTCTCTTTCAAAAATAAACATTAAAAAAAAAAAAAAAAAAAGAAGTGTTATAGGGCTGTAGAAAGAACAGTCTGAGTCCTCAGGCACATTTGGGTTAAGTCTATACTGCCTTTGTTTATCAAACAGGGACAGCCTATTATCAGCTACACAAAAAAGCCGAATTTCTTGGCTTCCATGTCCTGAGCATCGTCATTTCATTTATCGCAAAAATCAGAGTTGCAAAATGAAGTTTCAAAAATCTGGTTGTATATTCAGGGACAAGTTAATAATGTAAATCATTGCTTGTGCTGGAGTTTTCCTTTTCTCCAGAGGACTAGGCCTTCTTGCTAATTTCTTAATTGATTTGACAAATATACTATATACTATATTTAGTATGCAATTGAATACTCTTTCAATATTTGTAAGAGTAGTGTGACTTTGTCAAACAGAGTGATAATGGAAAGAAAGGAAATAGCTTTGAAACAAGATGGAAATTTCTTGGGGCATCTGGGTGGCTCAGTCAGTTAAGTGTCCGACTCCAGCTCAGGTCATCATCTCACTGTTGGTGGGTTTGAGCCCCTCGTCCGGCTCTGTGCTGACAGCTCGGAGCCTGGAGCCTGCTTCGGATTCTGTGTGTCCCTCTCTCTGCCCCTCCCCTGCTCGTGCTCTCTCTCTCTCTCTCTCAAAAATAAATAAACATTTAAAAAAATTTAAAAAAAACATTGAAAATAAAGAAGCAAGATGGAAATTACTAAATTATTTTAAGAGCCAAGGAAGTATGAAGTCAAATTAGTGGTATAATCCCCTGGGAGGGAATTGCCAACTCCAATTTGTCTTGAAAATCAGATGAAGAGAGGGCATAAACCTAGGGAGGTGGGTAGGTCACCATTGCTGTCTTAAGTTTTGCAGTTCATGAAGTAGAAATTGAGCTCAACATGGCAGTCAAGGTGGTGACAAAAATTGCCCCCAATAGCTGTCAGCTTCATTTGACCAGAACTTCAGCCAGCTGAGGTGGTAACCCCCGACACTGCCCACATTCCTTTGGGAAGGTAACCCCAAAACTGTGTGGCTCGATGTAGCTGTTTGCTTTTGAGTAAGACTCTTAAACCCTAAAGAGATTTAGAAATAATTTACATATTATTGGGATTTCAAGGACTTTTAAAACTTAAAATGTTTAATACAATTTGGTAGATTCCATTGTCGAAAGATTAATCTTGTAATTCCAATAAGAAAGTGTGTTAATTATGATTTTTAAGATGAAACTTTAACAAGTTTGTAAACCGTATTAGAACATTAAGAGAACTTAAGAATCACCATGTATGGAGCAGGGTGTGGGAGAAATGGGTGAGCTGTTTTTGTTTTGTTTTGTTTTGTTTAAATAAAATTAAAAGAAAGAATGATCATGTACATTTAATATTAAATTTACCATATTATTTAAGAAGGAATGTTTGTCAATCAAACAAAGTACTTAAAAAGGAAATTGAACGTATTAAATTTAGTTTTACAGTTTGAAATATTTAAGATAATTTAATTCAGTGAGCAAATTTCCCTTGAAGGTAAGATTATAGAATTTGCTAGATTTGTAAATACATCGGTATGATTTATCAACTGAACTTAAATGCTTAAGGAATAACTAGGATTTTGAGTTTATAATTTGTAACTCTAATGAGTTCAATCTTGAATTTTAAAAACCAAATTAATTTCTAAATTGTTTCTGTTTGCATAAATCACTCTTTCGGGTGTCAAAAAGCTTGCATTTAGCATTACTTTCTGTATGCAGTGGCTCAGAGCTCAGTAGGGAGATTAAAGTAGGGAGACATCCCCCTCTGAAAGAATTTTTGCTTCCCAATTCAGGAGCTATAGGAGATTTTGGAAGCGTTGTACATTTGCAAAATATCTGATAAGATGCTTCCTTCTGTCTGCTAATGCATGGGAAGGATCCTATAAGCTTCCCTTACATCACCTTTCTCCAGGTTAGAACAACATCTGGGCCTGTGTGTTGCTTAGAAGTCTCCCCAATATACTTACCTGGTGTTTGGTTGATTCCAGTGTTTCACTGTCCACTGTAGTGTCTGGGATTAAGAGTTTCATGTTTTTATACAAGTGAGTGATGCACAATTTTACTGTACTGCTCAAATCCATTTCAGCAACTGATTTTTCTCTCCTCTGGTCACTGTGGACTGAACTGGAGAACCCTCATTAAAAAAGTGCAATAATTTTACTCACATGTCTAAATTGGTGGTGTATGTTGGGAATGACTCTAAGCCTTGCACTTGCAGTGAAAACCATGAACTATGTATCAGTTGTTTTTAGTATTTCTGAAACCTTTGTTCCATTATTTTTAGACTTCTGGGTATGCTTTTTACAGTTGATTCAGATTGCTGGGTAGATGGGAGTTGGGGTACTTGATACTGTTCTTTTTTTTAATTTATTTTTATTTTTTTTTCAACGTTTATTTATTTTTGGGACAGAGAGAGACAGAGCATGAACGGGGGAGGGGCAGAGAGAGAGGGAGACACAGAATCGGAAACAGGCTCCAGGCTCTGAGCCATCACCCCAGAGCCTGATGCGGGGCTCGAACTCACGGAACGCGAGATCGTGACCTGGCTGAAGTCGGACGCTTAACCGACTGCGCCACCCAGGCGCCCCGTTACTGTTCTAATAAACATTTCTCCTCTTTTGACTGTATTTTAGTTTGCAAGACAGTATCTTAAAAAATTACATGTAACTTTCAGGAACATTAAGTATTTCTTCCTGAATAGTTTTATCATTGCTGCCATTGTTATTTTAATATCGAAGGTGAACCATTGATCGCTATAATTCAGTGAACTCTGTGTACAGGGAGAGGGAATGAATGAGAATGTGTTTCTTAAATGAATGTACAGAAGGGTGAGATGGGCTGGTATTTCCCCCAAAATTCATAGAATAAAGTTAATGTATTTATGGAGTCTGTAAAGACAGTAGTATAAGCAAAGCATTTATACCTCTGCCAACATTTCCAAGAGGACAAGAAGGCTCTCATTTGTAGACCACACCACATTTTCCATGATGTTCTTAGTTCCCAGACCAAGGTAATAAGAACACTGTATTATCAAAAAAGGCCCTACTTACGACTTGCAGGTATAAATCACCCTAAATGCATAACTAAAAACATTCATTCACTAGGCATTTAGAAATGCCGGAGAGAAGTGCTTTTAACCCAGTTCACATTTGGAAATCCAACTCTGGGTAGTAGAAGTCAGTAAATGATGTGCATCTTTTATTACTGTATATTATTATATTTGTATCTCTAATGAACCTATTTAACAATAATAACAAGGTACTTATGACTGACATTCTGCAAATTGAAGAGATACTTACAAAAGGGAGCAACAAACAACAGTTTACCAAGTACTTATTATGAAAGTATTGACTCAGATTCTGTAAGGGGTTGATAGAGGAATCATGAAGGGAGGGCTTTCAGAAGGAAGGGGGACTTGAACAGGTCTTAAAGTGAATCAAATCTGGAAAGTGGAGGAGAGGGATTCATTCTATGCCAGTATGAGATTATTGTTGTATCTTTTTCTTCACTGTCCCTGTTAGTGGTGATATGTAAGTTCAATAAATGTTGTGATAGATAATTACTTTTCACTAACATGTGAAATTTTTACCTCGTTAAAGAGAATACAGTGTTTAGAATGTTGTCCCTTGGGATAAATTTCCCTCCTCAGGAGGGTAAAACTATTTGGGATGGAGATTATGCTAACATTATATATTATAATGTTATATATATATATATGTAACATATTGTGTACATTATATATAACATTTTATAAATTAAGCATATAAATGATATGGTCATATCAGATATCATAATTATATTAAGCACATAATATATATTATATTGTAATAAGTAACAATTAATTACCAATATTTTTCCACCTCTACGTAGCTATTACTGGAAATTCGCTAAAAGTCTTGGAGTAAAAAGATGTCAAGTAATTTTGATTTTGTTGGACCAAGTTCCTGCAGTTAAATATAGCTCAATTATACTTGACTGTACATTTCAAAAACTGTCCTTAACAACAAAATAAGAGCAACACCAAAAAATGATGTAGTTTGAGTTATTGAAGGAGAATTCAGCCCATAGCTCTTCTCCATGTGTTGGCAGCCATTCCAGAATGTTCATCCAGATGCATTTGTGTAACATTTGAATAATGATCATGTAGTTTGTCAGACGATTTTGGGAGAGAAATTCACTATGCAGAAATATTTAGTATTTAACTAATTTTTCAAATTATAGCTTTTTGATTAGGGTAAAATTATTTTAAATTGTTCCTAATGTTAAGCCCAGTCTTTATTAGTGCTACATAGAATTGTGAAATGGAATCATAGAATTTTTTTTTTTCCTATCTGGAAGGAACACTCTCATTTTATAGATGAATAAATTGAACTCCAGAGACAGATTAAACAACCTGCCAAAGCTTATGTAGCCTAGGAGGCCTAGAACCCGTTTCCTGATAGACAGTTGGGCATTCTTTTTAGAGCATTTCCCATACGATGTGGATACAGAGAGGGGAATAAACATGACTGTTTCTTATGTGGCCGTTGAGGGTCATAAGCTATTTGCATGGACTGAAGTCTGTGAGGGAGTTTACAGGAATGTGACTTGTCCGTGTTTTCAATTCCTTGGATTAGAATTTCCCACCTCTTATGCTGTAAATGGGTATGGGTGTGCTGGAGGTGGATGGACAAGGCCAGGCCCGGGGAGGCCAGAGAGTGTGTTAAGTGGCCGGATCAGGAAAAGATTGAAATGAATCACTTCAGCATACTCTACGTGTATATAGAAAATGTTATTTATTTATTTCTTTTGGCTGTAGTAGCTACTCTCTAGGAAGAAATAAGCTTTTGTTGGAAGATTGCTCTGATGAACTCTTTTGAGGGCTGGACATTCAACCCTGAAGAATCCACTAACTTGAATAATAAGGAGAGGAACATGTTCAGAGACGGTGTGGACGGTCAGAGAGGGAGAGAAAGACTTACGATGGCTTACAAAACTTTGGGGAGGACAGAAATGCCGAATGCAGAAGTCAGCAGAATCTACTATCCTCTGTGATGCTTTGTGGAGTGCATTACTTTGGGAGACAAGCTGAGGTACTTTATCTTGCTTCAAGATAAACACTGACAAAACCAGAGGTTGTCCAAAGGACACTTACACATACGCTACATTTATGAGAATTTATTAACAAAGGTCAGATATGCACTATATCACAGCACTTCCTAGAAAACATACAGGCAATTTGGGGGGAATGTAATCCAGACATCTCCCATCTCACTGACCCTTTATAGTGACGTCTTAGATTCCTAAATTATGTATTCCAAATTGGAATCCTAGTCCCAGGAGAATGTAAACAGTGGGAGAAGACCTTTGTGAGGGTGTTGTGGTTTGTAAGGCCAGCTCAAGGTTTGTGTGCCCCATGCAGAATGAATCATACATTGTGTTGTTGGAAGTCAGGGGTACAGAATAGAAATAACTAATATTGGGTGAGGTTTCTTTTTCAAAAATAGTACTTGTGTTGCCCTGTTCCTATGTCCACATTAAATTTTAATGTAAATAAAGTTACTTGTGCTAAAGAAGAGTACATATTTACTGAGAATTTTTTTCAAACCAACAATCAGGACACGGTTTCTTAAAGAACTTTATTTCTAAGGACACCTGGGTGGCTCAATTGGTTAAGCATCCAACTTCAGCTCAGGTCATGATCTCACAGTCCGTGAGTTTGAGCCCCGCATCGGGTTCTGTGCTGACAGCTCAGAGCCTGGAGCCTGCTTCAGATTCTGTGTCTCCTTCTCTCTCTGCTCCTCCCCTGCTTGCACTCTGTCTCTCTCTCTCTCAAAGATAAATAAGCATTAAAAAAAAAAGAACTTTATTTCTATATTTGTGTATGTTTTATAAAACATAATGGTAGAAGAATTATTAATATTATACTGCATATCTAATAAATAGGCTGTATCTAAAGGATACAGTTTTGTAGGTACTATACCTCGGAAAAATGCCCCTTAAATTATTGTACAGAGAATAGTGGTATGCATTATTGGAAGACATTAAGAATGTGTATGAAATATATATGGGTGAATCATTTTTGTTTTGTGTTTTGCCATTTGCGAGACCCTATCAAGATGATTCGATGATAGATTCTGTTGGTAATTTACAGGCAGCATTGGGCAAGCAGTAAAAATGCTAGAATCTTCAGGCTGATGTTTGAGTGAGAGGGAGGGTGTGTTCTCATGAGCAGGAAATGGGTTCATACTACAATGAAAAGAGTTGAGATAAGTTTAAGTTAATTCAGGATAAAATAACTTGCCTTCTGGTTATCATATTGTTTCAGGTGAAAGCATTGTGTCTGAATTATTCAGACAGTGGCTCTAATTCTCCATTTGCTCTGTGCGTGGTCATTTGGGCATCCATGAGGGTGGGAGTCGAGAGGCCAATTGGCGCGAGGTCAGGAAGAAGGGGTGGGGAGACAGTCTTCTGTGTGTTAAGGGTCAGGGAATAATACTGGTTATGATTTGCTTGGGCAGTTTCGTCAGCAGTACTTCTTTGCCAACTTAATAAAAAAGTGACTTTTTAGGGTCGTTTGCCAAGTTCTCTTATAGCAATGGATTAGAATGAAAAAGAGTGTGGATTACATTTCAGCTTGTTTCTTACTTTCCGTTAAGGATATACTCTGCTTAGAAGCTGAATAGACAACGCAGGATTAAACCTGAAATCACAGATGCTGCATTTTTATGTAGTTCAAAGGTTTTATGTGATATTTCACATAGAAAATTTTACAGGACTCTTGTGAAATTTCTTTTTGTTTTAAGTTTACTTATTTATTTTGAGAGAGAGAGAGGCTTGTGAGAGAGTGCACGTGAGTGGGGTGGGGACAGAGAGAGGACCCATCAGCACAGAGTCCGTCATGGGGCTTGATCTCAGGACCTAGGAGATCATGACCTGAGCCGAAATCAAGAGTCAGACACTTAATAGGCTGAGCCACCCAGTCGCCCCTGGAAATTTTTTTCAGAGAATGCTAGCTGGGCACATACAAGGCCTGTCGATGACTGAAGGACTTCAGAAGTAGAATGACCAAAAATATTTATAGTGTTTGTGACAACCCAGTCTTGCGTGTATGGGCCAAAGAGTGGGCTAATTCTAGTGTGAAGAAGAGCCATCCCTTGTCATAAGTAAATAAAAACTAGTAGACTTTTTATCCAGTCAGTTATTCTAAGACCACTGCAACTTTTTTCTCCTCAAAAAAGGACTTCTTTTTTTCCTCATAAAAAGGAGTTACCACTCAAATGTTGCATTCACCCTTTCTTTTTTCCTCCCTTAAAAGGAAAAAGAAAGTGTGTTTGTATTGTGTGTGTTCACATATGTTGAAATTTTAAAGTTTAGTTGCGTTTTCATGAAAAAAATAAGTTTTAGTTAATCAAATGTGTTCTTTGTGCAATGAGGTTTTTTGTTCTTGGGAGATGTTTTACATCCCATTTCTGAATTCGTTTCCTGAGTTATCTTTAACTGGGCTGAGGAATCTATTAGGTTGTGTGCTTGTGTCAGACTCATCTCGGTTTACGGCCTGGGGTCTTTCTGCTATAGCTTCTACAGCCTGTCTTTGAGGTAGCTCAAAATGGTATAAATAAGGGAGAGTGAAAAAGCAAACAGAAGCAAAATTATCGAAACGTTGTAAAAGGAATAGGAGTTGATTTTGTGTCTTTGCTCATACTTATATAATGCATAGTATGTGCCAAGCACTGTTCAGAGGCTTAACTCCTCTAATCCTGAACCCCTGTGGGATTGGTACTGTTATTATCCCCATTCTACAAATTTGAAAACAGACGCACAGAGAGGCGACATTTAACATCACAGGCTTGTAAGTGGCAAAATCCAGATTAGAATATACATGGGTATATAGCTACGTTATTAAATCAATACACAAAATCAGTACATTAAGACACCTGTTTGCTTCATCCATCCCGTTCTTTTCTGCTCAGACCAGTTCCTCTCTTCTTGCCTCTCTCTCTCTTTTCTCTTTGGAAAAATTCTCCTTCTTATGTGTGATTTGAGCAGGGGTTGCTGCTATGTTCCTAGACATCCTCTCTCCTTGCTTCCAAAGTCTCCTTGCTACCCCACCGCCATATCTTGAGTTTACAGTGTATTTCCAAACACTAGGTTCTCTGCATTTTCATCAGGTAAAACGAGGTTATCTGCCTTTGGGCAAATTATCATTTCAACTTAAAAATGGAGTTGAATTAAAAATAAGATTTAACTTATGTGATGTAAGTTATGCAATTTTATTCATATTAGATAGCTTAGAGGCTGGTAATAATACCATTCTGGTCGTTTGTACATTATTTATTTCCTTGATTAATCTCTTTAATCAGATACAATATTAGCAACAGACTCATAAGAATATGTACCAGTGAAAATTTTCTAAGACTTTTGTCATTATATTTAGAACTTAGCCTACCAGTGTATGCACACACATACACACACCTTTAAATGGAGCATGTTTATCTAGGAAATCAAGAGAGTTAGAAACAGTATAGATAAACATTTCAAAATGGAAGGGCAAATGACTCTTCATAGGTGGAACTGATGTGAGATGAGTGAAAAGATCTAGTCAATTACTTTAGCTAAAGTAACCTGATCATCATAGCTTGGAACATACTGGAGTTTTAAGATGGGTGCTCATTTTCACTGGAAGATCCAATATTTTTTCTGAAGTAGGTGTTGCCATGGTGACAGAATGGCTTAGCCACTGAAGACTAATTTCATTGGTTGAGTGTCTGAAGACTGGCTTGTTGAGTCACATTAATATGTTGCCTCCTGCTGTTTTTTTATTGAGGAGACCATCTGGCATTAAGCCGTATTTAAAGGTACAGTTCTGTTAGACAAAGAATATTGGGTGACGTACGCTGAGGTGTTAAAAATAGGTTTTGCAGGAATTAGTTGTTTTAACTAATCCGTGACTAAGAAATTATACCTCAAATTACTGCATATTATAGCCAATTTTATTAATTCATCTAGGCTTTGACACTAGGAATTAAAAGCTTTATTTTTGAGCTTGCTTATGTTATACAAATTTATTTGCCTAAATATACACCTTTACATGATCATATTAATCTTGATGTGTCCAAAAATGAATCCACTTGATAAACTGTTCTCTCCCATTGTATCTCCACAAACCATATGGTTAGAGATATATTGTAAAAATAATGATTATTGAAGATGTTCAACATATTGGAACAGGAATAGTTGTCAGTTTTTCTTTTGTGTTTGAGGGTGATAAAAAGAATGGATTTTCAAGTAAGAAGTGAAAAGATGTGAAATGCATGTATTATCTAAATAAGTATCCATTCTAAATAATAAGTGTCTGTTGTGTATAAAGAGATATACCCAATTTTTAAGAAGCTTCCAATATGGTAGGAGGGGATAAGGTGCATATATATGATAATCAAAACAGAATATGGCAAGTACTTTAATAGAAATGCAAAGTGAAGTTTGAGATTAAAGAATGGAGGAAGATATATATTCAATAAGGATTCCAAGAAGTCTCTGAGGAAGAAGTGGTGCCTGATTGGCCTGGATCTTAGCAAGCTTAGATGAAGAGAGGATTCTAGAAGAAGCAATAACACTCATGTAAATTATAACCTTTTCCCCCGAATTGTAACCCCAAGCTCTCTAAGAATGGGTTCCAAGGTAATTCATGTTTGGAGAATAACAACAGCATACTTTGTGTGCAGCGCTTACCACACATGGAAAGGCAGCAAAATCTTAACAGACAGGCTTTAGTCATATTATGATGTCCTTAAGTAGAAAACATATGGGCTGCTAGTTTAAGAAAAAGGGAATGTGTGCTTTTTACAGGTTTAGTGAGGTGTCGTGGACCAACCACCAGGAGAGAGATGTATGGTCATTAGTTTGAAATGAAAACTCCGAGGAGAGAGTTTGAGGACAGAGGAAGAGTTTGGGGAATCATTGGCATGGCTGGTGCAGGTGAAAGTGGTGCTTGTGGATGAGACCGCTGAGGGAGAGAGAATAGACCAAGGAAAGGAGGTGTCTCAGGGGAGAGCCTTAGGATTATATTGACATTTTAAAGATTAGAGGTGGTAGATGGAGCAGAGAAGTAGTCAGAGAAGTGGAGACAATTGATAAAATTCAGTGCCATAGAAATCATGGGAAGAGAAAGTTTCGAGGGCCGGGGGGGCTAGGGCAATGCCAGGTGCTGTTGTGGAAGTTGATGAAACAGAGGTCTCAGTGAAGGTCACTGGCTTCCTGGACCAGCTGGAAGTCACTGTGACATGTCGGGGAGCAGGTTCAGTAGAACCGAGAGGAAAGAGCCAGACCAAGGAATAAGGAGTGAGTGGAGGGTCGTTTCCCCTCAAACACGAACCTTTTTTTATTCATCCATCAAACCAAGCTTCTTGAAAGATTAATCTCTCTCTGCCTCTTCATTACACTCATTCCAAACTCACAGCAGTGTGGTTTCCATGGCATCACGCTATTGAAACTGTTCTCATGAAGGGCACTCATGATCTCTTCCTAGGGTGACCTTGGGTCCTGGCTTTCACTGGAGCCATAATCTGTGGTCCTCGATCTGTGGTCCTTGAGTATTTGTTAACAGAGCCTCGCTTTGCTCTCAAAACTTCCTGGTTTGGGTGATAAGTTCTGAGTCACCTTGGCTCTCAACTACAACTTCCACTGAACAGTTTTCAGTCTTTGTTATACTTAACCTTATTTATTTATTTTTGCTTTATACAGTTGATCACATTTCTTTATTGTGACTTGTAGCTCCTCTTCTTTGAGTTGTGCTGGGTAAGTCCCCTGGTTCTCCTTTTATCTTCTCAATCTTTTATTTATTTTATTTTTTGAAGTTTATTTATTTATTTTGAGAGAAAGAGAGAGAGAGAGAGAGAGAGAGAGAGAGAGAGGCAGAGAGAGGGAGAGACAGAATCCCAAGCAGGTTCCGCACTGTCAGTGCAGAGCCTAATGCACGGCTCGATCCCATGAACCGTGAGATCGTGACCTGAGCCGAGATAAAGAGTCAGACACTTAACTGACTGAGCCACCCAGGTGCCCTTCTTCTCAGTCTTTTTGAGGTATCCTCCTCTGTCTACTCTTTCAGTAGTGGCATTGCCCAGAGTTCTGTTCTTGGTTTCTTCTCTTCTCGTTACACAGCTTCTCTTTGGACAAGCTCCTTCATAGAGATAGGTACAGTTAAGTACAAGCCAATGCCTGCAACACATAGCTCTAGTTTCTCCCCTTTAACTTCAGGTTTGCATATTCATCTACTTCGTCGACACCTTTACTATAAGGGAAACTCAACATACAGGCAAGAATTTGAGCATTGGAATAAGACACACATAGGTTGCCAGCTCTGCCATTTAGTAGTTTAGAGACCTTGAAGAAGATATTGAATCTATGGCTCAATTTTCATTCTGTAAGATTAGAAAACCTATCACATATGAATGGAGAAAGAAGATGTGGTGTGTGTATATATATATATATATGTGTATATATATATATACACACATATATATATACACACATATATATATATATACACACAATGGAGTATTACTTAGCCATCAAAAAGAATGAAATCCTGCCATTCGCAACTCTGTGCACGGAACTAGAGGGTATTATGAGGACTTTAAGACACAGAACAGATGAACACAAGGGAAGGGAAACAAAAATAATATAAAAACAGAGAAGGGGACAAAACATAAGAGACTCTTAAATATGGAGAACAGAGGGTGACTGGGGGGGTTGTGGGAGGGGGGATGGGCTAAATGGTAAATCACTGTTGCACTGTATGCTAACTAACTTGGATGTAAATTAAAAACAAATAAAATAGAATAAAAAGAAAACCTATCACATAAGGTTTATGTGGGGATAAAATGAGATAGTGCATGTGAAGTGCTTTACATAGTTCATGGCACACAATATACATTTAATGAATAATAGGGATTGTTTTTATTCCCCAAACCTTGTTCTCCTCCCATATTTCCTGTCTTGATGAGATATGGAATGCCTACTTGAGTGGAGGAGGGCCCATGTTTGGGGGAACATGAAATATTTTTGAAGATTGGTGTGGGATGCTGAAAGCTGGACAGAGGAGTTTAGATATGATGGTGGGTAACAAGGGCTCTTGTGAGCTTTTAAGCATAAGGGTAAATCTATGAAAAGTGGTATGTTTGTAAAATTTGTTATTTTAATGTTAAGCTAGATGTATTAAAAGTAGGGGTGGGGTAGGGGAGGCTGGCCAGGCAACTGTTGAAGTAAGAGTCAGATAATTTGAGGAGGAAAAGATAGGTAAAGAAAGGCGATAAATCTACAGATTATTTTTTTCATATTAGTTCTTCTTCAGCAGACTACAACTTTATTTCCATCTGCAAGATATATTTAATAAAGATTTAGTAATTTTTTATAGACCAGGATGTCATTACGTTTTGTTCCAATCTATTAGTGGTAGAAAACGAGAATGTGCCAGTGATAATGATGGCAAACATTTTCAGCCTGATTTACTCACTATTTAACTTAGATGTTAACTTACCTCTTCAGGTTCAATCTTTGAATGAGTTTTGTAAAAGACTGGTCCAATTTGTGGTACATTTACTGTTGTCATAGTTACAGTCTGTTTGTGATATGTAATTCACTCTTGGAGGAGGTTTGTACTTCAAATGATTCTGGCCTATTGCCTGGCACCATGTGAATTAAAATGCAAACTTTCAAGTATATCACAAGAAGATATACTCTCCACTGAACAGGAAAGAGTCAATATTAAAAGCTCAGAAATTTGGCAAATTGAAAAATGGAAAGGAGAAAACTACCCATGTCTTTAAAAATATTTGTAAATTTCCTTCTTCCCTCCCTCCTTCCCTCCCTTCCTTCCTTCCTTCCTTCCTTCCTTCCTTCCTTCCTCTCTCTCTCTCTCTTCCTCTTTCTTTCTTTCTTTCTTTCTTTCTTTCTTTCTTTCTTTCTAATAATTACTGTTTTGAAATCTGTAATGTAGAATGCAAGATTTTTCCTCCCCTTTTCAGGTTTTGAAATAACCAAACATTAGGAAATATTTGGTCCTGAAGTGAAGAGCAGACAGACCAAATTTGAGCTCAGATTTAAAAAGTCAGCTCTGGGAAACACCTAACAATAATGGTGATCATGAAGATTATTTAGGGGTTCCTGGGTGGCTCCATTGGTTAAACATCTGACTTTGGCTCAGGTTGTGATCTCATAGTTCCTGAGTTTGAGCCCTGCGTTGGGCTCTGTGCTGACAGCACAGAGCCTGGATCTGGCTTCCAGTTCTGTGTCTCCCTGTCTCTGTCCCTTCCTGCTCGCACTCTGTCTCTCTCTCTCAAAAATAAATTAACATTAAAAAGAATTTAAAAATGTATTTAGATGGCTACTTGATTCTTTCATAGCTCTGTATAAGTATCTAGACAAATTATTAAAAGGAAAAGTTTGAATGGTGGATGATTTATGATTTGTTTACATTACAAAGGAAACCATCACAGCAAAGGTTCAAGTCAATTAAGTGTGAAAAGAAGACAGTGTAAGAAATTTAACATAAAAAAAAAATCTGCATTCTTCAGGCCATGAAACATATGTTCCAGAAGACAGGTTATTAGAATTTCATTAAATAAAAACTAATGTTTGCATACTGATGGGGAAGCAGTGTGAAATGAAATGAAAAATGTTAAAAAAGTCTATTTTTGTAAAATTAGGGGGTTGGGAATAGACCCTCACTGGAGCGCCTGCTCTCAAATCCTGCCACTACCATTAAATGTGACAGTTGATTTCATTGTTAAACAGAATTTAAGTTATGACATATGCTACTGATATTTGTTTTCTGGCTTGCTAATAACATAAAAAGAGGAAGTCAGAAACACTTTATAATTCATTTTTTTGGTCTCATTTTCTTCTTTGTATTTCTTTTGATACATTATAACAAGGAGTATATAATTGAACTGACTTCATAGTTTTTTTCTTGAGATTTCAGAGTTATACTGTTCTCAATCTTTATCCTAAAACTTGCCTCTTTTATTTTAATGGCTAAAAATCCTTGCTGTTATCATTTTTATTACAGATTGATTGAGATAGACTTTACACACCAAACAAGTCACATAGTGAAGGGATAAAATTCGGTGGTTTTTAGTATATTCACGGACCTGTGCAGCCTCCATCATAGCCAATTTTAGAAAATTTTCATCCCCCTGAAAAGAAACCCTATGCTGATCAGCAGTCACTCTCCATTTCCCCATTTCCTCTCCACATTCCCCCACCAACCCTAGGCAATCTACTTCTTTTTTGTCTTTGTAGATTTGTCTATTCTGGATACTTCCTATAAATGGCACCTTATTATATGTGTTCCTTTGTGACTGGCTTCTTTCATTTAGCATAATGTTTTCAGGATTCATCCATATTATAGCATGTATTAGTACTTAATTTTTATTACCGAGTAATATTCCATTATATGGATTTTTCCACTGTTTACTTATCCATTTACCAGTTGATAGACATTTGGGTTGTTTCCATTTCTTGACTATTATGAGTAAGGCTGCTATGAACATTTGGGTACAAGTTTTTATATGGACATATGTTTTCATTTGGGCATATACCTTGCAGTGAAATTTTTGGGTCATATTGTAACTCTTAAACATTTTAAGGAACTGCCAGACTGTTTTCCAAAGTGGCTGCACCATTTTATATTTCTACCACCAGTGTACCAAGGTTCTAATTTTCCCACATCCTCTTGAACTTGTTATTTTCTGTCATTTTAATTATGGCCACCATCCAACTGAGTGTAAAGTAGTATTTAATTGTTGTTTTGATATATATGTCTCTAATGGCTAATGAAATTGAGTATCTTTTTATGTGCTTATTGGCTACATGTATATCTTCTTTGGAGAAATATCCTTTAAAATCTTTTGCCCATTTTTGGTTGGGCTGTTGTCTTTATTGTTGAATTGTAAGAGTTCTTTATATTTTCTGGAATCAAGTCTCTTATCAGACATATGATTTGAAAAGTTTTCTCCTATTCTGTGGATTGTCTTTGCACTTTCCTCGTGGCATTCTCTGAAGCACAAATGCCTTTAATTTTGATGTAATTCAACTTATCTATTTTTTCTTTTGTTTCTTGTGTTCTTGGTGTTATATCTAAGAAGCCATTGCCTAATTCAAGGTCACAAAGATTTACATATATGTTTTCATCTAAGAGTTTTACAGTTTTAATGCTTATACTTAGCTCTTTGATCCATTTTGAGGTAATTTTTGTATATGGTGTGAGGTAGGGGTCCAACTTCCTACTTTTGCATCTGGATATCCAATGTCCCAGCACCATTTATTGAAAAGAATATTCCTTTTCTTTTTTTTTTTTATTTTTTATTCTTTATTTTTGAGAGAGAGAGAGAGAGAGAGAGAGAGAGAGAGAGACAGAGTTCAAGTGGGGGAGGACCAGAGAGAGGGGGGGGGACACAGAATCCGAAGCAGGCTCCAACCTGATGTGGGGCTTGAACTCATGAACCACAAGTTCATAACCTGAGCCCAAATCAGATGCTTAACTGCCTGAGCCATCCAGGTGCCCCTGAAAAGACTATTCCTTTAAAAAGTAACTCTCCCTCACAATATTTTCACCCGTCATGAATAAGCTTTATTGGTTTCCCCAGATATAAAGGATTGAGATAACTTCCTAAGACCTTCTCTAAATCCCAGAATACAATATGGGTGGATAGTTATCTATTTCTGACTGAAAGGAGTTATTTAACAAATAACTTCTATAGTATAAAGTTTATGTGGATACTGTAAATATTTGCAGTGACTATTTAGGGATTGGGGATATTGATGTCTAAACTTTAGTCCTTTATGTCTAACAAAGAATGGAATTCTTATTGTGGCAAAGATATGTCAGGAGTTTGAGATAACAGGAGAGTCACTATGAGATAAAGCAGTAAGGATTATTGACCTAGAATATTTCCCCATTGGCATTTTACGTGACTTTCCTCTTCACCCATTACCTGTGTCTATCAGTGGTGTTGCTTGCAGACACATGATTTGGTTCCCAATGGTCGTGCCTATTCTTTTCATTTCATTCAGTTCATTTGGTTCAGTTAAGTAAATAAATTTAAGAACAAAGTATTTTCAGTGTTGACTAGATACCTGGGGTTGATGATACAAAATACAAAGACAGCAGTATAAAAATAAAGACAGACATTATTTGTCATGCATTGTTTAATGTTCTTTCCATTTCATAGATGAGGAGGGGCAGCTCAGAGATGTCAAATCACTTACTTAGTATCATCATGGTACAGTAGGAATTAAAACAAACAAACAAACAAACAAAACCTTAGATTATCTGCTTCCCAAACCCATAGTTGTTTAAATATAGCAGAGGTTCTCAAATTTGAGCCTGCATCAGAATCACATCAAAGACTTGTTAAAACGTAGGTTACTGGGACCCATCCCTAGAGTTTCTGACTCAATAGATCTGATGTGGGGTCTGAAAATTTGCATTTCTAACAAGTTTCCAGGGATGCTGATGCTGGTGGTCCAGGGACCACGTTTTGAGAATCACTGTAATATACTCTGATGATTCCCCTAGATATATGTATATGGTTTCTGATACTCAAGGAGCTATTAGTTGGAGTGGAAGGAGACTCAAGAGAAAATAATATAAAGTCAATAATAGTTACAAAGTGCTAGGAGTACATAGAGGAAAAAAAACACATTAACTCTGATTATAGGATTAGGACAAGTTTCTGCAGGAGACATTGTGGGAATGGATTCATTTATGTATCATAAGAATTTACCTCCAACTGGTGGAATCACAGAGCAGCAACTGACCTTTCTGATACTCTTTTTGTCACAAATATGTCTAGAGCAGCTAAGTGCATGACTGTATGAGCAAGCTCATCATGGAGGGCGTGGTGGTTCTGGGGAAGTACGGAAAGCAGCCAGATTATGAGACTGAATACTAGAAAGTAAGGTGAGTGAGGCTGGTTGGAATCTATTAGGCACTCTTATATCCATGGTCAGGTTCAGTGACTTGATGCCATCTGTATGAAAGACTAAAAATAAGCTTAATTTGATGATTCTTTTTGCTTCTGAGTCTTTCAGTGTACAAATGAAATCTTGATAAAGAAAACATCAAAAATAGCAGTGTCGCAATGCTTTTCGAAGAAGCTGCGAAATACTGTGGTGGTCTGGTCTACTATGGTAGGCTGGTCTTTATTGAATTGTTTTATGCCATAGTTTATTTAGGGTGTATGCTCACCTGGTACCCTTCATATTGCTGAGTTCTGTAAATACAGACTCAGTATTAATGGGCTATCCATAATCTCAGGACTGTGAACCTGTTGTCCCTCTTCCTGAAGTAGTTTTGTCCGTCAACTATACAAAGCTTTTAAATGAATTAATTTAAAAAAATTAGAGATCTTAATGGGTCAGTTTTGAAACGTATGAACAATTCACTCAGAAGAACAACTTCAATTTATAAAGGGTCAAAAAAAAATAATCATTGAAACCCAGAGCTATGAACTGATCCCTTTTTAATGCAGCCTCATTATTAAAGGCCCTATTCACAGCTGTGCCTAAAGTAGAAATCACACTGAGCTGAGTGAGTAAACGAAAGGGACCAGTGACTCTCTCAGCTGCTAAAGGTCCAGCTATTAATGGAGATTTATTTTTATTACACATTTGGAAACTTGTCATCCCAGAGGGTGCCGAAATAGAATCTCAGTACTACTTGATTTAGGAGGCAGAGGTTTTATACGTGCAGTTACTAAAAAAAACAAACCAAAAAAAAAAAAAAAAAAAAAGAGGGAGGGGACCATATTTGTCTTTGTATTTGTTCCTTTCCCATAATGGAAGGTGGAGTAATTTATTAGAAGATATTTTAAAGGCCTCACAGAAAACCTGGGATTAGTTTAGAGAGTGGGGAAATCTTGTTCAAAATTAATTTTCTTTTCATTTATGGTGCTGTCATCTCTTGTGTGTGTGTGAGTGTGTGCATGCCCATGCAGGTGTATGTGTTGGAGTTTTTGAGGATGCCATAGGATCTGAGGCTTAAAGGACAACAATTCTGTAGAAAGCCTGGTTTCAGGGGATGTCAAAGGTAATTTCCTGGTGGCACTGGTAGATGAATCCAGGACCAGAGAGAATGGTGAATGTAGGACATTCTACAGTCTTTCCAATGTTCAAAGAAATAAGGAAATGACTATATAAATATTATCTCATGGGATCTTGATCCCAGTATTACTTAAGATCAAAATCTAGCTCATTGTATCTAAGAGGTGGTCTCTTTCTCTTCTCTAGAGGGAATATTCCCCCCCTTTTATTTCCTCTGAGGAGAGAAATTATTAAAATAAAAGACATTATTGGAAAGGAAGTTTTTGTTTGTTTTTTAGTAGCATAAGAGAAGTGCTATCAGTTCTTGTTTACTTAAAAGTGGATTTTTTGGTCAAGTTTTTTTCTTTCATCCTTTCCTCTTCCCTTCCTTTGTTCCTTTTCCCCCTCTCTCCCTTCCTTCCCCTTTCTCTCCTCCTCTTTTTACTCCTTGCATTCCAACTTCTCTTGATTCCTTGTTTTACTTGGTTTATCTCATTCTGTGGAACTCACAGTCCATCAGGTAGACTACACTTGACGTTCTACACAGCTGATAAATCAGTGCTATATACATGGCTAAATCATTGGCCAAGAACAGCCTTGATCAATGAATGCACTTCCCCTCCTCATTCTCTGTTGAATGAAGATAGAAACCAGTTTTCTCCTCTTTGGGGGTGGGGTATGGCCACTTGAATTCTAACTCTTTATAATACACAATGGAAACCTTGTGATGTGCTTAGAGCGGTTTTCTCATGGGTATCTAGATTCCTGTAAGGGTGTAGGCTACATGGCAAACACATTCTGTTTATCTGATCAAATGATTAATGAAATAGTTTTATTCAAAATGAAGAGTGTGCTCTCATAGTATGTGGTAAATTGTTCAGTGGATTCTAGTCCTGCTAGTTGAAACTCTACACCTGTTGCTGACAATTTGAGAAGCAGACCTTCCTTTACCAGAAATGGGGAGAAGAGCAGTGTGGGGAAGAGAGTGGGACCCGAGTGTCCCTTAGGTCCATGAGGATGAAACCATCTCTTTCAATATAAAAACATTTTCTGAACCGTCTTTTTTTGTAATTACTTGTAACTTTTAGCAGGGCTCATTGGCTGAGCTAATATGGCTTTTAAAGTTGTTGAAGCTACATCCAAGGTCTTCCAGTGGAACAGCACCTCTGCACATGCAGAGCGGGTTTAGATGATTTTAGAGGGCAGTTGGGTGCTAGCCAGCCTGAAGTTAAGGTGTACCAACTCATTCAACAGAAGAAGTTTTGTTTGAAGGAGTAAAGCACATTCTGAAAAACATAAGAAAGAAGCAAAAGAGAAGAATGTAAATGAACTTTTATGTTTAAAAGAACGTAATTGTGTGGTTTATGTAGAGGCTGTGGATTTTTTTTTAACGTTTATTTATTTTTGAGAGAGAGAAAGAGACAGAGTGCGAGCAGGGGAGGGGCAGAGAGAGAGGGAGACACAGAATCTGAAGCAGGTTCTAGGCTCTGAGCTGTGAGCACAGAGCCCAACATGGCGCTTGAACTCACGAACTGTGAGCTCATGACCTGAGCTGAAGTCGGATGCTTCACTGACTGAGCCACTCAGGTGCCCCGAGGCTGTGGATTTTTAAAAATATAGTTTGGTGGCAGGAAAATTTTGGGCAAGTATATTTTACAGTTACAGTGACACCTTACAATGATGTAGTCCTTTATAGTTTTCAAATAATTACTAGTATCAGTAAGCATTTTCTACTTACCAGGCAGAGTTTTAGATGCTGGAGAAGGCCATAAATAAAACAGGCATTGTTCCATTAAGTCCTCTCAAGAAACATGATGAGTCACCTTCTATTATTATCTCTATTTCGTCTATTTTATGTGTTAAGAAACTGAGTCACAGAGAGGTTTCAGAGGAAGAAACTGAGTCACAGAGAGGAAGTAGAGGAGCCAGGATAACACCCAGACTGTCTCACTCCAGAGTCTGTGCCCTTCACCAGCACGCTGTCCCATCTCATGCAATCAGCTCTGTCCCCACGCATTGAATCTTAAAAACAACCCTGTGAAGGAGGCAGTGTTTTATTCACACTTAAAAAATGTGCAACTACGAAAAAAATTTAAAAGTGACCTATTTAAAATTATATGCCAGGAAGAAGTTATACAGTCTTCCTCGTCTCTTGCCTTGACTAATGCCTGTCTTCTTGGCTTCCCAGCCTCTCAGCAGTCACATCCCTCCATTGCCCTTTCTTCCAATTGTGGCAGAGTGGCTTTTCTCAAACACAAAATCTTTGTTGCTCCTCTGCTTAAAACCCTTTGCTTGTACTCTTAGGACCGTGCCCAAACTTCTCAGCATGCTTTCTTGGTCTCTCTCATTTAAAAAATTGAGATAGAGTTGACATATCACACTGAATAAGTTCAGGGAATACGATATGTTGATTTGATACATTTATCTATTGCAGCAGAGCCGCCGCAGCATCATGAGCTATCACATCTGGTAATTGTCGTTTCCTTTTTTTGTGGTGAGAACAATTAGGATCTAGTTTCTCAGCAGCCTTGAAGTTTCTGGTGCAGTGCCGTGGAGACTTCTTGATGGACTCTTGCCCCCGCTCTGCTGCCTCATCACTTGCTACTTCCCTCTTCCCCCTCCAGCTCTGGCCCTACTCAGTTTTGTTTATTTTAAACTTTTTTAAAAGTTTATTTATTTTGAGAACGAGAGAGAGTGGAGGAGGGGAAGAAAGCGAGGGAGGGAGAGAGAATCCCCAGCAGGCTCCGCACCAGAGGCATGAAGCCCCACATGGGGCTCGAACTCACAAATCGCGAGATCATGACCTGAGCAGAAGTCCACGCTTAACGGGCAGAGACACCGAGGCGCCCCTCAACTTTGCTTATTTTAACAAGACGTTCCATTTCTTGCCTCTTCCATGTTACATATGCCGTTTCCTCTGCCTCAAGCATCTTATCTTCCCTTCCTTCCTCTTATTCTGCCTTTCTTTTTAAAGTTGTTAAATCCTATTTCTTTTTCAATCTTCACCTAGATACCACTTCTCCATAACGTGTTGTATGTTCATTACTTCCTACCCTGGCCTGGAAACCCCATGACGATGGAGCTGAAGTGGAGGCTGGGGGAACAGGGGATGGCGATCTTATTCACTCTTGTTCTAACACAGAATGCGATGTAATCATACGTTTACTCAATACACGGACATCTTTTGAACACCAACATTGGCAGGTACGATGCTAGGTATTGAGCAGAAGTGAAGTATAATGGGGAGTGAGGGACTTTGGCATCAGATAGCTCTAAATTGAATTCTAGCTTTTTCACTTACTACTTTCCAGACTTTAAACCAGTTATTTAACCTTTCTATGCTGTTTTCCCAAATAAAAAAAAAAAACAAAACAAGGATCACTCAAATGGCTTGGAAATGTATGTGTGGGAAACTGACTTGTGCATAGGTGATTACGGCACATGCTGTGTGTTGGGCATGGGCAGAGTGCTGTGGGAACATAGACTGAGGGGCAGCCAGCACAGCCCAAGAGATCAGGGAAGATACCATTGAAGCCTTTCCTTCGTCTTCCTCGGAGCTTCTGGCATAGAGGTACCTCGAGATACCTGAAAATTAGCAAGCTGCTCATCTTTATGGAAAAGGGTAGTCCAAAGTCTTTCTGAGCAAGTGATCTTCCATTCATGCATATTTATGATTCTACTCTAAGTTAAATTATTAATAACATTTGGAGAAATATTCTATTTTTAATACGGACAAGAAGAATGTTCAGTTTGAAACATTTCCTGAACTTTCTTATGGCATACTGAGAAAAATTGTCTTAGCTTTGTTATTTTCTCAAGATAGTTATATGTTTTTCCTGCAATAAAATAGCAAAATAAAATCCACGAAGGATTTAAATTACATAAAGCTTATGTAATTCACATTTTAAGCTTTTATTGTTTTATTAGTTTTCCTAAAATAACTTAAAGGATTACTATTTGAAGAGAGTCTTAATCTATCAAATTGACCAGATGAATGTATCTTGAAAATAATTCGACATGTTTGGATAAAATTGGTTTTATTCCAAAGAAAGCTTTTTTTATGACAAACAAAAGCAAAGCTATATAATTTTAAGAATCTTATGATGAATAGGATGATCTGCTTTAAAGAAGGGTGAGTTTAAATAATCTTAGTGTATTTGTATAGAACTTAAAGCCAGATGTTCTTACTTGAAAAGCAAAATTTGTTATGCTTCTAAGAATAGTTTTATGTAAGAAAAATGAAAACAGCGATGCAATCAGGAAGCTAAGAACATTTTCTTATGTAAATTGTGTTGTGTGTGTTAATAGCTTGAATTGTGTTCCCTCGTAGACTACCTGGCTCCATCAGTACAATATTTGGTGAAAATCAACAGGTTTACACAGTTTGTCCAAAGAAATGTTGAACAGAAATAACACACACACACACACACACACACACGCACGCACGCAAAGTAAAGTAATCCAGAAGAAGGCATCCAGAAATAAAATGGAGCTTGAAAAGTACCACCTCGCATGAGGAAGGGATAGCTGGTTATTTGCTTAGGATAATATTTGCATTTAGAAGTGACCTGTAGTGACTGCAAAGTGCCACGTTGGGAGAGCAGGAAGCCATTTTTTTTTAAGCAAAGTATAATTTACAGTAGAAGAATGAGTTTTCCTATAACTACCTAATTATAAGTGCATTCCAAATGAATATGTTGAATGAGACATTGGTCTGGAGTCTGTATTTCACCCTTAGCCTTGAGGCTCCCAAATCATAAGCAAGTACAATGGTGAAGATGTCCGTAGTGCCAAACCTGAAACTGTGTGTGGGTCATTGACCTTCTGATTTGAGGAAGAGCCTTCAGAGAAAGGTTTTTACAGGTTTCCACGGCAGGGAGCTAATCTACTTCTCCCAACATGGGGGCAGCAGACAAGTGTGTTTCTTCCTATGTTACTTTGTAGGATTCGTTGCTGTTCTCTGGGGAGCTATTGTGTAAGAACTGACTTGAATTATCTTTCAAAGCTACTGCTACCTGGAGGGTAATGTTAATAAATTCTTTTATCGTGTGGATTAAATGCAGCAAAGTGAAAGCAGCACTATTCAGGGTAAGGGTCACAACAATCCTTACTATTTTCTCAGCATTATTTTCCCTGAAAGTATGTTTTGGGATAATTAGCAATAAACTAATACTTAAGTTTTCACCATGAGTACAAGCTCATTGGTGAACATTTGTATTCCATGTCTCTCTCTTGTCTCTCTTCCAATCATCACCTAATTATTTTATAACTTGAAAGTGTGTAATTTCAATGTTCATTTTATTTATATTTTTAGAGAGAGAGCAGGGGAGTGGCAGAGAGGGAGACAGAGAATCCCAAGCCCTAACACTGCAGAGCCTGATGCGAAGCTTCAACTCATGAAACATGAGATGATGACCTGGGCCAAAGTCAAGAGTCGGACACTTAACTGACTGAGCCACCTGGGCGTGCCGAAAGTGTGTAATTTCAATTGAGTACAATGTGTAGATAAAAATTAGGACAAATACATTTAGTTAGTGACATATTACATGTTATCTTTGCCACATATAGGCCTTCATCTACTTTGTAAGTAAGAACTGGAGAGAGTAAGAACAGGAGAATGAACTAAGCATCATTATGCCATTATATACACTCTTCAAAGGAGACAGATATTTTTGTTTGTTTAGTGTTTTTTAGGATGGAGACCCACCAGAGGTAAACACTAAATGCAAAGAAGAATTCAACCTTGGCTTTAGTTTTCCAGTTCTAGGCATGGCATTAATGTTTTTTTGGAAATGTAGGTGCCGGACGAGGTCAGGGATGTTCTCATCTGTCCTCTCTTGGCAGTTCAGCCACCGTCTACACTCCTGTACCAGCTCACTCATAACTTTTGATGAGGCCAAATCAGTGCCGTCAGGTGAGGAAGGTGTAAGGAAACTCTCTGGCCTCCTCAAGAAGGCTAAGCCACATCTTCCACATCCAGTGCTGGAGGAGAAAGTGCACAAGGAGGGTTTAGCCGAGCCTCTGACCCTGAATCTGCCCACGTCCATTCACCTGCCTCTCTGAGTGTCTCCTCAGCTACGCTGCCACTGTGGGGCCAGCTCTGTGGTGCTGCTCTCCTTAGCTCTGTCCCAAGTAGGGACACATAAAATACTGTTTCAAATTTCCAGTAGCATAGCTCCTGGTAGGGTGAGATACTTAAACAAAAGGGAGCTGGAGGCTTTGAGTTAACAGAAGGAACCAGCAAGGGGAGAAAACGCAGTGGACAATTTAGATCCCTCCATGTAACTTGTTTGATCTCCAGAGTCCCAAAGCCTTTTCCACGCTAGGCTTTGCACTTGCCTTTCCTCTGCTGACACTGTTCTTCTCCATCAATGTCTGGCTATCTATCCCATTCACTAGATTTCAGTGTTGCTGTGATGTCCCCCTGATTCTCCAGGCCTGGCTTGGGTTTGTTTGTTCCATATGCTCTAGTAACCCTACACATGCCTCCTCATTGCCCCAGATATCCTATTTTGCACTTGGGTATCTTATTAGGGCCACAACTCAGTGAGGTGGGAACTTAGCTTTTTCCCTGCTGTATCCTCAGCACGGTGCTTGGCACAATGTGGCACTCAACAGATATTTTTGAATGAGTCAGCGAGTGAATGTCCAGGATTCCAGAGAAAAAGAGTCCATCTAGCTTCCCTTCACTAAATGGGATGCTTCTTTTACTGTAACCTTGCAGGATCGGGGTTGGATTTTATTTAGAGAATTGGTGGGTTTCCTTACAAAAAGTGCACATCAACCAATGAATTTAAGAGGCAGAGAGAAAAGCCCATTTTTGTTATCTTTTTTTTTTAATTGAGATGCAATTGCCATCTAACTTTATATTAGTTTCAGATATACAATATAATGATTTGATATCTGAGTTTATGGCAGAATGATCACTATGATAAGTCTAGTTAACATCCATCATCACACATAGTTACAAATTTTCTTTTCTTCTGATGAGAACTTTTAAGATCTACTCTCAGCCCTTTTCAAACATACAATGCAGTATTATTAACTGTAGTCACCATGCTGTATGGCACATCCTGTGATTTATTTATTTTATAACTGCAAGTTTGTACCTTTGACCCCCTTCACCTATTTTGCCCACTCCCCACCCTGCCTCTGGCAACCACCAATCTGTTCTCTGTATCTATGAGTTTGATTTGTCTGTTTCTTTTGGAGTCTATGTATGAGTGAGATTATACAGTATTTGTCTTTCTCTGACTTATCTCACTTAGCATAACAGGACCATTTTCTCAAACTAGAAAATAATATGGAATGGAGTCGGGGGTGAGGGATCAGTGCCAGATGTGGTGTTGATGGTTATGGAAATTGGGAAACTGTCCAGTTCCTTAGTTGGGACTACTTTTTTTTTTTTATGAATGAACTTCCTAACAGTCAGATGTAGCCTTATAAAAATATTTGGACTAAGTTAAATATGATTCCTTTGATATTATTGGATGATATCTGATGTAGAGACAGATCATTATTGAACATCTATTGAATATCTATGGGACGGGACTTCATATGGACCATTTCCTTTAATACAAAAATCTGATGAAGTGGGAATTGTACTTTCATTTTACAGATATGGAAACAAGCTCAAGGAGATTCATTAACTTTAGAGTTGTAAAACAAACAGTAAAGCTGCAGCTTTCATTTATTCATTCACTCATAAACAAATATTTATTGGCAGTAAGTGTTTTTCATCACTGGTTTTGTCTTTTTTGATGGCATTTCACTTAGAACCATGATTTAATTTAAAAAATTGTAATGTTTATTTATTTTTGAGAGAGAGAGAGACAGAGACAGAGCGTGAGTGGGGAAGGGGCAGAGAGAATGGGAGACACAGAATCCGAAGCAGGCTCCAGGCTCTGAACTGCCAGCACAGAGCCCGACACAGGGCTTGAATTCACGGACCGTGAGATCATGACCTGAGCTGAAGTTGGACACTTAACCTACTGAGCCACGCAGGCACCCTGATAACCATGATTTTAATCCAGAGAAAGCTATATAAACAAGAGCATGAAATTATAGTACATCACACATCAGTATAACTGTGAAGCTGTGCCTGGACGTTGGTGGGAACTTAGCAAATGATGGATAGTGGATGAGAGAAGTCAGAACTGTAAATCATTTTCTGTTCAGTATTAACAAAATCTGACATATTTTGGTTTGGTATCTGGGTTTTGGTTTAGTTCTGTGTAAGGAGTATTTTGTCAAATGTACATTATGAAACACTTTAAGGATCAAATTCATGTGCCGCTGTTACACACACGTTTGAATTGAATTCTGAGGGGAAATGAGAATTTCTCATCTTCTAAGCATTTACCTTAAGACAGATGACATCAATGTAGGAAGTCGTGAAGAATAACAGATTTAAGAACTTAATAAATGTGTTGATTTAAAACACAAATGTCATCAGCTAGCAGTGAGGCAAACAGATTCTGTGTGAATGAGAACTTAGCCCACTGGTTGACATTCAAGACCCATTGGAAAAATCAGGAAACACAAGAGTGGAAAGAGCCCAGAGTCAGATTGGAGCAGCTATCCAAAAACACAGAAGGCCAGAAGGTGGTGAGAAAAATGCCAGACAACAGACTGTGGAGAAAAATAAACAAGCCAAGAAATGTCCTATTTGGCCTTAAAAGAGGCAGATGGTGACAGGAAGTATTCAGTGAGCGGTGATTGTGCTAAAAATCACAAAGACTGTAAAATTATCCATCTGTAGTTTGCAGTTTTGGGGAAAAATGAAAACTCTTTGCTAGTATTACAGGAAAGGATGATTGGTACAGAAACAGAATATTAAGTAAGTATGCATTTAGTCAGGATAATAGAAATGTGAGATGCATTATTCTATTAGAACAGAAGTTTTGTTTATCTAGAGATTGTGACCAAAATTATCAAAAGTATTTTGTTTTGCCTAAAAAGAGTTGGATTAGTATTGAATCTGTTTCTTTCACATTTTTGATGTAAGAAAGAATTATCCTGAGAATATTAATAGGTTGCTAAGGTAGCAATCATAATTTTCTAACTAAAGAGTGCACAAAACACTCTTTCTCGGTCTCTCTCTCTGTCTCTCGCTCTCTCCTTCCCTAGAAAGGTCTTTGGGATGGGATATAGAAAATGAGAAATAACAGTGTTGAGGTTTGAAGTAAAGAATATTAATTTGAAAGTTGAGATTGTAGCAGAGAAAATCGATGGTTTAAAGTAGTATTGGGAGAATTTGAAAAAAAAAATTATTGTCAGTGTTTCAGGATAGACACAGTTGAACATTTAGAATTGGGAATAGTTTTTACCTAACGGAATTAAGTTTAAATTTTGATTGAGAACTACCTATTTCATTTTCTTACAGCAGTGTCTAACTTATGAAGTCAGATAAAGCGTTGGGTTTTTACAACCCTATTCTGGACCACTGAAGCATTTCTGCTATGTGCTGGAATATGTCTCTGATTTCACACAGTGGAGATGTTAGGTGCTTCACTTCCTTCTTTAGAAGAAGCAGTTAATAATGTAATATGTTTTATTCTTATCTATTTTCATTGTTTTGCTCTTGGTTTTTTAACTACTTAAGAGTAAGTATTGTATTTTAAGTTGGAATGAGTCAAGTAAAAGACTGGGAAGTGGATTATGTGATGATATTTCAGCCCCTTTCCTTGAGAACCAAAGGCAAAGAATTAGATATACTAAGAAAATTTGTTTTACTTACAAAAAAACACAGTTTTCAGAGAAACAAGCTTATATATCAGTATACTTTTAAATGAGCCAGAATCATGAGATCTGGACACTTTACATAAACTATTTTATTTAATCTTCAAAATGACATTTTGAAGTAGGTATTATCATCCTCATTTTATAATAGGGGAAGCAGAGGATCATCTAAACCAAGTCAGCACCCTCGAGTCACATACCTAGTAAGTAACAGAGTCAGGATTTGAACTCAGTTCTATACGTCCTCCAGCTCTTGCCATTATGTCAGTGCTTCTTAATAGGGGAAGGGGAGCTGCACATTACAGTACTTAATTCCATTGTCCATTGGACTACTTGTCTTTTACACTTATCCAAGGGTGGTACCTTGGCAGATGAAGAGTGAAAAAATTTCAGAGGATGTTCTGATTCCAGCCTTTAGTTGGCAACTGCTGAATGCAAAGTTTCAAAAACCAGCCAGCCAACCAACCAACCAACCAACCAACTAACTAGCCAGCCAACCACCCAGTTAACCAACCACCAAACTGTCCTACTCATCCACCCACCCACTCAATTGTATGGTGGTAGGTGAAGTGCTAAACATTATTTTCTGCAAGTTGCTAGCCAATTGATCTTGTATTTTTTAACCTCAGATTTAGAATGCTTTTTTTTTTTAAATCAGTGATTAGGAAATATAATAGGTTATTTCTGGGAGCTATAAACACATATTTAGACCTAATTATTTTTCTCTTCTTGTTCTCATATGTAGATTTTTCACTTCTATGGCTTTATATGTGTAGGTATCTCTTAATATCTCAAACAATTAGTGCTATCCTCATCCTAATTCTCAGGTCTCATCTCTTTACTGATTTTCTTTGTTTTGTTATTCCCACCATTTTTATTTTCTAAGAGGTCTTCAGAATCATTTTGTCGTGTAACAAAAATATCTTCTTTTATTTTGACCTAAGATACATCAAAGTACGAATCTGGGAAAAATGGAAATATTTTACGCCTTTTTTCCAGAAAATTTTAGCAGTTTTGTTAATATTGGTAATCTACTTCTCATTGAAGTCATGGCCATATGAACAGTATTTTTCTTGCTACTGTGGATGAATTCTCTTTCATCGCATTTGTAACTCGTTATTTCTGCAGTAAAAGAACTACTAACTTGTCATATATATATATGGGAGACACGGAAACAGAAGCAGGCTCCAGGCTCTGAGTCATCAGCCCAGAACCCAAGGTGGGGCTCGAACCCACGGACCGCGAGATTGTGACCTGAGCTGAAGTCGGACGCTTAACCGACTGAGCCACCCAGGCGCCCCTCGGCTTTCAGTTCTCATAGTTGTCCGGTTGATTCCTTTCAGTTCTTCTGAGTATACTGTGTAATCTGTATACAATGTTTGCATGATTTGTCAAAGTTTATCTATCCCAGTTTACTCGCACACATGTATTAAAGGTGCAGAATTTCTAGTACGTTGTTACATGGCAACATCAATAAGCATCTTTCCCTTCTGCATTCTTGGGAATGGATGGCCCTTCTGCTCACCGTGTATGAGCGCCAGTGTGCGAACCTGAGCACGTCAATGACTGTACTCCTGTAGTTGCAGATGAGATACGTTACACCTTTGCAATACTTAATTAGTTTTAGCAAATGTCATTTTGATTTGAAATGAATTTTTATTTAAGGGATACTAGGAATAAACTGGGGCAGATTATTCTTTTAATGTATTTCTACTCTCTGATATTTTATTTAGATATTAATATCTACATTCATGAAGGAGATTGGCCTGTACTTTATGTAAACGTTCTCAGATTTGGAGTTGTAACTTATTTTGAGAAAATTATTTCATTGAGGTCTGCCTATTTATTAATGTAATAAGAAATGGCTCTATTTAGGTCTGCATCATACAGGAAAATTATAGTTCTTAGCACTCTGCCAGATGACTAGTTATTTCCCTTTGACTGCCTCAGACTGGTCAAATTAAGCATTCTCTTAAGGCAGAAACTTACTGGGAGTGCAGTAATAAAGTAGAAAATATTTTACAGTCCACCTAGGATTTGGAGACTTTTCATTACTGTGCTCTGTAGGCTAATGGTTTCTTTAGGGCAGAAAACAACAAATCTATTGAAAGGTGTACTTTTAGGGCAGGGAAGGTACTGAATCTTAATTTTGATGTACCTTGTATGGTTGGTCAGCAAATGACCTCTGCCCCCATTCCACCTCCTGGACTTGGCAGTTGATAGCTTGGGTCCTCTGTGTCCTCCTGTCAGAGATAGGGTACATTCCCAGATTGGTGGATTTCTTGTTCTTCTTTAGGTTTGCTCAAAGAACTCACATTTGCCTAGAAAACCACGTTTCTTTCTTGCTTTTACAATAGGGACCCTGGACGTTTGTCTCTCCTCACATAATATAGCTTTCCACCCAGGAGAGGACAGTGTGCGTTGTAGTTATAAAATGCTAACTTAAAGTTTGATAGAAGCTAATATTTTCTGCTCACGTTTTCATCCATTTCATAATTTGAGTTAAAATCACAGCCTAATTTAAATCCCAAGTTTTATATAACCTGGAAGGCATATCTTGACAACGAGCACTTTCTTAAATCATGTTCTCCCATTTAAATTAACGTGTAATTGTGCACAGTCTTCCTTTTAACACATACTTCCATTTCATTGTTTCTAATCTAACTATTTCTACTTTTTTTCCTTGATGGTTTTGCTAAGGGTTTTTCTGTTTCAGTATTTTGCAAAGCTCTTCTCCTCTGAATACTAAAAAATGGCAAGTGAACTTGGGAAATTCTACTAAATACCCCTCTTGAGGATTCAAAGTACATATTAACATAAGAAAAGATCAGAGAAGTTTTAAAGTAAAAAAGAAAACTTGTGAAGTCTATTTAATGTTTTAAAGAACTTAAAAATAAAGAACTTATTTGTGTAGAGGGAGACTTTTTCTTGGCATGGTTATTGGTTTTTTTTTTTCTTAACACCAGTTTGAGAAGTGCTAGCCCATTCCATCATTATTATCACTTCAAATGAGGAACTTTGGAATTTGTTTATTCAATTCATTGTTTTTCTTTCTTATTATTTTGTGCTTATATTTTAATTATTTTTTACTTTTTTTTTTTTTTAAGAGAGGGAGAGATAGCTCCCATGTGAAAGGGGGCAGAGAAAGAGGGAGGGAGAGAATCCTAAGCAGGCTGCATGCTCAGCACAGAACAAGGTCTCAATCCCAGGATCCCGAGATCATGACTTGAGCTGAAATCAAGAGTCCTATGCTCAACCAGCTGAGCCACCCAGGCACCCCTAATTTTTTTTTTTTTTTTTTACTTCTTAAAGAAGTTTTTCCTTTTTTTTACAATTTAAAACTAGTCTTGCTCATTTATTTTCATATGTAAACTTGAAAAAAAATTAAAGCTATGACAATGTCTCTGAGAACCAATCCTAAAGGTTTTAATATTTAGCAACCTCATTATTGTTCTTTTATAAATACTTTTTTATATTTAATTTTTCCTTTGCTCTCTAAGAAAAATTTCCAATTCTATGCTTCTTTTCAAACTTTTATTCATTTCTAGTTTCATTGTATGATTATTGGAGAATATGATCTAGTCTTATTGTAAAATTTTGCTTTTTAAAATATACTAAATGTTTCTCCATGACCAGTTATGTAATTAGCCATCATGTTTCATATGTACGTTAGAAAGTGAATTCCCAGGGCACCTGGGTGGCTCAGTCAGTTAAGCGTCTGACTTTAGCTCAGGTCATGATCTCCCAGTTCGTGAGCTCAAGCCCTGCATCGGGCTCTGTGCTGTGACAGCTCAGAACTGGTGCCTGCCTCTGATTCCGTGTCTCCCTTTCTCTCTGCCCCTCTCCTGCTCATGTTTTGTCTCTCTCTCACAAATAAAAAAATGAACATTAAAAAAAATTTTTTTTTAAAAAGAAAGTGAATTCCCCATTTCTAGATTATCCAGTTGGATATGTTTTGGTTAATTTTATCTTTCTTTTAAAAACCTCCACTATCCCTTCTTTTTGTCTACTTGACTGATTGTAAACTGGTGAAGGCGTGTTGGTCTCTTATGTAACTGAGCTTTGACTGTTTTCTGCTTGGATTTCCAAGGGTGTTTGTTGCATATGCTTTTCTTAATGCATTATCCAGAGTTACATACTCAGTAGATACTGTGACTTCAAAATACTGCTTACTTCTTTTTTAAAAAAGTTAAAGTCAACTTGGCATAACTACTTTACTTGTTTTTTAGTTTTGGGTTTGCTTAATATGATGTGAAAATTCTGGTTTTCTGTTTTTGTTTTTTTAGTCTCTCCATATAACTTTTTTAAGGTATATTTATCAGAAGTTGTAGAATCCGTTATTTTCTTAGGATGTTATAAACTTCTTTTCCTCTTTTATATTTAATGTTTATTTATTTTTGAGAGAGAGAGAGATAGAGACAGAGACAGAGCACAAGCAGGGCAGGGGTGGAGGAGGGCAGAGAGAGAGGGAGACACAGAATCTGAAGCAGGCTCCAGGCTTTGAGCTGTCAGCACGGAGCCTGACATGGGGCTCGAACCCATGAACTGCAAGATCATGACCTGAGCTGAAGCTGAATGCTTAACCGACTGAGCCACCCAGGCGCCCCTGATTGATGTAATTATTATTATTGATCCTATCATTATTTTTATGCTTTTATTTTTTATTACTATTTGCTTTCTATTCTGCATTGTCCAATGAATGACATCTTCTTTACTTTTAGTTTCTGTAATGATTTAAAAAGTCAAAATCTCTTTAAAAAAAATTTTTTTTTAATGCTTATTTATTTTTGAGGGAGGGAGAGAGAGAGCAAGCAGGAGAGGGGCAGAGAGAGAGGGAGACACAGAATCTGAAGCAGGCTCCTGGCCCCGAGCTGTCAGCACAGAGCCCGATGCAGGGCTCGAACCCACGAACCGTGAGATCATGACCTGATCTGAAGTCATACGGTTAACAGGCTGAGCCACTCAGGTGCCCATAAACCTCTTTTTTTTTTTAATGTTTATTTATTTTTGAGGGAGTGCATGAGCCGGGATGTGCAGAGAGAGGGGGACAGAGGATGTGAAGTGGGATCCTCACTGATAGCAGAGAGCCTGAAATGGGGCTTGAACTCATGAACAGTGAAATCACAACCTGAGCTGAAGTATGAGGCTCAACTGACTGAGCCACCCAGGTGCCTCAGAAACCTCTTTTAAATTACATTGTTTCTTACCATAAATATAGATCTGTATTTTCTTTTTTTTTTTTTTTCAACATTTATTTATTTTTGGGACAGAGAGAGACAGAGCATGAACCGGGGAGGGGCAGAGAGAGAGGGAGACACAGAATCGGAAACAGGCTCCAGGCTCCGAGCCATCAGCCCAGAGCCTGGCGCGGGGCTCGAACTCACGGACCGCGAGATCGTGACCTGGCTGAAGTCGGACGCTCAACCGACTGCGCCACCCAGGCGCCCCAGATCTGTATTTTCATAGTAATAAGGGAATTATAAATCTATATTATCTTTCGGCTTTTGTTGGTGCTTTGTATTTAACTCAGGAGTTTTTACTCTGATTTTTAAGTCTTTTTATCTTGTGAAAGAAAACACTATAGGGCCTTTTTTACTACTTCTTCTAGTTCTTAAATTAATTTCTTGAGCCTGAGGAATTTACAGAACTCTGCTCAAGCAATATTTTGGGTAAGTATTCCCTTTATGTACCTACAGATAGAAGAGAGAGTGAAAGGTTTGCCTGCTTTTTATTTAGGAAAATAGAAAATTCCACCTGCCTATTTCTTAGTTGGATAAAGATGAGCAAGAAGTAAAAAATAATCTGCCAGAGTTACTAAGATGTTGATAATACAGTGAGACCCTGCAAATATTGTTTAAGGTCAGATCCATTTGAAAACCAAATATTTCTTCTAAAAGTCACTTAATAGCAATAAAGTCCAAATGGACATTTTATTTTTTTATTTTTTATTTAAAAAAAAATTTAACGTTTATTTATTTTAGAGACAGAGAGAGACAGAGCATGAATGGGGGAGGGTCAGAGAGAGGGAGACACAGAATCTGAAACAGGCTCCAGGCTCTGAGCTGTCAGCACAGAGCCCAACGCGGGGCTCGAACTCACAGACCGCGAGATCATGATCTGAGCTGAAGATGGCCGCTTAACTGACTGAGCCACACAGGCGCCCCCCAAGTAGACATTTTAGATTAGTGGTTCTCAACCGGGGGAGATTTTGCTCCTCAGGGAACATGTGGCAATGTCTGGAGACATTTTTGGTTGTCACAACTCATGGAGAGGTGTTACTGGCATCTGTTGGGTAGAGGCTATAGATGCTGTTAAATATCCTGTAATGCATGGAACCACCTCTCACAACAACGGGTGATCTGGTCCCAAAGGTCAGTAGTGCCAGTTACACCTGCTTTGGCTTAGGTGACTCCTTAGACTAAATGAGTATGTACAACAGTAAAAATAGATTTTTATAATGTAGATGTGCATTGCGAGACAGAATGTCTTTTCTAAGACAGAAGCACACATCTAGATACCTGAAAGAATTACTTGAAGACTTGAGTAATAAGCTTTTCTGTATCATTCTCTGTATTTTGGATTTCAGGGCTCTCACCAGCAACACTGTAGGGTCTTCAGGCAAATCAAAATAGCTGATAATTTTCCACACTCAAAAAAATTCTCCTGGGGAATGTCTTTCAACATTAGAATTTTAAGTCTCTGTCAGCTCTATCTTTAGTGGCTCAACCAAAACTTTATGTAAATCTGTGAATGCTGTTCCTTCAAGAGGGATGTGAAACAAGCTTCTGTTCTGTATTTTTAAAAACGTGAAATCGAAGGCCAGGTTATTGGAGCAATCCTTTTCACTGAATTATAGTTTAAAGTTAGCCTTTGTTATTATGTGTGGTGATTTATTCTGTTTAAACAGCTGTGGAAGATGATAAACCAGTCCAGTTATAGTGATTAAGTCATCTCAGGTGCCCCACGCCATCTGCTCCCTGTGTCTTTCCTTGTTGCTTAGTGTGGTGCCCACCCCTGTCCCTTCTATCGGTGGCATCACCAACATGTAGATCTTGCTCAAAATGCAGGCTCTTGAGTCCCAGACCTGACGCCTCGAATCAGAGTCTCCATGTAAATAATCCCCAGGTGATGTATATGAACAGGAAAGTTTGAGATACAGCTCTTTTGTTGGCTTCGGTTTTATTTTCCATTTCAGTGGTCTAGTGTATGTGATATTAAATCATGTAAAATGCTGCAAATTCATTTAGAAGTAGGAAAAAGTAAAACTTTTCATTTCTATCTGAGGGGGACCATTTCTGTTTTATAAAAGAAACATACACACACGCGCGTGTTTGGGAAAATTCAAAAAAGTAGAAATAGTTTAGCTGTAGTAATCCTTCGGCATTGTTCCCTTTTTGTCCTCTTTTTATGTGTATATATGTACATGTTATAATTTTGTTCTGCCTTTTAAAAATATTGTGTCATAAACACTTTCTGAACCGTTTTCTACAGTTATTTGGAGGACATATTAATTGTTGTGTTAAATCTTGTTTAATGGATATGGCATAATTTAGTTACTTATTTTGTGGAGGGTTATTTCTTTTTTTTCAACGTTTTTTTTATTTATTTTTGGGACAGAGAGAGACAGAGCATGAACGGGGGAGGGGCAGAGAGAGAGGGAGACACAGAATCGGAAACAGGCTCCAGGCTCTGAGCCATCAGCCCAGAGCCTGACGCGGGGCTCGAACTCCCGGACCGCGAGATCGTGAGCTGGCTGAAGTCGGACGCTTAACCGACTGCGCCACCCAGGCGCCCCTATGTTGTATTTTCTTAAACTCCTGGGCAAGATTTAAATATTCCGATGTGAAAATACCCAAACATGACCTGGTGCTCAACAAAAAAAGACTTGTCTATAATGGTGTTGCAGGATTTTTTTTTACCTCAATATCCAGGATTTGTTGTCTCGCCACTTTGAAAAATGAAGAGGTGGACCCAAAATGAGCTGCAAGCAAAAGTTTATTAGATTATAAGGTCAGAAAGGAAGACTAGTATGAAAGTTCTCTTTACAGAGAGGGGACATCTGAAAGTGAATGCCCGCGACTATGAAACCTTGTTTTATAAGGTTCTGGTCAGCTCCCCCTTCCCTTCCCCCTTCTTTTTTCCCAGGTTCTATCTTTATTGGCTTGATAGCTCTAGGTGCTGGGTTGTCCATTCCTGATTGGCTCGTTTCCATTGTGTGAGGGGTAGTCTATGGCCGTACCTTTACTTGTGGGTCATGTGTTTTATGGTCTACCACTTATGTTTTGTCAAATTCCTGAGGGGAACCAGAGGTGGAGTAAGTGGTGTCTGTTACTTTCTTTCTTTTTTTTTTAAAACATTTATTTATTGTTGAGAGACAGAGACAGAGCATGAGCAGGGGAGGGGCAAAGAGAGAGGGAGACACAGAATTCGAAGCAGGTTCCAGGCTCTGAGCTGTCAGCACAGAGCCCGACGCAGGGTTTGAACCCACAAACCGTGAGATCATGACCTGAGCCGAAGTTGGACGCTCAACTGATTGAGCTACCCAGGTGCCCCTGTCTGTTACATTCTTAAGAGGAACTTTATGCCTGAGGGTGTTTGCTGTGGTCAGACACTCCCAGAATTGTTCCAAAATATGTGTTTTTCCCCATCCAGGACCTCAGGTCCTAATCTTTCCCTCTCTGCCTATTTTATCCTATCTTTTCCCTATCAAAATGGAAGATAATTTTTCCCTTGACATCATAACATAAAGACCTCCTGGTCTCCCATATACATGCATTACCCAATATATTAGTTTCCTGTGGGTTCTGTAACAAATTACCACAAGCCTGGTGGTTTAGAACAGACGTTTATGCTTTAAGATTTTGGAGGCTGGGATTTCAAAGTTAGTATTTGCTGGGGTGAAATCAAGGTGTTGGCAGGGCCACTGCTCCCTCGAGAGGCTCTAGGGGAGAATACCTTCCTTTCCTCCTCCAGCTTCCCATTCCTTGTCTTCTCCTCTTCTGTATGGAAAACCTCCATTATAAGGACATGTGTGGTTGTGTTTAGGACCCACCCAGATAATCCAGCATAATCGCTCCATCTCGAGATTCTCAACATAATCACATGTGCAAAGACTCTTTCATTTTTGCCACATAAGACAATATTCACAGGCTCTAAGATTAGGGCATGGATATCTGTTAAAGGGCCATTTTTCAGCCTACTACCCTGTTAAAAACAAAACAGGTCCAAAATGGAGTTGCTTATGCTTAGCCCCATATCACTAAACTGAGATTTAATTAGTTTCATCTCTTCCAGAAATGGAATTTTAAGCCAGTTAGTCAGGAATCATCAGATCAGCACTAGTTAGGTAATCTTCTTGATAGACCCCTGCCGTCACCTAAAGGAAGTCACCTTGCAGTAACCGGTCTGCTTTTTTTTTTCTTTTTTGCCTAGTATAACTTCTTTGTTCCTGCTCCCTTCTGCCTTTACAAGTCATTTCGTACAGCTCCTTGGAGCTCCTTTCTATCCACTAGATTGGATGCAGCCTGATTCGAATTAATTCGTGCTCAAATGAACTCCTAATTTTTACTGTGCCTGAGTTTATCTTTTAACAGCACCAATCTTTACTCTTTTTCTTAACCAATCTTGTCACTCTTCTCTCCTATATTAGTTATCTATTGTTACATAACACACCACCCCCAAAACTCAGTGGCTTAAAAACAGTCATTTGCTTTTTTCGTAAATCTGTGGGTCAGCAATTTGGGCTATGCTCAGCCGGGCAATTCTTCTGCTAGCTTGCTGTAGTTCACTTAGAAACTGGCTGGTTCAGGGGCGCCTGGGTGGCTCAGTCGGTTAAGCGGCTGACTTCGGCTCAGGTCATGATCTCGCGGTCTGTGAGTTCGAGCCCCGCATCGGGCTCTGTGCTGACAGTTCAGAGCCTGGAGCCTGTTTCAGACTCTGTGTCTCCCTCTCTCTGACCCTCTCCCGTTCATGCTCTGTCTCTCCCTGTCTCAAAAATAAATAAAACGTTAAACAAATTTAGAAACTGGCTGGTTCAATGGTTTTAATTATTCCTGTCTATGCTGGATAACCAGCTGTGGATAACCAGCAGGCTAGGGGGCACTATACATGGATGTGGGCTCAGGGAGCTGTGACTCTGAGGACCATTAATTTAACAATTTCTAATTCCCTTCGTCTCCTGTTTTCAATGCTTTTAAAAATTGAAGTTTGTACAATAACATTTCCAGACTAAATGTATTGGCAAGATTCTTTGTTCTTTTACACACACTTTATTATTTTTTTTTAATGTTTATTTATTTTTTTGAGACAGAGACAGAGCATGAACGGGGGAGGGTCAGAGAGAGAGGGAGACACAGAATCCGAAACAGGCTCCAGGCTCCAAGCTGTCGGCACAGAGCCTGACGGGGGGCTCGAACTCACAGACCGTAAGATCATGACCCGAGCCGAAGTCGGATGCTCAACCGACTGAGCCACCCAGGCGCCCCTACACACACTTTATTTTTATTTTTTTAAAGTTCTTATTTAAATTCCAGTTGGTTAACACATGTAATACTAGTTTCAGGTGTACAATATGGTGATTCAACGCTTCTGTACAAACACCCAGTGCTCAGCACAACAAGTGCCCCTCTAAGTCCCCATCACCTGTTTCGCCCATCCTCCCAGCACCCCCACCCCTGAACCATCAGTTTGTTCTCTATAGTTAAGAGTCCTTTTACACACACTTTAAAGATGATTAAGCTCCTGTCAGGTTAACAGCACTTCAAATTTATAAGAAAAATTAAATGCACACATAAAAAATAAAATAAAAAGGCGATGATAAACAACCAAGACAAAATAAGGAATTATTGTAAGTCCTTGTTTATTAATTTATTTTTAATTTTTTTTAACGTTTTATTTATTTTTGAGACAGAGAGAGACAGAGCATGAACGGGGGAGGGGCAGAGAGAGAGGGAGACACAGAATCAGAAGCAGGCACCAAACTCTGAGCCGTCAGCCCAGAGCCCGACGCGGGGCTGGAACTCACGGACCGCGAGATCGTGACCTGAGCTGAAGTCAGATGTTTAACCGACTGAGCCACCCAGGCACCCCTATAAGTCCTTGTTTATACTGTGCTTGTGCTTTTGGGTTGTTTTTTTATGCTGTATATATGACTCATAGGTAAGCAAAAATTTTATGCCTGACATCTAATCCCTAGGAAAATCGTAACCTCAGCTGGCAAGAGGCCTGCCATGACTGTGTGGGAATCATTCCACAGGTAATTGTTGTGCACCTGGAGAATCTGATTGTTTGAAAGCTGAGTGGAAATATCAAAGAAAAATAGAATAATGTTACCATTATTGCTACTCTTCTTTTTAAAATGGATTGAATCTAGTCTTTATTTTTCTACCAGTTTTTACTAGCTACAGAAATTACATAGCCTAGAGGTAGTTTTCATTAAAAAAAAAAAATTACTGCTTGCAAGTAACCATATGTGGCCAAATTGATTGCATGTGTTAAGTCAATTTTTGGAAGAGGTACTCTTAGCCACACTTACTACAAGACTTTCTTGTTCTCTGAGGAAAATGTCACTTTGGGAAGTTTGCATAAAATTTTTTGAAAGCAGTGGAAAACAACATGTGACAAAAATAACATAAAAAATATTGTTTTGGGCCTGATTCCAAACTTAAGTGCTTGTGTGGGATTTCAGAATGATGTTTATAGATATATTCCGCACGATCCCATTTCAGTGACATTTTGAAGGTAACAGACTAAGAGTGTTGTCAATTAATATTTAAGCTTCATCATTTCTAGCACAAATCTCCAAAGGAAGATAAGGACTTTCTGTACACTATGATTGATAGTTGAAATTGGGTGGTAGTGAAATATATAATTGTCACTCCATGTTGAAGTTTGCAAAAAAATATAGATCTACATGAAAGTGATTTTTATTTGTATCTAATATATGGTTCACAGAAGAAATATAAAAAGCAAGTTACTTAAAAAAAAAAAAAACCAAAGGAAGCTATTTTAGGATATATACTTTCCAGGCCTACTAAGAGACAATGAAATTAAAAAAAATTTTTAATGCTTATTTATTTTTGAGAGAGAGATCGGGGAGGGAGGGGCCGGGAGAGAGGGAGACACAGAATCTGAAGCAGACTCCAGGCTCTGAGCTCAAAGCCGTCAGCACAGAGCCCCACGTGGGGCTCAAATTCACAAACTGAGTTCATGACCCGAGCTGAAGTCGGATGCTTAACCGACTGAGCCACCCAGGCGCCCTGAGAATGAAATTTAGAGTGAAGAAGTTGTAACTTAAAAGCAAAAAAGAACAATCAGAAAATGAGTTGAGTTAAATATTTGGACACCAAGGTTGAAGAATGCTGGCACGGTCCTGAGGAAACCAGGGACTGAATGGAACTATGGGTAAGGCCTGAGCCACCATCTTGTTATTACGAATGCAGCCCCCCTGCCTGACTGGAAGAAATTCTGGCTTTCACGGTTGCTCATGACTGGCTCTATCTTTTCACTTTTTCCAATAAACTTGTCTTACCTGAGTGGAGACTTTGTGATCATTCCAAAGACAGCTCTTCAGCACCTGGCACCAGCTCCCTGCTGAGAGTGCTCAGTCTGGAATGGAGCCTGAGCCCCATTTCTGGTGTTTCCAATGTGTGCCCTGCCTTTTCCCAGCCTCCTGGCTTTCTTACCTTAGATGTCCTTATGTTGAGCTATGAGTCATATTTCTACTAAGCTTCAGGAGTTATAGTGTTGAGTTTTCTCCATATCTCTCATTTTCTACTCTGGTAGGGCTTCCCTGTCCTACGGTGGTACCTCTGTTTTCCACTGTCTTACATTATGCCACCTGGGTTAGCTATGGTTCAGGCATGTCAGTGCTACAAAATCACCCTTTCGAGAAAGGGGAAAGGACTAGCAAAGCTATCTTTCTGTATTAGAGAGGGAAAGAGAAAGGGAGAGAGAGACGAAAATATGTTGAGGGCATTCGGCCAGGTGCTTTCCATATATAATCTCTATATTTAATTCGCATAGCTTTCTGTGAAGAGGTGTTAATATCCTCATCAAGTAAGAACACACGGTTGATAATGGGGGGAGTTTTTCTGACAAAGACCCAGCTTTTTTTTCACCACAAGATGCTGGTTTCTCACAAGTTTGAAACATCTGAAATAGAAAGATTCTGCTCTTTCCGTACAACATATATGGCAGTAACTGAAATGATGCAGCTAAGAATTTGTTGTTTGGAGCAGATATATGTGAAAGCTGATTAGATTTCTGTTTGAACACAAAGACATTAAAATATGCTAATGGGTGATAAAGGTCCCAGAGAATAATAAGAATATTTTAAATATATGAGAAGAGATCTGAAGGAAGGGAAGTACATTGAAGTCTTTATGGAATAAAGTAGTCATTCCTATCCAGTGCAGTGGCTAATAGAAAACCTAGGTAACAAAGGTACGAGAGATAAATATAATAGACAAACAAAACAAAAAGCATCCCCTTTCCTGTTTACACACCACCCCACTGAAGAAAAAAGAAACAGTCAATGTAAGACAGACAGTGTAAGACTAACAATGTAAGACTATCAGGATGATGCCAGAGAAAATGGTCTAGGAAGACATAAACACTTCTAAAACATTTCAGCTCCTTAAAAAATGAGAAGCTCATTGGTGTACGTAGATTCATTTGTGCCTGTCTTCCATCATTCCATATTCTAGTCATTGTGCTGGGCACAGATAATAGATTCGCCAAAGATGGATTATTCTTATCTGTAGCTATAGTTCAAGACCATTTTGATCTGCCCCCTTAAACTCAGTTTATTCTTTGTTTCCTAATTGCATAAGTGGTACCTCCTTACCGCTTGCTGCTCCTACCAGAAACCTGGGAATCACGCTGGATCCCTCCTTTGCCTCACCTCAGCCATCACCAAAATCTGCCGGTTCTAGTTTTTAATCTTTCTCAAATCTGTCCATGCTCTCCAAGACCCCCACCACTATCCTAATCCAATAGCGTCTCCTGCTTGGACCATCACAGTGTCTCCTGACTTCTTTCCTTATTACCTTCTTGGCCTTTGCAATTCATTATCCACACCAGAGGTCGGCAAACTCTTTCTGTAAAGGGCCAGATCATAAATACTTCTAGGTTTGTTGGCCATACAGTTTCTGTCTCAACTACTCAGTCTGCCACTGAAGGGGAAGAGGCCAGAGACTGTATACAAACCAACCCATCTGCCAAACAGATAGCAGCAGGGCTGGTGCTCTGGCCACCGCTTACTGAGGCTCCTTGCTCTACAGCATGGCTAGTAATCCTTCTGAAATGCAAATCTAACCGCTTCTGACCCTTTCGGGAAGCTATTTAATTGCTTCACTGCTCTGCAATAAATAGGCAAAGCGTGGTTTCTTTATTCTGCGTATCTTGAGCCCCTTCCTTCTTGATCATTTTGAGCCAGTCTTAGTGGCCCTATTTCATTCAGATCCATGAAAGCTTCAAATTCCTTCCTGACTTGGGGCCTTTACACAAGCTGTTTTCCTCTCCCTGGAAAACTTCACTTTCCTGACTCCCACTCAGCCTTCTGTTCTCAGCTTAAATGGTTTCAGGGAAACCTTCCCTATCCTTCCAGACTTAGATTTTTTCTGTTATATCCATACTTATTTCATAACTTCTATCTCACTTTTAATTAAGTAAGTACTTGTGTGATTGTCTAACATTTAGTTCCTTGTTAGACTATGAAATCTGAGGGTCAGGGAACATGTCTGGTGTTTTGACTATCAGTTCTCATCATCAAATCCTGTGCTTTGTGTAGTAGTCAGTTAGCAAATATTTGCTAAGTGAATACATTTCTTTTTCTTTTTGTTTATTTCGAGAGAGTGTGTGAGAGTGGAAGCTGGGCAGGGGGAAGAGAAAGAAGGAGAGAATCCCAAGCAGGCTCCATGCTGTCAGTGCAGAACCCTACTTGGGTCTCAATCCCAACAACCGTGAGATCATGACCTGAGCCGAAATCAAGAGTCAGATGTTTAACTGTCTGAGCCACCCAGGTGCCCCAAATGAATACATTTCCATCTATAATTTGTATCTATAATGTGAAAATTGGTATTAGAGAAACTTGCCAGCTGGAGAATCAAAGTGAAATGGAGATGTGGTAGTGTTTGATTAGTGACCATGAAAGACACACAGGTTTTGCAAGAAAAACTTTTAGGCTGAACCGTATGAAACTGCCTATATTTGGCTATTCTTGGCCTACAGAGAGGGCAATTTCATGTGCCTCAACCTAATATTAAATATTTTGTGTGCCCTCTTTCTTCTAGCTATTTACTTCCAGCATCCGAAGAACTCGGTGGAACTAATGAACATCAACTGTGGGTCACAGTGCCCACCTGGCTTATGTTGCATTGAAATTAGTATTTCATAAGCTCTTGGTGGATGTGAGGTCCTGGAAGGATGAACAAGGGAAGCTGCCAATAGGGTATAAACAAGAAGACGGGTAGCAACAACTGGTAATTGAGTTCATGATAACGAACGATCTTCAGAGCTAGTTGGTCAAAACTATCGGAAAAAATATGAAAAAATCATAGTCTCACATAATTTACATGGACTCAGTTAAATGAAAAGGAACCATCATTTTGCCTATATGACTTTCTGAGAGAATTGAGATCCCAGTGTGTTTCAGGCTGCAGTAGAAAAGATCCCTGGAAAATAATTCAGAGAAGCAAAAGAAGAAAGGATGAAAGCTTGAGTGTGTGCTTACAAAGGACAGATATATAGTGAATTAATTAGTGGAACATGTTATGGGCTGGTTAATAATAGGAAGGAATTATAAACATGATGTAAAATATTAACAACCCCTCAAAGTTCTGGGAGTACGAAGACTCTAACCACTCACGTGCCCTTTTAGCTTTATGATTCATGAAAGGTGTAGAGGGAAGCAAAAAAATAATAAGTTTGAACATATTTGATATACCATATGTGGTATTATGTGTGCTGACATTTGTTCAGTTTGATATCATGTTCCTTAAAAATTTTAAGTAGCAATCTGTGCCATTTTACTGCAAAACTTTTTTCTGTCAGCCTTCACTCTCCTTGTTGTTTTGAATCAATTTCAATTAAGCTTTTGAGCCTACAGCTCCATTGAAGGTTACCATCTCTATCAATGTCAGGATCATCAGTACCCACACTGCTAAGTACGATAGTAATTGTTTGGCAGTTGACTTTGTTGACCATGCCTTCTTTCTTTTTTTTTTTTTTTTAATTTTTTTTTTTCAACATTTATTTATTTTTGGGACAGAGAGAGACAGGGCATGAACGGGGGAGGGGCAGAGAGAGAGGGAGACACAGAATCGGAAACAGGCTCCAGGCTCTGAGCCATCAGCCCAGAGCCTGACGCGGGGCTCGAACTCACGGGCTGCGAGATCGTGACCTGGCTGAAGTCGGTCGCTTAACCGACTGCGCCACCCAGGCGCCCTAGCCATGCCTTCTTTCTTAAAAAGCAAATACTTTCATGCTTGATTTCCAGGACTTGGTGGTTTCTTAATGCTCCTCTTCCCCTATTGGGTGATTCTCCTCTATCCCTTTCACAGTTTGCTCTCCACTTCCCAAACTTAAATATTTAGAATACTCTCGGACTTTGTCCTCGATCTCTTCTTTCCCTGCACACATTTCCCAGGTCAGTGACTTTCAAACTTGTTTTGATCCCTATGCAGTAAAAAACACATTTTCCAACATTGCTGAGTACACACACACACACACACACACACACAATGAATCAAAGTCCTCACAAAACAATGCATTTTGATATATTCTTTACTCTTTTCTATTTCATTAAAAAAGCCTCTTCACACCCACACGCTTGATTTCACTACCCACTCAATGAGTCACAACTTACAGTTGAAAAAACATTTTTCTAAGTAGGTCTCGTATAGTCTCATGGCTTTAGATGCCACTTTTATGCAGATGATGTCAAAGTATATAAGCAGTTTTCACTTTGCATGGGAGTGTAGGATCATAGAAATGACTGTACAAACTGGAAGCATGCAAAACAATCTTCATAGTCAAGGGAACAAGTCACAGTCTTTGAAACTTTTTGTTAAAATGTTAAAAACTCTTTTAGGTTCTGGTCATAAATATAGAGGGAAATGGAAAATAGTAAGCCTCATATTATTTAGTGCACTGTAACTGAAAATTATAGAAATACTGAGAATCAGTGTTTTGTTGCTTTGTAAAGAATGAATCAAGAGTAGTTTGAACAGTTCTTGCTTGCTTCTTGTATAACTTACCTTGTAGAATGAACTAAATGCCTTGGTAAGTTGTAGTGCTGCTTTCTGAATTTGGATCAGCTACCAACATTTTATTCTTTGCACTTTCAGTGTTGTAAAACATCTCCAAAAGTTCCTTTAAAGCTAAATGTTTTGCCAGCATTGCTTCCTCTAGGACCCCTTTATCTTTTTCCTCACCACCGCTTTCCTCATTTATGTAGATACGTTACCCTTCACTAAGTTCCTGTGGCTTCAGAGCTAGAGTCTCTCACATGGAAGCTGTGTCCTTGTAGCTAATATTCCCACAGTTAGCTGTCTCTTCCAGGACTCCACTGGAGTTCAGTTTGAATTTTACTTCCCGCAGTATTACCTTCCATTGCTTTGGTGCAATCTCATCTTTCTTGACCATTTCTCTCTCTTAATGATCCCATTTGTGAAAAGTCATTCGTGTCTATTACTGTGAGGTAAGAAAGCAACGCAACTACGTGCTTTGCTGTCTGGGCGTAAACAGAATGACAGATGTCCTGTAGCCAGTCACCAAGAAACTTTAAAAGAAGGGACATGATTGGTCACTCATCATGATTCACAGCCGTTATTTTAAGGAGTTATTTGTGGACAGAAGGGTTAGCAGTGACATTTGGACTTTATGCAAACACTCACACCTAATACACCATGAAATTTAAGCCATGTTGTTGGGGACTGGTGTTTTTTAGCTAAACCATGGTAGCCAATATTCATGCATATTGGATTGAAGCAGAGTGAAGACTGCATGTGTAACCCCAGAGAAGTTCAGACTTCTCTCTGAACTCCAGCATAATATATCTTAACTTTAATTTCTTATAGGTAGTTTGAACTCCATTTGTCTTAAACAGAATCTCTGAGGAGCAGACTGACCAGTCAGTCCTAAAGAGAGGTAGCCAATCTTTGGTTTGGGTCACTTTCATTCCTCTAATGGTCTCATTTGCCTTTTCTTCTGAAGGACCAGATAATAATTATTTTTGACTTTGTGGTCGTGCAAAAACAGCCATAGACAATACATAAGTGAATAGGTGTGGCTTTGTCCTAATAAAACTTTATTTACCAAAAACAGGTGGCCAGATCATGGACTATAGATTGCTAAGCCCTGATCTAGACTATTCCAAAGACTTTTTGGCAGAATCATTATTGAATCACTTTAGACATAGAAAATATGTTTTCGAATAAATCTTCGAACCGAGGAAATAGCTTTCATAATTCCTTTCAGAATATCTACCCTAATTTTACCAGCCCTACGATCATCTACATTTCTAACACATAGCCTGAAGATACACCAGAGACCCATTTCTTTTTACCCGCTTTTGATGGACCTAGGAAAGACCCAGTTATTAACTTTTGTTTAATGTTTCCTCACATTGCAATGAGTATTATTAAGTCAGACTCCTGGCTTTCCTCCTGGAGGAAAACAACTGTGTTCTTTTATTATAGCATTCTTTTTTTCCAAACTAAACTATGCTTTGTGACTTTTTCCAATTTTAGGTTCTTGCAGTGTTCTTTAATTTTGTAATCTTGGTTATGTAACAATCGAAATGGTAATAATAACTGCATATCACGGGTGAAAGGGATGCTTTTGTATAGAGTCAGAATAAATGCTTTTTAGCTGTGTGGATAGTCGATATTTTTCAGAGCAACAGCCTGGTATGGTGAGGGTATCTACTTTTGGGATAGGAGAGTCCAAATCTGGATTCTGGTATTGCAACTTGCTGGCAAAGTGACCTTGAACAAGTCACTTTACTTTGTTTCTGTTTTCTCACCTATCAAGTGAGATTATTAATATCAGGTCTGCATCATCTCAGAGGCTTGTGGTAAGGTAAAGTGATGATCAAATATAACAATAATGTATAAAAAATACCCCATAAATTGAAGAACACTATGTGAATATAATAAGTTTTTTTTCCTGCTCACTTCCTTTTATCTGTGTAGGCTTGGTGTACAATATTTGCTATCTCTTTCTACAGTTTACCAGTATTCTAACAACTGCCAACTTGCATTGTGAGTAAAACCAATTCAACTGTTTTGTTCAATGTGAACCACGTTTGGGAGGGGTGTGCCCTATGCCGTTGTCTGTGTTCAGCCCTGAGCTGGATGGCATGGTCACCATATAAAGCTCTTTCTGTGTCTGAACTTTCACATGTCCTAAGGGCTCGCCTTCCACTGGGGACCTCTCTCATGCCTGCTGCCTCAATACCAGACTTGCTCCCCTTCATGTCCGTTCTCTAATCAGGGATGGCTGCCCTGGCTGCGGATGAGAACCGTAGGGTAGTTCATTTTCCTAAGCTGAAGGTGAGAAGCCCCCTCTACTTCCGGCCCAGACCCCTGCCCATCTGTGGATGGAGGTCAGAGATGAAGGACCTTAAACCAGTGGCCTCTACAGACCCTGTGACCAAAGGTGGCTCTAATTCTTGGCATCATGAAAGACTTCCTTGTGTTTGGGAGTTTTGTATCATTATGTAACTTCACCTTTAAAGCTCTTCCATCAAACAGTTTTTCTTCAAGTTAGTGTATGATGCTTTTACTCTACTTAAAATGCCCCTAGACATTTAGTCTGTTTCCTATCAAAACACATTTAAAGAATAACATTACGTTATTATTGGGCCAGAGTTTTCCAAAGCCCAGCCAATTTCTTATTTGGTCTATTTTAGAGACAGTCCAATGTAAAACAGATTTTAATAATTTATTTAAAGTGTTTTAATTTTTATTTTATTTTTTTGCACCTCAACTCAAGTGTATTATAGAGGAATTCGGGGAGTAAAAAAAAACCCCTCAATTATGACATACAGAAGAATTTTAACCTTCACTAGTTACTATTCTTTATTACTTTATGTATTCAAAATTGGTCTGGTTTGGGAGCTTTGATATCTCAAGTGGTTATTTAAGTTGAACACTGTATAGAAATTTTCACGGTGAGTGACAGACAGCCTAACTCCAGGGAAAAAGAGGATATATTGGTTTGCAGAAATGGCAGATCCTAGGATAGATCTTGCCAGCTTCAGGCATGGTTGGATCAGAGTGAAAGTGAGATCTCAAGGACTTGGTCAGGGAGAATGCTCTTCTCCTTGTTGTCTGCTATTTCAGATGGGCACTTCTCTTGGGAAGGATAAGTTCCCACAGAAGTCTTTCATTGAGTCTTCTTGGTCTGACTTGTATCACATGTTCATATCTGAAACAGTTGTTGTAGTCAGAGAGATGGAGTATGCTGATTGGGTGTGGTTCATATGAATTGAGAGTGGAGGAAATCATGGTGCTATTATTACTCAACAAAGGGAATATGAATTCTGGACCAGCAAAAGCATCAGATGTCCACTTTAGATCTCGTTTAAGTTAGGGATCTTTATTGTGGGTATGGATCCTGAATGAACCAGCTCTATTCTGTCAACCTCCCTGCACCTGAGTTTATTGTTTTCTCAAGGACTGGAAGGGGGGGGGGGAGGATTAAACTGAATACTTGTTAAATAATAAATTCAGGCAGTCTGCTAGATCTTGGATATATAAATAGAGAAGGCACCGTTGTGGCTCTTGAAGTCATTATGTCTAATAGGAGCCATATAAACATATGAATTTAAGACAATGGAAGATTTACTATGATGTCATCGTGTGCTGGGTATCATGGGAGGAAAGGTATACAGCCCGTCTGGGGGCAGCGAGTGGGGTATGGAAAGAATTCAGGCAAGGTTTTCTGGAGGAGCTAACATCTGAGCTGAATCTTGAAGTCTGAGTAAGTCCTTTTGGATGAAAAAGTGGGGAATGAAGAATCTGGGCGGACAGAACATAATGTGCACACATATGGAGATGTGATAGAACGAAGTGTAAATGGTGAGCTACAAATGATTTAATGTTGTTGAGGATGAAGTATGAGTCAGAGAGAGGCTAGAAGGGGTGGATGAGGGCCAGATATTGGACATCAACATAAGCTACCTAGAGTTTAGATTAAGTTCAAATACAAAATAATTTGAACTTTATCCTGTGAGGGCTAAGGAGATCTCAAAGGAGCTTAGTTAGGGGAAAGGTAGTCTGATGTGCATTTCAGAAGCATCACTCTGGCCATCGTGGGGAGGATGAATGAGGGGAGGGTCAGTTCTGGTAGGAAGTCACCTTAGGAGACTATTTTAATAGACTTAGTGAGAGATGATGAGGAGAGTGAAAGGAAGAATATTCAGAAAGGAATGGATATAAGAAATATTGGCAAATTGTGGTAATTGGATCAATGTAGGGGGTTTGTTTTGCGGTACAGATCCTTCTAGGTGCCAGTGCTCAGGTTAGGGAGGCCATTTTGGTTTAGCCAAAGCAACAGGTGTATTTAGAAATACAAAAAAGCCACTGAGGAAAGAGTAGGGGAAATAATTGGGCATCTCTTCTTCTTTATTTGAGGCACAGATATGCTGCACCACGTTTCCTCCTCTATTGATCATTCCATCAACATGTATCTATTGAGCATCTTCTTTTATGATGGTCGCTGTGCTAGGGTCCTCATAATGGACAAAACAGTCACAGTCCCTGCTCCCATGTACCCTACAGTCTAGTGGAGAAGACAAATGGATAATTTGAACAGGAAATTTCAAACATTAGTGTTACAAATCCACGCAAAAAATATGGTTTTAAAAAGATAAGACAGTTTTAATGCAGTGAAAGGGCCCATTCTGGCTTTAAGGCTAATGTGTATTAAGAACTGGATGGCTTTAAGGCTAATTAAGAACTGGAAAGATTCATGCCAGTGGCTGCTACTGGGGCAATATATGGAACTGATTTTGGATTTCTTGTAACTCATGGATGGCAGAGTTCCTAATAGAGTTTCAAGGAGTGTTTGCTCAACGGATGAGCACCAACAGCCAAAAGCAGGGGTGGAGATCCTTAGACTGACCTGTAGTGCAAAGACTTGTCCCTTTAACCTAGGGCAGACTTGGTGCAAGGCACTCCTGACTGAGATGTGTCCTGGTATTTTAAAAGAGCGTGTGTAATTTTCCAAGATGTCTGACTAGTAGTCAGGAAGAGGGCATAAGCTTTCAGAGAATCTGGGTCTTATAATTCTGACTTAGAAAAAAGGGAATAATGAGGAAAACTTCATTTGGTTCATGAAAGGTGTTTTTGGATAAAAAGCCTACCTTTATGTTTGAAAAAACCAACCAATCAACCAACCACCCCAATATGAACAACTATAATAAAAAAAAAAACCCAAAAGCCCAAACCCCAAATAACAACGTAAATGTGATTTGTCTCGTAATTGCCAGAAGGTAGCCTTGGGTTGAAGCAACTTTAAATGGGTAAGGCAACAGAATATGTGAAAAGGGAAATGGGTAAGGTAAAAGAAGAGGAGATAAAGACCAAAGACTTAACTGGGAAAGGATAGTAGACCATGTCTTTGTTGTTCATCATTCTGATTTATAAGTCAAGAGGAATTCATTTCCTAGTTAAATTGTTAGAAATAAATTATTCATGGAGGAGCCATCTGTGTTCTCTATTGCCGATTTATTCACATAGAAGGAACAATATGTTGTAGCAGAAGTCTGCTGAAACAATTTTTTATGTGACTCATAACACTTTGAAGATATACTTCAGTTTCAAACTTTTATCTTATATCTCAATGTGGCAGGAAGTTCATGCTATACTTCTCATTGTTATAAAAAATTCAGAGAGACTACCAACAAAGGATACCATTACTAGTGAGAATATATGTTTATCGTGGGTGTTAGAACTTTCTATATACCGTGAGATTGGGGCAGCCATCTGATTAGAAAAGGGGAGCAGCTTCCTTAAGTTGTACGCATCAGTGTTCTAGATAAAAGAACGTTGAGGTGATGGGGAGCTGGAGGAATAATGACAGCTAAACCATTCCCCAGATCAGCTCTAGACTGATGAATGAACAAAATGTAATTTGTTTGTTTGTCGAGTTAGCTTCTCTGCTTTCTAGAATTTTTTAGATTTTAATACCTTAGCTCAAAGCTTATCATTTGCATAATACAATTATGCTGTTATATAGCTTCATGTAACACTTCCACATCAGCCTTTCTTGCTTTATTTAGTTTTTCCTGCTAAAAACACTGTGCTGTGTGTGTTTTTCTCTTTTCACTCTCCGTGTATCCTCTCCAAATTTTCAACATGCATCTCATGCCGTGACGTCTTTAACCAGAAAGGCTGTGTTTTTGTCAGTGCTGAATCATCGGGAGGGAGGAAGAAAGGTGGTTTTAAAGTTAATCTTTGTCATTATAGAACATAACCTTGTCTCTTCACGTATCCAGAAGTCAGATCAGTTTGAGCCATGTCCCTCTTATGATCCAGATGTTGGCCATTGGAAGTGTTACCAAGATAATCATTCGTAGCAGAAATGAACCAAACGTTAGTTTCAGAATTCCCCCAGCTACCTGCCATACCGCTCCCAATATGGTTTCTGGAGCAGTGGTATGATTGCCAGGGCTTGGGGAAATGTCACTGGTATCACGGTTCATAGGAACGTGATGGAATAAACAAGAGTAGATTTCCATAATAATGTATGCACTTAAAGCCCTATGCACTTTATAAAGATATCTTCCTCATACCCTCCCAATTGCATTCCCATATGGTGTCATGACAACCTGCAGCCCTTAGTAAACATGAGATCAGTGCTGGGAGAATTCCGGGGAGTGCGCGAGAAACTACCACCTCTGCCCCTATTTCTCAAATTGGGAAGTATTTGCCTTGAGGGATTTTGCTCAGGGTCATTTGAGTCCTGGTGGTTATTAGTGGTTATTAGTGCTTGAAAATTCCCTCTGAGATTGGGACTTCTCAGTTCCCAGAGAGGCTCTGGTGCTCCTTATCTCATGGACAGTATCAGCAAATGGCAGCAAAAAATTTATGACATAAATCTTAAAAATTCAGTCCTGACAATTTAATCTCAACAATAAAAGAAGGATATAAAATACTGTTATGTTAAAGGAACTGCAGGATGTCTCTGGATGGAAAATTCATGGAAGAGGAGTGAAACCTAACAGTGGCACAGCTGTCCCAGAACTCAGAATCCAAGACCTAGGATACTTTCAGGTTCAGGTCTAAGTCTGTTTTGTTTTCCATTGTAACCCCAGAGTCTGGCATATAGTAGACATTCAATAAATACTTCTGTGATTGAATAAATGAAGGAGCTCAGCCAAGTTCACTTAAAGGGGCGACTACAAAAATGTGGGCACTCGTTGGGGTTTGGATCATTTTGAAGGTTCTCAAGGAATTAGGAGGAAGAGTAAGTAAGAGTCATTGGAAAAGTCTATATAGAAGTCAACAAAGAATAGAGCAAAGAGCATTTTCTTAGTGGTTCTTCCTTTTCCTTCTCTTCCTTTTCTTTCATCTTCCCTCACCTTCACTGCCATCATTATCAAGTAGCTAAACTTTTTGGACATTTATTACATGTAAGCCACTAATCTGTTTTTAATAGATTTTAAACATTGAATCCTCTCAATAATCCTGTATGTAGGTATTCTTGTCATTGCTACATCTGAGTTGAGGAAACCGAGGTACAGAGAATAAATAACTTGCCCAAAGTCTCACAGCTGGTAAATGTTGGAACACAGACAGACATGTAGCCTAATTCCAGGACTTCCACGTTTAACCACTAGGGAGCGGTACTGCATCTTCTTAAGTTGGCAGCCCATTTGGGTTTGAAACTAATTAGAAAAAGAAATAACTGCTGATTGAGGTGGGGTATGGAGGGTAATGACAGCCAAGTGGGGGAGACAGGGCACAGCCATTGTTGTTACTGGCTTCTGCTATTCTTTGTTATGCTTGCCAATTCTAGTTCCCGCAGACTTCCTGCTACCCCAGCCATATCCTCTCTTCCTAGCCTCACTGTATTCCCCCCAGTTTTATTTGGTAGCAATTCTCAGTTGCACTAGCCCCGTGAACAGGATGGCTGTAGCAACTGAAGAACAAGATGCTCGTTATTGAAAACTGGATGACATTCTCCAGTTGCTTTGCTTTTTTTCTTCTATTATTATGGTAAGAACACAACGTGAGATCTATCCTTTTAACAGATTTTTAGAAGTACAGTATTGTTGGGGTGCTTGGGTGGCTCAGTGGGTTGAGAGACTGGCTCTTGATTTTGGCTCAGGTCATGATCCCAGGGGCTTGGGATAGAGGCTTGCATTGGGCTCCAAGCTGGGTGTGAAAACCTGCTTAGGATTCTTTCTCTCTCTCTCTCTCTCTCTCTCTCTCTGCCCTTCTCCCCCACTTGTGCACACACACACACACTCTCTCTCAAAATAAATAAATAAACAGTTTTTAAAAAAGAGTACAGAATTGTTAACTCCAGGTACAGTAGATCTCTAGAACTTACTCACTTTGCATAACTGAAGTTTTATACACGTTGACATGGATTTCCCCTACCCCAGCCCTGGCAACCATCATTCTCTTCTTTGCTTCTATTGAGTTAGACTATTTTGGATACTTCATATAATTAGAATCATACAATATTTGTCTTTCTGAGACTGGCTTATTCCACTTAGCATAATGTCCTCAAGATTTATCCATGCTGTCACATATTGCAGGATTTCCTTCCTTTTTTTAAAAAAAAATTTAATGTTTATTTAATTTTGAGAGAGAAAGAGAGAGACAGAGCACAAGCAAGGGAGGGCAGAGAGAGAGGGAGAACAGAATCCGAAGCAGGCTTCAGGCTCTGAGCTGTCAGCACAGAGTCCGATGTGGGGCTTGAACCCATGAACTGTGAGATCGTGACCTGTGCTGAAGTCAGACGCTTAACCAACTGAGCCTGTCAGGTGCCCCAGATTTCCTTCCTTTTTAAGGCTGAATAATGTGCCACTGTATTTACCCACTTTCTTTATCCATTCATCTGTCAACGTTCACTTCGGTTGCTTCCACATCTTGGCTATTGTGAAGAGCGCCACAGTGAATGTGGGATTGCGGTATCTCTTTCTTACAGTCCATACCATAGCTGCATCTTGTGATGTGTGGCACCTAACTGGGACAGGAAATGCCTTACTTCTGTCTGGGGAAGGGAACCATAAGAAGGAGACACTGCTGGCTCTGACCCTGCTGGGAACTAATAAAGACTGAAGCAAAAGGCGACCTCATTTATTACTGGGTGTACTCTTATCCTTCCTACCTGACCCCTTCATTCTACCACACCTGTAGCAGCCTGTAGCAGTGAGCTGCCACGCTAAGACACTTTTGATCTTTCATCCAGTGTCCAATGGATTATTGGATGTCAGTACCCTAGAATTTGGATATTCAGGACAAAGCAGTATGGAATATTAAAATTTGATTAAGTGAGGCAGATAGCAAGGTAGTTAAATAATTTGCTATGGTGCTCAGTCATGGGTGTCGAATCCCAGCACTGCTCTTAGTAAGGTGTGTGATATTGAGGACACTATTTAGATTCCCAAACCCTTGGTTTCTTCATCTATGAAATGCAGATGAAAGTAGTGCCTACCTCATAGGATGTGTGTGCATGTGTGATTAATTAATAAATAGAAAGTCCTTGGAACAACCCCTGCCACAGGGTAAGACCTTAGCACGTGCAGGCCGTTGTTAATATCACCAAACCTAGGTCTCATACATGGTATAGTTGTGACATGATTAGTCTGTGTTTACCGATGTCGTAATGATAATGCCTACATGTATACCATGAGTTGAAGAAGGATAAGATGAGATGGAGGTTAATAAACATTTGAACATCGCCGTGTGTGTTAATGGGTTCACGTGTGACACCAGAAATGTTGAGCTGCCAATTTTGCTTTCAAGAATACCAGTTTATCTAAGGAGGGATCTAATTCGTTTTGTGACTTCTGTTTGTTAATTTTCATGACTGCCCTTGTTGCTCTGTTAGGTATGTCTTTTCATATTTACACGCTGTGGGGATAAGACATATATAGATCGGAGAAGTGAGTATGAAGACAGGAGAGTCGTTGGTAAATAACGAAAGGAGAGTACCAGATATATGAAGGAAATAACTGTACTTCCTACCTTAAAGTTGAGATATGCGATGAAACTATGTAGATAAAGCTGTAAAAGTTTTTGTGCGTTTGCTTTGGTGTCGTGCCATTTCATGAAGGATTTTTTGGGTTGTTTTTTGTTATTTAATTATCTTACCAGAAAAGAAATTCTTTTCTTGCTGGGCTTGGGATGCAGTTATTTATCCTTTTTTTTTTTTTTTTTTTTGAGCGGTTAAGCACTTAGAAATTATGTTTAAATGGCAACTTGTGATATAGATGATTATTTTCACCATTACACTTGAAAACCAATAGCCATTTATTTTGTTTACAAAGAAATGTTTCAATAAGAATATTTTGGACATCATATCTCACACCATCCAAATACAGAATCTTAAATAACTTTAAAAGAATCCTGAACAAGAAAAATGACAAGGTTTCAATATAAAATATTATATTGATGTTTTGGGATTGTAGGGATTGTTTACTTGGGGACACATGAAATTAAAGACGATTAATTAATACTTAGTAACTGTCCTTATTATTATTTTTTTTAATTTTATTTAGCAGAGTATTTCCATATTATTTTTTTATATAAAAAAAATACAATGCAGGGCACCTGGGTGGCGCAGTCGGTTAAGCGTCCGACTTCAACCAGGTCACGATCTCACGATCCGTGAGTTCGAGCCCCGCGTCAGGCTCTGGGCTGATGGCTCCGAGCCTGGAGCCTGTTTCCGATTCTGTGTCTCCCTCTCTCTCTGCCCCTCCCCCATTCATGCTCTGTCTCTCTCTGTCCCAAAAATAAATAAATGTTGAAAAAAAAATACAATGCATTATAAGATCAGAAATCTCTAGTCTTTGTTGGGGAGTGCGTGTATCTGTTTAGTTGCCAACTTGTCCTTGGATGAGATTTTGTTCCCCTCATTGTACTACCCTCTCCTTTTCATTGCAAAAAAAAAAAAGAAAAGAAAAGAAAAGAAAGAAAACTATAATCTCAAGTGCTTATCTTAGTCCCCAAAGAAATAAATAAAAGAGTAGCAGAAGATGGGTGAGATGGAGTGGGAGATAAAATTAGGATAGGTGCAATATGTAAAAATCTTGAAAGTACTTTACTGGGAGAATTATACACAAAATATGATACTGCATAGCCTATAAGAATCCATGACTATTCATAATGTATTCATAACTACATTAAAAATGTAGAGCCATGCATAATTATTTACTGTATTTTTAAAATTTAAATATTGGATATAAAATTGAGAAAAGCCATATACTTTCCTATAATCTGACTAGTTCTAGAGCAGTATAGGGATGTTTCAAGAAGTCCTGTAATACTCTACCATCCTCTTGTATCTAACATTGGGTTCAGGATACATCAGCAGATATTTTTTTGTTCATGCAGTTTAGCATTTACAGTGAATCTTAGGCCTGAGGCCATGTAGCGGCCTCCACAATTATACTGTGTGCCTTTGGGTGGGCGGGCACACAAGTTGGTTGCAGCAAGCCAACACTAAGAAAAAACACTCAAGTTTCCAAAGAGTCTTTTTGTTATTTGAAAGTCAGTCTCTTGGGGCATCTGGGTGGCTCAGTCAGTTAAGCAGCTGACTTCGGCTCAGGTCGTGATCTCACAGCTTGTGAGTTCAAGCCCCGCATCGGGCTCTGTGCTGACAGCTCAGAGCCTGGAGCCTGCTTTGGCTTCTGTGCCTCCCTCTCTCTGCCCCTCTTCGACTCACACTCTGTCTCTCTGTCTCTCTCTCTCTCTCAGAAAATAAATAAACATTAAAAAAAATTTAAAGGAAGTCAGTCACTTGCTTTTTCTTTTTCTCTCTATCCCCCACTCTTGATTCTGGAGGTTCCGAAAGGCCCTCCTATACTCAGAGTACTCCACAGACCAGCAGCAAGTGCCCCCCCCCCGCCAACCCCAGCACACACACACAAGGGGGCTCATTAGAGTTTCAGGCGGGCCCTCCTCCAGATCTGCTGAATTGGAATCTGCATGTTAACAGGATCTTCAGGTGATTGACAGCCAAGTTTGAGGAGCCTGCCCTATGGAATAGGTCAACACTAGGCTGATATTTTTATCTATACTCCTAGAAGGATTGGTTAATTTTCCAAACTCACTTAGGCTCCACAGCTCTTTGAAAGATCCCAGGACCACCTCGTATTACTGTTGGAAGCTTCTAGCTTCTATATGTTTCCAGTATGGAAGATTGTTTATATTATGTTAATAGCGTCAGTCATGAGCAACCATTTATTGGTTACCTATTGGTTGTGGGCATGGCACAAAATGTCTCAAGCTGTATATTTTCTCACTTAATCTTCTCAACAACTCAGCAAAATAAGTTTTAGTAAGCCAATTTACAGAAAAGAATCCTGAGGCTTGGGGAAGAGGTTATTTGCAAAAGCTTAGATATACCATGTTAGAGCTGAAATTCAAACTCAAGTCTGTCTTCTTTAAGTCCATGCTCCCCAATCCCCTAACTTTCTTTTAAACAGTGCTTTGTTGCTGCCATATTGCTGTGTTCCATTTGCAGTAAGGAAGGGCATTTAATAGTCTATTTATCTGGATCAGGAGACAAGCTTATGTAAGAAATGTATGTTGATATTTATCTGGGCTGCGATTTCTCTCTTTCCAGGTTCTGACTTGTAAATGTCTGGTACAAATTCCTTAAGTCTGTAAGATCTTTGTGTAGTTTTGCGAACTTTTTTTTGCAAATGTGAGGGAAGAGAACTCATACTTTTGTTTAAATCAAATTTTAACAAAAGCTCCAATGACTCATAAATTAAGAGCTATCATCCTACTCAGTCTGTATCCCACTGACCCTCACCATTGGAATTCCCAATTTTCGGCTGGCATCATTGAACTCCTCTCCATTACTAGACTTTCCCTGCACCCACTCCCAAATCATTCTTTCTTAATCCCAGAGGGGCATCAGGATCATCTCAAGATCTTTAAAAAAAATACAGTTGCTCAGACCTCTTCTCAGACCTCTTGAAGTATGATCTTTGGGACTGGCACTCAGAAATCCGTATTTGTAAGAAGCCCACAACTGATTCTTACCTAGAGAGCAGTTGGTCAGCAGTGTTTTCTTTAACAACTTTGAATAAAAGGGGATACTTCACGCATGCCCTGGTATGGAATAACCTCCCGGCGGGAGACCTAGAGGAGACCCAGCCCTCCCACAAGGGAATCATCACCACCTAGTACAGGCTTTCTAAGGTGCTGAGGCATGCAGAGAGATCTGGAGGGCTCTGTTTTGCTCCTTACTCTCTAAAGTATACTCTCTTTTATTCCCCATTGCTTCTGATACTAGTGTGTGTTTAGCGTTGCCAGCCTTTAGTTATGATTGAGAAAATAACAACCTGAAGATGTTTTGATAAGTCCGTTTGACCTTTGAGTTATCTTCTTCCTGAGAAGAAGGAAAAGAAAGTTCCAAGGAGTTTCTGGGAGGAGATTGTTCACCTGCTTATTAGCAAACTGAAGTTTTTCTCCATTCATCCGTGTCTGCTAGAAATGCTTGACATTTTCCACCCACATAGGTTCTGATGACATCACTTTCACTATCACCTTTGGAGTAAGATGGGCTGCTTTTTCACGCGCATGCAGAGTGGTGATTGGTGGATACAGACTTGTGTTTTTCCATTACTTTTTTGTAATCTTGTTTTAGTTCACGATGATGATCCACCATTTTCTCTTTGTTCCAGAGAACTGTACAAGCTGTCAGGTAACATTTATTGAGAACTACAGTTTGTGTAGGGCAAGTTTAGAAGCGCAAACACCAATAGTTTGTCAAAGAAAAGCTATTAGGCTCTGTTTCTGTGGAATCCTAGGATCTGAGGTCATCCAGTCCAGCTTCTGCAGCATGGCTTCGAGATGGCTCTGTGCCTTCTAGGGGAGTTGATGACTTCACAACAGCCGTTCTGGCTTTCAACAGCTTGAGCTGAAAGAAAGTCTGTTCTTTAGCTGTGCTAAATACTCTCTCTTTAGACTTTCTAGTCACGATTCCAGTTTTGTCTTCTGGAGCTTTGCAGAATTGTCCAAACCTTTCCCCTCACAACAGCCTTTGGGAACCCGATGCTGCACCTAAACTTCTCTTCCCAAGCTACAACATGACTCCTCATGGACATTATTTTCTAAAACGGACACATTAATCACAACCACGTATGTTAGTGAGAGAGCCAGCAAAGACTGAATTGTCATCATTTGCTAGAAACCAGGTCCATTTATGTTTTCTTTCCCTGTCTTCTGGTGCCAGTTCATTGAACTCTTCTGTTCTTGGCCCCTTAAATATGTTAATCTTCACATTTTATTTTATATAATAAAAATACTGGTGAAAGACAAGAGAGCCTTTAAGAGTTATGTAAAATACAGTTACTTTTATTTTTATTTTTTTGATTAAAAAATTTTTTAATGTCTACTTATTTTTGAGAGAGAGAGAGAGGAGAGAGAGAGAGAGAGAGAGAGAGAGAGAGAGAGGAAGACACAGAATCCAAAACAGGCTCCAGGCTCTGAGCTGTCAGCACAGAACCCGATGTGGGGCTTGAACCCACGAACCATGAGATCATGACCTGAGCCAAAGTCGGATGCTTAACTGACTGAGCCACCCAGGTGCCCCAAAATAAAATTACTAAAAGATGCTTTAAGGTCCAGAATCCATTTTCTGTAAATACTTGCACAAAGGCATTCTGATAAACATTTGATGTTATAGATATAACTATTATAGTACTTTAAAAATAATTATGTCTTTCCTGGTGATTAATATCTGCAGAAATATTTCATGATACTGCATCATTAAAATAATCTCTGCCTTATCTGATTTTTATATTAAAATTTGTTCTATGTTCATGTCACGATGCTCTTAAATCAAAGATTTTTTTGAATCTAAGACTTTTGTAGGCAGCCTTTCTTTAGATAGTAACTATAAAAAGTTTCATATTACTGATTTTAAATAATCAATTTCTGTGATTTTTAAACTGGATTTCTGTGAGTGGGCACGGGAATTATACTGCCTTTTTCATTGTGAAGATAGACTTGAAGGTCAAGACAATAGGAAGAACAGAAGAAATTTTGAATACCTGGAATGATAAATTTTTAGAAAAACTACTTCATAGGTTAAAGTAAATTTTTTTCATTGATTTATTATAATTAGCATTACACCAAAGAGTGATATAATCCAGTCAATCAGTAACTGCTAGAATAATTCACTCAGCCCCCCCCCCCCCAAAAAAATTTCTCTACTCCTCTCTTCCTTTCCTTCTCCCTAGAATGAATGGATAATGGTGCAGTGCTTTAGTAAAAAGCTCTATCTCAATAGAAAAAAAAACCTCAAACCTCTTTTAATTCTTACTGCATAAAATGAAGCATAATGAAAGTATGGTAGATGCTAGCCTAAAAAAATATATAAATATAAATAAGCAAAAACACACATATTTAAACAAATCTATGTGTGTGTTTGTTTTTGTTTTCATTTTTTTGAGAGAGAGAGAGAGAGAGAGCAGGTGCACGTGCCTGCATGCGAGCTGGGGAGGGAGACAATCTTAGGCAGGTTCCTCTTCCAACTCGGGGCTCCATCTCATAACCCCAGGATCACAATCCCGCAAAAATCAAGAGTCGGAAGTTTAACCGACTGAGCCAATCAGGTGCCCCATGGTTTTATTTCTTATAATGTGTTTGAAAATCCTTCAGATTTCTTAGACCTCAGATTCTGCTCCTGGAGAACTGGTGAAGAAACTGTAAACCATATATTCCAAATGATTGCTCTCCATATGCAGTGGTGTGTGTAGGCTTCAACTGGTTTATGAGACCTATTTTTAATTTTCAGGAAATTTGTGAGCTGACTGACCTCACATTGATAGCTTCAGATTGGCCATGATGGGTGTATTTATACCATGGAAATTGGCAAAGAGCTCAGAGCTGGTTGTTAAACATTTATTTGCTCATCAATGAATATGGGTATTTGTAAAAAGTTTCTAGGATACTTGTATAAAAACAAATGTTTTAATTTAAAAAATTAAAGGTATATGTTAATATTGGGAACTCTGACATTGTTTTTATAGACTTGTAAGGCTAGGAGTATCTTCTGCTCTTTTGTTTGTCCGTCTTTCCTCAGGATTTTACTAGACACACGCTAGATGTCATTTGTAAGAGAACTTTAAAATTACATGTTATGGCTAATGCATAACTAATATTTTCAAAAATAATTCTGGAATGCATCTCTGCAGAAAAATTCTGTAATGCATTCTCTTTTGGCTGCCCATTAAAAATCAGATGAAGTAAGATTTTACTTTCAAGATGTCATGTAAATTTAGTTATTTTAAAATAGGACTATGAAGGAGGAAGCAAGGGGAGGTAATATAATCTTCCATACTCTGTGTTGTCTTCTGCAACTGATTCGTTCTTCTTTTGCCCTTCTTTGGTTTATTTTCTTGCCTTCCTTCTTTATTCTCTCTTCATCTTTTCCGTGGAAGAAGAATCTATTTTCATGTCTATACCCACCCTCTTCCGTTACTTATTTGACCCTTGGAGATTTTTTTAGGAATATGCTCAGCATTTTTGGCTGCTAAAATGTGCTAAAACGTGAGCCAATTAATGACATATTTATTGACAAGTTTTAGGAAACTTGCAGGGTTCATTCTGTGAGAATGATTTGCAAGCTATAATATGTTAGAATGTCAAGCAAGTGGAAACAATTAGTAGCACTAATGTCTTAACCCCAGGTTTACCACTGAGAGAGGGAGATCATTGATGAAAAGGCCCATCTGTTCCAGAGATGGTTCCAACTTGCTTGCATAGCCATTTGTAAAGCAAATCAGTTCAGAGATTATACTGCCTGTATAGCTATTTATATATCTATTTCTCAAAATCGTTGGTTTTGTGCACATTTTACCATGTTTTTGAGATATAAGACTTTATTTTTGGATACTATAGTTATTCAGCAATGTGTTTAGTATATTACACGCACCAGGAACATGTATTTTGAAATTGTTGCCAGCTCTAAGAATTGTGAAATCAGTGAGTTAAGTATACCTTTCAGATGAGTTAGTGGACTTAACATTTTGGCAATAATTTGATGTTGGAGGAATAGATTCGGCTCAGGATGAGTTTCATTTCTATTTACAGAATGAAAGATGGTAGAGTTCTGTTACTAGAATCAAGTTCTTTCTTAAAATACCCTTAACCTACTTATTTTTTTCTAAATAATGATGCTACACTTCTTACATAGAGTTTCACGGTTTACCACCTATTTTCACATTTATCTCATTTTTCCATTAGATATCTGTCCTCTGCTCTTTTCTTCCCACGTAGAAGTCATTGAATTATTGACTCTAAGATTTGAAAGGGCCTTACAAGTCATCTGATCAAGTCCTCTACCCAAGTGGTCAGCCTGTCAGCTGTTTCCAAGAGGAGAAAATATTAGAGACAGACAGGGTGACCATTGGGTCAAATAAGGTAGTGAAAATAGAATTTCTTTTTTTGTGAGAAAGGCAGACAGTATGATTTCTTTACTTTTACCCCTTTATTTGATGATGACGATGATTAATTATTTTGACTCAGCCTACTGAGCCTGTGAACTTCTGCTTTAGAGGCTCTCTGGTCACTTTAAGGCCATCAGTTCCTACCATCCGGGGCCTTTGTCAGTCTGTCAGCTTCAACCTTTACCCATGGGCCAAGCCTAAGGCGTGTGACTTTCTGGGATTGTAAAATACTTGTGTTTTATTTCTGCAGCAATTGATATTTCTTCAAGTTTTTTTCTTTTCTTTTTTTTTTTTAGTGATTTAGTTATTTCAAATCACATTAATAAACAATTGGAACAAATGAAGAGTTAAAAGTACAGAACGTAAAAATCGTTTGCCTGCTCCAGTTTGAAATTTATTTATTTCTGACTTCAGTAAATCTTTGGCTCTTATTTTAAAATGCTTATCAGTTATTCTTCTCTTGTTGTGATGAGGATACAAATCCAGGCAGGTACATTGGTTGTTCTGTGACGCAGATGGAAAAGACGGAAACCCAGCCAGGCTGGGGCTTGGTTTGTCAGGTGATTATCTTTTAATCGTGGCTTGATCGATGACTGTATGCCATGTGAAGTCACTGGAAAAGTGATGGTTACGTGAAATTGTGGAAAGATTGATGCAACAGGGGGAACTGTGCTTCCTGAGTCAATGCAATTGGCAATTTGGCAAATTGCGCAAATATGATTCCTCAGCCGCAGGATCAGGAACTCAGGGTAATCACTGTGTAAAAAGGAAAATGAATTCGCTAGCGAGTGCAGAAGGTAAGATGAATGTAAAATCAACCATCTCCAAGTGCACTAAGAGTAGTTCTGCCGCCTTGGCTTCCCGTTGCCAGGAGAGGGATGAGCTAACACCTGAGTGTGTGTGCGTTACCAACTGTGTCCACAGGAGATGATACACCTGCTAAACCCGGGATTCGTTCTGTATGGACGCCGTAAACAGGCATGCACACGTCCTCCATTTCACAGCCCATTGTTAACTCCGGCTTTAGAGCCACAGAAAAGAAAATGAAGTGTTGATGAAAAGCCGTCAGTCCTCCCGTAAACAAATGTAAGGTAAACGGACTTAGAGGGGCTTATTGTAAGTTCAGAGTCTTCAATTTTATCTCTATTTCCAAATGAAGGATTCTGAAGGCAAAGGCTCTCCAGGACTCTTTGTTTAGACTTTACAACAAAAATAGTCTTAGGGAGTTCTTGCCTAGAGGTTTTGTGGTTCTCTTGTGACCATGGAGATTAATCTTCTTCCTGGGAAATCAGCTGTTCACAACACTGCTGCTTTCATTCCCAGAGAATTTCCATTCCCGCCTGGGAATGTCCGATACAGCAACAAGCATTGAGGTCTCTAAATATTGCCCCCAGGTCACGAACTCCCTGACCCTGTCTCAAGTCCCCTTCAGTTATTCATTTTCCTCCTCACTGTGCCAGAAAGTTTTCAGGTGGCCACAGCCCAGCTGCATCTCAAGGGCACTTTCTGCTGTCGGTGATACTGCTGGGAGGTTGGGAGTGAAAAGCAAGACCATTCATTTATTCATTTACTCATGGATTTATTTAATCAGTATTTATTGTGCTCTTGTTGTGTTTCAGGCTCTACGTTGGGTAGGAGTAGTGCACTAGTGAGCTAAAAGAGACGCCATCCCAAGACTGAGAGACCGTGTGGTCTGGGGGTGCAAGATCAAACAATCACACTGATTAATGTATATTTTCACACTGAGGTATTAAACATAACGGAAGAACTGGAGTTAGACTAGAGATACTCTGAGGAGACCATAGTTTTCCATGACTGGAAGAATGTGAAGGCAGAATGGGTGCGAGAGAAGTAAAGAGGCCAGAGCCCCAGTGAAGGAAGTGCCTATGGAGACTAGGGAGGTGCAGCAGGCAGAACCACAGGGAAATTAAAGCCCTTGTAGAGAATTTTGGTCTTTATGGTGAAAGCAAATGGGAAGCTAGTTTGCTGACGGGTTTTAGATGGAGGAAACCCAATGGGGGTTGTGTCACGAAAAGATAATTTTGGCAGTGGCAGGGAGAAGGGCCATATAGGTGGCAGGGATATTCCTTCCACTTTAGAACCTTGAAGCTGGTTGGTTATGTATCCAACATTTCTTCATCGTTGCCTCACTGCCGAATACTGTTTGTGTGCACGTCTGTGTCCTCCTCCAGACCCTACATTCTTTGAAGTTTGGGACGCTCTTCTATTGGCTTTCGGGTCTCCTGTAGTGTCAGACACCAGTTTTGCATATGCATCCAACAGATGCTTTATTTAAATATTTTTAAATATTTATTTATTTTTGAAAGAGAGAGACAGTGTGAGTGGGGGAGGGGCAGAGAGAGAGGGAGACACAGAATCTGAAGCAGGCTCCAGGCTCTGAGCTGTCAGCACAGAGCCCGACACGGGGCTCGAGCCTGCAAACTGTGAGATCATGACCTGAGCCGAAGTCAGCACTTAACCAACTGAGCCACCCAGGCGCCCCCAACAGATGCTATATTTAAAAAGTGTGGCTCTTCTTCATCTCACAAGACACGTCAGTAGGCTTAACACAGCTCTTCTGTATTCTGGGGATGGCATTATCTAGCAATCTAATTTGTTCCAGAAGACAGTGGAAGATAAAAATACACTTGCCTTTTCTTTTGCTAAGTCACATGTGCCTTGAATTCCATTTCCATACATTAATGTCTTCTAGAAAATGACCTTTACAGTTCTCTCTTCACGTCAAACTAAAGCATTGCTATTGTCATTATTATTACTATCTCCTCATAAATATAAGAGACATTTTAGGGGAGATTTGCTTCTCAGAGAAATTTCCTACAGAGTTGAAGAAACAAAATCACATCGGAAATTTTCTGACTTTGAAAACCAGGCGTTTTTGAGGCCATAAGTGTGGTAATAATGCTTGTGTCAGAGCCTAGAGAGCAAGTTCTTTGCAGAAGCATTCAGATTCAAATATAAAATATACTGTGATGACCAAACACACACTGGGGGGCTAAGCGAGTATGAGTTTGCTATTTCTCCTTTAAATGAGTAAATGTGGGGGCGCCTGGGTGGGTAGTCGGTTAAGCGTCCGACTTCAGCCAGGTCACGATCTCGCGATCTGTGAGTTCGAGCCCCGCGTCAGGCTCTGGGCTGATGGCTCAGAGCCTGGAGCCTGTTTCCGATTCTGTGTCTCCCTCTCTCTCTGCCCCTCCCCCGTTCATGCTCTGTCTCTCTGTCCCAAAAATAAAATAAACGTTGAAAAAAAAAATTAAAAAAAATAAAAAAATAAAAAATAAATGAGTAAATGTGTATACATATATGTGTATGTGTGTGTGTATGTACATATATATATATATACACATTTTTTTAACCAAAGAAGTAATACAAAATTTCAGTGAATTAATCTATCTTATCTATATCTTACCTATATCTTATATATCATATGTATATATATATATATATACACACACACACACATTTTTTTTTTTTAACCAGAGAGGTAATACAAAATTTCAGTGAGTTAATCTACTATTTTGGGTTGTGGGCCAAGCTCTTCTGACTGACTGAAGCCTCCAGCAAAGCTGTGCTTAGGTGAGGGGCAGGACGAGACTGCCTCCCACAGTGCAGTCTTCTCAATAACTTTGTCAAAGAGGCTTGTAATCTTCCCCTGGCTGTTTGATCTCTATTTTCTTTTGTAGTGGACTGCTACAGTTTCTTTTGTGCCTCAATCAGATTAATATCCAGTAGGGGAAGGTATAAAGCACATGAGTTTGACAGAAAGGAAGAAGGTTATTATGACATTTGAAATCAGAAGCAAAGAAAAGATCTCTTCTCATATACCTTGTGGGCAAGTCCCTGGGGGTAGTTTTATTAGCGACTTTCACTGAAAGTAAAAAAAATGAGGGGCATATAAATAGCACTGATCCTGCTCCTGCCTAGATTAAGATTAGCTTAAGTGCGGGCTGAAAGGTCACACAAGGGCATGGTTCTCTGTAATAGGTAATCATTTAAATCACCCACTCAGGAATCTCATGCAAAGGATGTTCAGATAACATATTTCCAGAAGAAAAATATTCCCAGCTTTTCTTTCACCAGGGGTGAGAAGTTCTAGTTGATTTTGTAAGTGGGAAAATTCTTTCCACTGCAGAAATTGGGCCTGGGGGAAGGATAAAGCAGAAGGGAACAGAACAACAGGATTAATTAAGATCATTTGCTGCTCTGCTCCACAATTTTATTACTCCTCCTAAAATGCAATGGAGAGCAGCAGAAACGGGCCACAGTGATTTGTGTTTGAATTCTGAGCCCTTCAGCAAAACGTATCCTCTATGGGCTGCATTTGTGCAAGAAGAATGGCAATAAAAATATCTGTCTTTCCCATGTTAGTGGGCTTTTGTAAACAACAAATTAGATTATGTAAGGAAAACACCACACTTGTTATTTGCCAGGCACCGTTCTAAGCATTTATACTCATTCTTTCACTTGGTTCTTAAAATAATCTTATAGGTAGACTCTGTTCTCTCCTTTTATAAGGAAAACAGAGCCATGGAGAGCCAAAGTAACTTGCTCAAGGCTGGCCAGTAAGTCTTGGTGCTAGGATTTGAACCCATGCACTCGGGTTCCAGAAGTTCATGCTTTTAATCACTCGGATTAAAAAGAGGAAAAACAACAACAACAACAACAACGACTCTTAACTAAATGAGAAGACCAGTTTTTGAATCCTGGCTTCATGGGCTGTGTTACTGTGGTCAGGCCTCTTAAGCACTCTGAACTTCAGTTTGCTCATCATAAAATAACACCTGCTTTTAGATGTTTGGTGAGGACTAAGTAAGAAAAAAATGCAAAGTTCGGTTTTCAACCAATAGGAGGCATGCAGTATATTATTATTTATTGAGGGTGGGATGGTATATTTGTCTGCTCGGGTTGCCCTAATAAAATACCGCTGACTGGGTGAACAGTCAGAACAACAGAAATCTATTTTCTTACAGTCCTGAAAGCTGGAAGTTCAAGGTTAAGGGACAAGCAGGGTTGATTTCTGAGACCTCTCCCTGGTTTTCAGGTAGTCTTCTCGCTGTGTCCTCAAATGGCCTTTCTCCATGCACCTGGGGAGAGAGAAGAGGGATTGCTGGTGTCTCTTCTTGTTGAAAGGATTAGGGTCCGACCCTTATGATCTCATTTAACCTTAATTATTTCCTTAAAGGTCCTGTCTCCAAATATAGTCACATTGGAGATTAGGGCTTCACAAATGAATTTGGAGGAGACACAGTTCAGTCCTTATCAAGCTGGTAAGCTGGGGAGAGAGAATTGGAAAGAAAGAAGCATTTGGAGTATTTTTGATATTTAAAGTAGATTTCTTAGGTATCAATTCTGGAGGCAGAAGAAACTGTCAGCTATGTGTAGTAAATTAGGAGGTATACAATATACTCATAACTGTATGCCATTTGTATTCCATTTGGAGCTATAGAAAGTGTCTCCATACTATCGATTTTTGCTCTTTTAGGTGAGCCTGAATTTAAATACATTGGGAATATGCATGGTAATGAGGCCGTTGGACGGGAACTGCTCATTTTCCTGGCCCAATACCTGTGCAACGAATACCAAAAGGGGAACGATACCATCGTCAAGCTGATCCACAACACTCGAATCCACATCATGCCTTCCCTCAACCCCGATGGCTTTGAGAAGGCTGCATCTCAGGTGAGTTCTGGCCAGCTCAGAGCAGGGCACGCTTTCTTCATTTCATATGTTTGTACCTATGTGCTTATGTGTAAGTAATATACTCATATGAAGTTTACATAGAGGGCAGAGGAGGATATAAGGGACATGCCATTCAACTTGCTGGCAAGAAAAAAATTTAGAAGGTAAGAGATGGTGGGTGAATTTCTTCAGCAGAGATTGCCAATGAGAAATTTTGTTAATAAGTCAATATTCAATTGTTTTGTTGTTAAATAAATCATATTTATTCACCCACGTTTGTGACTAGATAAATTTCCTTTCTTCTAAAAATCTAAAAATAGGACTATTGCCAAGTGTTGAAGAGTAATGCCATGGCTGTCTCTGAATGAGGTGATGTCCTAGCGCCCTCTACTGACAACGAGGAAGAAATATTTTGGCCAGATGAATGTTTAATTCTTGTCTATGTATGATGAGTAAAGTAAAAAACAACAAGAACTCTTCCTACATCAAACATGAAATTAATTTAATACATTGTAACTGTTAGAGAACCTGGGAAGTAATGACAAAATTGTAAGAGAAAATATATGGTATGCGTTCCCTTTTTGTTTGCACAGGTATGGAGAACCTTAGCTGCAGTTTTCTTATTTTATAGGAAGGTACTAAAGTATATAATAGGATGCTTATCTCCAGGTAGAAAGTTGATTTGTACCCTAAAAATGAAAGGTCCAGTGATCTGTCGGTTTGACATTGTAAGAAACCCAGACAGTGAATTTCTGTAAATGACATCGATACAATTTCTAAAGTGATAAAAGGAAAATTCTAATAACATAGAGAATTAAATTATTTACTATCTTAAGAACTGTAATATTATTTATTATAATTAATAATTATAAATATAATTATTTATATTAAGAATTGTAAGACAGAAGGACAAAAAGATTATCATTTTTATTTTCCATTTTAGATTTTTATTCCTTAGAGTCTAAGTTATCTGGGCTTATATAATCTCAAGAATATGGGAATTAGCTCTATATCATAGATTATGTATAATTTAATAGTAAAACAAGAAATACGCATTATGGAATATAGCTAAATGTCTTGGAAATTCATTAAATTTCCAGATTATGCCATTACTGGAATAAAGGGCTTAAAATTGAACAGAAATTTTTCAACTTACAGAGCTCTATGAAGTTGTTCATGAAGACTGTAAGAGGGAGGTATATTACAAATATGTAAATAATTTATGTTAAACTCATTTAAAACCTCCGATCTTTAGTAATTTCTTTTGAATACTTAAAAGATTGATTGCTGTGATTTACAAAGCCAATGAATATTTTACTTAAACCCAAATCTAGACTGGCATGATTCGTTTAATAAAATTTTTTTAAGTGTTTTTTTGAGAGAGAGACAGAGACAGAGAGAGAGAGACAGAGCATGAGTGGGGGAGGAGCAAAGAGAGAGGGAGACACAGAATCCAAAGGCTCCAGGCCCTGAGTTGTCAGCCCGATGTGGGGCTTGAACCCTGGAATCTTGAGATCATGACCTGAGCTGAAGTCAGATGCTTAACCGACTGAGCCACCCAGGTGCCCCTAGATTGGCATGCTGTGAAAGGTATCATCTATTACTAATACATACAGATATTTTTTGCAGTTTGATGATACATATCTTTTAAATGTAATTATTATTACATTTAAAATATTATTATTTAAAATATTATTCATTGAAAATATTTTTGAAATGAGCATAACAAGTACTTTAAACCTGATACCTTCATATGTTTGTCAGTAAGAGAGTGAAAATGCAGCTTTGAGAGGACATTGCTGAAATAATTAATCTTAATAAATTATTTTAAAAATCATTAATGAAAACCTTAATTAGATAGTAACAATGGTACTAAATAACTTATTATTTCTCCCCTTGATCTTTTTCAGCCTGGTGAGCTCAAGGACTGGTTTGTGGGTCGAAGCAATGCCCAGGGAATAGATCTGAACCGGAACTTTCCAGACCTGGATAGGATAGTTTATGTGAATGAGAAAGAAGGTGGTCCAAATAATCATCTGTTGAAAAATCTGAAGAAGATTGTGGATCAAAACACGAAGGTAGAGAATATGTGTGGTTTCCCTGGGTTCTGTCCTCTAGCCTAAGGAAATGTGTTCTAATATCTTCAACATAATGGAGGACTTAAGAGTAATACTAAAGCTTGTATGGGGTAATTAGCCAGTGCCTGGAAAGTCAAGGCTGGAGACCATGGAATTGGGCAGGGGGTCAGGGGAATAAGAAGTGGGGTGGGGACATGAAGGAAAAACCCAGTTGGGGGTGTCTTAAAAAGTCTTCACGGCCTTTCAGAGGTGCTTTATCAGCACATCAGAGCATTTCACATTGTTGATCTTTTTCTCTTTTTCCAGAACTTTCTCCTTCTTTGCTTTGCACAACTCCACTCTCATGCCCCTTCTACTGCCTTTCCAATTACTGCTCAGCTTCTTTCCCTGCTTCCTCTACCTTGGCTAAGTGCTGGCCTTCAGGGTGCAATCTGCTACCCTTATCTCTTTCCCTGCAGACCCATCTCTGCAACTCCCGATCTCCTGTGGAGTTCTCTTTCTCTATTTTACTTACTCACTGAGTCCCTTTATCTGGCGACGCCCAGGGCCTCAAAAAGAAACATTTTCCATAAGAAAACAGTGTTTTCTCATTTACCCTATCATCAAAGCCTTGATTTTCTCATCACTGTTACCACCCACCAGCAATCAGTTGGATCCCAGTGATTTGAGGGCCATAACACTTCTTCAGTTTCCTCTACTCTGCAAATTCATTCCACTTTTTGGTTCAGGCCCCCACTGTCTCCTGCTCTGATGAATACAGTAGTCCCCTATTCTTGCGTTGGGTTTCAGCCTCTCCCAATTCTGTTCAATCTTCTCAGATTCCTCCAGAGTGATCTTCATACACAGATTACTGCCCCATTGCTTATAAAGCCTTGCCAGCTGTCCACTGTCCAGAGGATAAAGTAAAAACTCAGTATGTCAGAATTGTGTGATGGCTTGGCATGGAGACTGTGGAAGCAGCCACCTTGGCCGCCCTGGCTCCATATCTGCTGCATGAGTTTTGGAAAGTTATTTAACCACTATATGCTTCTGCTTCTTCATCTGATATGGAGATGATAATGTCTACCCCATAGGATGGTTATAAGGATTGAACGAGTTAATAGATATAAAGTACTTGAAGTCAGGACCCAGAACTGCTATTATTATTTCAGCATACTTTCTCAGTGCTCTGTGTCATGTACGTCAGAGTGAGATGGATGCATTGACATCTCCACTAAGCTTCGATGCTCCTTCAAACCAATATTGTTTGAACGTTGTTTTCAGTTACCTGGAGAGAGATAGAGCCCATAGTGGAGAAAAGGTGGAGAACCACTGTTGGCAGCTTTCAGTTCCTCTTCGATTTTTCTAGGCCATTCTGCTTTGGCTCACCAACTACTTCTTGTACCTTTCCTCAGTGAGAATGTGGAAAGTATGATTTCTCCATTTTATTATAATGCCAAGGCTGCTCAAGTGTCCCTTGGGGTCCGGCAGCTGCTGGCCGACCCGTTCCTTAATTGGGCTCTCATAGTCCATATACCTAGTCCACCGACTCCTTTTTTGCTCCCTAAGCACACCATTTTCTAATGATTTTTTTAACATTTATATATGTGTGAGAGACCGAGTGAGTGGAGGAGGGGCGGGGGGGGGGGCGGGGACAGAGGATCTGAAGCGGGCTCTGCACTGACAGTAGCCAGCCCAACGCAGGGCTCAAACACACAAACTGTGAGATCATGACCTGAGCCGAAGTCAGACACTCAACTGACTGAGCCACCTAGGCATCCCCCTTTTCTGATTATTTTATGCCTATTTATGTGTTGTTCCAACTGTCTGGCATGCTCTCTCCTTTCTTTTCCATGTCATCTCCTCTGTGAAGCCTTCTTCAGCTCTTCCAGACAGATCCTGTTAAGCTTCCTTGATGTTCTTTACAAATACTTCAGTGTGGTGCTTACAATTATATAGAGCTTTGTGTTTGTTATAATTACTTCTATAACTATTTTGCCTTTTAATTCTAGATTTCAGCCTTTTGGTTGCAAGAATTATAGTTTATATTTGAGTCTGACATAGCAGGCTGGAAATCTGTTATGAATGAATGCAATCGAGCTTGGCAAGCAAATCACAATATCTGAAAATCCACAGCTGGGGTTTCAGGCAAGCATTCATCATGTGGTTGGGGCACCAGAGAGAGGATCCAGGAGATAAGGAGGGTCCTGGATTCTTGGTGTAAAGTTCTTAAAACTCTCCTGCCTATATTTAGGATTCATTCCAGAAACTTGGGCTATGCCTACAAGTGGAAACTGGTCTCAGAAAAGGGCTGGCAGGGGCTGAGGATTCTAGTAGAACCTGGTGAGTGGGTGACTTAAACATTCCTGCTTCTGATTCACAGATACAGTTGCATTTTCTCAGTCCCCATGCATCTTTCCTGGATGAAGGGAGAGCTGGAAAGGCAGGGGAGTGGGTGGGGTCAGCAGAGGTGAAAAGAGGGCAGTCCTGTGTGATATGCTGTGAGGGAGTAAGAAATGAAAAACTGTTGTGGGAGCCCAATGCTGATATTAGCCTACAGACTTTACCCATTGCTTGCATTAACCTGCCTGTGCTGTCTTCACCAAATCTGAGAAATGAGAAAAGCAATTCCTGTCACCTCGCAAAGAAGAATCTATGAAATAAGTTCATGTTGACAGGACATTTGATTGGCAGCCTTTGTGCAATGCCATTATTTTCTGTCAGCACTACCTTCTTCTTCCCCAATAGAGCTTGTGTAATATTTGCATAATCTCTGTATTGGATATTTTCTTATTTCTAGCTTAAGCAATACTTACTTAAAAGGTGTATCTTCATGATACTTTAAAAAAAAATTAGAGCTTTCATTGAAACAATCTCAATGCCAATACTTTTTCTGGGTAAAGGTAAATTAAAGGGGCGCCTGGGTGGCGCAGTCAGTTAAGCGTCCGACTTCAGCCAGGTCACGATCTCGCGGTTCGTGAGTTCGAGCCCCGCGTCGGGCTCTGGGCTGATGGCTCAGAGCCTGGAGCCTGTTTCCGATTCTGTGTCTCCCTCTCTCTCTGCCCCTCCCCCGTTCATGCTCTGTCTCTCTCTGTCCCCCCCCCCAAAAAAAAAGTTGAAAGAAAAAAAAAGATTAAAAAAAAGGTAAATTAAAGAGAAATACATAAAAATTAAAAATTTGGTGTCTTTTCTGGAACAGAAGCAAGGTGTGTTTACATTAGACTAAATCTTCAGTAAACCTGCCTAATAATCCTGGGATGATATTGCTCATGTCTGGCTCATCTTGTCTTGTTCCATCTCTGTCATTAAGACTGAGACAGTGTTTAGACTGTGCCTGGTAGGAGACATATAGTAGGCATTTACTTAATATTGTTACACATTTCCCCTTTTCTGACTTCTCCTTCTCAGCTTCTATATCCCTTATAGTAGTTTCTATGTTTATTTATTTATTTTTATGGAGATACAGTTGACATATAACAGAACATTAGTTTCAAATGTGCAGCATAATGATTTGGTGTTTGCATATATTGTGAAATAACCACAATAAATCAGTTAACCATTAGTCACCATACATACAGTTTTTTCTTGTGCTAGAACATTTAAGATCTATTCTCTTAGAAACCTCAAATATAGAGTACAGTCTTATTAATATTGTCACCCTGTTGTACATTATATCTCCATGACTTATTTTATAACTGGAAGTTTATACCTTTTGACCACCTTCACCCATTTCCCTCCCCATCCCCCAACACTGCCTCTGGCAACTGCCCATCTGTCCTTATAATGGTTTTTAAATGTCCAGATTTGTAGGAATTAGGGGTTAAAAATGCAGATTAAAAAAAAGTTTTTATTTGTTTATTTTGAGAGAAAAAGAGACAGAGAGCAGGGGAAGGGCAGAGAGAGAGAGAGAGAGAGAGAGAGAGAATTCCAAGCAGGCTCTCAGTGTGGAGCCCAACACCGCTGGAAACCACGAACCGTGAGATCTTGACCAGAGAGCTGAAATCAAAAGTCGATGCTTAGCCTATTGAGCCACCCAGGTGCCCCCCCCCTCCCCCCAACATGCAGATTTTTATGAATGCTGATTCAGGAAGTCTGGCGTGTGTGTCCTGGGGAAATGGGTGATGAAGAGGAATCTACATTTTTACCAAGTGCTCCAGCTGTTTCCTTGTTCTTCTGAGCCTCTGAAAAAAGTTCTCTCTTGCTCCTGTCTTTTCTCATCTGTTCTTGAGCTCTTTGGCCTGGTCACCACCACTGTTATCTGGGTTTAGTACATGAGCCTTGGCCTGGATTGTTTGAAAGCAGAGTGGATTAAATCAAACAATTTTATTAAATTTATACTTGTCTTTAGTGGCTAGAGTTGTGAAGAAAAGGAAATAAATACAGCTTTAATATATTTTAAAAGCCAAAGCCATCTAATTATAGAACATAACATTTGAGTTCTATTTACAGTTCTTAAATGGAAATTTTAAAGATGGGTCATAATTGATTCTAGCTTCTGTTGGGGCTTAATCTTGAAGGTGTTCCAGAAGTTTCTCTATGGATTACTTAAAGACATAATTACAGTACAAAGAGGATCTCATCATTTAGACAGCCTAAAGCATTCTATTAATAGCCAAAGACAAACTGAGTTTAATTTGTCAAATTGTGGAATTTACTCAATTTACTCACTTAATTTACTCACGTGTTACTGGTAACACGTCTATTAGCAACAGTGTATATATAAGAATTAGCAGTAGGTCAAACCTAATGGCCGAATATGACTTTGTGTATTCAGGACTCTAAAATTTATTTCAAAAGCGGTTCTTAAAAATGTTTTTTATTACAAAATTAATATGTTATTATGAACAAAAAGATAAAGTAAATATAAACGAGAAGAAAAATAACCCTTTACCCTATAGTCTTACATGACCGCCATTCACATTTTGGCATGTATCCTTCAGGATTATTATTATCTTTTAATTTTTTTAATGTTTATTTTTGAGAGAGAGAGAGAGAGAGAGAGAGAGAGAGAACAAACACAAGGGGGGTAAGGGCAGAGAGAGAGGGAGGCACAGAATCCAAGGCAGGCTCCAGGCTCTGAGCTGTCAGCACAGAGCCCAACGCAGGGCTGGAACTCCCGAACCACGAGATCTCGTGACCTGTCTGAGCCGAAGTCCGACGCTTAACCGACTGAGCCACCCAAGCGCCCCAGAATTATTTTGTATGCATGTATCAATCTGTGAATGTATGGAAGCATACATGCACGCTGTCTTGAACCCTCTCAGGCGAATAATAAACACAACAGTAGAGTCTGTCACTGTATGGCTTTGCCTCCTGACCTCCCACTCAAACCAGTCCTTTGCACCAGGGGGTGCTTGCCTACTTCCTCCAAGTGTGCTCTCCTCCTTTCTTATTTTTACCACTCCCTTTTCCCCCTGTCCAAATCCTGCCTTATTTTCCCCCGAGGCATAGTGGAGTTACACCTCCTTCCTAAAGTCTTCAGAGATTTCTGTCTCTTCTCAACTCATTGAAACAATTGTCAGTACCAGTTACTGGGTTTGAGTGAATAGGAGGAATGAAAAGGTTGAACACGGAAGGGGATTGACAAGAAATTCAATAGTATAATGAAAACTTTAAGCAGAACATCCTAAAAGAATGTGTTACACTCATATCATATGACACTATTGCCATTTTTTGAACAGTCGAGCCTAATAAACCATAAATTCATCACAACGAAAAGCATATGCATTTTTTGGGTTAAAGATTTTTTTAAGTGATCCATATATGTTCTTTTAAGGTTGATTTAAATCAAAATTTAAACTGGATTTAACAAATTAATTTGAATTCCAGAAACAAATTTAAGTATGTGTAAGAATTTAGTATATGGTAAGGGAATGTTTCAGATCATTGTGGAAAGAAAGGATAAATTCCATATATGAAATTGAGACAAATCCATCTCACAAATATCAGCATAAATCAACATAAAATGTATCTATCTATCTATCTATCTATCTATCTATCTATCTATCATCTATCTATCTATCTAAACATGAACCTCATAAAGGAAAACTTTGGTAAATATATGATTTTTAGAGGGGGATAGAGCTTCTAAATGCCTTATATAGAAAAACTGGCACATAGTGACCACTTAATAGCTTTTGAGTGAATGAATAAAATAAAAAAACAAAGGAAGAGACCATAAAGAAAAGATCAGTAGATTTGACAACATAAATACCTTAATATTTTGTATTTTAATTATTATCATTATTAAATTTGAAAGAAATAAACTTGAAAGACAAATGACAAACTTAGAAAATGTCTATAATATAGATGGTCATGTTTTTACTGAGTAAAAAACTATTGAAAATTAATAAAAAAAGATCAGCATTTCAATAGAAAAATCAGTTAAGCCATGTATAAAAGTGTCACCAAAGAATAAACATGAATGGTGACTAAACATATAAAAATGGTTCTAGTGTTGTTAATTAAAGAGGCATATTTAAAAAAAATTCTAATTTGTCATGTATCAAAGTGACAGATTAAAACACACACACATATCCTATGTTGGTAAGAGTGATGAGAAATAGCAGGTTTAATATACTATTGCTGTATTTTACAGACAAGCAATTTAGAATGCGTGTTTAAAATTTAAAAAATGTGCTTAGCTTTCGGTTTGATCATTCAATTTTTAGGGAAATTTCCTTAAGCAAAGTATAGATCTGCACAAGGAGTAACTACAAGCATGTTCATAGAATTTTCTTTTATAGTGAACAACTCAGTACCCAATTATTATAGATCCTATCCCCTAGCTTTGTTGAAATGTAATTGACAAAAATTGTATAGATGCAAGGTGTACAACGTGATGATTCGATATATGTATACATTGTGAAATGATTATCACAATCAAGGTAATTAACATAACCATCCCCTCACATAGATGCCTTAGTTTTCTTTTGTGGTGAGAACAGCTTATAATCTACTCTTACAGCAATTTTCAAGTATACGATATAGTATTATTAAGTCACCATGCTATGCATTAGATCCCCAGAACTTGTTTATCTTATAACTGAAAGTTTGTACCCTCAGACCAAAATGCTCCCTTTCTCCCCAAAACCTCCCACCAATTGGAGATTGTCAGTGCTGGTGCATTGGTCTGGAGCCAGACTGACTGGGCTTGAGTCCAGGCCCTGCCACTTACAACTGACTGGCTCATGCTATTGCCTAACTTCTCTGTGTCTCAATATGCTCATCTGTAAAATGGGAGTACATATAGTCCCTATTTCATAGGACGGATGCGAGACTTCAATGTGTCACACAGAAAGTATTTAGTAAGTATTAGCCATTATTTTATTCATGTTTAAGAATGATACATCTAGGGGCGCCTGGGTGGCTCAGTCGGTTGAGCATCCGACTTCAGCTCAGGTCATGATCTCACGGTCCGTGAGTTCAAGCCCCGCGTCGGGCTCTGTGCTGACAGCTCAGAGCCTGGAGCCTGCTTCCGATTCTGTGTCTCCCTCTCTCTCTGACCTTCCCCCGTTCATGCTCTGTCTCTCTCTGTCTCAAAAATAAATAAACATTAAAAAAAAATTAAAAAAAAAAGAATGATACATCTATACATTATATACTACTCAGACATTACCACAATAATTTAGAAGGCTATTCAATGACATGAAAAAGTATTTGTTACCTGTTGTCAAATAAAAAAGGTCACATGTGAAATGATACATCAATTATCACGTTTAGAAAATATATAAGTGTTTGGAAAAAGACTGAGAAAGATATATGTAAATGTTAGCAATGGGTATCCTTAGAAGGTAAAATTATGAGTAAAATAATCTTCTTTCTTTGTGTTTGTCTCCTTTACATTTTCTATAATAAACATTTTTTTTTTCAACGTTTACTTATTTTTGGGACAGAGAGAGACAGAGCATGAACGGGGAGGGGCAGAGAGAGAGGGAGACACAGAATCGGAAACAGGCTCCAGGCTCTGAGCCATCAGCCCAGAGCCCGACGCGGGGCTCGAACTCACGGACCACGAGATCGTGACCTGGCTGAAGTCGGACGCTTAACCGACTGCGCCACCCAGGCGCCCCTATAATAAACATTTTTTAAAGGTTATTTTATTTTGAGAGAGAGAGAGAGAGAGAGAAAGGGAGAGAAAGGATCCCACGCAGGCTCCGCACTGAGTGCAAAGCCTGACATGGGGCTCCATGTCAAGAACTGTGAGGTCATGACCTGAGCCGAAAGGCGGAGTCAGACGCTTAATCTACTAAGCCACCCAGGCACCACTACAATAAACAATTTTTATAGGGAGAATGAGATAAGCCATTAAACAAATAATAAAAACATCACCCTATTCTAAATCACACTTTTTCACAAATTGTAAGTTGCCTACGTGGAAAATAAGATACTTTTGATACATTAAAAAAGTTGACATACTGACAGTAACATGGGCTTTATAGTTTCATAGACTGAATCCTCATTTGTGTGAACTTGGATGTATTATTGACATACTCAACCCCTAGATTCTTCCCTGTGAAAGGGGGATGAATGTCTGTGTATCCAATGGGGATGTGTGATGCTCATTCACACATTGCTCATTGAACAGAACTCACTGAACAGAGCTATAGAAATACAAGATCTTACTGTAACCATCAAACCCTACTGATGCTGTTAGATTTTCTGTCCTAAGGAACAGTACAGATCACATCTCCAGGAAAATATTTCTCTTTTTTTAAATCAATGAGGTACTTGGGAGTTTGAGAGTCTTCCTAGTTAGTATTAAAAACTCATCACATGAAAGATCAAGCTTCTGGCTCCAGATTAATTCTTTGCTATAAATTTCTTCGCTCTTTTATTACCAAGATATGAAGGGCTGTGAGTCGTTAAAAGACAACATGAATTTCTGAAACTTTTGCCTTTGTTTAAGATGGTTTTCTTAAAGTAAAGTGGTGTTTTACAGTGAGTTTTGAAAGAGACCCAGTTTAATATTTTTTACACGGACAGTGTTAGAAGTAGAGGGAATTGGAAAAATAGTAAGTAATAAAAGAAAATAATAAATAATAATTATTAATAATAAAAGAAATAAAATCTCCCATATATTTCTAGAGTTTAATCACCATAGGGAAAGAACCTAGTTCTTCAGTCCAACTATTTTCTTTTTTCATTTTCTTACTCTTAGCTATTATTAACAAAGATCAGATGGAGACGCCCCAGAATTTGAAAGTGATTTGCACGATGGTTTTCAAGTTTCAAAGAGAAAGAAGCTGGCAGCTCACAAAAGTAAAACTTCTAAGGAAACTTAAACACTATTGCAATATATTTTTTTATTATAAGTGGGAATATAGAGATGGAAAGACTGTTCTTACTGGAATCTTTTTTATTTTTATGAAAACAGCCACAAAGTGCTTGAAATATGGCCTATGCCCAGCTTTCAATGATTGTTGTTCTTGTTGTTTTTCTTTTCTGTGCCTTTCCTGTCAAGCGATCCCCCCAATGATAATCAAATTTATAATCCTTTTAATCTCTAATCTTGAATACAGCTTGCTCCTGAGACCAAGGCAGTCATTCATTGGATTATGGATATTCCTTTCGTGCTCTCTGCCAATCTCCACGGAGGAGACCTCGTGGCCAATTACCCATATGATGAGACGCGGAGTGGTAAGTGTTTTTCTTGTTTCTTTAATGGTTCAAGGTTTACACTTACCTTATGAGGATTTATAGAATGATTTCTATAATATCCTTTTAAGGAACTGGTCCTTAAGTGATTTTGCCTATAGAAACACATACGTTTAATAGGAACATCCCTTATTTCATGTGGCACGGGTATGTATATTTGGCAGCAAAGGACTGTAAGTTTTTCATAAGCTTAGTTGAAGAGGAATGTGATCTTGACAGAATGCAGGAGAAAGAGAGAAAACAGACATTATGAACTTGGGTCATTCTTGAACCCTGGAAGAATGGAGAGATAATGGGAGGTATATAGGTGTGTGGACAAGATGGCTTAAAAGTGGAAGCAGTCTTTTCGGAAGTTGATGAGGGCCCATGTGGATCTCTACGTGTTTTAACATACACTCACACTTTCACATTTGGAATGATGGTGTCGGGCGCGGGCGTGGGGAGTGGTACTTTGACTTTCTCTAACTAGTTTTAGTTAAATTTCAGGCACAGCAAGCTTTAGCCAGAGAGTTATTTTCAACTTATTATTATTATTTTTTTTTTTGCTCCAAGAAATTTCCTGCTTTGGATGGATTCTGAGGGCCTTTGGAGAATTGCTTTTTGTAAGCACAGGATAATAATTTTATTTTTTTATTTTTTATTTTTTTTAAAAAAAATTTTAACGTTTATTTATTTTTGAGACAGAGAGAGACAGATCATGAATGGGAGAGGGTTAGAGAGAGAGGGAGACACAGAATCTGAAACAGGCTCCAGGCTCTGAGCAGTCAGCACAGAGCCCGACGTGGGGCTCGAACTCACAGACCGCGAGATCATGACCTGAGCCAAAGTCAGGCGCTTAACCCACTGAGCCACCCAGGCGCCCCACTGATAATAATTTTAGATATTGGAAACTCTGAGCTTTGAGGAAAAGTCTCTGCTGAAACATCATTAAAATTTAGAGATTTCTTAGTTTGTCAATAGCTGGGAAATTTAAAAGCCTAGCATATTGTATAACATATGAAGAAGAATATAGTGTATCAAAATATATATTATTTATTTACATATTACACACAGGAGATTTTTTAAAACATTTAAACTCAAATACTAAAAATATGTGTGAGAGTGGCTCACGGTGGCTGTGAGGTTGGTACAGGTACATTTTTTAAATTAAAAATTTTAGCAATGGAAATCTTACTGTTTTCTCAGGTCTAGTTCACCACAAGTTTATCACCTTTTCTCCTGAAGCTTTCAATTCATAAATAGAATGTGCATTCTACCCAATTTCTACATTGTTGCATGGAACGGAATGTTACAGAACTTAAAAGCTCAGTGTAGCTTTTGAGCACTTAAACCTTGACTCCTTTCCCATAGTAATGTAGCTAAAGAAATACATCAGCAAGAAACAACATTGAATCACTCTTCAGAAAACAAGGAGTGCTCCTTGGTCTGTGTTAATTTCTTTAATCTGTGGGTTTATTTACTAGGTAGTGCTCATGAATATAGCTCCTGCCCAGATGATGCCATTTTCCAAAGCTTGGCTCGAGCGTATTCTGCTTTTAACCCACCCATGTCTGACCCCAATCGGCCACCGTGTCGCAAGAATGACGATGACAGCAGCTTCATAGATGGAACAACCAATGGTGCTGCTTGGTATAGTGTACCTGGTGGTGAGTTTCCGTTTCGCTTTTTGATCATGTGATAGTGAATTCTTTATAATTACCATTTCACTTTAGAGATTTTTCAGTCCTCCTCAAACATGAAGAAATAGGCTAACCCTATAGTTCATTAAAATTAGCTTTCTGCATGAATGGTTGTTGTGTACAGGTTTGTTTTTGTTGATTTTTAAAGATCAAGATGCTAATTGAAGACATAGAAGAAATGAACTAAAGACACATGCTGGGAAAATATAAACTGAATATTATTAACTATCCTACTTTTGAAATTCTGGCCCTAGGGAATAAGTTAGCTTCCTTATTACATGTTAGTTAAGCTTTTACTGTAGGCAAATGTATTTTTTGGAGGGCAGGCTTTGGCTTTTAGCATATCTTGGTCTAGATACCTTTTTTTTTTTTCTTTTAGATGATGGGATAATGGGGACTGTTTGATGTGTAATATTAGTTTTATCTTCACTGCTATATAAGCACTATTATGTCATGAAACTCTTCACCTTTTATGGGGTCTGAAAAGGGAAAAGCCCACATGCAGCTCGGATGCTGGACAAAGCATCTTCTAGGCAACCAGGGGAGCACTCCTGAGTCCCTTTGCCCCACATGGACTTTAGAGCTGTGGTTTTCCTTCCTTCCTTCCTTCCTTCCTTCCTTCCTTCCTTCCTTCCTTCCTTTTTAAAGTTTATTTATTTTCATAGAGAGAGAGAGAGAGAGAGAGAGAGAGAACAAGGAGGGGAGGGGCAGAGAGAGAGGGATCCCAAGCAGGCTCTGTGCTATCAGCACAGAGTCCAATGCAGGTTTTGAACTCATGAGATCATGACCTAATCCAAAACCAAGAGTCTGTCACTTAACCAAGCCCCTACAGAGCTCTTATTTTCATGGCTACCCAGACCACCACAGTTGTGTAAGAGTCACTCTACTGAAGATGAAGAATGAAATGTAAAGCTACTGATGTGGTCTTTTCCCCCTCTTTGCCCAAGAAGGATTGTCTATGACCCACCTGAAAATGCAGGAGAATTAGGGCAGTAGCAGCATTAGCTAATTATAGGGTTTTGTTTGTTGATTTCTTTTATTGAATTATGCCCTGAGGAAAATATTATTCCTGATTTTGTTTCTGATATATGTCTATTCTGTTTCAACTTATATTTTGCATCATGCCAGATCAGATTTAGCACTTTTCTCCTCTATACCTTGAGGAATAAAGTCAGATTTAGGATTTAGACTATGTTGAATACATCCTATGGGAAGAAATTTTATGATTCAGTTTTTATAAAATCTTTAATGATACTTTTGGTCTTCCCTTTATGGACAAACAGTGTATTGTCTACAGAATACCAAGAAATCCCTATCTGTAAAATAATGACTATGATATTAATAATAATAGTATTAATCTTAGAGATTATAAACCACAGTAGTCAGTCAAAGAAAGCCTTGACTTTCTTTAGCTCTCTAGTGAATGAAATCAGTGCCCCTTATGTCCATGTTTTCTAGAAGCAGAGCCTGAGACAGGGATTTGGATGCTTGTAATTTATTGAGGAAGTGCTTTTTAGGAAAAACCCTGTATAGAAGTGAGGGAAGCAGAGTAAGGAAGGGGATAGAGCTGAACAAGGAAGTGATCCCAGGGACAGCGTAGCCTTGGCTTGGGCTTTTGGGAGAAAGTATAAATCACAGGCAAGGTTGTCCTGCCTTGACAATTGCTGTGGAGGGTTTTGGAATGGGATATAGGAGATAGAACCCCGAAGGCAAGTGGGGTTTCCCATTCTCCTGGAAAACAGGGGCAGCTCTGAGCTCTTAATAGCCAACACTTAAACAGCAGTTTGGGGATGGACACTCTGGCTCAGGAAAAGCAGGGTCACTTTGGTGGCTCAGTCGGTTAAGCATCCAGCTTCGGCTCAGGTCATGATCTTGCGGTTTTTAAGTTTGAACCCCACGTGGGGCTCACTGCTGTCAGCACAGAGCCTGCTTTGATTCTCTGTCCCCCTATCTGTGCCTCCCCTGCTCATGCTCTCTCTCTCAAAAGTAAATAAAAAACAGCAAAATAAATAAACAAAAAGCAATCTGGTGGCACCAACAGCATTCACTATTAACTTGAATCAGGTTCAGAGTAAAATTGTTCTGGTTACAGAATCTTCTCTCTTGGTGCAGTTTGAATTGTTATTATTGTGCCTCAAATGTAGGAGATATTCAGTGATTGTTAAATTAATATGTACTATATATTTTTTTTAATTTTTGATGTTTACTTTTCCTTGAGAGAGAGACAGAGTGTGAGTGGGGTACGGTAGAGAGAGAGGGAGACACAGAATCTGAAGTAGGCTTCAGGCTCTGAGCTGTCTGCACAGAGCCTGATGTGATGCAGGGCTCGAACCCACAAACTGTGAGATCATGACCTGAGTCAAAGTTGGACACTTAACTACTGAGCCACCCAGGTGCCCCAATATGTAATATATTATTAAGACTCTCAATCCCTCAGGATGATACTGGGATATTGGTTAGACTTAAAGAATAAAATAGTATGTTAGATCATCTTACATGACTGTTCAAGCTCTTCCCTGATAGAAAAGTAGGTTTAGAGGGACTCATGTTTCTTCTGCAGGCCAGTAAGGGTTGAGTATTTGTCTTTTTTTAAAAAAAAATTATTATTATTTAAGAAATTAATTTTTTCCCCAGCTTCATTAACATATAATTGTATATAACATCATGTAAGTTTAAGGTGTATGATGTGATTTATTTCATGTATGCATTGTATAAATGATTACCTAATAAGGTTAGTTAACACATCCATCACTTGACATAATTACCATTTTTCTTTTTTTTTCTTTTTTTTTTGTGATCAGAACATTTAATATCTACTCTCTCAACAGCTTTCAAGTATATAACATAGTATCATTAACTGTAGTCACCTTGCTGTATATTACATGCCCAGGACTTACTCATAATTGACAGTGAGCACCCTTTGACCAACATCTCCTTATTTCCCTGTCCCCCTCTAGGCAACCACTGCTCTACTCTGTTTCTATCAGTTTGGCTTTTTAAAATTTCACTTATAAGTGAGATCATTTAGTATTTGTCTTTCTCTGTCTGACTTCTTTCACTTAGCATAATGCCTTCAGGGTCCATCCATGTTGTCACAAATGGGAGGATTTTCTTATTTTTATGGCCAAATAATATTCCGTTGTTTATATATCCCACATTTTCTTTATCCATTCATCTGTTCATGGACACCTAAGTTGTTTCCATGTCTTGGCTACTGTGAATAATGCCTCAGTGAATGTGGGAGTGCAGATATTTTCCCTGGATAATGATTTCTTTTTCTTTGGATGTATATTCAGAATTGAGATTGCTAGATCATACGGTAGTTCTATTTTTAATTTTTTGGGGAAGCCTCTGAACCTACCATTTTCCATAGTGAATGGAGCAATTTACATTCTTGCCAACAGTGCACAAGGGTTCTCTTTTCTTTGCATTTTTGCCAGCAATTATCTCTTATCTTTTTGATAATCACCATTCTAACAATGAGTGACATCTCATTGTGGTTTTGATTTGCATTTCCCTGATGATGAGTGATGTTGAGAATCTTTTCATGTCTGTTGGCCATCTCTAGGTCTTCTTTGGAAAAAATGTTTAGTCAGGTTGTCTGTCCATTTTTAATTGGATTATTTGTTTTTTGTTTTTTGAGTTGTATGAGTTCCTTATATACTTTTTATATTAACCCCTTATCAGATAGTTTGCAAATATTTTTTCCCGTTCTGTGTATTGATTGCCTTTTCATTTTTTGGCTGTTTCCTTTTCTGTGCAGAAGTTTTCAGTTTGATGTAGTCCTGCTTGTTTATTTTTGCCTTTTTTGCTTGTGTTTTGCTGTTATAGCCAAAAAAACTATTGCCAAGACCAATTTCAAAGAGCTTTTTCCCTATGCTTTCTTCCAGGAGCTTTATGATTTCAGTTCTTACATTTACTTTTTCAATCCATTTTGAGTTAGTTTTTGTGTATGGTGTAAGATAAAATTCCAATGTCTTTCATTTGCATGTGGATAGCCAGTTTTCCCAACACCTTTGATTAAAGACACTATCTTTTCCCCATTGAGTATTCTTGGTTTCCTTGTCAAAAATTAGTTGATTGTATGTGCAGGATTTATTTCTGGGCTCTTGATTCTGTACCTTTGATTTGTGTGTCTGTTTTTATGCCAGTATCACACCATTTTGATTACTATAGCTGTGTAGTATAGATCGAAATAGGAAAATATAATGTCTCCAGGTTTATTCTTATTTCTCAAAATTGCTTCTGTTATTTGGTGTCTTTTATGGTTCCATAAATTTTAGGATTTTTTTTCTGTCTGTAAAAAAATGCCATTGGAATTTTGATAGGGATTGCATTGAATCTGTAGATGTTTTTGAGTACTATGGATGTTTTAATCATATTAATTCTGATCTATGAACACAAGATATCTTTCCATTTATTTGTGTCTTCAGTTTCTTTCATCAATGTCTTACAGTGTTTAGTTTATAGATCTTTCACCTCCTTGGTTAAATGTATTCCTGAGTATTTTATTGTTTTTGATACTATTGTAACTGAGATTGTTTACTTTCTTTGTTTTTTATATAGCTCATTGTTGGTGTATAGAAGTGTAATTAATTTTTATAGGTTTATTTTGTAGCTTGCAACTTTAATGAAATTGGTTATTAGTTCCAACAGTTTTTTGGTGGGATTTTTAGGACTTTCTATGCATAAGACCATATCATATGCAAACAATAACAGTTCTACTTCATTTTTTTTTTTTTTTCCAATTTGGATGTCTTTTTTCTTTTTCTTGCCTGATTACTTTGGCTAGGATTTCTAATACTATGTTGCAAGGAGTGTTGAGAGTGGGCACCTTTTTCTTGTTCCTGATCTTAGAGGAAGCTTTCAGCCTTTCACCACTGAGTATGATGTTAGCTGTGGGCTTGTCAGATTGCCCATTATTATATTGAGGTACATTCCTTTTATATCAAATTTGCTGAGAGTTTTTATCATGAAAAGATGTTGAATTTTGTCAAAATCTTTTTATGCAGTTTTTGAGATGATTATGATTTTTATCTTTTCTATCAGTGTGGTGCCACATTTGTTGATTTGCCTATGTTGAACCAACTTTGCATCCCAAGTATGAATTCTATGTGATCATTCTTTATGATCCTTTTAATGAACTGTGGAAATCAGTTTGCTAGTATTTTATTGAGAATTTTTGCAACTCTATTCATCAGGGATATTGACCTATAGTTTTCTTTTCTTGTAATGTCCTTATCTGGCTTTGGTATCAGGGTAATGCTGACCTGTAAAATGAGCTTGGGAGTGTTTCTTCCTCTTCAGTTTTTTTGGGAAGAATTTTAGAAGGATTGGTGTTAATTCTTCTTTAAATGTTTGGTAGAATTCACCAGTAAACCATCTTGTCCTGGGCTTTTCTTTGTTGGGAAATTTTTGATTACTGGTTCAATCTCCTTACTAGTAATAGGTCTATTTCGGATTTTCTGTTTCTTCATAATTCGGTCTTGGTAGGCTATATTCCTCTAGGAATTTATCTGTTTTTTCAGGTTATCCAATTGTTGGCTTCATTCACAGTAGTGTCTCTCTCTCTCTCTGTCTCTTGAAAGGTAAAGTTTTGTTGGTGCCTGTCTCTAAAAGGGTTAGGATCATTTTAATAAAGAAGTAAATAAATAAAATAGTTCCACTATCTCTGTTCTGTAACAGCAAGTTATTATAGCAAAAAAGAGACTGTAGGTTTTAGATTCATCATGGGGACTGATGCCCAGTTACACCACTTTCTAGTTGTATTCACCCCAACTGTGACACGTGAAACATACGATATAAGGATGACTTTTAGCATCTATATAAACAACACTGCCCTGAAAATTTTTAGCCAGTGCAATAGAATAGACAAGAAAAAACAAAGATGGAGAAAAAACATGGAAACGTGAAACATCATGTTGCACTGAAACAGTCATTGTGCAGAAGACAGTATTGGCTACTTTCTTGATTAGAAGTCCCAATAGATTTTACTGGCTAAATATGGTATATACATACAATAGAATATCATTCAGTCTTCAAAAGGAAGAAGATCCTGGCATTACAACATGGTTGAACCTGAAGGACATTATGCCAAAGGAAATAAGTCAATCTCACAAAAACAAATACTGCATGATCAACTTATATGAGGTGTCTAAAATAGTCAAGCTCATAGAAACCCAGAATATAGTAGGCTGAGAGTAGAGGGGAATGGGGAGTTCAATGGGTATCAAGTTTCAGCTATGCCAGATAAGTAAGTTCTAGAGGTCTGCTGTATGACAAACTGCCTATAGAGAATGATACAGTATTAGGCACATGACAACTTGTTAAGAGGGTAGATCTTATGTTAAATATTCTTAGCACAAAAGAAAAAAGAAGCATGTATTTCTGTCATTTCAGTTGTAATGTCTTCTCTTCAATTTCTGATTTTTTTTTGAGTCATCGCTCTCTTTATTCTTAAGTCTAGTTAAATGTTTGTCAGTTTTGTTTATCTTTAAAGAAAACCCAGCTGTTAGGCTTGTTGATCTTTCCTTTTGTTTTACTTGTCTCTATTTCATTTGTTTCTGCTCTGATCTTTGTTATTTCCTTCCTTCTGCTAACTTTGGGCTTAGTTTGTTCTTCTTTTTCTAGTTTCTTGATGTATCAAGTTAGACTGTTATTTGAGATCTTTCTTTTTTCTTAATGCAGGCATTTATTGCGATAAACTTTCCCCTTAGAACTGCTTTTGCTGCATCCCATAAATTTTGGTATGCTGTGTTTCTATTTTTGTTTTATGATATTTTGGTTTCCCTTTTTATTGCTTTTTTGACCCATTAGTTTTTCAGAAATGTGTAGTTTTAATTTTCTACATAATTGTGACTCTATACTGGACAATATTCCATGTGGGCTTGAGAAGAATGTGTAATTCTGCTGTTGGATGGAATGTTCCATATATGTGTGTTAGGTACATTTGGTCTAACATATGGTTCAAGGGCAGCTGTTTCCTTATTGATTTCTGACTAGATGATCTATCCATTATTAAAAGTGGGATGTTGAAATCTCCCACTATTATTTATTGTTGTCTGTTTTTCCCTTCAGGTCTTAAGTATTTGCTTAATATATTTATTTATTTATTAAAAAAAATTTTTTAGTGTTTATTTTTGGGAGAGAGAGAGAGAGAGAGAGAGCGTGAACAAGAGAGGATCAGAGAGAGAGAGAGACAGAGAGAGAGACAGAATCCGAAGTAGGTTCCAGGCTCTAGCTGTCAGCACAGAGCCCGATGCGGGGCTTGAACCCACAAACCGTGAGATCATGACCTGAGCTGAAGTCGGATGCTTAACTGACTGAGCCACCCAGGTGCCCCTTGCTTAATATATTTAGATGCTTTAGTATTGAGTGTATATATAATTTTCAAGAGTTATGTCCTTTGATGAATTTACCCTTTCATCATTTTTTAATGACCTTCTTTGTCTTGTTATAGTTTTTTGGCTCAAAGTGTATTTTGTCTGATAAAAGTATAGCTACCCCTGATTTTTTTAGGTTTCCACTTGCATGGAATATCTTTTTCCATTCCTTCATTCTGAGCTTTCATTGTCCTTACAGATGATGTGGGGCTCTGGTAGGCACCATATAGTTGAGTCTTGTTTTATTTTGTTTTGTTTTCCTTTTTAATCCACTCTGATGCTCTGTGTCTTTATGGAGAATTCAAACTATTAACATTTAAAGTAATTATTGATAGATAAGAACATAATACCATCTTATTGGTTCCTGGCTGTTTTGTAGTTCCCTAGTTCTTTTCTTCTCCTCTTTCTGCCCTTCTTTGTGAATTGATGGTTTTCCTTAGTGATATACTTTGATTCTTCTACCTTTATCTTTTGTGAATTTACCAGGTTTTTGCTTTGTGGTTAGCATGAGGCTTACATCTTATAGACATAATAGTCCATTTTAAGGTAATAACAACTTAATTTTGATCACTTAGAAAAACTCTTTGTATTCCTTTTCTCACCAAACATTTTATGTTTTTGATGTCACAGTTCACATTTTTTCCTGTTGTGTATCCATTAACAAATTACTGTTGCTATAGTGGTTTTTAATACTTTTGTCCTTTAATCTTCATACTAGAGTTAAGTGATTAACACACTACTATATTATAGTGTTAGAGTATTTTGAATTTGACTATATATTTATCTTTACCAGTATGTTGCATATTTTTATGTTTCCATGTTACAAATTAGTACTCCTTCATTTCAGCTTGAAGAACTCCTTTCAGTATTTCTTGTAAGACATTTCTAATGGTGATGAACTCCCTCAGCTTTTGTTTGGGAAGGTCTTTATCTCTTCTTCATTTCTGAAGGATAGCTTTGCTGAGTAAAGTATTCTTGGTTGGTAGTTTTTTCTTTTAGCACTTTGAACATATCATTCCACTCTCTCCTGGCCTATAAGGTTTTTGCTGAGAAATCTGTTGATAGCCTTACTTGGGGGTGGGGAGGGATTCTTTTGTAAGTTACAGACTGTCCCCCCCGCCCCAGCTGCTTTTAAGATTATCTCTTTGTCTTTGATTTTTTGGCTGTTTTATTATAATATGTCTTGGAGAAGATCTTTTTGAACTGAAATTTTGGGGGGACCTATAAGCTTCCTGAACTTGGATGTCCAAATTTCTCCCTGGATTTGGGAAGTTCTAAACCATTATTTCTTGATATTACTTTTCTGCCTTTTCTGTCTCTCTTCTCCTTCTGGGACTCTAGTGATGTGTAGATTCATGGTATTCTGTAATCTTGTAGGCTTTCTTCACTCTTTTTCATGCTTTTTTCTTTGTTTTCCTATGACTGGATAATTTCAAATGACCTGTTTCTGCCCACTGATTCTTCAGTTTGATCCAGTCTTTTGTTAATGCTCTCTATTGCTTTATACCCACTCTTCCCCTACCATTTAATTCTTTATACTTTTTAGCTCTCAGACTTCTGTTTGGTTCTTATGATTTCTGTCTTCTGTTAAAATTCTCATTTTGTCCACATATTATTTTCCTGATTTCATTGAATTGTGTTTCTATTATTGAATTGTGTTTTCTTATAGCTCACTGAGCTTCCTTAAAACAACTATTTTGAATTTTTTATTGGGAAAATCACAAATCTCCATTTCTTTGCAGTTGGCTACCAGAAAATTATTGTGTTCCTTTGATAGTATCATGTTTCATTGATTTTTTTCATGTTCCTTGAAGTCTTGTGTTGCTGCCTTCACATTTGAAGTAGTTACCTCCTTTTGTCTTTACTGACTGACTTTGGTAGAGTAATAACTTGTTAGCCCTGCTAGAGATTCTGAGGCTTTCCCAGACCTTTTCTGTGACATACCTGCTCCAAACTTCTTAGGGGGAGAATACTTAAAATTGCATGCCCTCTTTTGATCCTACAAGGTCCAGATCAATTGCTGATAGACTCTTGTTTGTTTTCCCCAGGGCAGTGCTAAACGCTCAAATTTGTGTCCTTTCTCTCAGGCCTGCAGATCTGGGCCAGCTTCATGCATGCTGTATGACTCATGAGGCATCTTCAAATGCTTGCTGTTGCTATTGTCAGTGGCATACACAGAGAGCTGGCTGCAGGGTGAGAGGTGTGTGGATGGTGTATGCAGAATGTTAGGAGTGCCTGTGGGCCATTGGGGGGGGCGATATTCAGGAAAGGTGACCCCAGCAGCTAATGGGCAGGCTTCCTGATGGGATCTGTGACATGGTTAGTAAGATCCACATCCCTTTGATGCACTCTGAAAGTCTTGGCTACTGTTTGCTCAGCCAAGCCATGTAGCATACTTTAGTTTTCTGGATGGGATGAGAAAGAAGCTGTGACCAGCACAGCTCATTCACAGGATCCCACTTTTCCTTGTGGGAGGAATCGTGGACCAAAAAGTTCTCTCTTGGCACTGAGCTATGCCACCGTGGGGAAGGGGTGATGCAAGTAAAGCAAAACCATTACTGTCACTTTCTTCAATGCATCCAATTTTGGACTTTTTCCACCAATGGTGTACTGGAACTTCTACACTGGACTCTCAGCCTTCCACAAAGGCACTCTGTTCCATGGGTGATTGCCCAAATTGGTGTTCTTTTTCGAGGAAGATGGTAAGAAAACCCCTATTTTGTCATTTGGATGTCATTGTTCCCAGTTTTCATCTTTGAAGTCAATGCCAACAATGCAGAACATGGTTGATGCCTGCTTTGGCACCCTACAACAGCAATGCACTAAGTAAATGCTTAAGAACCTGAGAGATTTTGTGCTCTAAGGCAGTAACAGTCTCCCAATTATGTTGTTCTGTCCCTTACAGGAGGTGATTTTCCTTGTGGTTTCCCACAGGCTACTCAAAATGTACTGGTTGGTGTATCTTTTACTTGGCTCTCCATTCAGCAGAACGGCTTGTGTAGAGTTTTAGTCTCCACATGTGTATTTTGACTTTCCATTTGGTGCTTTGGCAGGAATGCAAGACTTCAATTACCTCAGCAGCAACTGTTTCGAGATCACCGTGGAGCTTAGCTGTGAAAAGTTTCCACCTGAAGAGACTCTGAAGAGCTACTGGGAAGATAACAAAAACTCCCTTATTAGCTACCTTGAGCAGGTAAACACCATCTCCAGCATAAAATGGGAGATCTAAGAGCATTTAAATCTGGCATACAATGATTTCCTCAGAGGAGTCCGGTCCAGAAGAGTCCATCTAACTCATAATGAGGACTCTACATTTGGAAAACATGTCAGTAGTGGTCCAAACAGGCTTTCATTTGTCAGAGATTTTGTGGTTCATGAATATTCCCTGAGAACTGATTAAACTGAGATTTGTGGGAAGTGAGGTGATACCCTGTTTTCATTCATATTGCTCTAAGCCAGGCAGTCCTAGCACCCTCCTCCATCCTGGTCATCTTGGGCCAGTCAGGCATCCCTGGCAGGACTAGGACAAGAGTGAGGTAAGTGAGACACTGAGAGCCCAAAATTTAAGGAGGCACTTTTTCTTGGAGGCATGCGGGTATAGGATTAGCACCTGAGTGTGAGTGCTTCCTTAAATTCTGTGCCTCACATGCTCCACTTGTCTCAGCCTCGACTTAGTGAGATCTCAGGTAATCATAATAATTACCTTTACGGGGTGTTTACTGTTTCCCATGCATTGTTCTGAATGCCTTACATGTAATCGTTCATGCATTTAATTTTCACAACAAACCTGTGAGGGAAGTGGTATCATCATCATCATCGTCATCTTCATCATCTTCATCATCTTCATCATCATCATCATCCCTGAATTAAAAGTGAGGAATCAGAGACCAGACAAGTTAAACAGCCTGCTTGAAGTCAATCAGGCAGAATTTTATTTAATTTTATTTTTTATTTTATTCATGTTTTATTTATTTTTGAGACAGAGAGAGACAGAGCATGAGCAGGGGAGGGGCAGAGAGAGAGGGAGACACAGAATCCGAAGCAGGCTCCAAGCTCTGAGCTGTCAGCACAGAACCCGACGCGGGCCTCGAACTCACAAACCGCAAGATGATGACCTGAGCTGAAGTCGGACGCTTAACTGACTGAACCACCCAGGGGCCCCAATCAGGCAAAATTTTAAACCAGGCTGTCTAGTTCCAGAATCACCATGCCATATTGCCTCTGATGACAGAAACTTAGATCTTCACTAGACAGGCACTTATATAACCATTCCTGTGGAGTCTGTACAGAATTTGGCGGGGCGGGGGGGGGGGGGGGAATCTCATCATCTACCAGAGTTAGATACCTTACCTACTGAGACTCAATACAGGCCACTCGCTGCCAACCCCACATATCTATACTATGTAGACATTGGCACCAACGGCCATGGGGGCGAAACAGACCTAAAGACTCTGTTCCTTGCCTGCAGTGCCGTGACAGTCTCCAAATTGCATTCTGTATATGGCTGTTTACACCCAAAGCCAGAGAGGGTGATATCAGTTTCACATGCCAGCAGATAGTCCAGATTAATTTAAACACTAATTTGATACAAACAAATGCTATGAAATAAACGTGAATCTATTTGCATATATGTTGACATACAAACATGCATATGAGACTGATGCATTTAAAAAGCTGTAAAATCAGCTCAAGCATTCTTTTACATGTGTCAGATATCCATATAGTACCTTACCAAAAGAGATTCTCGTGGAATAGATCCACTGTTACTCACAATGATTAAAAATTACTTATTACACAGGATTTTTTCAATCAGTGGAATCCCACTTCATGTTAATATAGAAAGGCATTTTCCGCAACAAAGGCTAAGGATAATTAGCCATGTCGACCCTAGAACGACCTTGATAGGAACCCCTCTAATAGTGTCTCCTTCAAGGAGAGCTGTAAATGTATTTTCTGGGTAGAGGAAGTAAGACTGGGCTATTTGGTATGTGTTCTCCATTTAGATATCAAATAATGTCTCTTTAATACAGTGCTTTTCATTTTATTTACGTATTTTTTCAACAAAAATTTATTCAGCTACTCTAGTGTCCTAGGCACACTGTGAGGCACTGGGGATAGTGACTGACTTCGTATTCGTGGAGTTCAGAAACATCAATACCTAATCACAAGAGAGGATGATAAATGCTAAAATAAAAGTCCATTACAAAATCGGTGGTGGTACACTGGGTCCCTAATCCAGTCCTGGCGGTTCAGCAAAGGCTTCTTGGGACTACTGTAAGATTTACTATAGTTGAAACACCAATAAGATGATTACTCTGATCATCAATTAAAAAAACAGATTCAGCTGCTGCTTAAGTCTTGGTTCTTAAGAAAAAACTCAATATAAAAGAAAACCCACAAAGGTATACCATCAGGAAAGAGGAGAATATTCGTTATATTTATGGTGGCAGGTAGGCATGTATTAATTCATCTAAGAGCTATATCAATTTATATAGAAATAAACTGAAAAGAAGAGGGTTGTACATACCTGTTTTATGCCCCTTGGAATAAGAATGTGATCTGTCCACACTATAGGACATAAGTATTACGGTGCAAGTTGTGTAGAAGCAAGAAGAGTGATATTTACAATGAGCTCATCCAACTTGCTTCATAGAACACTCTAATTTAGGGACTCAAAGGCTGATGACATATGAGTGAAGACTGCCAGAAGTTCTGTGTTGAAATCATTTCATTGACAATGAGACACAGTATGGTGGGAATCAGTAATTGAACACCTGGACCTAAAGTCTAACCATGGATTAGTTTACGACTCATGGAAAATAGGTGATTAGGAGGTCTAATTCTATAATTGGTTGAGAGGAAATCTCTTGCAGAGTTTTAAAGGGATGTTTGTAGGAATTGGAATTGTAAAGTTAATTAGTACAGTTTGCTGTGGTGGAATGCCTCTCTCTCAATAGCTTTGGAACAGTCTAATTCTCAAAATTCCTCACAAAATTCACAAAGAATGGTTCGTGGGTGCCTGCACCAGAATCACCTAGATTCTTGTTAAAAATGAGTTTCCTGTTCCATCACTGAATCCCACTCCCTGCATGGTAGGACCCCCAAGTCTCCATTTCAGCAAGCTCTCTGGGTAACACTTAAGTATAGGAGGGCTTAAGGGTTACTGCTATGCACAGTTTTAGTAACAATGGAGAATCTTCTGGATGTTCTTTGTTTTTCCAGCTTTGGTTGATTGATGTCCTGGAATCTGAGGAGAGAACATTACAGGAGGGACAAGTGTAGCAAATAGTTTCTTCAGGCATGAGTGAAATTTGAATTTCTCTGTGATTTCCTTTGCAAAAGCCATAAAGTGACAGCTGCATTCATGTAGACTTGTGAGAGCCCATAACATTTCCATTGAGATTTATTACTACAGTGGAAGTTTTCCAACAGAGAAGTTTGCTCCAAAAACTGGCTTATCAGAGACAGATACTTATTTCACTATTTGTTAAGCTACAGACCATAAGTCTTGGTTTGCAGAGGCTGAAAAAAGTAATGAATATTAACTTGGTGTATTTGTGCCTAATGCAGGTGAACTATATGTTTTTGGAGTGATTGTTTGACTTATTTTCCAATGATAAGGGAATTTAAAAATTTATTTCTCTAAGGTTTATAATATTGATAATACCGGGATTTTGGTGCCTCAAGATGAATAAAGTACATGTAGGTAAATAATTGCTTGTTTGCAAGCTTTCTAAATTTCTTTGATGAGCCCTCATCTTAAGAAATTTAAAGATTGTATTTTCTTCCCTGATTTTCTTCTCTATGTATATCTTTCTTCCTTTTCTGTAAAAATTTTCAGATCCCCAAATTGCCTTTACAGGAAAGAAGTACGTGTGATTTTTGTAGAGTTTCAGAGGTTTTGCTTTAAAAAAAACTAGCAAATGCAAAAGGATTTGCTGATAATCAGGGGCATCCCCTTGCTTAAACATTGTACCACTGTCAGATTTATTCTCTGATGACAAAAGCATACTTGACACTTATTGTGCCTTCTGCAGGAAAGATTCCAGTATCATCGGTAGCAAAAGAATATTCACTTTCTAGGGTTAAATTGAGTGAGGAGGAACCTGAGCCAACCTGAGCCTTTGAGAGTTCAGGAATCTTCTGTTAAGTAATTAAGCTTAATGAATTACCATTTGGTTTTCCAGAAGCACTTTCCAAGAGACCTGAAGTGACTCTCTGTCACTTCAAACACACACTGATTTAGCTGAACCATTGTTTCAAAATGAGGGAAAAGAAATCTGCTTTTATAGTTTGTATTGCTTTAGTTGTTGACTGCAACTTAATCTGGGGGGCATTATTCTCGACAGCATCTTCTTCATTTTCTTTCTGAATCGAATCTTCAGTTTTGAAGTTCACAGATCTTTCATGTCACTTATTTTCAAGCAAATAATATTGTTCGATTGCAAGAGCAATCACAGTATGTGTTTTCATTCAAAATGAACAAATATTAAAGGGCTATAATGTAATATTATTCTTAACTGGCAGTGGCCATACAACCTATATATAGGTGACCCAATATAAGAGGGACAAAGTCATGAAATATGCTAAGACCAGAACTACTTTACAGATGTGATAGACAATTTTGTTTTTGTTTTTGTTTTTCATTCTGGTGGTTCGGAAGGTACTTTAATGCCTTTCTTTCACTCAGAACGAGATTTCAGTTTTCAGGGTTTTTTTGTTTTTTTTTTTTTTTGTTGTTGTTTTTCTCATTTGTCCACTTGAGGAAAAGCAGTGTAAAGAGTGTTCAACAAAATTCAGCAGCCTCATGAGCATATTTTGATCCTTAAACAATGAGGATCTACAGTATTTTGCTAGCAAATAAGGAGATTCTTGACAGAGATGTGTCGTCAGATCATTTCTAGTATGATTTTTGTGGTTGTTCTTGACCTTTACAGATACACCGAGGAGTTAAAGGCTTCGTCCGGGACCTTCAAGGTAACCCGATTGCCAATGCAACCATCTCCGTGGAAGGAATAGACCATGACGTTACATCTGGTGGGTGTTCTCTGCCGTGATCTGGAGGCTCTAGTGCTATACACAGAGCACGATTACTTGTTATTATAGTTAACAATTTTTATGCTATTCTAAGCAAAACAATTGACTGCCTCCTGTCTCTTTACCTCCCTCTCTCCCAGCTTTGACCTAGTTACATTTCCTTTGTGGGAGCGAGTCAGGCAGTTACTCTGGATGGCTGCTGGCTTAGAAATTGGGGTGCAGCAGGTGGCGCCCTTTCCTCAGCTGTCTCAGCCGGGAGCTGCCGGGTGGTGCCACCCACTGGAGATTCTGTGGAGTTCCTGAGGCAAAGGCAGATGAACTAGCTGGAGTTGAATTATCAGTGTCTTTCCCTTCTGTCTTAAGTGCTAATAAGCTGTTAATGGGACGACCTCAGGAGGGAGTGAAAAGAGGGGGAAAGAAAAATGCCAGTGTCTAGGATTCCTCACACATTTCTTTATTTCATCTGTATGAAAAATCCAGACTCATTCAGGGTTAAACAGGATGTTAACAGAATTGAGGTGGATGTTAGCTATTTCTGAGTTCCAAATGCCTTTTCCATTTTCCCTATTTGGAGACAAGGATGTATTTTCCTGGAAAACCTACATAGTCCCATTCCATTTATCCAGCAACAATATGTTTTTATGTATAATCTACTCATTTATTTCTAGACCTTGTAATTAATGAACCTTTACCTTATTTTCCAAACCACTCTATACCATTACTTCTTTCTTAACCTCCTCATTTATAACTTGTATATTTTAAAAATCCTTAACGTTTCCCCTTTAAAGCTCCATTTATTTATCTATTTAACAAATATTTATTAAAACCCCAGAAGATGTGGCCAGCACATCTTGCCAACCAATATACCAGAATCTATGCCAAGACATTGCTCCCTTAGCCCTCGGGGAGCCCAGACCTTGATCCCCTCTGCCACATGAAGTCTCTTCTGTCTGTGAACCCTGGTGCCATAGAGATATGATTGCCTCTGCATTCAATGGTATCAGAATTTTAGGAGAATGTAACAGGGGGAAAAAAAACATAGGTAAGAGTGAAATCTGAGGAGTAAGAGTGAAACATAGGTAAGAGTAAAACTGTGGAACACTCCACCCCTTTGAGGGCAAAGTAGTAAGGAGGAATGGAGTCTGAGGTAGAGAGAGAACCAAGTGCATTTTCCTGGGAGCCCGGAAGTATTTCAAGATGGAGGGACTGATCCGGAGTGCCAGGTAAGCTAAACCTTTCAGAAGAACCAGTGTGGAGAATCCCGACAGAATCTGTTTCCACGGACCAGTGGGAGCCTGATCGGAGGGTCTAAGAGAGACTAGGAGAGACATTAGAAAAAGAGAGTATTGACAAATCTCTTCAGACATTTTGCTGTAAAGCGAAAGAGATAATGATGGCGCCTGTTGAAAGGAGATGTGGGGGTCAGAGGAAGACCGAAAGAGGTGGCCAGGAGGGTTTTCTTTATTCTGATTTCATTTTCATAGTGAAATAAGATGTAAAGCATCTACTGGGAGTGAGGATGAAGAGGATGTGTCGGCAGTGTTAGGAAAAAGGAAAAAGTGTGAAATGTCCACTAGGACCTTGCTACTCAAAGCTCAGCCCCCACCAGCAGGTGAATTCAGCACTGCCCTGGAGCTGGTTAGGAATGCAGAATTTCAGGCCTCACCCCAGGGCTAGTGAATTAGAATTCGCACAGTACCTAGTTTCCCAGGTGATTGATATGCACTGGTCTAGGAAGATGGGAGTGTGAAAGGATCAGGGAGGAAGGGACCAGAAGGAAAGCAGGGCAGTTCCCTGCCCTCGGTTAGGTTGGTGTGTATGTGTCGGAGACTGATGAGCGTGATGGTGTGTTTCCTCTGGCTCCATGAAGCTGGTGACAGGTGGAAGGCCGAAAATTATCCAGGATTGGTGGCTTGCCAGGCATGTATAACCAAGAGGGAAAAGCAAATGAGTTGAAGGCATGTGCTTTCAGTGATTATAGGGTGGCCAGGGAACCTAACCTAGGTTAGGAGGGAGCTGTGGACATGTGGGGTGAGAAAGAGTGTGAACCTTACTTCTGCTTAAGAATTCTCTGGAGAACTTACTGAAAATGCAGTCCCTCCAAGACCAGCACTCCAGAACAACGTATTCTGAATCTTCAGAAATAGAGATTTCTCACAAGTTTCTAAGGGTTCTTTATCCCTGATGGATAAAGAAGATGTGGTATGTACATACAATGGAATGTTACTCGGTGATCAAAAAGAATGAAATCTTGCCATTTGCAACAACGTGGATAGAACTAGAGGGTATTATGCTAAGTGAAATAAGTCAAAGAAAGATCAATATCATATGATTTCACTCATATGTGGAATTTAAGAAACAAAACAGATGGGGAAAGGAAGGAAAATAAGATAAAAAGAGAGAGGGAGACAAACCATAAGAAACTCAAATACAGAGAACAAACTGAGGGCTGTTGGAGGGGTGTTGGTAGGGGATGGGCTAAATGGATGATGGGTATTAAGGAGGGCAATGTTGGGCTGAGCGCTGGGTGATGAATCACTAAATTCTACTCCTGAAATCATTATTATACTATATATTAACTAACTTGGATTTAAATAAAATTTGAAAATTATAAAATAAATAAATAAAATCTAAAAAACAAAACAAAAAACAAGAACAAGTACCTCAGGTTTCTGATGAGGCTTTCTTGGACCACACTTTGTGAAGCACTGATCTAGACTTACACCATTGGGTCTTCATGTCAAGATACTTGGCCAGAATCAAAACACAGCATCAGATGCCCTGACTCCATGTTTGGGGGCTTTCTATATCTTTTTACCTGTGCCACACCTGACATGATTATGAAGATCCATTATCTTATAAGATTTATTGACAATTTGACATTAGTATTTGTAAAATTGCTATTAGAAATTACTTCCTCTAAGAGAATGTAACACTGATTTCAATGGAATGTTATCAAATTCCATAAACATTTACTTTCAAAATAGGGAATCGAAGAAATTAAACGGAGGTATACTGGGTATTCCTAAAATGGCATAATTAGGTGATTTGATATTTTGTTTCCTTACAGCAAAGGATGGCGATTACTGGAGATTGCTTGTACCTGGAAACTATAAACTCACAGCTTCAGCTCCAGGGTATCTGGCAATAACAAAGAAAGTAGCAGTCCCTTATAGCCCTGCTGTTGGGGTAAGAAATCATAATTGCTAAGATTTATTAAGCAATTAATATGTGTCAGGCATATTTAAGTGATTTATATTTAGTCTTCGTAATAACCCTATGAGGTAGGTACCACTAATACCCCCATTTAACAGATGAGAAAACTGAAGCTGGCAAAGTTAAGTGACTTGACCAAGGGCTCCTTGGTCGATTTTATACCATTCAATGTGAAGCTCCCTTATTGCTTCTCAGTTTTTTGAAGACCTACCCAAGAACATCAGAGACAACTTAAAAAAATTAAACTTTTATTTGCCACAGTGATTTCAGTTTAAATGAGATTTCTGTTCCATTTATCTTTTTATTTCCAGCATCCAATATAATACTTTACTGAATGAGTAGTTGGAAAAATTGATCATGCCTGCAAGGTGATTTTAGGCATTAACCAAACTTTTATTAAGCACATATTATGAGAAAGACCCTCTGCTAAGCGGTATCAAAAAGTGCATCTCATTTAAGGAGGTGCCACCTATTTTGCTAGGAAGGTGAGGATTCTACTGCTATCTTTGCATTACATTTTTGGAACCAGGAAATGGCCTGCAGACTTTCCAGTCGAAAGACTTACTTGTAAAGAATTTATTGCATTTTTGTTCATGCCCCTGAGTTGGAGTATAAGGGCTTGGTTTTGCAAACAGAATACCTTGAGTTTTTTAACTGATGCTTTGGTTTTCATTGTGTGTATGTGTACATTAGGCTGTATATGTATATATGTGTACATTAGGCTGTATATGTATATGTATAAAGATAAATTTGGGCAAATGAAACCTGGAAAAAAGTAGCCCCAGAAATAGGTTGTAAAACATTTAATTATTTGGATCTTAGCCTTTCTGGCCTGCGTTACTTCAAGGAAGTAGTGAGTATAGTCATATTCCTAAATATCTAGGGGCTTAAGTGGCCAGATGAAGGAACTCTTGGTTCCTTTTTTTTTTTAAATATTATTTTTATTTCTGATTCATTTTTCTGTTTATTTATTTGCTTAGTTTTTTGAGACAGAGATAGAGTGACAGAGAGAGGAAGCATGCTCGTGCATGTGAGCAGGGGAGGTGCAGAGGGAGAGGGAGAGAGAATCTTAAGCGGGCTCCACACCCAGCAAGGAGCTCCACAGGCAGGGCTTGATCTCATGACCATGAGATCCCGATCAGAGCTGAAATCTGAAGTCAGAAGCTTAACCAAATGAGTCACCCAGGTGCCCCAAAGAACTCAGTTCTATTTGCAATGAGGACAGAAGTATCTAGAGGCCCTGAGAAGGGTTGGGGTTGGGGAGTACAGATTTTGAATAGCCTTTTGTGTAGATGTAGGGATTGTCCACAGACCTGATGAAAACTCCCAGTTCACACTGAGAGTTGAGTTCCTGGGCCCCTTGCCTCTGTGGTTGTTTGGAGATGTATGTGCCTCCATCAGTTTCTTTAACAGATTCAAGATTCTAGAAAGCAGAACTTATGGTTTGGGACACCAGGACACTGAACTACATTCTTCATATTTTCCCAGCTATTAGGAGAAAACTCAAGGTTTATAGGAGAAGCTCAGTGAAGAGTCAAAGTTAGAAAATTCATCCTAAATTACATCTTCTTATTGGAGGGAAAATTGACTTAAAAAAATCTGCTTTTAAATAATCCTGCAAAGCTATTAGATCAAAGCACATTTTAAACATAATGGCTTTTGATTTTTTTTTCCTCTGAAAGTATCTTTTATCACAAGAGATTTTTAGGATATACTATAGCTCAGGTGGCTATACTGAGCTTACCCTATAAGATCTAAAACTGCAGTATTTTTTTTTTTACTTAATTTCAGCTTTTAAAAGTACACATGCAGTTGGTAACAAAATATTCTTGTTTTTCTCCTTTAGGTTGATTTTGAACTGGAGTCATTTTCTGAAAGGAAAGAAGTGGAAAAGGAAGAATTGATGGAATGGTGGAAAATGATGTCAGAAACTTTAAATTTTTAAAAAAGCTTCTAATTAGCTGCTTTTAATCAATCTATCTATACAGTGTAGTATGATGTAATGTGGCCATTTTCTTTTAGATCTTGTGCAATATTTAACATTGATTTATTTTTAATCATTTAAATATTAATAGATATCACTTAAAATAAACAATTAGACTTTTAGGTAAAAGTATAAGAACTTGGTCTGTTTCTTCTCATGTAACATTGATTTTCCTACATATATTACATGGAGAACTATAGGAAAGGTTTGAGTGATCTGCCATTTTAGACTTGAAGGAAATATTCCACGTGTTATTTACGATCCAGAAGTTTTTGAGTATTTCTGGCTTTTAAAAACTAATGAAGTCCTTTTAGTGTAATGGTAACAGTGCCACATAGTGAATGCCACTGAAAAGGTCAACAGCTACATTTTGGTGTTGTGAGCATTATACCGCAAGACTTACATAGTTCAGTATAAATTGTCATTTGTCTTGTGCTGACTAGCTATATAAGCATGATCTTGTTAATGCATTTTTTGGACGGGAAGGAAAAATAAATGTTTAGAAAGGGATTTTATGATGAGAATTGACTTCCTGCTTGCACATACGGGGGCGATACTGTTATATTATTCAGCCTGCTAACACTACTTAAAAGCTTAGGGTTTTCTCTTGGTTGTAGATTGGTCTAGAATTGTATTCTGAATGAATAAAGGTAAAGAAAAATATCCCCATGGTCTTTATTTTAATTCTCTGTGATTTTTGGTCTAGAGCGGTAGTCTTGTCATTAAAAAGTGTATTTCCTTGATAATGGGCTCTCACTTGTTAATCCTCGCCGTTTTAAAATTTGGCTGTGATTGGGGCGCCTGGGTGGCGCAGTCGGTTAAGCGTCCGACTTCAGCCAGGTCACGATCTCGCGGTTCGTGAGTTCGAGCCCCGCGTCGGGCTCTGGGCTGATGGCTCAGAGCCTGGAGCCTGTTTCCGATTCTGTGTCTCCCTCTCTCTCTGCCCCTCCCCCGTTCATGCTCTGTCTCTCTCTGTCCCCAAAATAAATAAACGTTGAAAAAAAAAAATTAAAAAAAAATAAAATTTGGCTGTGATGGCTGTTTGCCAAGCACAGTGCAAACTCCGTGTATATTATTGGGGTGGACAAAAGGTTTTGAATCCATGGATCTTATGGATCAGTTTTGGACATAGGCTTTAAATATATGTATACAGAAATGAGTATGTAATTATCCATTGTGATAAGTAAAAATGGCAGGAAGAACAGGATGTGCAGGAAGAGAACATGATAGAGAAACTTAAATGAGACCAGCTGAGGGGACTCAGAAATAACCTCTTGATGTATGTAAGCCCGGGTCCAAAATATAAGCAGGTGTGAGCAATGCAGTGACTGAGTGTATGGGTGTGTGTGTGTGTGTGTGTATGTGGTGGTGGTGGTCGTATGGTTGATCAACATCCAGGTATGGGTGTTTGTTAAAGTAGTGTTAACTGTTGTAATACTAGACCCCCAAATATATAATGGCTTAAGCATGATAAAAGCGTAGTTTTGACTCAGACACATGTAAGAGATACCTGAAGTCACTTCCACCCATGGTTTATTGCCCAGAGCTAGTCACACAGCCCCGTTGGATGACAATCTTTAGTGAGCAACACTGTCACTAGTGTAGTTCTGCCTTCTGGTTGCCAACATAGGTTTGCTCTCCTTTCTTCCAAATATAGAAGTCACTTAACCCCGTAACAAGTGAGGCAACTTAAATCAAGGCTTTGAGCTTCAAGTTTGGGATTTCTGAGTGATCCCACAATAACCTCTATATCAGATCAGCATGTGGCCCCTCTTGCTCCACAAATCTACAAACAAAAAAGACAGGTTATTGCATCCTTCACTCCCAACATACAACAGAATAGGGTCAAGATAATGTCATAAACCCTCCAACTTGAAATGGTGAGGAATGAGAGGTGCATAGTATCCACTGGTCTACAGCAATTCTGAAATCTTGCCAAGTGGATATTCTAGGCCTGCTCTTCTGGGGCTGGAGAATGGTCCTGGTTTCAGAATTGATTCTGGACTCTGGAAGGTGCTTTTCTTCTTTTATTCTGCAAGACCGTGATGTGGCACTCTTGAACTCCTTCTCTGTCTTTCATTTAAGACCTAGGTTAACGGAGGTGCACCACCTGGTATGTGGGACCTCCCCAAGTCACTGAAGCAGATGGAAAGAGAGACTGAAGAATCAAGAATGGACCTTTTATTGACTTAGCCTGGGGAAGACACATGTCAGCTCTTCTCACAATCTGTTGGCCTGGGCTAGTCATATGAGTTTGCCTAACTGAGCAGGATGAAGGAAATATGGAGGAACAAATAGAATATCTGTCTCTGCCACCAGACCAAGTCAGCTACGCATTCAGCTATTGGAAGGAAGGTGTTCACTCCATGTAGTCTTGCCCTTGAATCTATTTGTTATGAAACAGGGTTTCAAAGGTCTCCACTTTCCTGGCCATGCCCTCGGCATGCTCTGATTTATCAAATGAAGGGTTTAGAATCGAATGCTGTTGGGAGGGAAATTCCTCTTGGTCAGTGTTTCTCTGTTGAAGGACCTCCACTGGGATAAAACTGGCCTCTGTTCCCATGTCTCACCCACTCTTCCTACAGTGAAGTCAATCACTTAATTGTTGAGTGATGGCAGGTAAGCTGACCTAATCGGGTGAACAAATCTATCAAAGGACTGTAAGCTTCCTCTTTCCCTTTCTTCTCTGACCTGGACAGAGGCAGTTCCAGACTCTCCCTTAGGTACTGTGGTAGGCTTTGGGTGTGTGCGCAGGGACAGGAAGGGCTTGTGGGCATAGAAAATTAATAGGCTCTTTGTACCACAGATCTAATGTCACTTTTTCCAATTAGTTTATCAATAACAAAGCTGTTTAACCTGTCTGTTGGTTTCCTGTGTCTTACTTTTCAACTGGTTCTGAACTCAGGAATGGAAGAAATGGGTACTATATGTTGGATCCCTAAAATTTTCAAGAGGTATAATACTTTAATACATGAGGTGTTTCTGTTTTTGTTTTTGTTTCTTTCCAAAAGTCAAGAGGGACCAGCCGCTCTCTCATTTTGGTTCCCATACTTCTCTTAATACACTTTAAGATGGACAGACATTTTTTGGAGGTTTTATGTCACATTGCTGCCTCATATAAATTCAGCATAAATGAAAACTCTGTGTTAAAGCTTTGATTTAGTTTGAAAGTAACTGTTAGATCAGGTAAGAATCTGGAGGCTGTGAGGGCTGAGTATTAACCAGATCTGGATTATGAACAACAGAGCTAAATTGTTGTAGGTAACAAAAATCAGAAAGGGAGGGGGCTGGGGAATTGATTTTCATGAAACAATGAACACATTTTAAACTGCTTTTTTCCCCTTCATAGACAGAGAAAATCAGACATGTTATGGAAGAAATAGCTAATCTCCACTCACATTTTGATTTTCAATTCTTTGCATAAACAAAGATAAACATTACTTGCAGAAAGGGAACCATGAACTTTGATATTCATATTTTATTTATACAACCTCTGAAATCTTTCCATGATTTGGTATTGCGGGAGGCTAAAAAATCATCACTTGTTCCAACATATGACTCAACTTCTCTTTTCTAAATCCTCATGAGGATTTCTTCTCTGGATAGAACTGGACAGCCTTTGGAGTTTCTGCCTCAGAAATGTCAAGATAGAATGTACTTGGACCTTTAGTTCGAAAATAAATACACTACATCCTGGTCTTGCTGTTCTTAGGTAAATATCATTTCTGGTGCTTACAAATGTTCTGATTCTCTACCCTTTGCTTCTTTTTACTAGACAGCCAGTGAATCAATTCAATTATAACAGGTTTCCAGGGTAGTGTATAACTTTAGTTTCCTGCGATTAACTTAAATCATTGAAACATTTCCTGAGGATCAGTGGTTTTTTTGTAACTTTTTTTTAAAGTTTATTTTTATTTATTTTGAGAGGAAGCTAGAGAGAAAGCAGGGGAGGGCAGAGAGAGAGGGAGATAGAATCCTAAGCAGGCTCCGCGGTGTCAGCTGGGAGCTGTCCACGCTTTGTGTTGGGCATTTGAAATATAGGATTTTGAAACCCCACCACAAAGCTGTAAGCTAGGAACTATTGCAATATTGCTGTTGAACAGATGAAGAAATAGGCTCAGTATTTAAGCTAAATTTTTTTACCTCACAGAACTGGTAAGTGGTCAGACCAAGATTAAAACTCATGTCTGTCTGATTCCAAGTGTGTTTTTACCCTACTTTGTTTCTTTAAAAAAAAATTTTTTTAATGCTTATGTATTTATTTTGAGAGAGAGAGAGTGCGCGAGCATGGGCAGAGGAGGAGCAGAGGGAAAGGGAGAGAGAATCCCAAGCAGGCTCTGCACTCCCAGCACAGAGCTAGGTGCGGAGTTCAAACTCATGAACCGGGAGATCATGACCTGAGCTGAAGTCAGACGCTTAACTGACTGAGCCAATCAGGCGCCCCTACCCTACCTCATCTCTTTAGCATGACCTGGAAAGGACCAAATTCTTGATGAAACATATCTTTGTTTTATATTCCTTTGACTACTTCACATGTGCTGATCACTACACTTCTGGGTTCTGAGCACGATTTATGCCCTACCCTTTAAAGATAATTAAAAAAAATTTTTTTTAATGTTCATTTATTTTTGAGACAGAGAGAGACAGAGCATGAACGGGGAGGGTCAGAGAGAGAGGGAGACAGAATCTGGAACAGGCTCCAGGCTCTGAGCAGTCAGCACAGAGCCTGACGCGGGGCTCGAACTCACGGACGGCGAGATCGTGACCTGAGCCGAAGTCGGACGCTTAACCGACTGAGCCACCCAGGGGCCCCTTAAAGATAATTTTAAAACATTTTGCAAATAAATACAAGTTCCTGTTTTATGGCTTCTTGCTATGTGGAATTACTAGGAATCCAGTTAGTTTGATCCTGTTCCCTGTGGACATGGTGATGTTTGGCCCAGATACTATGCTTGACCCCAACATTAATGCTGTGAAGAGACACATTTCAGGATACCAGGGCACGGCCAGTAACTTAACAGCAGAACAGGGCATGTGAGGATAGAATGATGTGGCATCATAACTTCCTCCTTGCCTCTCACTTGCCCCATGGGGGCAGGGACTTCTGGGAGCCTGACCAGCTGCGGGTTCTGGTTGCAGAGGTCATGTCTCTCTTGAAGTTGTAGTCAGGGCAAACTACAGCAAGGTAGAGTAGGAGGGTAGAAAATTAAGTATTACGGTTCCTGAAATCAGGCAGAAAATTGACGAAGACAGTGCTTTGATAAAGGTACAAGCTAAGGGACACAGTCCCTTAGTTTCAAGGTGGCTATCCGTGGATAGTGAGGCTTTTGTTCCTGGACATTCGTTCCTGGTCAGTCTGTCGTCCTAGAAGGAAGGCTGGCAAGGAGGACCCGTGTTGCACATATTAAATTAATTAATATATGTAAAGCACTTAGAAAACTGTCTGATATACAGCAAGTGCTAAAAATGGAATTGCCTTCATTATTACTCAACAATACATGACTATTATTCAAAAAAGTGTATTATTCTATTCCTACTACCTTCACTGCCAGGTTAAGTTATGAGATTTGCTACTTAGAAGCTGGGACCACAAAAGAAACCCAGGTAAAGACCCACAAGTGGGACCAGCACTTGGGGATGAGGTGAAAGCCTAGCTATTATAAGAGTGATGGTGTAATATTGGGGTAGAGATAGGATATAAATATGCCTATGTTAGATCAAGATCAGTTAGGCAAGCGCAGTTCACCTGAGTCTGCTGATGGTACTCAGTGGAGAGCAGAAATAAAGAGGCATAAAACTGGCCGGACCTCATGTAAAAAGGTATTCTTTAGTAATAATGTTAGCATCAACTATAGTCGTATTTAGATACCTTAAAAATTATTTAAATAATTAGTTGTATTTTTTCTACTTGCTGTTGTATTTATTTTTTTTTTTAATTTTTTTTCAACGTTTTTTATTTATTTTGGGGACAGAGAGAGACAGAGCATGAACGGGGGAGGGGCAGAGAGAGAGGGAGACACAGAATCGGAAACAGGCTCCAGGCTCCGAGCCATCAGCCCAGAGCCTGACGCGGGGCTCCAACTCCCGGACCGCGAGATCGTGACCTGGCTGAAGTCGGACGCTTAACCGACTGCGCCACCCAGGCGCCCCTGCTGTTGTGTTTAAGCAGCAATATGAAGGTCATCTGATAAAATGAAAAAGAGAGACAGAACCATAATGAATTTACACCTAAAGATTTGTGAGGTCAGTGTCCAACTTGCATTGTGAAAGCTTAGTGCTTCTGAAATGTTATCGGCTAAGTGTCCATCCGGTGATGACAGTGACCGAAGATGGAGAGATTGCCCAGAAGTTCTGGGTGATTGTGCATGTCTATCTGCAGGGATTTGTCGGAGGAATGAATGCATGTTCAGAGAGGAGAGAGCACAGTGACAGGTGAGCGGCATACACTTGAACTAAAGTGCTCCAACATCAACCTATAAATAAAATCAGAGCCTCATTGGCAGCATGCAATCTGACACAGAAATGTAGTGGGAAGAAAACACTTCCCACTGCCATCAGTGCAGATAACCATGCACTTCTACTTGGTAAACTCCCTCAACACACATTTACCTACTGCAGTTGCTACAAAACAGGAAGAAATACAGTCTTTTTGTGATAATTATTTTCTACATAATTTTTGAGAATTAAACTTAATGGCTTGGTGTCTTCAAATTGATCTGGTTGAAATCGTATTCATAGACTTAAGAAGACTGACACATGAATAGGGTATTTAATGAATTACTAAGACATCACAGGTGATTATTAGAAGACAGAGCATAACACATGTGTAAAATATGTAAACCAGAAAATAATATAATGATTTTTTTGAGTAGCTGAATCAGCGGTTGATTAGCCAAATTTCATGACTTTGAATATCATAATAATACATTTTACCTGGGGCGCCTGGGTGGCTCAGTAGGTTGAGTCCGACTTCAGCTCAGGTCATGATATCTTGGTTTGTGAGTTTCAGCCCCACGTCTGGCTCTGTGCTGACAGCTCAGAGCCTGGAGTCTGCTTGGATTCTGTGTCTCCTTCTCTCTCTTCCCCTCCCTGCTTGTGCTCTGTCTCTCAAAAATAAATGTTAAAATAATAATATGTTCTTCCTATTGTCCTGATTATGTGACTTACAGTTTTTCAGTGAACTCTCTGACTAAAACTGCTATTTCCTCTTACCTACATTTACACTAATATTTATTCTAGAAATTCCTTAAGAAATCAGCCCTGATACTACCAGGCACACTCCCATTCCCTGCCCTTGCAATGAAACAATCTCAAAGCAGCTGGCCATAGTCATTGGTCTACTGCTGTCCTTTGCTCCAGAAACTTCATTGCAGCTTCTCCTCTGTGTTTATTTTAAATCTTACATTTGAAGACCAAGGTGGTGAGAAAACAGCATTGAGTCTAACCAGAGCTTCGTAGATTTGTTGCTGTGGCTTATCTGGTTACATGAACCACTGTTATGGGATTTGGGGTCTAGTGAGGGGAGATGAAAACGGTGGGTGGTGTAGCATTCTTTGCTTTAAACCTAAAATACACTTTCTTATGCATTAAATACACAGAGGTATTTCAAAGCCAAGTATGGGTGTAATTAAAGTGAGAAAACGCCAGCTTAACGTGCACACCTCCAGGTCCCAACCACCACATGTGCTCTTTGTCAATCCACGGGAGGCACCAACAGATATGCAGAGCTGACAGGCAGACGTGAAAAGGAGGATTAGATGCTGGAGTTTTGGTTGAGTGCTTTGCCAAGTGGAACAGGCCTGCGGGCTCCTGCCCGCACAGACGTGGTCATAGTATCTCCTCTTCCTCTTATTCACCCGTGCAGAAGTGAGAAAACGCCCCCCGGCTATCACAGCACCAGACTCTAATTGTGTAGCTGAGGCAGCCGTGAACCACCCATCCACGTGAGCTGTATGTGGCCTTCTTAGGTGCTTGGAGAATGTGCTCATTACAGACAGATGCTTTGGGATTGCAGCTCAACAAACAAATGGAAAAGCCGAAAGTAATTTTTTTCCCCACTTAGGAATCATTTTCAAACCCAACATCGTCTTGAGTTTTTGCAACCTAAAATATGGTGTCCATTTCTCTTGCATTTCTACTTTTCTGTTTTCCTGATCTCCTGTCTCCCAGATACATTTTGTCTGTCACAGGCTTCCGTAACTTCCCTTTGCCTGGTGTCTGTCCTTCTCTTCTGCCTCCTCTATTTTTCTTCCTTTGCTCTCTCTCCCTTTGCCTTTCTGGACCTCTCTGGGTCATGGCCACATTTAGGCAGAAAAGAGGCTGAGAGCAAGCTCTGCAGACTGTCTTCTTCCTCCTCCTTTCCTTGGGAAGGGGCCTTCCTCAGAAGGAGTCTTCCTAGCCTCAGCCCTTCCCAGGGTGGGTTGCCTTCTAGAGAACCCCCTTGACCTTCTCCACAGCCATGTAACTCCCCCAACCCTGCTCTGACCCCAAAGAGAACAGATCCTCATTTTGGAATCTGTCCTGGCTTATCTGAAACCAGGTCTCCTGGGCGAAACAAATTTCATGAAGTTAGGTTGCTTCCTTCACTATTGACAAATACGAGAAACTGCAACCAGATACATTAAATACTGGGAAGGATCGGGGCACCTGAGTGGCTCAGTCAATTAAGCTTCTGACTTTGGCTCATGTCATGATCTCATGGTTTGTGAGTTCAAACCCCGCATCAGGCTGTGCACTGACACTGAGGAGACTGCTTGGGATTCTCTCTCCTCTCTCTCTCCCTATCTCTCTGCCCCTCCCTGACTTGAGCTTTCTCTGTCTCAAAATAAAATAAATAAAAACTTAAAAAAAAAATAAAACACTGGGAAGGATGAACCCAGAAGAGCAGGAAGTGTGGTGGAAAAGAAAGAACACTGGACGTGGCTCAAACACCCAAGCAGCCACCTCAACTTGTTGAGTGACAGGCTCGGTGAATGGGCGGGCACCTTTCAGAACTTCCATGTTCCCGTACTTAACTAGAAGACAGTTGTTATTAAGATATTATTAAAGTTCTTTTCCTAATAATCTCCTAAATCTACAAATAGGAAATTTCCTCTAGAACGTAAGGGAAGGTCAAAATGGAAGGCACAGGAAACTTGAGGTTGTGATTAAAATGTGCCATGGCTCAGAAATCGCTTTCTACTGGCCATGCTATGTGGCCATAGAACGTGCTGACTCAAAGTTGTTGGTCATGTTGCCTCTCTGAGCACAACACACGCTCAAGTCTTTAGACATACTCCCTCCACCACCACACCCTCACAGAGTGACTCCTAAGAATGTAAAGAAGCCTCTGAGTCAGACAAAGCAACCTTAGGGGGAGAGGAGTCAGTGAAAACTGGCCCTGATGATGGCGGACAGGTGCTGGGGCAAGAGGGAGCAGGGCAGTGGGGCAGGAATGCTCAGCAGGTGTCAAATCTGAACTCTACGGGGATGCTCTGAGTCCAACCATGTCCTGCTGATATGGGACATATCCTTTCCCCCTCTCTCCCTCGCCCTCCCCCTCATCCTCTTCTCTCCATCCCTGTCTCTACGTCTATAGCTAGCTATGCCCAGGAGCTATCAGCACCTCACTCAGTATCAGCCACATCCAAGGTGGTTGGGGGGTAGGTAGCAGAACTCTGAGGGGATCCCGTCCCAGAACCAGGGATGTGGGAGAAAAGACAGGTAGATAGAGGGTGCCACTTCTGCCTTCATCTACTTTCTGTATTCAAAACAGACCTGCTTCTTTTTCATTTTTAAGAACCTCGTGTGAAAATGCCCACCTCTTAGAGTAAGCCTAAATAAGCTGTCTTTAAACTCTTCTCCACGGCTCAGAGGGCACTTTGAAGTCGTTTTTCTGCTTAGTTATCCGAATAGTGTAGAAAAACAATGGGATTGTATGGCAAAACTATCGTGCTGTGGACATGTATGCAATTATGAGGATGTCTGTTTCCATGTTAAGTGTGTGTGCCAAATAATAGCAAGGCAGTTAAGATGCCTCTGTGGGAACATTGTGCATAATTTCTTGGGGGAAAAATCATTTCTGAATTTTAAAAGGGATATTACTTTTTTCTTGCAGGAGGTTGTTTTGCTAAAAGACAGAAGCAAGTATGAAACAGGGTCCAAGTGAGAAAAAGACGCCCCGCCTGAAGCTGCTTTGCGGTAACATGTAGCCACAAAGGTTCCTCAAGTATAAACATTCTTTGTAGAGTTCAGACCACACAAACTCTTAGTTTTAAAATATTGCAATTTATGTGAACTTCTGATAATTATTGAATGTCAAATTTTGTCCTGGTCTTCCATTCTTTTTCTCCTTCTCCTTCCCCTTCTCTTCCCCACCCTCCCCTCTCCCCACTCCCCCTTCCTACATCCTCTTCTCCTTCCCTTTATTTTTTATATTAAAAATTTTTTAATGTTTCCTTATTTTTGAGAGAGAGAGAGACGGAGCACAAGTGGGGGAAGGGGCAGAAGGAGAGAGGGAGACACAGAATCCGAAACAGACTCCAGGCTCTGAGCTGTCAGCACAGAACTTGAACTCATGAACCGTAAGATCATGACCTGAGCCGAAGCCGGATGCTTAACCAACTGAGCCACCCAGGCACACCTTCCCTTTAAAGATAATCATTTGGGGTATAAGAACAGGCAAGGGCATGCTGGTTAGCTAGTGACTAAATAATTCAGGATGCAAATATTAACCTAAACTGAGAGTAGGTCTTTGCTGCTAGGAGGGAACAGTTGGTACTTCCCATTTGCTAGAAGTCACATTTAAGAGGAGCTCCTTTTATTTTTTTCTTTTCCCTCCATATGTACATACCATTGAAGAACCACTTAGCACAGTGCCTGGGTCATCATAAGTGCTCAACAAATACTATTATTAAGTCTGCTCTGGTTAATTTTGGCATCCTTTACCAGTGAGCTATAGGTGTGTGAGAGAGGGTATCACAGTATCTGTCAGGAAAATGAACTTTGGCTGTGTATCTAAGGTCTAGAAGAAATTACAACAGGACAGGATAAGCTCACGAGGGAAACAAATGAACATTTTGAGAACACGAGGGAAAGAAAATGAACATTCCTGTGCTCTTTCTGTGTCCCCATTTGGGTTCGGGTTGGCATGGTTTTCTTTGGAATCTCCTTTTGGAGAACCACAGTCCATTTGCTCCAACAAGCATTTATGCTCTCTGAGTTCCAAACAGCAGCTGGACTGAAGGGTGGGCGCAAGAAACAAATGGGGTGTGAAATAAAGGGGCAAAAGAGTTACAGATTTGGTAGCCTGGCAAGGGCTGGAATGTTTCAAAATTGGTTTTAATGTTTTTTAATGTTCATTTATTTTTGAGGGAGAGGGAGAGAGAGAGAGAGGCAGAAAGAGGGCGACACAAAATCCAAAGCAGGCTCTAGGCTTTGAGCTGTCAACAGAGAGCCCAATGCGGGGCTTGAACTCATGAACCATGAGATCATGACCTGAGCCTCAGTCGGACACTTAGTCAACTGAGCCACCAGGCGCCCTGCAATGTTCTACCTTTTTAAAAGAACTATGATAAGCAAAAACCAACTTAAGTATGTTTACAGAACTTATAACCAGCTTAATTTTACATAAAATAATTGAAATATTTCTTAGACACGTAACTGAATAGTGAAAAATCCAGAATTGTTCTGGCTAAACCAATAAAGAAATGAATATAGAGTGGGGATTTTTTTTCTTTTTATTTACAAAATAAGGAAATGGCGAACAGAAACTTGAGTCTGTCATGGTAAGGATATGGAGTAATTCAAAGGAAAATGGGATTTCCATTTAGTGGCAGTTTGATACGTTTCTGTGGAATTGGATTTGGGTTTTATTTTAGAATTTTTGTCTAAGATCAGCAATTCGTTTTTCAGGAGATCTCACGGAATCAGGTCATGTCAAAACAGAGACAACTCAGAAGTGAGATGGGACAAAGTGGTGGTGGACCATGGTCCCCGGGACTCAGGTGGTAGTGATGGTGATAATAATCATGATGATACTCGCGATGATAAGAATAATAGTTGGCAATGTTGGAGAAGTTACTGTGCAAAAGCACATTTCCTACTGGGTTTCCTTTCCTCTCCCTAGAAAATCTAGGGAGAGGCCCATTTCACAGATGGGATCTGTGGGAATCTAGGGAGATGGAATCTAGGGAGATGGGTCTAGGGATCTAGGGAGATGGGATCCGTGGGAATCTAGGGAGATCCCCATTTCACAGATGAGGAAACCAAAGAGCAGTTAAAAATGCTGTCGATTAAGGGGTGAGTGGTAAATCATGAAGCCTATGCTAAATGACCAGTAGTCATTTAGCATCTCTGGGATGTGCCCTTGTAAGCCTTCTACTAATAATCTTCATTAGGATTAATGTGCATTCGCTCATTGTTTCTGTAGTTACAAATCATTTTCCCACTTTATGATCCTGGAATATTCCTTTAGGTGGGGGTTTCCCAGCCTCAACACTACTGACGCTGAAGGGGAAAATTCTTTGTTGTTGTGGGCTGGCCAGTGCGTTGTAGGATGGTTAGTAGCATCGCTGGCCTCTATGCATTTAGATACAAGTAGCATTCCCCAACTGTGACAACAACCAAAAATGTCTCCAGATGTGCCAAATGACCCCCAGGGCAGGGGCAAAAGAGGCTCTAGCTGAGAAGCTATGCTTTAGAGTGTTTAGAAAAGCTTCTGAGATCATCACAAAAATGTCCCAATCAAGGTAGTTATAGGAACATCTTATATCACCTAGGTACTGGTCACCTAAAAAATTCATAGTTTTTATGAGTACTAGTGAATGGTAGTGACACTGCCGCCTCTCATTTTAAAAAGATAAAGATAGGGGCACCTGGGTGGCTCAGTTGGTTGAGCGTCCGACTTCAACTCAGGTCATGATCTCGCGGTTCATGAGTTGGAACCCTGCATTGGGCTCTGTGCTGACAGCTCAAAGCCTGGAGCCTGTTTTCCATTGTGTGTCTCCCTCTCTCTGCCCCTCCCCCACTTGCCCTGCCTTTCTCTCTCAAAAATAAATAACCACAAAAAATAAGATAAAGATAACTCATCCCTCCTGAAATGATTACTTCTGAGAACAGTTTTTCATCTGACATATTTTCACTGAAGCACAGTAACACCAGCGCATTGATGCTGATATGAGGTCTATCATCTATGGTATACATAGTCGTCTAGTTTTCTAAGGCTGCTATAATAAACCACCACCAATTTGGATAGCTTAAAATGATAGCTGTTTACTAAGTCACAGTTCTGGGACTAGAAGTACCAAATCAAGGGAGAGGTGGGGCTGTGATGTCTTCAGAGCCTCTAGGGGAGGATCCCTCCTTGCCTCTTCCTAGCGTCTGGTGGTTGCTGGCAATCCTTGGCATTTCTTGGTTTGCAGATGCATCGCTTCAATCTCTGCCTTTGCAGTCTTATAGTGTTTTCCCTGGGCCTGTGTCCAAATTCTCCTCCTCTTATGAGGACACCAGTCATTGGATTAGGACCCACCCTAACCCTGTAGGACCTCATTGTAACTTGATTACATGTGCAAAGGCCCTACTTTTAGATAAGGCCATGTAAACAGGAACAAGGGATTAGGACCTGAACGTATATTTTTGGAGGATCCAGTTCAATACACAACGCGTCGTCTATTCCCACGTAAGACAAAACGTATAAAGGATCCTTGTCGAACTATTTTTTGTTTCTCCTTCCAGCTCCATCTCTACTTTTCATGCTCTGTCCTGGACTACATCCAGGCACTCCTCTGCCTTTGGACTTGTGATTGGGTGACACCAAAGGAAGATGTCAAGGTTGGAGTCAGGAGGAATGTGTGCCTTCCCCAGGCTACCTCCATTCCCTGGCACTGAGTGTTGGCTCCATTCTTCCACCAAATCCCACCAGTCTTGTCAGGTGGCCCTTGCTGTATGGCTTCTCTCTCTCAGGTCTGTCCCCTCGCCCCAGGCTTAGGGTGGCAATAAGTGGCTCCTCTGTTTCTGGCTCTAGTGCTGCCCCATGCCTGTCGGTTTCCCTGGTTTCCCTCAAGTCTATCTTCTACTGTCGTTAACTCTCCCCCTGAGCTAAGAGGGAGTGTGCCCTCTGCTCTCTGCCAGAGTCTGACTGCTTGCAGTAGTAAACGCAGCAATAATTTGTTTAGAAATAATGTCTGTGCCTGCCTCTTGAAGTTACAGACCCGAACTATGTTCCAAATTCATATTTTTCCTACCTCTTACATGAACAGATGAAGTCTCCGACAGGTTGGCTCTGGGCCACATCAGATGAAGACATACAGTCTCTTCTGTTTAGTCTTCTGGAACAACTGTAGTAAAGAGGCACCGGCCTTTGCAGGGCAACAGTCTTCCCTCTTAAGAGCAATTCACTGTTTGCATCCGTCCCCTCTTTTTTTTTTTTTTTTTTTTTTTTTTTGCTCATGACATCTCATTTGACTTTGGCTGCAGCAGAGCACAGGTGAGGAAAATTGGTCTCCTTGTATTTTGGAACCAAACCAATCAAAGCTTATAAATCATTCATCAAAATGGAAAGAAACTGAATTTCTTGGTTGGCCCATAGCAGCCCAAGCCAAGTCAGGTGCCATTAAGCAGCTCTCCACAGAGGGTAATGTAATGTCAGGGCTGGGCTCTGTGGCTCCCTCTCTCCCCCTGTGAATGGACATTGCTCCTTGGGGACCAGGTCTTGGCTACATCTGACCCCACTCACTGGAGTCTTGCAAAAGTACTGGTGAGTAGGAAAGAATGTCACCTTGTTGATGGTAAAGGCAGCACATAATAAATATTCACTTTCTCTTTTTTTCCTTCTTTTCTCATTTTCCCTACTTTTAAAAGGCAAGTGGGAGAGGGGAGCTGAGGCAGAGCGGGAGGGGAGGACTTTGGAAGGAGGAGAGAAAACATCATAGGTCTTGGAGACGGAAGGGGGACTGGTGGGGTTGTGGAGCTTTGATGAAACTTTGTTGGCTCTGGAATGTTTGCTCATAGACTTTTGGTTTGACAGTGTCTGGGGGGCCCTGGAGTGCACCCTCCCTCCTCTTCTGCTGTATTTTTGGCTCTGTGGAGGTATGAGGTGCTGGAAGCACCCGTCAATTCTGATTGGCAATTCTGAAGCATTGGTAGAAAAGCCTCATTTGAACTTGGCACATCAGCCACTTTGTTCAGCACTTTAGGTCCCATCTCCTGGGGGACACAAGTTCTAGCACCTGAGGGCTTGACTTCACCATTACCTTCAATAAAGTTAGCTTAACAAGCTTTTTCATGTATGCAAATTGGTTTTATTTTGTAACAACCCTGTGAGATGGACCAGCCAGGTATGGCAACTCCATTTTTAGATGAGGACATTGAGGTTTGGAGAAGTTAAATGGCTTGCCCTAGATCATGCAGCTCACGCATGTTTCTACCAGTGTTTCAGAATTGCCAAAGATCTTTTTGGAAAGTAGGGTTTAAACACAGGAGTTATTTGACGATATTTGAGTCAGACGTAGAAAAATCACTCCAGTTGAGAAGAACACTCAAAGGTTTTTCTTTTAAGGTAGGGTGTTTGAATCTAGAGAATAGTTGCATTTTTTAAAGGAATTAGAACTTAAAAATCATGGGGCCAACATGAGTATTCTCGTTTTACAGATGACTATCTCTGACTCTCAGAGATGTTAAGTAATGTGTAGTAAACAATTTGGCCTTGCCCAAAGAGAGGTCTGGTCTCTGCCCTTGATTTCTGGGAGGTGATCTATATCACACCTGATAGAATGTCTTTGTTTACAGTGGAGGCTCACCACGCCTGACAGTCTCAGGGTGGAGGCCATGCCAAAGAGATCAACCATGTGATTTAGGGTGGGGGTCATAGGTTTTCAAAGTATCAGTTGGCCTGAAGGCTGAGTTCAACCACGACGCCAAACAATGAATCCTGTCTATGTAATGGAGCCTCAATAAAAACTCTGAATGTGGAAACTTGAGTGAGTACTCCATGTACATTGTCACACATTGATGCTGAGAGGGTAACAGGTCTCCAGGAAAATGGTAGCTTCACATTTGGAATCCTTCTGGACTCTGCCCTATGCATAAATTACTTTGCTAATTTTAATTTGTATCCTTGCCCTATAATAAACTACAAGCATGAATATAGCAGCTTTCAGTGAATTCTGAGTCCTCCTCATGAACTGTCATACTTGAGGTAGTTTTGGGAAACTCCCAAACTTGCAGTTGATGTCAGAAGCAAGGACCGTCTTTTGTGGACCTTCCCAAGATTGTAGTTGGACTCTAACTTCTTGCAGGTGGTTCCAGAAGTCTTGAGCAGACGTGGAAGCTTGTAGGACTGTGCTCTTGAACTTTGCAGGTTGGCTTACTCCAGGTGAGTAAGCTGTCCACAGTCACGAGAACCAGGTCCAGAAATGGAACTCAACTGCTTATAACACAAATACATATACTACTACATATGAAACCCCAAATGCTGTTATTCACTTATTGTGGTGTGTCCTACAGGAATGTCTCAACTAGTGCAGAAACTGCCAAATCATTTTGCAGCAACAGCAGTGGCAAACAGGGCATCTAGAAAGTGGGAGAAGATATGGAGGAGTCAGTGCACCAGCTAGATGAGGCTAGCCACACCGAGAGGAAGTAACTGGGAGATCTTGGAATCGGATCAGTTGGCATATGGCAGGAAGCAAGGTGGTGGCTCCTAACACCTGACTTTATATACTTATGGGCAGTGCCTCAGGTGTGCTGGGATAGTGCTTCCATCCATCAAAAGCGGAAGTGGCTAAGCCCTCTCTAGCCTGTTATGCAAAGAGCTCTTAGGGCAAGATAGGGAAGTCAGCTTTGGATTTGAATACCCATTTCTTTAAAAAAAAAATTGTTAACGTTTATTTATTTTTGAGACAGAGAGAGACAGAGCATGAACAGGGGAGGGTCAGAGAGAGGGAGACACAGAATCTGAAGCAGGCTCCAGGCTCTGAGCTGTCAGCACAGAGCCCGACGTGGGGCTCGAACTCACCGACCGCGAAATCGTGACCTGAGCCAAAGTCGGCCGCTCAACCGACTGAGCCACCCAGGCGCCCCTGAATACCCATTTTAATAGGCTTCTGGCCTACGCTAAACCAGAGGAATAGGTTATGAGATTAAAGTATCACATATACCTTTTCTTTATAGATCACAAATTGTTACTGCTTTCTTCCTGAAACTTCAATATGCCAGGAAAGGAGTACAGCTGCAAGAATAACAGCGTTTCCCACCTTGAAGCTAGTGTAAGATGTATTATAGTACAGCGAAGTAATCACCTTCAGCAAGTTTCTGTTCACTGTGCCCAGGAGCCCCGGGAGGCTTTGTGTTCAGTCATGCCATCTTTTCTCTTCAAAGAAAATAACAGAAACCATCGTAATCCTCCATAAAATCTGCTATAATGTTCTGCTTAACTTTGGGGCTTTTTGATAAAGCTATCAGTTTACTTGTTTTGACCAATTCGAAGAGATAATTTCGTTCAGCAGTCTGGCTGTATTAAAAGCAAACATTTGAATGAATTATTTGACTATATTTTTAGGCAAAGAGCATCTTAAAATGATCAAGGTGAATGGGTATGTGGTCATGGGGATTAGGGAAACAATGGAGGAAAATGGGTCACTGGGTACCCCCTTTGTACCAGCCACTTTTCCTACCTTATTTATTCTCACACCAACCTGCTAAATATGTGTTAATATCTCTGCTTTTACAGATGATAAACTGAGGCTCAGGGAATTTAACCAACTTGCCAAAGATTATAAAAAATGGCGGAGACAACACTGAAACCCAGACCATTTTGCTGCCATCTCTTGACCTCTCATTATTCTCTGCTGTCTGCCTGTTAGAAATATAATCAGAAATATATTACACCACCAGATCATCCCAGGGGAATATTAATTTAGGAGTGTAAGTAAGAAATTCTGAGGTAGGCTCTAAATTTATCTCTGATTTATGGTATATGTGTGTGTATATCTTTTCCTCTGATCTTGTCCAAACGTGCAGAATTCAAATAACTTCAACATCTATTCACTAAATATAGTTTGTCCAACCACTCCTCCTCCTTTTCCTGGGAAAGATTGATTCCAATTTAGAACCTGCTATCGATATAAATACATTCACTTATATTTCCTTTGTATGTTATATAGTTTACACCCAGAAGTGTGTTGCACTATCTTTTGAGTATAGACATAATATACTAAGTGCTTCCCTTTGGAGTGGTTACTGCTTTGTGGGATTTGCAATTATATGTATTAATTGACAATCTAGAGTGGCATGCGAGATTTGGCATAATTCTGAATAATTCTACCACCCAGATCTTAAGGGTGGTAGGTTTCACCCTTCAGTCTCCATTCCTGAACCTCATCTAACCCCTTCTCGTGCCTCATAGTCACCTAATGCACCTCATCCTGTCCTTTTGGCTGCAAAAGGATGTCTTTCTCTCAAATGATGGAGGCTTTAGTCACACAAGTATTTACTGTATGTTTCAGGACTGCTCCCCATGTAAGGGCACAACGCCGAACCCAGTGGACCCAAATCCTGCCCTTAAGGAATTTCTGTTCTTGTGGGACATGTCCACATCAAAACTTCTATTGATGAGTATTTTAGCTGTGTTTGAGGCAATTTGATTATCTTATTACCTTTGGATGCCAAGGTAGGACGCGAAGGACTTACAGGGAGTCTTGGGAAAAAAAAAAAAAAACCAAAACACTGGTAATTTAAATATATGTCTGATGAATAACATATAAGAGACATGTATCTACCTTTCCCCTCCTCTGAGATTGATTCTTCTTCTTCTTCTTCTTCTTCTCCTTCTTCATTTTGAGAAAGAGAGAGAGAGAGAGAGAGAGAGCACGAGTTGGGTAAGGACAAAGAAAAAGAGAGGGAGAGAGAATCCCAAGCAGGCTCTGCACTGTCAGTATAGAGTAAGATGTAGGGCCTGAACTCACAAACTGCAAGATCATGCCCTGAACTGGTTGGTCACTCAACTCTACTGAGCCACCTTGGTACTCCAAGATGGGTTCTTTTAACTCGCAAATAATGAATTATAGAAAGAACGTCTTACAGGGATATTTAAAATTAAACTATTTGTAAGTTCTAACATTAAAGGCTATTTTCAAATGTTTCTCATTTTTCCTTCATATATGTATGTTATATGTTTCCTGCGGGTGGCACTGGGGATAACAGTTGTTGCTGTTTACGCAGCCAGCAGGTGAGAGAGTGGAAACTCAAACCTAACCCAATTCCATTCTAAGACCAGTGTTCAAATCTCTAAATTCTGGCTGCCTTTCTATACATAGTTTTAACACAGCCATTACTATTGACATAAAACTTTGGAAGCAGTGCTGTCTTATTTTGAAACTTGCAACGTCAAGGAAGAAGAATGCAGAACAGACATTTCAATGTCACTGTCAACTAAAGTGGAGACAACCTGATGGGGGTTTATACACATTTAAAATATATTTCTGTGGTTCACCTTAAAATTTTTGTACTTGTAGCTAGCTGGATATCCGCAGTTCACAAGTCAAAGAATACGTCAAGTAGGCCTGATGTTGCTGCTCAGAATAGCGTTCTCTTTGGAAACAACTCTTATGTTACGCTATGTTAGCATTTGGCATTACAAAAGCAAACAGACGAAAAACCCAAAAACTCTGTTGCTTTAATTTTGTACTGAATTAGACATCCAGAGGTAGTTGCATGCAGACCCACTGATGCCAAATCCAAATCTTTGCATAGCTGTAAATTTCAAAGAGACAAAGCTAAAGCCTTAGGGACAACTTAATAAATTACTATCAATTTGTTTTGTATATATCTGTGCTCTTCTAAAATCTTTTTTTTTTTAATTTTATTTTTATTTATTTATTTTTTTTATGAAATTTATTGACAAATTGGTTTCCATACAACACCCAGTGCTCGTCCCAAAAGGTGCCCTCCTCAATACCCATCACCCACCCTCTCCTCCCTCCCACCCCCCATCAACCCTCAGTTTGTTCTCAGTTTTTAACAGTCTCTTATGCTTTGGCTCTCTCCTATTCTAAAATCTTATTAAGAAATAAAACAATCTCTTTAAAATTGCTGTTGGCAAATTTAAAAATAATCAACAGAGGAGATTAAGTGAGCATAGGTACGTTTTCTCATATTGAGGTAGTGTTAGAACTTCTCACTGTCCTTTTATTGAGTTTAGATATTGTTAGCAGACTATTATCAACTTTATCATACCATCTGTTTCTAAATGGTTTAATTGGGGCGCCTGGGTGGCTCAGTTGATTGAGCGTTGGACTTCGGCTCAGGTCATGATCTCACTGTCCGTGAGTTCGAGCCCGGCGTCGGGCTCTGTGCTGACAGCTCGGAGCCTGGAGCCTGTTTCAGATTCTGTGTCTCCCTCTCTCTGACCCTCTCCCGTTCATGCTCTCTCTCTGTCTCAAAAATAAATAAATGTTAAAAAAAATAATTGGTTTAATTAAAGAAACACTCTGTCTTAACTTGCCTAAAAAAGTTGCAGATTGAAAAAGGAACGGGGGCAACATATCCCACTTTTTTTTCTGGTGAAGATTACCCACACAGACCTTCAGGTAAAGGAAATTTGGCATGGCTATCAAATGCCAGTGGGTGAAACAAACCAGAATGTCCACTGTCGCCTGGAATTTGCAACAGACAATATTGCTTTTCCATGGATTAGCGTGTGGATTGACAACATGCTCCTCTACTTTTTGCTAGCATTGTACGCTGACGGTTTTATTGGACAAACCCAGACTATGAGGTGTGAGTGTACTTGTATAGTTTAATATTCTGGTCGAATGAAATGCATGATAAAAATGTTATGATAGGGGCGCCTGGGTGGCGCAGTCGTTAAGCGTCCGACTTCAGCCAGGTCACGATCTCGCGGTCCATGAGTTCGAGCCCCGCGTCAGGCTCTGGGCTGATGGCTCAGAGCCTGGAGCCTGTTTCCGATTCTGTGTCTCCCTCTCTCTCTGCCCCTCCCCCATTCATGCTCTGTCTCTCTCTGTCCCAAAAATAAATAAATGTTGAAAAAAAAATTAAAAAAAAAATGTTATGATAATCACGTATAACTAAACTGTGTAATAATTAGGCAACTGGTAACCAATTTCCATAAGTAAGATCATTTGTGTTAATTTACTGAGACAAACTCCATTTCTACTTTTTAAAAATCATTTTAAAAAATTGATTCTATTAATAATTATTCTATTTCTTATAATATATGTAATATTTTAGCAGTATTACCTTTACAAAAAATGTTTTTTTAATGTTTATTTTTGAGAGAGAAAGGGAGACAGAATCGGAAGCAGGCTCCAGGCTCTGAGCTGTCAGCACGGAGCCCAATGTGGGGCTTGAACACACGAACTGTGAGATCATGACCTGAGCAGAAGTCGGATGCTTAATTGACTGAGCCACCCAGGTGACCCTCAACATTATTATCTTAATCAGAATGTTCACCAACAGCAAAACACATAACTGATACACATGAAAAGAGAGAGATTCTGGACTTTCTGTCTGGGAAGGCAGGGGAAATTGGTTGGTTTTATATGGAGGGGGACAGAGACGACACTTTCTGGAACAAGGAAGACTCTCTGGGGTGCTTCTTGGTATTTTCACATTCATTTGTAAAAGTTAACGGAAAACTACAAAAGTGGAAGCAGGCAACTGGGGATTCAGACCCATCCATCACACATGAAGGTTTGGTCACCCTATCAGTTAAGAACCCCAAGTAACTGAGGTCCTGGGGGAGGGCAAAAAAAAAAATCATGGAATTAGAAATAAAAGAAGGAAATTGTAAACATCAACCACAGGGCCCCTCCCCCAAGTCTCTTGTATGTATGTATGTATGCATGTATTTATTTATAAGTTTATTTATTTATTTGTTTGTTTAATATTTATTTATTTATTTATTTATTTATTTTTGAGACAGAGAGACCATGAGGGGATGGGGCAGAGAGAGAGAATCCTGATGTGGGGCTCAAACTCACCAACTGAGAGATCATGACCTGAGCCAAAACCAAGAGTTGAGCGCTTAACTGACTGAACCACCCAGGTGCCCCAAGTCTTTAACATTTAATAATTTCAAGCTCTTCCCTTCATTTCCTTAGTCCTACAGATGGCAATCGCTTCCTGCAGTTACTACCTGTATTATGTCTCTTTTTACCCTTTAAGTTACCTAGTTAACAATTTTTCATCTACTAAACTATTCTGGAAATCAAATTCTCTCTGTTCAAACATGGGGTGTAGTTTCCGCCTTCCTTAGGCTGGACCCTAACTGATAGAGAGTTCTCTTATTCCATACTTTATAAGTGCAACTCTACGGGCTTCAATCTTATAGTTCTATCCTGTTTCTTAAAATTTGAGGGGGCCTAAGCTGGTGAATTCCATCTTCCTAGTTATCTCAATAGGCCTCACAGCACTGTTCATTGATGAGGCTGTCTTATTTTGTGCCTTAAATATCAGAATGTAGGACTTGGGGAGCTACTGAGGAACCTCACAGAGTGTGGGGTGAGAAACAGAAAATGGGAGCAGGAAAGGGCAGGAATCACATCAGGCAGACTTGTTAGGAGCTGGTTGCAAGTTATGTACAGTGTGGTCACCATCTGTCCAGGGATGACAGCAGTGGGAATGAAAATAAAGATACTGAAACAAGTGTGAAGGAAGTGAAGAAAAAAATCTCTGTGACAGAGGACTTTAGCCAAGGGACCTGGGTCCTACTTGCCAAGCAGCTGCAGCAGGATTGAGACTCAGCATCTAGTCTGGGCTCAAACACAAGCCGACCTCTGTGTTTGCACATAGATACTTCCTGAACAGTGTGCAAAATAGACCATCAGTAAAGCCAGAACTCAAGAGCCTAATTAATTTATGATATTTTATGACGTAGACTGTAGCACAGGGAACACACTGAAAGCATGATTAGAAATCGGCAGAGGTAAGTTAGTTTGGAAGATTAAAGATAAGATCTGAGGAGGCAGGAGTGAGAAAAGTCCCAGAGTACAGGCACAGAGATCATGACAAACAGGCTTGTAAAGGCATTTCATTAATATGGCGTCAGGCATTTTGGAGCATTCACGAATGCTTAAAGCACTTGATAGTGTTTCCTTCCCCTTCTGTACCTAAGAAAGTCATAGGTCAAGGGAAGCCCTTCAGTGTATATTTTATATGACAGCTTGGTAATAAATCTCCAAAGTTGTGCCAGCCTTCAACCACCAGCTGCCTGTATGTCTCTGCCCTATGAGCTTCATTATTGCGTTATTGATAAATAAAGGAAAAGGGGAGATAAAGATGACCTTTAACTGCATCCTTTCTGGTAACCATTTGATGCAGAATCCTTTAGTTACATAAATTCTGGTCATGAGGTGTGCTGGGGCAGGAAACAGGAAACATGCAAAAGTAGCCGATGGGTCTGTCAAGTCCCCATCATTCATGACCCTAATAAGTCAAGCATTTGAGTCACTCAAAGTTGGAAGATTGCTTAGCTTATCCCTCTTGCCACTGGCTAGGTTTTGGCAGCAAAGTAGTGGTTTTAGACGTGCAGTGAGGAGGCCAGGGCTCTGAAGATCAGCCATCCAGTTTAGGAACGCTCAAACGCATGAGGAACATGGAAGGATTCTGGAAAATATAAAGCTCTACAAAAGCTGGGAACTATCCCAGGAAGTGGAGAGAGGCTAGTGAGTCAGGAAGCTCTGAACTGAAGTTCCCGTTCTGCTCAATGCATTGTTTCATTCCACAAAGCACTGGTGGCCTGCCTGACGATCAGGCCTCATTTTTACTCATTCTTCCCCTGGCTTGGAGCACTGCAGCCACTCCATGGTCAGTTCCTGGAATGAGCCAGGCTGCTTCCTGTCTGAGGACATTTGAGACTGCTGATTCTTCTAGATAGAAGCAGGCTCCCCCTTCCCTCACTAGTCGCTTTTGCCTTTGTACAGGGTTTTACCTCATCCTCTGGCTTTACATTTTATGCTACTTTCTCATAGATGCCAGGCCTGGAGGAAAATGTATGCATTTGATAAGTATTTATAGAATGAATGAATGCTTTGTAGTGGCTGAAAGAGGTAAGGTGTATGAAGAGTATAATGGAATGTTTGACAAAGAGTAGGGGCTCCTGAATTACTGGTTTCTTTAAAGTTCAGGGATTTTGAAACAGTCTTACCCACACAGGAAGAGTTATCTTTAGTTGTAATCCCAATACCCATTAACCATTGAAAAGTTTTGCAATATGTATACACATATTATTATGATTCAAAACAATCCCATGAGAGACAGAAAGAGAACAGTGTTTGCTATCTCTTTTGATGGAGATTTTCTTTGTATTATCTTGCTTGGAGTCCTCTGAGCTTCTTCTGTGGCCTGTTTGCCTTTTATTAATTTTAGAAAATTGCTGTCCATTATCATTTCAAATAGTTCTTCCTCTCTTCCTTTTCTGAGACTCCGACTACCTGTTTCTTTTAGGCTATTTAATATTGTTTCACAAATATTAGATGCTCTTTTCCATTTTGACTTTCTTTTTTTCTTCATTGTGTTTCAGTTTGGATCATTTTTACTGACCTATCCTCAGATGCATTTTCTTTTCTTATGTTATGTCCAACCTAGTGAAGGAGTTCTTCATCTTTGGAACAGTATTTTTCACTCATTGCATTTCCACTGGGCTCTTCTTCTCCTCCTCCTTTCTCCTTCTTCTTCTTCTTCTCCTTCTCCTTCTTCTCTTCTTCTTCTTTTTCTTCGAGTTTCCATCTCTCTGCTGAAATTTCTCATCTGTTTACAAAGATTGTCCACCTTTTCTACTAGATCATTTAAAATTTTAATGCTAGTTATTTTAAAGTCTCAGTCTGATAATGCCAACAACTTGGGCCATTTATGTGTCTGATTCTATTGACTCTTTTATCTCTTGACAATGTCGCTATTTTATATTTTGACAATGAGTCATTTTTTCCCTTCTTTTGAATGTTGTATATTTTGTTTTTGAGTGCTGGGAATTATGTGTAAAAGAGCAATAGAGATGGGGGTATATAATTTTTATGCTCAGTAATGGCATGCCTCTTCTATAAAGCCATCAGTGTGTGTGTATGGGGGGGAAAGCAAGTCAATATAGACTAGAGTTGAGTTGGGTTTTATTGGTGCGTTAGTGCATCAAAGTCTGTGAATTCCTTTTGCAGGGTACTGCTGCTGCCTTGTGCTTAGGGTGAGACCTGGAGCACCAAAGTTTCTCTCAGTATCCTCTGTTCTATTCTCAGATTTCAGAAGCTCTGGCATGACCGTACCCTGGTGCAGAGGGTCTCTCTCCATGCCTTCTGCTAATAGTAGGTGATTATTCTTTGGTATTTGATGTAAGACTTGGAATCACGAGAAGAAGATTTCTTGGTTTTCCTGTACCAGTCTCAGTCTTAGGGAGGCCTATATGGCTGATCTTAGGGATAAGGCTTTTTCAAAATTCCTGATCCTCCCTAGTGGCAAACAATCCCTGCCTTCTTACTTGAAACAGGGTCTGGAGTACAGTTGTTTATTCTCAGGGACCTGGTATCAGTGCAAGGTTTTTTTTTTTTTTTTAAATTTAATGTTTATTTATTATTTTTGAAAGAGAGAGTGCAAGTGGGGAGGGGCAAAGAGGAGAGGGAGACAGAATCTGAAGCAGGCTCCAGGCTCTGAGGTGTCAGCACAAAGCCAGATGCAGGGCTCCAACTCATGAACTTAGAGATCATGACCTGAGCCAAAGTCGGATGCTCAACCGAATAAGCCACCCACGTGCCCCAGTGCAAGGTTTTTGATAACTGGTTTTCTTGTCTATATCCCTCCCTTCAACAGCAGCAGATGGCTTCTATCTGCTGTCATTAAAGGATCTGGGATAGGCGGGTTTCCTGTTCTTCCTTCACTGGCAGACAGTTTCTATAAGGGCACTTTGTAGTTTCAAATTATTGCTTTTTCCAGATATATGTGTTACACCCCAAGAGTTCCCCAAAGAAAACACTAAGATTTGGGTGTTGACTTTAAACTTATGGGGGGCGCCTGGGTGGCGCAGTCGGTTAAGCGTCCGACTTCAGCCAGGTCACGATCTCGTGGTCCGGGAGTTCGAGCCCCGCGTCGGGCTCTGGGCTGATGGCTCAGAGCCTGGAGCCTGTTTCCGATTCTGTGTCTCCCTCTCTCTCTGCCCCTCCCCCGTTCATGCTCTGTCTCTCTCTGTCCCAAAAATAAATAAACGTTGGAAAAAAAAAATTTTAAACTTATGGAAAGCAGATAGTTCATCTAAATCTTCCCCACAGTCCTTGACAACTTGACAACTTCTCCTTGTAGATTAATTACAATTTATGTCATCTTTAGTTCTTACAGATCTGGTTTATTTTCTTGCCCCATTCTACCTTGTAGATGAGTAAAGGAGTCTTAAATTTTTTTTTTTAACGTTGATTTATTTTTGAGAGACAGATTGAGACAGAATGAGAGCGGGGGAGGATCAGAGAGGGAGGGAGACACAGAATCTGAAGCATGCTCCAGACTCTGAGCTGTCAGCACAGAGCCTGATGTGGGGCTTGAACTCACGAACCATGAGATCATGACCTGAGCTGAAGTCGGATGCTTAACCGACTGAGCCACCCAGGCACCCTGAGTAAAGGAGTCTTAATCAACTTTTAAATTAATTAATATAGTGCTTAGTAATTCTGAGAAAGTCAGGTGCATGAGGATAAAAAAAAAAAAATGTGTGCTCCTTAGAAGGGCAATGGCAGTCCTTTTAGTTACTAGGGATGACATATGGAGGCTGCTTTATCACATGCTCAACTGCATATGATGCAGACAAATTCCCATCTGCAGATTTCTGGGGCTTCCAAGGTTAAGATTTTAAGATCACTTAAGATGTTAACTAATCTCTTAGAATGTTGACTTCTGGTCTGTGCTTTATCTCCTACATTATATATATACATTAATGGTCTTCAGGTGTGTTCTCTGCTTTTCCTTTGAGACACTTGCTTTTATAGCCTGGATCACACTTCTAGATCACAGACTTGTGAAAGCCTGATGCACAATCTCAGAATTAAGGAAGGAAAACGTTTCATATGTCTTTTCAATTACAGCTCGGTGTGTAAAACTTTTGTAATAAACAGCATTGTGAGAAATAAGAATATATCATTCTGAAAAAAAATAAATAAATAGCGAGCATCTTTTGCCTATTTCTAAAGTAGAGATACCTTCATAACTCATTATCCTGGTTTCTATTAGTCCTATGCTTACTTTATTCAAGGAAATCCATTGCTCTGTACATACTGTAAGTTCACATTATTTTTTAAGTCGTATTCATTTACTTTTTTCTTCCTTCACTTCGCATGATAAGCGATTCAAAAAGAGAGGGCCTACTTTTTAAAAGTAAATGAATGTGTTCTGAAAACTTTCAAGATTCATATACATGCAGCTATGGTCACTTGATTTCCACCGCTTTGGACTTCGCTCTGGCATTCCCCGGGCTTCCAAAAGAACTGCTGTCCAACGTGGCCCTTGGGTTGCTGTCAAGAGATCCCGAGAGTTCTCTCTGAAAGGCAAACAGAATACTACAGCACAGATGAATTTTGTTGTTGCTTCTTTCTTGAACACGTGTGGGTATGAGGATATGTATTCCCCATGTATGTGCACATGCAGGAGTACTCCGTAGCCATGGCATGCTACGAGGCCATTCTGTTCCCTTCCTTTTCCTAAATGACTCAAACTGTTTGTGTTCTCATAACATTGTAACTCTGTCATTGTGTGTGTTGCCGTTCATATGTATCACTTATATTCTCATTTGGGATGTCCCAGGCCCCTCCCTGCTTTCCTTGTGCCCTTCTAATCTTGAAGTCATTAAAAAAGCTTGGCGTTGGGTGAGTTCTGAGTCACGTGAATCTGATTCAATAATTTCAAGAATCATGGAATTCTTGTGAGGATTAAATGATTTAACACATGTCAGGTATTTAGCATAACACCTGGCACGTATTAAGTACTTAAGAGGTCTACTAGGGGAAAAAAAAAGAGGTTTACTATTGTTATTATCAGTAATTATTAAAAGTAGTAGTAAGAGTAGAGGTAGTAGGAGTTGCAGTGGTAACAGGTGTGGGCTGAAATGACCAATGGTTCTTTACACTGGGTATACATATAAGTCTGTTTTATTATCTACAAAAGTAGCTTTTGGATATAACTTTGTTTCTGACAGCTCAAAGCTATAAGAAAACATCCTTTTGCAATTCAATTATTATTTACTAAATGCTTGTGCTATGTCAGATACTTTTCTAAGCTTTAGAGACCACACGATGGAGGGGAAAAAATGAAAATTTAAAAAGGAACATATATCATTTGAGGCAGTGATAGGTGATAGGAAGAAAATAAGACAAAGTTAGGATGTAGAAGGTAACAAGGGAAGAGTTTGGAATGAGAGGGTGTGTGATCTGAGGGATGGGTTGAAAAGATTGCCCTGATTCTATTTACCATTTTATTCTTTTTTTTTTTTAATTTTTTTTCAACGTTTTTTATTTATTTTTGGGACAGAGACAGACAGAGCATGAATGGGGGAGGGGCAGAGAGAGAGGGAGACACAGAATCGGAAGCAGGCTCCAGGCTCTGAGCCATCAGCCCAGAGCCTGACGCGGGGCTCGAACTCACGGACCGCGAGATCGTGACCTGGCTGAAGTCGGACGCTTAACCGACTGCGCCACCCAGGCGCCCCAATTCTTAATGGTATTATATTTCAAAGTGTCCTGATTATCTTGAATCCTTACCACATCGCACCATTTAGCAGTCAGTGAAGGATCCCAAAGTTACCTACTCCTTTTCATTTTCAGCTTTATTAAAATATAATTGACAAATGAAATGGTAAGATATTTAATGTGTACCTCATTGATGATTTGATATACATATACATTGTGAGAGAATTCCCCCATCTAGTTAATTAACACATCTATTGCCTCACTTATTTATCTTTGTTGTTGTTGTTGTTGTCCCATGCTTTTACTGCATCTATTGAGATGATCATGATTTTTATGTTTCATTCTGTTAATGTGGTCTATCACATCAATTGATTTGTGGATGTCCAGCCACTCCAGCATCCCTGGAATAAATCCCACTTGATCATGGTGTATGATCCTTTTAATGTATTGCTGAATTTGGTTTGCTAATACTTTGTTGTTGAGGATTTTTGAATCTATGTTTGTCAGGGATATTGGCCCATAATTTAATTTTCTTTTTTTGTAGCGTCCTTGTCCGGCATCAGGGTAATGTCGGCCTTGACAATGAGTTTTTAAGTGTTCCACCCTCTCCTATTTTTTGGAAGAGTTTGAGAAGGAGTGGCATTAATTCTTTAAATGTTTGGTGGAATTCATCTGTGAAGCCATCTGTTCATGGACTTTTGCTTGTTAGGAGGTTTCTGATTATTGATTCAGTCTCCTTATTAGCCATTGGTCTGTCCATATTTTCTATTTCTTCATGATTCAGTCTTGGTAGGTTGTGCATTTCTAGAAATCTATCCATTTCTTCTAGGTTGTCCAATTTTTTGTAAAATTGTTCCCCAACTTATTTGATTTTGTACCCATTTTTCACATTAACGCCTGTTAACATCCATAGCACTATTTGGAGAATGCTAATCTGGAATAATGAATTCGGTTTTTTTGGGGGAGGGGGCTAGTGCTCTTCCTTCTATGCATGTCTGTGTTTGTGTAGTGAAATATACATGCTTGGCATAGAATTGGGAGAAAGGGCTCCTATAGTTAATGCCATTTGCTTGGAATGGTCTTTTAGAGGTGATCCATGGTTAGAGGACATACCATGGATGGAGAGAAGATGCTCTGAAGTGAGAACATAAATTGCAGGCATGTAGAAGAGATCTCCCTACCGCTTTAGTCATAGCAAGAGGCAACAAATTTTTAAAAACCTATGTTCTCCTCAAACACTATGAAAAAGGGTATGAAAGCTAATCATTTTATGATGATATCCTCAGTAAATACTTAAGATCAATTTTATTTTAAAACTTTCTATCAAGAAAAGGCAAAATAAAATCAGTTAATTACTTCTTATTTATTAATGAGTTATTTCTTTAAGTAGAAAGATTTAGTCTCCGCTTTTGGAATTTATATAAACATTTTGCTCACTGTGATGATACCACTAAGTGGGGCTTTTGGGAGGTGATTAAGTCACAAGGGTGGAGGCTTCATGAATGGGATTAGTGCCCTCATAAAAGAGGCCCCAGAGAAGTCCCTTGTCCCTTCTGCCATGTGAGGACACAGTGAGAAGACAGACACCCAACCAGGAAGTGGGCTCCCCCCAGACACCCAATCTCCTGGTATCTTGATCTTGTGCTTCCCCGCCTCTAGAACTGTGGAAAAAAAATGAGTGTTGTTTGTAAGTTACTCAGTGTATGGAATTTTGTTACAGCAGCCTGAATGGAATGCAGTATCTCTAATTCTGATGATCCTTTTCATGAGAAACATGCATTTCATTCCCTTGAGTAAACATGAGAAGTCCTTGCTTCTTTGATGGCACTAGATTGCTAGATTATAAGGCATGCACCACCATTCTCTGTTCCATCTTGTAAAATGTGCTTCCATTTTTCTGGAGAGTTTTTCCTTGGAGGATTAAAGTTGGATGCCTCCTTATTTTCTAGATATATTCATGCCAGATGTTCGCCAGACAAGATGATCTTACAAGTACACACCAATCCCTTTTTGTTTATATGAAAATCAAGTAAGTCAATGTATCCCAGTTGGATTACATTGTGTCACATGTTTTTTTCTATGATACCTTTAGAAATGAATGTGGAAAAACTATTGAGAAAAAGATGAAGCCGATCAAACAATTCACCTTTATTATACAAAGTAAGTGTGGTGAGGAATGAAAAGCAATTAAACCAGCAGCTTGGGCTTATTTGGCAGATAGAGAATAGTTCTCTATAAAGTTTATAATAATCTACGAACCATGAGATCATGCTCTGAGCCGAAACCAAGAGTTGGCTGCTTAACTGATTGAGCCACCCAGGCACCCCGAGAAGATAAATAGTTTTATATAGTTTAGGCATTCTATGGTTACAGTCACTGCCAGAATAGATGCAGAAATATTTGTGTTCACATACATCTAGATGCATTGGCTGCCGTATGCCTGTCTCTTACCACAATGGTCTCCTAGTTTCTCCATATTGAAATGGTTAGGCAAATGTTTGAGAACCACCTGATCCGAAACATTTCCCGATTGCTATGAAGGAGAAGTGAAAGAGTCATTAATAGATGCCATAAGGCCTTTCCTTCATGAGTCCAATTAAAGTGATTTATTCAGCATGTAAATGTTGCCTATTTGATACACAGAAGAGAATAAACGTAAAAAAATCATTTTCATGCTGGGACATGTCCGCAGCAAGCATCAGTCTGGAGGGGCACTTTGATACAGTGAGTTGTCCGGGAAGCGACATCTAATGGAAGGGGACTTTGACAAGCTGCATCAGCTACTTGCTGATTTGCCTTGGGCAGCCGTTACTGGCCTTTCAGTGGCACAGATGAGTCATAAATTTTGTGGTCACTAGATGGCAGTATAATTCCAATGAAAAAACTAGTAACAATCCCTTCTTCTAACTTCAAGTTTAATGTGTTTTTATGCTATCATAGTTTATAGAAAATTTTCAAGAGAGGTAATTGTGCAAAAGAAGTGAAAAAGAAAACATACATATGGGTTATTTTTTTTAAAAAATAAAAGTACAAAACCAGGTTACACTTAAGAGTGAAAAATTGTTTTCTTTCTCTTTTTTTAGTCCTCAGTTCAGGTATGTAACTTGGTTTTTCTATTTGGAATAGCCTGAAATAATCTTGTATCATTCCTCTTTTTTTACTAAATTTTTTTATTTTTTATTTTTATTTTTATTTTATTTTATTTTTTATTTTTTAAAATTTACATCCAAATTAGTTAGCATATAGTGCAACAATGATTTCAGGAGTAGATTCCTTAGTGCCCCTTACCCATTTAGCCCATCCCCCCTCCCACAACCCCTCCAGTAACCCTCAGGTTGTTTTCCATATTTATGAGTCTCTTCTGTTTTGTCACCCTCCTTGTTTTTAAATTATTTTTGTTTCCCTTCCCTTATGTTCATCTGTTTTGTCTCTTAAAGTCCTCATATGAAGTCATATGATTTTTGTCTTTCTCTGACTAATTTTACTTAGCATAATACCCTCCAGTTCCATCCACGTAGTTGCAAATGTCAAGATTTCATTCTTTTTGATTGCTGAGTAATACTCCATTGTATATATATATACACCACATCTTCTTTATCCATTCATCCATCGATGGACATTTGGGCTCTTTCCATATTTTGGCTATTGTTGATAGTGCTTCTATAAACATGGAGGTGCATGTGCCCCTTCAAAACAGCACACTTGTATCCCGTGGAAAAATGCCTAGGAGTGCAATTGCTGGGTTGTAGGGTAGTTCTATTTTTAGTTTTTTGAGGGACCTCCATAGTGTTTTCCAGAGTGGCTGCACCAGGTTGCATTGCCACCAACAATGCAAAAGACATCCTCTTTCTCCGCATCCTCGCCAACATCTGTTGTTGCCTGAGCTGTTAATGTGAGCCATTCTGACAGGTGTAAGGTGGTATCTCATGGTTTTCATTTGTATTTCCCTGATGATGAGTGATGTTGAGCATTTTTTCATGTGTCGGTTGGCCATGTGGATGTCTTCTTTGGAGAAGTGTCTATTCATGTCTTTTGCCCATTTCTTCACTGGATTATTTGTTTTTTGGGTGTTGAGTTTGATAAGTTCTTTATAGATTTTGGATACTAACCCTTATCTGATATGTCATTTGCAAATATCTTCTCCCATTCTGTCGGTTGCCTTTTAGTTTTGCTGATTGTTTCCTTTGCTGTGCAGAAGATTTTTATTTTGATGAGGTCCCAGTAGTTCATTTTTGCTTTTGTTTCCCTTGCCAGAGACGTGCCAAGAAGTTGCTGTGGCCAAGATCAAGGAGGTTTTTGCCTGCTTTCTCCTGGAGGATTTTGATGGCTTCCTGTTTAACATCAAGGTCTTTTATCCATTTTGAGTTTATTTTTGTGTATGGTGGAAGAAAGTGGTCCAGGTTCATTCTTCTGCATGTTGCTGTCCAGTTTTCCCAGCACCACTTGCTGAAGAGACTGTCTTTATTCCATTGGATATTCTCTCCTGCTTTGCCAAAGATTAGTTGGCCATACATTTGTGGGTCCATTTCTGGGTTCTCTATTCTGTTCCATTGATCTATGTGTCTGCTCTTGTGCCAGCACCATACTGTCTTGATGATTGCAGCTTTGTAGTATAGCTTGAAGTCTGGGAATGTGATGCCTCTTGCTTTGGTTTTCTTTTTCAAGATCTCTTTGGCTATTCGGGGGCTTTTCTGGTGTCATACAAATTTTAGGATTATTTTTTCTAGCTCTGTGAAGAATGCTGGTGTTATTTTGATAGGGATTGCATTGAATATGCAGATTTATTTGGGTAGTATTGACATGTTAACAATATTTGTTCTTCCTATCCAGGAGCATGGAATCTTTTTCCATTTTTTTGGTGTCTTCTTTAATTTCTTTCATAAGCTTTCTATAGTTTTGAGTGTATAGATTTTTCACCTCTTCGATTAGATTTATTCCTAGGTATTTTATGTTTTTTTTGTGCAACTATAAATGGGATCAATTCCTTGATTTTTCTTTCTTTCTCTTCATTGTTGGTGTATAGGAATGCAACCGATTTCTGTGAGTTGATTTTATATACTGTAACTTTGTTGAATTCAAAATCAATTCTAGCAGTTTTTTGGTGGAATCTTCAGGGTTTTCCTTATAGAGTATCATGTCATCTGGGAAGAGTGAAAATTTCACCTCCTCCTGGCCAATTTGGATGCCTTTTATTTCTTTGTGTTGTCTGATTGCAGACGCTAAGGCTTCCAATACTGTGTTGAAGAACAGTGGTGAGAGTGGACATCCTTGTCTTGTTCCTGACCTTAGGGGGAAAGCTCTCAGTTTTTCCCCATTGAGGATGATATTAGCATTGGTTTGTTCATATATGGCTTTTATGATCTCGAGGTATGCTCCTTCTATCCTTAGTTTCTTGAGGGTTTTTATCAAGAAAGGATGCTGTATTTTGTCAAATGCTTTCTCTGCATCTATTGAGAGGATCATATGGTTCTTGTCCTTTCTTTTATTGATGTGATGAATCACGTTAATTGTTTGTGGATATTGAACCAGCCCTGCATCCCACGTATAAATCCCACTTGGTCTTGGTGAATAAATTTTTTAATGTATTGTTGGATCCGGTTGGCTACTATCTTGTTGAGGATTTTTGCATCCATGTTCATCCGGGAAATTGGTCTATAGTTCTCCTTGTTAGTGGGGTCTCTGGTTTTGGAATGAAGGTAATGCTGGCTTCATAGAAAGAGTTTGGAAGTTTTCCTTCCCTTTTTATTTTTTGGAACAGCTTCAAGAGAATAGGTATTCACTCTTCCTTAAATGTTAGGTAGAATTCCCCTGGAAAGCCATCTGGCCCCGGACTCTTGTTTTTTGGTAGATTTTTGAGTACTACTTCGATTTCCTTACTGGTCATGGGTCTGTTCAAATTTTCTGTTCCTTCCTGTTTCAGTTTTGGTAGTGTATATGTTTCTAAGAATTTGTCCATTTCTTCCAGATTGCCCATTTTATTGGCATATAGTTGCTCATAATATTCTCTTATTGTCTTTATTTCTGCTGTCTTGGCTGTGATCTCTCCTCTTTCATTCTTGATTTTATTTATTTGAGTTCTTTCCTTTTTCTTTTTGATCAAATTGGCTAGTGATTTCTCAATTTTGTTAATTCTTTCAAAGAACTAGCTTCTGGTTTCATTAATCTGTTCTACTGTTTTTTTTTTTTTTTTTTTTTTTTGGTTTCGATAGCATTAATTTCTGCTCTGCTTTTTATTATTTCCTGTCTTCTCTTGGTTTGGGTTTTTATTTGCTGTTATTTTTCCAGCTCCTTAAGGCATAAGGTTAGGTTGTGTATATGAGATCTCTCTTCCTTCTTTAGGAAGGCCTGGATTGCTATATACTTTCCTCTTATGACTGCCTTTGCTGCGTCCCAGAGGTTTTGGGTTTTGGTGTTATCATTTTCATTGACTTCCCTATACTTTTAAATTTCCTCTTAAACTGCTTGGTTAACCCATTCATTCTTTAGTAGGATGTTCTTTAGTCTCCAAGTGTTTGTTACCTTTCCAAATTTTTTCTTGTGGTTGATTTTGAGTTTCATAGCATTGTGGTCTGAAAATATGCACAGTATGATCTCGATCTTTTTGTACTTACTTAGGGCTAATTTGTGTCCCAGCATATGGTCTGTTCTGGAGAATGTTCCATGTGCACTGGAGAAGAATGTATATATTGCTTCTTTAGGATGAAATGTTCTGAATATATCTGTTAAGTCCATCTGGTCCAGTGTGTCATTGAAAGCCATTGTTTCCTTGTTGATTTTTTGATTAGATGATCTGTCCATTGCTGTGAGTGGGGTATTGAAATCTCCTACTGTTATGGTATTACTATAGATGAGTTTCTTTGTTTGTGATTCATTGATTTATATATTTGGGTGCTCTCACATTTGGCACATAAATGTTTACAATTGTTAGGTCTTGGTGGATAGACACTTTGATTATGATATAATGCCCTTCTGCATCTCATGATACAGTCTTTATTTTAAAGTCTAGATTGTCTGATATAAGTATGGATACTCTGGCTTTCTTTTGTTGACCATTAGCATGATAGATGGATCTCCATCCCCTTATTTTCAATCTGAAGGTGTCTTTAGGTCTAAAGTGGGTCTCTTGTAAACAGCATATAGATGGATCTTGTTTTCTTATCCATTCTGTTACCCTATATCTTTTGACTGGAGCATTGAGTCCATTGACATTTAGAGTGAGTACTGAAAGATATAAATTTTTTTTTTTTAATTTTTTTTTCAACTTTTATTTATTTTTGGGACAGAGAGAGAGAGAGCATGAACAGGGGAGGGGCAGAGAGAGAGGGAGACACAGAATCGGAAGCAGGCTCCAGGCTCTGAGCCATCAGCCCAGAGCCTGACGCGGGGCTCAAACTCACGGACCGCGAGATCGTGACCTGGCTGAAGTCGGACGCTTAACCGACTGCGCCACCCAGGCGCCCCTGAAAGATATAAATTTATTGCCATTACGATGGTTGTAGAGTTGGAGTTTCTGGTGGTGTTCTCTGGTCCTTTCTAATCTTTGTTGCTTTTGATATATATATTCCTCTTTTCTCCCCTCAGAGAGTCCCCCTTAAAATTTCTCCCAGGGCTTGTTTAGTGGTCACAAACTCCTTTAATTTTTGTTTGGGAAAATATGTATCTCTCCTTCTATTCTGAATGACAGCCTTGCTGGATAAAGAATTCTTGGCTGCATATTTTCCTGGTTCAGCACATTGAATATGTCCTTCTACTCCTTTCTGGCATGCCAAGTTTCTGTGGATAGGTCTGCTGCAAACCTTATCTGTCTTCCCTTGTAGGTTGGTGACTTTTTTTCCCTTGCTGCTTTCATGATTCTCTCCTTGCCTGAGTATTTTGTGAACTTGACGATGATATGCCTTGTTGATGGTCGGTTTTTGTTGAGACTAATGGGGGTCCTCTGTGCTTCCTGAATTTTGGTGTCTGTGTCTTTCCCCAGGTTAGGAAAGTTTTCGGCTATGATTTGCTCACATAACCCTTCTACCCCTATTTCTTTCTCTTCCTCTTCTGGGACCCCTATGATTCTGATGTTGTTCCTTTTAAATGAGTCACTGATTTCCCTAATTCTTAAATCGTGCTCTTTTGCCTTCATCTCCCTCTTTTTTTCTGCCTCATTATTCTCTATAAGTTTATCCTCTATATCGCTGATTCTCTGTTCTGCCTCATCCATCCTTGCCGCGGCTGCATCCATCCATGATTGCAGGTCAGTTATAGCATTTTTAATTTCATTCTATTTTTTACTTCTTTTATCTCTGCAGAAAGGGATTCTAATCTATTTTCGACTCCAGCTAGTATTCTTATCGTGATTCTAAATTCTGGTTCAGACATCTTGCTTGTATCTGTGTTGGTTAAATCCCTGACTGTTGTTTCTTCATGCTTTTTCCTTTGGGGTGAATTCCTTCATTTTGTGATTTTGAAGGGAAAAAAGGAATTAGTGAGGTAGAAAAATTAAAATTAAAAAAACCTAATTAAAAAAATAAAATTAAAAAATTAAACACACACACACACACACACACACACACACCTAATAAATGATGCTAGATCCTAGGTGTCTTTTGGTTTGGGTGTTGAAAGTGGTTTGACAGATTAGAGAAAAAAGGGGGGGGTGGAGAAAAAAGGAAATTGTTTGAGAACTTGAAAAAAAATGAATACACTGAAGTAGGCTAAAATGAGATGATGGGAGTAAAATAGAATTTGAAACACTTTATACAAAAGTAAAATATATAGTAGGAAAAAAATAAATAAAAATATTTTTAATAAAAATTAAAGATAAAAATGACTTTTTTCTCTTTCTGTATTCAAGAAAAAGAAAAGAAATGAAAAAGAGAAAAAAGAAAAAAGAAATCATTTGAAAATATGAAAAAGTGAATACACTGTAGTAGGCTAAAATAAAATGATGGAAGTAAAACAGAATTTGAAAAAAAATTACATAAAGCAAAAAATATAGTAAAAAATTTAAAGAAAAATATTTTTAATAGAAATTGAAAGTAAAAATGAAGTTTTTCACTTTCTGCATTCAAGAAAAAGAAAAGAAATGAAAAAGAGAAAAAAGAAAAAGAAAAAAGAAAACAAGAAAATCGTTTGAAAATTTGAAAAGGTGAATACACTGATGTAGACTAAAATAGAATAATGGAAGTAAGATAGGATTTGAAAAAATTTACACAAAAGTAAAAAATATAGTAAAAAATTAAAGAAAATATTTTTAATAAAAATTGGCCATAAAAATGAATTTTTTCTCTTTCTGTATTTAAGAAAAAGAATAGTGTAAAAGAGAAAAAAAAAAGAAACAAAATTGAATAGATGGACCTGCTAACAGATTGAGATAGGACTGAAATTACTTCGTTTTCCTCTAGAAGTCAGAGTATGAAGCGCTTTATAGTCCATAAACCTAGCAGGCGGTGAGACTTGTATTCTTGAAGAGCCAGGTTGGCCCAGTTGGGCGGGGCTCAGTGTAATGTCTCTGTTCTCCACTAGATGGCGCTGCTAGCCTACTGGGGTGGATTGTTGTAACCCTCATTGGTGTGTATGCGCACGCGCGGAAGTGGGAAAAATGGCGTCACCCAGGTACGCAGTCTCTAGTATGGGAAGTGTTCTCTTGGATCAGCAATTGCTCACCTGTCCTCTGTCTTTAGCTTTTGTCCACTCCCCACTTCTTCACTGTCCGTGCCCAAGCCCCAGGCAGTACCTCTCTCCCGAGTTTTGTCTCAGATGCGACTGTTTTCCCCAGCCCCTTACTTCTGAGGAACTGTGGCTTTGACCCGTTCAGCCCCTCTGTGGGAGGGTCTCATGGAGCAATAGCCGAATGAGCAATGGCCGAATGTCAGCTGCACCCAGGAACGCTTGCTGGACCCTGCTGCTGTCCGTGCCCCGAGCCTGCGGCCAGGTGCCAGCCCGCTCCAGAAAAATTTTGCGAGATAGTGTAGCAGCAGCTTTTCAGGGATTGTGGAAAATCATAACACACATCTGGCACCAGGATTCACCCTTTATGACCCTGTTCCAGCACCAGCGAATGTGGCCGCCTTCTGGGATCTGCTGGGACCAGGTGGCCTCAACAGTCTCCACCAAATGTCCTTCCAGCAGTGGAACCGCTTTTCTCCGTGTGGTCTGAGGACCTCCTGGACCCCACTCTGTTCCTGAGGATTCGCCCTTCCCACCAGAGCACCGTCAGGTATCGAGCTGCAGAGTTGCAGCCTTTGCGCTCCCTTTGTTTACAGTCCTAATGGAATTTCAACCCTCTCCTTTCTCCTTTGTCCCTTTTTAGTTTAGTCCCTGCGGCTATTTCCAATTTTCCACTTTCTCTCCAGCTGCTTTTGGGGAAGGGTGCTTTTCCTGTATGCTCCCCCCTCCTCAGTCTCCGCCCTCTCTCCACCTGCAAAAGTGGTTCCCTACTTTTCACGGCTTCTAACTCCCCAAGTTCAGCTCTTCATGTCGCGTACCTGCTGAATTCTGTGGGTCAGGTTGCGCAGATTGTTGTGTTAATCCTCCAATCAGTTTTCTAGGTGTGTAAGATGGTTTAATGTTGGTCTGGCTGTATTTCATGGACGTGAGACACACAAAAAACTTCCATGCTGTTCCACCATCTTGGCTCCTCCTCTCTTTTTTTTTTTTTTTTAACTTTTTTTAATCTTTATTTATTTTTGAGAGAGAGAGACAGAGCTTCAGTGGGGGGTGGGACAGAGAGAGGGAGACACAGAATCCAAAGCAGGCTCAGGCTCTGAGCTGTCAGCACAGAGCCCAATGTGGGACTCGAACTCACAAACTGCGACCTGAGCTGAAGTTGGACACTTAAATGACTGAGCCACCCAGGTGCCCCCAAGGGTAACATTTTTTTTTCTTATTCTCAGGCGAAGTTTTGATAACTACCAGAGATAAGCCTTTGAGAAAGATGAAACTGTTTTTGTCATTACAAAACAAAAAAGAAAAAAACCCACACTGAACCCAACATGTAAGCAACACTGCTCAACTGTACTTAGGTGTAACCATCAGCATACTTAGGTACCTTGGCACCTACTGGGTTCTCATGTAAGTGTTTGGTCTCTTCCTAACATACATAGAAACCCTCTATTGTCTCATCAGGGCACTTCTTTGAGCCAGTGATCTGTTTGTAATACTGTCAGGAATGTGGAGCCTGCACAGAACCTAATGCTAACTGTTGCCTAGTCCAATTCATTAATTCAACAAATATTAGTAAGCATCTACTAAGTAATGGGAAGCCTCTCAGTTGTTGGGGATGAAAAGACAGTCTCAGACCTCATGTTACTCAAAATCTAGAAGAGAGATACATTAAGTAAATAAGCTCACAATTAACAAAAGCAATTATAATTTATAAAAAAAAGGTTACAAAAATGCAATGCTAAGTGATCATATAATGGGTGGTCTGATTTTATTCATTCAACAAATAACGTGTTGACTGCTTACTCTGTGCCTGGCACTGTTCTACGTGCTAGGGATTCATTAGTGAACTAAACAGGAAAAGATTCCTGTCCATTTGGCAAATGGTTTTTGTTGTTGTTGAGGAACATAGAAAACAAACAAAATAACTTTATATATACTGGAAGGTAAGTGGTATTGAGAAATACACAGCCGGGAAGTGAAAGAAACAGCACTGAGAAGGAATCTGCACTTTTGGATACTACAGTCATAGAGACCCTTACTAGGAGGGCAATATATGCTGAAAGATTAAAAGAAAATGAGAGAAAGAGCTGTAGGCAGGGAGTGGCAAGTGCAAAGGCCCTGGGGCAGGAAGATATCTGGTGAATTCAAGGAACTGCACTGAGGCTAACATGGCTGGAAGGGAATGTATAGTGGTTTAGAGGACTTGGTCAGAGGTAAGGAACAGAAGATCATATATGGTCCTGTAGGCCATTGTAACATTGACTTAGACTGAGCCAGGGAGAAATGGAAGATTTTTAGCAAAGATTAGACACCATCTTATTTATAAGAAGATCATTCTGCCTGTTGTGTTTAAAAAAAAAAAAAAAAAAGGCAGGAGACCAACCATCTAGGAGAAGATAATAGTAGCTTGGACCTGATTGGTAGTAGTAAGGGTATTAAGAAGTGGTTGCATTCAGGCTGGATTTTGAAGGTAGAGCCAACAAGATTTCCTGATAGATTGAATGTGACTTAAAGAGACAAAGACAGGAGTCATGCATGACTGTCAGGCATTTGGCCAGACCAACTGAAGGGGTGAGGAGCTATCAGTTGAGATGGAGAAAGCTGAGAGTGGAGCAGGTTTCGAGACAGAGACCAGGAGTTCAGTTTAGGGTGTGTCAAGCTAGAGTGCCTGGGAGTCATCCGGAGGTGAATATTTGGTTTCATTTGCTCTGGGTTGGAGGTACACATTCGGGAATTGACTTTTGATGATATTGACAGCTACAAGATCTGTTCAACGAATGAGTGGCTTAGGTGGGGGTGTGTGAAGTCTTCTCTGAAGAAGTGCCTTTCCAGCAGGGATCTGAAGGATGAGCAAGTAAGCTGGTTGGAGAGTGGGAGGAAGAACTCACTCGCCTCAGTGGTGCCACTGATCCACTAATTTGTCGATGCAGTGAAAAATGGAGGAACAGTCCTACATTGGAGATTCATGGAGATATCATGGAGATTCTTTATTAAATGCCAGACAAGATTCTTGGGCTAAGAAGGTAGCTTTCTTTTAATAGTTCTACGAACTTTCTAAAAAAATATTTTTAACATTTATCCACTTTTGAGAGACAGAGACAGAGCATGAGTGGGGGAGGGGCAGAGAGAGATGGAGACACAGAATCCAAAGCAGGCTCCAAGCTCTGAGCTGTCAGCACAGAGCCCGATGCAGGGCTTGAACCCAGGGACTATGAGATCATGACCTGAGCTGAAGTCGGACACTTAACCGACCGAGCCACCCAGGCGCCCCTTATGAACTTTCAAATGCAGTATTAAAGTAGGTGGAAGCCTAGAAGATTTCCTGATAGTTTCTAAAACATCTCATCTAAAAATGTGGTGTGATCTTTATCATTGAAAATGACTTTGGGATGCCTGTTGTTGAAGTACTCGAGTCCTCACAGTGGTTGTTACCAAGTGGTGACAGCATACATTCATTGTCTCTCTCATTGGGAACAAGAACATTCTGGGAACTTAGTGTGTGGCCATCACAACAGGTAGCCAGGGAGGCAACAGTTGCTGAGAGCATGGGTCCTTGTGCTAGCTGGCTTGGGGTTGAGACCAGGGCTGCCCCTTGACAATCTGAAACTTTAAGCAGGTTGTTTCAACTTTTTGTGCTTTAGTTTCTGTCTTAGTAGAACACACATAAAGCTAGCTTTGCCCTGAGGATCACATGAGAACATGGTAAGTTATTCAAAGTGCTTGGAACATAGTAAGACTTCAATAATAGTAGGTAATTACAGTTTTTAACCCTGTGAATCACCATGGAATTAGTTTTTAAGATGGAGAATACAGAAGCAGTCAGTTATATTTCTGGTTGAGAAAAATAGACCATATTGGATAGTAAAATCGCTATTTATCATGGTTTAACCTAGACTCTCAAATAGACTAAAAAACAATGGCAGACATTTATTAGACACTTATCACTACAGTGAGGTATGTGTATTATCTTACTTTATCTTTACCATCCTGGACAGGAGCAGAACTTACCCTGTTTTACAGATCAGGAAACTGAGGCTTGGAGTCTTTACTAAGGGTGCAAAGCTAGTGAGCGGCGAATCCAGGATGTGAAACAAGTTGTCATCTTTCGAGTTCTTCAAACCGCTCTCCCAGCTTCTCCCCATACAGAGGCTATTGCTTTGGGCAGATCACACCTGAGGTCTATTGCTCAGAATTCAAGGCTTTAACACAACAATTCACCTTTGAGAAGCAGGAAGAAGAAAACCACATGAAGAACAGGCCTGTTATTTCAAATGCTGTTATAGACAGATGCACTGCTTTTTTTTTCCCCATTACTTTGTTGTTGTTGTGGTTGTTGTTGCTGCAGAAAACAAAGTAATTATGTTTTCATATTTGTTTCCATACAGATTTTGAAACCTGGGCAATTCTGTCATATCCACCAATTTATAAACACAGCCAAACCTCTCAGATCTCCAAGATCTGAGAACTTGGCTGACGAGACACTATTTGGCCAGAACCATTGAGATGAGCTCAGCAGTGGCTGGCAAAGTTGAGCTAGATCCTTCCTTCTGTACCTCTCTCATAGACCCAGTCCGGTTATTTGCATACCGTGGTGGTACTGAATAAGGACAAGAGGACCTCTTTTCATATTACTGTGTTTTGGAAAGATTGGCTTGGGATGCAATCTACATAGCTCCATTGGACTTGTATATTATTATTTTCTACAAATGCTATTAGCTCCTTTCTGACACTAGCCAAAAGCCACCTCTTTGAGCCCTCCCAGGCATTGCTGGAAACCGACTTAAAGTAGGCTATGCTGATGTTCCTACCACGTGGGAGTGAAATGTCTGTACACTATTTAGCTGTTTTCTTGGTTTCAGCTGCCCTCCCACTGCTGAAAGCCTACAGAACTTACAGAGGCACTGTTTCTTTTGGTAGAGTATCTTGGTTCTAATGTAAAGCTAAAATGTCAAATGGTTTATTGCTTGTGAGATGAGAAATTCTGGGTAGATACTTGTCGGTTAACTCTGTGCGTTCTCCAGACAGGTTTCTAGGCAACACTTCTAGGGCAAAGGGCAACAGTGCTCACATTTTTCTTCTAGACATACAGCTTTCGGGGTCCAAAAAGGCCACATTTTGGAGTACGTCCAAAGCACTGTGCGCATGTTCCTTTCTTGACCACAGACTCTCCAACACAAATCAAATTTAGAAGCTTCCTATAGTTCCAGATGGTCAGAATCTGAGCATATCTCGTTACCATTTCCCACTGCAATTCATGCCAACCAGGGGCTGAGCTCCTGCCTAAATGACATCGACTCTTTCCCTGGTAAGTTCTGACTCCTGCATCTTGCCTATTGCCAATTACTAAAATGAAATAACAATGTTCAGTTTACCAAAACTCTTGTCTTCATTTAGTTTGTGGTACTGAAAAGGAGAAGTAGAAAAGGCTCTCAGAATTTAAATTGTTCAAGATGAAGGATCTTCAATTAAGTCTTCAATATATCTATTACTTCTTTTTTTTTTTTTGACAACTTTTTTTAATGTTTATTTATTTTTGAGACAGAGACAGAGCATGAAAGGGGGAGGGTCAGAGAGAGGGAGACACAGAATCGAAAGCAGGCTACAGGCTCTGAGCTGTCAGCACAGAGCCTGACGCAGGGCTCGAACTCATGGACTGTGAGATCATGACCTGAGTCGAAGTTGGATGCCCAACCAACTGAGCCACCCAGGTGCCCCAATATATCTATTACTTCTGAAGCTACCTCATCCTTCTCTTTTCCCCCTTGTTCTGAATTAAGTCAAATCAAATTCTGAATCTGTGTCATGAGACAGATTCATGTACAGTGAATAACTCCCCACAGATTTATTTAGCGTGTACTACGTTTACTGAACTTTGTTAGCTATTGTGAGAGATAGAAAAATGGACAAGACATAATTGTACTCTCTAGAGAAGCACTGATTTTACAACTTGAATGTTGTAAAATGTTTTCTTCTTATGTTATTACAAATAACCCAAATAAATTATTTCAGAAAAAAAGCAAAAATCCCCATGACATAAGGCAAAATGCCATGTATTTTCATAAAATTTTGAACAAAATACTCAAGGGGGGGGGCAAGAGTAGGAAAATTAATTCTACCTGGGAGCATCTTGGTGGTTTTTGTAGTGGTGGAGCCATCTGAACTGGTTTCACGGGTGGAGATGGGGGGAAATCCCTGCAGACAGAAAGCAAATTGCTTGTGGGGGTATGAAGGGTATGTGGGGAAGCATCAAGGTTAAAAGTTTGGCCAAGAGCAGAGTGTGTGAAAGCAGGAGAATGAGAAGTTGACAGGTGAGCAGGGCGTTGTTATGAAAGCCCTTTAAAATGAAGTGAAGGAGATTAGATTTTATTCTCTAGGTCAGCAGTTTCCCCTGTCAGATCTGCGAAGTATCAGTCCCATGAGATGCACTGAGTGGGAAGATTCACTGTGGACATTAGAATATTCAATAATCGAATGAGGTTCCTGCTTGTTTCACTTCATCTGGCATTTTCTAAAGGATTTTGACCAGAGAATCTTTTTTTTTACTTTTTTAACCTTTTTTTTAAGTTTATTTTTTAATTTTGAGAGAGAGAGAGACAGCATGCACAGGGGAGGGGCAGAGAGAGGAGAAAGAGAGAATCCCAAGCAGGCTCTGCACTGTCAGCCCCATGCAGGGCTTGAACTCACAAACTTTGAGATCATGACCTAAGCTGAAATCAAGAGTCAGATGTTTAAAAGACTGAGCCACCCAGGTGCCCTGAGATTCCCTTAAAAAATATGGAAAGAAGTACCCTGGGTTTACAGAGTTAACATGGATACAGTGTAGCATCTGCTAGCCCTGATTTATGTGTGCTGCATATGTTGGCTCATTTCATCTTTATAACACTTTGTGAGGTTGGCACAATTATTGTCCTCATTTCATATACCTGGATATGGAGGCACAAGGAGATTAAGATACATGTTGCAAGTATAATTACAAGTAGTAATTCCAGGACTTGAACCCAAGTGGTCCGGATGCAGGTCTAAGCATAGCACCTCCAGGGCAGTGAGGTGAATGGGAGCTTTTGAAAGTTTTGAGCGGGGACCGACATTCTCACCATTAGGTGAGCTCAGCATTAGGTGTCAAAGAAGACACCAAAAGGAATATGGTCAATGATATTGTAATAGGGTTGTATGGTGAGAGATGGTAGCTGTAGTTGTGGGCAACACAGCAGAAAGTTGCATCACAATGTCTGTTGTCCATCTGAAACTAATGTAACATTGTGTGTCAGCTATAGTCCAATCAGAAAAATAAAGAAGACAGTGCTGATTGGCTTGCAAAGACTTAGAGTATGAAAAGCTTAAATCCATTATGGAGTCATTTGTTCTAATTTACTGTGAAAATTTCCAAACACAGGAAAGTTGAGAGACTAGTACAGTGAAAACCTGTACACCCAGCCCCTAGAATGAATTGTTAACACTTTGCCATATTTGTTTTATGTATTTTTACCCCTAAACCATTTGAAGGAGAGTTTCAGGCATCATGACTCCTCTCTTCCAAATATTTCAACGTGTGAATCCTAAAAATAGGGACATTCCAGGAGGTATGTTAAAGTCCAAATGAGAGGTAGTGAGCAGCTAAGTTAGGGTAGTAGCAATACAAATACAGGTGAAGCAAGAGAGAAGTGGATTACTCATTTGAAAATTACCTTCAGAGGATATTCAACTTGAGGGGTCCCTGTGTGGCTCAGTTAGGTCTGACTTTGGATCAGGTCATGATCTCATCGTTCTTGAGTTCGGGCCCCACATCAGGCTCTATGCTGACAGTTCAGCACCTGGAGCCAGCTTCAGATTCTGTATCTCCCTCTCTCTCTGCTACTCCCTGGCTCACACTCTGTCTCTCTCTCTCTCTCTGTCTCTCTCTCTCTCAAAAATAAAAATAAACATTAAAAAATTAAAAAAAAAAGAAGATACTCAACTTGAGGTGGTTGTCCTTATATCTTGATAAGGTTCTGGAACATTTGGCTTCATATTGGTCACTGTGAACTCCAAAAAGACAAGTTAACTTTATAATGGGCTTGAGGAAAATATAGCTTGGATGATAAAGTTACTGTCAAGATACAATCTATGTAATTGTTATCAATATCTGATATAACTTCATGGATTCATATTATTGACGCTTCTTTTTATTAACAAGAATAATTTTCAGTTATTGGGCACCTACAGTCCTAAACATTGGGCACATTAAACATGTTAGGAGTGAAAATTCATTGTTAATTTTGTTTCTTCAGGAATTTGGGCCAGAATCATTACCTTTTTCCAAATTTGAAATTGCTTGACATCCTAGCGGAATGCTATCTCTTGTGCTCTCAGTTCGGACTGGACACCTTCTCAGCGTGAGCACATCTAGTGCCCATTACCCAGCGAAATGAATGAGGGTTCCTTGGAGAAATGGCCAGTTCCAGGCCTGGGGTAGGAAAAGTCTGAGTCTAACCTGGAATATCTTATTGGCCAGAAAGCATGAAAATGATCATAAAATAATGGGGACATGTCAACAAATCCATGAGCTGACTGGAAAGGAATTTATTAACCAAATTTGGAGTAATATGAGCTTAAAAAACAATAGCGACAATGAAGCCTAACAAAAATATCAAAATTCCTTGATTCCATAATATTAGAAAGAGAGAGAAAACGAGAGAAAAGAAAATCTCTTCTTTTTTTGTTTTTAAATGTTTATTTACTTTTGGGAGAGAGAGAGAGAGAGAATGAGAATCCCAAGCAAGCTCCATGCTGACAGCACAGAGCCCAACATGGGGCTCAACATGGTACTTGATATCATGAACCACAAGATCATGACCTGAGTTGAAATCAGGAGTCAAATGCTTAACTGACTGGCCACCCAGGCACCCCTAACATCTCTTCTTCAAAGCAGAGTCCCAGCTAAAAAAGTGCAGAAAGAATGACAATCTCTGTTTTCCCAGGGTAGTAATTGATTTCAGAGAGGAACATCACTGAATACCAAAATCATTGGGTGCCTGGTTATTGAGGGGTAGAGTATTCACACGGTGCAAACACCACACACACACATACACACACACTGCTTACTAATTACAATGGAAAAAAAATAGGGCTTTACAAAGGAGAGGTCTGGCAGTGACCACTGTATCAGATAGTTGAGCTCGGCAGTGCAACAGTGGCCAGCCTGACATTAGCTGCCTCCAAACATGATACAGTGGGAGATATCTAGCATCACTCACATGGGTTCTTGCCGGACATGTTTGTCTAAATCTAATCATGAGGAAACTGTCAAACACGGACGGAAACAACACAACACGATCACAAACAGAAGGTGGGATGTTCTGTGGAACAACTGGTCTGTACTCACTAAAGGACCATGAACAACAGAGGGCACTCATGGGAGACTACAAAGATAGGAGATCCAAAATGTAATGTTGGTTTGATTAGATTCTGAATTTTTTAAAAAAAGGCTATACAAGACATTTTTAGAGACAATCTGAGTCTGGCTTAGACGTTGGATTATCTTATTAAATTCAGTTTTTTGAAGGCCTGGTAACGATGTCAGGTTTGTGGGATAATACCTTGCTTGTGGGAGATATGCAGTAAAGTATTCAGGGGTGAAGTGTCTTGTTCACAACCTACTCTTGGATGGCTTGGGAGTAACAAATATTTGTATATACCTGTATGGAAAGACGAAGCAGGTGCAACAAGACGATTAATGGTTGGTGTATGTAGGTAAGGGGTATACCAATGTTCATTGTGCTGTTCTTTAATTTTTGTGTGGACTTGGATTTTTTTTCACAGTGAAAACGATATTATAGGTGGGAGTTATTGGGAGAAAATATTTTTTTCCATCCACTTTTCAATCCTCTTGTCCTCCTACATTGAGTCATCATTTCAGGAAGTAAAAATTCTGCTTTGATTTGTTAGTTTTGTCCCTTGTGTAGAATTTAGCTCTGAGGACTCAGATTCACCTTATTTCCCAGCAGTGATGAGGATGTTGCAGAGGCAGCGAGTTTAGATTTCTAGGATACATTTTCTTTAGGGACTCTTCTTTGATTAATATATGAAATGACAGCAAGGGACCTTGAGAAGGCCTTGGTTCTTGTTATTCTCTGCAGCTGCAAGAGTGGGTTCCAAAAGGCCAGTGAAGAAATGCGATAAAATACATGGCACATTCCTTATGGTTCAGGGGAAGACTTGAAAGATCTCTGGAACGGGTAAGAGAGAAATACCTTGAGACTTTTTACAGGCACGTCTGCTAAAGCCATCATGTTAAGTGCCTTTTACAACAGTTTGCCTGTCTCCTTTCGTCGACAGATTTTGGCAGCCTTGCAGAGGTAGTCATGCATTTTGAACTTGCTTGGGATACTTGCAAGGGATGTTCTTGGGTGCCTTTCATATAAGATGGTAGACAGAAGAAGGGGGGGTTATTTTCTCAAAATTTTATTTCTCCAAAGATAAGATGGAACTCAAGTTACAGCTTTGCAGTTGTCATAGATCTTTTTTTTAAAAACTGACTGGTAAGTTACAAACTTCATCACACAATTGCTGGATGAAGGAGGAGCATGGGATCCTTTGCTAAATGGAGTTTCTGAATTAGAATAGTAGATACAAATAATGAGTGACCTTAACTGAATACCTGCTATGTGCTTCCCTTTAATACTAGAATTTGACATTACTTTACTACCTTTTCTTCAGAAACTCAGGAGTACTTAATTGACTCTATATTGACCTTTTAAATGTTTCTTCAAAGGGAGAAGTATCTGACTTTTATGTTATTACAGGGTTTAGGAAGTGTTTGGGGGATTGCAATTTTGATAAGGGTCTTTGGCTTTCAGTTTTTTTTCTCACTAAGAGCAATGAATGACACAGCAGACTGAAGAATAACTATGGTTCAGAGGGTGCTGGGACACGCAGATTGTGTTTAATGTCATTGAGAAAATACATCTATTGAGTATTCACCATGTACCAGGCACTCTGCCAGTGCAGGTGAAAACACAAGAGATGGCCCTACAGGGCGTCTACTTTGTGACTGTCAGTGACACAAGAATATGTTTTGGGAGGAGGTTGGCTGTTTCCTGCTCTGATGTTCTTCATGGGCTGATATTACTACCCTCTTTTTATAATATATTAACTCCATGGACAAAAGAGCTCTAACCAATCTCTTCCTAGACTATTCAATTTTTGTTTCACACTGTTTATTGGAGGAAATTAATTCCATATGTTTAGTAAAGTTGTTCCAGAACTACCTCCTTTCTGGCACATTTTTAGTATTTTGGGATTTGGTGGTTTGTGTTTATGGTCAACAAATGCATGCTCTTCATGACTTTAATGTCTTTTTAAATACACACCACCTCTTCAAGCATTCTGTCTTTCAGAAGTGAAAATCTTTGCCTTCTTAGTCCATGATAATTTTCTTTTTACACTTGTGTGAGAGGGGTTGACAATCCTGAATACTGTTGGCTTTCCATCCCAACCCTGTTTTCTATGGAAAAGAATGTGCAAACTTCCATGAGGGAGTAAGTGAGAGAAACTTTTCTTTCCTTTGAATAAAATGCATAAATATTTAGAATTACCCTAAGCAAAGTTCTAGATCAATCACCCAGGAGTAATGCATCACTTATGGAGATTAGCTAGTGGCATTCTCATGAATGATCATCTGTGATTACAGAGCTATGGCCATCCCAGGATTCTGCTCACCCTTTGGGATTCAGCATCATTGATCATTTGATCATTTCAGTCTCTTACATCAGCCATGGTCAGAAGGTCTCAGTGGGATAGTATGCAAACTGCATTCTCATTAAATTTCTCTTTCAATTATCAATGACCCAAGGTTATTTGAATATTATTAATCATTTATTACTCACTTGTATTCATTTTATGGGAACATGATTTACCTTTCATTAAGAAATTGTTTTGGAAAAAGAAGTTAGACTTTATTTTGAGCCATTCAACTAAGACTGGACTTAGGCATTTGGTGAGGCTTTCAGTTTTCTTTGTCAATCATATTTCAAATCTCATTTCCTGCTTGCTTCATTTCTTCAAACCTTTATTTTAAGCCCACTTTCTGACAATAGACTTGTTTGTATGAATTAAAAAAATATTTATTTTTCCATTTAGCATATTTTAATTTTGGGTGTTGCTTTCTATTTTTTACTATCATTTAAAAGAGCTGTGCCTGAGTGGGTTAGTTGGTTAAGCATCTGACTCTTAATTTTGGCTCGGGTCATGATCTTGCAGTTGGTGGGTTTGGGTCGCTGTATTGGGCTCTGCATTGACAGTGGAGAGCCTGCCTGGGATTCTCTCTGTGTCCCTCTTTCTCTGCCAGTTCCCCACTCGCTTTCTTGCTCTCTTTCTCAAAATAAATAAATAAACTTAAAAAATTTGAAAGAGTATCATTCCACTTAATAAATGTGCCACCACTTAATCCCATGTAGCAGGATATTTCCACTACATTGTCCCATTGTCCACTATTATAATAGCATTGAAACAAATACTTTTGTAGCTAAAACTTTCAACATATTCATGATAACTTCCTTAAGGCATATTCTTGGATATGAAATTATTAAACCAAAAGTAGACATATCATTAAGGCTTCCTATACTTGTTGTCCAGCATTATTATGTGAGAAGGCACATTTCCTCTTACTATTTACAAAATCGGGTGTTACATAAAAAAAAAATCTCTGCTTGAATGAGATGTATTAAAATGAAATATTGTTTATATTTGTATTTTTTGGTTATCATAAGATTGAAAATTTTCATAGATTCTTGGTTCTATTATTTTATCTTGAAAAATACCCAATACAGTGATAAATCAGGGCCTGAGATATCGTAATTTATAAACTTGCTTGTTGGTGTCCAAGGAATACCTCTTTCCAGTGTCTAGAGTTTTAGGGAAATAAGATGTTCAAATACATGTTTGCTAGGAACACAGTAATTTCTATCTCCCTCCCAGTGTGAGATTGACTTATTTGCTGAAGGTGATATCAATATAAACATCTATGAAAATCCATTCCTTGATTTCTTTGAATTTTCTTTTTGCATATATGCCAAATAAGTATGTTCTTTAAGTATAACTGAATGGAGACTATGATGGCTAATGACAGTTAATGTAGAAATTGATCATTTAGTATTTATTATAGACCACTGGATTATTGGATTCTACCAGACCACTCTTAGTAGGCAATATCAGTTGATCTTTTACAAGGGCCTAGAGGCAAAAAGTGGATTCCTTTCAGCTTCTCATATGTAAACCATGAAATTCATTCACAGAAACACTGGCTGATCTTCCCTTTCTCTTTCTTTCCTTCCTTTTCCTTTCTTCTCTAACATTTTATCTCCATCTCTTTCACTTCTACTCTTTCCCTCCTGCATTATCTATTTTTTTTCTCTTCTGTCACATTTTCTTTGTCTGTGATAATATAATTGTTCAAAAATAGTAACTAATAATCCTTCCATATTTTATTCTTTTTGTTTCTTCTCCATCTCCATTTATGGACAAGGTCATTCTGATTCATCTTAGTATGAAAGGGATGTGATAAGAAAGGATTATCCTCCTGGCTTTGAATTTCAGACAGGTGCTAAGGAAAAACTTTGCTTAAATCTGAGATAAAAGTAGATGAGTATTAGGAAAGCATACCCAACCATAGCACGGAAGGTGCCCATGTGCGCACACACACACATATGTGTATGTATACACATAATATATATAGGTATAAAGAATTACAATAAAGTGAACAACCATATACCCATCACTCAATTTAAGAAATGAAAGAATTCTAGTAATTTTGAAATCATCAAAATATCCCTGCTTCTACTGAAATGTGAATCATTCCTATGTATTTCCCCACGTAATAGACATACATATGTGTATCCCCAAATACAGTGCTTAGTAATGTCAATTTTTGAGCATACCTAACTACATTCAATGAACTGTATTCATATTCTCTAAGCTTGAAATCCTGCTTCACCACCTCACTGGGTAGCTCGGTCAACTCAGGCAAGTTACTTCATCCCTCTGATTGCAATTTCCTCAACTATAAAATGAGAACAGGGGCGCCTGGGTGGCTCAGTCGGTTAAGCATCCGACTTCAGCTCAGGTCACGATCTCGCGGTCCGTGAGTTCGAGCCCCACAACGGGCTCTGGGCTGATGGCTCAGACCCTGGAGCCTGCTTCCGATTCTGTGTCTCCCTCTCTCTCTGCCCCTCCCCCGTTCATGCTGTGTCTCTGTCTCAAAAAAATTAAATAAATGTTAAAAAAAAATTTAAAAAAAAATGAGAACAATAATTGTAAGTAGCTCACAGCATTCTTGGGGTTAAATTATACAGGTATACCTTGTTTTATTTTTTCATTTTTTTAAATTATTTTATAATATGAAATTTATTGTCAAATTGGTTTCCATACAACACCCATTGCTCATCCCAACAGGTGCCCTCCTCAGTGCCCATCATCCACTTTCCCCTCCCTCCCACCCCCCATCAACCCTCAGTTTATTCTCAGTTTTTAAGAGTCTCTTATGGTTTACCTTGTTTTAATGTACTTCACATTATTGTGCTTCACAGATACTGCATTTTGTATAAGTTGAAGGTTTGGGGCAACCCTGTATTGAGCAACTCTTGTCACCATTTTTCCAATGACATTTGCTCACTTTGTGTCTCCTGTGTCACATTTTGGTAATTCTAGCAATATTTCAAATTTTGTCATTATTATTATATTTGGTATGGTGATCTATGATCAATGATCTTTGATGTTACTATTATAATAGTTTTGGAGTGCCAAGAACTGTGCCCAAATAAAGTGGCAAACTTAATTGATAAATGTTGTATGTATTTTGACTGCTCCACTGACTGGCTATTCCCTATTCTCTGTCCTTTTCCTCAGACCTCCCTATACCCTGAGATACAACAATATTGAAATTAGGCCAGTTAGGTATCCATAATGGCCTCTAAGAGTTCAAGTGAAAGGAAGAGTCACACATTAAAGTCACACATCTGGTTTTAAATCAAAAGCCAGAAAGGATTAAGCTTAGTCAGGAAGACATGTTGAAAGCTGAGATAGGCTGGAAGCTAGGCCTCTTGGACCAGTTAACCAAGTTATGAAAAGTTGGAACATAGCAGAAGTTGGTTCATGAGGTTCAAGGAAAGAAGCTGTCTAGGTGCAGGGTGATGCAGCAGGTCCAAAAAGCACCAGCGAGCCATCCAGAAGATCTAGCATAGACCATTAATGTAGGTGGCTCCCCTAAATAACAGATTTTCAATGTAGACAAAACAACCTTTTATTGGAGGAAGATGCCATCTAGGACTTTCATAGCTGGAGAGAAAGTCAATCCCTGGTTTCAAAGCTTTAAAAGACAAGTTGACTCTCTTGTCATGGGTAATAACAGTCACTAATGCAGGTAGTGACTTTAAGTTGAAGCCAATACTCATTTGCCATTCCCCAAATCCTAGAGCCCTTAGGAAGTTTCCTATATCCTCTGCCTGTGCTCTATCAATGGAATAGCAAAGCTTGGATGATAAGCACATCTGTTCACAGCATGTTTACTGAATATTTTAAGCCCACTGTTGAGACGTACTGCTCAGAAAAAAAAAAAAGATTCCTTTCACAATATTACTGGTCATTGACAATGCACTTGGTAAACCCAAAATGTTGTTTCATGCCTGTTAAGACAATATCCATTCTGCAGCCCATGGATCAAGAAGTTACTTTTATTTTCAAATATTATTTCAGATATACATTTCATAAGCCTGTGGCTGCCATAGATAGTTGATTCCAATGATGGATCTCGACAAAGGAAATTGAAAAATTTCTGGAAAGGATGCATAATTCTGAATGTCATTAAGAACATTCATGATTCATGAAAGAGGTCAAAATATCAACATGAGCTGGAATTTGGAAGAAGTGGATTCCAACCTTCACAGATGACTTACAGGGGTTGCAAACTTCAGTGGAGGAAGTAACTGCAGATGTGGTGGAAATAGCAAGAGAACTAGAATTAGAAGTGGAGCCTGAAGATATGCCTGAATTGCTCCGATCTCATGATCAAGTTTGATTAGATTAGGAGTTGCTTCTTTTGGATGGGCAAAGAACATGTTTTCTTGACATGGAATCTATTCCTGGTGAAGATGCTGTGAAGATTGTTGAAATGACAGCAAAGGATTTAGAATATTATGTAAACTTAGTTGATGAAACACAGCAGGGATTGAGAGGATTAACCCCAAATTGGAGAGAAGTTCTAATGTGGGTAAAATGTTATCAAACAGCATCGCATGCTACAGAGAAATTATTTGTGAAAAGAAGAGTCAATCAATGTGGCAAACTTCATTGTTGTCTAATTTTAATAAGTTGCCACAGCCACCTCAGCCTTCAGCAACCACTACCCTGATCAGTCAGTCATAATCAATATGGAGGCAAGACCCTCCATCAGCAAAAACATTACAAGTCACTGAAACTTCAGATGATTGTCAGCATTTTTTAATAAGTATTTTTAAAAATTTATCAAAAAGTTTTTTTTTTTGACAGAGAGTGTGAGTAAGGGAGGAACAGAAGAAGGAAGAAAGAGAGAGAGAGAGAGAGAGAGAGAGAGAGAGAAAGAGAGAGAAAGAGAATCTTAGGCAGACTCCATGCCCAGCACAGACCCCGACTTGGGGCTTGATCTCACAACCATGAGATCATAACCTGAGCCAAAATCAAGAGTCAGATGGTTAACCAACTGAGCCACTCAGGTGCCCTGTAGTAAAATATATTTTTTTTAAGTTGATTTGTTTTGACACAGTGAGTGAGAGAGAGCACGAGCATATCCATACCTGAGTTGGGGAGGGGCAGAGAGAGAGAGAGAGAGAGAGAGAGAGAGAGAGAGAGAAAGAGAATCCCAAGCAGGCTCTGTGCTGTCAGGGCAGAGCTCAGTGAGGGGCTCAATCCCACAAACCATGGGATTATGACCTAAGTGGAAACCAAGAGTTGGATGCTTAACTGACTGAGCCACCTAGGCACCCCTAATGAAGGTATGTACATTGTTTTTTAGACATAAGACTACTACATACTTATTAGGCTACTGTCAAGTGTAAATATCACTTTTATACACACTGGAAACCAAAAAATTAATTTGACTCACTTTCTTACAATATTTGCTTTATTGCAGTGGTCTGTAAAGAAGCCCATAATACCTCTGAGGTATGCCTGTATATATGACAGTTAGAGAAAAATTTGGTAATAATAACTTAATATTAGCTATTATCATTATTATTATTGTTACTATATTCTTCAGTGACTAATGCCCCATGTAATGGCGTTGCATGTAGCTATAGTTTATTGTTGCTGACATATAGTATTCCACTAAATATACACACCATAATTGGTGTGTCCATTTTAATGCTCATGGGCATTTGGGCTGTTTCCAGATTTTAGCTGTTATAAATATTATTTGTCGGGATATTTCTGTACAGGTCTTATTGCACAAGAGCAAGAGTTGCTCTAAGATTTTAGGATGTATTCCTAAGAGAATTGCTAGGTCATAGGATATATGCATATTCAGCTTTACTAGATAATGTGAAACAATTTTCTAAAGTGATTATAGCAATTTACTATCCCACTAGAGTATGTAAGAGTTGCTTCATATCTTTACCAATTCTTGGTATTGTTTTACCAATCCCTTGTGTGAAATGCTATCTCTTTTTGGTTTTCCTTTCATTTCTTTGATTATAAGTGAGATTGGTTCATAGGAGTTGTTTACATATTCTGGACAGTTATCCTTATGTGTCACTTATGTTGCAATCATCCTTTCTTAATTTCTGGTTTGCTTTTCAAATTGTTTATGGTATCTTTTCATGAGCAGAAGTTCTTAATTTTAATGTGGTTGAATTTATCAAGCTTTTGCTTTATGGTTATGTGATGGTTAATTTTATATGTCAACTTGACTGGGCCCTGGGGTATCCTGACTAATTCAGACTTTGGTACCAAGAGTGGTTCTAGAGAAATAGAATTTTAAGGATGAATTTCCTGAGTTGGTTCTGATAAAAATTCAAATTTTCTTGAATTGGTTTCTGGAGTTGGCTCACTAATCTGTTTAGATTTAAAGATGCTAATGGCTCTATTGCCAGCAGTAAAGAAGGTACTAATGGTCCATGACATACTCTGGAAATATAGATACTCAGCATATCAACATTGGATGCTCCTAATCAGACACATAAAAAGCAGGGAGCTGAGTGACTGTGTCTATAATGCTTTCAAATATTTTTGTCAAACTGATAATTATAATGAGATTGGCTCATTGTTCCTGATGTCACTGGGTAAAGTAGTGAAAGAAAATGAGATGAGGTCAGAGATTTGAAGTCTCAACTCAAGAACCATGTAAATGACTTGAAGACTTCTATGTGTGCCTTGAAAGAAACCCTTATTTTCTGTAGCCACAGGAATGAGACTGCTGAAAATCAAACTTACAATCTCATCTTGCAGCTGGCTGAATTACGGCACAGGATGAAATCCCCACTCTGTAGAGGATTTACTGTCAGAGTGGGGGCAATGTTCTCCAGATATGCTTTGAATCAGCACCCAACACGTGGCATTTTTCTTTTGTAGCCAGGATTCACAAGTCCAGGAATAGTGAAAATCAGAGTGGCCCCGCTTATTAGCACCCCTAGTGACCTTTTTTTTTTTTTTAAAGTTTGTTTTGAGAGAGACAATGTTCCCATGACCCTATGCTCTGTTGGCCTATAAGAAGAGGATGTCTGGAATACAGAGATTCCCTAGAGTATCTCTTTGTATTACCTTGCCCTGTGATTAAGGTCAATGGAAAAGCACAACGAGCCAATCCAGGTAGGACTGCTTACAGCTCAGACCCTTCAGGAATGAAGGTTTGAGTCACTCACCAGGTAAAGAACCATAAGCAGCTGAGATGCTTGCATGAGGTCAAAGGGAATATGGGATGGACAGTGGAAGAAAGTTGTTATAAATACCAGCTACAACCATATGTCCGTTTACAGAAACAAAGACTATACGAATATTTCCTCCTTATTTTCTTATGAATATGCTTATATATGTGTGTACTACACATGATACATTAATATGTAAACACACATGTAACATCTTTGTTCCCTCTCTTATTCCCTCATCATGTAACATAAGATGTATTGACTCTATATCATAGTACTTAAACGCTGTTGATTTTATATCATAGTATTTAAGTCACAGAGTAGCAAAAAGAGTAAACATCACTCAAGGACTTTACCTCCTCTTCTGGGGAAGGAGTTAGTGTATTTTGGTTGTAGGCAGAACTGTTGTATTATGTTAAGTTAAATTATAACCTTATTATTGTCTTTATTTGGAGATTAAGTATGGTTTAAGGAGATGTGTATGAGTGCCAGGTTAACTTGTAATGGTTAAGATTATGTATCAACTTGACTGGCAACAGGGCTCCCAGACATTTGGTCAAACATTATTCTGGGTTTGTGTATGGGGTGTTTTGGATGGCATGAATGTTTGAATCAGTAGACTGAGTAAGTATATTTCTCTCCCTAATGTTAGTGGGCCTCATCTAATTAGTTGAAGGCTTGAATAGAACAAAAAGGTTGATGCTCCCATAAGTAAGAAGGAACTCCTGCCTGATTGATTGCCTTGAGGTGGCACATTGGTTCTTTCCTGCCTATCAATCTGAAGTGAAACATTAGCTCTTTCTTGGTCTCAAGCCTACTAACGCTCAGACTGGAACTTACATGATCCGCTCTCCTGGGTATACAGTTTGTTGATTGCAGAGCTTGGGATTTGTTGGCCTCCTTAACTGGGTGAGCCAATTCCTCATAATAAATCTCCTTCTCTCTCTCACTCTATATATACATCGTATTGGTCTGTTTCTCTGGAGAGTACAGACTAATGCAGTTAGCCTTTGTTTTCTTCTAAGAAATCATTTGTTCTGTCAAGCTCCTGCAGATAGTTTCCTATATTCCCTTCTAAAAGTTTTGTAGTTTTTCCTTTTAAACAAAAGATTTTAATCTACCTCAAATAAATTTTTGTGTATTTTGAGAAGTATAAATCAAATTTCATTCGTTTCCATGTTATAACCAATTAATCTAGAATCTTTGTTGAAATGTCTATCCTTTCTGCACTAATCTTCAATGATGCTCTTCCATAAATTAAATTTACCTCTAGTTGTGAGACTGTTTCTACATTCTATGATGCTTGATTGGGTCACGTTGCCTATCTCAATTACTACAGTTTTATAAATGCTTTGCTTTTCTTCATTTTATTTATTTCATTGTGTACAATACATATTTTGTTATTTATTTAATTGTCCATCTCTTCTCATTAAAACTTAAGCTCAATGAAAACAAATATTTCCTATGCTTTATTAAGTTTTATATGCCCATAGTATAGAAGAGCATCTAAAATATAATAGGTACTCAGCAAATGTTTGTTGACTTATGTCAGAATTGTGCTAAAGGTTTGACATACATTTTATCATTTAATTTTCTGAATAGTGTTTTGTTTATTCAACTAATATTGATTAAGTATTTATTGTTATACCCATCTTTCAGATGGGAAAATTGAGGATTAAGGATGTTAAATAATTTGTCTACAACCATGAAGCTAGTAAGCAATAAAAACCCTATTTAATTATAAGTATATCTTACATTTGAGTGTTATTAATAAATATTTGACTTTTATTGTAATCTCACGGAAGTAATCAAGTATTATATGATTAATTTATAAGACTGTCCCTTAACTTCACCAGAATTTATCAGAATTATCTGATCTCTAAAAGTTATGCATAATATGTACTTAGAAACTATCAAATTATTTGAAGAGAGCAGCTTACCAGAGCACAGCCTGAAGTATGACCAGAGAAACATAAATATAAGTGCTGGGAGAAGTCTAAGGGATCTTCTAGTCTAACAGCCATTGATCAATTTCTAAATTTGTCTTAACATAAGAAGAGGTTACTTGTACAGCATAAATTCTGCCTTGCAGATTTATATCTATAGAAAGTGTAGGAAAGAGTAAAGAGTATGAAGAGTAAGCCATTAGTGAAAAATAAGAGACCATAATAATGACTAAAAGAAACAGAGAAATGTTCACATAACCAATGGTGGACTAGGAGCCAAGAATGGTAAATGGCAAATACTAATAAAGTATTATTGAGGCTGAGAGGAGCATATTAAATCTGGTTGAAGGGGACAGAAAAGGCACAATGACTGTCAATTCACAAAAGAAGTGAACATGCCAAACACACATATGGAAAATTCTTTGATTATCAATGAGTTAAAATGAGATGCCATTTTCCATCTATCAAAGTCTATCAAACCATCTATCAAATTATTTTACCAGACGAAGAAAGTAACGAGTCGGTATGAACATGGAGGAACAAATATTCTCGTTCATGGCTGATAGAATTTAAATTATTATAACCTTTCAGAAAGAGAATTTGGTATCAAAAGCTTTAAAAATGCTTTTACCCTTTAGTCTCATAGTTTCACTTCAAAGAATTCATACTAAGGAATAAGGTCACATATGGGCAAACATTTGCATCTATGGGTGTTTATTATGGGATTATATGTAATGGCAAAATGTGTGAAAGAGCCTAATTAGGATAGAGAACTGGATGAATAAATTATTATACATACCTATGATAGAAGAACCTTAGTCATTAAAAATGTAGAAGATTACAAAGAATTTTACTATAACCCAATATCTACATCTCTGAAAAATCTGTATTTTATAATATCTCCCACAAAGGAGGATTTAGAAAAAGCAGCACTAGAGCAGACTATTTGAAACCTATTGTATCAGTTGGGGTCAAATACAGAAACCACATCAGCTGTTTTACAGAAAAAGTTTATTATGAGCAAGTACTTAAACAAGTATTGCAGATCTAAAAAAATAAAGGGAAATTGAGGTGATACAAAAAAATGTAACAGAAGGACACTGCTCTGACCCTAGGTTTGGGGAAAAAGAAAAGAAAATGGGTTCAGGAGAAACCATAAGGGACTAAGTGAGGCTGGCACTAAAACCTTGGAGCTTGGGTGACCATCCCACCCCTCGTGTTGGAGTCTTGGGAGCTCAGAGGAGGTGTGCCATGGAACAAGCTTTCAGATCTCTGAAGAGGTATCATGAGGTTTTTGCTGAAAAACTGAGGACTGATCCCAACTGCTGCCCCAGAGAAGAAGGCTGTTGCTGAGGCAGTGCTGATAGGAACAGTGAGCAAACAAAGATGGATAAGACCTTTCTCTTTGTCAGCCTTTCTGTCTCCCTTCATTCCCATCCCTTCATGCCTATCACTGGCAGAAACTAATGGAGCCAGATGGCAAAGGCAGAAATGTGGTTTGCAGAGTTTCAGCTTCTACATCACAAAAAAGAGTACTCCGACAATGTGATCGGCAGAATTCCAAGATGGGCTCCAAGATTCTCACTCACTGGTGTATGTGATCTGTATACAACAACTACCCTAGAGTGTGGGCAGAATCTATGAGTACGATGGGATAGTGGCTCCTTTGATTAGGTTATGTTACACGGCCAACAGTGATGGGATATTTACCCCTCTGGGTGCATTACAACTATATAAGACTTTGTCATAGCCAGTGGAGATGGACTAGAAGTCAGAGAGGGTGTTCCCCTGCAGGCCCGGAAGAAAGCAAGCATCCATGTTGTCAACAGGATAAAGGGGCCACATAGCAAGGGCCTGGGGACAGCCTGCAGGAGCTGAGAGCATTCCCTGGCCAACAGTCAGAAAAGGACAGCGACCTTAGTCCTTCAATGACAACATGCCACACCCCTGAATGAGCTTAGAAGACTGAGTTCCCAATGAGAACCACAGTACTGCTGACATCTTGATAACAAACAGCCTTGTGAGACCCTGAGCAGAAGGTCTAGTTCTGCCCCGGCACCTGACACGTGGAAAATGTGACTTGATAAATGAGTGATATTTTAAGACACTGAGCTTGTGGTTATTTGTTACGCTGCATTAGGAAACAAAGGCAGATGGACTTGGTGTGGGAAGGCAATAGCGTAACAACCTGCACAACTATTGCAGGTTAGTTCAAAGAGCTAATGAGAACCACAAAAAATTGGTATCTCGGATGATAACCTGGACAGAGCTGGCTGGTTCAGTGTGACTGGAAGCTGCTTTGGGGTTATTCAGAAGCAAAACCTGCTGAAATGTAAACCACTTACTTGTGGTGCCAAGATACTAGAGATGTAAGTGGAGTTCCATGGAGCTGAGCTGCTGTGAAGGTGCACCCAGGAAGAGCAGTAAATCTCCCACAAGTGTGGGGTGCAAAGATGGGGTAAGGCCCCCCCTTGAAGGCAGTTCAGGGTGCAATTACAGACTTTAAATTTTCTTTCTTTTTTAAAAAAATTTTTCTTTTTTAAAATTATGAGATACAGAGCACAAGCTAGGGAGGGGCAGAGAGAGAGGGAGACACAGAATCCGAAGCAGGCTCCAGGCTCTGAGCTGTGAGCACAGAGCCTGACCTGGGACTCAAACCCACAAACCATGAGATCATGATCTGCGTGGAAGTCAGATGCTCAACTGACTGAACCACCCAGGTGCTCCCAGATTTTAAATTTTCTTAAAGTAAAACTGGAAATTCAGACTTTAAACACTAGCAGAGTGATGGCTCCTTCTTCTCCAATAAAAGTTTATCCAATCTCTCACGAAAAATTGCATATAAATCATCACAATGTCCAAGTAATACTAACATCATTGCCCAATTTACCAAATGCTTCTGAGCTCATTGGTGTTGTAGGATAAAGGGGAGAAGAAGCAGAAGGAATAGGAGAGGAAGCCTTGGGACCTCCATGCTGATAGGATACCTGTGACAAGAGGAAGGAAAGAAGAACGTTTGGGTAGGTGGAGTTCCAGACTGCAGCGTGGCTCTCAGAGTCTTAGCTGGGCTGACGGGCAGCGCCCAGAGCAAAGACTGTCTGCCAGGGGACTCCTGAGTTGAGTAGGAAAGCCCCAGCTCTACGTGTAATCACTGGCTGGTAGCAGCCTGAGGAGGAGGTGGCTTCAGGTGACAATTCCAGCTGATTGGAGGACGTGGCAGCTGGAGGTTGTCTGCCCAACTACTTCCATCCCAGCAGATTCTCTCAGAGGGAGGTCAGAGCAGAGGATTTCCACAGCTAACACAAATATCATTAGTATCTTTGTGAAAATAATGTAACACCCAGTTTCTCACAGGAGGAGTGTGATAGCTGGCAATGGAGTTCCTAATGGAACCAATGCCCATGATTTGGGACAAAAGATCATGTAGAAGAAAACCACACTGCTGACTTTGACTAGTGGAATTTTCTGGAAAGAAGGGCATGTTAGGTTCCATATTGATGATTCAAAACACACAGTGGGAGGCGACAGAGCAAGTCTTAATCCATCTGGTAAAAACTGAATTAAAAATTAGAGCCAAGAGCAAATGCCTATTTTTAGTTCAGTCAAATAAATAGAGTTGCTCTTGATATTGCTTGGGTTTCTAACAAGCTGAAGCAGAAAAGCCTGCTGATGCAATAAATTTTTGCCACCAAGCTAAAATGCAGCTGTCCCAAAACCAGATTGATCACCGTCCTTTCTGACCTTAAGAAAAGAAGTAAGACATAATCCTGTTAGACTGGTGAACTAATCCAGATGAAAATTAAGCAATCCTTGATAATAGTTGTGGCTTAAATGAGGCATTGCAAGCTTTGAAAATTATAAAAATTACTTTTACCAAAAAATCATTTCCCATGGATTCTATAGTTATGCAGAGTGCTTAAAAATAATTTTTTCTTTCTGGTTCTTTCAAATAGGTGTTTTTCCTTAATTGTTCTACACTGCACTGTTTACTACATAAGGTACTTTAATTTGTGTGTGTGTGCATGTGCGTATCGGTGCGTGTGTAGGCAGAGCTTATCAAATTCAATACCACAGTACTGAAGCTTTTCTTTAATATTATAACCTCACACAATATAGAGGTATACAGCTAGGATGTTCAGGCCTCCTTTCCACTCCCAACACCTAGTACTTTTCAAGGGATGTGGAGTTTAAAACTTAAATAAAAACAAAACTCTTAAAGAAAATCTGTGTATATTTTTACAGCTTTAAGTATGGTTCTATGTTTAGTTTGTGAAACAAAGGTAAACATTTTATAAGTAAATAAAGCATTCAATTTTCATAAAATAAATGGTTGGGGCCTCTGGCTGGCTCAGTTGGTGGAGCATGCAACTCTTGATCTTGGGGTTGTGAGTTCGAGCCCCACATTGGGCATTGAGTTTGCTTTAATAAAATAAAGTAATGGTTATCTCCATGTGTGCTTATTCTCATGCATTATTGTTATTCCCACATGATTGAACACCAGTCTTGGAATCAACTATAAACTGAGGCACCATAATTTATATAGTAAAAGCTATTGAATGAGCTTATATATTCTATTCAAGAAACAGTGAAGAGGCCAGTGAGGTTGGATGGGGTGAGCAGAAAGGAGAGTGGAAGGAGACAACATCAGAGAGGTGATGTGGCTTTAATCTTTACAGGAATTTGCAGGTCATGGTAAGATTTTAGTTTTTACTCTGATTGAGTGGGAAACCATGAAAGGTTTTGAGCAGAAGAGTGATGTGGATCTAATTCATTTTTACAGGGATCTTTATGGGTTTTCTTTTTTCAGGGAGTCAAGGGCAGAAGCAAGGAGACCAGTTAGATACTGCAATAATCTAGGTGAAAGTGACAGGGCCTTGGGTCATGGTAGTAGCAGTGAAGTGGTGAGAAGTGGTTGGATCCCAGCTTTGTCAACGTCTTTTCCTTCACTTCCTCAAAAGGCACTGATTTTGTTCTTAATATGAGTATGGCACGGGGTTGGTCATTGTAAACTACAAAATTCTCTCTCCTGCCTTCATTGTTTTCTCCTAACAGGCCAACAATCTGAGTGAACGATAAATGAAATACATATGATTCTAGTCTGAATCTAACCTGACAACTAGTTTTGGAGTCTTGAAATCAATATTTGCAATTTTTATAGATCTTTTACATTAAGATTTTTTCCCTATATTATTATTATTTTTATTATTATTCATCTTTCTACTGCTCTAGAAACTCAAGAGAATGATCACTATTGTACTTTCCCAAGAACATCTTTTACTTATTTTCCCATCTTGGACACTTAATTTCTCAGTGCTTCAGACTCTTTTTGCATGAAAAATCTCTCTTTTTGAAAAATTGTGGTAAAATATACAAAACAAAACTTACCAACTTAACCATTTTTACGTGTGCAGTTCAGTAGGGTTAAGTATATTCATACTGTTGTGTAATCAGTCTCTGGAAGAAGTTTTTGTCTTGCAAAATTGAAACAATACCCATTAAACAACTCCTTGTTTCCCCCATCTCTAGTTCCTGGCAACCGTAAACCATAATTTTACTTTTTGTTTCTGAATTTGACCACTCTAGATATCTCATCTAAGTGGAGTCTTGCAGTATTTATCTTTTTGTGATAGACTTATTATACTTAGCATAATGTCCTCAAGTTTCATCCATGTTGTAGCATGTGACAGGATTTCCTTCCTTTTTAAGGTTGAATAATACATGCTGTTTTAAAAATGAAACTCTTTGTAGTAAACTCCCAAACTGTAAAGGAGAACTGACTTAAATGATGTAGAAAGACACCCAGAATTGAGGCAACTATTTAATAACTTTACCACTGACCTACGTCTTGGGAATGTGTGAAAGAAGTTGTTGAATGCTGTGTGGAAAGATGGGCTAGAGAGATTGGAGAAGATTGTTTCATATAAAGAAAAGTGCATTCTAATTTATCTTTTCCTTTTGAATTTAGAAAATGTCATACTTACTACATACATACTTATTTTTAAATGGTTCTGTAAAATTGGCCTGGATACTCAAAGAACAAGTAATCAGATAGAATTCTAAATTAGCTTTGTGAGCTCAGATTTCCCATCGCCCCTGCTTTCAAGAGTTCCACTGATATTCAGGTTTCTGGAAGAGAGTTTTACAAACACACCCTGGGAAGGCCTATCATTTTGATATATCAAGTATCCAAGTGAAAAGAATACATTTAAACTCAGACTTTAATAGCCATTTGTTGCTTTTTTGCTGTTCAATATTCCTCTCCCTACTAGTATTTTGAATTTCCTTTGGGAGGACCACCATCCCTATTGTCAGCTGTGTGGTTTGTATGACTCTAGCCCACCATTTTCAGCTCAAGCAGGTTGTTACTAGCTTTAGTCAATCATCATTTCCCATAGTCCTTGACCACAGTATTTGATTGGTTCAGGGATGGGCTTGTAACCCAGACAGAGCTCAAGAGAGGCAAGGAGATGTTTGCTGAAAAGATCAATACTGTCTTGGAAAGTCTGATTTCAGAATCTGAGCTCTGGAATGGGAAGCCATTGTGTGTCACAAGAGCTAGTCCAGGTGTGGATGTAGAGAGAAGCCTTGCATAAAATCTCTGATGATGCTAATATGGTAGAAAAACAGTGGAGAGATCAAGGAAAATTGTGTCATCGCTGACATAATTTGAACCACTGGGTCAGGATTCTCCTAAAGACAGAACTACCTCTGGAGCATTTAGTTACTTGTTATTCGAACACTGTGGCTCTAACACTAGGATTTATTCCTCCGCTTCATAGAAAAGACAACTATGGGACCAAAGAGAGACATAATAGAGATGTAAGAAGGGAATTTTGGTTAATTATGAAAGAATATATAAATTATTAAAGTATTTAGAAAGACTATGCAAAATGCTACCATGACATTTAATCTAAAGAGGGCAGTACTACACAAACCTGAGGAAAGCAAACCCTTTTACCTTTATTCATTTTGTAAAAACAACAAACATCTGCTTTCATATTTTGGGACGGTAGCAATTAAAAGGGGCTACTGATAAATCTTTGTAATCCTTATGTTCTTTGAGTTGCTGAACCTAACCATCATTCCTAATAGGGTTTGTGAAATTTGTATCTTAAAAAGCTTGGGTTGGAATAACTCACGTGATGACTCAATGTCATAAATCATCTTTGCCTAAAAGAAACAGGGTACATTTTCTTTTTCCCGAAATGAAGACTGAAGTTTCGCATGTGTATCTTCCAGTTAAACATGGTGGGTCGTATGTACTTAGTTACTTCCATTCTCTTCTTAGGCAAAGATTTAGAGAATCAGTACAGAGACACTAGCCAACCTTTGACCCTACCCCTACCCCTCAGGCAGGAGATTAGATCATTTCCTTGGAGAATTCAATTGGCCTAAGAGAGGGATTTTAGCCTGAAAACCCTTGAGTGACATCTACATATGGACAAGCGAGAAAGCTTCTATTTGAGTTTTAGCATCTTACTCATTTACTTTTATGTGACTACATTGTCAGTGGTACTGGGGATCTGAGTAAGGCTCTCATAGAAAGACAGGAATCAAAGCAATCAGGAAAAAAAAACCCAAAACCAAAAAAAAACCCCAAAACAGGCCTTACAGAAAAGTGAGATGATGCAAGTAGTAGAAGGGAACTAAAACTGAGAAAAAGAACACAAAACAAAAAAGCTATTTTCAAAAAGAGAAAAGCATGTAGCATTCATGAATGAGAACAGAACAATACATAGAAAATTTAGAAGCAGAACTTGAGGAAATCTTCTATGATATAGGCAAAGAATTGAAAAACAGGAGGGAAAATACAAGAATATTCGAGAATCAGTCCATGAGGTTATACATATAAAATGGAGACAAAATGAAAGGGAGAAAATGGAAAGAAGAAAACCATCAAAGAAATAACATAAGAAAATGTCCTAGGACTGAATAATATGTTTTTCCATTTTGAAATGGTGTGTAGAGTGCCATTTCAAAGAAAGCCCGCATAAAGTGACAATGTTATAAAATTTTAGAAACCTGGGGGGAAAAATGTCCTAAAAGCTTCCAGAGAGAGAGAGAGAGAGAGAGAGAGAGAGATCAAATATGAAGGACCAGGAGTCAGAATGAGATTGGACTTCTCAGCAGCAATACTGTGTGCTCACCAACCATGAAGACATACACCACAACAGTAGAAAGTCAGTCACTAAGGTCAAGAATAGAAAATAGTAGTAATAGTCATATAGCATTAGAAACATAGAAGTAAACAATGTAAAAGTAGATTTGCCAGCCATTGCCTGAGACAGTAGATTCAGAGACAGGAAAAAGAGAAGGCAGGTCTGAGAACTGTCTAGTTGCAACATTGGTCAAACTATAGATATGTGTTCCTGTGCTAAATATTAAACTATAAAAAGGAACAGTATGAGAGGTTTCTTCCTAAATTGGTTCCTTTCTTTTTTTTTTTTTTTTAATTTTTTTTTTCAACGTTTATTTTATTTTTGGGACAGAGAGACAGAGCATGAACGGGGGAGGGGCAGAGAGAGAGGGAGACACAGAATCGGAAACAGGCTCCAGGCTCTGAGCCATCAGCCCAGAGCCTGACGCGGGGCTCGAACTCACAGACCGCGAGATCGTGACCTGGCTGAAGTCGGCCGCTTAACCGACTGCGCCACCCAGGCGCCCCTAAATTGGTTCCTTTCTAATAAACATTTTATTTCATTAAATTTAAACTTTTGGACCCATTTAAAATATTTTCTTCCATTATCCCTTCCTTTGGCAAACATCCCATCATCCATCCATCTGGCCATCTCTTTATTGAACTACATAATAGTTTGGATAAAGAGGTTAGTTTCCTTTCTCAAAATTCCTGTCTTTATTTTTTAGAATATTTTAGTGTAGTCATTAAGCGGGAGGTGGAGATTAGATTCTCTAATGTTAGATTCTCTCCATGCCACATATTAGCTGTGTAACTTGGGAAAGTCACCCGATCTCCTGTGCTTCTGGCTCTTCATCTATAAAGTGAAGGTTTGAATGGCACCTGACTTATAGGGTTGTTGTAATACATTGAGTTAATATATGTAATGTTTTAGAATAGTTCCTGGCAGGTAGTGCATACTTTATAAATGCTAATTTTGATTGTTACTGTCAGGCTGTTGTTTAATTCAAACTTAATAGCGATTTCTGTATCTTCATGAAACATAGGTATACATTGAAAAGTAGGAATACTAATTGCACACATGCACACAGGCTCTGGGGTGTATCTATTAGGATCATAATGCAGTATTTTTTGGCACAAGCGAGTCTTTGCTTAGGTAATATGAATGTCCAAAGTTTTCACTTTTATGATCTGATTTTAATAGTGTTTGTAACACAAGCAACATTCTTCATGCTTCATTACAGATCCTTTTAGTTTTGCTTTGATGTCTAGTGTTGAAATATTTGAAATAGTTCTGGTTATCAGTTTGGTTTAAGAACTATTTAATTTTTCTGCTGAGATACACAATGAAGGTGTGAAGTTATCTGTTATTCTCAAGGCTTTTCTGTCCTTTTTGGTTGGAAAGCTTATTTCCAACTTTGGGCTCTGAATAAAACTCATTATAGTTATATCATATGTCTTTTCAGTCAACAACATTCATTTGTTACTTGTTATTTTTAAGAAATTTTATTATTCCCATGAGGAATACAAAGAAGTTTAAGAGAAGTGCTTAAGTTTTACGAAGTTGATGGTCAAAGAGAAGAAAAACAAATGTGTCAAATTGAAAGCAATTATAGATATGCCACTGGAAAGAATATGCTTAATTTCCAGTTGAGAAGGTAGCCAGTAATGAGACAGTCATTCCATTTTGTAATGCAGATTTCTAATTATGTCAGAGGAAACAGCACTCAGTGTAGGAGGTCGTATCTTAAGTCGGAGGATTAAAAAGTTTTTTTTTTAATTTTTAAGAAATTAAAAAGTTAATTAAAAAGAAGAAAAAAGTATTTTCCTTAACTTTAGAATGGCTGGATTTTGGTTCGAGGTTAACAATTTTCTAAAAATCTGGAAAGCGAATGTGTGAGTGGGGACGTTTGGGTAAGGGAAAGTGTTATACTGAAGCTTGTTGCTAATGTGTTGCTTTAGAGACAGGAATTCAGTCTAACCAAGGTCTCCTTGTTGTCCAATGCAATGTAACCAACTGAGACTCAAAAAGACACATTTCTCCAACAGAGCCCCAATATATTTGGTCAGTATCGTCAGTGGACTCTTTTTGGACCCCGTTTGAGAAACTTAGAGCTCACCATGCTGAAAACACAATCTTTCTGGCTTCTAGGAATCACATGAACTGCCTCTTTTCTGTGAAATTTTCACCTTAGTAGTCCTCTTGATCTTCCGGTCTTGAGTTAGACATCATTCCCTTTAAAAAGCCTTTACTAACCTCGTCCCTTCCCCAGCCATAATCCTTGTAGCAACAGAAACTTGGCTCTATTAGGACATTTTAGCTGCTCTTTTTAAATTGCCTCTTGACTTAGCCTGTATGTTCCCTCCAAACACATCTACTCAGGTATCATGTCTTGTTGAGACATTCTGATACATTTAAGAAACTTTATCCAAATAACAAAGGGCTGGTCTTTCATGCAGTGATTCCCCTAATAGGTTCTATAACAATTCTTAAGCTTTATACATGTGTTCTAAATTTACGGAGTATGTTAGTCTGAAAAATATTCAGAATCTTTCCATTTTCTTTTCTTCATTATCTCTTTACACATAGCACAGTGGAGACATTGAACTTGTGGTATGTTAGTCATGTCTGTGTGGGAGATATATTATTACCTTGACTCAAAGTTTTTAGAAGATAGAAAATCAACTGGCAATCCTTGCAAGTTGGAGACATGCTTAGTAAGAAAAAATTATTTGTCAGCAACCTTTAGATGTTCGGACTTCTAGTCTCCAAGTTGGTTATGTTTAGTACTCTTAAAACCTAAACAGTTATGTTGGAAAGGCTGAATTAACATAATGGGTTGCTTGCGAGTCCAGGCACAAACCTCTAGGGACCATATGTCTGGTTGACCATGGCCGCTCTCCTCTTTCCTGGCTCACAACCAGCACAATGCAATCATGCTGTCATCAGGTAAAACGGCCTTGCAACTGATTTCCCCCAATCCTTACAGCTTGTTTAGAGACATCGGTTAAAAAAAAAAAAAAAAAAAAGGAGTCTCAGTGTCTCAGTGGTCCTTGGTAAGTTGTCTACGAATGTGCCTGCAGGACATTTGCAGCCTCTGAGTCATGTCTGAGGACCCAGAAATGTCTGACTGTATCGTCCACCCAACAAGAAGTAAACTCAGCAATTTACCAGTTGAGCTTTATTAGCTGGCTGACTAACCTACTGTTTTTCCTCGAACAGTCTGGCATGCCTGTTGTAACAGGGCCCTGATTAAAATATGATTAATTAAGTTTTGGTGGAAAATGCTCACGATGTTCTGTTCAAAAAGTGAAATGACTCAAAGATGACTTTTTAGTGTGGATAAAATCAGTGACATTGCCCTAGTAATGTACTAAACCAGTGGTAGACTCACAGCCATAGCTTTATCAAGCTGTTAAGAGTTGAAGCCTGGAATCAGTGACGGCGGCGGGAACTGTGATTAGCCTGGAGGTGACGTGTTTCAGAGGCCGTGTTCCAAGACAGGGTGACATTATTTATAGGTATTTGTAATAGTGAAATTTTAAGAGCACAGGAAAAATGATCAACAGCTATTGTCCAAGTTAATTGAATGTAAACGCACTGCACATAAAACTAGCTTTGGCACACATGTAGGGCTCACATAAAATAAAGACAATGATAGTTGCAGCTGCTGAAGGGAATGGTCAATTTTTCCCAATCAGGAGTCACTAAAGGCAATAAACTGTTCCGAAATAAACTGTCAAAAACACAATTAGTGACTTTCCTTTGAATTCCCTGTTATCAATACATGTAATTCTTCACATTTTTTTACTGCATCAAAATACATTGAAGAATTATTATTAATATTTGTTATTTGAATAATAAGGAAAAACCATTGAAAGAACTGGTCTGTATCACTTAATTTTGTTCTTCAAAGTATATTGTAAGCTTCTTTTTTTAATTTCCTTTTTTAAATTTAATTTCTTTTCTTAATTGACATCTAAGTTAGTTAGCATATAGTGCAACAATGATTTCAGGATAAGATTCCTTAATGCCTCTTACCCATTTAGCCCATCCCCCCTCCCACAATCCCTCCAGTAACCCTCTGTTTGTTCTCCATACTTAAGAGTCTCTTCTGTTTTGTCCCCCTCCCTGTTTTTATATTATTTTTGCTTCCTTTCCCTTATGTTCATTTGCTTTGTATCTTAAAGTCCTCATATGAGTGAAGTTGAATGATATTTGTCTTTCTCTAATTTCACTTAGCATAATACCCTCAAGTTCCATCCACGTAGTTGCAAATGGCTATGTTTTATTCTTTTTGATTGCCGAGTAATACTCCATTATATATATATATATACATATATATATATATACCACATCTTCTTTATCCATTCCTCCATCGATGGACATTTGGGCTCTTTCCATACTTTGGCTATTGTTGATAGTGCTGCTATAAACATTGGGATGAATACATTGCAAGCTCCTTAAAGTCAGTATCATACTTTTTACTTTGTTTTGTGTCCTTCTACTGCATTCTTCTATCTCCTTTATTCACCATGTCTGGTATAATGTAAGCACTTTGTTCATTATTCTATTTAATAAGCTGTTATTGAACACCTGCTATGTGCAAACATGGTAAGTGCTGGTGACTCACTGGTCAACAAGTTATTGACAAGTTAAAATAAAGAGGCAATTTCAACAGCATCCATTTAGGGTCCTAATAGAGCCAAAAATGGGTGCTGTGAAGATTATGGTTGGAGGATGGTAGAGACAAGGAAAGACTCCATGAAGGGAGTGATATCTAATGTGAGGTCAGAAGATTAAGAGGACAATGAAAGTGAAGAAGATTTCAGGGAAAGGTGGCAACCATTTAATGCCTAGAGGCCTGGGAGACCATGTTTTGAGCCTGGGGAGCTTCATGTTGAGGACAGTGTGACATGGGACTTGAAAGTAATTTGTTGGATTTCTTTTCACTTGCAACAGAGAAGTTAAAATTGGTGTGACATAAAGGAAAGCATCTTTCAACCCTTAAGATAACTTTTTTTTTTTTTTTTTTTTTTTTTAGTTAACATACAGTGCAATATTGGTTTCAGAGGTAGAATTCAGTGATTCATCACTTACATACAGCACCCAGGGCTCATCATAACAAGTGCCCTCTTTAATACCCATCACCCATCTAGCCCATCTCACACTCACCTCCCTCCATCAACCCTCAGTTTGTTCTCTATCGCTCAGAGTCTCTTGTGGTTTGTTTCTCTCTCTTTTTTTCCCCCTCCTTCCCATATTTTCATCTGTCTTGTTTCTTAAATTCCACATATGAGTGAAATTGTATGGAAGATACCATAATTTGAATGCATTTTTGAGGTACTCAAAGATCTTTAGGTGAGGTAAAATTTTTAGTGATGGTAAAATTAATTTTATCTTGATCACATTTATTGTTTTTCTACTTAAACTTTCAAATAAGGTGTGTGAATAACTCACAGTATTCTTGAAAGGGTACAGTATGGCCAAGACATAGGGCATATCAGATTAGTCTCCTAGAGGAGATAGTCACGAGGAGTCCAGCTGGAGGGTCAAGACAAGGTTCAAATAATGGAAGCTGTTACCCCAAGGAGTTCAGGCTTTACCTACCTAGGAAAGATGTTACATTGATTTTGTTACTGTTTTTTAATTTTTTTTAATGTTTATTTATTTTTGAGACAGAGAGAGACAGAGCCTGAACGGGGGAGGGGCAGAGAGAGAGGGAGACACAGAATCCAAAACAGGCTCCAGGCTCTGAGCCATCAGCCCAGAGCCCGACGCGGGGCTCGAACTCATGGACCGCAAGATGGTGACCTGAGCGGAAGTCGGACGCTTAACTGACTGAGCCACCCAGGCGCCCCTGTTATTGTTTTTTTATGTTTGCTTGTTTGTCTATTTTTTAGCAAGATCACTCTTACAGCAGTTGATAAAGGGAGAGGAGGGCAAAAGATTGGTAGTGGTGCAAAAGAGTAGGAGATTATTATCTATGCAAAATGAGGAGAGTCCAAATGAAGGACATGGAAGGGCAAATGAGGAGAGGAAGAAAATGGGAGATAGAATTGAATGTGCGAGGTGAACAAAAGAGAGTAAAAACACCAGGGATTTTGGTTTGGGAGACACCGTGAACGATAGAGACATTAATGTTGGGAATAGGAGATCATGGCCAGGGCAAAGAGGTGAATTCTGTTTTAGACAGTGTTTGAAGTGCTAGGACAGATCCGTCCAGAAGTAGACGTGCAACCGTGTCATTAGAAGAGACATTTTGCTGTAGTGGATTGAGCATGCGGGGGGGAAAGGGCAGAATTTGGGTGCATGCTTGTGCTGAGGCTTTAGCAGATCAACATCTAACATTGTTTTTCCCCTGCAGAGTTTGAAACCAATATGGAATGAGACATAAGAGTCAGACCGTTAGAGATAGAAACATTGTCTTGATTTCTGATAAAGTTGATTAGAGAACATGGTTCTATTTCTGAGGTCAAAAGCATTTGTAAGAATTTCACCCAGTAGGTAGACATACTTACTCACCCCTGGCTTTGGAAAGAGACAAAATCAGAACATAGGCTATCCTGCATGCAGGTATATTAAATAAAAGGAGGGTCTCTCTCTCTCTCCCAAATGCGCCATCAAATAAGCCACTCTTCTTTCCCTCCATGGGGAAGAATGCAGAAGGGCTGGAAAGAACTGGAAATGTTGCTCTAGGTGAAGTTCCTGGATACTTAAGGTCAGGATAAATGGCCTACATTTGAGAGGAGGGCATGGTATGATGATGATGGTGATGATGATGATGATGATGATGATGAAGATGATGATGCTATATGAAAACTGCTAACATATATTGAGTATTTACATGTGCCAGGCACGGTTCCAAGTTCTTTATAACCATTGATTTCTTAAATCCTTACGATAAGCATGAGATACAGGTAAGGAAATGGAAACAAGTACATGGCAGATCCAGGGTTGGAATCCAGGCAGCATGGTTAAGAAATTGGTCTCTTGAGAAATAATATTCAGAAAAGGTGGAGGGGGAGAATAACAAATAGAAGAGCGAGGTAGCATGGACCAAGACGGGAGGGGGCCACGTGGTCAGCTTAACTACAGAGCTTCAGCTCCATGCTGTGACTTGTGTGTTCTTGACATGACGAACTTCAAAGTATAAAGAAGCAAAGCCAAACAAAAACAGTTGTTTATGCCAAGATTTAAACATGGAGAAACTTGGGGCGCCTGGGTGGCTCAGTCGGTTAAGCGTCTGACTTCGGCTCAGGTCATGATCTCACGGTCCGTGAGTTCAAGCCCCGCGTTGGGCCCTGTGCTGACAGCTCAGAGCCTAGGCCTGCTTCAGATTCTGTGTCTCCCTCTCTCTGTGACCCTCCCCCATTCATGCTCTGTCTCTCTCTGTCTCAAAAATAAATAAACATTAAAAAAAAATAAACATGGAGAAACAGTTAACAGGAGTGTTAAGGTAAGCAGGCACCTTAAGATCTTGAATCAACCAATTTCTTATATTTTAGATTTGTTTTGATTATTTAAGTCTAAGTACAGTGGTTTCTTCAGTGTAGACAGCCTTTAACACTCAATTTGACCTGGATGGTATTAAACGGACATTCAAGTAAAAAAAAAAAAAAAAAGTCTAATTTGGTTGCCTACAAAGATCAAATGAATTGTATAATCCTGTTTTCCATTGCACTGTGTACAACCAGTGTGAGAATGTGAGTTGATACTTAGATAGCAAGATGTTGGGATTTAGCTCCTGCCTTAGCCTTAAAGAATTAGATAGCATTTCTAACCCTAGTTCTTCTATAATGGGGAAATTAATGTATACATCCCATATGGTACCCTGCAGTGCTATTAGAAGGATGCAACGCATCATGAAGCTTTGAACTAGGTTTGGAGGCTCTCTGGGTTTCGTCTTTGCTGTCATTGTCAGTTGGGGATGTCAGTAGAAACACCATCTCATGAACTAGATGTCTTGGATCTTTCTGCTGTGAAAAATTGGGAAATCAGTCAGTCGTCCCTATTACTTTTGTGAACTGTTATGAAGAACCCCGCAGCTTAAATTAAAGGGCTTCGGTGTAAGATCTAGACATCTACACACTGAACTGTGTGCGAAGTCAAACATGTTGAAATCTTCTGACTTATTAAAAACACAATTCTAAATTATAGTCAGTGAGGTAATAGTTTCCTTTATTGCGATGCAGCGTGTGCTGCTCTTCTGGGTGCTGCACCTGGACCATCTGTCTGCAGTTTCTTCTGCTAGCCTCACTTGGAGATTTCAAGATGGTATATATCTCCTTAATTGTTTCTTGACAGACAAGAATACCATAGCAGGCTCTGGTCTCCCAGAACAAGCAAAAATGGTCTTGTAGGCATTTGTAATGCATAGCATCTTGTACCTTTGAAGGTCTTTGATACCAACATCTATGAATTTTGAAATTTCTGTAATTTCTTTTACCTGCCAGATTAAAAAAAAAAAGTTGTATTTATTTTAAGAGAGGCGGGGAGGAGCAGAGAGAGAGAGAGAGAGAGAGAGAGAAAGACACTGTCAATGCAGAGCCTGATGCGGGGCTCAAATTTACAAACTGTGAGATCATGACCTAAGCCGAAATCATGAGTCGGATGCTCAACCGACTGAGCCACCCAGGCGCCCCTTGCCTGTCAGTTTTTTTATTCACAGACAGTAGGTGCTTCTGACCATATAGAAAATTAACAACAGCCTACCATCTAGGTTTTCAAGAATATGCTTGAAAAAGCACTGAAGGCTGTGGTAATGAAATCAGAGTGAAAACTGTTTACTCATCCATTTTATGTGTCCTCTACTACTCTGTGCTCCCAGGTAAACACAACAGAACACTTGGCTTTTATTGGAGAGCCTTTGGTTTGTCATGAAATATATAGTACCATTAAGCATTCATTCACCAGTAACACAATCCAAATGCATAGGAATAGTGCTCAACCACATGTATGTTTACAAAGCAGGTGGTTTCTGAATCTGAAGACCCCTTAAAAAAGAACAATATCAAATTTTAAGTGACCCAATGTAAGAAAACTGATAACTATCATCGTGATAATCATGAGCCTGCTTCTGGCTCCTGAGTCCTGGAAGATATTTGTATGTACGTATATATCCCCACCTCACACTCCCGTGCGATGCACCACCAAGGCCACTCAAGTAGGCCAAGAGGCAGACTTTCTGAATAGAAAATCCAGAGGTCACAGAGCTTTGTCCCTCTCCCAGGCTCAGCAATAAAATAGTCCATCCTTTTTCTCCTGGGGAAGATTGAGGAGGGGCTTGGAGAGACACTGAAATTGTTGCTCTAAGTGAACTTCTTTCACATGGAATCTTGAAGACTGATTAACTGTGCCCTCCAATGACCATTATTTAAGAGCAAGGCAGAGAAAGAAAAAGAACAGTAATATGATGATGATGTGATCTGAAGGTAGCATGTCCAAAGTGATGAACAATCAAGATTTTTCCCCAGTTTCTTTGTCCTCTCCCTTCTGAGACTCCCTCTACCTTGGAGCAGCTGGTGGTGGAGGGAGGAGTCTCCTCTCATAGTTTCTGGCATGAGAATCTTAAACCTATCTTGGTGGTTCTATTGTCTTTTGGAAAGTTCAAACCAAAACCGGAAGAAGGGAACAGGTCCTATACTAATGTCTCAACCCTCTCTAGCTCCTTTCCAGCATCTTTCCCTAATCCAAGAAGGGCTTTTTCTCCTCCAAGTGGGGTGGTAAAATGCTATTTTGTATTATCAAGCATTTTCCCCTGTGGTCTGGTTAACTTTTTAAACCTCTATGTTCTAGCCTTTTACCTTGGTTCCTTGGGTTACACAAATTTGTTCTTTTTGGCACAAAGCTTAACTTTTCCAAGGGAAAACCTTGTCTCTAAATCGGGCTTTGAGAGCTTATTTTGTAAATCCAAAAGATGGACATTTCTCCTTTGGTTCCGGGTTCTGCCTTTCCCTAAGTGATGGATACCTCAGTCCTATTGAGTGGAAGAGTCTTCATTAGTAAGAGTTACCAAGTATGAAACCTTCACATGCTATTTCACAGTGTATGGCTGATAGGACTATGTGGAAAACAATATTCCCTCCCTCTCACTCCCTATACTGAAGGTGTTAAGTCTGTTGCCTACTAGATCACATCATTGCATCATTACTTCCTTCCTGATCTAATTCCCACTTCAGCTCCTATCAAGTAGCTTTGATGATATGATATATATATATATATGTCTCAGAGCTAAGCAGCCCCAGTGAGAAAGGACTTCCTTTCTACATACTAAACTAGATACTAAACTACATACTAAACTCTGTCCTACATACTAAACTAGAAGAAGTTCAGGACCTCAAAGCCTAGTGGTAATTTCTGTTCTGTCTCCTCTATCTCAACCGTATCATGAATCCACGACTCTGGACACACCTTCAGAAGGATAAAGAAATATTCTTTCTTTATTTAGGCCCATCTTCAGTGTCCAATAGGACTAAACAGAGCAGGCCCAAGACGAGACCACTTAGCAAGACCCAAATGCTAGTAGTAAAATTATTGAAGATGAAGCTCTTTAATTCAGGGAGGGCTTTAGAGAACATCTTTTTCAGAAGCTTCTGAGATCACATCCTGGCTATGTGATCAGCATTTACTAGTATAATTAATTCTTCTGGCAAGGAGTTAGTGGAAGTGGTGATTTTACATCTGAAATCTGTATTAAGGAAAGAGTTTTAGGAGTGAAGCATGTAAAATATCACGCAGAACAGGCTTTTGCCCTTCTGGACACACACCTGTCAGCTGTAAGCCTGGGCTCTGTGCCAGTTTAAAATGCTGGATCACAGATCCACTGGGTCCAGACAGGGACATTCCAGATCCAAAAGCCACTCCCCCTTCTTCTGCTCAACCTCTCTGGAGAGCTGAAGAGACAAAAGCTATTTCTGTTTCGTTGTAGGCTAGGATTTGATCTTTATGGGTGGCATTTCTATTACTAACATATTTATTTGCTTTTGAGTCACACATTTCTTTACAATCACCCTCTAAACCCTCAGAATAGGTGGCCCAGCTGGGTGCGATAATATCATCATGTGTATGTCTTCAAAGCTTGTGGTTATTTTTAAGTGCTTGCCTCATGCTTGTCTTCCCTTTTGGGTCATGAACTTCATGAGGAGTCAACTTAATATCTCCAGTCCTTAGCCCAGAGCTTGGTACCATGTGCAGATGGGGCTGAGAAAATCATGGGATTTTCTTTCATTTACTCTCCATAACACTCTTGGAAATAGTCTCTATCATCACTCATAAAAATTGGATATTAAACTTTCATCTATCTAACTGACTAGATATGACCTTGTGTTGTCATTTAGCCTTTGTTTCTTAACCCATAAGAATGTTTAAGGTACCTTCTGGCTTAGAAGGCTAATAGTCTAAATGTCTAACATGTCCTTCCATGTATTCCAATACTGGCCAATTAGAACTTGTTCTCCAGTGAGTTTAATAGGATAAAAACACACTTCTCTTCATATTCCTTGATAAGGAAATAAATGAACATTCATTCCCTGTAGTACTTATACCCTTAGGAAACAAAAGAAGTAATGATTTTATACTACATGGGCTCAGCAGTTTATAATTATCAATAATGTTAATGATTACAATAAGAACATTCTCCAAAGTCCTTTAGTAAAAGATTTTCTTCTAGGTTCTCTTAATTGGTATCTCAGAAAATTATCCTTTCAACCACAGAGTGTGGATCTTATTTTGCTGAATTTCTTCCTAGATAGTTATTATCTCTACTAGCCTTCATCTTTTCTTTCTCCTCCTTTCCCCTTGCCTTCTCTTTTCCCTTCTTCCTCTCTTCTCCTATTAAGTCTGAGAGCCCTTATTCCCTTTCCTCATTGTAAATTCACACTGTTGTTACTTTTTGGCACACCTGTGCACCACACTCCTGAGCTACTTGCAGTCTTGCTAATGTTTCTAGTTTTTCCTTTGTAAGCATAAATATCCCTTGTCCTTTACAGAGGGCTTCATTGCCTGCAGAAACCTCATCCCCGTAATTCTAGGAGCCTTTTACTTCCCTGGGTATTTCTGACCTGAATTTTGGCCAACTGTGTCTTACAAAGTCAGCAGGTTTTCCCCAAATATTATCATTAAGTGTTTCCTATGTGAAATCCTGTCCTTTCCAATGTACTTGTGAGAAGGAAATAGAAAAAAACAACGTGGGTGTTTATATAGGATCTTTTCTCCTTACAGCCAACTGCTTGTGAATCCTTAGACAATTTCAATGAGTGCAAAGTAAACTGCTGATAGGGGCTGGACAAATAGAGGTTAAGATGGTTGAAGTCTTTTCTAATGTTCCATAGGGAGTGATCGGGCTTGTGTGACCTCCACATAGCTGTTTGAGGTAATTCCCTTGATGTCAGTGAATAAATTTCTAGAATTCAAGGCATTACTATGCCCTTAGCACACAAGGGAAGTACAAAGCATGCAGATTACCCCCCAGGTCTTTAGGCAAGAATCCAGTGAGTTCTGTAGAGTAGCATAGTCCTGGGAAAGGTTGTGGTTCAATGGAAATTGACCTACTTTACAGACCCTAGGTTATCTGAAATGGTGGGTGTGGGGTGGGATGGGGGACAGGCCAGTTCTTGGAGGTGGGACAATAATTTTTCAGGGTCCATGGTGGGTAAGGAAAGGGTCAGGAAAATTTTGAAAAGAAACTTTGAATAAAGTTGAAAGTTTAAATAATTGAACTATGATCAGAGAAAAGAAATGTTGAATTTGGGATAATAAAAGTAATATAAAACTTTCTTGTTGAAACTTAACTCTTAGAAGACTAAAGAAAAAAATATTTGAGTTCATTGTATTTCCATGAAAATATTGGATAATTGTCTTTTGTTTCTTAAGTTTTTAACTTAATTTGTCAAGAGGGTACATTTATTAAAGTATGTTTATTAGGTAACTTTTTGCCTTCTCTTTGAAATTCTGTTCATATTTGAAATAATTTTGAAAATTATTAACGAGCTTGACTTTTTTTCTATTCTGAGTGCTGATTTTTGCCCTAATTGTCTTCAGATACCTATTCACCTAAGGGGATTTGTGATGGTAGAAATGTAAATAGAATGAATGTGAAATCATTAAGCTTTTGACATGCAAAGTAACATCATGCTGTGAGATAATATCCTTTACAATCAGATCATTTTCTTGAATTTTTTTGAACTCCTTTATTTTCCCATTTAGAATATCAACATCTAGTCCTTGAAAAATTATGTCAGAATTCTCCAACTGCCTAGAGAAAATATCCCTATAGACCAAGAGGCTGGATTCAATAAGAGGAGAATATAACAGAGGGGAAAGTCCATTCCTTCTAGGCCTGGGTATGTGAAAATAGGGAGAAAAGGAAAGAATATATAGTTTTTAGGTTTGTGTGTCCTGATTTTTCTACCCATGTTTAGCGTGTTATGAGATTCCAAGGGGATGGAGCCACTGTGGTCATCTTACCTTAGGACTGTGAAAAAGAGGCTGCTTCTTGTGGGACATTCACCTACAACTTGCTTCTTGGGTGACATAATGGGTCTTAGAAGTAGCTGAGGGGTGGATGGGGAGCTTTCCAGGCACATTGCTCTTTCTGGGTGAAGTAGCTGTAAAGTAGGGCTGCAGAGCAGACTGTCTTGGCCTGGTCTGGCTTAGCCTTTACAGCAGCTTAATGAATCAGTGGGAGCGAAGATGTGTCTTAGTTCAGGAGCTCTTCAGGAGCATTTCATGAACAAAAAGAGTGGATCATGTGATCCCATGACTGGAGGCTAGCGTGGTATCTGGCAACATTGCTATAAAGACCACAGAAGCAAGAAGATACTAATGCCTGAAGACTCCAATCCTTTCTATCCCACCATGGAGTCATGTGAACTATACCCCTACTGTTTCACACTTAGACACTGGCTACTTGGGAGTGTGTGTGTGTGTGTCTGTTTTCATGTGTTTTCTCAAGAGATAGTGAGCACTACCAAGGGATCTATTAAAATTACTAGGTTGGGGAGCCTGGGTGGTTTTGTTGGTTGAGTGTCAGACTCTTGATCTGGGCTCAGGTCATGATCTCATGGTTCAAGAGTTGGAAGCCCATCTCGGCCTCTGCACTGAAGGCTCAGAGCCTGCTTGGGATTCTCTCTCCTCTCTCTGCCACTCCTAGCTCATGCTTGCTTCACATGCTCTCTCTCCCTTTCTCTCTCTCTCAAAATAAATAAATAAACATTAAACAAATTTCTAGGTTGGGCTAAGTTGAAATTATATAGGATTTCTTTCCTTCCTTTCTTCCTTCCTTCCTTCCTTCCTTCCTTCCTTCCTTCCTTCCTTCCTTTCTTCCTCCAATTAACAGTGGTGGGAGCTTTGCAGGACAACAAAATTTATTTTTTGCGTTCCTGATTTCCCTTTCCTGGGCTAGCACTTCCACCTTTTTTAAGATATAAACCTCTCTCTTAAGGTGTCCTAATGCCACCTTTATGCCTTCTGTCTATATTATAAGCACATCTGATAAACTAGTTAGCAGTAAAGTGATACAAACAAAATTTTACTTCCTTCAGAAATATTTACATTTAAAATAAGTCCATGAAAGGTCCAATGGTAAAATCAAAGAAAGAGAGGCAATAGCAAACTTTTGGGCTCCGTGGGTCAATTCAGCAAAGAATTTAGGCAATGGTTTTTCTCTGAAAGCTCAACGCATACACATATGCTGAGATGGGGGATGAAGTACCTACAAAATGACTGTTATCTATTCCAGACCACAGGAATCCCTACTATTGCAAAAGTTTTCTTTTTTCATAAAATAGAAGGTGTTTATTTAGGCAATTGTACTCACGAGTAGCTCAGTGTTAGCCAACTGTCCGGGAACAGGTGCCAAGTGTGAAGCAGGGAAGGAGAAGACCTGATCAGAAGAGACAGAGCTGGCCCTGGCCTTCACCACAGGGGTTTGCAGTGCATCTCATATGAGGTGTCAGCAACATTATCTATTGTTGCCTCCCTGCTGAGAAGCAAAAATCAATGTCATCAATCTGGGGGTGGGTGAAGGGAGGTGAGGGGGTTGGAATATTTTTGGGACCTATCTTTAGATATCTTTAACTGTTTTCAAAATAAAATCTGAAGAAATTTATGATGGTGTGAATCACAGTTCACTGTCACAAAGTGCAAATCTATGTATGCTGTTGGCCTTGATTGACTGTGAAAGATGAATCTCAGCCTCAATTATTAGAATGGCAATTATGAGCATCATAAGCAGAGTAGAAAGAGTAAAGCAGGTTGTTAAGGTAAATCAAAATTTGTTGTGCTGAAGGTATAAACAGTTCTGTCTAGAACGGATGAAATTTTCAGGTTATAATTATATGGAAAAAGGACAGAGGCTGCATTACAGAGCATGTATGAAAGCAGTTATAGGCAAAATAACTCTTATGCAAGTAGTACATTGCCTTTCCATGGATTTACATGTTACATAATTAACACAGTTTTAGGACACTATGGCCTAGAAAAGTGATTTTTGCCTGTGAGCTTTGGGGTCAGAAAGTCTTGGGTTTAAATTGTGGCTCAACCTCCTTTACTGGCTGAATGACCTTAGGCAAGTCATTTAAAATTTCTGTGAGACAGTCTCATCTGCAAGAATAGTGGGAACAATTATTATTATAAACTATTTCTTAGACTTCCAGATTTGGATTTATGTTATTGACTAAGGAACCATGAGAGGTCCAGAAGTAAATCTCTCATTCTATTCCACTTGCACTCAGATTAGAGGACTGGATCCAGTGTGGTCTGTTCTCTTCTCACACACATGTGTGCACATGCACACATCCCATGCATACACATACACACACATGCACAGATATGAAAGAGTTGAAGACATTCCAGAGAAGTTAATTCAGAAATAATTAGAGTTGGTAAGTACTATGGAGAAAAATAGTGCAGAAAAGAGGAGTAGGGAGTATTGCAGGGCAAGAAGGAAGAGGTTATAATTTTAAATAGCATTTGAAAAAAAAATCTTGAAGAATATAAAGGACTGAGTCATGTGAATAGCTGGGGAAAGAGTGAGGTAGGAGGAGGAATCGCATGTACAAAGGTCTTGTGGTGCTTGGCTTATTCTAGAAACAACAAGGAGACCCATGTGTTGAAGTGGAGTGAACAAGGCAGACTTTGAATTGAACATAGCAGGATATGAGATCAGAGCACTAAAAGGGCCACATCACTTAAGACCTTACAGGCCATTCTTTTGATTTTGGTATTTCCTATTACTGAAATGGCATACTATTAGAGAGTTTGATGCGACCACTTATGTTTTAACAGGATCATGTGGGCTGCTGCATTGAGAACAGACTGTAAAGGGGCAAAGATAAGGACAAAACACCCCACTGGGATGCTGTTACAATAATGTGTACAGGAGAAGGTGGTAGGTTGTAGAGAAAGAGGAAGTCAAGCAGTTTGTACTCAGGTGGTAGCAGCATGACGTGCTGAGATTGAATGTGTGATATAAGAGAAAGAAGATTTCAGCCCAGGCTCCCGGAAGGATGGAGTTGATATGTACTGAAATGTGGAAGTCTTTAGGAGGAGAAGGTTTGAGAGGGAAGAACCAGAGCTCAGGTTTGGACGTGTTAAGCTTTAAATGCCTATCAGACATCTAAGTGAAGGTATCTAGTAGGTATGTTGGGTATGTGAATCTGGAGATCAGAGAAGATGTCCCTGCCTAAGGTTATAAATCTGAGAATTACCAGCATATAGATGATATGTAAAGCCATAAAACCAGATGAGATCATTGAAGAAGCAACTGTAAAAGAAGAGAAATGGTCTGAGGACTCAATACCAGAGAACATCAATATTAAGAGATTGTAGAGAAGAGGAGGAACTGGTAAGGGAGACTGAGAAAGAGGGCAAGAGAGATAAGAGAAGCAAGTGTTATGGTTAGCAGGGCATTAAGTGAATCAAATGTTAATGAAGGATGGAGTAAAGAACTGTCTCAAATACTGCTGAAGTCAGGTGAAAGACGGCTGAGAACTGAGCGTGGGTTTCCACAACTTGGAGGTAACTTATACATGAGGTAAGAGCAGTTTTGTGATGATGGTAGTTGTGAAATAATAGAAAAAATAGAAATAATGAAATAATAGAAATAATAGTTGTGAAATATATATGGGTCTCTGCCTTTGGCTTTTGGCATAGAGCTTCTAACCCTTTGTAATGTCCTAAGTTACAAGAGCATGAGGGGCATCGTTTGTTTTAATATTTGGTCTTCAACCCCGGTTCCTGACACAGTACCCATAAATCGCTTGGAATTTGCTGGGTGATGGGAGTGGCTTTTGTTCTAATGAGGAGACTCTGGGTGGCCTCCTGAATAGCTCCTGCATGGAGGCTGGTCACCAGAAAGACGAGGTCATGGTTAGAAGGTTGAAAATTTCAGCCATCCCCACCCCTGCCCCATTTCCTTTAAGAAGGGGAGAGGGGCTCAAAGTGGAGTTAATGATCAATCATGCCTATATGAGGAAGCCTCCATCAAAATCCCGAAAACATGAGCTTCAGAGAGTTTCTGGGTTGGTGAAAACATTTAAATGCTGGGTGGATGGCACATCCCAACTCCATGAGAACAGAAGGTGCCGCATCTGGGAATCTTCCAGAACTTGCTCTATGTATCTCTTCATTTGGCTATTCATCTGTATCCTTTATCATATCCTTTAATAAACTGGTTAATATAAGGAAGTATTTCCTTGAGTTTTGTGGGCTGTTCTAGCAAGTAACTCCTCCTGGAAACTGAGGAGAGGGTTATGGGAACCCCAGTTTATAGGTGGTTGTCAGAACCACCTGGTGACAGCCTGGGACTTGCGATTGGTATCTGAAGAGGTGGAGGGAGTCTTGTGGGACTGAGTCCCTAACCTGTGGGCTCTAATGTTACTTCCAGGTAGATAGTGTCAGGATTGATTTAAATTTTAAGACCCTCAGCCGGTGTTGGGATATTGCTTGGGAATGAAACCCCACACATTTGATGTCAGAAGAGTTGTGCATGTGCTGGTCGTGTGAGAGTGAGAGATGAGTGTGTTTTCCCTACACAGTAGTTACAAAGGTTGATCAGAGTGGGGTCAAAAGAGGAGTGTTGAAAACAGTAAATTCTTTTGAGGCATTTTGTTGTAAAAAAAGAAGACAACAAAAGAGCAGTAACTAGAGGAGTATGTGAGATCAAACAAAATTTTTTGTTTAAGATGGGGGAAATAATTACATGTTTCTGTGCTTTTGGAAAAGATCCAGTACAGAAGGAGAATCTGATGGTGCTGGAAAGAAGTGGGAGAGCCATGAGGCAATGCGTTCGAGTAGATCAGAGGAAATGGGATCTAATGTATAAATGGAATGTTTGCTTTGCTGAAATAATGGACAGTTTATCCAAAGCTATAAGAAAAGGGAGAACATACAGGCACAGATACAGGTAGCTTGGTAGATATAATGATGGAAGTTTATCCATCCAGATTGCTTCTATTTTCTCAGATTAATAGGATGCCTGGGTCATATTTGAGAGATTGGAGTGAGAAAGGAAATGGGCCAGAGAAACACAGCAGGGTTGTCAGGCAGTGCTAACAGTCTTCTTGATGCTAGAGCAATCATCCATTTGGGCATGTGCTTTTCTCCGGTCCCGTTCGTTTATGTGGATGCAGACACGGTATACAGTTGAGTCAGTTTTAACCAAGAGTAGAGTTCGCCAAGTAAATATCAGGTAGGAAGAGAAGAGAAGGGATTTGAAAGTATATACAAAAGACTGTAATTATTGATCATAGATTTCAAACTGTCCAAAGAAGTGAATGAGGAGATGATGGATGGGAAGGATTGTGAAAGATAGTAGGGTCTATGGTGGGTTAAAAATTAGCAAAGCTGGGAACTAGAGGGAGTTGGCTAGAAACAGAGAATAGTAGTTAGTGGTGACTTAATGCTTGCTGTGGAGATCAGGATAAGGATTTTAGACTTCATTATTAAACGGAAAGCAGAGGAATAGCAGGATATGCTTTTTTCTCCTCCTCTCCTCTCCTCTCCTCTCCTCTCCTCTCCTCTCCTCTCCTCTCCTCTCCTCTCCTCTCCTGTCTTCTCTCCTTTCTCCTTTCCTTTCCTTTCCTTTCCTTTCCTTTCCTTTCCTTTCCTTTCCTTTCCTTTCCTTTCCTTTTGCTTTCTGCCTTTCTTTTCCCTTGCCTTATCTTCCCTGCCCTGCCCCCTTTCTCTTCTTTCTTTTCTCTTCTTTCTTGTCTTGTCTTGTCTCATCTCATCTCGTTTTGTCTTGTCTTTTTAACTCACTCTAGCTGCTCTATGTAGAATGGGTTACAGTTGTAGCTGGAAAACACGAGCAACAGTACAAGGTGATAAGAACCGGAGAGATCTGGGATATCTAATAGGATGAAGTTAACAGAACTTTCTAATAAATTGGGTGTGGAGGTGAGCAAAAAGAAAGAATCAGATATTATTCCTAAACTTTTTGTTTGAGCCACTGGGTGACAGTGGTACTGTAATAGAGGGGTTGAAAAAGAAGTATTTCCTTCCAGAAGGATGCAAGTGCTCTCTTTTGAAGATATTCATTTTAAGATGCTTATTAGATACCCAGGAATTACCAAATAGTTAGTGTGCATATAATTCTAAAGCTTAAGAGAGAGGTCAGGGATGCAGTCTGAGGGTGAATGAGAAGATGGTATTTAAATTAGTGTGTGTGCATGAACTCACTCAGGGAGTGAGTCTAGGAAGAGGAGAAAAAGTACTGTGTTTTCATCAATGAGCACAGGACTAAGCATAAAGAATAAATATCTTTAAACAAATAAAAAGCAAGGTTAATAAACAATGAATTTGACTTATAAAAAAAGACAATCTGTTCTTTAATTCCCTTGGGAAGAGAAAACAAAACCACGTTCTGGGATGTTCGGCAGCTGGAAAAAACTATCTTTCTGCCTCTATAAGTTCCTCTAGTCCTCTGTATGACACCTGTTGTGCCCAGGTCAGACCATTATCAGAATCACTAAGCTATTGCCTCCCTGCAACAATAGTTTTGGCAATAGAACAGTTACTGAACGCTCTCAACATTTCTGGTGTTTGATGAATCAATTGATATATATTTTTTTTCATATTGGTGTGTTTAACATTTTGACCAACCATTTAGAACCATGAAAACAAAGGTCAAAGTTATGTGTCAATTAAAAAAGAAAGTGAGTCACTAAATGCTTAAAGCCATACTTAAGCAGAGGAGATTCTACAAAGCTATGAACACCGGGAGGCGGGGATTGTTGGGGCCATCTCAGAGGTTGCCCACCACAAACTTATGACATATGTATACACCATGAAGCCATCTCCACAATCAAGATAATTGCCATTCCCTCACCCCCACATTTTTCTTATGTCCTTTTATAATTTATTCTACCTCCAATCTCTGCAAAGTCCTGTTCTACTTTTTTTCTGTCACTATAGATTAGTTTGAATTTTCTTGAATTTCATTAAACAGAATTATAGAGTGTGCATGCTTTTTTTGTTTGGCTTTTCATTCAGCATAATGATTTTGAGATTCATCCATGTTGCTTGTATCAATTTGTCCTTGTTATTACCAAGCAGTATTTCATTGTATAAATACACCACAACCTGTCCATTTACCTGCTGATGGACATTTTTTTTTTTCCAGTGTGGAATTCTTATGAATAAAGCTGATATGAATGATATGAACACTTGTGTACAAGTTTTCGTGTGGAGGTGTTGGTTAATTTTGTGTGTTCCTTTGGCTAGGCTAAGATACCAAGAGGTTTGGTCAAACAGCAGTTCTAGACGTCGCTGTGAAGGTACTTTTTAGATGTGATTAACATTTAAGTCAGTAGACTTTAAGCAAAGCAAATTACATTCCATAATGTGTGTGGGCCTCATCCAATCAGTTGAAGGACTTAAGAGAAAAGACAGGTCTCTGAAGATGAAATAATTTTTCTCAAAACTGCAACATAAGAAAAATATCACGATTTCACTCATATGTGGAATTTAAGAAACAAAACAGATGAACATGGGGGAAGGGAAACAAAAATAAGATAAAAACAGAGAGGGAGGCAAACCATAAGAAATTCTTCAATACAGAGAACAAATTGAGGGTTGCTGGAAGGATACTGGATGGGCGGGGGATGGACTAAATGGGTGATGAGCATTAGAGAAGGCACTTGGGATGAGCACTGGGTATTGTATGTAAGTGATGGACCACTGAATTCCACTCCTGAAATCATTATTACACTATATGTTAACTAACTTGGATTTAAATTAACAGACAAGAAAACAAAAAAACAAAAAAACCCACAACAACCCAAAAAACAAAACTACAACATAGAAACCTTGCCTGAGTTTCCAGCCCTTTGCCTTACGGAATTCAGACTGAAGACTGCAACATCAACTCTTGCCTGAATTTCCAGCCTGCCTTACAGATTTCTGACTTGCTGGTTTCCACAATTGTATGAGACAATTCCTTAAAATAAACCTCTCTCTCTTTCTCTTAATTTTGGTACTGAGAATGGTTCCAGAGAAGCAGAGCCTTAAGGATGTATTTCTGAATTGGTTCTTAGGTTTCTGGAATTGATTCACTAATTTTATTAGAGTTACAGGCATTAATGACTCTACTTCCAGTAGTAAAGAGAGCACTGATAGTCCCTGGCATGATCTGGCAATAGAAATACGCCAGTATCGCCACTGGACACTGTTAATCAAATATTTATACCAGGTGAAGTTCTGGGTGACTACTATTTGAAACTTTTCTTAATCAGGTAAGGCTGCCATAACAAAATATCATAGAATGGTGGCTTAAACAACAGAAATTTATGTCTCACAGTTCTGGAGACTGAAGTCCCAAGATCAAACTGCCAGCAGGTTTGGTGTCTAGTGGGAAGTCTCTCCTCGGGTTGCAGATGACTGCCCTCTTGCTGTGTCCTCACATGGCCTTTCCTTGGTGCATGTAGGTAGAGATAGAGAGAACAAGCTTGCTGGTGTTTCCTCCTATAAGAGCACTAATCCCATCAGACCAAAGTCCTGTCCTCATGACCTCAACTAACCCTAATTACTTCCGAGAGGCCCCATCTCCAAACACCATTACATTAAGGGTTAGGGGTTCAACATATGGATTTTGAGGAGGACACAAACATTCAATCCATAACAATACTTTAGAACACTTGTGTCAAACTAATGAGTATAATAAGATTGTATGATTGCTCTGGGGCACCTGGGTGGCTCAGTGGGTTGAGCGTCCGACTTCAGCTCATGTCATGATCTTGCAGTTTGTGATTTGAGCCCCGCGTCGGGCTCTGTGCTGACAGCTCAGAGCCTGGAGCCTGTCTCGGATTCTGTGTCTCCCTCTCTCTCTGCCCCTCCCCTGCTTACACTCTCTCTCCAAAATAAACATTAAAAAAATAAAAGACTGTATGATTGCTCTTAATTTTGCTGCCTGCACAAAGTCTTAAGGGTCTTAAAATATTATTAGAAATCTTTCCTTTTTATTATATTTCTTTTTATTTTATTTTGTATTTTTGGTTGACTGCATTATCAGGCAGTCTCTACTCTTGTGCTGGTAAAGAGAATCACTGTGGCCACGGCTTGCTTGGTACTGGCATATGTCATTTTTTTTTAAGTTTATTTTTGAGAGTGACAGAGAGAGAGAGCGCGAGAGCAGGGGAGGGACAGAGTGTCTGCCAGTTCAGAGCCCAACGCGGGGCTCAGACTCCCAAGTTGTGAGATCATGACCTGAGCAGAAAACCAAGAGTTGGACGCTCAACGGACTGAGCCCCCCAGGCGCTCCACCGACTAGCATATGTCATTTTGAAAAGAGAAAGTGTCTCTTCTTGATACTCATAGTTAAACAATATTCTGGGGAGGAGCTTGATTGGCTTGGACTGAGTCACATGCCCATCTCCATATTAACAACTGGGGATGTATTATTCTGTTTGGCTGGCTCAGGTTCCTATGCCTGTCTTGGAGCTGGAGTTCTTGGTCCATCTTGGTCAATCTTATCAAACCACGTGGACTTGGTGGATTGGGGTGATTTCTGCAAAAGCATTATAAGAGTTCAACTCACACAAAAAAGAGATGGATCCATGGCACCTTCTATAACTCCCCTAGGCACTCTTTGTTTCCTTCTCTGCTCTTACTATAATTGGTACATGCCTTAATTAAAGTCATTATTGCATTGTAATTGTGTGTTAGTCCTACCTGATTCTCCCTGTGATTATAAATTCTGTGGGGGCAGAAACTGTTTATTTTCTGCTTCATATCTCCATTGCTTAGCATAGTTTTCTGTTCATAATAGTGCCTGACAAATATTCATTACTGGATTATATCTATTTAATTTTATCTAGTTAATTGCTCTCTTGCTGGAGCTTTCATTGTCCCTGAACACTAGGTTTTCTCCCATCAAGTAAATCCTTCTCAGGTGTCCTTTTTGAGAGACAAAGCCTTTTAAGAAAAAAAAAATTCATTATTTACCTCTTACCAAAGAGTATTTCTTTTTCCTTTTTCTTTCAAGTTTCTTGAAATAGGAGTAAAGGATTTTCTGCCTCCCCTCTCCCTACTACCCAGTGATTAAACACTTACTTTTTTTTTTTTTATTGTTACCAGTTACCTTCTTGTTGTAAAATCCATTGGCCATTTTCCAGCTGTGGTCCTTCTTTACCATGCCACAGCACCTGGCATTGGCTGCCCTTTGGCTCTCATTGCTCTGTTGGTGTTCCTGATTGTTTTCCCAAATCTTTGCTTATTAGGAAAACATTTGGTATCTTTATATAATGTGGTAGGTACCAGGGATCTACAGAGTACTGATCTTGCCATCAGCAGCTTTTAAACTAGGAGTTCCCTTCTCATTTCCAATAAAATTTATACCTAGATGGCTAGAATATTCTGCTAACTGAATTTTGTGGCTGCAGATGTGTGCTAGTCCATTCAGACCACTGTTAAAAATTTATCATACTGAAGTCACGCCTAACTATTGGAGATCCACTGGGGAGGATGTGGTCTCTTCTGTTAGGCCCCACCCACTTGGACAGTGTTTTCCCACAGTGTCCAGCCTTCTAGGCAGCCTTAAATAGCTCCTGCCTAAACACTTGCTTTCCATACATGGCACTTCTGGTCATTAGGGTCATTCTACATGTAATATACAGGTATTAGTTTCTTTCACATGTCTGCCTTTTGAGGTACTTTCAACTAATTCCAAATCGAGTTCCTCCATGATGCTTTCCTGGACTTCCCATTCCTGAAGTGATTACTCTGCCCTGTAAAGGTCAATAGGATTTAGATTATGTTGACCTTTAGTTTTAGGAATCCAGAGGAGCTGTGCTTAGAATTTAACCCAGATCCCAGGTGGGCAGGGAAAACTGCTCAGTATCTGCCAGATCATAGGTTTTTACTCAATAAATAGGAGATGAGTGAATGAACACATAACTGCTGTAAAACTAGCCCTGCAGGGGTATAGGATATTTGCCCAAGAATGCTTCCATTGGCTCTGCAGAGCCCAGCATGGAACTTTTCCATGTTGTTCTCAGTGTCATGCCAGAAATAATATACAGCCTGTCAGCTACCAGTGAGCAATTCTTGATTGACTCTAACAGACAAGATAAGGGAGATCTGGAACAGGGTGAAGCAGAAAGAAGCAGACCAACTCCATCTCTGAATGCTTGAGAATTCATTACCTTCCACAGAAGGGAGGTTATCAAGTGCAAAAAATAGACTGCCGGGTAACTATCCATTTTGGCGTGCTGGTTATTTAACCATCTGTCCTTTTATCTCTAATAACTGGGTAAGTGTGTAAACAGAATTAATCAAAGGAGCATGGTTACATACTGGCATCATTTCTATCAACAGGTCCACCCGAGGACTTCTACTTTACATGCCAAATCGAATAGAGATTTTAAACAATACTTTAATTAAAGGGGATAATTTGACAATAATCAAACTGACTATGAATTTTATTTAAATATAAGAATAAATCAGAAGCATTTTATAGAAGTGTCAGTTTAGTTTTAAATCATTGATCCATCTCATCAGGGAATTTATAGCAGTTGTTTAGCTCCTATTATTAATAGAATAAACCCCGTAGGCTATGCCAATATTTCAAAGTTGCTTTTGTGACTTGTGTATCTTTATCTATTGTTGCCTTCTCTGTGTCAGACGGTGCTTTCCGGCTCCTTTTGAGGTTCCTTCAATCTCTTTTCAACCTCAGTTCTTTAACACAGCTTTGCTGTCTTTGCTGTGACTCCTCATACATTCATGGTCCCTTTGTTCTGTACTTTTTATTTCTGGTTGACATTTTTTCTTTGGAACGCTCCCTTTCTTATAGTCCCTTCATGCTCTGTGTCCTGCACCACAATAAAATCTCTGCACATTTCTTTTCCCCTGCAGGCTGCCCTCTCCAAGCTTTGCCCTACACTGTTTTGTCTTTTTATTTTCTCATCCCCTTTTCAGTTCTAAGCCTGCAAATAACTCTGTCTTTCTGGTACTACTGTTGTTTGTCTACTAGGAGCCACACTTAATTTATGCTGACAGCATTCATCTTGAAGCTATGCACTCCACACATCCCTGTCATCCTTCCGTTTGCTTGCCACTCTGCTGGTGAGAAGGTTTACTTCCTTCCCTTCCCCTCTCCCCCTAGAGGAAACCCTGTTTTTTTGGAAGCAAGACTGGTTTTGACAGAAGACCTCATGGAGCTCATGTTCTCAGGAGACTCGCAAACAAGCAAACAAGTAAACAAACAGACACATGCAAACTTTTCTCGGTGGCGTTTTGAGTTTCTTCTTTTCCTTTATTTACAGCATTCCGGGGTTGCAACAAAACCATTATCAACATATACATCAAAAAAATATTTGGGCCTCCTCCTTCTGGGGCTTACAAAATTCCCTTCAAGCTCTTCATATGGCTTATAAAAGAATTCTTCCAGTGGTATGATATTCAAGCAAAAATGTGACACAAGGCTGTAATATCTTACATTTATATAGTTTTGTGGTGCATAATGTAGGTAATGCTTGTCCCCCAATTATGTTCTTAAATGCACACAACTTCTTTTGTTCTTAATGAACCATTCACCTGTGAAGTTTTGTATTTCAACCTGTCAATTCACAGTTATTGCGAAGCAGGTCAATGGCTTTAAAACATTTATGTGGAAAAAAAAAAATAGTTCCCTTTCATTAACAGCGTGAACTGTTCAGACAGATTCCTCCTAGTCAAAAACCACAGGAAACTGTTTGAAGGTATAGTGAATAAATGAATAAGTGAATAAATGCTAATATGCATGGAGTAAAGCTGCCCATGCATTTCATTCTGATCTTTGGGGTAATTTCGAACCTGCTCTTTTTTTCTTTTTAAGAAAAACTGTCCATCAAGTTCAAATAGACAATGGTTAATGTGGATAAAAGACCATCAGGCATTTATATGAAACTACAAGACATCTTTTCACTAGCCATTTCAATTTGGGATTTAAATCCAAACTCATCAAAGGCAAAAACAAAAAAACAAAAAAAATGCCAAAAAAACAGACCTATTAACACATTCTTTAAAGAAGAAAATCAGTATTTTATTTTTTTGACAGTTGAATGAAAGGATTTAGACATATTTCAAGCCGGAAAAAAAAGGCTTTAGTCCCTTTGTGGAATAGGAAGACAGATGTACTAAACTGGGAAGATTGCACAGAAAAATGGGAGAGAAACCCCAGAATGTGTGGCCTCAGTCCCATCAGATCAGAGCATAGCAGCAGCTTGTCAATTTCTCTTCTCTCAGTCCAAGTCACGTCCCACAGTCTCTACAAGAACAGGGCATCTGAAAACAGCTTCCGAAGAGTTGCTTCCTTCAGACATACGCTAATGTATTAGAGATGGTTTCGAAGTTATAACGTGGAAGGGATGATCTATACTTTAACCAGATTGAAAAACTGAAACACAACAGTGAACTTCACATCAAATAAGCCAAGTGGCGATAAGCAGACAGGGGCGTGGCACTTGGAGAAGAGTCACTTTTTGTCATGTACGAGGTGCCACATTGTGCTCACTGTTCATGATACTAAATTAATGTATATTTTAACACATCTTTTTTTTAAAAAAATATTTTTAATGTTTATTTATTTTTGAGAGAGAGAGGGTGAGGGAGGGGCAGAGAGAGGGGGACAGAGGCTCCAAAGCAGGCTCTGTACTGACAACAGAGAGCCTGATGTGGGGCTCAAACTTATGAACAATGAGATCATGACCTGAGCTGAAGTCAGACACTCAACCGACTGAGCCACCCAGGTGCCCCCAACATATGCCCTTTTATGTGCATAGGGAATATAGTAGGCCTTCAAATGTTCTTTGAATGAAAATACGATATGTACATATTACATATTACTGTACAAAAGACAATATATTATGTATAAAGAAAAATTTGGTTTAATATCATCAGAAACATTTTAGCAACCAGTGCTTTGGCCATTCTGGGCCAAATGAATCTTTGTTGTTGGGGCTGGGCCATGTATTGCAGGGTGTTGAGCAGCATCTTTGGCCTCTAGACCCATTAGATGCCAGTAGCAATATCTCTTGTGACAACCAAAAATGTCTCCAGATGTTGGCAAATGTCCCCTGGTTGAGAACCACTGATGAGAAAGGAGGCTGTAATTAGCACAACTGAGTTTCATCTATGTAGCTTTCTCTGCTTCCTCTCTTTAAGGCTACTTTGTGGTTGAGTAGGAAGGATGGTTTCATTTTACCTATTAGTAAATTAATGTGTTTATATTAGCTTCGTAGGGCTGCTGTAATAAAGTTTGACAAATTGAGTGGCTTCCACACCAGAAATTTGTTGTTCCACAGCTCTGGAAGCTGGAAGACTGAGATCAAGGCGTGGGCAGTGTTGGTTTCTTCTGAGGGCTGTGACAGAGAGTCTGTAGTAAGCTTCTCTCCCAACTTCTGGCAGCCTCAGGCACCCATGATGCAGAGAAATGTACTTCTCCAGGGTCTTTGCATTGTCTTCTTCTATATGTATTTCCATTGTCTCTGTGTACATATTTCCTCTTTCTATTGGGATGGTAGTCATGTGGGACAGGGCCCAACCTAATGACCTCATTTTAACTTGCTTACTCTGTAAAGACCCTATCTCCAAATGAGGTCACATTGTACCATACTGGGGGTTAGGACCACAATATATCTTTTATGGGGGGGGGGCGTGCAATGCAACTCATTGTGATTGCAACTATGGTGCATTTAGTGCCAGAAACAACTCTCTGGCATTTAAGCATTTAAGTGTTTTAACTTCTGCTCTTTGGTTTACACGTCTGTCACATGTCTGCTTCCTGGGGGACAGGTGGTGTGGTGTATTTTGTGTGAATTTTTATAGCATCCAGAAGAGTGCTTGGCAAGGTTCTGTTTGAATGAAGAAGAAATGCTCCTTTCTGCAGAAGGGGAGGTGGTTTGTCACTTTAGCTCTAATTGATGTCTATTCACATCAATGAATTGTTTATTCTCTCTCTCTTTTTTTTATTTTTATTTTTGAATAGCCTGAGTGGAGGAGGAGCAGAGAGAGAGGGAGACACAGAATCCGAAGCAGGCTCCAGGCTCTGAGCTCTCAGCATGGAGCCTGACATGGGGCTGGAACTCATGAACCATGAGATCATGACCTGAGCTGACCTCAGTCAGATGCTTAACTGAATGAGCCACCCAGGTGCCCCTTGTCTATTCTCTTTTTAAATCAAACAGGCAAAGATCTCCCTTTGAGTATTCATTATTTTTTTACTTTCATTTTCATTTTTAATTGACAAAATTAAATGCACTAACATTAATAAAATGAATGAATAGAACACACTGAAATAGAACAAAAGGCTGTATAATCAACTATCTCTTCAATTCTCTGGTCTTCTCCAAAGGTAACAATTACTGACAGTTTCTTATATATTCTGCAATATTCTTATGTATAGAAAAAATGCTTATATTATTTTCTGTGTCCTCTGATTTATCCCTCTTCAATTCTACTTTATTATTATGTTTTAATGTTTATTTATTTTTGAGAGAGACAGAGACAGAATGTGAGTGGGTTAGGGGCAGAGAGAGAGGGAGACACAGAAGCAGAAGCAGGCTCCAGGCTCTGAGCTGTCAGCACAGAGCCCGATGCGGGGCTCAAACTCACGAGCTGTGAGATCATGACCTAAGGCGAAGTGGGACGCTCAACTGACTAAGCCACCCAGGCGCCCCACTTCAATTCTACTTAAAAAAATGTTTATTTATTTTTGAAAGAGAGAGAGAGAGAAAGCATGAGCAGGGGAGGGGCAGAAAGAGGGGGACAGAAAATCCAAAGCTGACTTTGTGCTGAAAGCAGAGAGCCTGAGTAAGGCTCAAACTCATGAACCCATGAGATCATGACCTGAGCCTTCAGATGCTTAACCAACTGAGCCACCCAGGATCCTCCATCACTCTTCAATTCTAAACATGAACTGCAAACTTCCCCCTCTAATTCCCTCCACCTCCCACACACACTAGGAGAATATCAAGAAACTGGATACAGATAGCACATTGTCAAAGACAAAGATTCAGACCTGTGATTTGTATAGGTATGAAATAAAAGCCATATACTGAGGATTAGCATAGAACCAAACACTTGCTAAAAGCAATCTAAAGGCATTTTTTGGATCTGCCATAAGCCAGAGCCACAGACGTTACAGAATGCTGAGAACACAGTGGGGGCAGTGAGACTGGCTACATAGAACCTCAGGAGGCCCGGATGTAATTAGATGCTGCTAGAGAATGCTGGACACTGTTGAGAAGTTCCTGAAGAGCCAAGAGCAATGCCAGCAAGTCAGTCTCTTCTTAGAGCCAGCATCAGCTCATGCATCACCATAGAACTCTCTGGAATGAGGTGCTTTACAGTGATAGATCCCATGGTGCAAAAAGAGCGTCCAAAATCCAAGCAGAGTAGGAGAAAAACTGCCAGAATTCTTAGTTCTAACTGAATTGGCACAAATTGCACACACTAGAAAATGCTAATGGAAAGAAATCTGCAGCATCTGATTTAAAGTTTAAACATGAATGTGGTGTTTTTATTTTCAAAGATGAAGAAACTGCTCCAGTATCTATTGAATAGATGCATTGAGCTATTTCTTGGTAGTCCATGGTGGATTTGTGCTTTTTTAAAAAAACTTTTTCTTGCTCTTTTTTTTTAAATTTTAGAGAAAGAGAGAGAGTCTGACCAGGAAAGAGGGGCAGAGGGAGAAAGAGAGAATTTCAAGCAGGCTCCATGCTCAGTGTGGAGCCCAACACAGGGCTCGATCCTACATCCCTGGGATCATGACCCAAGCCAAAATAAAGAGTCTGGAGCTCAACTGACTTAGCCACCCCATCTCCCCTCGGCCTCTTCTTACCAAGTTCTTGTGCATGTAGTGGTAGGCATGGGCTGGCAATTGGCAGATAGAGAATTAGGGTCTGTATCCTGGGGAAGGCTGATTACAATTGACAGTATACAATCTCACATCCTAGGGAGACAACGTTAGCTTGCTGTTTTAACTGACTTAGCTGACACTATCAAAACCATACATATTTAAAGCTCAAAACACAAACTCTGTGGGAAAAATGTCTTTTAATCTGGTAGAGTTTGTGGAAAGTTTTATCTAATTAAAAAAGTTAAACAGGAGCAATGCTACATTTTACATAATGTGAAGGTAAGCATTGCAAGCAGGATATGTGTTCCTGGCACATTTATATTGATCTTTGTTCATGTATGCAATAATAGATTGAGTAATTATGAGCTTCACTAGCCTGCATTTTTAGAATACTAATGAGAAAGACTATTAATATTTTGCTTTCTTTCAAATATCATAATTTCTCAGGTTAAGCTTAAAATTTTTATGGGGGAGGGTTTATGGTAGGCTATTGATAATTCATGCCCCAAATAGCCTTAAAAGCACTAGACTATTTGAAAGTTAACCTTCTGAATTTCTCCTTGAAGCTTAATAGAATTACCAGCAAAAAAATCCCCCATGAAATGGGGATTTAAATGAAAGTACTTAGCACCCATTCATAAGTTATTAAATTTTCTGTATCTTGTAGACTTCCAGAATGGTGTTAGGTTTGTGAACAACAGTTCCTTAGGCCTCTCACAGCCAACTGAGCATCCTACTTGGGCCACAGTGTTGGGAAAATGCCCACAGACAACAGAAAGTGCTACATTTGTGACTTGCCTAACTCAATTATTTCTCCTCTGTGATAACCTCAGGGAAAAAAAAATGGATGACTCATGTCTCTTTAGGAAGCAATTCCTGTCTGAACCATTTTGGTAGGCAGAATTCTAAAGTGGGCTCTGAGACACATCCTCCCTTCTCCACCCCCCCCCCCCCCCACAGGTATACATACCCTATCAATCTCCTCTGCTTGATTTTGGGCAGGACTGTAAATATGATGGGCTAGTCACTTCCATGATTATATTATGTTATGTCTTAGCAATCTGGAGGGAGAGATTCAAAGCAAGAAATCTCTGTCCTAATGGCCTTGAAGATGAAACCTACCACAAGAGAAGGCCACACGGCAGTAAACCATGGGTAGTCTTTAGAAGCTGAGAATGGGCCTCAGGTAGAAGCCAGAAATTTTCAGTTCAGAGATACCAATACCACAGGGAGCTGACTTCTGCCAACAACCAAGAAACCTAGAACACCCTAGGCCTCAGATGAAGTCCCACTCTGGTTGACAGTTTGCAGCTTTGTGAGACCATAAGTAGAGGACCCTACAGAAATGTACTGGAGTCCTGGCCCTGGAAAACTGTGAGGTAATAAAATTGTCTTCTTTGAAGCTGCTCAGTTTGTGATAATTTGTTATGCAGTAAGGGAAAACTAATACAAAGGATTCTTATCTAGAAATCCAAGTTCTATCGTGTATTCTGAAAGGTCTCAGGTTACACCTTGTGGGACACTGTCAGATTAGACTACCTAAGATTAAATCTTGTTTAAGCAAAATGTTATTGGATGCTATTCATCATTTTATCAAAGGAAATATCAAGTTGAATACAAAATGTATGGCTCCTAATTTTGTAAAGCAGGGCACCAAAAATTTCCATTATTTGAGAGATCTCTAAGTGAAATACTACTTTATTTTTTACTTTGTTACAAGTTATTTTTAATGGAAAAGAGAGAAGTGGAGATTAAGAAGGGGAACACTTCCTCATGTTGAGGTCAAAATAATGGGAAAGATGTACCTGTCAAGCAACTCTAAGGAATACGATTATTCTCATTCACTAAGACCTGGGGACAGGTTGGATGCTTGAGTTCTGGAGGGGGAGGCTTGGCAAATGTGTCCTTAGGTTATTATCATTCTTTGGCTTGGGCTCTTTGGGATGGGGTTAGAGCTATATTAATATCTGTGTTCATATGGGGAGGATACCAGTGGCAAATCAGGCAGGTGTTCACCTAAATTCTTGGTAGATTACATTTAGAAGATGTTATCCAACAGTTTCTGTTTTGAACACATCAATGTTACTTTCATGAGTGTGCTGAGTCACCACCACTGAGGGTATATGTATGTTTATTGAGTCTACCATTTTAGGTAATTGACTATCTATTCAAGGCCTCAGTTTTCCTAACTGTGAAGTGTGGGATGATCATGCTTACTTGGGTTACTCACAGAGATACTAGAGAAGATAGTGAAGGAATGGGTGGAGAGTAGGTGGGAAAAGAGTTGATCTGATTGATGGCCAGTGAGAAATTGAAGGAAGCACCCATGATGCAGAAGTTGAACTTTTATTTTGGCCAAGGAACCATAAAAAGCTGAATGAGGAGACACACTCTTTGTAGGATATGGTGCAAACAAAACAAAACAAAACAAAAGTTGGATGATTATATCAGAGTAATGGCAAGATGTGACTCAGCAAATTGCAGACAGGAAACTGGTTTCCTCCAGGTAACAATGTCTTTATCTGGTGGAAGAGTGTTGGCAAAGGGGAAGAAAGCTCACCGGGAACATGAGGAAGGAATTGCTGCAATCAGTAAATATTTTGGTGACAAGGTCCTTATGTGGGTATTTGTAAGGAAGGAAAGGTGAAGAAGCCTGGGCCACAGCCTAGTCATTAGAGAAGTGCTCATTGTTTTGGAAAAAGGAAAGTGATGATGATAAATGGAGACCTGCAAAGAGGACTAGAAACATGGAAAAAATATGTTGTGGTAATACAGGTTGGAGACCCCAGTGCTGGACCTATTTTCCAAAGAGAAGATGAAGGCAATCTAAGGAGAAAAGTAGCAAGGTGAATGAAAAGGATTTGGTTAGCATGTGGAAGGTTGCTTAATATCGATAGCTGACTTTCTGAAGGACAAAGAGGGTGCAGCTTTTATAGAGAGTAAGAAGGCAGGGCACAGGTTAACGCCGGGGGACTCTTGTGCTGAAGATGGGCGATGTGGCCACCTCTGCACACTTTGCCTTCCTCTACTCATGACTGCTTGCCTTTTTAGTGAGCAGATGATACTGAAAGCCAAATAATTTTTTGAGTGATAGAACTTATATAAAAGGCTTGTTGAAGAGGAAATTAAAATGATTGTCTAAAAATGAGGTCTGTGGATAGAATTTATCCATGTTAGTAGCATCCCCCATCATCATCATCATTGGGAATTAGTTGCACTCCCTTTAGTAAGAAAGATACGTAGAAAACCTCAAATCACACTGAGGTATACATATCAGTTATATAGAATAATACACAATACCTAGTTTTAGTCATTCTGATAATATTTTCTTGACACTTGTATAGGGAATAAAGAGAATTTTCCAAATACAGAATCATTAAAAAGTAGAATAAAAAGTTATGAAACCCCGAAGAATAATGAGATTTTAGAAATAATTTTAGTCTAGTGCAAGTATATAAGGTACCAGTAAAACCTTGGTCTGTGAGCATAATTCATTCCAGAAACATGCTTGTAATCCAAAGCACTTGTATATCAAAGTGAATTTCAAGGACCATTGGTTCAGTTGTGATCATGTGACATTTGGCATCATGTACTACTCATATCGCAAGATACCATTTTTTTATCAAGTTAAAAATTATTAGAAATGTTTTCTCATCTTGTGGAACACTCGCAGAACAAGTTGCTCACAATCCAAGATTTTACTGTACTTTGAAAGCCAGGACTGATAAAGATGAGGTGAGGAAAGGAATAAAGAATACACATTATGTATATCCGTGAATGTAAATAGTTATGGGGCATATTTCAACTGTCCATAATATATTGTGCTATTGAACAAACTTATTCATTTACTCTGTTTTATTTCTTTCAGCTTGACCAAAGGTTAGTCCTTATCTGGCTGTGCTTACTTCTCTCCCAGCACGTACACCCATGATGAGAATACCAACATTGTGATTACATTAAAATTTTATGGCCCCCACTCTGACCAGCCTCAGACCTGGGCCACTCACACAATATGCTTTCCCTTCTCCATAGAACCTTAGTAGAGAAAGAGCCCAATCTGTGAGATGCTGGCTGACTCTAATTCCGTATCCCTAAATGGATTCTTCATGGGTACACGATGTCCTCTTTTTTATGATCTTTAAAGTTTCCTAGCTCAGTCTGAGAAAGGATTATTAAAAAATTCTCCATGTTGCTCAGGTCCTCATCCCCACCTCTGCATCTCCAACCTCAGCAGAAGACCTGTGTTCCTTGCAGGTGTTACTTATTAATTAGATGGAAGTTGGTTGTGAGGACAATGTCAATGCTATCAGAAAGTTTGAAGATCACGTCTATGTCCTCAATTTACAGATAAAGATACTATAGGTTAATTCCCCAGGAAACATGGAAAACTTTGGTTAAAAAAGAATTAATACTGTGGCCATTCCTACAACTCATTAGAATTTATAGTATACCATCAAAAAAAGCTGTTGTATTGACTGAGTAATTCCTTTTCTGTACCAGCCCTTAAATAGAGAAAATAGCAATAGTCTATATTTCTTCCTTGTTCCCCAATTCCACCTAATCCAAAATCACAGTCTTACCTCTAATATCTTAAGTCCCAAGTCTTCATCCCCAAATTGACTTTGCACTTTGTTTGCCTTGAGATGATAAAATTGCCTTTTAAAATCATACTCTTGAAAATGCTTTCTACTGCCATGTACTATGGTTCTGTAAGGAAAGAGTTTCAAAAGTGTTAGTAAATACCCAAATGTTGGCTGTTCAGTAGAAGAATGTTTGCTCTCATTTTATTCCCAAAAACAGAGCTTGGATCAGTGGGTGAAAGATACAGGGATGCCCGTTTAAGCTCAATAATCAATCAATCAGCAACTATTTCTGGCATCTACTATAGGCCAGGCATTATTCTAGAAACAGGGGACACAGTGGTAAAGAAAAAAAAATACAGTCCCTGCTTTCTTGGGACTAATTTTCTGTGCTGCATCAGATAATCAACTGAAAACCAAGTAGATCTATAGTTTAATGGTGGGTGACAATAAGTATTATGAAGAAAAATAAAGATGGATAAGAGAGTAAAGAGTGACTGGCAAGCTTCTCTGAGGTGACATTCAAGCGGACACCGGAATGTGGTTAGGGAGCAAGTCCTGCAAAAGCCTGCAGGGATGTTGTTCTCATCAGGCATTGGGAAGGGCAAGTAGTCTTAATTTGGAAACACAAGAAATTGGCTTCTTTGTGATTTCGTTGGTTCACCCTCCTAGGACTGTTTAGAGTCTGGATTACCTTCCAGAGAATTTAAGATGATATTCCTGCATTATTCAATGATTGAAACTTGTCAACCTTGAGATTTCTTTCCAGCTTTAAAATTCTGTATATTTACCTGACAAAACCATATAGCTTAGAACTTAAAATAAGAAAAAAAATAGAAGAAGAAAAGAGGCAAAAATGTCTTTGGAGGAGCTAACAGTAAAGCTATAGGTTGGAGACTATTGATGCAAGACCTTGGTCCTTGTTGACATTCACGTTTGGGAGCAAATACAGCTAAATATTAAATAGGATGGGGGCATGATGAATCAGAAGTTAAAGTAATTTAAGTCATTCTGTTATGCACAAATGCGTAACTACTCGCCAAATGATTCAGAAATCATAGGAAATGACTTATAAGAGCTGATACTAAACTTTGTATGGGAAGTAATTTTATAAGAAACAATTGTTTATAACTCCTACATGATGCAATCGTTTTAAATTAGAATGGTTGAAGTAGTATTTATAAATTTCTTTGTGCTTTTCTGAAGAAAAGCATTGCCACACATTTTCATTTTTGTTGCTATTAAGATTTTAACTTTAATTTTTTAAAAGTCTGCCAGCACATAAAGATAATTAGAATTTATTTACTGTTAGAATGTTAAAAAATGGGCTGATCTATGTTTTTGCGTTTCAGCCTCGGAAAAGGAGATACATTTTAAAAATTAAATTGAAGGATTTCTTAGTAAACTTCTATAATTATAACATAATATTTTATCTTTTGGAGTAGGAAGTAAATGCCACAAGTGACAGGCAAAAATGTGAGCATAGTTAGCATCACAACTTGGCATTAAAAGTAGACTTACAGGAACAATATTTGTACCTCACATCTTGACTTTAATCAAGTAGTTTTGAAAACCGGAAAGACCTCTTTTTTTTTTTCATGCATGTATATCTCCTTTCTCCCTCTTAATTGATCACCTATCAAAATCAGTGAAAAGTATACACAGAAATTAGGAGGCACACACAGTGGGAAGGAGAATAGAGACCAGTAGACATTACAGAGGAAGAAAATTGAGTACCAAATTGGTCAAATATTTGTGAAGCATCACATTGTCAGTTAAAAGAAAGTGCCAGGAATTGGACACACAAGAGTTTCTAGTCTCTGGGACAACTCCAAGCTAATTCTCCCCCTTAACTGACATTTATGGAGAACAGATGTGGTGCCACTGTGGTGTATGTGAAATTAGTTCTGCCTACTTCTTTTCTGAACACATATGTGTATTACACATGTACATTTAGCTAAAGAAGGACCATATTTTGCCAAGTTCTCATCCAACGTATTTTTCTAGTAGCTTGGGGGATGGCTAGAAGAACTTGGGAATGAGGCAAAGGCATGATAAATGAGAGGGTCAGGCCAGAATGGAGGTGGGCAGATTCATGTTTTTAGCATGCATGGTTGATAGGATTGTTCTTGCTTTGCTTTTGTGTTTTCAAATGAGGATATTGTCACGGAGACCAATGAACCTGAATTGTATGAAATATAAAAGATTACAGAAGAGAAACAGCTGCTCAAAGCCAAGTTGGCTTTCAGGACATGTCTTTCATGGAGACCACAGACCTTGAATCTAATGAAGAGTGAGAACTTGAACAGTGAGTGAAATAAAACAAATAACAGAGCCACATGGGGCCAGGCATTATAGGTTAGGGAAGAATACTGTACTTACTATACTTATACTTAGGGAGGGCAGTTCACAAAATGATACGTATATCATCCCACTCTTAATTTGTGTAGGCTTATTTTTTGTTTCCTATAATTGGTTTGGGCCCAGAAAACTTGTACAATTTAGGAGAACCGGGGGGCGGGGGAGGGAACTCATGTTGAGAACTCATCTCAAATTCACCTACATTAACAGGCACTTGGACACCACTGACAACTGAAACTATGGATAAGCTAAAGAATGTTTGTCATGTTTGCAAGGAATTCCTTACCTCCAAGCATTTGCACCAGCTGTTTCCTCTGTAAAGAGTATTTATACATGCAACCTTAATTGCCCAACCCAGATGCTGCTCTGGATGTTTTCCTAGAAAGCCTACTCTGACCCTAAGACTGGGTCAGGTGCTTGTATACACGTAGCTCTTACTGTACTTACTATAGTTCTTGTTGGTTTCATGACAGAAATGACTGTAACCTTACATCCAGCATAGTGCCTCCAAACATGGAAGTCTTCAGATTTGCTGGAGCTCAGGGTCAAAGGGAGGAGTAAAAGAAGGAATGAAAGCTGTTTGAAAGGATCGAATTAAGAAGGATCTTAAAAACTCACTGAAGGAGTTTGGGTCTAGTCCAAACTCAGTGTAAAAAGAGTTCATAAACATCCTAAAGCATAGTAGTAATTTACGTTGCTAACAAACCAAAGCAGAAAAAAATCAATAGATTAAAAATATATTTTATAGCAGATATCAGGAACCCAAGGGGCGCCATTTAGTTCCACAGGCACTTTATCTTTCTGCACATATACTTTGACATTTTATGGGATAGGGACAAGCTGTTGTTCCTACTCTTAAGATGGATCCTTAGATGCTTGAGAGATGGAGATTGTAGTGCTGAGGTATGCACTTGTTCTGTCATGTCATTTTGTCCTGCTCTGCAGGGTTCCTGGAACAGGGTCTCCAAGGCAGGGGGTACTATTTACCTTAAGGGTCCCTTGGCCTTGTCCCTGTCAACACGTTCGTATGAACCCAGCCACCTGCACTCAGAGGCTCACTGGTAAAACACCCACTTCCCTGAGTGATGACAACTCTCCCCGTTCTCATATGATCTAAAAAATTGCAACCAAAAAGTTGTCCTTCTCTGCTTTAAGCTCCTATATGAGACTAACCATATAATCACCTTCTGAAAACTTTGTCATGTTTCTGTTTTAAAGAACAAAGACATTTCTCTTATGTCCAGTGTTCTAGGCCATGTGTATCTCTTTGGTTCATATCAATCTCAAATGCTAAGCTGTGTTATTTTGGTTTTGACTTCTAATTTGGTCTGGTAGGTTTTGTAGGCAGCAAATCATGGCCAGCTCTATAATTTCCTTAAAAGGGTATGATTGTCTCTAAAAGGGTTCTTGCTACTGTGGTTTAGGACCATTGAATTGGCCATAAATCTTACATGCCTTTTAGATGACAACCTAAAACAACAATACAGTTGGTAGGAACAATAGCCCATAAAGGGTAAGTAATACTGGAACCCTGCTGGCCTTGACATTCTGACAGAACAGGACACCCTGAGGAAGCCAGGTGGTGCCAACCTCTACTGGTCTGTGGGCAGGAAAAGAATGCAGAAATGGCAAAGTCTGAAAGAGTCATTTCATACGTGACAAGCAATTTTAGGAAAAAATAAATAAAGTCACTCTTGGGTCCAACTTGTGAAATGACAGTTGAGATCACCTCCTCTATGGCAAGTGTAGGGTTGAATTTACACTTTATTTTTTCATGATTTTTAAAAGAAGGTAAAATACCATATATATGTAAATTAAAAAAAAAGAAATTTGATTATCACATCGTGTAAGATGTGAAGGCTAAATTGAGACTAGCACCCATAGTATTTTGAAAAAAGTAATTTTATAAAATTTGCAATTTAACTTTGAACTTTAAGACAACTTTTAAATTAATATTAACTTCAAAAATATTTAAATGGGAGAATATATGATAAAATAGAGGTGGATAAAGATGTCTGTTATGCATCTTATTATTGAACTAACTTTTTCCCAAATTAAGAACCATAGGAGAATTAATTTTTTAGCACCAATGTCACATGTTATTTCCAACTGATTCAAGTAATGTGTTCAATTGAGATCCAGTAGTAAAGGGAATGCTTTTGTCTGCTTACAGGTTAAACTTCCATCAGTGGATTTAGGAACTGGACTGGATCTTGTCCCTTGTATCAGTTTCTTGTGACTGCTGTAATAAATTGTCACAGATGTAACAGGAATTTATTCTCATGGTTCTGGAGCCCAGAAATCTGAAATCAAGATATTGACAGAGCCACACTCCCTTTGAAGGCTCTATGGAAGAATCCTTCCTTCTCTCTCAAGTTCTTGTTGGCTCCAGGCATTCCTTAGCTTGCAGTGGCATAGCTACTCTCTCCCTCTGTCTTCACAGGACCTTTTCGTTCTGTCTATCTGTGTCCTTTACTGACTCTTGCAAGAACACTTTCATTGGAGTTAGAGTTAACTCTAATCCAGTATGATTTCATCTTGATTCTTAACTAATTATGTCTGTAGAGATCCCATTTCCTAATAAGGTCACAGTGTGAGGTTCTGGATGGACAAGAATTTTGGAGGTGGGAGGATTTGGAGGACACTATGCAACCCACCATAATAATTATAAATTAAATGTTAAAAGGTAAATTAGAACCTTTTGGAGTGCTCTAGATTTTCAGGACGCCAGGTCACTGCTTCATAAATGTTTATCCTATCATAATTTAGGGGCTCTAAGGATCAGAAAAAAAAATCAATTTTGAAGTGCAAGTATTAAAAACATTAGAAACAAACATTCTTTAAAGTAATAGAAGCCCCAAATTTCTAAAATTAGACTAGAACTTATTATAAAGAGATCAACATATACATATTTCCTTTTTATTGACTCTTTGCTGGATCTTCATGTGTATTTTTAATTTTTTAAAAAAATAATTATTTATTTTGAGAGATAGAGCACATGCAGATGTGTGGGAGAGGGGCAGAGAGAGAGAGGAGAGAGAATCACTGGGCTCGATCTCACAAACCATGACATCATGACCTAGGCCGAAATCCAGAGTCGGATGCTTAACCAACTGAGCCACCCAGATGCTCCATGAATTTTTAATTTTGATTTTAGGGAGAATTTGGAGCAGATGTTATTACTCTTTTTCTGTACTTAAGTAGAAGAAATAGAAAAATGACCCAGTGCAGATTTTAGCTTCTTTTCTTTAAAAATTTTTTTAGTGTTTATTTATTTTTGAGACAGAGAGACAGAGCATGAACAGGGGAGGGTCAGAGAGAGAGGGAGACACAGAATCCGAAGCAGGCTCCAGGTTCTGAGCTGTCAGCGCAGAGTCCGATGCGGGGCTTGAACTCACGGACCATGAGATCATGACCTGAGCCAAAGTCGGATGCTTAACCGACTGAACCACCCAGCCAGGCGCCCCCAGATTTTAGCTTCTTATACCTATATCTAACTGTTTTTCAACACAGTTATCAAAGAAGATATGACTACTTACACAGTTGTTAAACACTATATTTTATTCATCAATACAGTTTGAATAGCACACTTGTGTTTTCTAATGTTGATATTTGAAAAATATTTTCTACTTCTTTATTATAAGTGTAATACACAGTGTACAAAGCCATGAGTATATTTTTCTTTTTTTTAATTGTTTTTTTTTTTTAATTTTTTTTTCAACGTTTATTTATTTTTGGGACAGAGAGACAGAGCATGAACGGGGGAGGGGCAGAGAGAGAGGGAGACACAGAATCGGAAGCAGGCTCCAGGCTCTGAGCCATCAGCCCAGAGCCCAACGCGGGGCTCGAACTCACGGACCGCGAGATCGTGACCTGGCTGAAGTCGGATGCTTAACCGACTGTGCCACCCAGGCGCCCCTTTTTAATTGTTTTTAACTTTTATTCCTTTTTAAGAGACAGAGAGAGACAGAGCATGAGTGGGGGGAGGGGCAGAGAGAGAGGGAGACACAGAATCCAAAGCAGGTCGTCAGCACAGAGCCAGATGTGGGGCTTGAACCCATGAACTGTGAGAACATGACTTGAGCTGAAGTTGATGCTTAACCAACTGAGCCACCCAGGTGCCCCAGGCCATGAGTATATTTTTCAAAGAGGAATGTTGGTAATTTCAGTCCTGTAGTTGATCAGTGAAGTCTGTTTATGTCATCTAGACCTTTATGGGGTCAAGAATGTCTGATCTGAGACTTTTCTTTCTTACTCATTTTCATCTTTTCACTTACCTGTTGCTCTCACTCGGTTCCATTGAACTAGTACTAACTCACGTGGATGGTCTTAGGGAATTGATAATTGTGCGGTTAACAAAACAGGAAATTATTTACAAGTTCTACTTCTGAATTCTAATATACTGTTTGTGGTAGAATGTGTATAAGGATGGGTCATTCTCACACTGTTTTTCTCAGATTGTCAGAATATTTCTCAGACATCAGAATTGAATACATTAGTTATTCCTAAATATTGAATTCCTTAGGTCTATACCTAAAATAAATCTTTGTATTTCTATTAAATTTCAAACTGCTTTGCTACCTATCCATGAATAGAAGGAAATGGTGAGCTCCGTGTACCTCATATATTCTGGTATCCTATACAGTGCTGAGTATAAGAGTTTAATGGCAAATGTGCATTCTTTTAATACTTGATGACTGAAAATCAGAAACATTTTAGACAGTGAAGCATGCAGACATCAACGGATAGTGATGACTGAAATCTCTGAGAAAGGAAGCCTCTCATTCAGTCTCCTAAATTTAAGCACTGAAGGAAAAAGCCAACAGTCTGCTCAGAGCTCTGCTTAGGAATATGATGATCAGGACGTACATCTAGCTAACTCCCAGAAAAAGCACCAATACTCTGAAGCGGGCGAATTCTGGTCATGGATGAATTTTCTCTTGATATTTTCTTTGGGAAGAAAGACCACTTCAGAGCCTAGAAACCCTCTCCTGCTACTGAGCCTTGGAGGGCAGCCCTCTTGCACTAAGAACTTGAACATCACACACACAATCCCTGTGGTAGGCTGTGTCCTTCTTGGTGCAGCTAGACCTGTTTGCACTTGGTGCAGAAAGCTCTGATGAGTCTTAGATGCTAGCTGTATTATTCCTTCCTTCCTTCCTTCCTTCCTTCCTTCCTTCCTTCCTTCCTTCCTCCCTCCCTCCCTCCCTCCCTCCCTTCCCCCTCCCTCCCTTTCTCTCCCTTTCTCACTTTCTTTCTCTCTTTCTTTCTCTCTCTCTTTCTCTCTCTCTTTCTTTCTTTCTTTCTTTCTTTCTCTCTTTCTTTCTCTCTTTCTTTCTCTTTTGAACGTAAGCAGGGGAGGAGCAGAGAGAGAGAGAGAGGGAGAATCCCAAGCAGGCTCCAAGCTGTCAGCATGGAGCCCATCATGGGGCTCAATCTCATGAACTGTGAGATCATGAGCTGAGCTAAAATCAAGAGTCGAATGCTCAACTGACTGAGCCACCCAAGCATCCTAGCTTGGCTATTATTCTTTACAAACTGATACAATCATTGTGTTTTAGGGGTTGGGTTCTTGATTTTCAGGGTGTGTCCAAAGGTTAGAGGAGTCCTTGTGGGTGTGGCATAGAGGGGGCCAGAATCTAGGCAACTTATCTCACAGCCACTACCAGTGAGGTTTAGGGAAGACACGATGTTTTATGGTGAAGTGTGGTATTAAAAGCCCTGGGCAGGGAGTTAGAACACCTATGATATGACTGCCCTCATCCTGCTATTTAGTAGCTGTGATTTTTAACAAACCATATGTGAACGTTCTGAGCTTCAAGTTTCTGTTCTGTAAGTCAAATCTTGGAGCATTAAGTTTCTTCCAGTGCTAAAGAGATAGACTCTGCATTTCTGAGATGTTGCATTTAGAATATTAAAAGCCCTATGTTGCCTCACAAGCAGTGGATTAACCACCTGGCAAGGAATAGCTAGTTTTTTTTTATTATTATTTTAGAGAGAGAGCATGAGTGAACAGGGGAGGGGGCAAAGGGAGAGAGAGAGAGAGAGAGAGAGAGAGAGAGAGAATCCCAAGCAGGCTCCATGTTCACAATGGGAGGCTTGATCCCACAACCCTGGAATCACGATCCGGGCCAAAATCAAGAGTCAGACACTCAACTGACTTAGCCACCCAGGCGCGCTATAGCTAACTATTTCTTCAACGTTTATTTATTTTTGAGACAGAGAGAGACAGAGCATGAATGGGGGAGGGGCAGAGAGAGAGAGGGAGACACAGAATCGGAAACAGGCTCCAGACTCTGAGCCATCAGCCCAGAGCCCGACGCGGGGCTCGAACTCACGGACCGCGAGATCGTGACCTGGCTGAAGTCGGACGCTTAACCGACTGCGCCACCCAGGCGCCCCACTATTTCTTAATGATAGACTGTCTTGTGTAGCAGAAATAGGTGCAAGCCTCATTCAAATTGCATTCTCCATGAAGTAGATTTGCTTGCCTAATCTGACACTGGAATGTAGACTACATCATCAGTGACAGTTCAACACCAGAAGGAGATCTGTATCAGCCACCACTTTTGCACCACTTGGCATTCTTTGGCCTCCTCTGTCTCTGGATCCTGTGGCTGCTACTGTTGTTCCAACTACCACTGTGGCAACCAGCTCTGCACAGACTTGTTGGACTCTCGGAGCTCAGTTAATGTCGTTCTCTTGCTACCTGCTGTTTTGGCTGTTTCAGATCCATAGATGTATGAGACTTGTTTATGTCCTTTCAAGCACACTATTCTTTCCTGTTTCAGTATATCACAGGATCATAACTAGTAATGATCACCTAACAAAGCTAAATTCCCTACACATCATGATGTTAAGCCATGAAGAGACAAGCAGGTTCTAACGTCACCATTTCTGAAAAGTGTATTTATTTTGAGAGAAAGAGAGAGACAGAGAAAGAGAGAGAGAGAGAGAGAGAGAGAGAGAGAGAGAGAGAGAGAATGAGGGATGGGCAGAGAGAGGGAGAGAGAATCCCAAGCAAATTCCGCACTGTCAGCAAAGAGCCCTGGGTGGGCTGGAACTCATGAACTGTAAGATCATGACCTGAGCCAAAATCAGGAGTACCACGCTCAGCCAACTGGGCTACCCAGGCACCCCTCACCACTTCTACTAGTATAGTAGCTTGGCTTTATTTAGTAATATGTCCCATTAATTCCAACATTTATTTTTATGTACAGATATCCCTCATTTTTCAAAAGATCACGTTAGGTCACTTTGCTTTTATGATAGACCTATGTTAGTGCCCATTTTCACTAACTGAAAGAAATCTGAAGAGGATTTTCACTTTTATGAAAAAGGCTAAGAGTGAAGATGGTGGCCAGCATTTGTTTCCCAGTGAATCATTACAGAGGCGGTGGGAACCCCGCACAGCGAGAGTGCCTAGCTCCTTCCCTGGGAACTGCACTCAGCGACAAGCTGCCAGTGTTATGAACTGTGTGAGCATCCGTGCTTCATCTCAATTTATTTTGAGCATCCGTTAGCAAGGTGTCTCCTAACGTATTAGAAAAGCTTGAGAGAGGTTGTGTTTTTTAAATCTGGTGACACTCAAAAAAATTTTCTCTATAAAATTAATGATAATTGCTTCTTTGCTTTATGTCATTTAAGTTTATGCAAGTTTTCATAAGAATGCTCTACTTTTGGATGGGGGACTGCACTTAGAATAATGCAGGGTAAGCAACTTGATTTCATTTTGTGCATTGGATGTTAATACTATCATGTTATTAAAAATAATATAATAATTGTATTTAACATAGTTGTGTGTGTAAATTGCTCCTTGGGGCTTTGTACCGGTTTAGGGTGAGGTGGAATTGCTGAAGACAAGGCCTGGCAGTGACCCGGAAGCGGGTGGGTGGATAGAGCTGTCACAGCCAAGATAGATAACACCAGTGTGTGGACAAAGAGCAAATACAAATCCAGAGAGAGAGAGAGAAAATCAATCAGAGGAGGGATGAAATATTTATGCATAAATAATTAGAAATCAGAGGACTATATTATATTGAAACAAAGTTGTGTATAACATCAAGAAAATGAAAAATATTGTGGCAATTTTCCCTGCAATCTGTAGACAGTCACAGGACCCAAACCATTACTTACTAAACTCATATGACAGAGTAAAGCAAAAATATCCAAAGACTTGGAGAAGACAATCTAATCTAAGGCTGTCTGAGGTAAACTCCTTGTCCGGTCAGGATGCAGCATAATTCAAGCAATACTGATTGAGCCCCTACCACATACAACACAGTAAGCTACACAAAAAGGTTGCTGCAGAGAGGTGCTTGGGTGGCGGAGTTGGCTGAGCATCTGGCTTTTGATTTTGGCCCAGATCATGATCCCAGGGTTATGGGATTGAGCTCCGCACTTGGTATGGAGCCTGCTTAAGCTTCTCTCTGTCTCTCTCTGTCTCTCTCTGCCACTTTTTCCCCTCTTATGCTCTCCTTCTCTCTCATAGATAGATAGATAGATAGATAGATAGATAGATAAATAAATGGAGACTGCAGAGTAAATAATTCCGGACCTCAAAAGATTTACACTTTGAAGAGACTATGAACAAAAATTATTTTGTTTTAGACTAAGTAGATTCTGATAAGCACAACAGAGACACCAATATAATTTTATTTAACTTTTAAGTAAGATTAAATCAATTTTGGTTGGGGGTCAGATAGGACTTTGTGATAGACAAAACCCCACCCATCCCCCCCTGCCACATTCACACACATATAATCATCACCAATAAATGTATGGAAACATATTTAACCTCACTAAAATAATTGGAGGAATATGAATTAAAAGAAGTGTAGTGGGAAGGATTTATCTTAAACTCTTAAATTGATCTCTCCCTATGTCAGGCTTGTGTCTCAGGAAGTCCTACCTTGACCACCCGTATAAGATAGGAGCCCACATCGCTCACTTACCCTGAATGCCTTCCTTCATCCTCCTAACACCAAAGGGAATTATATATATACATACTATATATATACTACATTACATGTATACTATACACATTCTATACATATAGTATTGTACATAACTTATATTAAATACAAAATATATAAAATATAATTTTGCTTGTTTAATCCACAGATAAAATAAACTATAAAGAAGGAAATAATGAACATTTATCTCATCTGTGAAATGTGAGTTCAACAAGGGAGGGGCATCATGCATTGTGTTCACTGCTGTATCCTTAGCTCCTAAAGCAAACTTAGCAGAAGGTAGATGTTTAATAAATTTCTAGAATGAATGAAAAAATGAATGACTGAAAGCAAGTCTTCAATTTTTTTCCTCCACACGGAGAGCCAAAAGATCATAAGATCTCAAGATTAGAAATCCAATTAGGGGGAAAGTATTCTTGCTTAGATCTTTGGCTTGAACTGCATTTTCTAAGCCCTAATTATCAGAACAGAGCACTGAGGATTCTTGGGCAGTGGCCTATGAGGTAATAAAGTGAAACTTTGCTTCCCACCCAGTATTATTCCTTGAACACATTTGCCTCAGAAACCGTACAGGGAGAAGGGGAGGTGCAGCCAGCAGAAAAGGATTTGGGTTATCTAAGATACCATCTTAATGATTAAAGCCTCTAACATGCAACCCTAACAACAATAGGATATATTTTGTCACTGTCAAACTGGCTACAGTTATTTTAACAATGCCCAAACATGAGCAAGTAGAGGGCTAGTAAGAGTACAACTTGGTATAGAGTTTTAAAAGTATCATTTTGTAACATTTATCAAGTGTCAATACTTTTCATTGTAGAAATTCCTGTTTCAGGAATGTGTGTTTGTCAGTAATCTGAGAAGGCAGTATGGTGAAATGGTTATGAGCACAGACTTTGTAGGTCAGAGGAACTGAGTCCAAATTCTGTCTTCTCCACTTACCAGTTGATATTAGGCAAGTTACTTAATCTCACTAGCCTGTTCTTGCCTCATGTATAGATTGGGACTCATGATAATAAGGGTTTAAATAAGATAATGCATGTATTTAGCACAGTGACTGGCAAACAGTAAGTAGTAAATAAGTGTTGGCAATTATGGCTGTTAGATCTGTGGAAAGATATTTATTTCAGTATTATTTATAGTTGTGGAAAATTAGAAACAAAGTAAATTTCAAGTAGTAGGGAACAGGGTAAATAACCTTTTATCATTCATGCTACAGAAAACTATAGAGCAATTGAAAGTCATATTTTGAAAAATATTTAATGACATAAAAATGTCCAATTGGAGAAAAATAAGACTACATATATTCCATGCTTACTAGATGAAGACCTGTGTTGGTTTTAATATTTAGAAAACAATCTATACAAGAAATCTACAATATAGGTACAGTTTTCTCTATTTATAATTAAAGAAACAGAACCTATCGAGGTTGAGTAACCTGAGAGTACATAGTTGATAATTGGCAGAATTTGTTGTTGTATGACACTTATAGAGAAAACAGATTGGTATTTCATATCTACATTTATCTATATATGTATAGATATATATGTCTATATAGGTATATGTATAGATATGTATGTATCTATGTATATGTATGTATGTGTATATATACATATATATATGAGCAAGCAATATAAATATATATAAGCTATATATATATGTATATGTGTGTGTGTATATATATATGTATATGTGTGTGTGTGTATATATATATATATAGATAGATAGATATAGATAGATAAATATATATATAAATAAGTCCTGGATGCTAAGATTTAATTATTTTAATTATTTTTTAAAATGTTTATTATTTATTTTGAGAGAGAGAGAGAGAGAGAGAGAGAGAGTGAAAGCATGAGCTAGGGAGGGGCAGAGAGAGAAGGAGAGGAAGAATCCCACGCAGGCTCTTTGTTGTCAGTGCAAAGCCCAATGTAGGACTCGATCTCAGGAACCATGAGATCATGACCTGAGCTGAAATCAAGATGGATGTTTAGCTGACTGAGCCACCCTGGTGCCCCAAGTTTAATTATATTTTAAATGTTTTATATTTTCCAAATTTTATGCAATAGGTATATATTAGTTTTGATAAAAGAAAAAATATTAATAGGTCAAAGTAATAGAAAAGCCTTTTTAAAGGAGGTAGTATGGAGAGATTGACAGGAGTGAACATGGAAATACAAGAAAGTAGGGAATCCCATGTATGTCTGGTTAATCAGAGAAGTCTTGGTTAATCAGTCAGGGTGTGAGTAGAAGCAAATGGCCTTGAGTTTCTTGATCAAATTTATGCACACACGATTCAGTTAGCAAATATTTTCAAAGAGAAGAGTCATTTTTTTCTGAAGTTAGTTGGACATAGATTAAAGAGAAACGACTTTAATTTTGCCTGTTTGAGTTTGAGGTTTCAGGGTGTCATATGTAGTATTTACAAGGAAAGTGGAAATATGGGGACAGTAGCTTTTGATGAAGAGGAACAACCGAAGTTCTTGTTGATGTATAGTGATTGAGTGCAATCTCTCTGAGTGCGAGAGAAAGTGATCTTGGTGGAAACATTAGCATTTAGGGGAAACGAAAAGGAAAATGAGCCAGAGAGGCAAACCCAAAACTATCTTTCACGGCAGTGAGAAAGATACTGTGTTCCAGAAAATAAGGAAAATTTAATATGTCGTTGAGAGCTGAAGTAGGATGAAGAGTGAGAAAAAGTAATTGGATTTGGTGCTTAGGAGTTATCCACAATTTCAGTAAATTGGTGATAGCAGAAGCTAGGTTGTAAACTGTATGGATGTGAATCAAGGTTAAGAGGAGACTGCAATTCAAGAGGTGTGATGATTGGTAAGGGCTATTTCTATGGTGAATGGATAAGGGTGTGAAGTACAGGGAAATAAATCAGTAGCAAAGTAGTTGTATGACAGAGAATGGGGGAAAGGGCTAGAAAAAATCCCAAAGGATGTTGTAGAGAGTGAGACTAAAAGTGAGTAGAGCGAGTGAACTTTGGCAAAGAGAAGAGTATCTTGTTCCCTTCCGATAGCAAGAAGAACAAGAAAAGGCTTGCAAATACCTAGTGAGCTGTTATAGGTATAGTGAGAAACAGGAAAAATGAGGGAGCTTATTTCATAAGGTCTCATTTTCTTGGTCAAATAGGAAACGAGGTCATCTGCCTAGAATAAAAGATAATGGGTGGGAGTGGTTACTTAAGGATTGCGAAAAAGATTTGTGAAAATCAGCGTAGGAAGACAACATAGATCATCACCCCAGGATAGATGAAACGATGTCCAGGTAGCAATGTGCCCATGTGATTTTGTAGAGCATGATTTTCCAGTTCAGGTTTGTCAGCGTCTCTGGCAGTGTTCAGGAGCATGTCAGCATGATCAAGAAATAATATTAATAGGTAGCATTAATGTAGTAATCCGCAGTTTATAAAACACATTTATACATGTTCCCTCACATAGAGTAAACTGGCAGTTGGAATTGATCAGGACTGGCAATGGGTAAGGTGAAAATTTTCCTGTACCATTAGGGTGGACTGCCTTGAAATTGTTGCCCCCAAATGCACAGAGAGTGTAATGAAACGATGCCAGTGTGTGGGATGAGGAAGCTAGAGATCATAATGAGGTTAAAGGGCATAGTCTGTAGCAATAGCAGGAAGTGTGGGAAATTAGGATTTTGTGGTCAGAGTGATTTGCATTTTGTTTTGACATACATAATGGGAAAAAAAAAATCCCCCGAACTTCTATCTAGTTACCTCAATTAGTGGAAAAAAAAAAAAGACTTCTTCCATTGATTTCTGCAGATATTTTATCATATAATAAATTATTATATTTAGTCAGATTTATTTGAAATATTTGCAATATTATTAAAGTATATTTTTTCTTTAAAATATATTTAAAATATATAACTTGATACTTCTGACTTCTCTTTGATCAACTAAATTATATGTACAGTTATATCTTTATCTGAATATGTCTATGTCTATATAATGTCTATGTCTATATTTCCATCTACATATCCATTTTTTTTTTAACGTTTATTTATTTTTGGGACAGAGAGAGACAGAGCATGAATGGGGGAGAGGCAGAGAGAGAGGGAGACACAGAATCGGAAACAGGCTCCAGGCTCTGAGCCATCAGCCCAGAGCCCGACGCGGGGCTCGAACCCACGGACTGCGAGATCGTGACCTGGCTGAAGTCGGATGCTTAACCAACTGCGCCACCCAGGCGCCCCATACATATCCATTTTTGATTGATTGGTCTTATGTTAACCTATACATTAGCTTAAGTTAGTTGATATTTCATTGCATATAACATTCATATCCAGAAGTATAGTATGTATTCTTTATTTCTCTAAATAAAAAAGAAAAATTCCTTAATATTTCCGGTCATGTTAATCATGTTTGATGTGTATATATTTTTTATTCTGGAAACCTTATTAAATTCTTAAAATAATTCTAATAATTTGTTTTAGTACATTTTGGGGATTTTATAGATAAAATTATAATAAAAATGATTGCTTTTCTCTCCATATTTACCGTATATTGACTCATTTTCTTTGTTTTATAACCAGAGCTTTCATTTTTCCATTTATTGCAAAACCAGAATTTTAAGCACAATATTAATAAATTGGAGCATATATTTTTATTTAAAGGAAATGCCTTTAAAATGCTACTTCAGTATTTAACATAGGTATTCTTTACTATGTTACTGAATACTGGGAATGATGCATCAGAATTTATCAGAATAACTTTTCTGGTGTGGTTCAATAATTTTAGGAAGCCACTTCTAGCCAGGTAAAGCCCACAAGACTGAACTGAATGAGAGGAAAAACCTGAGTGACCTAGGCCTGTGTTTGTAAATCTGGTTCCTGTCAGTCTGCTCATCTTTACTTTGTTTCCATTCCATCCATCTCATAAATAGTAATTCTTATGTTCTGGTTCCTCTTGATACCAAGTTCCTTTAGCACAATCTGCTATTGGCCATTATCCCAGCTCTAATTAGCTGCCTTTATTCATAGACTCTGCAATGGTTTCTTCTTGGTTTCCTGCACTCAGAAACAAACACATGTTGGGGCACCTGGGTGGCTCAGTCGGTTGAATGTCCGACTTGGGCTCAGGTTATGATCTCATGGTTTATGGGTTAGAGCCCAGTGTTCCAGTGTCCAGCTCTGGGCTGACAGTTTAGAGCCTGGAGCCTGCTTTAGATCCTGTGTCTCTCTCTCTCTCTCTCTCTGCCCTCCCCCCTGTTCACACTTGCGTGCGCTCTCTCTCTCTCAAAAATAAATAAACATTAAAAAAATTAAAAAAAAAAAAAAGAAACAAACACATGTCAGCAACCTCTTCTTCAGGGCCCTGGGAACCCTCCTATCACTGTCTTGCTCTTCAGGGTTTTTGATGAGGCACAGGCGAGTCTCAGTCTGTTCCTAAATCTTTTCAGCTTCTACTAAATTTATTATATATCTTTCTTGTTGAACTAAATTGCTGCTTAAAATGACGTCTTCATATTGGGAAATTCTTGCCTTTCTTAGTTATCACAAATTGTTTCATATAGTATAACTAAATTCTATATGTTAGTCCATCATTTAAAAAATAGATTTTTCACACCTATGCTCATAAGTGAGATAGAGTGTTTTGTCATTAAACAGATTTGAGTGGGAAAGACCACATTTGTTTTATAAAATAAATCAGTAATTTCAGAAATTTTTTAGCCTTTTAAATGTGAATTACAAGGAAATCATCAATTTGAAAGCTTGAAAGATTTCTCTAAAGGCTTGTCAGGTTTAACTGACCTCCTTCCGCAACTGTGGTTGAGAATAGTTCTTGGATGACTTTTCCAATTTGCTGCTGAAATAGTTCTCTGTACGGCTTCCAGCTTAAACCTGGAGATTTCATATTGAAATTTACTAGAAACTTATCATTCTCATTTTGATTTTTAGATTTATTACATTTTTAATATTCTTTAAATTTTATCCACATTTTTATAACTTTAGCCGCATTGTTTATTAAATAAGAGAATATAAATTAAAAATTATTTTTTAATAAAAACATTTTAACTGCATTTATTGTATTTATATTCATTATTTTCATCTTTTTCTAAATATTCTAGACTTTTCTTCAATTCAATTACTTTATTAGGAAATATTTCTAAACTTTTACAAGTATTTTACTTTTAATTTATAAATTGATACATTGTAGTCAATGCATTAAAAATAAGAATTAATGTAGTCGTCTATTCAGTTAGACTTTTTTGTGGCTTAGTAAATTGTTATATCATAAATATTGATGTACACTTGAAAATAAGATGTATATGGTATATATATTATAATATAAACAAACTGATGAAGTATTCTTTTATAAGTATGTAGAGTATATATATTTAATATAAGTATAAAATAAAGTGGTATTCATAAAAACACCACACGTTTTCATTTTCTTTGATGCGAATTGTTCAAAAATTGTGTTAAATATATCAGACTTCCTGTGTTGTGGGGCAAAAACCTATAGCTCTACTACAAATAGTGAATATGTCAATGTGTGAAGGCTTGTGTTTTCTGTATTCTATCACTAATAAAATAACTAATATCCACTGACCACACTGAAAGAAAGACTGAAATATCTTTCTCTTCTATGGAAACAGTAATAATAATAATAATAATAATAATAATAAACATTGCTATACCAGAAGAGCTCTTCTATATTTATCAAAGAAGTTGAATTCATAAACACCTCCAGCAAAGAAAGCTTCGGGCTTAGATGGCTTCAATGGCAAATTTCACCAAACACTTGAAGAAGAAATAATATCATTCATACACAATCCCTTCTAGAAAATACAAGAGAATCAACTGGTTTTATGTACTCAGCCTAACCCTGATTCTAAAACCAAAGACATTTCAGGAAAAACAACAACAACAACAACTAAAGACCATTGTCTATTGTGATCATAGATGCAAACATCTTTAGCAAAATACTAGCAAATCAAATTCAATAGTATAAAATATGATAATACAGCATGAGAATCTTGAGAATGCAGGACCACTGAAACATAAAAGAAATCAATCAATACAATTTATATCAACAAACTAAAGAAGAGAAACCATAAATCATTTAAAAATGCAAAAGAGCACTTGGCAAAATTTGACATCCATTCATGAAAAAACTCTCAGCAAACTAGGAATAGCAAGGAACTTCCTTAATCTGATGAGGGACCTTGTTATAGGAAGAGGAAATTTGGACAGACAGAGAAAAAGTGAGAGGACCCAGTGACAAGGCAGCTATGTGCAAGCCAAGGAAAGAGGGCTCAGATGAAACCAAACGTTCCAACACCCTGACCTTGGACTTCAACCCTTCAAAGCTGTGAGAAATACATTTTTGTGGCTTCTGTATCTAGTCTGTGGTACTTTGTTATGGCAGCCTTAGCAAACGAATACAGGTATCCACAAAGAAACAACAGCTAACATCATACTTAATGGTGAAACATTGAATTCTTTTCTACTAAGACTGGGAACAAAGCAAGGATGCCCCCTTTTAACATTACTATGCAAAATCATAGTGAAAGCCCTAGGCAGTGCATTAATATAAGAAAAATAAATAAGTAGTATACAGATTAGAAAGGGAGAAATGATACTATCCCTTTTAATGCACTACAGAATTATGTACATAATCCTTAGGGATCTATAAAAAGGCTCTTATAACTAACAAGTGAGTTTACGAAGGTCACAGGATACCTGGTCAATATACAAAAATAAATTTCTTTTTATTATTATTTTTTATTAAAAATTTTTTAATGTGTATTTATTTTTGAGAGAGAGAGAGAGACAGAGAGAGAGAGAAAGAGAGAGACAGAGAACGAGTGGGTGAGGGGCAGAGAGAGAGGGAGACATAGAATCTGAAGCAGGCTCCAGGCTCTGAGCTGTCAGCACAGAGCCCAACGCGGAGCTCGAACTCACAAATCATGAGATCATGACCTGAGCCGAAGTCAGATGCTTAACTGACTGAGCCACCCAGGCACCACTAAAAATAAATTATCTTTCTATACATTAACAATAACAATTGAAAATTGAATAAAAATGGTACCAAAAAATCTCCAAAAATACAATACAAAAAAAAATAAAATAGGAAGGATCTATCAAAATATATACAGAACCTGTATATATATATATCCACATATATATATATAATATCATTCATACACAATATATATTAGAATTGTTAACAATATTGTTAACATGTCAAAATACTCAAGTGATCTATAGACTTAATGCACTCCTGATCAAAATCTGAATGTTTTTTTGCAGATAGTAACAAAGTACGAAATTTATATGGAAAGGAAAAAGAACTAGAAAAGCCAAAACAGCTTTGAATGTGAACAAAAATGCTAGGAGAACTCAGCCAATTTTAAGACTTACTATAAAGCTATAGAAATCAAGAAGACTGTGTGGTACTAGGGTAGACACACAGACACATAGATCAACAGATCAGAATAGAGAGACCAAAAATAGACCGACACGGATAATGGTCAAATGGCTTTTAACAAAAGTGCAAAAGCAATTCAATGGAGAGGAGAGTCTTTTCAACAAATGGTGATAAAATAATTAAACATCCATGGCCAAACAAACACACATTCCCTCCCCCCACAAAAAACCCCTCCGATAGACCCTAGCCTTGCACTCAAAAATTAACCCCAAGTCATAGATCATAGATCATAGACTTGAATGTGAAAAATAATACTGCTAAATTTCTAGGAGAAAGTCTTTGTGATCTTGGATTATGCAAAGAGTTCTTAGAATTGATTATTTGGTATCTGTGTGATGACAAAAGCACAATTAAAAAAATGGATAGGTTAAACTTCATCAAAATTAAAAATTTCTTTACCAAAGTCACTTTCACTTTTCATGAAAAGACAAACCAAAAACAGGCTAAAATATTTTAAATCACACATCTGATAAAGATGTACTAAATATATATGAAACTCTCAAAAGTAACATTAAGAAAGCAAACACTCAGTTAAAAATGGGCAAAAGATCAGATTAGACACTTCACCAAAGAACACATATAGCAGGCAACAAATGCATAAAAAGGTTATTAGAAAGAAGCAGATTAAAATGATAAGGTATCACTATATACATATTAGGATGGGAAAAACAAACAGATGAACAACAACAAAAAACTCACACAAGTGCTGGTGAAAATATACAAGTGGAGCTCCCATATATTGCTAGTGGGAATGCAAAATTAGAGACAGACACTTCAGAAAATAGTCTAGAAGTTCCTCATAAAGGTCAGTATACACCTATATTACCTAGAAATGATTCCGTAGTGACACTCAAAAGAAATAACTTCTGTTCCCACAAAAAGCTTTGCAAGTATTTTATTCATAATTTTCCCAACCGGAAATAACCCAAATGTTTTTCAATGGGAGAATTCATAAACATTTATGGAACTTCCATGCACTGGAACACTATTGAGCAAGACAAAGGAAAAAATTACTGCCGAATGTAACAACATGGGTGAACTTCAAATGCATTAGGCTGAATGACAGCAGCAAGACGAAGAAGACAACATACTCTGTGATTCTGATTTCTGGACAAGGTAAAACTAATGGGAAGAGAAAAATGGGACAGTGGTTTTGAGGAGCTGGTCACAGAGGACATTATTGGGGGTAACAGAACTCCTCTGTACCTTGCTTATAGTAGTGTCAAAATTGTAGAACTGTACATCAAAAAGAGTGCATTTTACTGTACGTAAATTAAAAAGTGAATAAAGCAAAACAAAAAAATCATGAAGACATAATCAGGAATATCAGACACAGGGTCACCTGAGTGGCTCAGTCAGTTGAGCATCTGACTTTGGCTCTGATCATGATCTCATAGTTCGTGGGTTCCAGCCCCACAGGGGGCTCTGTGATGACAGCTCAGAGCCTGGAGCTTGCTTCGGATTTTCTGTCTCTCTCTCTGCCCTCCCTGCTTATGCTTGCTTTCTCCCTAAAATAAGTAAATAAACATTAAAAAAAAAGAATATCAGATATAAAGTAGGAGAAAGTATTGTAGAGGTGTATTAAGTAATTAATAGAATTTTATTTTTTATGTTTTTTTGGTATTTTTAAAATGTTTTTAGTGTTAATTTTTAAAATTTGTTATGTTACGGTTTCCTTTCTCTCCCAAAAGAAAACTTGGATCAGCCTGTTGGCATTCAATATATTTTTGTCCAAAAAAAAAATAAAGGTAGGGGCACTTGGGTGGCTCAGTTGGTTAATCATCCCACTCGGTTTTGATTCAGGTCATGATCTCACAGTTGTTGGTTTCAAGCCCCAAGTCAGACTCTGTGCTGACAGCACTAAGCTTGCTTGGGAGTCTCCCTCTCTCTTTCTCTCTCTGCCCCTCCCCCACTTGTGCTTGTTCTAGCTCTCTCTCAAAATAAATAAACATTAAAAAATAAAGATAATGGGGGCGCCTGGGTGGCTCAGTCGGTTGAGCGTCCGACTTCAGCTCAGGTCACGATCTCGCGGTTCGTGAGTTCGAGCCCTGCGTCGGGCTCTGGGCTGATGGCTCAGAGCCTGGAGCCTGCTTCCGATTCTGTGTCTCCCTCTCTCTCTGCCCCTCCCCCGTTCATGCTCTGTCTCTCTCTGTCCCAAAAATAAATAAACGTTAAAAAAAAATTAAAAAATAAAGATAATGATTTGTAATGTAATACTTAATATTAACTTGTGATACATTAAAAAAAATTAACGTTTATTTTTGAGAGAGAGAGATAAGACTGAGTGTGAGAAGGGGAGGGGTAGAGAGAGAGGGAGACACAGAATCCAAAGCAGGCTCCAGGCTCTGAGCTGTTGGCATAGCGCCTGCCATGGGGCTCAAACCAGCAAACTGCTAGATCATGACCTGAGCCAATCATGACCTGAGCGGAAGCCTGACGCTTGACTGACTGAGCCACCCAGGTGCCCCTAACTTGTGATACTTAACAAAACAAAACAAAACAAAACAAAAAATATGTCAGGGCTCCTGGTGGATCAGTTGGTTGAGTGTCCGACTCTTGATTTCTGCTCAGGTTGTGATCTCATGGTGGTGGGATTGATCCCAGAGTTGGACTCTGTGCTAAGCATGGAGCCTGCTTGCCATCCTCTCTCTCTCCCTGTCCTTCCACTGCTCTCTCTCTCTCTCTCTCAAAAAAAAAAAGTCAAACATTTTGAATTCTCTGAATATCCCAGTTTAATTTTAATTTGTAACTTTAATTTTTTACACATTAAAACACTCATAATTGAAGTATACTTATTTTATGTACAGTGAGTTAGCATGAAGGTATGTATCTTGAATATCTGCAATTAAGGTAGGCCTCTTGGATGATCCACTCAAGGAGGTTCACTTCATCCAACTTAATAGAACCTCTATCTTTCGCGCACTGACGAAAACACTGGTGGCACATATCGAGGCCATATTTATGGATCAGAAGGCACCATTTTGAGCAGATGTCTCAAGAACCGGGGCCAGATTTCCTGGGATGGCTCCAGGAGAGCTGCTGGTGACCCATCTCACTCTTTCGGATGCAATGAGTCAAAGGCCCAATTTAATTTCTAAATTGAAGACAATTTGCCGCTAACAGGGGTTCTGTAAATGGAAACAAGGAAAATAAGAAATCATGTACAAACTTAATTTTGCCTTTCCTTTTTATTTGTCTCTGACTCTCCTTCCCATTTGTGAATCTAACATTATGCAGCTAACATTATGACTCCATTTTAGAACACAAAGTTTAATAATTATATTTGTTGACAATATTTCTCCTGTTATATCAATCTTCTCATCCTGTGGAGTTTCAATATCAATTCGATAATCATTATACATCGGTACTATAATACTGTTTTCACACTTGTGTTCTTTCTTATGTTCAATCAGTGGTTCTCTTGAGTGCACATTCTTGATTTTTACAGAAAAAATAATTAACAAATTTCCCAAGGCTTTGTTAAACCTGAAAATATCTTTTTTAAAAAAAATTTTTTTTAACGTTTATTTATTTTTGGGACAGAGAGAGACAGAGCATGAACGGGGGAGGGGCAGAGAGAGAGGGAGATACAGAATCCAAAGCAGGCTCCAGGCTCTGAGCCATCAGCCGAGAGCCCGACGCGGGGCTCGAACTCACGAACCGCGAGATTGTGACCTGAGCCGAAGTCGGACGCTCAACCGACTGAGCCACCCAGGCGCCCCTGAAAATATCTTTCTGTTGTGCAAACAGATGAGTGACAATTTGTCTATATTCAGTCACTATGGGAGATATGTTATCCCCAGAGGTTTCTGAAACCGTGTCTCCCTGATTTTAATCAACAAATGTTATAAGGATTCGTGCTTGACACTTACCTAATATTGTTTTTTTTTTCACTCTACTTCCATATCTCTTAGAACATGCTTGATTTCAGTGCTTTTACTACTCAGGGATCTTATGATTCCTCCTGGTGTTGGTTCTGTTCCACTTCATTTTGATTTATTTTATTATTTATTGGCAATGTTCATAGACTGTAGTTGGTTCCAGGGGCTGCTGAGGTCCTCCCCTGTGCCTTAACATCCAGTGGCAGGGACCGGCCAGGCAGCAGTGGTGGCCAGAGCCAGCGGTGTGCACACGCTCTGCTGTGGGGGCCAGCTGCAGGTACCTGCGTAGTGGCAGGGGCTGGTTGCAGACACACATCTACTGCTGGGACTCAGGCCGGGAAGCAAGAGCTGGGGCCGGCCGTGGGTTACGCTGGCAGCTGCAGGAGCCCTGGGAGTCAGTGTACATTACTCTGTTCTCTGGATCTTGCCGCAGTGCGTGGCAGTGGAGGCTGGTGACAGGATAGAGGGCTTGCTTCGGGCCCACAAGCACCCGTGAAGGGCCTGGGTGTGGTCGGTGTGCTTTCCTGGGGTTGCACAGTCTCCCTGAAGATGTGTGCGCTGAAGTGGACACTGGTGGCAGGTGGCAGGTCAGTGGCATGAAAGCGCACAGCTGGAGGGGTGGTCCTGAGTACATGCCCGGGGTGGGGATCAGCTGTCGTGATCTAGAGTGGTGTCCTGTACCCATGAAGCTTCAGAGGACTGGGCTGGCTGCCAGTGCAGTTCCCGGGCTCCAGCAGGGCTGGGGGCAGGGGGTGGGAGGTACTCAGATGGCTAACATCAGCAATTGCTAATTCCTGTGGGGCAAAAGCTAGTGAAATCTGCAGGGGGTCTGCAGTGGCCGCACTGCCCATCACTTTCCTTTCACTGGTGAAGGCTGCTGGATTTGTCTGCAGAGCACGTCGCTGTGAACCATGTTCACTCTTGCTGAGTGGCTGCTGCTGGAACCCCCTGCTTTTCTTCTTTGTTTCTAGCTGTCTCTATAGGTCTCAGCTTTGCCAGTCTGACTTGAGTGAGGTTTAAGTGGAACCTTTGCACAGTGCCCTGAATGGCTGGGGAAGCTGGTTGTACACCCAATTCTTCTTTTCCCACTGGGGGTAACTCTTTTGAGCTGGAAGTTCCACTGTGGCTCTGAGCAATGCTGGCCCTCTGAGCAATGATGCAGGCAAAATGAAGCTGTTTTTCTTTTCTTCTTCTTCTGTTATTCTTAGACTTTTTGTTTTAATGTGTGGCTATAGTTTCTTAGGTGGACTCCAGAGCTCCCCCAGTGCTGTCTCTGTTCATGGATAGCTCTCTAATTGTTGATCTCTTTTGGGGGAGGCAGGTTGGATCTCCTACATTGTTGCCGTTTTGTCAATGTTCAGCTATTTCCCCACCTCCATCACATACTTTATAAATCAAATATTTTTTCATCCAGAAATTCTTATTATTTTTATTGTTTTTATTCTTAAGTTTCTTATCGCTGAAGAATATTTACATATCCATGATTAGTTTTGCTTGATTGTATATATTTGAATGTAATTTGTAAATCTTTTTGAATGATGAATATTTTTAAATTGTATTACACGGGATTTAGTGGAAGAAAACTTTTGTCACTGATACTCATTCAACCATCATTGCTAAAGCTGCAAAATCATGTATATTACACATTATTAATTTTTCTTATTAGTGTAAAGTCATAATTTTGAATATCAATTATAACTTGGAGCCATATAACAGTGAAAATTTCAAGGCATGTTGACTTGTTGGCACTTAATAAGTGGCCATAGGCTAGAATGCTTGTGACGTTAAAAATAAATAAATAAATAAATAAATAAATAAATAAATAAATATAAAATTTAGGGGTGCCTGGGTGGCTCAGTCAGTTAAGTGTCCAACTTGGGCTAAGGTTATGATCTCACAGTTTGTGGGCTTGAGCCCTGCGTCAGATTCTGTGCTGACAACTCAGAGCTTGGATCCTGCTTAGAATTCTGTCTCTCCTCTCTCTGGCCTTCCCATGCTCATGCTCTGTCTCTCTCTCTCTGTCTCTCAAAAATAAATACATGTTAAAAAAAATAAATAAATAGAATGCTTTTTGAAGTGGTGCTTCTGTTTGTCATTTGTTTTTTCTCCTTGCTTTCAATATGCATGTTATTAAAACTATCTTCTTCCCTTGGGGCGCCTGGGTGGCGCAGTCGGTTAAGCGTCCGACTTCAGCCAGGTCACGATCTCGCGGTCCGTGAGTTCGAGCCCCGCGTCAGGCTCTGGGCTGATGGCTCAGAGCCTGGAGACTGTTTCCAATTCTGTGTCTCCCTCTCTCTCTGCCCCTCCCCCGTTCATGCTCTGTCTCTCTCTGTCCCAAAATAAATAAACATTGAAAAAAAAATTTAAAAACAAACAAAAAACAAAAAACAAAAAGAAAAACTTGACCTTTAAAAAAAAAAAAAAACAAAAACTATCTTCTTCCCTAAACAATGTATTCCTTCTGATGTTGTGAGTTTCATTTGTCATGAACCAAGAACAAGTTAACCAAATTTAATATAATAACGCCTAAAATATGAACAATGGCTTCTGAGTAAGAACTTGAAAGCCTATTCTAAACGTGATCCACGTAACTTACAGCAAATGAACATTGTGACACTTAGTGCTGTGGTTCAGGGAATTATTTTCTTACTTATCTAGTATTTGCTACTCCTTAGATGTTTGGGATTTCCATATAAATATCATGTTATATAATATTTTCCAACTGTGTCCTCTGAGGCTTGTAGGTGATGCCTTTGTTGATTTCACTACACAAAAAGACAAATCTCCTTTGACAGAGAAGCTGCATCTTCCTTCTCACCTCTTGCAAGTTGCAGGGATAATGAATGTTGCATTTAATGCTAATTCATCCTGACAGTCTTACCCAAATCTTGGAGATGAGCATTTCCCAGAGAGCAGGGCTCTCTGCCCCATGAAATATGCGGGACTTCTGGAAGTTCACATGATGGATCAAAGTGACTCAGCTAAGTGTTTTCAAGGACTGTTTGCCATCTTCTGGATGAAAATCATAAATCCCACACTTAAAGTTGAAGAAATTTTGTGTAAGGCCCAAAAGAGACTGATAATGAATCACCAAATGATTTTACATGGAAAAAAAAAGAGTGAAGAGACCCAAGGTCACTTAGAAAAGATTCCAGTGCCAACACAAAGAATATCACAGACGGTTTCTCCAAAGGGAGTGCCTTCCTATGGAGGCATTTCTTCCCCTGGGCTATGTTTAGCATATGAAAAAAGGTCCAGTTGAATAAGAAGATGCCAGTTGTTCTAGTAACTACTAGTTAGTGAGGTCATTAAGGATCAGTGATGCGGTTTGTCTAAGACAAAATGAAAAGACAAATATTAATACATTAATAAAGGAAAAGTGACAACTAGTTATGGATATTGTATACCCTATTGGATCTAGTGTCATTAATATAAAAAAAAAATTGAAGGAATGGAAAGTAGGTAAGGGAAAAAAAAGACAAAACCACTAGCCCTATTAAGATGTTGGGGATGGTGAGAAAACACTAAGACACAAATGCAGATGAGAACATAGACTATCTAGGCAGTCAAGAGATCCACATATAGGGACCAAGGAAGATGAAAACATTTCAACTGTGGAAACAGTTTACATAACAAGAATATTGGAGACTGGGTCATTCTAGGGTTAATTAACTCAGTGTCTTAACAGAATCATCAAATTCTCAGTTCTTTCCATCTTTCTGTTCTGCCATTCTCATCTTTTTGGCTTATTTTCGTAAACTGTCACCACAACCCCAAGAAGCTATTGCAGATATAAGAGTTGAATAAAGATAAAATAATGTCCAGATAAGGGAATGGCTCTTACTAAGCTCTTATTATTAGTGAGGAATATCTTTTCCAGAATCCCCGTAGCAGATCCCATTTGATCTTAGTGGCCAGGACTATGTCAAATGCCAGTTCCTGGCTAGGTGGACGAGAATGCCTCAGTGAGATATTACCGGTCATGATATTGCCCCTGTGCTTGGAGAAGAGTCAACACAGTATATAACATTTTATTATATGATACTCTACTATGTGATACTCAACTAAAGTGCCTGGCATAATCAATGTGAAATAATTACTAGATATTACTACAACTTTAGAAAACATATATGTATTTATTTACATTTGTATTTATATTTATATGATATACAAGATTATATATGTATATATTTGTTGTTGTTGAGAGAGAGAGAGAGAGAGAGAGCGCATAAAACAGGGGAGAGGGCAGAGGGAAAGAAAGAGAGAAAATCTTAGGCAGGTCCCAGGCTCAATGTAGAGCCATCCCACAACCCTGGGATCATGACATGAGCTGAAATCAAGGGTCAGACACTCACCCACCTGAGCCACCCAAGCTCCCGTAGAAAAAATATTTTTAGCAAATGTTTGCTGTATTAAGAATATTCAAATCTGTTGGAGAGAATAAGAGAAACAAATAATTCAGGAAGATAAGTGAAATTCAACATTGATCATAAGTAAGGAAGTAATTTCTGAGGAATGCTAGACATAGAGTAAACCCAAGGAGTTAGCAAAAAGAGTATACATGCATGGGACATAGATATGAAAAGAAAAGGGAAGAACCCAATAAAGTTACTGAATATTTATGACTTACAGGTTATATCACCTTGGACATCCACTCTGATCCTATGTTTCCTTTCCTGAAATAAACAAATCAAAGTTATGGCTACTCAGCTAGTTATTGGTGAGTTAGAATTGTGGCAAGTATTTGTTTTTGATAGAAAAAGAATGTGTTTATTCCAGACATCTTTCATCTGCTAAACTCTATTATTCAATCTCAATTCTGGTATTTATAACCCTATTGACTGTTTAGGGAGGATGGGTGAAGGAAGGGAGAAAGATGGGGAAGAGAAGAGTGTACATACACATTGCCTAATAAAAAACTCAGGTAGTGGTCATTCTACTCCACTTGTACACCGTCCTAAGTGTGTGTGCGTGTGTGTGTGTGCATGTGTGCGTGCGTGTGTGTGTTTTATTGAGGTTTAACTAATATTATATTAGTTTCAGGTGTACAATATAACAATTCAATATTTGTGTATATTATGAAATGATCACCACAATAAGTCTAGCTAATGTCTGGTCCTAAGTGTTCTAACTTACTCTATCTTTTTCTCCATGATTCTCACTACATGTTTTAAAATGATTCAATACGCTGTGATTCAAGCATTTTAAATTTGGTGAGTGACTCTTTCTGGAACAGTTTGCCTAGTAGTAATAAATTCAAAGGCTACCATAACATCACAGTAATTGCCTTTTGAGACAATAAGTTTATATGCAGAACAGGAGAGGTGAAAAGGACAAAGATTACTTACTTCAGCTCCAGTATTTCATACCTGGGAAATATGCAGCAGTGGACAGATTTTAAAATTTATGCCCACCCATGTTGAAACCTAAATCATATGATAGTAATTCCAACTAACACTTCATTTTTTCACTGATATTAGTTCATTGTGAATACAAAAAGGAAGGAAATAACTTTAAAAAACAAAGGTAGTAGTGTTTTGGGTTTAAAAACTTTTTAGTTACAATTCACATGATGATTCTGTTCCTTTTATGAAGGAATATTATTCTTTTTATTACTTTCTGATGAGGGCGTGCTCTCTGATAATTTATTTTTCTGATTCTTTTATATAAGAATTTTACTCTATAAAATCAGAACTGCTTACTGTGTCTCATGTTTAAATTATGGGAACTTCAGAGAAAGAAGTTTGCTTGATAATTAGATATATATGCTGGTCAAGATGGCTTAGTGATTTCATGTTTTTCTCCAAATACATAGCAATAATAGACAAATGATAAAAGAGTTAACCAAAAATTAGATAAATCTTACTATTGATTAATGATGGAGGAGGATAATCTATTAGGCTTTGGATTCACAGGTATGTAGCAGTATCTTTGAGTTCTGTTCCTGTATTATAAAGGGGACCAAAGGGCTCATGGAGACAGTGATGAGGGCTTTTTATACTGTTGGGATTTGGCAAATAGGGGAATGGTAAGGTTCCAACAAAGATCATTGTTATCATGAATGAGCATACATACCCTCGTGCTCTACGTCTAGATTTGACATATCACTGCAGGACCATTAATTCAAAATACTATTATAAGACTTGGTACTGAAAAGACAGCCCTGAGGCTGGATAGGAGAAGCATAGAGGGAACAAAAGTAAGTTCAAAGTAACAGAAATTCTCTGATTCACAATAAACCTATTAACATAATTCTAAAAACGCATGAAGAAACCTAATATTAAACAAGATAACAAAAATACAGAAATCTTTTTGTTTAAGCAAGTAAGCAAAAAATACAGTCAGTACACAGAATCATACTAGATAAGATTAGTCTTAAGGAACATTTTTACAATAAGTCAGTTTAAATGCTCTCCATAATAGGCTAATTGGCCCCCAGACTAGGCACCCACCATGAATGATTATAAATTGTATAAAAAATTACATGAAATTATTCTTTTCAGAATCTGGATAGAGGGTACAAGGGTGTGATTCCTCAGTTGTGCTTAACTCACAATGTGAGCTGTTTTATGGCCCTGACTTTCTTATGGGAGATACTCTCTGATCTACTGTGCAAGTAGAGGGAACCCAAATAAAGCACACTGGTCTTGCTGAGCTGGTGCAGCAGAGATAGAGTTTGAGATAGGGAAGGAGCTGGCTTTTCTGGGGAAAGTTACCAGAATGGAGGACACTGCAAAGAAAAGGAGTTCATACAACTTAATTTGCACATGCTCAGAGCAAAATTCCACAAGAATAGGCAAACAAACAAATAATTATTGAGGATGAAAACTGCTGGGAAACTGAGAAGGCATCAATTTCTGTAGCTTCACAGGGCTGGGAGATGGCTGAAATCTGACTAATCAGGACGAGTGGAGAGATCTTAGAGAACATTTAGGATTTCAGTAGAGTTCTCAGGCAGACCACCCTTTAAGAATAGAGCCAAACTATCCCTAGTGTAAAGATGACTCTAGACCAGCCTAACAAAGTTTACAAACGTTTTAAAGAATTGAGCAGAGTTACAAATAATTAACTGCTTGGCAGAACAAACCTTAAAACTAAAGGAAGACAACAAAACTCAGACATGCAACAATGTAAAGCCATAATGTCCAGCATACAATAAAAATTACTATATATGTGAAGAAGCAAAAAGAATGTGACTGACCCATAGCTGAAAAAAAATTAACAAACAAACAAACAAAACAAAATAGATGCAGCATTACGGAAATAATGTACTTAGCAGACAAGGACTTTAAAATAGCTATTACAGACATATTCAAGAAATTAAAAGCAAGTATGGATATAATCAGAGAACAAAAAGAAATCTCAACAGAAAATTAGAAATCATAGAAAAGACCAAATGGAATTTTTGAACTGAAAAATATGATATATAAAATGAAAAATACCATCATTTCTACAACTGCAAACTTCAGTGTCCTTTCAGTTCTAAATAAAAAATTACACAATTTCTTTTATGTGAGCTTAAAAATGAAAAGGAAATATAAATATCCAGGAGTTAATCATACCACGAAGGCTTTGGAATCAAGAATTAGAAAATCATCAGAAAGTAAGGCAGCTATCTCTCAGCCTAACTGTGATCTGATGGCCTTGTGTCTCTTTTTCCTTTTGTATGTGTTTTCAAAATTCACTCTGTGCTTTATGGTTATCTCCACAAATATGGCTGTCCTATAGCACCAAAGGTTAAACATTCAGTTCCATCTACAAACTAAGGAAACTATTTTCCCTTGGTTTCAATTCCAAATTCCATGAAAGAGAATCTAAGTCAGATGTCTATCCCTGGCATAATCTTCCAGGGCTGTGGGAGCCAATTAGTGTTGCCTGAACAAACATGATCACCAAGGCCACCCCCAAAGGATTTTTCTAAGAGGAGGAACACCCAACAAATGAGCCTCCTCCCAAAGCCAGTATTTCGTGCATATCAAATATATTTTGGTAATTAGTTATGAGAAGTTAAATATGCATTTCACAACTTTTAAAAATGACATTCAGTAAATACTATACTATTAGCAATTTTTGAAATAAACCTTTTATAAAGTATAAGGTAAAGTTCTTTTTCCCCAAGTCCTTTTAAAAGTTTAAAAATGATTTATGCAACTGGCAAAATCAATAACCAGTCTTTGGATTGATTAAGAAGTTAGAGAATGCCATTTTCTCTTGGGGATAATGACTATGTAAATCACTTAATACACCTTCATGTCAAATGACCCTTCTTTTTAGATCAACTAGAACACTAAGAATCATAAAACGAAATCAGCTAGTCTGAAGCTATGCAATTTTTTTGAGCAGGCATATTTGTCTACATTTTGTCCCCAGGGAACTGAACTGCAATCCTCTGCTGTATAAATTTTGAACTAATAGCAAAAGCCGTTAAGTACCCCGAGTTTCAAAGAGTTATTCTGAAAGATGGAAAAATAAAGGAGCTATGTTGATGACTTCATGATTTTTCTCTATTTCATTGATTTGGAAAAAAAAATAGAAAACTCTTCATGTCTGTGAAGCTCTGTAAGAGCAGCCTGTGAGAAGAAATCATAAGAATTAGAGTTTAGAGATGATATGTAGATATTTAAGTAATAATAGGAAGGTGGAGATAATGAACAAAGGATGTCAACTGGATTAATATAAGTAAAACACAAGTCCTTTAGGTGAGAAAAGAGAACGTTCTTTAGATCCTTACGGGTTGGAGAGATGTACTTTGGTAGAATTAGAAGAGAATTAACATCATTCATTTGTTTTTTGTGGGATCAGATGCTCAGATGAGCAAAGACTCAGGGCTACAATTTGAAAAGAGAGGTGAGATGCAGTCATTTTGGCCTCACAATTTTGTCATGCTTACCATGTGAGATCACTTCCCCTCTTTAAATTTTGTTTTGTTGTGTTTTGCTTTGTTTGCATGTTCAGCAACGCTGTGCATTAGTGCTTCATTTGGCACTAACTATGACCATCAACTGTAAACTGAATATGACACTGCCCTTTTGTGAGTTGGTTTGAGCTGCCCTTGTTTTGCAAATAGAAAAAGAGTATTGACTTCTAATAAAACTTAGGAAATCCTTAGTAAGGGCTTTATCGTCTCGTTAAAACTCCAGTAATTAGGGAAATCGGTCAGCCATCATCTCACTTTTGTGTGTGTGCTCTCCCACTATGCCAATTTGTCCATTCACTCATGCATTTGACATGTTTGTAGGAATTTCTGCCTGAAGCAGTGAGAATGTTGAAGCATGGATTCTTATTAGACTGATAAAATTAGACAGGACAAACCACTTAGAAAAATTCATTAGGAAACAACACTAAGAAAAAAATGGGTAGTTATTCTATAGTCAACCTGTTATTCTATAGAAAACTTAGCTGACTTATTTAGGTGTCAAAGCACTTGTTTTCAAGCAAATTATTCTTTCCAGTAAGTTAATTTATTCATATATTAATGTATAACATGGCCATCCTTTCAGAGCAGAGGATAACACTCAAGTTGTACTATAATCTTCCTGGGGCTATTACAATGGTAATCATGTTAATTTTTATTTATATACTTGTGAGCAATCTACAATTTCAATGCACCCTCAAATAACCCAAATGGTTGATAATAAAGGGAAAAATTTTAAATTATGATTATTCAGTTAAAAATTATTTCTAAAGATGCTTATTGATAGAAAAAAATGCTTCTTATGGAATTTTAATGAAAAATTAGTACAGCTAATATATAATTGGCATGATGCTAACATAATATATAATTAGCTTAATGCTTAACACTAATTATATATATATAAATATATCTACTACCACCTTATCCTAGTTTCTATGTATGTACATTTATTTCTTTCTATAAATAAACATATAGTCTAAAAGAGCATATATCAAAATGTTAAAGATTAGGTTTTGGTACAGTTTTTATATTTATATTTTTTATAGTTTTCTAAATTTTTCATTTCTTATAATCAACAAGTATTTATTTTATAAGGTGTTAGCTATTTAACTCTTGTATTTATCTAATTTAATAGTTGAAAAGAGTAAGGGAGTCTTGAGGCATCTTCCACCAAGTCAGGAGAGTGGGTACCTAAGTAGGATGCACTTGAGCTAAGCAATAAGATATAGGATGATATCCATACCCCTCACGCATGGAGCACCAGAAGAGTGGACAGCATAAAGGCCCACTGTGGAAATAAAGATACTGGGTGATATCATTAAGATGGTGACACAGATCATTTCTAATTTCAGTCCCCTCACCAGAAGACCAGTTAGCAACTCTCCATAGACAAAACTCCATTGTGAAAATCCCAGAACCCAGCGGTAAGGCTGAAGTAGCCTCCTGGAGCACAGAGATGGACAAGGACCTTAGTAGAAGGATAAGAGGTACAATTTCACTTTGACCAAATTGTCCCTCCCCTGGGCCAGCATAGCGTTGCACTGAGAGGGCTGTTCTGGGCTTATAGTTTCTCCAGTAGGAAAAGAGAGCCCAACGTGGACATCCAGCTTCCTCAACACTGGTGCATGCTTCCTGGGATGCCCGCTTGAGTCTCACTTCATAGGGATCACAGGGGGAATCTACAGGGCTCTACCACTGGGGGTCAGATAGAGATGGAGAAGGGGAGCAGGGCTTTTTCAGCATCCAGCACTCAGATCTTAGCAGACTCAGTTCCTGGTTACAATCATGTCTGAGCAGAGATCCCAGCCAGTGTCTCAGGCCATCTGCAGAGCTAAACTAGTGGCCCCATGTAGCCAGAGAGTTCAGCCAGCAGTACTGCCTGATTTGGTCCCCAGCAAAAGGGCCACACTGGCCATGGAGTCCATTTTATGGCCCACACTGTCTAAGAAGCAAATTCAAAGCCACATCCAACTTCTGAGCATAATATCTATTCTTGCCCTCTGAGAAGTGTGGCCACAGATGACCAGTATCATGGAACACATCCTATAGTCTACCTGATTGCAAAGCCCTATCAGACTGCAGTCCTACCCAGCTTCGGCGTATAGCCTGTGGCCTGCCTGATCTCAGAGCACAACCTGAAGCCCCATGCAACCACAAAGCCCTGCCTACACCCTGCCTGCACCTTGCCTCAACATGGAGTACAGCTGCAGACATCACCTGGTTGGGGAACACAGCCTGAGGTCCCATGTAACCAGGAGTAACTGCAGAGCCTGGCTGTAGTCTTGCCAAATTGTGAAGTTCAACCAGTGGCACTCCCTGCCAGGGGAACAGCCTGCGAGACCCCTTCATCCAGAGATGATTTCAGAAAGAAATCAAAGAAGACACAAATATATGGAAAGATATCCTGTGTTCATGAATTGGAAGCATTAATATTATTAAAATGGTCATAACTCCCAAGGTAATCTATAGATTCAATGCAATCCCTATCAAAATTCCAATGGGATTTTAAAATTTTTTTACAGAAATTAAAAAAAATCATAAAATGGAACAGCATAGAGAGCTCAGAAATAAACTCATGCTTATATGGTCAACTAATATTTGACAAGTATTCTCAACACTCAATGGGGATAGGATAGTTTCTGTAGTAAATGGTATTTGGGAAACTGGATAGGCACATGCAAAAGAATGAAGCTGGATCTCTATCTTACATCCCTCACGAAAGTTAACTCAAAATGTATTAAAGACTTGAATATAAAGCAAGAATTTCACTGCCCAGTTGTGAAATCCCTTTGCTGCCTCCCCTTCCCACCCTCCCCACCACCCCAAATTCTGGAAATGGTCCTTTATCTAGCAAAGCTGATTTAAAAACAAGTTAAAGTGTTATTTGAAGATATTCTGAACAGAAATGTTAGGCTTCTATTATAAAGACAATATCATTTCTGAATAAGTGAGACACACCTGCAACTTTATGACCAGTCCACTCCACAGAATTAAGAGGTTTCCTTCAGGTCACAATGATATCATTGTATCACTATACACTTAAGAGTGGCTCCAAGACAATTTAGTATTTATAAAAAATGAATTAAGTTCAACTATTCTAAAATCAAAATTATGATTTTCAGGAAACATCTTCAAACATTTCCTTGGCATATATTGAGTATTTCTGTCTATCAGTTTCATTCATTTAATTATATGAGGCTACATTTGGCAATGTGTATATCTAGGACTTACTAGGGAGATTCATTGCTTAATGTTAAATATTCTCTGAGTAGTTAAATATGTTGTTTATGGCTACAATGGTGACTAGTAATAACTACTAGCATTGTACGTGTATGGTTTTTTTCCATTGGAGAACACTGGGTCATAATATCACAACAAAATTTTGTGAGACATTGTCTTGGTCTGTCTTCAAATGGAAGCAAGATCTGTTTTAATTTTGATTCTGTTCCTTAATTTTACTAAGAAAATGTTCCTCAGTTGATCACATAAGTAAATGGAATCCCTCACAATTTCTATTAAACTATGGTTTGACATTATCATCCTTACGTAGGCCTATGCTAAGATTCTTGACAACAAATGGCCCTGGGACATTCATCATCTTATGGATCCAAGGAAATAGTTGGGAGGACATTGGTAATTTTTATTTATATAGCACACACTTTTTTGAGGTCCCACTAGAGACATTTCTCTATTTTAGTATCATAAAAAAAATTGGTGTCACCTCGGTCACCGATTTCCTTTCATAAATGGACATCATGAATCCTGCAATTTCTCTCATTTTTCTGCCTTGGGTTTGATGTCTTGGAATCTAACCGTCTTTCCACCAAATGTGCAGCCCCTTTCTTGCTACCATTTTGCATATTTTTGGGCATGCATTTTTACATGCCAATCTGCTGGCTTTTTCTGACTGTGGTATTCACATTTTGTCTGAATTTCTACATTTTTGTTGCCCACACATATACACAGAAATCTTTTCAAAGCAGGGAGTACATGCATATGCACATTGATATATCTAAACATAGTGTTTTTTACTTGATACTCACAATTCTGTGAGAGAAGTGTGGTCGGTATTGTCCTTGACTTGTTGATAAGGAAACTGAGTAGTGGCTGATTTAGCCAAGGTCACATGGCTGGTAAAAGTAGCCAGAATTAGAATAGGTTCTAGATCTCCTGACTTCAATTCCACATTTTTTTTTCATCACTTTTTTTTTCTTCAAGTTATTGTCAATTAGCTAACATACAGTGTAGTCTTGGCTTCAGGAGTAGATTCCCATGATTCATCACTTACATACAACACCCAGTGCTCATCCCAACAAGTTCCTTCCTCAATGCCCCCTCACCTACCTCCCCCAACCCCCAAACTCCCCACCTCCATCAACCCTCAGTTTGTTCTCTGTATTTAAGAGTCTCTTATGGTTTGCCTCCTGCTCTGTAACTTATTGTTCCTTCCCTTCCCCTATGGTCTTCTGTTAAGTTTCTCAAATTCCACTTTTGAGTGAAATCATATGATATCATATGATGTATTTCTCTGACTGACTTATTTGACTTATTTCACTTATTTCACATAATACCCTCCAGTTCCATTCACATTGTTGCAACTGGCAATTTTTGAAATGATGATTCTACCTTTTTCTTCCACTGCTTTCCAAGGAAACATCCAAGGAAGTCCCTTAACTTTTTAAGATGACTAGCAAGCTTCTCTGTTGTAAAATGGACCCTACTGGTTAACACAATTAATACAGCTCCCTAAATTGCCAAAACTTGAGGAATGAAAAATTCCAACATTTTGTGGTCCGCATTATATTTGCATCTATTCAGCACCAGAAAAATCCTAAGTTTTATACTTGTTTTATAATTATATAAATGAGGATATAGAAATTCTTGAAAAAATTCCTTGGAGACTATAATTCTCCAGTAGTATAGTTACTGTTACAAAAATAGATTACTTTACAGGATATCAATATGTCCTGTATCAATTTATCCCTTGCTCTGTGGCGGACTGAAACACAGGGTTTTAGACATGTTTTCAAGACTAAAAACTATAAAGTGGGCAACTGGTAGCTTCTTTTATTTAGAATAAGTACTTTGGTAAGGTAGATAATCATTTCTTTTCCAATTATCATTTTCTTTGACATGAGATGGTATACCTGGATATTTGCCTTAATCCAAAATCCAGTTTGTTGCAAACAATATTGAAACTATTCTCTACTGGTAGCAAAAATTGGGAAAAAAGAGAAGAGTGAGACATTCTAAGTTGAATTAACAAAGAGAAGGAAAGTGATCTCACTGCAGAAAACCATGTGGTGGCTTTTCTATTACCATGTTGGTCTGATTACTGTCCTGGAGTAGTAATACATCACTATTTTCCCTAGAACTCCTAAGCAACATTCATTAAACAAACAGTATAATTTATTTATTTATGTTGATGGAATTTGGACCATCTCATGCCTTCACAAAGAATTCATAATTCTTATCATAGACCACCAAAATGACTCAGTTTGAATTCAATATGTCATAGGTAGATGGGAAGTAGGATACAAACCACATGTCTTCTATTGAATTTGGATACCCTTTAATAAATTTGCATCTGAGGAGTCAGCAAAAGATAGCAAAGTCTGACTATGTTGGGTTAAATTATAGAAATCTTTCCATAAAGTTTGGAAACCAATCACTAGAAGGTCAGTTGGGGCTGCCCAGCACACAACATTTTCCGTATTTGCATTGCTTTGGCTTTGTCACTTTCGATATTGGCATGGGAACCTGTTCTTTGTGGTTTACAGGGTTTTTTTTTAGTTGCTTATTTTTCAACTTAAGTAATAATCCTCTTTTGCTGACAGGTCTTTAGTTACTGTAGGAATGATTGTGTTGTCATGAACACAGCTTTAGGGTTTCAGGTTGAGGTGGGGGAGGATCAGAGGGTGTTCAAAAAAAAGCTCATGTTTCCACCCAAACACACCCACCTAAGTACTTTCAGAAGGCTCAGGAAACAGAAGCAGAATTCTTTTCCCTGTTCCACTTTTCAAAGTTCCTTATGTGGAATCAGATGCTTTTAATACATGTTTCAAAAGAGTATTCCATTTAACCTCTAAAAATAAACAAACCACAATTCTGCTCCCCATTTTTTTTTCTCAATTTAATCATTTGTTCCAATTTTCCTACCTTTGAAATCAGATGATTCAGCTCTCCTTTCTGCCTTAAAAGTTTGGTTTGATTCAAATTTCAGAAGCTAACATTTGATTCTTCAATCTCCCATATTTTTCCGTCTTAATAGTCTTCATATGTTTTCTATCACTTAATTTCTTTTCTGATTTGGTCTCTTCTCTTTAAAATTTCCTTTAAGCCTATTCTCTCTTTTGTCTGTTTCCTTTTTTTGTGTAAATTGCACTCTCCATTCTTGTTCTGAGAAAAGGAACCTTCCCTCCCATGAGTTCACACTCCTTTTTAACTTCACTGCCTGTGTTGTGTTTTATTCTTCTAAGTCAGTAAAGACATCCTCTTATTTAAAGCATGGCTCAGATCTCCTCTTTTAAAAGCATTTCTCCACCTAAGCTGACTTCTGACTGACTCAAGTCCAGTGATGTCTCCAGTTCTTCCCATTCTAATCTACCTGCTTGAGTGGCTTCCTTCCTCCTCTGATTACATATGGTTTCCGAATGTAGTGCTGGCAAATGAGAATGGGCCTTGGGTCTGCATCTGTGGGGGTTTGATGCTAAGTTCTGCCACAGCTGTATGACCTTGATCAGATTGCTTTGCTTCTGAGTGTCCTTCCCTGCAAAATGGGGATGATAATGACTACATCATAACATTTTTGGAATGATTAAAAGAGATCATGCAGTGTGGCATTGGGCTCATACTAACTGGTCAATATTAGAGTGTTTTTTTCAGTCTTCAGAAAAATCTGGCATTGTTTTGCTGATAAAGAGATTGCTAGAAAATCAGAGTGATGTGTGTAAGTTGCCAGTTTCCAAGAGAAAATGCATGAGGGGAGCATGCTTTCTTTCTTTTTTTCCCCCTATCATGCACATATTCATTCATTTTTTAAAATTAAAATCATAAAATATTTCAATATAAAAGTATAACAATTATGAAACAAATATATGCATATGATCCTCCATACTTAGTTTGAAGAAATCTTAGCATTTTGCCATAATTACATCAGATCTGTTTTTTGTTTTTTTGTAAAGAAATTAAGTATCTTAGATTTGGTTAAAGCCGTCTGTGTCCCTTCTGTTGTATCTTTCATCCCTTTTCCCTTTCTGGAAATAAACCATGCTGAATTTGCTTTTGATCATTCTTATCTATATTTGTGTACTTTTACTATATATGTATATACATAATATAAAATATTGTTCTGTATATTTTAAATGATATATACATAATATACTGCATATATTCTACAACTTGCCATTTTGTTCAATGTTTTTGTGTTGAATTTATCACATGTGCCATATCATGTGGCTTTGTTCTATTTATTTCTATTGTACTTCTATTCATGCTATGCCATTGTATAAATGTGTAATACAGTAATAGTCCAATCACAAAACTAGGTGGAGTGGGTGCTTCTAACCTTATCTGAGGATAAAAGCAGATTCAGCTTCAGTGACAGACTCAGTTGCTTGCTCTAGAGACACCTTGGGACCTTAAAGGAATTTGGGTCTCTTCTCTAGGGAGGCACATTGCTTCAACTATGAACAACCTAGGAAAGTCACCTAATATCCTCATATCTGGACCTAAGACCTCATTAATGAGAGATTATTTGGTCTATCAATAACTCTGGAGTCCAAGAATGGTATTTAGACTTCTTTCTGAACTTTCTTCTTAAATGTTGATAAGGGGAGTAAAATAAGATAATGCGTGCAAAACAGCCTATATCTAGCTGTTTAGAAAATCACAAATGGCTCACATATTAAAGAATTTTAAGATGAATCTTCCACAGGTTCCTACCTAATGGAAATGTATAAATGCGATTCTCTACATCAGTTTTTTTTTCACTATTTGCAATAAAGAATAAAACATGTTACCATTTTATGATGTTTAACACGCTACACAAGGCTTTATATATCTTTTGGCCAGTAGTAGTTGAAATTAAATGTGTGTTGAGATTGGATTGGACCCACATAGTAGCTCTAGGAGGTAAGATTTATTATCCTCATTTCATATAGTATTCAAACCAGGCAAAATTAGTTATAAATGCAAAAAAATGCAGGTTAGTCATTTAACTAGGCCTCAGCTGTGTTAGTGAAGCAGTTGAATAACTGGGAAAAATGGTGAAAACACTTTCAGTAGAAGGGTCTGTCTTGTTTAGAAGTTAGAACTGGATTTAGAGAGAGTCTGGGGTATGATTGGTTGTTCTTATGTTAAAAGACATACTTAACATTTTGCTCCAAGAGTTTTTTCTATACAGATTTGGACCAAACATAAGTAACTCTCTTATGGAATTAATGGGGAATGCTTTGAAGATTTTCATCTCCTGAGTGTAAAATGTTATTTAATAAGGATTTGTTCTTTTTAATTTAGATATAATTGACATATAACATTGTATTAATTTCAGGTGTACAACATAATGATTTGATATTTGTACATATTGTGAAATGATCACAATAAGCTTAGTTAACATCCATCACCACATATAGTTACAAATTCTTTCTCCTGATGAAAACTTTTAAGATATATTTTCTTAGCAACTTTCAAATATACAGTGTGGTTTTATTAACTATAGTCCCTATGCTGTACATTATGTCCCCATGACACTTATTTTATACTGAGAGTTTGTACTTTTTAATTCTTAAAATGTTGGTCAATAAGGATTTGGTTTTGATCAATACTCTTTGGATAAGTATGGAATATTACCCTAAAGTTCCTTCTTTTTTTAAACTAGCCCCATTACTGAATTAGAAATTTGGTTGGGAATCTCATTTTGGGGAAGAGGGGAAATTTTTTGGAAAATATCAAAGTAAGGCTTAAATGTGTGTTATTTAGTTATCCATTTTAAGAATTGTTTAATTATGAAGAATCTCCCAGGCTTTTTCATTTTTCATGTTATAAGTGGTGATCAGAGAAAGCCTTGGTAATCAAAATTATGTCCACAAATATAGTAACAACATTAGAATAGCTGCCATTTAGGGGTGCCTGGGTGACTTAGTTGGTTAAGTGTCTGACTTATGATTTCGGCTAAGGTCATGATCTTAAGGTGTCTGAGATCAAGCCCCGCATGGCACTCCGCGCTGACAGCACGAATCCTGCTTGGGATTCTCTTTCTCTCCCTCTCTTTCTGTCCCCCACCCCGTTAAAATAAATAAATAAATAAATAAGCTTTAGCATGGCTGCCATTTAGTTGCTAATTTAATTCAATTATTGACTTTATAAATACGTGGATGATAGCTTCTGAGTATGGCTTACAAAGTGTAAGTTTTGGTTTTGGTGACAACTTATGCAGCAATAAAAAAGTGGTATTTTGGGGACTCTTACTGGTCCTTGGTCCCGGGAAAGAAATTGCATTGTATCTAAGTGCTACCCTTGGCAGATTATTCCATCATGTAGATTTGTGCTGTATAAGTAAAATGCCCTGGATATTTATTTGTTGAAAGGGAGAGAAGAAAAAGTAAAAGAAGAAGGAAAGAAGGGAGATAACTTCTTGAGTTCCAAATTGGATAATAATAATATAAAATAATAACAAATGAAAAACATACGCTTAGTGTTCATGCTATGTGAAATTCTGTGCTAAGTGTCTAAGTGTTCTACATATTCAGGACTGCAATTTTTTGTCTACGATTCTAAAATTCAAAAAGTTTGTTTTAAGCTCAATTGGCAGCAAGACCAGACATGACCTGAACTCATTTGGTGGCAAAAGCTGTCCTGAATGGACAATTTTTTAATTTACAATGACAATAGTTTAAGTAATTTACAAAATTAATTACAATTAATTAATTAATTTACAACTAAATTACAGTTTAATTTAATTTACAACTTAATTTACAATCTCCATTCCATCAAGGTAAATGCTATAAGCTCTGCATAAATATTGTGATTGATTACAGTGGCATATATATATATATATATATATATTTATACACTGTATTCTTTCTCTAAAAGGAAAGTTATAACTCTAAGTTCTGAGGCACGTTTGTCTGTGAGAATTTGTAGTCATATACTAACCCATGTAGTCTTTTTTTTGAATTTTTTTTTTTAACGTTTATTTATTTTTGAGACAGAGAGAGACAGAGCATGAACAGGGGAGGGGCAGAAAGAGTGGGAAACACAGAATCTGAAACGGGCTCCAGGCTCTGAGCTGTCAGCACAGAGCCCGATGCGGGGCTCGAACTCACGGACCGTCAGATCATGACCTGAGCCAAAGTCGGGCGCTTAACCGACTGAGCCACCCAGGTGCCCCAGTAACCCATGTAGTCTTCATATTGTGAAGCTTATGAAGCTGGCACTATTCTCTCCATTTTACAGGGAAAGACATTGAAAAAAAAAGATCAATAAAAGAATATTTACCAAGAGTGGCTATTTTAAAGTCTGCAACTGTCTCGTTATAAATCTTTTGAAAAAAAATTTTTAAGTGTTGTCAGTCTTCATGACACTTTCTAGATTTACCAGAGGAAAAGGGGACTACCATGAATACTTATAGGTTGAAACTTCTGGGATTTATAATATTACTGCTACTATTCCTAGGACGTTCCAAAGAGATTAGAAAAAAGTTTAGAAATCTGTTCTTTTGGGTGGCTCCTACCACTAAAATATAATGGCTGTCTGCCATGTGGAATTTCATAATATAGTAATAGAGAAATAACAAGGGAAGAGGTAGACAGCTCACACTGGGATCATTTCACTGACATCTGGCTTTATTTTTGCTTATTGCATCTTCCAGACCTCACCCTCAGTCACTTTATGCAAAATGCATTATACATATCTTACTATGCTGTGAAAAGGTTAAGAAAAAGTGCTTTTGACAACTAGTGTTTACCAAATGTATAGTATAATATTAGCATTTACTCAATGCATGAATACAGTATTGGTCTCATTTAAGGTTACACATCCAGTAATTATTTTGGGCTTTTAAATATGGATATTTTATGGAGATTTAAGTTTAAATTGCAATGTAGTCATATTTTTACATCAATTTCAAACATCTTCCTAGATGTGAATACCTTATTTGACAGTTCTACCAGTTGCTTTCAAGATTTATTACATAATTTGGGGGCGCCTGGGTGGCGCAGTCGGTTAAACGTCCGACTTCAGCCAGGTCACGATCTCGCGGTCTGTGAGTTCGAGCCCCACGTCGGGCTCTGTGCTGATGGCTCAGAGCCTGGAGCCTGTTTCCGATTCTGTGTCTCCCTCTCTCTCTGCCCCTCCCCCGTTCATGCTCTGTTTCTGTCCCAAAAATAAAATAAACGTTGAAGAAAAAAAAATTAAAAAAAAGATTTATTACATAATTTGTTGCTCTTTGTGCACTGATTATGTTTCATAGACACCGGCACTGTACTCATAACTGTACTGAAGAGAAACTATCAATATCTTGTTAAAGCTGTTGCCTTTGACACGTTTGCTCATTGCGAATGCAATAGGATTCTGTCTTTGTCTTCAGAGGATATCCATGCAAAGTTGATGCAAAACATTTTACCAATTGTTGGAGCAGACAGTAGTCTCAAATCATATTACTGCATGGGAAGAAGGCAATTGTCCAATGGAGGGGTGATACTGTTTATAATGCACGTGGCTGCTGTTATGATAAGCTTCCCAGGAATGTGTGGAGTGAAGAATGTAGTTTAATTCAGATTGCTTTTTGAATGTTGCAATTTGCCCCTGCTTATCATTGTTATTTAACATGTTTTGATTGAATCACTTTAGATCCATCTGAAAACTGCCTGTGTTTGGAGAGAATCATTCGCCTACTGTGATTGTTTGACCCATACTTTGCATGTAGACTCCTACTTTCTCCCTGCATGCCTACATTCTTTCTGTCATCTTCACACTGCCATAAGTTCACGTTCACATACCTGTAAGGAATATAAATATCTTTCTCTGTTCTCTTGCAATTCTCTCTTGCAGATGCACGTGTGCAGATGTGCACAAACACACACACACACAAATGAAGAGTCTTAGGCATCTTCTTCATAGGCATCCAGGATTCTTCTCTAGTTAAATTATATTATTTGATGCCTCTCTTTATATTTTGTGAAGAATCATACTTTAAAAATATTTAATTTTCAAGAGTCTAACTTGATGAGGAACATAAGGCTAGAGGAAACCATAATGTCTTTATGTTAGTCAGGGTTGTTGAAATCTTACAACATGCATTAAAACATATGAAGAAACCACGTGTGAATGACAAGCTACTCCTTCAGTGAAGGAGTGTATTCAGAATGGAGAAAATAATTCTGCGTCTGTTTCACCAGCCTTGCTTCTGGGGGAAAATGAGAACTACTGGGACTTTCAACAGACAGCTTTTTCCTAGATAAATGTGTGGTCACTCTTCTAAAATTTCAAGGGAAAGATAGTTGATCACCACATGAATCTTGAGGCAGTTCACAGTGTTAACATTGGACCATGCTATTTCCACTTGCTAATGTTATTATATCTTCATGGAGATAGGCTTTTAGTAATCTCTGACAAGATGAAACATGGAATTATTAGCCATTTCTTTTGGCCTAGAGATGCCATGAAAAAGTTACTGAAACACTAAGGATGCCATGAATAGAGAAAGTTTGGGAACATTTGCTCTCAACTCTTATGTATGTATATGCAGAATATATATAATAACATATAATGTATATATTATATTAGATAATATATAATATGTGATATATTGTACAAATCTATTCTGTCTCTATAATGCCAGTTAATATTTATATTTATTTTAATACATAGTTTCATAAGACATTATGTTAATTGGGGTATTAGACTATATTCTCCTTGAATCCATAAATCATGTTTACAAAAAGCCATTCTATTTAGATTTTAAGATCTTAGACTAAGCATTACCATTAACTTAATGGCACCTTCACCAAAGTACATGTCTAGTGCTTTGGATGAAAGTTGTGGAGCATTGTCTACTATCATGGTTCAGAAGCAAAATTATACCTGTATTCCTTTGATTTTTCCCATTCAGTTATTGAGATTCAAAGAAGCTTAAACTTGTCCAATTGAGTAGAATTCTCTCTGTTTTCAGGGAGTCACATTTAGGGACTGCTCCATCTCTAGATCTCATATTTTTGTTATATGAGGTAGATAAATGTTAAATGTTTTTTTCAACGTTTATTTATTTTTGGGACAGAGAGAGACAGAGCATGAACGGGGGAGGGGCAGAGAGAGAGGGAGACACAGAATCGGAAACAGGCTCCAGGCTCTGAGCCATCAGCCCAGAGCCTGACGCGGGGCTCGAACTCCCGGACTGCGAGACCGTGACCTGGCTGAAGTTGGACACTTAACCGACTGCGCCACCCAGGCGCCCCGATAAATGTTAAATTAGTGAGTGAAGTACGAATAAAAGATGAACAGAGAGCCTAAAAGTGAAAGTTAGGGAGATCACAAAATTGTGTTTACTCAGGGTGTCAGTTTTTTAAAAAAAATGCTGTAAAAAATTTATTACTGAGGTATAGTTGACACACAATGTTATATTAGTTTCAGGTATACAACATAGTAATTCAACAATTCTATACATTGCTTAATGTTCATCACAATAACTGTAGTGACTGTCACCACACAATGTTATTACAGTATTATTGGCTATAGTCTCTATGCTGTACTTCTCATCTCCATAATTTATTTATTTTACAACTGGAAGCTCCTAGTTCTTTTCACCTGTTTCACTCATCCCTCCAACCATCTCCCCTCTGGAAACCACCAATTTGTTCACTGTACTCATGAGTCAGTTTCTGTTTTGTTTGTTCGTATTGTTTTTTAGATTATACATATAAATGAAACTATATAGTATTTGTCTTTTTCTGTCTGATTTATTTAATCTAGTGTCATACCCTGAAGGTTCATCTATGTTGTTGTAAATGACAATATTTCATTCTTTTTTATGGCTAAGTATGCACACACACACATACATATGTTCCATTATGTATATATATTCCATTATTCACATATATATTATATACACAAACATTGTACACATATATATTCCATTATAGACATATATAATGAAATATATAATGGAATATATGTATTTATGTACCACATATTCTTTATCCATTATATACATATATCCATTATATATATATTTTCATTATATATGTGTATATATATTTTTTTCTTCCAATATTTTATTTTAAACTCAAGTTAGTTAACATTTTGTATAATTGTATATATGTATATATTATACCACATCTTCTTTATCTATTTATCTGTCAATGGACACTTGGGTTACTTCCATTATTTAGCCATTATAAATAATGCTTCAATAAACATAAGAGTAATATATTTTTTTGAATTAGTGTCTTCATTTTCTTTGAATAAATACCCAGTAGTGGAATTACTGGGTCATATGGTATTTCTATTTTTAATTTTTTGAGGAACCTCCATATTGTTTTACACAGTAGGGTATCAGTGTTATAATTCTTTTCCAAAACTCCTGAGTTCCAGAGCTGGTCAGGGAGTGAACAATTTTATATATTGTAATCTAGTTAAAAGAAGTTTGTTTGCCTCAAATTCTACCAAATATATCAATGCCTTCTTCTAAAAGGGAGAATTTGTATCCTAAATTCTACTTCTTGATGCATTATGGCCTTTGGACAATAGTCACCTTTTGCAGACCTGTCAAAGTGGTAATTATAGCTTCAGTCTCTGGATCAGAAGGATGTTTGAAACTCAATATACACCTACCAGTTTCACATCACTGTCAATGAGGATCATCTCCGAGTACTTGCTCAGCTCTCCCTCTGTCTGCGTGGCCCATTACCCTCTTCTCAGCACCCCCTTTGCTGACTCAATTATGGCTGTCACATGTGATCTGAGCACTGCTGAAAGGCTTCAGCCTTTGCTCCATGATGCCTGTTAAAATCTGTGTCTGAAAAGCTCAAAGTGGCATACTCCTCACAAGCCAGCAAGTGCAAGCACTAGGGTGACTGTGTCCTTGTCTTGACACTGCTGGCATCTGTCTTCTGTTGTTATTTCTCAGCTCTCTAGGTTTCTTCAGTAGGACACCGGACAAGTGTACAGGTCTTCATTTCATCTCAGATAATGATCTTTTAAAGTTTCCTAGACACAAGATTCACTTGATCCTAAGATATACACAGTTGACCCTTGAACAGTGAGGGAATTAGGGACACTGACCCCCTATGCAGTTGAAAACCCACACATAATTTTTGACTCCCCATAACTTAACTACTAATAGCCTACTGTTGACTAGAAACCTTACTGATAACATAAACATTTGATTGACATAACATAGTTCATATGTTTTTGTATTCTATACTGTATTATTACAATAGATAATACAGAGAAGGGAAAATGTTTTTAAGAAAATCATGAGAGACAAAATACGTTTATAGTACCATACTGTAAAAAATCTGTGTATAAGGGAAGAAACTCATAAATATGGAGAACAAACTGAGGGTTACTGGAGGGGTTGTGGGAGGGGGGATGGGCTAAACGGGTAAGAGGCACTAAGGAATCTACTTCTGAAATCATTGTTGCACTATATGCTAATTTGGATATAAATTTTAAAAAATAAAAAAATAAATTAAAAAATCTGTCTATAAGTGAACCTGTGCAGTTCAAACCTATGTTGTTCAAGGGTCAACAGCATAAGATCTTAAGTGGTAATAGCAGAATTGGTCTGCTTCAGATCAGAGCATGACCAATTATGCTCATTTTCTTCACTGAAAATATTCTCTTTACTTCTCCTTCTAAGAAATCTAAGCCTTATGGGAGCACCTTTTGGAAAAAATAGGTTAAAATATGTTATTGGTAAATTTAGAGAGAAAGCTCATCTGTTTTTAAGGAGCGTGTTTCTATTTATTATACATATAAACTACTCTTACTACTGTTTGCAGCTTACATAACAATTTAGAGTTTAGCATAGAGAAGGAGCTGACAAACTACAACCTGGGGGTCAAATCTGGCCCATTACTTAATTTTATAAATAAAGTTTTATTGGAACATACACATCATTTGTGCATTGTCTATGGATGCTGTCATGCTACATAGTAGAGATTAGAAGAGACTGGGTGCCTCACAGAGCCTAAAATATTTATTATCTGGCGATTTAAATAAAAAGTTTGCCAGATAAGTATCCTTTGGGAACCATATGCTTAGCACTCTATAGGTAAGCAGTATATATTAACCTACAACTTATGAATTACAAATAACTAACTAAAGCTACTCAAGTAATTGCTATGGTTTAAATCCAGTTTTTCACTACTTATATTTTAGAATATGTTGGCATTTATTTATTTATTTAAAAATTTTTTTAAAACATTTTTATTGTTGAGAGACAGAGAGAGACAGAGCATGAGCAGGAGAGGGGCAGAAAGAGAGGGAGACATAGAATCTGAAGCAGGCTTCAGGCTCTGAACTGTCAGCACAGAACCAGATGTGGAGCTCGAACTCACAAACTGTGAGATCATGATCTGGCCGAAGTTGGAAGGTTAAGCAACTGAGTCAGTCACCCAGGAACCCCTAGAATATGTTTAAGTTGACATTTATTTTTATTTTCTTTGAAATTAACTTTATTTTATTCCATTTTTGTTCTGATAAGACTTTGTCTCCACATTTTCAGTTTACCTCAGAAAAGGTGAAATTTCCCCACTGACATTCTCAATTTAAAAAAAAGCTTTGCAGATTTTCGAAGGTATTGATATGATATGAAAGTTACTCTGTACCAAGGAAGGAAATTCTCTCTTCCCCAACCCAGTCTTTGAATAACTCCAGATCAATGTGTATACACAGTGTCCTTGCTTTTATCTAATATGAAGAAAGCCAGTGTGCTGATGGCCTCTGAAAGGATTTCCAAGTTGGCTCAAGATGAAATAAACTCTCCTTAAAGTAAAATAAATGGTATCCCACAATGCTATTGATACAATACATGCCATCAACAGTGTCTTTCCATTTTCAATAATACATCATAGCAGAGAGAAAGAGGTTAATAGAAGAATCAGCTTTTACTACTGAAAAAATATCTAAAAGAGATTTTACTCTATTTCGCTTTTAAAGGAATGCTCCCCTTAGACGCTATGATTTAAGAAATGACGGTAATAGATAATATAAGAAAAGTGAAATCATTTTCTGGCTTTCTTCAAAGAAAAGTGCTTATTTAGTTGACGTAGAAAAATATTTCAAATTGACTAAGGGCTTGAACAAATGTTCAAGGTTTTTGTTTTTGTTTTTGTTTTTGTTTTTTCTTTGGATCAATGATTATTTCCATTCTGTAATCTTCAGCATGTAAAAGCTGTCCAATAGAAAAAAATATTGTAAAATTTTGGATCCATTGATTTTTAAGTGTTGTATAGCCTAGAAGAAGCTGTACTGGACAATAAAAAATTAGAAAGGAAGAAAAATAAAAGAATGCTAAGGAGAAATTAACAGGTACCTGATGGGTAGGTATTATCGGAGGAAATTCAAGCATTATATTATTGTCAGCCAGTCAGTCACATTTGGTAGATAAACAACACTACACAGTGCTCTCTGTGAGCAATATTCTGTAGTGTGTGTGTGTGTGTGTGTGTGTGTGTGTGTATTGAGACATGTAATGGATGATGGTCATATGTTTGACACACTCAATAAATGTGGCCTCAGTCATGTGATTGACTTATGGCTGTTTGGAAGTTAGCCTTTTTCCCATGCAAGGAAATATATCTAGAAGGTAGGAATGGCATCATTACAGTAATAACCTGAATATATTCTAGTGTATCATCCTTGTGTTAATAGTACTTTTTTTAGTTGATGGAAATCCAAACGGAACTTTATTGGTTCCATGTAATGGAAAAGTACAGGTGGGAAGCTTGCACTCTTTTCCTCCATCTCTCAGCTCTGTTTTCTTCTGTGTTGACCTATACTTAAGTAGATTTTTTTTCCCTTGGTGGCAAAAATTGGCTCTGGTATCACCAAGCTTGAATAGTCCTTAGCAACAATGATCCTGGAAGGAAAAGAAATCCTCCTTCAAACCCCAGCATTTATTTCAATCCTGAAAATTCTTCTTGTTGAACTTATATAAGCAATTGTCCAGCCCTGGACTAATTAACATGTCCAGACATTTGGAGTACTGTGAGGAGCTCGAGTCATGTACCCACCCCGGGGAGGAGAGAACAGCCCACCCAAGCAAAGCAGGAGGTAGTTTATAAAATGAGAAGAACGATTTTGCACTAGGAGAGTGAGAAGAGGTGATGGCAGGCAGAAAGCACAGATTGTTTCGTCAATGATGTGATTGTAACACATCCATTTGTCTCGACACTATCGCTGAGGACAGAAATTTTATTTTATTTTATTTATTTATTTATTTATTTATTTATTTATTTATTTTGAGGACAGAAATTTTAGTGAGATTTAAAATAAGTGAAAGATGGTTCTTGTCCATAAAAGTAATCAGTCAATTCTTGGAACAAGTCTTTAGGTTGTTCACATGCTTCTCTGGCAAATTAGAAATGTCAAAGAAGGAAGAGAATTTAGATCATACACAGAATCCAATAACTCCTGTGTTCTGGATGCAATATTTAAATTCCAGGATGTCTTGTATGTAACATTAGTAAATATTGACATTTTATTAGGACTAAGAAATCACTGATTTGACTTTTTCCTTTGTATATACCTTCTGAACTACTACATGGTTAGAGTATGATTTTGTTAGAAGATACTTTATTAGAGATGTGACTTGTTAGAAGCTTTTTTTTGCAAATATCATATTATTGAATTGTTTGCTTCTTGAGCATGTGAACCAGAATTGGTCTATAAGACCCAAAAGAAGTATCCCAAGTTCTTTTATATAATTTATAGCCATATTTAAATGGATGTAAAATATATACCATACAATTTATATTCATATAAAATTTGGATATCTGAAAACTGTAAACTTAAAGGTCTGTGCTTTTTTTACAAGAAAAAAAGTGATCAAATTATTACAAGTTTGAATAAATCAAATTCTTTTGATCATGCATATATATAAGTAAAAATATCATGAGCATGTATCTCAATATAAACATCTTTACCTTATAAATTATAGAGACACTAATCTACATTTTAAATATAAGGAAAGCTTGATTTCTTTCTTATGTTTTAAAATTAAAAATAATTGTCAATACATGTTCTTTTTTTACCCCGGTTTCTTGCTGTGTAAGAAGAGAAATAAGAAAAGAAATAGATGATATGTACTTTAACCATTTAAAATTCTATTAAACTGGTCATATAGTAAATTTTCTTTGACTTGTCAAATTACAGATATCTATGGGCTGGTTTGGTTTCAGATAAGTATGGTTACTTCATGGAACTGACCTTCAAAGGCTTGTGAATATAGGGTATGCCACTGTGTGTGCATGTATGTGTTGGTACTTTTTTTCTTTTTTAAAATCTTGCTTTTTCTTGATTTTAACCCTAAAATTTGAGAATTTTGTGAGGTGATCTTTTCAGTACCTGACCAACTGTAATATTTCTGAGTACTCCATATTAGAGAACAGGTTCCAAAATGGACCTTGGGAATGCTGTGAGGTAGAAGTTAATTTCAATTTCTTACATTTTGGCATCCCTCTTCTCTTCCTCAATTGTGTTTCTCATCTGAATCTTGTTACCATTGGGTCTTTCAGTCAGTTTTTTGTTAGTTAATATATTTAGGGAATAGAGTTTACCTTCTTGGTTACATGCACTTAGCATATGAACTCTAGAACCCCGAGGTCACTTCAAGGTTTAAAAGCAATGATGGTGGGAATTGGTATATTTCATCACAATTCTCTGCTACTTGGCCTTAAATCCCCACTAGAATGAAGTCCTTGAAAACACGTGGGAATTTTTCACACCTTGAGTGGTAAGGTAATGGAAGGAGTTGGCATGGACAGAGAAAGGATAAAATATCCACTCCAAGACTTTGTTTTCACACATATTATGTCTTTAAATTTTTCTGTTCAACTCTGACCCATATAACATAAATGATTTGAGAATACTGATCTTAAATGAATATCAATTCAGTCTAGAAATCGACCCATCTTTGAGATTTATATCATTTAATGAATTCCTAACTGATAAAAATTTCATCCTTCCAAAGTTGAGCATGAAAATATATTATTGTCCTGTAGAATAAAATAGTTTTGCAAATTTAAATCTATCGAAAATAGAATCCCTTGAGTTTGACTAATTAGATTTGTCTAGAATTTTTCTTTCTCGTCTCTAGCCATGGTCTTGGAAACACAAACTCTGTCATAATTATAAAATTATAGGGTTAAAATAATTGGGGATGGCCTTGAAGAATAATTTAGTGTATTCCACTTCAGGTGAGGCTATACCCAAATCATTCTGGAGATGTGAAAATCTACTCTGTTATAAAATTCCATCACCTGTGTAGTGGGTTAAATGGTGGCTCTCAAAAGGATATATCCAAGTCCTAATCCTCAGAACCTGCGAATGTGACTTTATTTGGAAATAAGATCTTTGTAGATGTAATTAAGTTAAGAAGAGTTCATAAACATTAGGCCATAATCGAATGACGAATGTCCTTACAAGAAGGGAAGTTTAAACACAGACACAGAGAGGAGACTGTCATATGAAGACAGAGATGCACACAGGGGAGGGCACCATGTGAAGATGGAGGCAGAGATTGGAGAGATGTATCTATAAGCCAAGGAATACCAAGGATTGTTGGCAACTACTAGAAGCTGGGAGGAAGGCATGGGATGGATTCTTCTCCAGGGCCTTTGAAGAGGGCATTGCTCTGCCAACATCTTGATTTTGAACTCCTGGCCTCCAGAATAGTGAAGTAGTATATCACTGTTTCAAACCACCCAGTTTGTGGAGATATTTTATGGCAGCCACAGGAAACTAATGCAACCTCCCAATTACTATTTAGAAAAACTTACCATTTCACAATTTTGCCTAATACCAGCTCCGAATCACTGTCATTTTTTACATATGTCCCAAAGACAGAAAGGACAGATAAGGAAGGTGACCACGGGTGTAGAAGAAGCATCATAAACTGAAAAACAAAGGTCTTTTAAAGACATACTAATGTTCTATAACCAAACTAGTCAACTTCTTCTACTGTAAAATCTATCCTTTTTTTTGTTCTAAGAATAAAGAAATGGAAATTAGAAAAGAGAAACTTGGTTCTAGTTCCTTTCTTTATAGTCCAACTTTTTTTTTTTTTTTTATTGGCTGAAGTTGCTGTTTTCTAAAAGCTAAGCTGGCTCTTTCTTTCATTAGACTCAAAACTAATCACAGACTTGCACTTCAGATTTCTCTTAAAAAATTTTGTTACCTAAACATGTTATTCAAGTCCTCCAAATTTTTAAACTGTAGTGTAAATAAAAATCACTGGTGTATTATTATAAAATACAGGCTGTTTAAGCCCTACCTCTAGGAATATTTATTCATTGGGTCTGATATGAGGCTCAGAAATTGGCATTGATTTTTATTCCTTTTAACAACTTCCCTGTAATTTTAATATTGGGGGTCCATGAGCCACACTTTGAAAAACATCCTCTAGTCCATTGTAGCTCATCTGATGGCAGCAAATTCTAGTGGAAAACCAAAGTAGCCATGCTCTTTGTTTCCATTTATAATTCAAATTCCATTTTTTCTTAAACCAGTTTGTATGAGATCCAGCCGATTTTTTTCTGTGACTCTGAGAACCAATGCCTAATTTTTTTTAAGTTTATTTATTTATTTTGAGAGAGAGAGAGAGAGAGAGAGAGAGAGAGAGAGAGCACACATGCACATGCTGACATGTGGGGCAGAGGCAGAGAGAGATGGAGATAGAGAATCCCAAGTAGGTTCTGCACTGTCAGCACACAGCCCAACTCAGGGCTCAATCTCACCAACCGTGAGATCAGGACCTGAGCCAAAATTAAGAGTTGTATGCTTACCTGACTGAGCCACCCAGGAGCCCCACCAATGCCTAGTTCTAAAGTTTTCAGGGTTTCTCAGCATTTTGTTCTGTTTGTCTGATGGTTTTAGTCATTTGCCCTCTTCAAGAGTTTTGTGAGGAGTGTGGGGATCTACCTCATCATTCCACCTCTTCCAGTGGTCTACACAATCTGTCTATCATCTCTCCTCTTCTTTCCTGCATCTCCTGGTGCTGGAGGCATATGATCTCTCTCTTGCAAGCAACCCCTGGTCTGGATTTGGCACATGAAAATCACAAATAAGTAACTAAAGAAATATGAGGCACGTTTACTATTATTAGCTCAATGTTCAGAAATCAGAAGGTAAGCTATTGTATCCAGAATTGTATTTACTTTTTCATTTTTAGTGTTCTGGGAGCTATATGGACACTTCTGGCAAACACAGGTTCACAGATTCATTAATATTTGCAGGTTCTTGACTTCTATTGGAAATTCTGAACTCCATTTTGATTTCCAATTTTTAAATGAAAATGATTTTTTTTATTTAGATGCACTGGGATATATTGTTTCAGCTGGCTAACATCTGGATGCTTTCTCAGCACATGCTGAAGCCGGCGTTTCTAGCATTGGGTAGTTTGTTCCAGGAACATGAAGTGCTCGTTATTTGCCATTGTTATTTTCTCTGACTCTTGAGAAAAGTCAATGCTACAAAAGTGCAAACTTAAAGGAAAAAATGAATTAAAGCTGATAGAGTTCAAAATGTTGATATTCTGATTGTTATCTCCTAGGTTCATCCTAAAATGTTTTTTTTTTCATTTTTAGAAGAGCATAAAAGAAAGACCAAGTTAGATTGATTTTACTTCTTTTTTATGTAGACTATAGCCAGTCATTCATGATTCTAAATTTTCCACTTTATAAGAACCTCTTGGAATCACAGAATGCATCACTTGATCTTGAAGAGATGTTAGAAAGTATGGAGTTATGTCTCCCACAGAGTTCAGAAACATCCTCTGCTAAATCTTTGGCAAAGGCCACTCATGCTCTATTTGCCTAATGGGCACCATTCACAGGCTGCTCTCCGTGGTTGACTACCAGCCTTTCCATTGGTTTACCTTGAAAGTAGGTTATTAAACATCATTAATAAGATGGAGAGTAGATGCAATTCATTAACTCATTAATTCACTGCCCACTTGATACAAAAAAGATTTAGTACACTTTATGATGGAAGTAGCATATGGCTTTGCAGTCACACAGTTCCCAGTTCGATTGCTAACTCACACACTTGTGTCATGACATTGTCACATGACTTGTGTCATGACTAACCTAGCTAGTTAAATTTCTAAGACTAATTTTCTTCATCTGTTACTGTGGACTTTAATAATGGCGCCTATTTCCTTGAGTTGTTGTGAGGTCTGAGTGTGTGTTGGGAAATTAGTAAGTAATTCATGTTAATCACTATTACGAGTTATTAGTTTTTAATCACCCATTGTAGCAGGAAGAAAATTGCCAGACATTCATAGTATACAGGGATGATAGCAAGATTCGTTTGATTATTTGGGGGACCCTATTAAACTTCCCTCTGTTTAGGCAAAGGAAGTCTAAGAGACTGGCTCACCTTTTCTAAGAAAGTAGATTTGAAAGAATGAGAATGAGTGAGGATTGTGGCTTATATGACAACCAGAGGTATTGAAGGGAAACCTGCTATAACAGTTTGATGCAAGAGGGGAAAACCATTGAGAAGAAGCTAAGTAATTCCCCCATCTTCTAAAGCATTAACTTTCTGAATTTTGTAAAAACATTCATCAGTTACTTTATACTACAGTTAGGGAAAGGAAATGGCGATCCCAGAATAATGAAGAACATGAAAATATTAAAATTTATTGTTTTAAATAAAGAACAAAATGGCAATTTATTCATCCAACAAATATTTATGGGGCTCCTGTTCTCTTATAGTTTCTGGAGATGATTCAGAAAACAAAGATAAAAAAAAGAAATGAAAATTGTTTTCATAAAGTTTGCATCCTAGAGAGTAGGATGCATAAAGAGCAAACACACAAATACATCATAGTCAGGCAGTAAGTGCAATGTTGGAGATAAAAAGTGGCAGAGAATAAGACAGTCTTTTTTGGTAAGGCAAGAAGAAAACTGAACATTGTAGGACCAAGCTCTGAGATGAAGGGACAGTGCATATTAGGCAGGAGGAAGAGTACACACATCCTGGGGTAGGTTATGCCAGTAGGGCTGGAGGGAGAAAGATGCTGTGGCATGGAGAAAATGAGTTGAAAGAGGCAACCTAAGGTAGCTGAGAAAGAAGAAGAAAAATCAGACGGGAGCCTGGGTGACTCAGTTGGTTGAGTGTCAGATTCTCGACTTTGGCTCAGGTCATGATCTCACGGTTCAGGAGGCTGAGCCCTGCATCAGACTCTGCGCTGACAATGAGGAACCTGCTTGGAATTTTGTCTCTCTTCTCTCTCTCTGCCCCCACTGACGTGCTCTCTCTCTCTCTCTCTCTCTCTCTCTCTCTCTCAAAATAAATAAACTAAAAAAAAAAAAAGGAAAGGAAAAATGGGAATAGCAACAGGAATTGAAGTCAGGAATGATGCTTTGTACATGACGAAGGTAACATTTAAATAAGTGGGGTGAAATAAAATCTATGATGCTTCTCTAAGGAACTTTTATGCAATAGTTTCCAGGTGTTAGAAGATAAAGGTCAGCACTGGGATGTCATCAGTGGCGATGAAGATAAAGTCATGGATCTGAAACTCTTCAGAAAGAGAATGAAAGGCAAAGTAAATTTGACCTAGAGGATGAAGGAGAGGGCTGGCCCAAAGACCATCTTAGAGTCTTGATTAGAAGAACTCTGTGATAGTACTGACAGAGAAGAAAGTTAGTGGGAAACCAGAAGACAATGGGCACCAGTGTCCAATATGCTCCAGGTGAGCTGGTAGCAGAATATCTCAGTGGGAATTTTCAATTAGAGGTTAGACCATGAATCTATTTTTATTTTTTAAAATGTTTATTCATTTATTTCAAGAGAGAGTGTTTGATCAGGGTAGGGGCAAAGAGGGAGAGAGAGGGAGAGAGAGAGAGAGAGACAGAGAGTCCCAAGCAGGCTCCACGCTGTCACCACAGAGCCCGACTCAGGGCTCGATACCGCTAACTGTGAGATCATGACTTGAGCCCAAATCAAGAGTCGGGCACTCAACCAGTTGAGCCACCCAGGCGTCTCTAATTTAGAGTCTGGCAATGAATGGAAGAGAGAAGAGCGCATTACTTAGGTAAGGCAGTCAGATTAAGAAAATACATTTCTCAGGTTGGGATGGAGTCAATACAGGATCTCAAGCAGGATGTAAAGAAAAGAGCTGCTGGAGATGGATATATTCAGCAAAACATCATTTGGCAGATGGGGAAGAATAAAATCTAGGATTCTGCCCTATGAATGGGTGGATTATAAATAAGGGTTTTAAATAATGTTAATTCTGCTTCTAGTATCTAAGATTTCTAGATGTGTTCATCCTATTAAATAGTTGACACATAGTAATCCAAGACCACAAATTCCTTTGAGTTTAATTTCAGGAACACAGGAAGGTGGAATGAAGTTGGTTGATAATTAGCCATATTTCCACAAATAGTCAGAGGACAAATAACTTTATAAAACCAAACGAAACCCAACACAAGGTTGGTGAGGCAGGAGTGATACCGAGGAGATGAAGGGGGTTGCAGTGACGCAAGACTCTGAGATCCAAATTTATTTATTTCTTTACTCAGCAAATATTTGTTAAATACCTATTAGATCATGGCCATTGTGCTGGTCCTGAGGATAGTGGAAAAGATCAGAGAAGTATGTCCCTGCTGTCATGAAGCTTCAGTCTAAAGCAGAAAGCAGATACTAAAAAGTTATATAATTAATACTAACTATATTAGCGTTGTGATAGATGCTATAAGTAGAGCATAAATCAGAACAGAGCCCACTACAGATCCTCTGTACCCACCCCCTCCACCTCCCCCGCTTATGTTCTCTCTCTCTCAAAAATAAAAAATAAACATTTCAAAAAGTAAGTAGAGCATAAAAGGGTGACCATTATGTTCAGTTTCATAACCTTCACTGAGCTCACTGTGACAGTGATCTCAAGTACATTGCTATAAAATTAAGGTAACTGTATTCTTTATCATTCAACCAGTTCCCTGGTGTTAATGGTTCTGCTGGGATAATGAGTACCAAAAGGATCATGGTCACTGTCTTTAAAGTCAGCAGACAGAGGATTCAAAGTAGAAAAGTGATGAGAAGGAGAATGATAAATTTGTCTGGCAAGTAAACAGTGCTTTTCCTGTGATGAATCAAGGGGCAAAGAAAAGAGTTATTTAGAGAAGTCTGATGGGGTGTAATTAAAACTAATAGCATGAAGCTAAACAAAGGAAAAATTGAGCTCAGTACCAGGGAAAAATTTCTAACAGCCAAGAATGATTATAAAAGATACTCCTAGAGGAAGGTATTTTAACCAACACGAGCTTAAATATTGAAAATTAAAATGGGGAATACATGTGATATATACACTGTAAGAAATACGCCTTCACCATGGAAAAATAATTAAACTGAGAGATCTTTTTTTTTTAAGATTTATTTATTTTTGAGAGAGAGAGAGAGAGAGAACAAGTGGGGAAGGTGCAGAGAGAGAGGGGGACAGGAGATCTAGAGAAGACTCTTGGGCTGACAGCAGCGAGCCTGAGGCAGGGTGCGAACTCACAAGCTGAGCCAGGAAGTCATGACCTGAGCCGAAGTAGGATGCTCAACCGATTGAGCTACCCAGGCATCCCCTGAGAGATCTTTTCTACCTCTAATTCTTAATATTCTTGAAAAGTTCCTTTTTTTTTTGTTTGTTTGGGTAAAGAGTGCATCTTAGTGATTGTGGTCACTAATCACACTCAAGGCACTGAAAATCCTGAGACCAAACATTGGCACAACTCTGATCATATCTTACTTTTCATTTGTTCACTTTGTTTCTGCCTAAAAAAAGCAGAGTCTATGGCTAAAATTCCCAAGAATTCTTTCTTAAAATATTAACTTACCAAAGACATAAATTAAGTGAAAGTGTCCTCATTGGGCGCCAGAGAAAGACCTATCTGAGATATCCTATCTCTTGCTGTATACTTTAAAAAGCAAGGGGAACTGGTTTTATCTGGGATAGGAAGGGCGGCAAGGCAGAATTCTAGCTTCTATAAATATTATATAAACCTTTTAATTTGGAAGGAATCAAAATTCATTTGGCCTAAACTATTTAGATACTTGTCTCAGTTACTCTGTTAGTATAAACCTGGTCTCCTTGTGCTGGCAGGAATTGGCAGCGAAACTAAGTGGTGGTCGTGGCTCAGTGTGAGGTGTTCATTCTCTCCACATTGGGGGGCAGGGAGTAGAGGATGCTGAAGGCAGAAGCACTGACTTAAAATGAAGCATCTGATCCTTAAAGATCCCCTGGTATTTGTTGTTTGAGATGTCAGCTGGATTTCAGTTCAGATAATGACATTTTGCTTGTCGAAAGCCCCCAGCCATTTCACGTGGAATCTTTGTTTCCCATCAGAAATTGCTCTGCGTGTGATGCTGTGCTTAATTAAACAACTGCTGTGGTAGTCCATAGGTAGTGTTTGTTTCAGTGGTCAGCGAAGTGATCTCTCTACAGGCTCATGCTAGCCATATTCAGCCCACGCTTGAATTCTCTCCAGGGAAGATTCTAATCTAAGAGCCTCGGTAAAGAAAATAAGTCAGTCTTTAAGAAAGAAAGATGAACGCAGAAATGAAAAAAAGACATGTTGGGTTTGGGGTGTTTGTTGTAGCAGGCTGAATTTCTGGATGGCTGCTTAGTACATATTCCAGTGGACCAATCTGGTCTGGGCTGTGTCTGCTTACTCCTTTTTACAAGAATCTTGGGATCAATTCGTTTTGGTAGAAAATGTGAATGATGGGAAGGTCTCAGGCGATTCATTGACCTTTATTCCAAGGATTTGGGAGAAATTGGATGATTAAATGGTCAGGGAATCCTCAGACACATTTTCTTTATTTTACATTTACTGAAAATATTCTCAGTTGAGAACTTTAATTAGATGAAAATAAGGTTTAGAATCCAGATGTAAGCCACCCAAGGAAAGTACTGAACTAAAGGCTAATAGCTCATCTCAGAACTTTTATTATTCTTTTAAATGGTTTTAATTATGAATTTTTTTCTATGGGTATAATTCTACTTTAGAGAATTTCTAATAAAAATGGGGCACCTAGGTGGTTAAACATCCAACAGCTGATGGGGCATCAGCTGGTTAAACATCCAACATTGGCTCAGGTCATGATCTCCCAGTTTGTGAGTTTGAGCACCACGTCGGGATCTGGGCTGACACCTCGGAGCCTGAAGCCTGCTTCAGATTTTGTGTCTCCCTTCCTCTCCACCCCTCCCCCTCTCCTGCTCATACTCTGTTTCTGTCTCTCAAAAATGAATAAACTTTAAAAAAAATTAAAAAAAATAAAATTTCTAATAATAAAAAATAGAAAAGCTTCTTTTGTATTCTTTAATCTAGAATAAGTAGAATGAATTCTTTTGGGGGGATATATTATGATCAATGCAATATAAATATTGTAAAACAATATGTTAAAGTGTTAACTTTTTATAAATTAAAGTTACAGAGAGGATATTGTGAATGTCAAAAAAGCAGAATATTAAACTTTTGTAATTTTACCTATTTAAAAAGATATCATAAGGGATATTTGGGGAAGAGGAAGAAAATATGGTGAATTTTAGAGCTTCTTTCTACATGGGTTCACCTAGATACACTATCCTTTAATGATTTTAATAGTAATTCTATACAGCATATTGAAAGAGAAAGCCTTTAATTGTTGGGAATTTGTGTGGTCCTTTTTTTATTGTAATGAGAACAGTATTGATAATTACAATAAATCTTATAATGTCATTATTGATGAATTCAAAATAATTACAAAATGTTACCATTGTTGAATTGGTCAGTAAATAAATCATTTTTTATACTGGAGAAATAGTGCCTTATTTTGGTTTCCTGCCAAAGGAAGGAGAAAGATCAGAGCTTCTTTGTTTTGGGGTTTTCTGCAATTTTATTTTAATTTTTTAAAGAGAAGGAGAATGCAAGTGTTCACTTATATGCTAAGAAATATACTCCAGTAAAAAGTTTTAGAGAGAGAGAGAGAGGAAAAAAAAAAAGCATGGTTCACCTGTTTTGTTCATTGAAGAAAAAACTCAGAAGATAGCAGCAGCAACATGTTGTCTCATCAGCTTTCCCTCATCCTCATCAATGGTCTCCATTTCTATGCTTTCCAGACAGCTTCAGAAGAAAAGCTAATGTCAAAATTTCCAATTTTCTGTTGAGATGGCAAAGTTTTGTGAAAAATTGGAAGTTTAACCATCTGAGAAAGGAATCCTACCAACAACATGTTAGTCACTTGAAAGTCTCTTGTTGACACTTGTCAATTATCCACTGTGTCAGTTACCTGGAACAATGTTTTCATCATGGGGTGATAGCTTGTCTAGTAATGTCATTCACAATTCTTTACAACAATTTTTTAAATATTTATTGTTGGAGAGAGAGAGAGATAGACAGTGCAAGTGGGTGAGGGGCAGACAGAGCAGGAGACAGAGAATCTGAAGCAGGCTCCAGGTTCTGAGCTGTCAGCCCAGAGCCTGATGCAGAGGTCGAACTCATGAACCACAAGATTATGACCTGAGCCGAGGTTGGACACTTAACTGACTGAGCCACCCAGGCGCCCCAGTTGTTCACATTTTTAGACTCTTATCATCCCAGTTTTGTTGATTTGTTTATACATTTATCTTTCTGTTCTAGAAACCATTTCACATCGGTGCTATGGACACTAGAGATAAAACAAGATAAAATGACAAACACATTATGCCAATGAAGAAAATGGACTCAAAGAAAATGAGAATAGGAACAAAATGCAGATGTCAGGAGGATGTTACTGAGTAAATTTCTTAAGATTTTTTCACTGCTTGCAAGAGGGCTGTAAGTTGGGCTGTAATATAAGGTAATATAAGGATAAGAATAATCATTTGCTTAGAAGAAGCTCAATTACTCTCGATGCTAAGACTGACAGTGATATCACCTATAAGTCTTCCTAAAGAAGAAACGCAATTTAATGAGCAATATCCTTGCAGCATCCTTATCTGGTATGGGACAGCATATAGATATGGGCTGCCTCTATTTGCCTAGAGTTGAATCCAGGCTCTGTACATAGCTCTGGCTAGCTATGTGGCCTCAAGAAAGTTATTTTAACGTCCACATTTAGCATTTGTAAAGTGTGTCCACCTCATCGGCTGAGGTGAGAGATAAATAAGGCAATGTAGATAAAATGCCCAGCACAACACCTGGCACATGAAAAGCGCTCAACAGCTTTTAGATCTTCTTAATCTGTGGTTATGTGGGGAACTCAAAGACACGTCAATGGTAGCTCAAATAACTGTGGTTACAAAGGTAGCTTGGTGTAAGAATAATGTGAAGCACTACAGCCTTGAATGCATGTTTTTAAACACACACACACACACACACACACACACACAATTTTGATTTTTATCTGTTCCTTGGCTCCCTTCTATGTCGTAATTTTAGCCTAAGCATCTGGCCTATGTTGAAGAAAGTTTAGCATCTTGTTTTACCAACTCCCAGGTTGGCTGTGAGAATGAGCATTCACAAAATAGCTGGCTGGCTCTGTCAAGGGCTGAGAAGAGGCTCAAGGAGTTCCCAAAGTCAGCAAAGATGTGGATCAGGAGATAATTTGGATCAGCTAAGTAGACACTAAATGAATCCTTTTATTGTTTTTTCCCCCTTTCTACAAATCATTTCCTCATTTTAAGTAAAGAAGGAAATAGAAGGCTGGGAACTTTGGCTCTTTCAAAGCATTTCTCACAAGTGAGAAAAGGAACTGAGGGTTGCCAGCTTCTGTAGGAAGAGCTGTGTAGCCACTGCCACACAGAGATGAAAGGGCCACATTTTCCTAAGTATTTTTCTGTGATTGGAGTTACAAAGAGTGATGCATTTAAAAGGTCAGCGGTTGATGCTTGTTTTTAGTGTCGTTTTGGCTGGGAAATGGCATGTTCAGAGACTGGAACTCTGACAAGTGAATTCTGAAGGCTTCCAGCGCAAAAAATCAGAGCAAAAATGAGTGAATGGATGAAAAAGGTGATGGATCCATTAAGTTTACTGAACAATCAATTTGGTATCTCAAAACCTGCTAACCCAATAGATAATCTCTTGAATAGATTTCGTTTTAACTTCCGAAACACTATATGAGTGACTTTCTTAATTTTCTTTCTTTTCTCAGAGTGTGAAATGACATAAAAACTATTGCATGTGTTTTTCTTTCCTTTACATTGTTCGTGTCAGTTCGTGCATTACTCGGTATGCAGCATGTTACTTACTTTAGTCATATCCCTGGATCTTCTTTATACAGTTTTAAGAGCTTTTTCCTCTCGGTGGATCCTACTCCTTTTTTCCTTTTTCTCGTCTGAAGAAGAGAACATGGCATAGAGACACTACTGTACAATTAGCTAATAATATGACACAGTTCAAGTAATGTATCTTCAATTGTTTCCTAGTACCTCTTCTGGGCAAACTTAGTGATTATGCTTTTTAAACCCTTTTTTTTTTTTTTAATCAGTAGAAACATTTCTGGAAGTAAAAAAAAAATTCCTCATCAACCCAATATGCAAATTAGAGGAAAGCTGAATCCTCTTACTGAAATGAGAAGTCTTCCTGGTCTGCCAGCCTCTCCTTTCTCCTGCCTTTTGGTGCATTCCCGAGGGCATCTACAATGAACCTCTAGGGCAATGTTTCTCAAAGCATGGCCCATGGAACACGGGTGGCCCCTGACAGTGTATGGGTGATTCATAGGAATTTAGGTGATATAGGATGAGAACATGAAATATTTGCTCACATGCATGTCATAAATTTGAAATAAAACAATAATAATGGTTTTTGTAACAGAAATGTCTTTATGTTCTGAATAATCATTATGTTTTCAAAGATGGTATATGTTCCACAAGCTCTGAATTATTCAATTTGTTTAAATAACTTATATTCACATCATTTGTGTATTATTCGTTGCTTATTAATTATCCTATTTTTTTGTTGTTGAGACCATAATGCTGAGTATGTACTGAATCACCAAACAGATCAACAATTAAAATATACTTTTCTGAATTATTAAATTAATGACAAAATAATCATATAATTGCTGTCATTAAAAGTATTTATAATCCTTAAGAATGAAGAAGGCTATAGTTTCGTTATGGAATGTGAATCTTTTGCTACTGGGATAAGTGAAATTACAATTATGATGGTTTATAAAAATAGCCAAGGAGCAAAACTAACTGGGAGTCATGTTAATGAATTTTGGAAAATCAGACTTTATCAGATCAATGCACCATTTGACCTTGGTCTCTAGTGTGTTGTCTGTTACAGAACTTTTTTTTTTTTTAATTTTTAATTTATTTATTTTTGGGGGGAGAGAGAAAGAGAGAGGAGAGAGAGAGAGAGCACACTCATGAATAAGGGAGTGACAGAGAGAGAGAGAGAGAGAGAGAGAGAGAGAGAGAGAGAGACAGGTTCCTCACTGTCGAGGCAGAGCCCGATGTGGGGCTCAAACGCACGAACCAAGGAATCACGACCTGAGTGGAGATTTAGAATCAGACACTTAACCATCTGAGCCACCCAGGTGCCCTTGTTATAGAGCTTTTTCAAAGAGTAGAAGGAACCCAGAATTTTATATAATTCTCAAAGTTATTCAGTGAAATCTCTGACAAGTCAATTATTTCCATAAAAAGGAAAAAAAAAATAAATGTGTCATCAGCAAAATGAAGAATAAGCTAAAAGTAGATTCAAAATTTTAGTTCATGTGTTAAAAACATTTATAAGGTATTTTTTAGCTGAAAAGTTTCTGAAATCATTCTCAGAGTTGGAGATAAATCATAATAAACATTTCCCGGTACTATTTTATCACAAAATGTCAGTGGCATACTTTGAAAGAGAAATTAATATAGTATGTCCATAAGAGCAGGCATTTGCTTTAAAGTGGATACCATAATTAATATTCAGATTATGAATCAGTTTTGACAACAGGCATGCTCTGGAGATACTTGGCCCCATACCACCACAGTAAAGTCAGTATCACAGTAAAGTGAGTCAAATAAGTTTTTTGGTTTCCAGTGCATATAAAATTTATTTTCATACTATACTGTAGTCTATTAAGTGTGCAATAGAATTATGTCTAACGAAAATGTACATGCCTTAATTAAAAATACTTTATTGCTAAAAAAAATGCTAGCATCATCTGAGCTTTCATAGAGTTGTAATCTTTTTGCTGGTAAAGAGGTCGATGCTGATGGCTGCTGACATATCAGCGTGGTGGTTGCTGAAGGTTGGGGTGACTGTGGCAATTTCTTCAAATAAGACAATAATGTATATTTTGCATTGATTGAGCCTCCCTTTCTCTGTAGCATGTGATGCTGTTTGATAGCATTTTACCCACAGTAGAACTTCTTTCCAAATCGGTATCAATCCTTTTAAGCCCTGCTGCTGCTTTATCAACCATATAATATTCTGTATGCCTTGATGTCATTTCAAAAATCATCACAGCATTTTATCAGGAGTAGATTTCATCTCAAGAAACTACTTTCTTTGCTCAGCCATGAGAGGCAACTCCTCATCCATTCAAGTTTGATCACGAGATTCCAGCAATCCAGTCCTATCTTCAGGCTCCACTTCTTTCTAGTCTAGTTCTCTTACTATTTCCACCACATCTGCAGTTACTTCCTCCACTGAAATCTCAAAGCCATCCATGAGGATTGGAATCAACTTCTTCCAAAGTCCTGATAATGTTGATATTTTGATCTCTTTCATGAATCACAAATATTCTAAATGACATCTGGGATGGGTGAATCGTTTCCAGATGGTTTTCAATGGACTTTGCCCAGATCCGTTAGAGGAATTACTATCTATGGCAGCCATATAGCCTTAAAAAATGTATTTCTTAGAAAGATTTGAATTTAAGAGTCTCTTATGGTTTGCCTCTCTCTCTCTCTGTTTATAACTATTTTTCCCCTTCCCTTCCCCCATAGTCTTCTATTAAGTTTCTCAAGATCCACATGAGTGAAAACATATGATATCTGTCCTTCTCTGACTGACTTATATCACTCAGCATAATACCTTCCAGTTCCATCCACGTTGCTGCAAATGGCATGATTTCATTCTTTCTTATTGTCAAGTAGTATTCCATTGTATACATAAGCCACATCTTCTTTATCCATTCATCAGTTGATGGACATTTAGGCTCTTTCCATAGTTTAGCTATTATTGAAAGTGCTGCTGTAACAAACTGAGGGTGGATGGGGGGGGTGGGAGAGAGGGGAAAATGGGTGAAAGGCATTGAGGAGGGTACTTGTTGGGATGAGCACTGGGTGTCGTATGCAAGCGATGAACCATGGGAATCTACCCCAAAAACCAAGAGCACACTTTACACACTGTATGTTAGCCAATTTGATAATAAATTATACTAAAAATTTAGAATAAAAAATTTAAAAAAAAGGCTTGAAAGTCAAAATGACTCCCTTATTCATGGACTGAAGAATGGATGTTGTGTTAGCAGGCATGAAAACAACATTAATCTCACTATCCATCGTCATCAGATGGGTGCCCAGATGTATTGTCAATGAGCTTTTATATTTTGAAAAGAATCTTTTTTTCTAAGCAGTTGGTCTCAACGGTGGGCTTAAAATATTCAGTAATTATGTTGGAAACAGATGTACTATCATCCAGGTTTTGCTGTCCCATTTACAGAGCACAGGTGGAATACATTCATCATAATTCTTAAAGGCCCTAGGATTTTCAGAATGGCAAATGAGCATTTCTTCAAGTAAAAGTCACCAGCTGCATTAGCTTCTAAGAAAAGAGTCAGCCTGTCCTTCGAAGCCACACATTGACTTCTTTCTAGTGCAAGATGGCAACTTCTTCTTATAGAAGATTGTTTCTGTGAATTGAAATTCTGTTGGTGAGTGTAGCCACCCTTATTAATTACCTGAGCCAGATCTCTAGATAACTTGCTGCAGCTTCTATATCAGCACTTGCTGCTTCACCCTGAACTTTGATGTTGTGGAGATAACTTCTTTCCTGAAACTTCAGGAACCAACCTCTGCTGGCTTTCACATTTTCTTCTACAGTTTCCTCGCCTCTCTTTGCCTTCCTAGAATTGAAGTGAGTTAGGACCTTACTCTGGATCAGGCTGTGGTTTAAGGAAATGTTGTGATTGCTTTGCTTTGATCTTCTATCCAGGCCACTGAAACTTTCTCCATATCAGCAATAAGAATGTTTCACTTTTTTAGCATTTATCATTTTATCATTTTATCATTCACATTTTATCATTTGTGTGTTCACTGGAGCAGAAGTTTTAATTTCCTTCAAGAACTTTTCCTTTGCATTCACAACTTGGCTAATTGGTACAAGAGGCCTAGCTTTCAGTCTATCTTGGCTTTTGATGTGCCTTCCTCTCTAAGCTGAATCATTTTTAGCTTCTGGTTTAACGTGAGGGATTTATGAGTCTTCCTTTTACTTGAACACTTAGAAGCCATGGTGGGGTTATTAATTGGCCTAATATCAACATTGTTGGGTCTTACGGAATAGGGAGGCCTGAGGAGAATGAGAGAGGTGGGGGAAAGGCTGGTCAATGGATCAGTCAGAACACACACACATATATTAAATTTGCCATCTTATGTGGGCACGGTTTGTGGAACCCTAAAACAATTAAAATAGTAACATCAAAGATCACTGATCACAGATCACTTTAAGAAAAATAATAATAATAATGAAAAAGTTTGAAATATTGTGGAAATCACCAAAATGTGACACAGAGACATGAAGTGAGCATACATTGTTAGAAAAAATGGCACTAACAGACTTACTTGATGCAGGGTTAACACAAATCTTAGATTTGTTAAAAAAACAAAACAAAACAAAAGCAGATTCTGTGAAGTACAATAAAGTGAAGCACAATAAAATGAGGTAGGCCTGTATGTATGTAGCATGTATATGAAGGAGAAAAGTTTGATAATTTTTTAATCATTAAAATCTCTTTGTGATGGTTAATTTTATGGGTCAATTTGATTGGGGCATGAGATGCCCAGATATATGGTCACACGTTATTGTATGTTTATGAGAGTGTTTTTGAAAATTAACATTTAAGTTGACAGACTAAATAAAGTACATTTCACTAAATACAGTGAACCACCACCCATCAGTCGAAGACCTGAATAGAATAAAAAGGCTGACCCTTCCCTGAGCAAGAGAGAATTCTTTCTGCCTGACTGCCTTTGAACTGGGATATCAGCTTTTTCCAGGCTTTGGACTCAAATTGAAACATCAACTCTTCCTGAATATGAAGCCTGCCAGCCTTCAGACCAGAACTGTATCACTGGCTTTTCTCGGTCTCCTGCTCGCCGACTTACCCTACAGGTCTTAGGACTTATGCCAGATTCCACAATTGTGTGAGCCAATTCCTTATAATAAATCTCTTTCTGTCCCTTTCTAAGATATATATATTATATATATATAATATATATATAATCTAATATTTCATATATGTATTATATATTATTAGTTCTATTTCTATGAAGAACCCTGACTCATACACTTTTTGGTACCAAGAATGATTCTAGAGAAACAGAACTTTAAGGATGAGTTTTCTGAATTGGTGCTGGGGTTTCTGAGACTGGCTCTCTAATGTGGTTAGATTTAAAAATGCCAATGACTCTATTTCTAGTAGTAAAGAGATCACAAATAGTCTATGGCATGATCTGTCAATAGATATATGCAAAATATTACCATCAGATACTGTAATCGGACACTTAGAAGAAGCAAGTATCTGGGTGACTATGTATAACTATTGCTGGATATTTTAATCAAACAAATGAATATAATAAGGTTGGCTAATGTCTCTGGTCAAAATAGTGAAAGAAACGGATGAGCTCAGAGACACAAATTCCCAGTTTAGTTGCATAAGCGACCTTAAAGTTTCTGTGTATTCCTTGAAGGATATCCTTATCTTGTATAGCCGCAGGGTGAGACTGATGAATCCAACCCAGAATCTCACCCAGCAACTGGCTGAATTATAATCCAAGTTAAACTCCCAGGTTTGCAGTGTGTTTATTTGTAAAGTAAGAGCACTGATGGAAAAAGTGGGATTCCCAAAAGTTGGAGTGGGAACATGTGGGAAGATTGATGAAATTGGGGACACTGAACCCCTAAAATCTGATGAGCCTTCTTTGCTAATGGAAGAGGTCTCTCCACCCTGACTGAAGGGATTAGCTCTGCATCACCTGAAGAAACTATAGAGGCTTTCCCTGAAGTTGTTGCCATGCAAGGCATTGCTGATTCTCCTCAGGACCACCCCCACCAGCCATCTTTGCTTCTAGACCCACAATTAGACTCAAATCCCAGCAAGACCCCCTAAAGATGAGGTACAAAGTGTGACTCACACAGAGGTGGGCGATACTTTAAAAGAGTTGCTTGAGCTTTCTAATTTCTACAGACAAATGTGCAGAACATTTGTAGGAATGGATATTAAGGGTCTGGGATAATGGTCGAAGAACTGTTAAATTGGATCAGGCTGAATTTGTTGACACTTATCAGACATCTGATAAACAGACATTCTGCATTTAATATTGTAGCTCAGGGAGTTAAAAGGGGTCAAACAGTTTGGTGTTGAAACATGGACCAAAAGGTGGACTACCATGAGTCAGTTAGAAATGCCTGACCTATCTTTCTTTAATATAGAGGAGGAAATTCAAATTCTAGTGAATTAAGACCCACTCACCCACTCTGGGAGGGTCCAGAAGTCATACCTTTCACCACTTCTCTGAGTAATAAATTTGTGAGGGGAGTCCAAGCATCCTTGAAGAGCTCTGTGATCCTTCTTCTCTGTAAGACAGATCTCTCATGGTGGGAAAGGAAGACACCGAATTGAGAAACCTAAATGCACGGCAGTGGATCCCTGTGTCTTAGGGTCAAGTGGCATCACTTAATCACCAACAGAAAGATGGTTGTGGTTAGTGTAGTGGAGAGAAGAATTAAAACAGAAATCAGAATAGTCTGATTCACACAGATCTAAAGTGTTGGCTAGTTGGTCATGGTGTTCCTAGAAATGAAATGGCTGGAAACTTACTAAATTCTTACCTGATATTTATGAGCAGAAAAATTCTAGTTTAAGTGAACAAAGGTCTAATCTGACTCATAAAAATAGAGTATGGTCCCTCAACAAATTCCCAGACTTGAACCAGACCCAAAGCCCCTTGAATGAAGAGAAGACCAAGTTCCCTTGAGGAAGGACCCTGGAACACTGCCAAGAATTTATACTGTTAATTTTTCTTCAGCCTTCTCCAAAGGGACCTACAGCCTTTTTCCAGGGTAACTGTATACTGAGGAAAAGGAAATAACCAGTCGTTTCAGGAACCACTAGATACTGATTCTGATTTGATTCCAAGAGACAAAACATCACTGTGGTCTACTAGTAGGGGCTTATGGAGGTCGGGTGATGAATGGAATTTTAGCTCCTGTCCTCACAGTGGGTCTTGTGGGTCCCCATACTCATCCTGTGATTATTTCTCTTGTTCCATAATGCATCATTATGAATAGACATACTTAGCTGACACAATCCCCACATTGGTTTTCTGACCTGTGGAGTAAAGGCTATCCTCGTGGGACAGACCAAGTGGAATCCATTAGAACTGTCTCTATCAAAGAAAATAGTAAATCAAAAGCAACACTGCCCCCCCCGGGAGGGATTGCAGAGATTAGTGCTATAATCAGGGACTTCAAAGATGCAGGACTGGAGATTCCTACCACATCTATATTCAACTTGCCTATTTGGCCTGTTCAGAAGACAGATGAATCTTGAAGGATTCCAGTGGATTTTCATAAGCTTAACCAGGTGGTGACTCCAACTGCAGCTGCCATACAAGAGGTCATTTCATTGCTTGAGCAAATTAACACATCTCCTGGTACTGGATATGAAGCTATGAATATGGCTTTTTCTCCATACCTGTCCATGAGGCCCACCAGCAGCAATTTGCTTTCAGTTGCCAATGCCAACAGTACTTCTCCACCGTCCTATCATAGGGGTGTATCATTCTCTAGCCCTACATTGTAATCTGGTTCACAAGGATCTTGATAGCTTTTCTCTTACACAAGATATTGGTCTATTACACTGATAGCATCATGCTGCTTGGACTAGTGAGCAAGAAGTAACAACTTCTCTGGTCTTATTGGTAAGATAGTTGCATTTCAGAGTGTGGACAAGAAATCCCACAAAAATGCAGGAACCTTCTACCTCAGTGACATTTCTAGGGGTCCAGTGGTGTGAGACATGTTGAGATATCCTTTTTTTTTTTTTTTTTTTTTTTAGAGAGCGAGCACACACATGTGTGTGAGTGGGGTGGGGGTGGGGGTAGAGAGCGAGGAAGAGAATGGATCTCAAGCAGGCTTCATGTCCTGGAGCCCAACATGGTGCTCGATCTCACAACTGTGAGATCATGACCTCAGCAGAATTCAAGTCAGACACTTAACTGATTGAGCAACCCAGGCCACCCGAACTATATCCCTTTTAAGATCAAGAATAAATTGTTGCTTCTGGTCCCTTCTACAGCAAGAAAAGATTCGGTGCCTAGTGACCTCTTTGGGTTTCAGAAGGAACATAGTGCTCATTTGGGTCTGTTACTCTGGCTCATTTATTTGGTGATCCAAAAAGCTGCTAGTTTTGAGTGAAGCCCAGAATAAGAGAAGGTTCTGGAACAGATCCAGGCTACTCTACAAGCTGCTTTGCCACCTGATAGAGATGCTGTTTGGAGCCCTATAGATGAATTGCATCATGGGCCCTTAGGATTTGGGAGCAAAGTCCTGTCATCTTTCACAGCTAATTACCCTTTTTTTTTTTTTTTTTTTTTTTTTTTGAGAAACAACTCTTAGACTGCTCTTAGGACTTAGTAGAGATTGAATGCTTTACTGTCGACCCCCAAGTTATCATGTGATCTGCCCATCATGAACTGTGTGTTATGATCCACCAAGCCATAAAGTTGGTGCACAGAAGCACTTCATCATCTACTAGGAGTGATACGTACATGATTAAGATTGATCAGGCCCTGAAGGCACAACTAAGTTACATGAAGAAGTGGCCCAAATGTTCATGGTTCCTAATCCAACTACACTACCTTCTCTCTTCTAAGCCTTGACCTATGGCCTCATGGGGATTTCCCTGTGATTGGCTGAACAGGAAGAGGGGACTCAGGCCTAGTTTATAGATAGTTCAGCATGATATGTAGTCACCGCATGAAAGTGGACAGTTACAGCACTACTGTCCCTTCCCTCTCTGGGACATCCCTGAAGGACAGCAGTGAAGGGAAATCCTCCCAGTGGGCAGAACTCCAAGTAGTGAACCTGGCTGCCCACTTTACTTGAAAGGAGAAATGGTTAGACATATGGTTATATACCAATGCATTAACTGTTGCTGATGGTTCAGTTGGGTGGTCAGAGACTTGGAAGGAACATGATTAGAAAATTAGTGACAGGGAAACCTGGTGAAGAAATATGTGGATAGACTTCTCAAAATGGATTTACAGAATACCTTATCTACTGCCATGGTGTTCCACACTGCAGTGCCTCTGATCAAAGAACACTCTTCACAGAAAATGAAATAGTGGCCGATGCTCACAAAATTCACTGGTCTTACCACATTTCCCACCATCCTCAAAGCAGCTGACTTGACAGAAGGTTGGCATGGCCACTGAGGACTCAGTTGCGTTGCCAGCTTGATGGTGATACCTCATAGGGCTGGGACAAAATTTTCCACAAGATTGCATGCTCTCTGAATCATTATCCAATATATGGCGCTGTTTCTCGATAACCAGGATTCATGGGTCCAGGAATCAACGGGTGGAAATGGGAGTGACATCATTTATCATTACTCCTGGTGATTCACAGCAAAAGTTTTGCTTCCTGTTCACACGACCTCATTATGCTCTGCTGGCCTAGAGGTCTGAGTTCCAGAGGGAGGAATGCTTCCACCAAGAAACACAATGGTTTCATTGAACTGAAAGTTAAGACTGAAGCCTGGATATTTTGGGGTCTTCAAGCCTCTGAATCAATAGTCACTGTGCTGACTAGAGTGACTGATCCTGACCACCTTGAAGAAATTGGTGTACTACTCCACAATAGGGGTAAGGGAGAGTATGAACACATTTCTTGATGTTACCATGCCCTGTGGTTAAGGGCAATGAAAAACCACAACACATTCCAGGCAGGACTACCAACGATCCAGACCCTTCAGGAATGAAAGTCCAAGTTACCCTACCAGGTAAAGAACCATGACCAGCTTAGAGGCTTGATTAAGACAGAATAAATAATACCAATTATGACCATATGACCAGTTACAGAAATGAAGACTATAATTGTCATGAATATTTTCTCCTTATTTTGTGAATATATTTGTATATATACATATTACAAGGAATATATTTATGTGTATATACACACAAAAAATAATTTATAACAAAACATTCACAATATACATAATGAACGCCTTTGTTTTCTCTTACCCCCTTATCATGTAACATAAGATGCACTGACATGATATCATATATTTAAGTGTTGTTAATTTATATCATGGTATTAAGTTATAAGAAGAGTAAACATCACTCATAGACTTTACTTCTTTTGCGGAAGGGGTTCATGCATACTTGGTTGTATGCAGGATAGTTGTATCATGTTAGATAGCATTATGACCTGTTATTGTATATATTTGGAGATTAAGCATAGTCTCCAAATAATTTTGGAGATGTGTATGAGGCCAAGTTGATAAAGGGTGCACTTGTGGTTAATTTTGTGTGTCAACTTGACTATGCCTGGAATGTCTAGCTATTTGGTCAAATTTTGTTCTGGGTGTTTCTGTGGGACTGTTTTGGATAAGATTAACAAGTAAATTAGCTGTCTGAGTAAAGCAGAGTGCTTTTCCTAATGTAACTGGGCTTTATCCAATCATTTGAAAGCCTGAATAGAACAAAAAGCCTGACACTCCCTAGAGGAAGAGAGGATTCTCTCTGCCTGAGTGCCTTTGAACTGGAACTTTGGCTTTCTTCCTGCCTTCAGTCTTGAACTGAAATATCAGGCTCTTCCTGGGTCTCTAGCCTGCAAACTCACCCTGTAGATCTTGGAGCGTCAGACACCATAATCATGTATATATACATCCTATTGGCCCTGCCTCTCTGGAGAAGCCTAATATACTCTTGCTACAAAAAAAAAAAAAAAAATATATTTATTTTTTTTCCAATCAGTGGTTATTTTATGAGCCGCTTTCCAAATACCGGCATTTTTCAACTGTGGGTCTCTTGACTTCTTCATTATCTTCTTAACACAGCATCTCGGGAAATCCTCTTAAAAGATAATTCAGATCCTGTCGTTCATGCTCAAAACCTTCCAGTGGCTCTTGTTTATGCAGAAAGCCAACGTCCTTTCGTTACCTAGATGATCCTACAGAATCTCCCTCTTGCGCTGGCCTCTTTCCTCTTCTCTTGCCATATCTCTTTCTACTCTTCGCTTCTTGGCCTTGCTCCAGACACGCGGACTTTCCTGTTTATGGCCGGGCTTGCTTCCACCTCAGAAACTTCGTGCTTGTTCTCTCTGCTTAGCGTGATCGTCCCCAAATCTGTGTGGCTTACTCCCCATGTTTTTCAGTTTTTGCTCAAATGTCTTCTGCATAGTAAAGTCTTCCTTAGTAGCCTATCTAAAAATGACAAAACTCGCCACCCCAAAACTCTTATGCCCTTCCTTCTTTGTTTTCCTCCTTATCGTTTATCATATCTGATGGACAATCCATTTTAATTTATCTGGTTTAAGGTCTATCTCCATGCAAGAATGAAAGCGTCAGGGGTTTTGTTCTCCCCCACGAAAATAAGGCGTAGCACTCTGAAGATAAATCTTTATTAAGTAAATTAAAAACTGCTTTCAAATTTTAGAGAAGTTTTATAATATGTATTTCACTTTCATATGGTAAATTCTGGGAGTTTTGGTCTCAAAACCATGTGACTGCTATGTTGATTCTTTTGGTCAGTGGGTGTCATGAACTGTACTTGGGAATATATCTTATATCAGTTTGCACAGATTCTACACAGAGAGATATTTACTTTTCCAGACAAGGGAATAAAATGTGCTCCATATATCTTTCAATGGATATAGCATTTAATGCACATTTTAGTTTAACTATCTGATCTCTTTAAATTCTCACCTCTCTGAAAGTAGAATAATTAATATGAAATATCAGAAATTAAGTTAAATCTCTTATACCTAACAGTGTCCTATATTAACCAAAGGTTAAGTGCAGCTTATCAGTCTATAAGAAAGGACCAGAAGGCTGGAGTAAAAAATTTAGTTTCCAAAAGCGGTCAACCTATTTCTCATTTACATTTCAACAGCTGCATGTGTCATCATAATCTTCCACATAAGGTCAAGCCAAAAATAATGTTATTCTCAGATAACAAAGTTTTTCTCTACTTGGGAAGTAATAGAAAAAACATCACAAAGGTGCTACCTAAATCTCTGAGAATAACATATTAAAAAAACCCAGAAAAACTGAACTTGCTATATTATGTTACAATTAGCTAAATTGTACTGTAGTAACAGACGAAGAAATATTAGTTTTCAAACTACATCAAAATGGTGAGTTAAGTTTCTTGGGTTCTTTTTTATATATATTAAATACATAATATTAATATATACATATTAACCTAGTCATTCCATTTCTGTTGTTTTTGATAATTTACTCATTGCACAAAATGGGATACAGCTCTTTTATTTCTTTATTTGGAACAAGAATTTTGATAGCAGTAGGTTTTTTTTTATTAAAAAAAATTTTTACATTTTATTTATTTTTACATTTTATTTATTTTTGAGAAACAGAGTGAGACAAAGCGTGAGCGGGGGAGGGGCAGAGAGAGAAGGAGACACAGAATCTGAAGCAGGCTCCAGGCTCTGAGCAAGCAGTCAGCACAGAGCCCGACACGGGTCTTGAACCCACAAACTGTGAGACCAGGACCTGAGCCGAAGTCGGACGCTCAACTGACTGAGCCACCCAGGCGCCCTGAGCAGTGGTTTGAGTCACAGATTAAGTGAATGATGAACATTATTAGTGGGGTGTTTTCCTGTTAAATTTCAAGATAAACCTTTGGAACAGTGAGGGTAGCATTGGGAGGAGGTTCTCTTGCTACTTCCCCAGGTATTTCTTAGGGTGGTTATTATTTGAGTTGTTTGTAATGATCCAGAACTTGGCCTTCAGCTTTCTAAACTCAGTGGCTGGTTTTTCAACTCTCTGCAAGTGGTTTTTCCTCTCAGGGAGAAACTTACACTATGAACTCAAAACCCTGATGTATAAACAGAATGGCCAATTTATTAACCTACAGTAATATTTTAGCTTCTTCCAAGGAAGCTGCATGGAAAGCCAAACTCTACACAGGAGTTTGCTTGTTGAGTAATTGTGGAGTCAGGTTCACGATTTGAACATTTCAAGATGCCCAACTAAGGGAGCCTAATGCACCTGATATCCATTGATTCAACAAGTTGAGACCTTAAGGGTAATGCACCATTTCATCAGCAAGTGCTCACAGCATTTGCCTTTGAAAATCTCCTTTTTATTTTTCTTTGCTTCATGGCTAATATTTTCTATCTTTGGATGTGTTATTACAACTCTTTAAGTGACTTTTGCTCTATTTCTGCTTTGAATCATTGTAGATTGAATTTACCATTTATTTTCCAGAATATAGTATTATTTCTTTCATTTTTACATTCTTGTAGCAGAGGGTAGGCAGCTGTAGTAACCAACACTTTTTGATATGTGTACACATAAATTTCCCTTTCTATTAACTAATTTACAAATCTGGTTTATTATCAACCTAGTAACCTGAAGGGTTTTAGAGATGTCGCCTTGTAGAGTTTGACCAAAGTGGATTATTTTGTTTGTGGTTCCTGAATGATCACATTTTCTACCAAACTAGAGGTGACTCTGCTATTTTAAGCAGTATTTTTACCTGTAGGTGGGCTGAGAGAAGATGTAGCTGTATACTTTTAAAGTAAACATTATTGGGGCGCCTGGGTGACTCAGTCGGTTGGGCGTCCGGCTTCCGCTCAGGTCATGATCTCACGGTCCGTGAGTTCGAGCCCCGTGTCGGGCTCTGTGCTGACAGCTCGGAGCCTGGAGCCTGCTTCGGATTCTGTGTTTCCCTCTCTCTCTGACCCTCCCCTGTTCATGTTCTGTCTCCCTCTGTCTCAAAAATAAATAAACATTAAAAAAAATTAAAAAAAATAAAGTAAACATTATTAATACAGCCCCAGAATAGTCACATGTACCCACTCTGTGGCTCTCCTTTGACTTATGAACGCTAACTGGACTCAAGACCCCAAAGCTAATTACTTCATGTTGTAGCCCAGATGCCAGCTGCCTGGACTTCTTCAAGTCGCAGCATGTGGAGGAATATGATCCCTTCATATTTCAATAAAAATAACTTGAAGCCCCAATGCGCCCCCCACAGAATTGATGGCAATTTCTCCTAGTCACGTTTTCCTCTAAAATTCTTTCCCTTTGAAGTTTCTTTCTTTTTAGATCTTGCCACTACCTGTGGCCTCCTTTTTTCTCCATGTCAGTGGGAGGCAGCCACATTTCATGTCCTCAAACACCACTCATATAATACAGAAAGAGATAGGTTGATTTGTTGGTCATTTGACAGGTTGGGGGAGTGATGTTTAAGAAAAGTTATTTCCTTAGTTGTTTAAGTTTTACAGCATAGCCTAACATTAAAAAAAAATAATCTTAACACTGAATATTAAACATCCTTGTTCCTAAAATTCCATCAGCCATCCATTTTTCCAGGGGCCACCGGTCAAAGACTGTTCTGTCCTCTTGCATCCCAGGCCAACCCTTGCCCTCTGGCTGGTCCAGCTTCACTCCTGCCCACTCCCCTCTACATGCCTCTGCCCTCCTCTCTACTGCTACCCCAATCCCCTCCCTCTTGGGCTGCTGTTAGAAATACAATTTATTTTTATGTAGCATTATTTAATATTTTTTATGTCTTCAACCATCTTGACAATGGGCTAAGGGCTGTCCTTTTAAACCCAACTCAGCAGTCAAATGGATTTGCTTATAAAAGATAGTTCTCCTTCTGAGGAATTCTGCTAGCAGCCTTTATACTTTGTGCCCATAAAGGCCTCACACAGTACAGTCAGTGAAGTGGCAAAACCAAGGCATGGATGCAGGTGTGCCCATGCCCAAGCGGGGATGTTTAGCCACTAGGGAGTGGACCCAAATGTGTCTTGATTCTTATGCTCTTGCATATTTGGGAGTCCTAAAACTGAATCGGCATATTCTCCCAGTGCTTTTGATAAACACATGCAAAAAGATTCACTCTTGTTTCTTTTGTTGAGGAGGATGGTCTTATAGCATATTCTTCCTTAAACTATTCCTTGTAATGTACATATTTATTTCAACGTTGTGGGATCCATATAGGACTTTTGACATGTTTGTAGGAATAGTAAAAATTAGAAAAAAGTTGAAAATAGCTGTTTGTTGGTTTTCTTCAATGGTTCTAATAGTGATGATGTTATCCTCTGCTTAGTTTTTGGTCCTATTTCTCCCAAGAAATAGAATAATTTGAATAATAGAAAAAATCCCTTAAATACATAATGATCACCATTATTAGATAGTGGAGGCAAATCTCCTCTCCACATCCAAGGGATCTATATACCTTTGCTGGTGTCAGGAAAAAGGAAAAATATTTCTCTGCTAGTTTTCTATGGTGGAGTAAACTGGAAAAAAAGAAAAAAAAGAAAGGAAGGAAGGAAGGAAGGAAGGAAGGAAGGAAGGAAGGAAGAAGGAAAGAAAGAAGTGAAGAAAGAAAGAAAGAAAGAAAGAAAGAAAGAAAGAAAGAAAAGAAAGAAAAGAAAGAAAGAAACCAAGGAAATAAGAAAACAAGAATACACTGTTTCCTAAATCTGGATGGTACTAGCTAGCAAAATATGCATTTCATTACTGAACCTTGGCAGGGGTTCCACAGAATTCAGCAGGGGGTTGCTGGTTACCCAGAGGAGTTTAGATACACTCTATTCTCAAATTGCTGGGTGGTGAACTGTGAGCCTCAGGGAGGTAAAGGGTTAGGATACTAGCATGACTGGAGAAATAGACACCACCAAGTCAATGAATGAGAATCACATTGAGATAGGTAAGCTTGCCTATATTATGAAAATAAACAATAAGATTCCTAGGAAATAATCTGGGGAGAAATTAAGTTTTTATTTTGGGCAAATACAATCTCACGTCCAAGGGAAACCTCCCTGCATGCATTCAGATGTTTGCCTCGGGGAGTCCCTTAGATAGCAAGGGGGTTGGAACAGGAAAGGCAGTTTCAACGTTGGCAACAGAAAAGACTTATTTTTTGTTGTTTGAGTTTTGGCTGTAATTTGGGAGTGATTGGAAGCCTCTATAATGAGTCAAATTATAAAACTTTTAAAGAAATGTTCACAAAATACTTTTTAGAAAAATTAAGATGTTCTTTTCCAAGAGAACATTTCCCCCTAAGTTTCAATAATGTTCATTCAGTTCACTGGCATACCTTGGGCTAAATTACTACCAGTTTTTATTAAAAGCTAATTTTCAGACTTTTATCAACCTAGCATCTGGAACATTGTACACTTAAACTTGCATTTTTCTGTAGGTAGGTAACCCAATTATAATAATTAAATTATGGAAAATTTATTACCTTCTCTTTTGCTACTCGTAATTTATTTTACCTGCCTTTGTAGCTTGGGGTGAATTGTTGAGTCAGAAATTAGTAAGAAAATATTTTCCAATCTCATTGCTATGTGGGTATGTTATGCTTTAGAATATAAATTCTCATCCATTTTTTAGTATCAAGACAACAAAGCCAAATTCTGTAAACGTATTATTAGAATGACAAAAAAAAAACACCCCCCAAACCCCAAACCCATAATACTTAAAATGGAAAATTAAGAAAAGAGGGCTTTTTGGTGTCCACTTCTCTGTGTGTCATTCCTTTTTGTTAAGATCAACTTAAGTCTCTTTTCTCTATTTCAATTTAAAAGTGAGTTACTAATAAGGCAAGAAAGTAAAAACTGGGGCATAAACTATATTCAGATATAAAATATTCTAAGAAGGAAAGTGAAAGTTTACTACTCCCTAGAAATAAAAATTTGCCAGCGTTGTTGAACTATGGAATGTTAAATGTCCCCAGCTGAATTCACAGCATTCAGGAACATTGAATATACGATCTGGCTCATCTTCAAGAAAATGATTCTGCCCTGTTTTGAGATGCTTCATTCTATGAAATTAAATTAATTTGGGGGATTAGTCACAGTGAGTCGTGATGCTTAGAGGAAACATAAACTGTGGAAGGCATCTCTACTCTGTTTTATGATCCCTTGAAAAGTTTTCTAAATACATAAAAATCCTAAGACTTTAAAACTAAAATGAACACAGAGTGACTCTTATTATTGAAGAGACGACTTAGGTTGCATAGGTCAGGTGTCTAGGAACTCTTTACATTTTGTAAAGTTAAGCACTCATGACGATTAACTGGGCATATCCTGTTCAGGCTTTAGAATTGTGGAAAACTGAATTCAAAAACTTAGCACTGTAGAGACCCACAGGCTTGGCAGAGAAAGTCTCACTTACTCAGCTGGCATGCTCCAAATACTACATCATATAATTCACTGGCAAATAATTATTTTATCCTGAGACACCTTTTGTTGTTGTTGTTGTCTGTGATTCACTCAAACATCTCTATATATTCATTTTCTCTCTCTATATAGCTATTGATTCTATATATCTATACCAATTCATTGTATCTCTCTCTATGGAAACATATACATATATATATACATAAACATAAACATGTATACATATACGAACATATTTATGTGAAGGTGTTCGATCACCTTACTCTAACATTTAACATATTTCACAAACTTACAAAAGTCTATTGCATGCTGATGAGAAAATTACATGATTCACAAACTAAAGTTATTTTTAATGGTTTGAAGCACATTAGTTTTCACTTCATTCTGAGCATGATCGATTGATTCATACTCCAAATGGATACAGAGCAGGATATTATGAGGTTCCTTGTCTCTTACTGAGCTATGATTTATACCTTCCTGACAAATTTATTTGAAAAACGGTTAGATAATTTCACCCTATATTTAAGCATTATTAGAGGTAATAAATCATACTTTGAAAGACACTTAGAGTCCTGGAGAACTTGTCTTCACAAGGTGACAAGATTCACTTCTAAGTGGCTTTATCCAGCACAGTGGTGATCTTGAAGAAGGGACCAGTCCCTACTCACTCATAGAGTTTTTATAGTGTGCAATTGCACGGCTGGCCTTAATATTTCAACACTCAGTTACTGACCAGAGATTTTTTTTCCAAACAGGTTTCTAAAATGTTACCTGTTTCTCCTTACCTTCCATTTAGGAAGAGAATGAAATATATCTAAAGTCCGACATCTCTATCTCAGTGATTTGGAATTATGGGCTACAAGGCCATGAAGTTATAAAAAATGTGCTGCATAGTGAAATGAAATCTGTTTCTTTATGTATAGAGGGTGGGGAAAAACTGCTTAGAAGATTACAGGGGGGAAAGGACATTTACAAAGAGAAGAGTTTTTTCAACATCTCTAAAAGATTTAAATGATGATCAATACTAAGAAATATTTGATCTTCACATTTTTTGGAGAGTAAAGGAAATGCTGGAATTAATGGGCAGGAACACAGCACTCAGAGCCTATGTTGCCATTAACGCCTGGTATGGATATCCATACTGTTCTATATCGTAACTGGGTAATGGCAGCATAGTGATAGGAACTGAAAGGGAGTTGAAATGGAAGTTCAAACCATACGCAATTTTGGCAAATGTGATTACTTCAAAATGATTTTTGCTTTTCTTTTTTCACAATAAGTACATACAGCACTCAGACAATGTGTTCCTTTCTGTTTTAATCTGAAAGTATCGTCTCTCAACAACTCAGGATAGAAAGGTCTTTGTTGAGAATAAAAATAGGCCAGAATGGTCCCAGCCCTCTCACCATGATCCCAAGGAAAGTCTGATTTATGGCTTTAGCTCTGCTGTTGGACAGAGGCCTCAGCCCATTGGAAATCTCCAGAGCTGTGGGAGACGGGAGAGGCTGTGGTCCACCGCACTTGGGGAGTTCCAAGGCCTGGTTTGCTTTTGGCCAAATCCAAATGTTAACAGTTTGTTAGGGCCTTATTTACTAACCCTGGCTGGGCTAAGAAACTAAGTATGGATTCTAAATAGTGTCTCTACGATTTAAGATTGTATAAATAATCAGACTTGCTTTAAAATATACCAGTTACATGTGACTGTTTCATGGGAAAAAAGTTAATAGTAGCATTCCTCATTGTGTGGGAGAAAAAAAAAAAAGCCAGGTGAAGTAATTTTTTTTTTCTTTTACAATATCAGTAGAAAATAGAGCATAATGGAAAGCCAAACTCATCAATTGTTATTTTTAGGTAAGATGGCTTTAAGACTAGACTTGGGCATGGGGCCCCTGGGTGGCTCAGCCAGTTAAGCATCCAACTTCGGCTCAGGCCATGATCTCGCAGTTCACGAGTTTGGGCCCTGCTTCCGGCTCTGTGCTGACAGCTCAGAGCCTGGAGCCTGCTACGGATTTTGTGTCTCCCTCTCTCTCTGCCCCTCCCCTGCTCACACTCTGTTTCTTTCTCAAAAATAAATAAACATTAAACAAAAATTTTTTTTAAAGATTTGTTTTGGGCAAACTGTTTCAGTTAACTCTGCCGTCCTGGCATAATTATTAGTAGTGTCCCTTGAGTTCCAAAAGTATACAAGTTTAGACAATAAATGCTATGGCCATTCTACTTTTAATTACGTAGGATGCTTTGATTTTTAGACAGGCATAATATGTTAAAATGGTGCCATATAGAAAATAGGTTAGGATTAAAGAAGGTGTAGAAATCAACTGTTTGAAATTCCTCCCACCAAGTGAAAAGCATCCCTAGTACCCCAGAGAAGTCCGTTTAGGAGCTTCTATGAACTAATTCATAACAGAGAATTTACCAGGGGTGCCTGGGTGGCTTAGTTGGTTGAACATCTGATCCTTGTTTTCAGCTCAGGTCATGACCCCAGGGTCATGGGCTTGAACCCCACATTGGGCTCTGCACTGAGCATGGAGTCTGCTTGAGATTCTCTCTCTCTCCCTCTGCCCCTCTCCTCTGCCCACACACGCTCTCTCTCTCTCAAATAAAACATTGTTTAAAAAATTAAAAAAAAAGAATAAAAAAAGAATATACCAAAGAACCTATTGTGTTCTTATACTTACCTTTTATTAATGCATCATTTCAATGGAAATATTTTTCAAAAATTATACAAGAGCAGAACAAGTGAATTCTCCTCCTCTATGCATTTTTTCACCCATATATAGAATAGGAGAGTTTCCTGGAAGAGGTGATTCTCACTGTGAAATAAGTTCTTTTCAACCTCAGAAACTCAGAGGTAGCTGAAATAGGAGAGGGGAGAACAGTCAGTACAAGAAGTGAGAATAAAAGCGTTCCTATAACAGATCTGACCTGTAGGTGGGATCAGTGTTATTTTTGTCTCAGATCCAAAACTGCTTTTTTCATTTAACATTCATGCAAAGTTGGTATTATAGTTTTCATTACTGTTAACTTTTATTTCAAAAGTAAATATAACAATTGTGAGCTAGTATATAGACACCTACAATAAGAGTAGATTTGTAGGCACAGTACAAGTGTAGCTGTGTGTAAGCCACTGTAATCCACAACTTGATTAAGCTATACAATAGTTATACTTAACTTCTTAATTATATAGACTAAAATCAAATTCACCCCTTTGCAAAAAATATAGAATTCTTTTTTATGGGTCTACAGTGGGCATCTATGGTATTGTCTCCCGAGGTGGCTGTCTTCTCATCTGTGGGGCCACTTCTAATGTCTTTCCCATAGTTCAAGGGAGACCTGCTTCCTGGGTACCATCTCCTCTTTGTAACTGTTGTTTTGTTCAAGTACAAATGTTTGAACCAAACTAAGCCAACCTGAGATCTTCCTTGGGACTTCTCATACTGTAATTGAGGAAGAATATCTTCCAGGAGGAGAAATGTGTAAGATATAAAATGTGTGAGCTGCCACCATCGTGTGAAAGCAATTGTCTACAATGATAGAGAATGAAGCTGGAACAGGGAGAGAAATAGACACAAAGAGGAGGGAAAAAAAAAAAAATTGCCAGGATCGTATCACTGATTCCTGATGAACAATTGTCTCCTTGTCCTTGTCACCTTCTCATGATTTAGCTTTCTTGATCTCACTGTTCCAGTGAAGTCCCTCCTTTAGCCTAAGCTAACTTGAGTTAGGGTCCAGATGGATGAAGCACCCTTATGATCTCAGCTGCAGTTTTCTCTGTTTAAAAAACACCCACTATAGGAGCGCCTGGGTGGCTCAGTCAGTTAAGCATCTGAGTCTTGATTTCCCCTCAGGTTATGCCCACATCCGGCTTTGTGCTGAGCGTGGAGCCTGCTCGGGATTATCTCTTCCTCCTTCTCTCTTTGTCCTTCCCCTGCTTGCACCCATTTGCGTGCGCTCTCTCTCTCTTAAAATAAATCAAGAAACTCAAAAATAATACCCACTATAGGACAGTTCAGTGGCAAAAAGTTGTTTTTTTATTTATTTTTTGTCACTTTAGGCTGGTAGTTATGGAATAGCTAAGTCTACGGTCTAGTGAAAAGCAGAAGGAGGAGAAATTAAGGGAAGGAAGGAAACCCCACAAATAGTTTTTGTTTCCAAGGACAAAAGCAAAAGATGGCTCCTTTGTAGTTTGATGCTAAGAAATCTCTTAAAATCGAATTAAAGGTAAATAGATTTGTTATGAAAAGTAGAAGGAATGTAAAAATTTGGAGAGGATTTTTAATAATTTGTTTCAAGTGAACCAAAGCATCCATCAAGCATTTTTAATAGTAATTGAAAGGAAAAGCTGTATTTTGGATTGTGACAGTATTGGGGCCCAGTTAGGTTCTAAATCATGCAAAAATATTTCAACCAGGATGAGCCATGTTAGGCTATGGTAATATACAATTAAAATATCTCAGAGACTCCACACAATGAATAATTCGTTCTTGCCATGGGTCCAGGATAGTTGTATTCCATGGAATAAAGTCTTGTGTTGGCAATTAAATGCTTTTGCCAGGATGTGATATCACTTCCACTCCCATGTCGTTGGTTTAACTAGCTTATGTGGCCGTGTCAGGCTTTGAAAGGTGGATACAAAGTATAAACCTTCCATGTTTCTGAAAAAGATAAACTGGACATACCTCTGAGTGGCAGGTAAATATCTACGACAATAGAATTGTGAACAGAAAATGTGGAACCCCAGATTCATCAGAGTCCCAATGTTCCATTTTACACTTGATCTCAGCCAAAAGGCCGAGAAGCAATCCCAATGTTCCATTTTAGCTCAAACCATTGGGCTTCCCATTAGGAAAGTTTTCTGTTGATTTGGGGTGGGGCGGGGGGGGGGGGCGGGGATCCTATTACCTCCCATGGTTCTGTAAGTCTAGTGTCTCCATCTATAGAAAGTACATAATAATTCCTCCCAGGTATTTTTTTGTGATGATTAAATGCAAGCAATAGTATGTAAAAAGAGATTTGAAAACTTGGCAGCACTATTTAAATATGGAATACATAACAGTGGTAATATTTGGTCTTTAGCCCCCCAAGTTTTCATAAAACACTATTTTCCTATTGACTATTCGTATGAGCCTGCATTTAAATGTGAAAATATCCCATTATAAGAGAACATACATTAAGAAATAATAAATGACCTTAAATAATATTTAAAACCATAAACTTTCTTCATTACTTATGATCCTTTACATCAAAATATTTAAAACAATTAATGTTTATTTTTGAGAGAGAGAGAAAGAGAGAGAGTGTGAGCAGGGGAGGGGCAGAGAGAAAAGGTGACACAGAATCCAAAGCAGGCTCCAGGCTCTGAGCTATCAGCACAGAGCCTGATATGGTGTTGGAACTCACGAACCGCAAGATCATGTCCTGAGCCAAAGTTGGACGCTTAACCAACTGAGCCACCCAGGCACCCCTCAAAATATGTTTTTATTTCTTATTCAAACAACTTAAAATGTGAGCTTCTTTGTAAACTCGGGTTTTAAATAAATCTCACTTTCATTGATTAACAAACATGAAATATGTCACTAGAGTTTATGTGTCCTGGGGTTTCTCTTCTAAATGCACATATTTCTTCTTTAATCCCAATTTATCAATAAGAATGAGAATTAGTTAATTCCTTTAGCAAGATAATTGACTGCTTTTTAAAAGAAATGTTAAATACACATTCCTCAGCTTCACAAATAAGAGAAACAAAAGTTTCCATGCCTAAAATATATTTTAATCCTAGACTGTTCCTTCAAAGTTTGTTTTAATTAGGATAGAGATATAAATGGGGCAAACTATTATGTCTTCTTTGAATTCCCATTAGAAAACTTTTGCTTAGTTTCAGGTGGTTATGTTTTGCTATGTATCATTAAGAAAATTTCCACTGATCTGTGACATAATATTTTAAGCCCATGGGGATTTACAACTGTAATTTATAATGTTGAGGTTAAAAGATTAATTTCAAAACAGCATTAAAATTACATATAGATATTCTTTTAATTAAAACAAATAATCAGACAAATTTATAGCAAGCACTTTTTGCATACAAGAGAATTCATGTAGCAGAAGTGGTCTTCCTGTAGATGATTTAGGTATATCCAGAGAATTAGATAATGTGAATAGTGCACTCAGGAAATATTTCTTCTCTACCTCCAGAGTATTTCTGTTTCTATCATTTCCATTAAAAAAAAAAAAAAACTTTTGACATTTAACTAAAGTGTGTTTCTTATTGCCCCTTTTCTTCTATTCACTAATTCATATTACTCAGCTTACTGATCTTGCTTTTTCTTTAGTTGCTTTCCCCCCTACTCCTAATCTCTTATCCTGGATTCCTTTCCTTATCCAGTATCCTTGGATACTGTTATATTTATTTTCCTGCCTCAAAAAATTGCCAAAGGTAAATGTCTTAAGGCATGTTTTGAAAACTCAAAGAATTTCAGTCTTAATCATTTTAAATCATATTACACAATGGATCCAGTCACTATTTTTCTAGGCCTCCATGATATTTTTCATGGTATTTATATCTAACTTGAATATACTTTACGACATTTTTTAACTATTCATGTGGAGATGCCGGAAATCATTAAGACAAAGTGCTCACTAGAACCCTGTGCCATGATGGAACTCTTCTATATTTGCTCTGTGTGATATGGTAGCCACTGGCCACCTAGAGTTACTGAGCACTGCAATTCAACTAATGCAACTGAAGAACTTAACTGAATTGAATTAGTTTGGATATGAACAGCCATTGGCTATCACACTGGACAGTGCAGCTAGATGGTTAGCAAGGATTTACACATTTTACTAGCTAAGTTTAATTACCTCCATCAAGAAGTGTTGACCATATTACCTAACAATGCACTATATTGATGAAGCCCGCATTCTGCTTTTACTCACTGTAATGTGAAGAGACCACCAAAACAATCCAGAGAATAATGCTAAAGGCTTACGAATAGGTCAACCAGTGAATTACCAGACTTAGAAAATGCCATCTCCTCCCCGAAACTGACACTGACCTTTTCCATATTTCTCTCCCTTCGTTCTTGCTTCAGTGGTCCCTTTCCTTTTTAAAATTCCCACATCAATGTATGCCTCTTTCATAGTTCTTGGCAGATTTTACCCTGTATTACTATTACTTATGCATCTGTTTTATGTCCCCTTGTAGACACTTTCAGTAGTGTAGGACTCAGAACAGAAATCTGGCTCAACCCGAAGCCAGCAGAAGACAGAAAATAATAAAGATTAGAGCAGAAATTAATGCTATCGAAACAAACAAACAAAAAAACCCAGTAGAACAGATCAATGAAACCAGAAGCTGGTTCTTTGAAAGAATTAACAAAATTGATAAACCACTAGCCAGTTTGATCAAAAAGAAAAAGGAAAGGACCCAAACAAAATCAACAATGAAAGAGGAGAGATCACAACCAAGACAGCAGAAATAAAAGCAATAATAAGAGAATATTATGAGCAATTATATGCTAATATTTTAATCTGGAAGAAATCTGGAAGAAATGGACAAATTCCTAGAAACATATACACTACCAAAACTGAAACAGGAAGAAATAGAAAATTTGAACAGACCCATAACCAGTAAGGAAATTGAATGACTAATCACAAATCCGTCAAAAAACAAGAGTCCAGGGCCAGATGGCTCTCCAGGGGAATTCTACCAAACGTTTAAGGAAGAGTTAACACCTATTCTCTTGAAGCTGTTACAAAAAATAGAAATGGAAGGAAAACTTCAAAACTCTTTCTATGAAGCCAGTATTACCTTGATTCCAAAACCAGACAGAGACCCCACTAAGAAGGAGAACTATAGACCAATTTCCCTAATGAACATGGATGCAAAAATCCTCAACAAGATATTAGCTGAATGGCTCCAACAATACATTAAAAAAATTATTCACCACGACCAAGTGGGATTTATACCTGGGATGCAGGGCTGGTTCAATATCTGCAAAACAACGTGATTCATTGCATCAATAAAAGAAAGGACAAGAACCATATAATCCTCTCAATAGATGCAGAGAAAGCACTAGACAAAATACAGCATCCTTTCTTTCTTTTTTTTCAATATATGAAATTTATTGTCAAATTGGTTTCCATACAACACCAAGTGCTCATCCCAAAAGGTGCCCTCCTCAATACCCATCACCCACCCTCCCCTCCCTCCCACCCCCCCATCAACCCTTAGTTTGTTCCCAGTTTTTAAGAGTCTCTTATGCTTTGGCTCTCTCCCACTCTAACCTCTTTTTTTTTTCCTTCCCCTCCCCAGTGGGTTTCTGTTAAGTTTTTCAGGATCCACATAAGAGTGAAAACATATGGTATCTGCCTTTCTCTGTATGGCTTATTTCACTTGGCATAACATTCTCCAGTTCCATCCACATTGCTACAAAGGGCCATATTTCATTCTTTCTCATTGCCACGTAGTACTCCATTGTGTATATAAACCACAATTTCTTAAACCATTCATCAGTTGATGGACATTTAGGCTCTTTCCATAATTTGGCTATTGTTGAGAGTGCTACAGCATCCTTTCTTGAGAAAAACCATCAATAAAGTAGGGATACAAGGAGCATACCTTAAGATCATAAAAGCCATATATGGATGACTCAATGCTAATATCATCCTCAAAGGGGAAAAACTGAGAGCTTTCCCCCTAAGGTCAGGAACAAGACAGGGATGTCTACTCTTGCCACTGTTCTTCAACATAGCATTGGAAGTCTTAGCCTCTGCAATCAGACAACACAAAGAAATAAAAGGCATCCGAATCAGCCAGGAGGAGGTCAAACTTTCACTCTTCGCAGATGGCATGATACTCTATATGGAATACCAAAAGATTCCACCAAAAACCTGCTAGAACTGATTCATGAATTTGTCAAGGTTGCAGGATATAAAATCAATGCACAGAAATCGGTTGCATTCCTATACACCAACAATGAAGTGACAGAAAGAGAAATCAAGGGATCGATCCCATTTACAGTTGCACAAAAAACCATAAAATACCTAGGAATAAATCTAACCAAAGAGGTGAAAAATCTATACACTGAAAACTCTAGAAAGCTTATGAAAGAAATTGAAGAAGACACACACAAAAAAAATGAACAAAGATTTCATGCTCCTAGACAGGAAGAACAAATATTATTAAAATGTCAATACTACCCAAAGCAATCTACACATTCAATGCAATACCTATCAAAATAACACCAGCATTCTTCATGGAGCTAAAACAAATAATTCTAAAATTTGTATGGAACCACAAAAGACCCCGAATAGACAAAGCAATCTTGAAAAAGAAAACCAAAGCAAGAGGCGTCACAATCCCAGACTTCAAGCTATAATACAAAGCTGTAATCATCAAGACAGTATGGTACTGGCACAAGAATGGACACTCAGATCAATGGAACAGAGTAGAGAACCCAGAAATGGACCCACAAACATATGGCCAACTAATCTTTGACAAAGCAGGAAAGAATATCCAATGGAACAAAGACAGTCTCGTCAGCAAGTGGTGCTGGGAAAGCTGGACAGTGACATGCAAAAGAATGAACCTGGACCACTTTCTTACACCATACACAAAAATAAACTCAAAATGGTTGAAAGACCTCAGTGAAAGACAGGAAGCCATCAAAATCCTTGAGAAGAAAGCAGGCAAAAACCTCTTTGATCTTGGCTGCAACAACTTCTTACTCAACACATCTCGGGAGGCAAGGGAAACAAAAGCAAAAATGAACTATGGGACCTCATCAAAATAAAAAGCTTCTGCACAGCGAAGGAAACAATCAGCAAAACTAAAAGGCAACCAACTGACAGAATGGGAGAAGATATTTGCAAAAGACATATCAGATAAAAGGTTAGTATCCAAAATCTATAAAGAACTTACCAAACTCAACACCCAAAATAACAAATAATCCAGTGAAGAAGTGGCAAAAGACATGAATAGACACTTCTCCAAAGAAGACATCCAGATGGCCAACTGATACATGAAAAAATGCTCAACATCACTCACCCTCAGGGAAATACAAATCAAAACCACAATGAGATGCCACCTTACACCTGTCAGAATGGCTCACATTAACAACTCAGGCAACAACAGATGTTGGCGAGGATGCAGACAAAGAGGATCTCTTTTGCATTGTTAGTGGGAATGCAAGCTGGTGCAGCCACTCTGGAAGATAGTATAGAGGTTCCTCAAAAAACTAAAAATATAACTACCCTACAACCCAGAAATTGTACTACTAGGCATTTATCCACGGGATACAAGTGTGCTGTTTTGAAGGGACACATGCACCCCCATGTTTATAGCAGCACTATCAACAATAGCCAAAGTATGGAAAGAGGCCAAATGTCCATTGATGGATGAATGGATAAAGAAGATGTGGTGTGTATATATATATATATATATATATATATATATATATATACACACACACACAATGGAGTATTACTCAGCAATCAAAAAGAATGAAATCTTGCCATTTGCAACTACGTGGATGGAACTGGAGGGTATTATGCTAAGTGAAATTAGTCAGTCAAAGAAAGACAAAAATCATATGACTTCATTCATATGAGTACTTTAAGAGACAAAACAGATGAACATAAGGGAAGGGAAATAAAAATAATATAAAAACAGGGAGGGGGACAAAACAGAAGAGAGTCATAAATATGGAGAACAAACTGAGGGTTACAGGAGGGGTTGTGGGAGGAGATATGGGCTAAATGGGTAAGGGGCACTAAGGAATCTACTCCTGAAATCGTTGCACTATATTGGATGTAATATATGGGATGTAATATATTGGGTATAATATATTGGATGTTCTACTAATTTGTATGTAAATTTTAAAAAGTAAAATTAAATAAAAAAAAGAAATCTGGCTCATCTTTGTATTTCTTAGAGCACCTAGAATGATAAAGTTATACAATAAATATTGTATAGTGGCTAGATGTATGAAACGTCTGTCGTCCTGTGGAGGCTAACAACCTGAAGATAACTATCAGGTGGAGGTCTTCCAGAATCTCCACTGTCTGGCCAGAGCTTAAGTAATATGTGTGACCTCAGCCTGGAAAGGTTACCTTTGATTTCTGCTCACAAGTCGCTCTGGTGAACTCTGACTTCACACTCATTTGACACAGCCTTCCTCTGTAACCAGTTTGAATATTTCCTCTGCTTTGTTCTATTTCCTCCTTTTGCCATTTTTGACTCTAAAGTTACTTTTGGTGAGATTAATTTTGGTGGGAAGGCTGTTGTCTTCAAGTTTATATTTTTATAGAGTGTTATGGTAAACTACTAGAACCCATTAGAGGAACCTCCATTACATTCTTTTTTATTGTTAAATCTTCAGCGAATCCCCTTTCCAGATGGATTTTTCAATGTCTAAATTGCAATCCGTAGCAGTTATGAGTTGGTAAATTTGTGGCGTAATTAAACAAAAACAACCACATAGTGAACATCAATGTTGCAGGCCAGAGCAAACAGGTGAACACACATTGTTTAATGACTTAGTGTGCTGGGGTTACAAATGCAATGATATTTCCATGCTGGTTTCTGAACTGTCTCTGCTGAACATCTGTGTGCTAGGAATTATCCGTGCTCTGTCCCTTTGACCTGTTTCATTTGAACTATTCTGGATGTGATTTTTTTTTTTAGCCATTAAATCTAAGTGCAGGGTGTGAATCACAGCTGGGCGATGATAGGTAATTGGACAGGGAACTTACCAGGGGCATGAGAGCATCAGAGATCCCAGGTTCTCAAAGGAAAGAATTTTTTTCAGAAAAAGGAAAGTAATATTGGGAAGGGACTTTTTTTCCCCCCCCTGGAGAAAGAAAGTAGATTTTTCAAAGAAATTCTGCTTCAAAAATGGGCCAAATGTTTTAACAGAGTGCTGAAGATTACGGAGCCAAATAGTAAATCACAGTATTTTCTCAACACTTAAATTAATGAATCTTTTCAAAGCACATGCTATGGGAATTGGATATGGAAGGAGATAATCTATCCTTCACCATGGGATACTTTGTCATGATGGAAATCACAGCACTCAGTAGCTACAACTCTTTCATGCATAATGACTCAATATACTTTTAGGAAATGAAAGTGGGAAACCATTGCAGCACTGTCTTTTAGAACTATTCCTTTTAGGTTTATAAGTGTAATAGACACTTTCTTTTGATTGGGAAAAGATGATGTTTTTGGCCAATTGCAGAAAAGAGTTTCTTTTCCCATGCATATCATCAAAGTATTTGCACTTAAAGAACAGAGCCAAAGTAATATGTGTATTTGTCCCACAAAGAGCACACTCCAAGGATGGTGAGATGTGAATAGTTTTTAGAGGATGCCAATGGGGTTTTAACACACAATGGACAGAGAGCACTCTCTTAGATTCATTCAGCAATGCACTCAGCCTTGACCCTGGTCCCAGGATAGCAATTTGAACCAAGCAAAATAAACAGTATATTAGTGAATGGAAGATATCAGGGTGCTTCACAGGTTTCAGTTTTACCCAGTAAATATTTGTGTAGCAATTTTCAATTAAAATTTCTGATAAAGTTGGGGCACCTGCGTGGTTCAGTGGGTTAAGCATCTGACTTCAGCTCAGGTCATTAACTCGCAGTTCATGGGTTGAGCCCCGTGTCAGGTTCTGTGGTGATAGTTCAGAGCCTGGAGCCTGCTTGGGTTCTGTGTCTCCCTCTCTCTGCCACTCTCCCACACACTGTCTCTTTCTCTCTCTCAAAAAAAAATTCTGATAAATTTTATTCAAAAATGAAATAATTTTAATCCTATTAGCTATATATTTGTGATACACACTGTAATGTCACTCAGAACTCAAACCACTTTACCGAATACCATCTTGCTCAATTTTATGATGTTGCCAAATGGAAAAAGTAAATTGCCTTAAAAATAGAGAATTTCAAATGGAAATATATTTCCCTGAAATTTGTGAGTCTTGCTTTGATGAGTTAATTCCTTCCCAGTCCTTAAATCGTTCTCAGTAGTTTGTTACTAGGAGAAATATTTAGCATATGGTTTAAGAGCCGATAGTTTGGTAAATAGTTGACCTAAGGGTTTCATTTGGCCCCAAGCTTAGAATGAGTCAACAGTGTGACACAGATGGTGAAAAAATAGATCTTACATAGCATTAACAGAAGTATCATCTCCAGATGTTCTCACAATACTCTGGAAATACTAAAAGGACATTGACAAGATGATGAGTTTCTGCAGGAGGGGTGACCAAGAGGGTGGGGGGATTTAAAAGCCTTATCATCTGAAGAATGGTTGATGGGATGGAGCATATAGAACTCAGAAAAATATAAGTTTAGGTGATTATAGTTATACTCTTCAGATATATACATATACGTCTACCTATTTCTATATATACACCAATATCTGTATCTATATCTTATTAATGGGAGAGTAGACTCACGCTATATGGCTTCAACAGGCAGAACCGGATCAATGGTTGGGAGATAGATGTTTCAGCTCCATTTAGTGAGGTCTCACTGACCATCAGAGGTAATAAATGGAAAGGGTTTTTTTTAAATAGAAGTGAATTGCTGTTGATGATAGTGTCCAGGAAGAAACTGAGGAATTACCTACCAGTGATTTCATAGATAATATTTATATCTTAGGAGATAGATCATCCTTGATGGCTTCTAATCTCACAATTCTAAGATACTGTAGATTCTTTAATAATCTTTTATTTGTTATTTATTTCAGATAAATCTCTTTCATTAATTTTATTAAGCTAAGGAAAAGAAAAATGTAGATATATCTTTTATAATAGAGGCAGTGAATACTTAGCAAAACATTCAGAACAACTAGAAATATTTCTGAGTATGACTCTGGAAAAACGAAGGTAAAAGCCAATAATAATTGTGTCTTTAACTGCCTTTAATTCAAATCAAACCACTAAAAATTCACTTTATGAACTATACTTTTATCTCTAAGCCATTTGAGTTTTTTATATCGGAACTCCGGACAACTCTAGATTGGGGCCTGGGTTAAGAAGTTCCAAATGAGAGAGCCAGATGTGGGCAAGGCAGGGGCTTGACTCGGTGTCAGGTTAGGAATATTCAGGAGCCAGGCAGGCAAGCAGGATGGTGAACAAAACTATTAGAGGGTAAGTACAAGGGGATAACCCAAGAGTCCTTCAATCATGAAGCAATCCTTTTTCCCTGGAAGAAAGGTCCTTGTTGGGGCCTACAAGTGGATGCAGGAAGTGCAAGAGTACGGCGGCAGCCGGCCCAGGTAGCCGCAGTCATATCACTGCTCCAGCTGTGCTGGCTGCCAGGTATCTGACAAATTGTTTAATACCCGGAATTCATGGGGCTAAGTTTTTATTCAAACATTTCACAATACTGAAGTCCTGCTGAGCACAGTTTCCATCCGCAGCTCCGCATCATGTCTTCCTATGGCTGTCCATGACACGTCTTTCCTCAAGTGCCCCACATGGCTCCTGACTGCGGGTCTTGAACACAAACACTACAGACAGCTGGAGCGCCAGAGTGCCAAATGAGGCAACTTATACTCTTAAATAATCGTCCTGCACTTTGACTCGAACCTTGGGTAACTTTCCACGTTATGTTTTATCAGTATGTAGAACCAGACGGAAAACAGGACCTCTGGGATCCTGTTGAGGGTAAGGATTCATTTGCCCCTTGCTAACTGATTTCATTCATTGCTCCAATTTAGAATTGGTTGGTACTTTCTGTATAGTTTGCATTCTCATTGGGTAAGCTTAGAGCTTCTTCCTCACTTTTCCCTATTCAGTTCATCCGTTAATGCTATCATCAGAGTTCATGTTTTAAAGGCCAGATATAATTATGTAGTTCCTTTGCTAAAAATCATCTGTGGTTCTTCACTGTTTACTTCTTAGCAAAGCAGTCAAGTGGCATTTCTCTGCCACCTGTCTTATGCTTTGCATACTCAGATTTTACTCACGTTACATAAATACAACATGTGGGTTGACACCTCTGTGTTTGTTTTTTCATGCTGATTTTTATTATTGGGATGTCTTTTCTCTCTTGCTTTCTTCCCTGCATCTTTCTCCTCCACCTTTCTGCTGGATGACATATCATTTATCCTTCCCACCTGAACAAAAGTCTACCTTCTCTGGAAAGTTGTAACTGACTTTAAAAAAATTATTACCACCTTTGTGTTCCTATGTCTGCCTCTCTATTGGTGAACATGGTCATATTGTAATATAATTTTGTTCTGTATGAACCTTTCTTCCTTCTAGACTGTGAGCTCCCTAAGAGTAGGGACAATGACATTTATTTTTGTAGTTTCAGAGTCTGGTACATAACAGATACACGCTAAGTAATTTTTGAATGCTTATTGAGTTGTATTTGTTCACTATTATCATTTCTTGGTCCCTTCTGGCTCTAAATGCCCATGGTTCTCATTGGCACTATGGTGATATAAATATTATTATACAGTTCAGATGGAATTTCTCCACTGAACAAAGTCTTAATAAATGGCAAGTTAAATTGCCTTGTGGCTTGCTAAATAGAAAAATCCCAGTCCAGAAACTGTATGCTACTAGGTTAGTTTAACATTTATTGGCTTTCCCAAGTCTATATGGTTTTTGGTTGTTGAAAGAGAGACTACTGGTCTCTTCCTTCTCTGTAGGATTCAACTATGGTTTTTGTGGAGACACCATGGGGACATAGACAGTGGGTCTACATGTATTTTGTGAGACTTCTTCTCTTGCTGCCTCCCTACTCCTAATCTTGATAAAAATGGAGTATAAGTATGAGAGGTATATGAAGTTATTTGTCCCCTCCAGCAAAATGAATTCCCCACGAGTGGATAGTGTCACAATTATATGAAATGAGTTGGCTAATGTTGATAAACATCTGTGTGATATTTTATTATTTCATATATTTATCATTTAAAAAAAAAGCATTCTTAACACTAGAATAGGTCTGGATAGCAGCCTAGAAATGAATGTCACCATTAAATACCAGAAAAAGATGATCTCGTGGCAGTTGTGAATGGCCAGGGAAAATATGTTCCATTCTGACAGTCAGCATATATACATCGAGTCTGAAACACACAGGAATTTACTCCTTCCTCCATCCATGTTCCTTCAAAACAATGGCAAGCTCATATCTGACATCAAGTGTTTCCTCTTGGGTTTTGCCTAAGCCCCAACTTATTATTTCTGGCATCTTTCTCATCAGTGCCTAGCAGTTGCAGCAGCAGGATTTGGCCAATAATGGCTCTGGCCAATGGGTGTAACTGGAATTGAGGTAAATTCAGAAGGGTTCATCTGTTTATCATAGCAGCACCCAGCGGTAGGTCTGTTAGCATTTCCTTTCAAAACTGTCTTGCTGAGAGGTTTGAAGTTTGATCTTTTCAATTTTCCACTGGCTTAAAATTCATCATCAGAGATATTTGGTTTTTCTATTAAAATCTAGGATGGTCAAAACTTTCAGAAATACCGTTTGGTGAATAATTCTTCACTGGATTCAGGGTGTGGGGAAAGAAATAAGACCTACTTAGTCTTCCTATTTCTCTTTTGTGTGATTCAGATTATTAAGTGTATAAACATTTTGCCATTGTGTCACTTGGAGGGAATGAGTAGTGACCTAAAGGAGAAGGTCAATTTTCTTAAAAATTTATACCAAAGCTACTCTGCTGGATGAGGGTTTTTAACTATACCCTTGTTTATAATCTTGACTACATAACACTAAATTGACAACAGGTTCATTCTATTGCCTAAGGACCAGGGCTTTTAGTATGCTTACTATTCTCATTGATCTGAAAAAAAGATTTATATCAATCTTTCCCGTGAAGTACTACAAGAATTTGGCAGAGGCATCCTATTGCATGAGTGTCAGAGTAAATCTTGGCGTGTTCATGTCCATCAGAGTTCACCAGTGTGGCTTTAGTGCCACCACAAGAATATAAGATCCAAAAATAAGTATCCCAGATTCCAAACATCTACCAAGGAGTCTCTGGGCCTCTTTGAAGTAAGAGCTACCACTTATTGAGTGCTCTCACATTCAAGAAATGGCACTAGACATTTCTTTTGATTGCTTTACTTTATCCTCACAGCAGCCCTGCAAGATGGGGATATTATCCACATTTAGCCAATAAGTAATGTGAAAGGCTCAGAAAGGTCATAAAGAGGCATATAAAGGCATAGAGGCAATAAAATGAGGCACAAAAATCAAGATTTCAGTACATTTGACTCCAAGTCCTATGCTTTATCTTCTATAGCAAGCAGCCACTACGTATTGCAAAATTGCATATGTACCATAGAAATTGACCTTTTAAACAAATCTTACCCAATTTGTTGTGGGTAATTACCAAAACTTTTTTTGTTGTTGAAACATATTTTAATTATTTGAAATGTTGTACACTATATATTCTAAGAGATGATCTGATTCTAGTATTCCTATTGTATGGCCTAAATAATTTCTTAACTAGTGCCCATGGATAAGTTTCATGGAATCAACAACATCCTTTGCAGTTGAAGGCCCATTTCATGTGTATTTGCAAACATGCATTTTTAAAAGGGCCAAATGTCCAGTCTCTCATCATATTCCTTGGGGGGGAAAGTTTCAGGATTATTGCTCTAAATAGTTGGAAAATTTACTGCTTAAAAATAAAGGGACATATTTCAAAAATATTTCCACTACTTCAGAGAACTTACAGCAACATTTTTCTACTCCTTTCCCTGTTGAAATAGATGGAAATTTGGGAAAAAAGGAAGGAGAATCTGGTAAATGACATTGAAGAATTTTTAAGATTGCAATATTTATTGGAACCACCCAATTTGACCTGTAAATCCTGGAAATTAGGCTTTATCTCTGTGGCCAATAAAATTAAACTTGTCTATAATTATTTGCTAGGACGTTAGTTCTGTAATTTATATAGTCCAGACCTGAGTCAGCTGCTAACACTTAAGTGTAAAAGTGCTGTGTGCAACACGCAGGAAGTCACAGGAGAAGTGAGGTTACTCAGTGCCTCTGAAAAGAGAGAGCTGGAAGGGTGGCTGGCTCAGGCTGCCTAGTTATTGAGATTAGGTGGGTTTTGGCTGCATGACTGAACCCTTGGTAGGCTGCACAGCCACAGTCCTCAAAGTGGTCCACAAATTCCTGAATGTATATGATGACTATCTCAAGGGCATGAGAGAACATCTATAGTTTTATGGAAATCAATATCCAAATCTTCAATTTTCATTAATGATTATTAATGTGGGCCAGTCTGAGAACGACCCTTTCTTGCCTGTCTGTTCACAGTCACCCAGTTTGTACTTCACCAAAAAAAGGAAAAAGGGGCATAATCCTCGCCCATGCCTATTCTCACCACGGTGAACTGTCCAGAGTGGGAGAATCTCCAGAAGGAAATGAAGGACTGAAGGAACAGCAATAAAGCAGTTGGTAGTGAGAAAGGGAATGATAAATTGGTATGGTCAAACCCTTTGAAATGTAATCGTTTTCCAAGTACAGTAAAACCTTGGATTGTGAATAACTTGTTCTGTGAGTGTTCCACAAGACAAACAAGCATTTCTAATAAATTTTAACTTGATAAACAAGCAGTGTCTTGCAATGCTAGCAGTACATGAGGCCAAACGTCACATGATCACAACTGAGCCAATTGTTCTCTTTTTCTCTCACTGGGGATTGTGGGTGATCATCTCCCATGCTCGGATGCTGGTTTCAGGTCATGGTGTTTGGCAGAAAACAGTGAATTTCCAGAACATTGGAAAGTGCCCACAACTGGCACAACTGTGTTTGTTGTCACTTCAAAGCACCTATGGACAGTCCTTTGCTTTTCCATACAAGAGTAAGGTTAGGAATACTTTGCTTCATTCTAGGTCATTGGATAGGTTCCTTGTTAAAGTTGCACGGAAAGAAAAAGCTTCCATTGAGCCAATAGATAGCAGTGATTCCGTTAGTGGTAGTGAAAGTCGTCCTACACAATAACTCTTCTCTTTCTTGTCTCCCTCACACTAGCCACGAAGGTTAATTTGTTCATTTTTCTTTATATTTTGTATTTTATTTATTATTTTGTATTATATTACAATATTATAATCATTTTTATATGGATTTTTGGGGGGTTGTGGAACAAATTATCTGAATTTCCATTTTTTTTTTATGAGAAAATTTGCTTTGATATTCAAAGGCTTTGGATTATAAGCATGATTCCGAGATGAATTATGCTCACAAACCAAGGTTTTACTGTATTTGCTTACAACACAACTGAAAGAGAACGTAATCAAGTCATTATATTACATCAAAGAATAATTTTTTTGTAACTAGACATACCATGTGATTTTTGGCCTGTAACTGAGAAGGAATTTAGAGAATTAAGGAACACTACTGAATTCTTTTCATTCCTATCTATTTTTTAATGAGTTTTTTTCTCCCAGTGTTTTGTTAAATAAGGAAAGAGTAATAAAGCGGCTGCAGGCCTTCTAGCAATAAATAATATTTATCCTTGAACATGTAAGCTAATTTCAACAGTCCCATCCATTGCATGAAAAGATGCATTTCCAAAAAAAAATGTTTTTTATAATTAGCAATTATGTATTCATTATTAATATGTATATTGTTTTAATCAATTGTCTACTACTATTAATAGTACTGATAACTCAACCCAGAAGAAAAATCATTTAAAACTTACAGCCTTATAATCATAGAAAAGTTTAAAAATCTCTAATTTCAATTTCTGTACATATTCTATACAGAGCAAAGTGATAGCATGAAAAAGAGTCTCAAGCTTAAAAAATAATATTTAAATAAAATTTTCTAGTACATGTGGAAAGGAATAAAAGTTCAGTGAAAAAATGGAATAGTGTGAAATTGCGGTCTGTTAAAAAAGAGATTGTCCTGTGTTTTCTACATGGGTAATGGCCAGTGAGTATCAAATATTTTTGGTATTAGATTTAATTGGATACATTTAAAAGAGCAATGAAATAGTACTGCAGAAATGTTTATATTTATAACACACTATTCCTTACATCCTCTAAAACCAGTGGGGGTGGATGGTAAATTTGTAACAAGTACCCCAGGGGGTCAGATCCCCCGGTTTGTAGCATTTCCTGATTTCCATGGTGTAAATATTTCCACCATAGCTGATTTCAAGCTATCAACAGTTTAACAACTGAATGGCAAAATTCCTGAAAACTTAACAAAGCTGTATAAGCCAGTTCCAGCACACTGTTTATAACATAACACTGAGTGTCAAAATAAAAATGTGTGAAGGCTATATCATTTTCAAATCCCTTCATTTGGGAGCCTTGCTGAAATTTTTATAATAAACTTTTTTGAAATATAGGTGAATCTTCAGTCCTATGTGCACCTTGAACCCCTACTTTATTTACAGAGGCCTTGTCTTTTTCTTCTGTGATCATTCCCCAAATCACATATACCTAAAAATTACCAATGGAACTTTGAAAAAGCTTAGATTTTAGGGCCCCACCTCATATTTAGTAAATGAGAATCCCCAGTGATGTGGTCCATCTATATTTATTTTGGCACATACCACAAATGACTCGGAGGCAGGCGGCCCAGTGCTCCTGCTGCACTGGGAAATACTGGCCTATAGGATCAAAATAAGGAAAATAGGAATCAAGATAGAAATCTTCTCTCTTTTAATGTAACATAATTAGAAAGCCTTAATGGAGCTGGCTATGTGTTTCTTTTACTAGAGAGCTTGGGGAAAGTTGTGAGACTATTTTCTTCTGTATTAAATGAATAATTAATTCCTGGAGTTAAGTTTTTTAATTTTGTTAATGTTAATTTATATTTTGAGAGAGAGAGACTGAGCATGAGCAGGGGAGGGGCAGAGAGAGACACAGAATCTGAAGTAGGATCCAGGCTCTGAGCTGTCAGCACAGAGCCCGTCACGGGGCATGAACTCACAGATTGCAAGATCATTAACCGACTGAGCCACCCAGGTGCCCCATTCCTGAGTTAAGTTTTGAAGCAACCTTTTATTATGGACGGGGCAGCAAGATAGGCCATTTTCTGGGATGACTTTAGAAAGGAATGGTAGTGCCTGAGATCTTGACCAGAAGCCAAGGAATGTCCCTTGGAAGCATCGCAGCTCCTGAAAATTCTGTTTCTGCACCTTACCCTGGAACCCCTATTCTTGTCCCCCATCAGCCTTTGTGGTTTTTCCCCAGAGTGCACAACCAACCAAACTGGGAGGCTGTAAGAATGAAATGAAATTTGAAAGTGTTGTCTAAAAGTTAAAGGCTGTATTTTACATATAAAGAGAACAAAGCATTATTTTAAATCCAATCTGATATACAAGAACAGCAGCAAATGTCCCTCCCTAGATGTGTATTTGTGAGTCCCACACTCAGCATTCTCTGGGACCCATAATGTGATTACCTGCTTGATAAGAGCAGGGCTGTTCTATGGGAAGTCAGTTCTAAAGATGATTAGCCATGAGGTTCTTGGGGTCTCTTTTCCATGGCTGCACAGAATCTCAGTCCTGTAACTAGATGTGCAGAACTAATCCTGAGCTGGCCTGCATTTCACTGGGTCTCAGAACCCCATCTTGGTATGCACCAGTCATCTGGCACCTTAGTTGTGTGCTCTTAGCATTATCTGTGTCTATGGATGATAGTGACTCCGTCACATTTACTATAAGTAGAAGAGAAATGTATCAAACCTCAAAGGAGAACACTACTCTCCCTGACTCCCACTTTCCCACCACTGACCTCCGGTGCCGGTGCCTGGAATAGGTTTTTCAGTAAATGGTTCCATTAATTAATCCAACTACAGGACCAAAGATGGTCTGAGTCCTTTGCGAGGGTGTATGTAATTGCCCCTCAGTACTCAGAGTAGCAGATAGCCTGAGAGGACAGGGGCCCGACAGTCGGATGGGGCTTTCCACTTGAATTTCCTTTGTTGCTCTCAGGAGGCCCTTGGAATATAAAGTGCTTACTCATAATCATTATAGGAGGTTATATTCTCGTTCTGGGCATATTAAAGCATTGTGTGAGCAATTACTATTAGACATTTCCTGCTGAGACATTCCCAGGTGCTAGAGGAGTTGACTGCTTGCTATGAGAAAACATATTACTCATTTTAATAAGTACAGTGTCTTTTGTCTTAATAGCTAAATTCCTAATTGAATGTTATAAACAGATATAAAAGTACAGCAAATAATATAACATCCATTATGCTTAGAGATATAATAAAATATTACAGATTTAATGGAAGACTGTATTGCTCTTCCTGGTCCCATTCATTCACCTTTTACCCTTTCTAGAAGGGGCCTCTCTCTTAAAGGTTGGTTTGTTTCTTCCTTATGCATGATTTTATATTTTCACTATATGCATACATATACATAAATAATACGACATGATGAGTGTTTTGAAACTTTATGTATGTGGAAGAATATTGTATATATCTCAGTCTGCATTTTTTCCATGACATTGTTGGAAATATTTATATGCTTAGTATATAGTTTTATATAGTGCAATTTTATTTATTTTTCTTTTTTCACCAGAGGTATAATATACTTCAGTGTATTTGTTTATTTTAGCCTTTTTCCTAGTCTTTTACAATTGCAAGGACTTATAAAATGAGCATTTTTGTATAGGCGTCCTTGTGCATATGAGTGCAAAATTTTCTAGGTTTCATACCTAGAAATGAAATTGCTTGGTCAAAGATCATCTTTATCCAATCAACTTTACCGTGTGTTCAAGATCATCCAATGTGTTACCTTCTAAAAGTTTTAAAGTTCACTGGGCACATTTTTATTTTTAATCAATCTAAAATTAATTTTCTATGTTGTGTGAGGCAGGGATCACTATTTTGTTCAACATGGAAAACCATTTGTCCTAGAAAGATGTATTGATTTTTATCTTTTCCACACTGGATTTTATCCAACTTCTGTAATATACCACTATCCACATTTCTGGGTTCTCTATTCTGTTTAACTCATCATCATCCACTTCTGTACCAATTCCAGAGAATCTTAATTATTCTAGTTATATAATAAATTTTAATAGCTGATCAGAAACTTCTTCAAAATTATCTTAGTTATTCTTGGACCTTTATTATTTTATATGATTTTTTTTTAGCATCTTCTGAAGTTTTGCACATATTCCTCTTAGGATTTTTATCAGATTTGCATTGAATTATAGATCGATTTTAGAAGAATCATTACCTTATGACACTGGAATTTCTTATCTATGTAAGACTACTTTTATATCTTTCAACTTTATTTTATCTTGCACAGTAGATTTTTGGATTTATTTTTGTGTATTTGAAGGTTATTTTGTTATTGTCATTGTTTTGCCCCATTACCAGAATTTATTTTACTGTTCGGTACTCGATAGGCCTTTTCAATCTGAGTCCTATGCACTTAGATAACCTAGAAAAATTTGTGTATTATTTTTTATTTTATTGTCTTGGTTCTATCATTCTGAAGTTTCTTTAAACAGACATTGAACTTTTATTAGTTTTCCGTGTCCCTTAGTTCTTCAAATTCTTTGTCTTTTTACTCTATGTTTTACAAAAAGTTACCTAAAATTATCTTCTAGATTATAAATCTACTCTTCAGGGATGTTTATTCTAAAATTTGTCTTTTATACTGAATATTTCAATTTCAGTAATCATATATTTAATTTCTAAGAACTCTCTGCTGATTGTTTTTTTTTTTAAGTTAGCAGACTTTTCTTCTTTTATGAAGTAAATATTATTTTGTATCCCTGTGGGTGCTTTTACATACTTTAAAGTTCTCTCTATTCTCTGTATTCTTTTCATTTCTTCAGGATCAGGTATACAGTGTGTTGATCTTTGTTTTTTCCTTTTTTTTTTTTTTTCTCAAAAATATGTTGTCTTTTATTGTCTACATTTTTGCATGAAGGACTAGGCTAATTGGGATAGGTAGTGAGCATGAATTTTGTCAACTGTTTGGGATGTATAATGGGACCAAACAGTACCCCACCCAATTTCCAGAATAAAAAGGTCCACACCGTACAGCATCTCATGTACTTTCCTCCTGGGCCTACCTGTTTTGCCTTTTTTCCCCATCTGTGATTGCTCTTGAGATCTGGAGCACCTCTGTCTAAACACACAGACCTCTGTAGCAACCCGAGCTTTTATTGCAGTTTGGCCATGCAGTAGCCGTATGACCCTGGGCAGGCCACTTGATGTCTCTGTTTTTCATTGAAATGGAGAAAGCAGGATCAACCTTGTAGGGTTATTGTGCATAATAAATGAGTCAATACACATAAGCTGCTTAGAACAGGGCCTGGCACATAGTAGGCACTTTATCAGCATTAGTAGTTCTTGTTATTTATGTTTTTATTTCAGTGATGACATAAATTGGTATTTATGTTATCTAAATACTGACATAAATTAGGCCCCATTATTCTTAAAAGAGAACCCCCCCTAAGGTTACCTACTTGATTTCGAGAACAATTCTCAGGTATTAGCCTCCGTATGCACAGTGCTGCACAGCTTAGTGAAAGAGTGGAGAGGGACAATAGAGGCAAAGCTCTTAGGCAACTGTTTTAATTTTTCGCTTTCAAGTATCCGAAACCTCTCTTACTTTTCTTCTATGTGGTGGTTTGACTGTTGCTTCTCCATTCTTAGTCTCCCTCAAGCCTCTCCACTTGCTGTTAATCTTTCAAGAGTTCCTCAGATTTTCTGACTTACCTATTCCGTGCTTCCTCATTTCTTAATGAAATGGTAGATTTATCCTTTGTTAGAAGTCTTCACGTCTTCTCAAGAATTGTGTTGTGGGAAGTGAGATAGAAAATTCCGTTTCTTCCACAGCCTTGACCCCAATGCTTTCCTTAGGATTTTGCAACAAGAAAACCGCGAGCGACCTCTGTGGGAGCCTGTTTAACGAAGTGGTGGAAGGAACGAGGGTTTGGAGGGCTGAAGGGTGAGGAGTGGATGCAGCCAGAGGCCGCGGTGGCAAGTACGGACAAGTGCCTGTACAATAAAGCAACATTTCCAAATTAGATAACGACACTCGAGGTGAGGTGTAGCCATGACAGATGTATTCGAAGTATCATTTACTATTTCTGAGGGACGGAGACCATGCAATGCAGCACGTGTTCCCTGACTGTGGCAAAGGAGCACTCATGGGGCTCGAGAGGCTGGAGGCTCTGGGTCCAGCAGCTGTTCAAACACAGACTTGTTAAGTCGCTTTGGGTGAATTACTTAGCCTTGTCTCTAGAATATTATTTCCTGTCCCCTGCCCACCTCATCGTTGCTCTGTGAGGATTCATAAGCAAGGCACTTGAGGTTTTTTGGCTTCTATATACATATGGTCTGCCAAGGTTATACACTGATAGAGCTATAATTACACATCTACCCTCTGAGAATACATTCTCTAAGGCCAGTGTTTTTGAGAGATTCGTGGCCCACCTACATTCAAATTACCTGGGTTTTGCTGTTGAAGAGATTCCTGAGCCACAGCCCAAACCTACTGAATCAGAATTTCTATGCATGGGTCTGATAATCAGCATTTTTTCAGTTTTTTCGTTGAGTCTTACCCAGGCTGAGATGGGAGGACCAGTGCGGTAGGCCAGGGGGCTCTCCACGCCTGCCAACAAAAGAGCTGGTTAATGTTCCTGTCAAGTTACATTTATTTTTATGTCAAAGGACAACCAGCGTTTAAAATAGGAAACTGATTTTTAAATCGGCATAATTAGGATACTCTTAAATGACAGCAACTAAACTTTTGGGGGGGGTGGAATTGGCTTGCTCTGTCACATACATTTATGGATGATAATGTCAAAGTGTGGGAGACTGTCCTCCATTTCTTTCGCCTTCATTTTGGAATGTGTTGCTACCACATTGAATACAATTTTCGAGGCAAAATGTGACAGCTTGAGAAGTCATTCGAGTCTTCTTTTTCCCTTGGTTCTCCTCTGCAGGGGGGACTGGGTAAGAAGGAACTTGGGTCTCCAGGCCCTTCCCATCTATCACTGTAGGCAAATGATAGAAAAGGGGGAAACCACTCTGGCCAAACAAAACTCGTCTAAGAGGCCCAGCCCCAGAAACCTCGTCAGGAACCGCCAACAGTTCTAATGAGACTTTGTGGTTTAAAGAGCCTGGGGACTGGAACCGTGTGGACACACAGAGGAAATCCTGTTAACTACCACCAGGTCAGTCATTTGACCCAGGGCTCTTTATTGTGAGAGAGCTGCTTTGCCTTACCCCTCGGCTGCTGCTGCGGCCCATGGAGCCTGGAGTCAGTGTGGACCCTGCACCCTCCAGGGCAAGGAGAAGTACTGGAAGCTCCTACATCGTCCACTTCCTCTTTTGTGCCCCGATCCCCTCACTGATGCACGAGAACAGTCCAACCACTTGACCCACACTGTGAAGATCCTTGAGTCTTACCTTAAAGGAAAAGCAAGCAGTCGAGTGTCCTTATGCTTTGGTGAATAGTTTCTCTGTCATTTGCTTCACAGTTTTGATTCTAACACAGTAGATTCCACTATATCAAATGTCTTAACAAAACAAAACAAAAAAATCCCTCTTTTTTTTTTTTTAACAAAATGAGAAATTTCTTTGAAATGATTACATTAAATTTATTGTTTGTATGCTTTTGAACCCTTCATGGAATTTTCATTCCAGTAACTGTCATATCGAAATTTTCTTTCCCTAGAAGGATTAATAGTCCTTTAGCTTCCTGTCAGGATCTTACAAATATGCTAATGAGATCATGGGTATTTTAACAGTCAGGATTTAGTCCTGAACCGGAAGCGGAACAATTATATATATAATTATCATTATAATAGCAAATCATTACCACATATATCGAGCCGTGGAACACTATAGGTCTTACTCCTTTGAGGCCTTTCCTATAGATAGATGAAGAAATACCTAAACATGTGGAAAACGTTTCAGTGAGTGATTGCTATTATAGACAAAACTCAAGTGCATGTTGTACTCATCTGGGAACTTCTTTATTTGGTCTTTTTCTGAGAACACATCATTGGAACTTCATTAAGTGTGAGCTTCGATTTTGTTTAAGAGTTAGGACTAGTATTATCTCATCAGAGACTTGATTTCAACATTTTCCCAGGAATTCTTCAGCAGTAGTAATGAAGAGAGCAGGTATTTTCATTCAAAGTAAAGTAGAGAATTGAAGAGACCTGGTAATTCAGAAAGAATTGGTTATTTCAGTGCTGAACACTAGCTTGTAATAATTAGCAAAATCTAACATCTGACAAACAAGCACATCTTTGTTTTCATCTTGCAGGGAAGGCAATGAGACCTTAATGAGTCTCTCTGTGTATAAATGCGGTAATTATTCGAGATTTTTTTTTCCCAGCCCTCACTCTTCTCTTCAACCTTTCAGTCAAGGTTTTGGGTTTCCCACTGTCCATGTAGAATTCTATCAGATAATGGGCAACTGAGAGGGAAAAAGGCACAAACTCACTGAAATTGTCAGGATGCTTGCTAAGTCAGAACATAAATGAGTTTTCACCTATTTTGGCGACAAATTGCATTATATATTTGCCAATAATACTCTTAGCACTTTAAGTCCATAATGATAATATGAATTGTGAGTTCCTTCAATGTACAAACCAAATTATTTTTCTCCAATCTTTCCATACAGACATGCTTTCTGCCTGGTGCACAGAAATTACTTCGTAAATGCATGTGAATTAAATGAAGTTTGCCACTTCTGTTTTATAACTCATTCAAAGGCCCAACTGCAAAGTTAGATACTGCCAAAGAGAGTGGTTGTGGCCCTTGAAGAATAAGAATTCGAAAGTGAATTTTCCCTTCAATACGATGTTCATGATCTGAGGTCCTGGGGATTAAGGGAACATTGCTTTGGAATGCTTTACAACATGAATAAGGGAACATAGAGGATTAGTAACTCTAAGAATCTATATTCCCCGGGTTGGGGACCGGGAGCCAGCAGGCCAGAGAGGGATGATGCACAGAAAACAGGTGTACTTTTCTTTGACAACAAAATATTTTGGTAATAGAGAAATTTCACATAAAAAGTCATCTGGAATTTTGACTTCCCTTGAATTTTACTAGATTAGGCAACCCTTGACAATAATCCCTTGGAGACGATGAGAAGCAACTCTTGTGTTGCAATCTCTGTTCTCCAGTCTGATATATCCCTATTAATCCATAGTCTTTTACTTTAAGCCTTTAGAAATTTGGGGGTATAATCCCTCCCCCCATTATGGAGGCTTAAAACTTAAAATTACCCAGGTCAAGTTGGAATTTTTTTTTTTTTTGCATTTAAAAACTTTTGCAGAGCACTTGCACTGAATTAAGTTTGTACTTTCTTGGGACCCCCATCAGGAGCCCCATGCTTCTCTTGAGGTCACACTAGTATCCCCATTCCCAACGGTGAACTGGAAAATTATTTCCAGGAGCATATAGTAAAATTTTTTAGGAGCATATAGTAAATGGCTCTGCTGACAGTTCATCCCAACATTGTTGGAAAAGGTTCCATCTTCTAATCATTCATAGCTTCAAAGATCTAGTCCATGGTGTCAACTGAGATCATGAGGGATATTGATAAAGCACAGTAGGGTGCTGGATGTCGTTTCTCTTTGTCATCCTGACCCATAACCAAGACTTTTCCTGCCTTCATATATCATATTGGGGTGATTTTTCAAGAGTAGCAAAATTATTTTTATGTTTAATTGTGCATTTAACATTTTTAGCATTGTGAATGATCGTAAAGATCCACAGAATATGGAATTTGTAATTGTGTTGAGACTACTCTTTGAAGCCTGGTAGTAAGGACATTAATTACTTCACTAGTTAGTGAGTCTTATAGGCCATACATACCTACAACTCCATGTGGCAATGCTATCCCATCTTAATTTTTATGCACATATTTTGGGGTAGCATATATGCAATATCACACTATCGTTGTCTCAAAATAGGAAACTGTCACTCTCAAAGTAACTACGCAATTTAAGTAGACCCTCAGTTTACCTCAAGTGCAGATTCAAAATATTTTTTTCCAGATTTGGGAACTATTTCCAGTAATAAATCATATGGCATGTTGGCAGAAACATTTCTCCAGGCTCTATCTGTCTTTAATTTTGGATGTTGCTAGTGCACTTACTTCACTCCTTCACAGGCTTGCTTCTCTAAGATCTATGAGGTTAGTAATAATTTTATGCAGAGTCACAATAGCCCTATGCCATTCATCCAAGTAATGTGCATGAGCTGAGAAGTTGGCTTGTCTTACAAATGCTAAGAAAAATGCTTCGTGCCAAACCTCTTAACAGTGGCCTCTTCTCAGAGAATAAATCATTCTATGTTTTCTTTAAGATTCATTGCCAAAGTTTAAATATTTATAACTACAGATGAAGCAGGAACCATGGTTTTGAAGTCCTGAAGCATAAGCTAAAATCTTAAGCTCTGTAATTAATAATAAACTACATGTTTGCACAGATACAACAGGTGTGTGGAAGATCTATGTTACCTATTTGACAAGGAGAAGTGAAAATTAAATGTTTCACATTCAGGCCTATTTTTCCATTAGCAAGAGGGGGCTATTTTATCAATTTAATCTCATTATATAGAGAGATGTATGGTGGCAATGATTTAAGGGGGAAAATAAAGAGGCAGGCCAAGAAAAGCAGAAGGGACCAAACCTGAGTGTAAGAGCAGAAATAGTTCAATGGCCTGGTGAATAATCAAGTCCAAGAAGTCACTGAGACAGCCGAGCAAGATGCAAAGTCCAAAGTCCCTGCAAAATGGTTTCCCACTGTGGTGTCCACAGGAATGGAGAGAGCAAGAGCAAGCAACTCACTGAAAGAACATATATATGGTGCCCAAAGTAGGACAAACAACTTGAGAAAATTTGTTTTCCCAGCCTCAACTGATTTTTCTCACTCTCTCTGGTTACTGTCAATTCCAATCTAATTTGACAACAGGAATACAGGTGAAGCTAACTGAAAACAACGAGGGGATAGTGAGGACAGGGGTCAGGGGAAAGTCACTGTTCTCCAAGGCCCTTTTCTAACAGTTCCAAGAAGGAAGCACAAACTTAGTGTCATTCTTGAATTTCTCCCTTAGGTCAGGTTTATTTCCAGGGTAGGAGGTAACTTGTTTCTGTGCTTCATGGCCAATAGCCAAGAATCTTTCTTTCACGTATAAAGAAACTTCCGTAAGGCCGCAGAATGGGAATCAGAGAGAAAATGGAGAGTGAAAAAATGTGGAGCCAGAGGCCATTCCTCACCCCTACCTGTCCGGTCCCGAAGTTCCACCCTACTTCCAAAGAACAACTTGCCCTGGGCCCAGATTCCAAAGGACTGCCAACCTCACATAAAGTCAGGCCTTTGGGAAGAATGACTTCCTTCTCTTTCACACAACTCTGGTTATAATCCAATAATCTCTAATGCTCTTCTCATTCTCTTGAAATGTTTAGCTTTCTCTGCTAGCTTCCTCAAACGCAATTTAAACTCAGAATCTTCATTCTTAAAGGATCCCTGTTGGTCCTTCACAGGAATAGAATTTAGAATGATTTTGGTCTCCTCCATTAACTCAATCCAGATCTGTCATCTGATATTGCCCTGAGAGACTAGTAGAAGTTACATGTGCTGATTTTAACGCTGTATCTGGTCCAAAGCCAGAGTGAATTCCAAAGATTTAAAGCAAATGTCCCTACTCTTCAGGAAGAAATCACTGCCCGCTTAGGGGTTCTTGGCACAGTCTGGTCAGTACTCTACTACCCCCCACTATCTCTTCAGTAAACAGTTGTCAATTGGCTAACTTCCTCTGGACTATGATAATGTAGACCAGTGCTGTGTAACAGAAATATAATAACGTGAGGCACAAATGTGAGCCACACATGTAATTTTAAATTTTCTACTAGCACATCTTAAAAAAGTAAAAACAAACAAAAAACCCAAAAAACAAAACAAAACAAAACAAACTAAAAAGCAGATGAAATTAATTTTAATAAGATATTTTATTTAACCTAATACATCTAAAATATTATTACAATATATAATAAATATAAAACTATTAATGAAATATCTTACATTTTTCTTTTGTAGTAAGTTTTTGAAATCCATGATATGTTTCATATTCACAGCACATTTCTATTAGGACCCACTGTATTCCAAGTGCCTAATAATCCCTGTGGCTAGTGACTACTGTGTTGGACTGAATTGTTCAAGACTTAAATAGAGGGCTTGAGGGTGAGAATTTCCTTCTTCAGATCTACTGGGATTCCTTGGAGCCATATAATTTCTTAAAACAAAATGACTTTCTAAATCCCATACAATTTTTCTTTATGAGTTAAAATATGCATTGAGATACTTTTTAAAAATGTTTTCTATTACTGATTTATTTATTTTTAGAAAGAGAGAAAGAGAGAGTGTGCGCACAAGTGTGCAAGCAGGGGTGAAGCAGAGAGAGAGAGGGAGAGAGAGAATCTCAAGCAGGCTCCATGATGCCAGTGCAGAGACTGATGCATGGCTCCATCCCACAAACGATGAGATTATGATCTGAGCTGAAATCAAGAGGCAGATGCTTAACCAAAATCAAGAGTTGGATGCTTAACCGACCGAGCCACCCAGGTGCCCCAACACTATAGACACTTTTGCACAATTTTCCATTGGTTGTGATTCTGATTGATTCTAATTTTTGCTTTTTGCCAAGTAGGTGACTGTCGTTGCATCTTTACCCTATTCTATCCCCTGTTCCCCTTCCCATGCCCTCTCCCGCACAGAGGTGAGTGTTCCACACATTTAAAGGGCCATACATATTTACACAATGCTAAGATTTGCTCCACACGACTCATCAGGTTTTTCCTCAACCTGAAAAACAGAGAGGTGAGAACAGATAAATTGTGTTCTTTCTGTTTTATTGAATGTTGCTATTAGGGTGGTGGGCAGGTGAGTACTGGTTTGGGGCTTGAGCACCAGTTATGCTGTTAACTGGGTGGTGGACAATCTGTATCTACTGACACTTAGAAAAAAAATGCTTGCTGAGACCACATGACATGTAGACCAGTCTCCGGTAAGGGTGACCACTTCCATCTTAAGGCTTACTGACGACTATGGTTTAATTTGCCGCATTTTAGAAGAAGTGGGGTCTACTTCTGAGATATTTTCCTGGACTCTAGGTCCCAGGTGAATTGCCTTAGCTCTGAGTAGTCAGGCCTTGGAGGTCTGGTAGGCTTCCTGATACCTGTAGGGAAACGTAAGCCTAATAGGAGCAAACAGAAAGCTGTTGTGTGTGCAAATACCCTAACTTTCATCAAACATAGTATAAAAGAAGAACAAAACAGAGGGGATGAATGTCACCTGAACTACTATGCTTGTCTCTGGGTAGGAAATGTTTCATTCAAGAGAAATTCACTCTCCTTATGATTCTAACCAGTCAGGAAAGATGAATGTTCCACAAAGAGAGAGCTGAACATTTTCTTCTCTGGTCACAAGAAGGCAGCTCACAGAGTGCCTGGACAAAGTTGACTATTTCCAACAGTGTCCTCCAGTGGGACAGAGACAACAGAAAAGGAATCTAAGAAAGACTGTGGGTCAAACTTACTAAAATTCAGCAGATCCGTCTGGAAATGCATTCAGAAGACCTGAAACATTCAAATTAGGAGAGTTAAACTGGCTTTATTTTACATTGAGAAGACAGGTAACATTTGATTAGTCCTTCTTTATTCCCAGAAGATGAAGAGTAATAAAAGCCCAGTATGGGCAGAAAAGAGTCAGAAATTTAGCTGTTAGACTTTCTATACAGTTTCCTCCATTTAGTGCAACTCCTGCAGAGGATTGCCTTACTAGTCTTTTCTTCTGGGTCTAGCCTCGTACCTGGCACCTGCTGTGTCCTCAATAAGCATTTGTTGAATTGATAAACAAAACATCCAAATGTCTAAATTTCCAATATGTGTCCTATGAGAATAATGTTGAAGGATACACTTTTAGTTAATATAGGGCAGAGAATGCACCAGTTCAGCTCAGTTGTTATTAGCTGAATGACTGTTAAATGATGGTAATATTTTCAAAGAAGTTGGCAAACAACCTCCTGAGCCCTCATTGCTCCCATCACCCCACCTCCCAGATCCGTCCCCTGAAGAAGGAAAGTCTGGTGCCCAGGGGCTCTGCACTGGCCGTCACTTCTAATTGGGCAGGTTCTGGCTGGCAGTACCTGGACCAAAACATTTTGAATATAATCTTCAAGTGTGTATGGAACAAAACCCTTTGGAAAATTATAGGAGGTTAAGTGTCTTAAGAAATAGTTATTGTCAGTGAAAAACTTTCCTGAAAGGATCATTTTAAGTTTTTATTGCTATGTTTTCATAAGACTCTTAACTCTAAACTATGACAGAAATGACCTGAAAATAGGGACCCTATTCAGAATTTCATTCTGATTAAGTGTGTGCTCTTCAAAACCTCATTTATCTCTCTTACAGTTTGTTTTGTTGTGCCGTTAAAAGGTTTTCTGCATGGAACAGTGCTGCAGTCATAGTGTGTTTCAGATAGTATGGGAGAAACAAATTGTCAGAGTTTATCAGGGGTGGGGGATATTTTCAAATCCTCAATTAAATTTGCAGTGGTTGGTCACGTGGAGACAAAAACACAAAAGAATACCTCAGAAAAATATTTCAGTCAGGAGAGAAAAATTAAAGCTGGTAGTTGTGGACACTTCAGATGCATTTTATGCAGGTAGAACCTTCTATATTACATTGTGTTATTATTTACCTTGCAGTTCATATCTTACCTTCCATTTTGTGTTTGGGAAGGGGAAAAGTGGACAAATTGTGAGCAAGATGAATAAGCCAACAATGACGAAAGAAATCTTGTAACCCTATTATGTGTTCTTGAGCTCTCTCTGAAGTTTTGATCTAACTAAATAATTGGTTTAAAATACCATTGGTGAGAACATACTTTATTCCTCACAGTATTCCTTTTATAGAATGAAACTTCAATATGTGACAGAACACTGAATTTTATTAGATGACTAAAACCATTAAAAAAAATACAAGGTTATTTTTAGAGAATTGGGTGATGGAGGTCTTGTGAAGGTTTTATTAGTAACTATCAGCTGGACTTGACAAAAATTTTGGTTAAGCAGGGAGGAAACCTGTGTGTCTTGTCACATTCAAAATGCTTTCAATAAAAGTTAGTATTAGGGTACAAACATACACATATACAAAACTGCTTTGCCTTAATGGGTCCAATCTTAGTATTACCAGTCTCATGAATTTCAGTCCTCCAAAATAGGTTTCTAAAAGGCAAAAGAAAAATAAAGAAATAGGGCTTCCAGTAAAGGCATGGGAAACTGTGAAGTCCTTATCCTGCAGAATAAAAAAGCAAGTACTAGGAGAATCAGACTTCATTTTTGTAGACTTGGTTTTCTTATGTTCAGTCTGTTCTTTCTCAAATATTTCCTCCATTTGATTCCAAATTTTGTTCTTTTCTTCTCTCTTCAAAAATTTTCTTAGACTCTCCCTTAAAAAGTAGTATTTCTATTAATAATCAGTATTGATGAGGCAAAAGATTTTTAAAGATACAACACAAAAATTATTGAGTGTGCTAAAATAAATTCCAGTATTAAGATAGCGTAACTGTATTCTAGTTTTAATTGTACCCCTTGTGTTTCAAGGAGAGCATCATCTAAGAAAACTATATTGAAGGTAATTACAGAACAAACTTCCACGTCAAGGATGAAGGTATATGTTAGTCAATCAATTTTCTTAGTTCAAAACAACTGTGTAAATGGACTAGAAAATAATTTAAAATCTGCTTTTAGGAATCACAGTGGAATGAGGAGCCTTAATTATTAGAATTGGGAGAGATTTTAAAAATCATTTAGTTGTGCTCTTCATTTTATAAATGAGGGAACCAAGGCCCAGAGAGATCACTGACTTTTGCAGGACCATGCGGCTAGTTAATGGCAAAACCAAAATGGCTACCAAAGATTCCTGTCCCCCATTCCAGTCCTGCGTACATTATACCATGCTAGCTCTTCTATATCAGCAAAACCTATAAGTATTGTTATGGAACAACATGTGGTTCTAAGAACAGAATGAGAGTAAATCTTAGGATACAGCAATTAATAATGTGTGGTTTTTCAGTTAACTCTATTTTTCTCTAGCTGGTCTCTATCTCTTCAGAAAACTGTAAATATTGTGATGAAAATCTTAAACTTTTAAGGAAAAGTCACTCTATGGCTAATGTTAGGTAAATTGAAAAATGAAAATAAATTTTTGTCAATAAGCAAGGCACAACATAGAGAAGACTTCTCAATTCCACCCATTCTTGGACTTGTCCCAGTAGGTAGCAGGACCTCTGTACCCACAAGGGCATTGGAAGTTTGATTATTTTTCTTCTAGTGCAACATATCCATTGAGTGGTGTTCAACTTTGGTTTGGACATGAGAGACCACCTTAACAGGACCATGCACAACCTTGTGCATTGCCCTTCCTTCCTCTCTTCCTTGCAGAACCCTCTGAAAATCTCATGTCATTGCTTTGCAAAACTCAAATTATGTATTATTCATCCTTGAATATCACAGTAGTATATATTTTATTTTCCAGATGGAAAAGTCTTTGCCATAAAAATCAATAATTTTAAAAAATATATACTAGTTAAGAGTAACTTGGGAATGATTCAAAGGAAGAATAAGGCTATTTTCACCATGAGTAAATCCAAGTGAATCATAAAACTTTCAGTGGCGTTGGGATCAAAACATGGACTGTTCTCTTTTCAGTACATGGAAGCCACATAAGAATGTAAGATAATCTAATATGAAACTTTTAAAAAATCTTTTATATTTTTATTATATATTGCCTTTAAATTTCTAGATAGAACTAAAATGGTCAAGGCATGTTTTTAAATCTGATTGCACATTCAGAAAAGCATTTCTTTTCAAATATCAAGAGCAAAGAGTGTTAATGTCAGATATCCCAAGCTCAAAAACATTTTAAGGCTATTTTAAGCCTTATGTTAAGCTAATTTATAGTTAAAGTATTCTTAAATTTTACATCACAATTTTGGCTTCTTAAAATCTAAATGGAAAAATATTTTTAAAGCCTTACAGAAAGATTTCTCAGAAATAATTTTAGTGGAAGTTAAAATATACCGAAACCATTCAGGTATACAGGAAAGGAGATGTCACTATGTTAAATGTTAGAGTTGCCTTTAAAAAAATATATTTTAACATGTAAAACATAATTTCAGAATGTTATTCAGTTTGGGTATGTGATTATAATAGCACTGTTTTAAAACTGAAATCAATTAATTGTTTCATTATTCAAACTGAACAAGATACTAAAACAGTAAAAAAAAAAAAGGTCATGAATTAAAATATGTAGGTGGTGGCTGATTTATGTCTTTTTCGGTCTTAGCCATTTCAGATAACTTGCAGTTTAATAATTTAGTTTAATAGCAACAATTAAACTCTTTCTCTATGTATCCAATTTCTTTTTGACCACGCCACTTCCATGTGTTCTCTTAGATATGAGTTAACAAGATAAATGAGCACAGAAACTACGAGTAGGCTGCAAAAGGGAAAATGCTCCCGGAGAACATCTGTTTTGGGTAAAGCAATTTAATTACAAAGATCATGGTGGTATCGTCAGGATTTATTTCAAGAGAAGAGCAAGAAGCAAAAGAGGGCGGTGGGAACCCTTGACACCCTCCTTTATCATCAGCAATGTAGGAGCCAAGAAAAATCTATCTCCTTTTGTTTGCCTTTGTATCAATTTCCTCTTCTGAAATAAAGAAGTCTAAGCAAAGTGGTCTGGCTTTTGAAATAATATAGATATTCCATGTATATAAAATACATACACATAGACACACTTGTACATAATAGATACGCATACGTGCACACACACACACACATTCCAGTTTTAAGTGTATTTAGATGTATTCTCTGAGCAGTAAAATCCACCTTAGAGAGTTATAGACACTGCTAAGTTTTCTGAGCTTTCCAGGCCTATTTTAATTCGTATAATGATTCAACATCCTTGTTATGAATGTGTAGGCTCAGGAGTAGTGGTTCACCTATGTGTCTTCAAGACTAACTAAAAAAGCTTTCCAACAAAGCTTATGCTGGGCAAAGACTTGTTTAGGAAATAACATGAAGTTGACTGTGATTTATGGAGAAATGGCAGTTTACACTAAAAACAAAAAAGATAACAGGAGAAATCAGCTATTGTACCATTTGTTTAGATACTAATTTTAGCATCATTAAAACTTTGATGGAATAATTGTGTAATTCATTAACATATTTCTTTTTTTTTAATGTTTATTTATTTTGAGAGAGAGAGTGCACACATGTGTGTGAGTTGGGGAGAGGGGGAGAGAGAGAGAGGGAGAGAGGGAATCCCAAGCAGATTCCACACTCAGCACAAAGATGGGCTAAATGGGTGATGGGCATTAAGGAGGGCACTTGTTGAGAGGAGCACTGGGTGTTATATGTAAGTGATGAATCAGTGGGTTCTACTTCTGACATCATTATTACACTATATGTTAACTAACTTAGATTTAAATAAAATTAAAAAAAATTAAAACAAAACAAAACAACTTGTTGAAAGCACTGCATTCAGGATGGTGTACATGTTCTAAATCTATAATTGTTATATAGTGGTATGTTTCCAAGGGATAGAATTCAGGAGTTTGGGAACCATCACTCTCTGTTATCCTATTGGTGAATTTATGCTTCCCTTCCCTAAATCTCTTAGATTCTGTGTGTTTAGAGGTCTTGGTTCCCAACAAATTCCAGCAGGAAACATAGACGCATTCCACTAAACTTAAAGCTTCATTTCTACTCAAGCCCTTTAGGATTCTTAGGCTAAGGGACCAGCAGACAAGAAGAGGAGTTAACATCATGGCAGAGATAATTGACCATGATCATGAGGGAGAAGAACAGCTGTTGGTACACAATAGGGGCAACAAGGAAGGTGTTTGTCATTCAGGTGATCAGCTTGGACATCCCTTGCTCAATTTTGATGGTAAATGTATATGTGCTACGATCCTTTAAGTTTTTTAAGTTTTTCGTTAAGAAAAGCATTCCATCAGAATCATGGAGAAGTTGCTCTCAGAACATCAATCCCTCTTTGGGGCCTCTGGGTAGTTCAGTCAGTTGAAGGTCTAACTCTTGATTTCAGCTCAGGTCATGATCCCAGGGTTGTGGGATCGAGCCCCACTCAGAGTGGAACCTGCTTGAGATTCTCTCTCTCTCCCCACCTCAGGCCCTCTTCCCCGCTGCTTGCACTCTCTCCCCCACCCCACAGAAAAAAAGAACTTCAATCCCTCTTCACACTCCAATACCACCTCCTGGTCCACATAACTACTGTTTTGCACCTGGAACGGTATCTATCTTGTCTTTTTGCTTCTACTCTTGTGTCCCACATCTTCCACCATGTCATTCACTATAGTTCACTAGAGTGAACCTGTGACAACAAAAATCAGTCATGTTATTTCCCTGCTGAGAACACTCCAAAGGTTTTGCATTGTCCTCAGAATAAACTTAAACCCCATAGTCTTAGGCTATACAGAACTTCCTCCTACCACTCTCCCTCTTGCTTACTCTGGCCAACCACATTGGCTTCACTCTTTCTTGATCATGTCAAACTCCTTCCCACATCAGAAGCTTGCTTCACTCTGTTGTCCCTTCTGCTTGGAATGTCCTTTCTCCTAATCTTTACATGGCTGGTGGCTTCACTTCCTTCAGGTCCAGGTTCTGGTCCCTGGACAAATGTCACTTCCTCAGAAAAGTCTTTCCAGACCACTCTATCTAAAATACCCTCACACCATCCATCACAACCTATCTGCTTAATTTGCTTTAATTTCTTTCAATGTATACAAAACACTGTACATGTAACAATTTCTTATAAGATAGTAATATAAATATTAATTTGTTATTTAGGTATTAATTGCTATTTAGGTATGATTGTCAAAATCCCCACTCAGTGTAAGCCCCATGAGGATGAGTCTTTTTCCTCTCTTGTTTATCTTTATAACTCGAACACTGCTTGGCATGTGTTAAGTGCTCAGTAATTATTTGTTTAATTAATAAATGATGACATTTATTAAATGTTGACCAACTGATGGCCTCAGTGAATCTGTTGCCTCCTTTTGCAGTGTATCTGGCTTCTTTTTCTATCTAAAAAAATCAACTAAATGGAAACATTCTTAAAGATATTGTGAATGAAAGATCATTATATTCATCCTTTTTACAAGAAAAGGTACTTTTTACATGGCAACGTTATACAGTCTATTGCTCTGAAGAAAACGTCTGCTCTTGAGCTTGCTTTGGTAAGAGTGTTTCATATGCCTGGCCCAGATTTTAATTATAAACTTCCAGATGAGTCATTCTTTCTTTGGGAACATTTGTCCTACCTGTTTCCACCACTTCCTCTGGAGAGGTTAATCTAAATTCTGATAATACTGAGAAGAGCAGAACTTGCGTTTTGTTCTTTTTATTAACAAGTTTAAACGAGTTCTTTGGAAGGTTTTCTTTGATTTGAAGCACATTAATTATGACTTTTAAAATTGAAGTCAGCTGTTAATACATAATTCACAGTACTGACGTCACTGTTCTCTTTCTCAATAGTACAAAGCACTATGTGAAGTAAACCTTTGACTATTGTTACAGTAAAGTTCATGAGCCTTCAAGCCTAATATTTTTCAGGTAATCTTTCAAGTAGCTATAGACGGTGTAAAGCCATTCCTAAGCAAGAGAACTTACTGATTTACATTTTATTTAAACCAAAAGTTTTGATGAAATGTCCAGCTAATCAACTTAAGAGGGTTTTTTTTGCTTTTGTTTTGTAAGAAGTCAAGACCACTCTATATTTAACTTAGGTATTAAACTGTGTTTCTCAGGAACATTCATAATTAGAGAAAATTGCAAAAATAAAATTGGAAACTATCTTGCCGACAGCCCTGGTCAGAGATTTGGGGGCACGGTGGTACTGTCTTTAGGAGACTAAAGTGACGTGGGCCAAATAGCATCTTACCTTCTCCGCATCCTTCCTCCTCCAAAGGCAAGATCCTCTCTCAGAGAAAGACTTCTTTAAAATTCAACTCAAGACAGAGTATAAAGGAATGTTTGTAGTCATCTGCTATGGTAGATAAGATAATGGCCCATAAAGAATGTCCATAGCTTAATACCCTGACCCTGTGAATATGTTAACCTACATGACAAAAGGTAGTCTGCAGACGTGATTAAGTTAAATACCTTGAGATTGGGAGGTTATCCTTCATTATCCGGGTAAGCCCACTATAATCATAAGGGTCCTGATAAAAAGGATGCAGGAGAAGTCAGAGTCAGAAGAGAAGGTGATACAACAACACAAGCAGAGGTTGAAGTGATGTGGCCATGAGCCAAGGTTTGTCAGCAGCTTCTAAAAGCTGGAAAAGGCAATGAACAGATTCTACCCTGAAGGCTCCAGAAGTAACCAGCCATGTGAACACCTTGATTCTAGCCCCCTAAGACTCATGTTGGACTTTGGACCTCCAGAGTTGTAAGATAATAAAGTTGTAAGGTAATAAGCCACTAAGTCTGTGGTAATTTGTTACAGCAGCAATAAGAAACGAATATACCTACTGAAGCTAGATGGGACATGTGTTTCACAGACTCTTGAAAAATGTCCTGTCCATGTGGGTTACCAGGTAAAGCCTTCCTGTTGTGGTTACAATGTCAGATTTGCAAACGGAGATGATATTAATTTAGTTTAAAATCTGTTGCACTGGGTGTTGTATGGAAACTAATTTGACAATAAATATCATATAATAAAAAAAAATCTGTTCAATGACAGAAAGTTATTGAGTACTTAGCATGCTGCAGAAATCATTTGAGGTTGAGGGTTACTACAGCCAAAAGACATCATAATATCAAGGAACCCTACTTGTCAAATATTTGCCTACAACCCAACCTCTAACTTTTGGGATAAAGAAGCTCTTTAGACTGTGGTGTTGAGGTAGGTGATACTGGCAAATAGAGATCCATTTTCGCATATAAGATTAACTTATGTTTCAGCATACTCCGTATCTTAATTCTTTTCTTTATCTGTTCAAATCTAGTCTGAATCTAGTGCAATGGTTCTTGAGCAAAGGGCATTATTCTGTGGAAGACATACCAAAATCTCAAGAAGTATAGGTGTAATTTGTGTAAGGGCACTTTAAAATTGCCATTGCTTTAGTTTTTGTTATATTATTTGATACATTTGGAATTTACAAATGAAATTAAATGAGCACATAAAATTTAAGGTTGAGAAACACGGATCTAGAGTCACTGAGACCTGTCAGCTTTTTCTGGGAAATTCCTCTCATATCTTTTTTCCCTCTTTGCTATTATTATGAAAGCTTCCTATTGCACTGTATTTAGTTCCTCAACTGTGTCATTAATTCTTCCATGATGAGGACCACTTCTTACTCATCCATGTATCCCACAGCTAGTATAGTGCTTACCATTTAGTATATATTTAATGCACGCTTAATGAATTTGAATTCCTATTCTAAGATATTTAAGATTATTTGCCTAATAATTTTTAAATCCCAGAGTAGTTTTCACAATGTTGGTGCCAGCAAAGACATTTGGTACTTCTGATCAACCAATTAATCATTCGGTTAGATTACAGTTACAACCTTGTATCCTATGTCAATTTTATCTTTAGATTATTTAATTAATCCTCATGGATTATTCTGATTAATTTTTTCTGCAGTTATAATTGAGGGGTCTTATAAAAAATTACATTATATTTTTATAAAATTAATTAATTTGTATCATGAGCTGGCCAGTTAGGGCTCTTTCGTATTTTGTGCTTCATAAATTATTAAATTTATGTGAAAATATTTATCTCCTTGTTCTTTGACTTCTTTTTTTCCTCCACTGAAGTGGCAATTCTTTTTTCAAAAAAGTTGTTGATTTATAAATGACTTCCATAATGTATCTATATCTTATTTTGTTTGTAAACTATTATGTTAATTTGAAAACTAGACTTTTCTAGTTGACATAATCACTTATAATCCTATCAATTTCTCTGTTAGAAAATATTATATTGATAGTAAAATTTCAATCTAGTTTATCCTAGAATGAGAATTTTCTTTGAATTGCTAACTGATCCACCACCCACACCCTCAGTCCCTCAGTCCAGACAGGGCAGGAACCAGGAAGAGTTCCTTATCTCTTTTCTTATGGATCTTAAAAATAAATTTCAAAAGCATCACTGGGACAGATTACTACTCCCGTTAAATTTTTAATTTGAGTGATTATAATATAGAAAAATGAAATTGTGTGAATTCTTTGCAGATGAAGTTCTTATAGTTTTATCTAAAGATGACTTACTTTGAGGAACTCCCTTTTTTTATCATCTGAAGCAGCCTTTTCCAAATACCTAACATAGCTAAATGAAATACATTGACTTTTTAGAGTACTAACCACCTTGATCATACAGAAAATTGTGTTGCTGTTGCTTTCAAGAGATATCTTGATGCCTATAGTGAAAGCTCATGACACATAGCAGTGCAATAGTTTTATCTCTTTCATGAAATAATTGCTGAATGGGAATAGTCATGTCCACAGAAGGAAAAAAGGCAAGGAAAGAAAACTTCCAGTAATTTGGACTACGATGTCAGCAAGATAGCAGAATAGGATGTCCCAGGCCTTGTTACCCCATAGATATAACAATAATAATAAGAACTCCAGAATCTAGTCAAGAAGTCACAATACCTCAAGTGAGAACAAAATTTAGAAAAAACACCTTGAAATGGTTAAGTAAAGCAGTTTCATTTTGCTCAGGTCAACCCCTCCCCCTAGCTTGTACAGCTCGGTGCTAAGAGAGAGATCCACCCTGTCTGTAATTTCTTCCTTAGAGGAAGCAGTAACCTTGCAGCATAGAAGGAAGTGGAATGATATGGTCATAGTACTAAAAGAAAAAACTGCCAGTCAGAAATACTATGCCTGGCAAAACTGTCCTCCAAACATTAAGGAGAGATAAAGACATTTGCAAACAAAAGCTGAGGAAGTACATTACCACTAGGCCTGATTTACAATAATGGCACAGGAATTCCTCAAGCTGCAGTAAAGGGATGCTAACTAGTAACATGAAAACACAAAAGTATAAAGGTAAGAATATAAACGAATACACAATATTGCAATAATAGTGTGAATTACTTTCTATTTTAGAATAGAAGTTATGAGATACAAAATTAAGAACATGACTATAAAAATTTGTATTGGATTCAAAATATAATAAGATGCAAAGTGTGTTGTCAATAACATAAAGCGTGTGTGGACGAAGTAAAATGTTAACTTTTAGTATGTGATTCAATTGAATTATAGGTTTAAAGTAGACTCGGGGCACCTGGGTGGCTCAGTACGTTGAGTGTCTGACTTCAGCTCAGGTCACGATCTTATGGTCTGTGAGTTCAAGCCCTGTGTCAGGCTCTGTGCTGACAGCTAGGAGCCTGGAGCCTGCTTCAGATTCTGTGTCTCCCTCTCTCTCTACCCCTCTCCCACTCATGCTCTGTCTCTCCCTCTGTCAAAAATAAATAAAATTTAAAAAAAATTAAAGTAGACTGTAATAACTATAAGATGTTTTATATAATCCTTATGGTAACCATTTATACCTCATGGTATTACTTATATGTATGATACCCAAAAGAAAAGAGAAAGGAATCAAAGAACATTGTTACAAAAAAATCAACAAAACACAAAGGAAAACAAGAGAAGAAAAGAGGTATACAAGCACCACAAACCACACATAAAACCATTAACAAAATTGCAATAGTAGTCTTTTCTTATGGTAAAAGTCTTACTTATTTTAAAAAGAAATGGACTAAATTCTTCAATCACAAGACATGGGGTGGATAAATGGATAATAAAACAAGACCAAATTGTATGCTGCCTACAAAAGATTCACTTATAGATTTAAGGTACACATAGACTGGAAGTTAAGGGATGGAAAATGATATTCCATGCAAATGGTAACCAAAAGAGAGCAGGGTGGCTATATTTATATAAGACAAAATAGGTTTTAAGTCAAACACTGTCACATGGGACAAAGAAGGACATTATAAAGTAATAAAAGATATAAATGATATATAAGTATATACTCCAATTCATTAGGAAGATCTAACAATTATATCAGTACCCAATGCTAGAGCACATAAAAATATAAAGCAAATATTAACAAAACTGGAGGGAGAAATAGCAGTGCAATAGCAATAGGTTACTTTAATATCACAGTTTTAAAAATGGATAGAACATCCAGACAAAAAAAATCAATAAGGAAACAACAGATTTGAACACTATAGACCCAATAGACATAAGAAACATATGCAGAACATCCCACTCAACAGCAACAGAATGCATATTTTCCCCATGCATGTACGTAGGACATTTTCCAGGATAGACTCCATGTTAGGCCACAACAAGGTCTTAACAAATGTAAGAAGATAAATATTACACCAAATTTCTTTTCTATACCATAATGGTATAAAACTAGAGATCGATAACAGAAAAAAAAATTGGAAATTCCATGCATGCATAGAAAGTAAATAACATACTCCTAAACAACCAATGGACCCAAGAAGAAATCAAAAGGAAAATCAGAACATATCTTGAGACAAATGAAAATGAAAACACAATAAATAGATCAAAACTTGTGGGATGTGGTTAAGCAGTACTAAGAGAGAAATTTATAGCAATAAATGCCCACATTAAAAAAGAAGAAAGATCTCAAATAAGCAACTTAAACTCATACCTTGGGGAACTAGAAAAAAAGGAACAAACTAAGTGCAAAGTTAGCATAAGGAAGGAAATAATGAAGAACAGAAATAAAACAAAGACTAGGAAAAAATGCAAAAGAATATCAACAAAACTAAGACTTGGGTGTTTTTGAAAAGATTAAAAAAAATTGGCAAACCTTCAGATGGACTAAGAAAAAAAAATAAAGAAGACTCAAATTTAAAAAGCCAGAAATGAAACAGAAGACATTACAACTGATGCAACAGAAATAAAAAGGGTCATAAGAAACTTCTGTGAAAAATTGTAGGCCAACAAATTGGATAACTTAGAAGAAATGGATAAATTCCTGGGTACATACAATTTACCAAGACTCAGTCATGAAGAAAAAGAAAACCCGAACAGACCAGTATGGAGATTGAGTTAACAATCAAAACCTTCTCACAAAGAAAAGCCTAGGCCTAGACTTCACTGAGGAATTCTACGATCATCTAAGAAAGGATCCTTCTCAAACACTTCTAAATAATTGAGAAGGAGGGAATACTTCCAAAATCATCTTATGAGGCTAGTATTACTCTGACACCAATCCAGACTACAAGGAAAAAAAAAAACACTATAGGCCAGTATCCCTGATGAATATAGATGCAAAAGTACTCAACAAAAATACTAGCAAACTGAAATCGACATCAAATACACTGTGATTAGGTGGGAGATATCTAATCCCCACCTAGGATGCAAGGTTGGTTCAACACATACAAATTGATATAGGTGATTCACCACAAAACAGAATGATGGTGGTGGGGGGATCATGATCATCTCAACAAATGCAAAAGAAAGAAAGAAAGAAAGAAAGAAAGAAAGAAAGAAAGAAAGAAAGAAAGAAAGAGAATCTGCCAAAATGTGGCATCTTTTCATGATAAAACCTCTCGGCAAATTGAGTATAGAAGGAATATACCTCAACATAATAAAGGCCATATATTATAAGTCCACAGCTGATATCATACTCAACAGCAAAAAACTGAAAACTTTTCCTCTAAGATCAGGAACAAGGTAAGGATGCTCACTTTTGTCACGTCTATTCAATATAGTACTGGAAGTCCTCAGCAGAATAATTAGGCAAGAAACATAAATAAAAGACATTGAAATCATAAAGGAAGAAGTAAAATTATCTCAATTTGTAGATGATATAATCTTATATGTAGAAAACCCTAAAGACACCCCCCCACACACACAAAAACCCCAATGTTAGAATTAATACACAAATTCAGTAAAGTTGTAGGATACAAATAATCAACATACAAAAGTCAGCTGTATTTCCATACACAAAGAAGAAACCAGGTGAAAAAAAATAAGAAAAAAACTTTTATTGACAATAGCAGCAAACAGAACAAAATACCTAAGAATAAACTTAACCAAGGAAGAGAAAGACTTGGACACTGAAAACTATAAAACATTGACAAAAGAAATTAAAGGAGGTACAAATAAATGGAAAGACATCCTGTTCATGGATTTGAAGACTTGATATTGTTAACAGGTTCATAATACTGATTCAATGTCATCCCCATCAAACTCTACATGGATTTTATTTTATTTCACAGATATAGAAAAAAATCCTAAAATTCATATAGAACCACACACACACACAAAAACAGAATAGCCCAAACAATCTTGATAAAGAAGAAAGCTAGAAACACCCTACTTCCAGATTTCAAAAGATGTTGCAAAACAACAGTAATTAAAATAGTATGGCATTTGCAAAAAGGCATAAATATGGATCATTGTAATAGAATAGAGAGCCCCAAATCAATCCACACATGTACAGTCAAATGATCTTTGATAACATGCTGAGAATACACAATGGGGAAAGGATAGTCTCTTCAACAAATAGTGTTAGCAAAACTGAATATCCCTATGCAAAAGAATGGAATTGGATCATTATCTTACACCATACACACACAAAAACCCCCAACTCCAAATTGATTAAAGACTTAATGTAAGATCTGAAACTTAAAACTGCTAGAAGAAAACATGGGAGGGGAGGGGGAATTTCTTGACACTGGTCTCAAAAATGATTTCTTGGATATGACACCAAAAGTAGAGGCAACAAGAGCCAAAAATAGACAAGTGAGGCTGTATCAAACTCGTAGAAGCAGAGGATGCAATGACAGTTGCCAGGGGCTCCAGATAGAAGAAATGAAGAGTTGTTCAATGGGTATAATGTTTAAGTTATGCTAGATGAATAAATTCTAGAGGTCTGTTGCTTAGAGTTAACAATATGGTATTATGCACTTAAAAATGTGTTAAGAAGGTAGAAATAAAACAAAACAAAAACAAAACAAAGGGACATAAGGAAACTTTGGGAGGTGTTGGATAGATCTTTACCTTGATTGTGGTGATGGTATTGTAGGTGTTTGCATGTGTCCAAACTCATCAAATTGTACACATTAAACATGTGCAGTTCTTTGTATATTAATTATACCTCAGTAAAGATGGTAAAAAAGAAATTCTGTCAAAAATAATGTTTACGCAACTGTGAAAGTGTCTCTACAAGTATTAGTGATGTTCCTTTAAATTTAACGCTGACCACAATGCTTTGTAATTTTCCTTTCAAACACTGGATTTTCCCAGCATGACACCCAGGGCTGGCATTAGTAACAGACACTTAAAAACACTCATGCCAAGGAGTTAACAGGAAATATCTTGGCAAATTCAGAGTCAAAAGGAAAGCACAAAATTGTCAGAACACATATCGTGTTTCTCAGAATTATCTGTATCATGTTGGAAGTTTTTATACGGAAGTGTGTGTTGACACAAATGATTAAGGCCAGGATTCCTACAATTGACAGGAAAATGACCTATAAATAATGACCTGTGATGGACTTGTCATACAGTCATTAAGTGAAATATTCTAGTACCAGTTTCCTCCCTTTGGTATCCCAGTTTCCGGCTTCTGTGAAGTACTTTTCCTCTGCAAAGATCACTCACTTTATCTGAGACCATCAAGTTTTCTTTGGGCTTTATCAAATGATAATTTCATTCTCTCTCTTAGTAGATAACAATATCAAATAGAGTTTCACAAGCCTTTTTGGAACACATTTTGCTTGCACAGAAATTTTCTCTGGAGAGTTTCTTATTTCTCTTTCTATATCAAAAGCAAAATAAAATGCTTGAAGTGTTGAAAGTTTAGAATTTCTTAAGTTTAAGATAAAAGCTAATTTGTATAAATCATTAAACAATCAGCTTGGCAATTATTTTATGCACAACAGAATATATATTTTGCTATGAAATGAATAAAGTTCAACATAACTCCTTGGGTAATGGTATTCAGAAACGTGCAAATGAGTTACATATTAAAATTCCATCATTTTACCATATACATACATGAGATTCTCTCATATTTTTGTATTACCCAGCTTTCCTTTTAACATAAATGTTGTAGCTTCTAACATTTCTCATGATATATATTTCTGGAAAAATTATTTTATTAACTAAACACTAAATCAGTTTCTCCAGCTGAGGGATGTAACTCTCAAGGCTTACAGAAAAGTAATAGTGGGGGCAGTGAATGAAAGCATAGTTCTCTACCAGTTTTTAGGGGCTCTAGCAGGGTTGTGTTTTGTCCTTTCCTCCTTCTCAACCCTAAAATACCCTGTGGACCAGCGGTCCACCTTTTGTCCTTCCTTTTTTCCTTCTCTTCTTCCTTTCTTTCCTTCATGTTGATGGGTTGAGGATCCTAGTGGGAAAGTAATATGTGGTAAGCACTATCTTCTAAATCCACAAGCAAGATGCATGTTTTTAGTCACTTATAAGAGAAGGAAATAGAGAATTTAAAACCATGGTACAACGATCATATTATATTTGATCAATGTACCATATGATAAAAGCTAACATGTAATTAAGCCTAAGAAATGCTTACAAAAATCACTCCATCACCAAATAAGGAATAAATACCCTTTACATACTAAATTCAGTGATTTACTATGTTGCTTATTCTAAATTCTATGTCTGGGATAACTTTTTTTTTTTTTTTTTTTTTTAGAACACAAATGACCACGTTTAAGCCCCCTACATAAATAATTTTTAAGAAAGAAATAACACATTGATTTTGTACCAGTGTTTAGAGGTTCAGAGATAAAAGGCACCCTAATAATTATTTCATTTAAACCTCTCATTTCATAGAGAGTGAAAGCGAATTTGAGCGAGTTAGGGTAAATGTGACCTTCCTATGTTTACATGGCCAGAAGCAAAACTGGTTTCTAAACAACTGAGATTTTGATACAACACGATATATGTCTGTAAGGCAATGGTGGTTATGAGACCAGGATTAATATTTCCCCGGAACTGGCAGTTTCTATTTTCTGTCTGCCATCTTCCTACACTCTCTTTGGCTACCTGTGTATCAATCCACACTTCTGTGTGATTTACTCTACAGGCTAAAGAATATGAAAAGAGGAGTAAGTCCCAGCCATGTCCTTAAAAAACAAACAAACAAACAAACAAACACAGAATCTCTCATAATCACAATGGAGAGACAGAATATGAATGTGTGAAAATAAGTAAAGGAGAAATATAGTACTAACAGTAAAGGCCAGTCCTTTACAGTCCTAAATTGTCTCTCTCTCTTCAGTGTCTTTGCCCCTTGAACTACTGTCACCAAAGGTACGTGAAAACCTTTCTAGAGTGCCCCTTTGACTCTAGAAACCACCCTGAAATCATCCATGGGTGTCCTTCAGAAAGAATCCAGAACGACATAGGTAAGCAGCACTTGACACACTATGAACCATCTGGAAAAGCCTCCGAATTACTTTTCCAGTCTTGGGTCTCATTATCCACCTAAAATGGAACTAGTCTCCAGACAAACTGCATGGCCCACTATGGCCTGAACACTCCCTATTTTTTAAAAAATTACCTCTGTGCTCCTGTTTATGCCATGCTATATTTGATGCCTTATCTTCATCATGTTCATCAAAATTCTGCCATCACCTACAGCCCAGGTTGAGTGCTGCCTTTTCCATCAAGCTTTCCTTGCTCAGTCAGCAGTGATCCTCTGGTGCCTAGGACATCTTCAAAAATATGGTTATATTGTTCTTGAGGCACTTAACACATACACCCTTGACCTCTGCTTCTTTTATTTCTCTTAATATAGTGCATACTCACTAAGAACTGTAAATATTGACTTCTGATCTACTATATTATTTAGAAAAATTACTAATACATAGAAATAGATTTTCATAGAAAATCTCAGGAACTAATTTTTAAAAAAAGTACTAGTTAAGAAGGAGTTTAACATTTATCTGGCCCAACTTCTCACTCAAAAAAGGAAAAGCAGTGGCACCTAGGTGGCTCAGTCGGTTAATCGTCTGACTGTGGCTCAGGTCATGATTCACAGTTTGAGAGTTCGAGCCCCACCTCAGGCTCTGTGCTGACAGCTCAGAGCCTGGAGCCTGCTTCAGATTCTATGTCTCCTCTCTGTCTCTGACACCCCCTCCCTCACTTGCGGGCTTGCTTGTGCGCTCTTTCTCTCTCAAAAATAAATTGACGTTAAAAATTAAAAGAAAAAAAAGCAAAAGCATAGGGAGAGCTGGGGGAACCTGGGTGGCTCAGTCAATTAAATGTCTGACTTTGGCTTAGGTCATGATCTCAAGGTTCATTAGTTAGAGCCCACATCATCTGACTCCTCTGCCTCCCTCTCTCTCTGTCTTTCCCCTGCTCATGCTCTCCTCTCTTTCTCTCTCTCTCTCTCTCTCTCTCTCAAAAATAAAATAAATATATTTTTTTTAAAAAGGAGACTTAGTATTATTTTTGAACAGTTATAATCAAAGAAAATCTTTGCAGCATTAGGGTAGGCAAAGACTTCTTAGGACAAAAAAAAGCATGAAGTACCCAAAAAATTTTAATTGGACTTAATTAAAGTAAAACATCTGCTCAGCAAAAGACATTACTGAAAATGAAAGCCAAGTCACAGGCTGAAAGAAATGTTCACAACACATGTGTCTATTTAATAAAGGACTTGAATCCAGAATACAGAAAGAACTCTCATAATTCAACAATAAGATGACCAAACAAGGGGAGTAATATTTGAACAAACACTTCACAAGTAGACATACAAATGGCTAATAAGCTCAGAAACAGATGTTGAACTTCATTAAATCATCAGGGAAATGCAAATTAAAACCATCATAAGATACTACTACATACCCATTAGACAGCTGAAATTATTAAAAACAAACAAACAGGGATGCCTGGGCGACTCAGTCGGTTGAGCGTCCAACTTCAGCTCAGGTCATGATCTCACGGCTCATGGGTTCAAACCCTGTGTTGGGTTCTGTGCTGACAGCTCAGAGCCTGGAGCCTGCTCCAGATTCTGTGTTTCCCTCTCTCTCTGCCCTTCCCCCATTTGCACTCTGTCTCTGTCTCTGTCTCTGTCTCTCTCTCTCAAAAATAACCATTAAAAAATAAAAAAAATAAACACACACACACACACACACACACACACACACTGAAATGAAACCTTAATAATAACACTTGTGTTGAATATGGTTACCAACTGAAACTCTGATATACTGTTAGTAGGCGTGTAAAATGGTAAACCACTTAGGAAAACAGTTCGGCAATTTCTTACAGTTATATATACCCTTTTTGTTTGGACACATAGATTTCACTCCTAGATATTTACCCAGGAAAAAATGAAAATATATGCCCGCAAAACACTTGTACATGAATGTTTATAGCAACTTTACTCAAAATAGCCCTAATGTAAAAAAAAAAACAAACCCAGATGTCCACCAACAGGTAAACAGAAACACAAATCATGAAATATTCATATGCTGGACTACTCCTCAACAGTAAAAAGAAACAAACTACTGATATCTGAAGGAAGATGATGAATCCCCAAATCTTCAACCTGAGTGAAAAAAGCAAGGCGGAAAAGAGTCCATATTGTATAATTCTACTCTCTAGTAGCCAAATGGCTGGCCATGCTGCCAGTGGAAAGGGGATTCACTGAAAAAGGGCTTGGAGAGACTTGTTGGTGTGATGGGGATGTCCTATATCTGGAGCGTTGAACTTTTACAACTTCACAGAAAAAACACCACATTGGCCTCCTCAGAGAGTAGGTGCCCTCTCCTTGGGAGTCCACTTATTCACACGTTAACAAATTAATTACAAAATATGTCCTATGCTTCAGGCTAATTTAAAATATATTGAGCTAGTGAAACTTTACTATATAAACTTAGGGTAGCTTTTATAGAATTACAACAGAGCTGAACATGAAAGAGAAATGCATGGTTTGAAAGGTCATTCTCCAAAACTCTTGGGGCCAGATGTGTTTTGGTATTCAAAATTGTTTGGATTTTAGAACAGTAATGTGGTGTATATACCATATATTACATACTAGGTGCAGCATCCGTTGAAGTGTTAATATTTTTGTAGTGAAGCACGTGAAAATTCATATAGAGGTTAATGTCAGTTTAAGGCACGTGTATAAGCCAAATAAGTTCTAGTACCACATTCATTCAAAACTTTCAGCTTTTAAAGTGTTTTGGATTTTGGAATTGCAAGTAAAATACTGTCTGTAGTTCAATTTACCAGTAATTAATAAAATGGCTCAACAAAGAATATGCCTGCTGTGTTTCAAAGTTATATAAGTGATAAAGTGATAAACTGCTTACTTTTATCAAGTATAGACATCTTGGCCAACATTAAAATCATGGCCTCGTTCTTTCAGTGGAAAAGATAATCCCGGCCGAGGATAAAGTTTCTGGTTTAGCAGCCTTACTATGAAGATGAAATAATGTTTCTTACTTGAGTGAAACATCCTTCTACTATTTATTTTCATTTTAAAATTTGTACCTGTATCATAAAGCTACATGAAATGAAAAATCTTTCTATGGAAAATAAGTTTTCTTCATTAAAATGAAAAATAAGAAAGTTCAACATGGAATTGAAGACAGAAAGTTTAGATTTTTCATTAGAATCACTGCTTAGTTCTCATTCAACTGGGTCTTACGTCTCCCATATGCTGGCCATGTGCCTACTGTCATGCACGTGTGTGTATTACACATTAGCCTCCATTCTGAAGGAAACGCTGGTAACTATGGTCTGGTATGGGAGGTAATGTGATATAGTACAAAGAGCCTGGGATTGGGAATTAGTAACTCTGGTCTTAAATCTCAGGTGCTCTCTTAAAAATGTTGTGACTGCAAATAATTTAAATTTTCTGAGCCTGCTTTATCATCTGTAATTTCAGAGCTGTAAAGAAAACTTTTCTGGATTGTTTTTAGGATAATGTGAGATACTGTCAATCATCCAACACAGAGTAGGCACTTGATAAGTGGTAATTATAATAATAAGTTTATCACAGTATTATTAAGACCTTAACATCAAAATCTATGATTGATTAAAAAGGGAAGTATAATTATGTCAGAGATCAGCTTAGAACTTCATCTTATGAAAATGCTATTCTGCTTCTCCCTGAAAGACTATTACATGTTTCACCACCGGAATTTGGCAAGTGCTATATTTGATAAGAGCTATATTTGATGAAACTGCACACTGTCTGCTGTTTTAAAACATCTTAGGGACACCTGGGTGGCTCAGTCGGTTAAGCGACTGACTTTGGTTCAGGTCATGGACTCGCAGTTCGTGAGTTCGAGCCCCACGTTGGGCTCTGTGCTGATAGCTCAGAGCCTGGACCCTGCTTCAGAGTCTGTGTCTCCCTCCCTCTCTCTGCTCCTCCCATGCTCTGTCTCTCTCTCTCTCTCTCTCTCTCTCTCTCTCTCTCTTCTCAATAATAAATAAAGATTAAAAAAATTAAAGGGGCGCCTGGGTGGCGCAGTCGGTTAAGCGTCCGACTTCAGCCAGGTCACGATCTCGCGGTCTGTGAGTTCGAGCCCCACGTCGGGCTCTGGGCTGATGGCTCGGAGCCTGTGTCTGATTCTGTGTCTCCCTCTCTCTCTGCCCCTCCCCCGTTCATGCTCTGTCTCTCTCTGTCCCAAAAATAAATAAACGTTGAAAAAAAAATTAAAAAAAAAATCCTTTGTGAAGCCTGTAGTCCGGAATTACAATCTAACTAGTATAAAAAAGGTTCAGAATTCTAGAAAAGGAAAGAACATTTTCACTCATAAGGAAAGATGTAAATTATAACTAGGGATCATTAAAAACTTAAGGCTCTGATTTAATTTTGTCATAGTGAATGAGATTTAACTCGTTTGAAGAAAGTTTGGCCATAATATCTGATGACGCAAATGAGGGAGGGTATTTCCTTGTAAAATATCAGCTAGAAATAATCAACTAGAATCCAGTAAGCCATTTATTTTTGAAATAATTTTTTCAGGCTAATTACTTCGTTTTCAAATTCAGCAAAATAAGCAATTGACTTATTCCTCTTTTATTTATTTTTCACTACTCAGTTCTTATGGGAAATCCTATCCAGGTCATCATAGCACAATTGAAAACAACTGATAATGAAAAGAATGCTAATTGGTTTCCTCTCTGTCTTATCACTGATCTGTATACAAATTAATGCTTCCACATTCTTCCTCTTGTTTGTATCCAACCTCTCTAGATATCTAGACTTGAAAATTTTTTGAAAGTAATCATGAACTACCAAAGCAATGCACAGCATTGATAAACTATATTGGTTAGTAGACAGTGCAATGAACTTGGACTAGAAATAGTGTGTTTAAAGTCATTGGATCAAATATTTATTGAACAGGCACTAAACCAAGTGTTAAGGATAAAAACATAAGACTCAGTTTTTGCCTCTGGGAACCCAGAGTTTAACAGGGGAGGTTTGTAAATAAACAAAGGCAATGCAAAATGATACATGCAATAACAGATTATAGTCAAAGTAATAAATATTTAGATGAATAATAAACATGCTGGGTTTATAGAGATGGGGCCATTACACCACCTAATCCCTGTGTTCTGCTCAAAGATTCCTGTGGCCGAACCAACATTGCCTCAAGTTAGGTGAGCCAAGAACTATCTATCCGTCAATTCTGCACACTTTAGAGACTGTCACGACTAAATTATTGAATTCCCAGGCTCTTAATTCCTATTTAATTTATTCAGTATTCAAAGTTTCAATGACCTCTTTAAAAGAATTTATAACCTATTGCAAAAAACAATCTATTTCCTACCGCATTATGCTGTTTACCTTCCTGAGACAATTTCTTCTAGCCCCTCCTCCTCTTCCTTTCTCCCCACCCATACAAAAGTTCCCCCTAAAAGATCTACTTCATAACAGAAAAGTCCGCCAACAACATCAGCTTCTTTTTAGAACATTCCTCCCACCTCTGCTTCAACCCGATCCTGGCTCTCTTGAGAACTCAGTTTCACTTATAGGTCTCAAGATGTAACTTTTATTTTTCTGTCATCTCCATATATTAAACATCAAGCAGTAATGTTAGCAGATTTCAGACATTTGCTTTTCCCAATGTCCAGTGAGGGCTCCCACTGCTCTGAGGCTCGCCACTTAGTCATAGCACACGCTCACATACTTTACAGGTAGCACCTATCAGCCACTCAATAATTCCTCATGATTCACTGAACACCTTGACATCTGAGTCACGGATAGACTGCCCCTCTGCCCTAGATTTCTGCTATTATCCTGTAAGATTTCCAGGTCCATGGCCAACCCATTTAGTACTCTAATTACTTGTTTCCAAAGTTCTCTTCTACTTCATTCTGACATCCATTCTTAAAGCCATAATCTTGACAAGGCCATAGCCTGAAGCTAATAATAAGTTTATTTTTCAGCTAAATCTATGATGACCATTCATCAACCTTTGCAGGGTCTTCAGTCCTTTGACCCTTCCACACTCTACCCTACCCTTACTTTATCCCAACCCCACCTCCAATCATGACCATGACCATAACCATAACCATAATCCTTATCTTTTCTGCCTTCCTGTTTAGTTTAGATTCCATGGTCCACTATTTAAATTACTCTTTTTTTCCTTGTAAACCCCAATTCCTTCCTTTTTTTTTTTCATTGCATTCATTGAGCAAAACTAAATTCTAAAGGAATCCATTTTCTGTGTCTTGGGCAGCGAATGATACCGGAAGAAATAACAAACAGAGCAAAGTAACACTATAAATTTATCATCACCAACTTCATCTAGGTCATTACCAAATCTCTCACTGGCCTCAATTATTCACACATTCTGTAGTTTTCTCAGTCTCTATTTACGTCACATCAGACTCATCGTTTTTCAAGCGCAGGTGAATTTACTTCCTAGACAAGAAAAATAGGAGCTATCAGATGGGCACACCATTATTTCCCAACCACTCAACCTATAAACCTAATTGCATTTGCACCTATCCACTTCTCCTCCCCTCCCGTCCAAACAGAAGTATTGTCCTTGATCCTGTTTAAGGTCAGTCCTTCCACCAGTGCCCTAGGTTCAGTTTCCTCTCACTTTCCCAGGAAGCATGCACTGTTTCTTATCCCATCGTTCTCCTATGTAATCAACCTCCTTCTTTCAAACAGATGCTTCCCATAAATATTTGAAGAGTTCTTTTCATCTTAAAAACAAAACAAAAAAATACCCCAAAACATAAACAAAAATAAAACCTTCCTTGACCCTGTTTTACTTCTATCATTTTATCTCCCCTCCTATCCTGAGCTTGACAGCCAACTTTCTTGACACAGTTGAGAACCTTCATTATATCCTCTTCTTACCTTCCCATTCTCTCCTCAACATACTCTGAAACAGCTCTCACTATTATCAACAATGACCTTCATGCTACTAAATCCAAAAATCATTTTTGTGTTTCATGGCCTACTTTTCTCTGTGTAGTTATGACCACTTTGGTTAGAAGTTAGTATAAAGTAGTTGTTAAAACTGTGGGCTCTGGAGTCAAACAGGCTGGGATAGATTCCCAGATCTGCCAATTACTAGCTGGGACTGAAAGCAATTAGTTAAAAAAGAAATCTCTCTGTGCCTCAGTCTCTTTCTCTATAAAATCAAGATAAAAATAATACTTACTTCATAGGTATGTTGTAAGAATAAAGTAAATGAAAATATGTGAAGTTCTTAGAACATAGCTTGGCTCCTAGTAAGTTCTCAATAAATGCTACTATTAATTCTATTGACCTCTCCTTTCTTCTTGAATAACTCTATTTTTTTGGCAACTAAACTTCACACTTTCTTGGTTTTGGTAGAATGGCTGCCCTGGAGACCATATAAAAAAATAAATAAACAACATACTCAGTGGTTTAACAATGTCAATTCAAATAGAGCTTCTCTTGTAAACCTAAATAGAAGTCATTCTTTTGTATATACGTATTTATTTTTATTTGTAAATGGGAGGGCAGAAACGACTGAACATTAAACTCAACATTTAGTATCTGGGTTAGTTATGGGATCAAAATGTAAGGTGTAGGCACAGACTATCCAAGTGCCCTAAGTAAAAAATAGGACATTGATTAGGAAGAGTAGGGATATTGGGGTAGATATTAACAAAGATGAAAATCTTGAATCTACTTTAAACTTTCTTTCAGTGGGATGCTTATTCTCCTCAAGACCTATCCCTACCATCCTTATTGTGTCCAGAGCTTTAATAGAAAGATCTGAATACATCCCAATGTAAAAAGCCCAACCTAGGAAGAAATAGTTTACACTCCAAAAGATTGCAATATTTGTCTAAGTTATGTTGACATAAACCTAGGGAATACACATGAGAATATTTTAAGAATGTTAGACTTTATATTTCAAACAAACTCATAAAAATCTCCACTTAGATATTTGCAAAAGAGAACATTCAAATTCTATATATCCAAAAATAAACTCATCATTAATCTCTTAGAGATAGTTACATTGGAGGTTCCTCCTCTGTAAATGACTAAGCTATCCACTCATTTGCATGAGTGACAGACCTGGGATTGACTCTTGACACTTCCTTCATCTCCACTGCCCATAACCAATGATCAAATACTGACTTTTTACCCACTAAATAGCTTTATACATATTTTTTTGTTTCTCTTTTTTATAAATTTTATTTTGGAAAATTTCAATAATACACACATGTAGAGTATTATCATTAACTTACATGTACATCCCCCAGAATTATCAACCTTTCCCAATTAAGTTCCATCTATCCTCTGCCACCATTTTTCTTCTGGACTATTTTTTTTAAATTTATTTAAATCCAAGTTAGTTAACATATAGTGCAATAGTGATGTCAGGAATAGAATTTAGTGATTCATCACTTACATATAACACCCAGTGCCCATCCCAGCAAGTGCCCTCCTTAATACCCATCACCCATTTAGCTGATCTCCACACCCCAGACCCCTCCAGCAACCCTCCACTTGTTCTCTGTATTTAAAAGTCTCTTCTGGTTTGCCTGCTTTTATGTTTTTATCTTATTTTTCCTTCCCTTCCCTTATGTTCATCTGTTTTGTTTCTTAAATTCCACATATGAGTGAAATCCTATGGTATTTGTCTTTCTCTGACTTATTTCACTTAGCATAATAGTTCCGTCCACACTGTTGCAAGTGGCAAGGTTTCATTCTTTTTGATTGCCAAGTAATATTCCATTGTGTGTATGTGTATATGTGTGTGTGCGAATATATATATATATATATATATATATATGCATATACCACATCTACTTTATCAATTCATCAGTTGATAGACATTTGGACTCTTTCCATAATTTAGCTATTGTTTTTTTTTTTATTTTTTAAACCTTTATTTATTTTTGAGAGAGAGACAGAGTGTGAATGGGGAAACAAAGAGAGAGGGAGACACAGAATCTGAAGCAGGCTCTAGGCTCTGAGCAGTCAGCACAGAGCCTGATGCAGGGCTCGAACTCACGAACCATGAGATCATGACCTGAGCTGAAGGTGGACACTTAACCGACTGAGCCACCCAGGCGCCCTTATAATTTGGTTACTGTTGATCCACTAAATAGCTTTCTAAATCTTCCACTGTTCTTATTTTCACATTTCTTCATTCCTCAAAGATTCAGCACCTGCCACTGTCTTTAACATTTTGATATCTGTGTAGCTCATCTGCCAATATCATAGACTCTAAATCCCTGACTGTCTCTCTCCCATCTTGCCCCCTATCTCAGATACTAAACTTCAGAATTTCAGGGTCCTGCTTTTGTTAACAAAAGCAAAACAAAACAAAACAAAACACTATAGTTCATGAAAATTTTCCAATTTAAGCAATACATTCTCAACCAGTACCTCCTGTCTTGCCAGCTAATACCCACTAAAATGGAGGCTCTCGCAATCCTTTCATGACTCTGGCACCTCAGCACATCAAGCCTCACATCTTTGCTCTCTCCTTGTGTTCTCTCTTTCTCCTTCTCCAGTTTAAATTTATGGTCAGTCACAGTCATTCCTCGCATATGCTCTGAACACCTTTGCCTTCTTCTCACCTTTGTGGTACTGTTGCAAAATGACAAACTTGGTCCAACTCTTTGCCTAATTTCTGCTTGCAGGATGGACCTTGTCTCTTCTTTCACAGAGATTGGCTAATAGTTCACCAAAACTATTTTCCTTTCCATCTGGTCACAAAGCTAGACAATATTTCCCAGCCTCTGTTGACTTAAGATAGAACTAGGGCATTGAATTTTAGTCCATGAACTATGAGTAGAATTCTGCATACCACTTCCAGGCCTGGCATAAATAAAATTTCTTGAGATCCTCCATTTTCTCCCTTCCCCAATTTTACAATTAGATGTCAACATCGAGGATAACCTTGGAAAACATGTGTTGCGCTTTAGCTAGGATCACTGAGAGTCACATTTGCACCACCTCGGATTCTACCTCCACTGCTATGTCCCACTACCCATTAGACTTTAGCTTATTGAAATATAAATTTCTATTGTGTTAGGCCTCTATGATTTCAGGGTTAATCTGTTGCAGCAGCTATTATTACCTTAACAAATAGAACCACCATAGAATCGTGTCTGTAGAAAATACAAGCTGTGCTAACTGGTGTAACTTTAAAATTCATGATCACTAATCACCTGACATTAACACTAAATTTCTGTGCTTTATTCAGTCTTCTAGTCTCCTTGATAATAATCCATACTTTTCCTCTCATCTGAAAACTTACACCTGGTCTCTCTGCAAATCCCATTGTCAATACCTTCAAATATATTTTGAATATATACAGAATCTAACCACTCTTTCACAGTCAGCTTCAAATATTTCTACTGAAATAGTCTCCTATTTGATCTCTCCTTTCGGTCTTTTCCAACACAGCCACCAGGGTGATCCCACTAAAATGCAAGACAAATTATTCCAGATATCAAAGTCCTTCAATGGCTTTCTATCAGTGAGGGCATAGTACAAAATCAGAAACAACACTGGACATTTCAAACCGAGGGGACCCTCACATAGGCAGGTGTTGGACAACTTAAAGATTGAATGGGTAACACAGCAATTAATAACTGTGAGCAACAAATGCCATCGTTGGGCCTGTGAACAAAAAGAAAAGAGCGAGGATACTAGAGGCTAGGAACTTAGAAGGAGGGCTCCGCAGAGCTGTTTCTCATATGCCAGGGTGCTGCTGGTTTCTCTGAGAGCATGCCCCAGGACTTGCTAGAAACGTCAAAACATACTGGAGGCAGGAATCAACTGCTGCTTCTGGGCAATGTTAGCAAAGACAAGGAAAACAGGAAGGAAGTTCCTTCCTCTGTCTTCTCTTTACATATCCTGAAGGTAGAATCTAAAAGGAAGTCAGCTGGCAAATGTAACTGGGAAATATAATTTGCAAAATTCCATCCCTAGTCTCAGCACCATAAAGACATCCATTTTGGCTACCCAGCACTCATAAAAACTCCTCTACACATATTTTAACTTCCATGCAACAACAAAAAACAATCTCATGCTTCCACCCAGCAGGGTCAAATTCTTTTATCCAAATGAAGTCACTCTTTCACTTTTCCCCATAAACAAGAGACTCAAGTCTTAACATTTACTGTGTCCCATCTCTGGGGGATGTTAAATCATCTTGTTCAGTTACAATCTCACTAAAAATCCTTACATAAAGTAATAGGGATAAAATAAAAGATGAAACAAATCAGTGATTCCTCTGGGCTCAGATGGATTCATTCATCTGTCTGTGGTCAGCAGCTGGGATGGCTGGTCTTTGGACTCTCTTGTGTGTCTGGGGCCTTGGCTGTAATGGTTTGTCCGTCTTCCATGTGGTTTTTTAACTTCCAGATGGCAAGGAGAGGCTTTTTTATGTGGTAGTTGCAGGGTTCCAAAAGAGAACAGAAGGATACAAATCTCATGAGACCTAAGTTTAGACTCACACAGTCACTTCTGCCATATTCTATTGACCAAAGGAAGTCACAAGGGCAGTCCATTTCAAGACATGGAAAAATAGACTCTACCTCGAAGGGAGGGGCTGTGGAAATTGCTATTTTGCCCTATGCTACATAAAACAAGGAAGGAAACATGTATAGCTCTACTTTACCCACTACATCTTCTCCCTCAACTGGTCTACTGTGAGATGGACCTTTTTACTCACTGCCCAGTCACCTACTTTGAACAGTGGTCCAACATAATTTTTGAGTTCTTATATAAATTAGCATCAACTTACATCTAGTGCACAGTTACCTATTAAATGTGTGCAATCATATTTTGAGAAAGCTTGGAAAGGTTTTACGGTTTATACTTGTGGCTATGTTGTAGGGTCTTTTCTCAAAAGTATCTAGTCTTCTTTGTAATCACAGAACTCCAGGTCAATGAATTGGCTTAGGTTTGGGAAGTGGGTGAGAAGCCGTGAATACTCAAGCTAGATTCCTACTTAGAATTTACTATATTGACTAACACTTTATAAATCTATCCCTATATTTTACTCCTAGGATATTTCATGCTTAGAAATCAAGTAGCCATAGTAAAAGATCCCCGCAAGGCAAGATATTCAGATTTCCAACCCTTCCTTGGGATCCCTTATAGTAATTTTTAAAATCTTGATTCTTGAAGTTGCTACTTAACTTCTGCTACTCTATGATCCCATGATCTACTGAAATTAGGGATTCCTGTTCCATGATAGAACCTCCCACTGTCATCTTCAGCCTTTTTAGATGACAGCGACTATAGAGCTTTACAAGGATACTGGTGCCTGCCTTAGTGAAGGCAATATCCCCTGGGCTCCCCTGAGACATATGGTGAGGTGGTACTTATGCAAGTTTCACAAGTCCTCTTTTATATTCCTCTATTATCCCTAAGCCTTTTCTTTATATTAGGTTTGTAAATTCTCATCCAACCTTACTGAAAAAGGGCCACCATTGAATTAAATAAACCAAAAAAACTGTTAGGACAAGTTTCATCTGGTCAACCTACCACATTAAATCTGGAATAAGAACACCTATGTTGACTATTTTATCCTGATTCAGTGTCACAGTCCATCCATCTTGTTCTAACACCCTTATGACATATTCTCTCACATATAACCCTTAGATTCATGCCAATATAATTTAGGAAAATATTTTAATGCTTTTGGGGTATAACCTGTTTCTCCCTGGGACAAATTTTTCACTTGTCTCTATTAAAATGTGCTCATATTTCTCTAGCTGTAGGACTAGACACAGTAGGAATGGTATATCTTGAGGAGAATAAGCATCTCATTGAAAGGAAGGCTCAGAGTAGATTCAAGATTTTCAGCTTTATTTGTGTCCACCCAGATATCCCTAACTCCTTCCCAATCAGTGTCATAATTATCACTTAGGACACTTAGAGAATCTGCAAAATAGACCTTCCATTGTAATTCTGTATCTAACCCAAATACTTAAATGTTGAGTTTAATTTTCAGCCATATCTGCTCTTTATATACAAATTAAAATAAACGCATTCATACAAAAATCAGAGATTTTTTTTAGGATCACAGGAGAAGTTCTGAGATTGTTAAACCCCTGACCATGTCATTTTCCTTTTATATGATCCCTAGTGCAGTCATAAATAGCCATTCTACCCCACAGTCATCATAGTTATCATTACCACTGTATCAGTCAACTGCAGCAGCCACTTGGTCCCCTAAGATATTTATTTCAATAAGCACTTTATCCCAAGTAACTGCAGGTGGTAATTTAATTAAATAGTGCATGCCATGGCAATATCAGTATCCCATTTTCTATTGACAAGGAACTTAGCATTAATTAAATTCAAGGTCAAGGACATATCTAAAACAATTCTATAATCCCATCTTTGAGGCTTTCCTGGGATTACTCTTGTTACCTGACACTGTAATCATCAAGAAAACAGAGACCACATTAAGCGTTTTTAACAGAGGGCACTTATTTTATTTTTTTAAGTTCATTTATTTATTTTGAGAGAGAGCAAGAGTGAGCAAGAGCTGGGAGAAGCAGAGAGAGGGGGGAGAGAATCCTAAGCAGGCTCCGCACTGTCAGTGCAGAGCCTGATGCAGGGCTCCAAAACATCAACCGTGAGATCATGACCTAAACAGAAATTGGATGCTTAACTGATTAAGCCACCCAACTGTCCCTAACAAAAGGCATTTAAACAGAGAATTTGTAACATAGGTGTTTGAAAGTGAAGGGGGAAAAAAAAGGAACATTGTAGTAACCCAGATGTTAATAACTCAGGAGGGAACTTCCATTCTTAGGTCCTGGGAACTGGGGGTAGGTGGGAAAATGACCAGAACTTAGAAGATTAAATGAGGAGCCCTATTGCATTGGTTCTTAGACCTCAGAGAAAGGGGTCCCAAATGGCTGCTGCTGGAACCTTTGAGGAGGTGCCACAGGACTGGTCCTGGAAGTGCTCAAAAAAGGTGAAAGTTGAAGCCATCAGCTGTTGTCAACCAATACAAAGAGAGACAGGAAAAACAGAAGAGTGTGTCTCTTCTCTTTTCCCCTTGCCTTCCAATCTCCCTCTATTGCCTTCTACTGACAAAAGTCAATAGGAAGCTATTTGACTAACTGGGAAATGTAATTTACAGTCTCAGCTCCAGCACCGTAGACAAGAGTATTGAAGAAAATAGGTAAATAGCTGACACGCGCTCCCTATCTCACCCAGAGTAAATGCCAAAGACCTGCAATGATCTCTAGGTTCTGCATAACTCAGTCCCTTGTTAACCTTCCATTTTTATCTCCTATTCCTCTCCCCCTACTCCTTCTGTTCTTTCCACACTGACTCCCTGCTCATTGTTGATCACATTAGGCATGTTCTTATCTCACAGCCTTCACATTTGGGGCTCACCCTGCATGAAATCCTCTCCCAGAAACCTTGAAGGCAGGCTCCCTCATTCCCATCTTCTCAAAAGTTACTTTCTCGAGGAGGCCTTCCTTGGACATTCCACCTAAAATTTCAACTCATCATAGCATTTCCCTCCCCTGGTTTCTTTTTTCCCCTATTGACTTATCATTCTGTAAAATACTGCATATTTTCCATATTTATCTTATGGATAAATATACTACAGAAGGAGTAGTATAGCTTCAATGGTAGAATTTTAGTTTTAGGGCACAGAGACTTTCACTTGTTTTGCTCTCCTAGTGAAAGGACAGTGCCTGGCACATATTTGACATTCAGTAAATCTTTTTTGGATTAATGAATATCTGCTAACATAACCCTAGTCCTAGCCAACTCTCATCTGAAAACATCCAATAGTCTAACTGCTATCTCTTCATCCATTCTTAACCTGTAGGTCCATTTTCAACACTGGTGCCATAGTGGTTTTTAAAAGTTAATTATATATTACAGTATATTGCAGGCAGCTAGAGGACAAAAGTCTTGTATTACTTATAATTATATCCCCATTTCTTTGGGTCCTGTATCTAAAATTGACTTACTTAGATAAACTTGACTCATTCAGAGTTCTTTGTTATATAGACACAGGATGGGAATGTGTATATTTTATGTAACACAAAAGTTATGGTCTTGAAATCTTGCCTGTGGACCAACATATATGTTAAATGCTAGGTTTTATTTCAAAGGAGTTTAAAATAAATATGCATTTCTTTGGAAAATTCCTTGGGAATGAGGCATAATAAAATCTCACTTAAGATAAGCAGGCATGTAATAATCAAAAGTCCTCAAAGTCACAAAATATGAATGTGTCTTTCATATTTAGCAGTTATTTAAAGGTCTAAAGAGAATAATTGTTTAACAAAACATCTACTAAGTTTTCTCTGATTTCTCAAATATAGTAGTAACATGTCCCCTTTTCTCATTGTCCAAACTTTACTTCTATGATCTCTGTAAAAGCTGCATTCTTTTAGAAATGAACAGGTTGGTAGAGTCTGATGGAAGAGTCGGATACAACATGAGTCTGGGCAACAATTCAGCATGTCTGCCTGGTTGCTTCTCTTGCTTCTGAACTACCATACCTTTGAGTTTTGCTTATGCCAGGCTGGTGGCTAGAGGTATATACCTTCTCTTAATGGACTGCAATGGCCTGGAGATTAGGTTTTATTCCCTTTGTGTCCACAGAGGTTTTTTTTTCAGGTAGGTATTAAAATTGGTTGATATAATTAATTTAAAAATTGGACACAAAGAGAAATAAATGAAGCAACTCTACTAACACATCGATGGAACTTACTAAGCATAGCAAAAATTGTTAGATTCAATGCAAAGAATGAATGCCCATATTTATCCATTATGTAAAATTTGGTGTTCTATGCAATGATCTAGGCTCATAGGTCTTGTGCGTGAGTTGAGTGAGTGAGTGAGTGAGTGAGTTGGTGTGAATGTGTGTGTGTGTTTAATGGTCCAAGCCTAATTGAAAGGAGGAGTTTTGACAACTCTCAAAACAATGCTGGCTTTTTTTTTGTACAAAATACAAACTGCTTTAAATAATTATGAATATAAATTCATGCATGTTCATTTCTTACCTTCAGCTTCTCCCCTGCAGATCTTGGGTCCTAGGACTTTGCAGAGCCGTCTTCTTCTCGGCTCATGCTCCCTTACTTCCTTTGGAGTATATGTTACGCAATGTATTGAAAGGCAAATTGTCTATCTTAATCTCCAAGGAAAATGCAGAGTCACACAAAAATATGCACGAACAGCTGGGGTATAGGTTGACGATAGTGAAACCAAACTTTTTTTTTTTTAATATTGGAAAATGTGAGTGAAGTTACTTTTTATAAAACTTCCCTGCTGTTTTCACAGCACAGCATGTAGCCCTATGAGACTCTATACGCTATATTTTCAGAGGCTTTTAAAAAAAATGAGCCAGTGCTGATTGTCTAATCTTTACAAAATACTTACATCTCTGATGAAAAAAATCAATCCTCCACATCTAATGGTAGGGTTCTCAAAAACAAATAATATAAAGGCATTTGTTGGAAAAACTGTGTTTCCAAGCATATGAATATAAGAAATATTTACTTTTTTCTTAGAATTATTTTCACTGGTTCATCTTTAATGTCATTAGTTTTTGCTATCATGAATTAACCTTGGCTTTGTGGGATCTATATGGTTGGATAGCCGCCAATATTTATCTTCTTTAATGTTTACTGAGTGCTTACATATATATTGTCTTACAAAGAAGATATTCTTCTTATCTCCACTTCACAAATGTTTGATGGCTGCTTTTGCAGGTGTTATCCAATGATGTTAAGGTAAAATCTAAAGATCCAAATAACTTAGAAGATTGAAGAGATATATTTTTGATAAATTATCAGATACTTGTGTCATAAAATAAATATATTCAAGTTTATCCTTGTAAACCAATTAAACTAGGAGGAAAAATAATAATAAATCTAATGGAGCTGTTTGCATGCGATGTCAGTATTTCATCATTAAAAAGATGCTAAGAATTATATTTTAGTACTAGTGACAGTAGTCTAAACAAAAGATATATAGCTCAGTGGCATGTTAAAGGAATCTGAAGCTAGGAAGCTCAACACGGTTGAGGAAAGCATGTTATATATATTATACATATATTGTGTACACACTATATATAGGGAAAGAGGGTCTTTCTTTCTGTTCTGTGGTACTCAGCACACGTTTTCCATTTTCCCAGGCACAGAGTGGTTTCTGGAGCTCACTGTTTCTGTTAGCATACAGGGGAAAGAGAAAGGCCGGAAGGTTTTTCCAGAAGTTCCACCCAACAGCTTCCACCTATATCTCACAGGCCATCCTAGTTGCCAGAGTGCATGGGAAAAGTAGGCTCTTGGCCACCTATCACCACAGGGGTAAAACTCGAGACTAATTATTGAAGCAGAAATGGAGAATGGATTGGGGCTTATAACTTATTGTTTTTGCCACTCACCCATAAAGGAACATAGAATTTTCCTCCTTTTAAGGACAGTATCTACTTAATCCTCCAAACTATTACCCTACATGTAAACAATGCCCCACTCAGGGATTAAAAAGGATCACTGATTAATTTAATCCTCTGATTAAAAAGTAATCAGAGAAAACAAATTGAGTTTAGTGAAGGTGACCGTTGAAAATGGAAAGTTATCTACTGTCGTTCAAAATACTGTATGATGGCAATAAAACAATGACTTAGAACTCGAAAATGTGAAATTACCAGTAGTCACTGGGTGCATGGTAATTTACTAAGAAGTCTGGTAAAGAGTAGAAAGTCTGGTTACACACAATTTTCTCTATTAAGGAGTTTGCAGTACTGGTTGTTACCCAATAAAAAGCTTATATTATTTTTAGGAGAAAATAAATGGCTATAATTTCTACCTCATTTATTAAAAATCTATACTTTTTCTCTCTAGGGATCATTTGTTGAAAATGCCTTGGGACCATTAAGGAACTGTTTAAATTATGACTATTGTTTTCTGGAGTTCTGAGAGCTAAAAGGATTCAAAGCCTCTTTCCAGAGTCTTACTCATTCCTATCGTGGGCATGACTTAAAATATAAAATCCATCAGGCTACTGACATAAAGCATTTAGAAGAACAGTAAATGACTGAAAATAACATTAACTCACCATCTCAAATGTATGTAATAACATGAAAACGTGCTAGACCACACAAGTAATACAGCACAAGTATATTAAATGAAACAAGATAGAATTTAATATATAATTTTATCGAGAACTGGTTAGGAAAAATGATATAAATATTGCCTTTCATTTCTCGGAGAAGAATAATCGGCAAAAACATTTGGAAAGATACATACACACATAAATGCCTTTTTAGATATGTGAGTGAGTATAAATATACATGGAAAGTATTCAAACAGTCATAGTCTTTAACATAGTAATTCCACTTCTGGAAATCTATCTTAAAGAAATAGTCCTAAATACTGAAAAAGAAGGGAAAAAAGCTTTATGCTTCATCGTCATGGCAGCAATGTTTAGAAGTAAAAATCTAAAAATAGTAGTTGTTCAACAAGGGCCAATAACTGGGTAACTAATGGCACATTTACTCATTGAAATACTGCATTGTTAACTGAAAGGACAAAAAGAGAACTCTAAGGTATCACAGAGGTACTAACTGCTGGAAACATCTGTCACCCCTGGGGCTGGGGGTACAAAGAAAAGAAATTGAAGTCACTAAACGTAGTTCCTTACTACCATCTTACCTGAAGTTCAGACCTCTGAAAAGGCAGCCCAGCCAGTCGACACTGATGTATTGAGGCGAAGCATGATGAAGCTGGCTCTCTAATCCTCCAAACTGCTGCTACGGGAAGAAACCGCTACTTGCATCTCTAGGGCGAAGTTCAGGGCTCAACCAGCAGGTAGGAAGCTCTCAGGGGGCTGCTTTCGCCTCCAGCCTTCCGCTCTCCCTGTAGCGCCCCCTGTTGGCAGAGTTTAAAGGGAACCAGCGGGCAAAGCACACACCTTTCAGCCCTACCTGTGCTTCTGCCTGCGGGAGATCTTGGCAGCTGTGCTCTGCGCATCTCCGCGTTCATCCTTTCTCTCATCAGCTCCTCTGGCTTTTGGCAAATTGAGGGAGAATTGGGGTGGGGTGAGGGGGAAGGGTGCTCCCTGGATCCGCAGGGCCGAGCAGGCGCACACTCCCCCCTGGCTCACGCCAGACAACAGATACCCAGGGCCGGCTGAGGAGGGATGAGCTTGTGCCCCACCATCGCAAGGCTGGGTGTAGAAGGGTGGTTTGGAGATGGGAGACAATAGCCCAATAACCGACGTACTCTTTATTCATTGCCTGTCTTTCCATCTAGAAAATGAACTCTTAAAGGACAGGGCAGCTTTGGCTCTTAAAACCATGGCCCATGGCCGGTGCCCCATAAATATTGTTGACTTAGTGAAAAGAAACTCTCTGTTACTGAAGGAAGAGGGAAAAACTGTGAACAAAAATTATGGCATCTTTATTTTTGTCTTTTAGATTTTCCTAGTCCAAAAATTAATAAATAAAAGGCATAAGCCAGCAGGACACCTCTCCTCTCAGTCGTCCCTGTCCTGTCTCTTTTTAACTGTTTGTAACTTTGGGGAGTTACTTAACTTTAGGGATCCCGGTTTCGTAATCCTAAAAATAGAAACAACACTTACTTTAAAGTGTAATCTAAGGCCTGCTAGGATGGTATATGCAGGATACCTTCTACCATGCAGGGCACGTGTTTGTTCATTGGATTGTGCTGCAGAAATCAAAACACACGGTCCTACACCCTCCAGCCAATGTGCACCTGGCATCATTTCCACGTAGATATGGTTTCTAAATAATAATAAAAACTAACATTTACTGGGCATTGATATTTGTGCCACACATTGTAAGTGTTTTGACTGTGTAAGTGTAAGAACTCATTTAATGCTTCCAACAATTTATGAGGCAGATGCTTTTATTTTTCGAATTTTACTGAAGAGAAAATTAAGGCGCAAAAAGCTAGATAACTCTTCTCGGGTGGCGCAGCTAGGAAGTGGCAGAGCTAGAATTTGCAAATTTGCCAGGCAGAATTCGCCAGGCAGAGCGAGGCAACCTGGCTTGAGGGTCCATCCTCTGAGCCCTTGTTACGTTGTTTCTTTAATAAGACTCCTAATGATCTGATTTATTAAACTTTTATTTATTTATTATTTTTCCAAGTTTTTATTTAAATTACAGTTAGTTAACGCAGTGTAATATTAGTCTCAGGTATAGAATTTAGCGATTCATCACTTAAATACAATACCCAGTGCTCATCACAACAAGTGCTCCCCTTAATAAGGGATGGGTAATAATCTTATTCTTCATGCTGATTCTGGGTATTTGCAGGACTATCCTGTGTGACTGTTAATAGGCACTTCACCCAGTTCAGCCAAAAATTTTAAGGAGACTTACTGGCTTAAACACACACACACACACACACACACACGCACATCTGAGTGAATTGGATACAGCAAGATTGAGAAGAGATGGTGTCTCATGAAGGCATCTGGGTAAAGCTTAAATCCAGCCAACCTAATTATAAACTGTTATCCCCCTATTATGGAAAAACCCTGTAATTGGATATAAGAAAATCCTCTGTAAAAGCTTGCTCCTCAGGCAAGGTTTAACACTGGTCTTAAAAGCTCAATTAAATATGATCAAAAGAGTATTTCAAAAAAGTTATACTTAAAAAATTGAAGGTAAGCACTTTGCCACATTAATGCAGTGGTCATTGGATGGTACTACAAAGGGTAATGTTTTTCGTTGTCTTTTCCTTTTAAAAATAGCTTTTGATAAATTTTTCCAAATGAGAATAAATTATTCAAAACAGAATGTTTGTCTCTTAAGTCTGAGAGGGAATAGGTATTACAAGGAGAAAATTTAGATTAATAAAAATAAAGGGAATTATACATAATCGCGTCATTGTGTGTGAAAACTTTTCTGTATTTTCCAGACTTTTTCCAGCGTAAAGACATCATATACTGCGTACGTGTGCAGAAATTTTGACCAAAAATACCAGATCACGTTATTCATACTGCTTTATACTCTGTTTTTCTTTTCACTTCTCAGAATCTGTGAATGTCTTCCTCTATGAATAAGTACACATATATATCAGACTTTACAATATATTTATGCATATTAACATAATTTTTAACCAGTCTTGAGTTGTTGGATATTTAAGCAGGCATTTTATAGCCAGTATAGCCCCAAATTGATACATTTATTTTTAACCACTTGCCTGATAAATTCCTCAGTATAAATTCTGAGAATTAAAATACTTGTCAGTAGGCAGATGCCCTAAGTCTTTTAGTGCATATTGAATATTTGTCCTCCAGAAAGATGACCCTAAATAACTCTTCTGCCTCGTAGTATATCAGAAGGCCAGTTTTCTTAGAGACACATCCTGCTCTTCATCACCTTTCTCAATAAGATAAACTAAACAAAATCAACAGACACTATTTTATTTTCCTTTCTTTGATAACTGTTGAGCCTTATGTGCTTTTGTCATTTGCATTCCTTCTCCGAATTGCCTGTTTTTGTCCTTTGTCCATTTTATTTGTGGGATTTTTTTTTGGTAAGAGTTCTTTATCTTACATTGTTTTTAATATGTTGCAAAAACTTTTACCACATTTTTACCCAAAGCTTGGCGAATGAATTATATAGAAATTCCCATTCACATGTATTTCATATATTTCACTCTAAAGTGAGGATAAAATGCACATCCAAAGGAGTCCTGGAGTGTCCTAAATCCCCAAGCGGAAACAAGAGCACGAAAATCCCTAAAACACCAGAGACTCCTAGCTTGGCACCGAAGTCACAGGAAAAGACAGTGCTGGGCTCATGACACACTCTCAGGAAGAAAAGCCAAGAATTCAGTCTGGCTGAGAACTATCCCTTTGGCCACAGGGAAACATTTCTCTTCATCAGTTTCTTCATTGGACAAAGCTAGAGATGGATATCAAACTCCACTGGGTAGCCTTCCCAGTTCCTCTCTACTGGGTCAGGGTCACTCGTCCCTTAGATCTCAGCTCAAACACCACTTCCTCAAGGAAGTCTTCCCTGACCTGGCTCCCAGGTCAAACCTCTTTTTGTGTGTTGTTCACGAGACCCTGTACTCCTTTGCGGCATTTCCCACTGTTGTGATTTTATATTTATTTACCTGCTTATTTGATTCAGATCTCCTTCTCACTCACTGGAATGGGTGCTCCCTGAGGGCAGAAACTCTGGTTTTGCAAGTTTTCATGTCTCTACACTTAAGCTCGTCACACAGAAATGCATGACTAGGATTCGTTAGGCAAATTGATTACATATAAATATGCATTGTAAATTACAATTAATATCCATAGAGAGAGGGTTCAGCCATTCTCCGTGAATACTTGGGACGTTTTCACGAAGTGCTGACTTGAAGAGCCACTTCAGATATTATTAAATAGAAAAATCTAAACATGGGAGATCTAGGTAAACAAGGCCTGTGTAAATAGAATGACTTTCCATTAAACCCCTCATAACTTTTACGAAGGCTATTGATTAGATGCCCAGAGACCCAAAGATTAAAGGAAAAAAAATCCTCTGCACTTGTGTAGTCGAAAATGATAGCCACCAGCCGCACGTGACTATGGAACAGTTGAAAGATGGCTAGTCGAAATTGAGAGATGTTGTACCTACAAACTGTGCATAGGATTTCAAAGATTTAGTATAAAAAAAAGAGTGGAAAAAACACCTCAATAATTATTATACTTGAAGTGATATTTTGGATATATTGGGTTAAGTAAAATATAGTACTAAAGTTAATTCTAGGGTGCCTGGGTGCTCAGTGAGTTGAGCGTCCAACTTCGGCTCAGGTGATGATCGTATGGTTTGAGCCCTGCACCTGGCTCGCTGCTGTCACCCCAGAGCCGGCTTTGCCCAGAGCCCGCTTTGGGTCCTCAGTCCCCTTCTTTCTTTGCCCCTCCCCTGCTTGCACTCACTCAAAAAATAAATAAATAAACATTGAAAAAAATAAAAATAAAATTAATTCCACCTGTTTCTTTTTACTTTTTTATCGGGTCTGTTAGAAAATTTACAGTTAAATATATGACTCACAATATATTTCCATTGGAGGGTGCTGCTCCTTACTATAACTCACAGATACAAAAGACTTCACCTAACTCAAATTAGCTCTACACTTATTTGCCACCTATTTAAAAGAACTGAAACCTCAGAATTCCACAAAAGAGAAAAGTTTGAGTAATAAAAACATGTTATAAACATCTAAATACTAAAGCTTTCTCAATGGAAGTCTTCAGGTTGCTACCTAACATTCATTTTCTCTCATTTTATCCACAGTTTAACACATTTTCCTATTCACTCTCTCTCTCTTTTTTAATGTTTATTTATTTTTGAGAGACAGAGCACAAGGAGGAAAGGGAGACACAGAATCCGAAGCAGACTCCAGGCTCCAAGCTGTCAGCACAGAGCCCAAAGCGGGGCTCGAACCCACAAATTGTGACATCATGACCTGAGCCAAAGTCGGTCGCTCAACAGACTGAGCCACCCAGGGTGTCCCTTCCCTATTCACTTTCTCAACTCCAAGAAGTCTACTGCAAGTATTGAGCAAAGTAACCAACAGCAAGCACACGTATTTGAGAATTCAAACTCTTAACTCCTTCACTTTTTGTGAGGCTGAAAGCCTGGTACCAAGGTAGGCAATAAGAAATACAACACAAAGAATACTATGAAAAAATACTATGAAGGTAAGATAGTACAACAAATCTAAGTTGTGGGAGAGGGCAACATGTTCCTGCTTTGTGCAGGAACAAAAGTGATACACCCTCTGTAGTCTAATATAATTGATCTAAGAAAAGCTAAGTGATTGGTTATAGGGCATATTCCATTTAAGAAAACATAGGACGAGTTCTATCTGAAATTATAAAAAGGAAACATTGAAGTTTAGTGATTGCGTCTACCAAAAACAGCTATTCACCTAAGATAAAGGGGACAACAGTGACAGGTGGAGAGAGGTAATAGGAGATAAGAAAGAATAGGGGCTGTGTGCTGGTTAGTCAGTTTTATTATAAAGGAGCTTACTTTAAAAATCAGTCATCTTTTATTGTGTAATGTAAGGAAATTTAGGACAAATATAGATTTGATAAACAGAATGTTGTGACATAACATCTTAATATCGATATCAGTTATTGCAACCCACCTATCAGTAGGAAAATGTTCTGCCCTGCCTCCTGTCAAGCGCCATCCTCCCCGTGCTTTTATGACAAGATTTTAGTGGAACCTTTGGATTATTATACGCTTTGGCCGCGGTGAGTGAATGACCGTTAGGTCTGTTCACTGACTTCAAATCACATGTTATCAGTGAAACCTTCACTGCTGAGTTTCCTTTCATTGTATCTCCAGGCTGACCATTTCCTGTCAATGTCCTTAGAACGGAGAATATACTAAAAACTGGGGTCAGCCACTATGCCACTACCTCTACACTTCTGGCTTTGAAAGATAAAGCAGTTTTTATTTTGTTTTGTTTCAAAATATTATTTTTTTCTTTAAAAAAAACCCCAGCATTAGATTTTTCTGTGATTTGTTTCATGTTAAAAATCAGCAAGATATATTTTAAACAATATATAGTGCTGTCCAAAGAGTCACTCACTGCAAAATGAAATAATTTCTCATTGTTCATATTTTGCTTCATTCAAGAATTCTCAAGCTCTGTCCAGCATAGTCTTTGAGACTGCACAGAATAGGAGCAACTCAAATCTGACTATGACCCTTGTGATACTGGGACTTAAGAAAACACGACGAAGAGTGTATAATGATTGGCTCATGGAAAATAACTAATTTTTTAAAAAGCTCGCAGTGTATTAATTAGAACTAACATGTAACATATTTCAAATATCTATCTACAAAATTTGTGTTCACCAATTGTGTTCCTTTAGAATAAATTTCATTATGGGTTGTTTCCTTATTTTGTCATCTTCAGAAGTATAGTTGAGTCATTATTTTGACCATATTGGGGGAAAATGAGCTTATCAATCTATAAAAGAAAATAAACAAAACCCCAAATCTAAATATCAAAATAAGAAGACTGTAACTGTGCCTGGTGACTGCGGACAGTTAGCACAGCTGCTTGAAAGTGTGACAGTCATCCTCGCCCTTTGGATTTCTCACATTATTATTAGACTGGCTAATGACCAAGGTGTGAAGGATTAGGATTCTGGGCTCTCAGTAATGAGCAGTATACAACCTGCTTTTATTGGAATGACAGAAGGAGATGGAAGCCACGTGTAGGTGGGGGGAAATGGGATGGAAGAGGACGTGGTTAACTGCTTATTTTTGAAAAGGCTTGTTATTGTGTTGTTGTCATTGCTACTATTAAAGCGAGTTCCTTCCCTGTCAGCTTCAGAGCACATTTCCTGCTCTGTGAGGAGAGAGCTATCTTCATGAACAATAAAATAAACTGATAGTTGTATAATGTGAAAAAAAAAATCACTTGAACCGAGGGGTAAAATGGTCCAACTGTTTTATGTAGTCACGTGGCGAAGAATGTTCTTAATCAACAGCTCCAATGTAACTGGCAAGAGTCACAAGCAGGGCTGGATTCCCACACAGTAGATTAACATAATTCTGACAGAGGAAGGACTCTTCTCTGGCAAGAGGCGCCTGGGCAGGGTTCTCTGGGCAGGTCTGACTCAAGGACACAGTGTACTATAAGAAGAAGAGAAAAGACAGTAAGTGACAGTAAATGGAGGCCTGAAGAAAAGATGCCCTACCTTTTGTTTTAGTTTCACTAAGCTTCTGAGCGAGAGTGAGAGAGAGGGAGAAAATATATCGGTTGTATGGTTGTTTTCAAATTGTTGTTTGCTATTATTATTTTGTATTTTTGTTTGTTTGCTGATTTAGGGTTGGTTGATATTTTTAACTAAGCCGGTCACTTAGTTTTTCTCATTGATTGAATACCAGCTGAATCACTTTTGGCTTCTAAATGAAAAATTTTGATTCTCTTGCAATTATCCACACTAGTATAACTTTCTTTCTTGCTTGCTTGCTTGCTTTCTTGCTTTCTTTCCTTCTTGCTTTCTTGCTTTCTTCTTTCACAAGTTCCAGGGTCTCTGCCTCTCTGTTACATGCACTCCAGGGACAGATGGCAGAGGAAGGCACCACCTGTCTGACAAAAGACACTACCTGGTTGGTGCTCTGAATGTCATGCTGAGAAGCAGTAGCTGTCACCGAGGAAGTATCAATTGTTATATAATTGCACAGTCAAGCACTTGGTCATATTCAGTTTTGCTGTTAATTATGTGCTGACTTATATTTTTAAACGTGGTTGTTTATGTGTCTGCAAACTGTGAACTCCTAGAAGACAGAGATGTCATGCTTCTTTTATAGCCTCCAAATTACAAGAAACCTAAAAGAATGAAACAAATATTTGACAAATGATATTCCACACCGGACTATAATGTTCACGAGGGCAGAGCTGGTACCGTTTTCTTCACCATCGTATCCCTAATGTTACACACAGTTCCTGACATATAAAGTGCTCCATCAGTATTTGTTTAATGGACAAATAAATGAATTTTTTATATATATCATGAATTGGATTGTCAGCTGAGACTGAGGTTGCCATGAAGGGCAAGAAGGGTAGAGTGGAGAAACTTCCTGCTCTTGGCTGATACAGACTACTGTACAGGAAGACCATCTTTTTACAGTTGGTTTTCTCTACTCTATTGGCCAATGGTGAAAAATAAGGGCAGATTCAGAGAACTCTCAATGGGATCTAGTTGTGCTTTTAGATCTTCTGAACCAGGATATATGCCACCAGCCTCTACCCCTATTCCCACCTCCCAATTTCCCCATCAGAGAATGGACTCGGGCCGAGCACCTCACTTTGTTTTGGTTAGCAGGACCAGCTTATATTTTCTCATCAAGTAATATTATCCTTTGTGAAATTCACAGCATATGGTTTTGATTATTTTACACTTCAAACTCAGAGGACAAAAAAGAAAAAAAACAAGCACAAAACCTCTTGTCTGTAACATTTTTTGCAAGGCCAGTTACAGCTCATGACTCCACGAGAACCTAGATTCATACACAAGGCTCGCGGGTTTCACCCACAATTTGTTAGTTCTCCTGTTTCAACACAATTCCCTTCATCCTCTTCACACACACTAGATTAGGAATTATTTTTCTATATCCTGCTTGGCACATGGCATGTGGACAGCAGTATTTGTTAAATGAGTGAATGAATGAATGAACGGATGGCCTGGCATTTTCTCTTACTAACACATTTTCTTTTTCTCCTTGAGAGGAGCTGCTATTTTTCAGAATACATCCATTTCGCCTCTGATTCATGTTCATGCTCTCTATTTTAAGACCTCATGCTGGGAAATCCTAATTTCCTATGTCATAAGGTTGATTTGACTACTCAGAATCTTCTTAACCTTGGTTTGTTACAGCAAGTTCCCAGCATTCTGATTCATGATCGCCTCATTAAAATCCAAACAAAATATACAGACACGCCTTAGGATATATTTATTAGTTTTTGTTTTTAGCTCTCCTTCTCCCCACCAAATTGAAACTATAGTTAGAATTTTTTTTTAAAGCAGCCAAATGGGCATTTCAAATTACAATTTGACTTACCTAGAGATAAATATGAAGTTGAAAAAGCAGTCTAACCACGATCATGTCAAATAGTTAGGAATACATTTGGGCATCCATTTTAAAAATGCAAATGAAAATAATAAATATATATTTTTAATGCCCTTAGGATGTAACATCTAACATGACGACTACAGCTAGCATTGCTGCATGATATATAGTGAAGTTGTTAAGAGAATGGATCCTAAGAGTTCTCATCACCAGGAGAAATTATTTTCTTTTCTTTTTATTGTATCTATATGAGATGATGGATGTTAACTGAACTTATGTGGTACTCACTTCACAATATATATAAATCAAACCATCATGCTATGAACCTTGAACTAATACAGTGATGTATGTTAATTACTTCTCAATAAAACCGGGAAAAATCTCTTTAGCCTTTGAGCTCATAACTTAGATCTCTTATCATCATATTTATTTTCCATTACCAGAAAGATAACATTTTAAATTAGCATGCCCTTTAAAAATTTTTACTGTCTTTCTTTGAAGTAGGCCATCAGATAAAGGAGTACAGGATTTTTCGCCTTGTGTTTAGAAGCAATTAGAACAAATTGACTGAAGGGAGAAATTATGAAAATTTCTGATTCTAGTTATATCCCCTTTGAGATTCCCAAGACTGTCCTGTGAAATGCTTGGACTATTTTTCTTTTAGAAATTTTCTACTTTTTGTTTTAATCTGCAAATCTGATTTCCTGAGATAGTTTCTGAATATACTCTTTTTTGTTTCCAGGTAATAACAAGAGGAGATTAATACTTTATCTTGGAGTAACTTTAAGAACTCTCACAATTATCACATAGATAAAACTTGACCTTGGTCCCATCCCTCTGTCTATCCCATCTGTTTGGCCCCAGCCCCCAAGGCCTCTCATGAGCCAAAGGACCTCACTCTGAGCTGGTTATTAAATAGCCTGGAAGAGTGTGTGGCTGGTAACTTAAATGGTATTATTTGCAGTAACATATTTCATCACAGGATTTTATAAACAGAATATCCTTGAGTCCAGGAGAAATGGTTGCTAATGATGATATTTATTGGGGCACTATTTTAAAGTGTCCTGTGACAGTCACCCGCTTCAGTCAAGCCCTATGAACAGATCCTTTAGGAAGTACTGGGCTGGTGGCAATGTTGAATAGATGTTGTAAAAACAAACAAACAAATATTGTTCACAACAGGCACCAATGTATGAGGATCAGATAACACATATTGTCTCTATTCCCCAACGGTAAAAAAAAAAAAAAAAAAAAAAAAAAAAAAGAAAAAAAACCCCGGCAAATTACCTACATTTATGCCTCAAGCTCTTCAGTGGGTGGTTTTGTAGATAAAAAGGAGGGGTAAGTTCTAAAACATGCAAGAATGAGAAAGGGATTTGTTGGTGTACATCCATTTACACACAGGATGAGTCAACTACCAGATTTTAGAAACCCAACTAATTTTCTGAAGAAAAGTTGTCACATGGCAAGTGTTCTTAAACACTGTGAAAGTCATTACTAAGATTTATGGATTCAATAGCTACAGCTACAGAATCACCTATTGGGTTAAATGACCCAAGGCTTTAGATTTCAATTCTTCAAACTTTCCAGATGAAAACTAAAGTTACCTTTAAAATATATACGTCTTATATCATCTTATTTTAAGAGGTAAGTTTCCTAGAATATTTTATATATATATAATTAATTTGTCTGTATCTGTGTGCACGTTTGTTAATTTTTTTAATTTGTAGATACTCGTGTTCATTTGCATTTTTTTCATAAAAACTAAAAAAGACTTCTACTTCATATACATGTTAAAAATACAAAAAATGTTAAGTATGAATAATAAGTACACTATACACGCAAGTTAATATTAAAATAATTGATATTTACAAATCTAGATTATAATATGGATATTGACATCTGATTTGTTTTCCTTGTCATTTCACAAAAATTCTCATGAAAACACAAAAAAGAGAAACAAAGACTCAGACCAGTTTTATTCTCTCCATTTTAAATTCTGCTTTTTGATCGTATTAAGTAGCTCTTTTTTTAATGTTGTTTATTTAGTTTTGAGAGAAGGAGAGCACAAGCAGGGAGAGAGGTAGAGAGAGAGGAAGAGAAAACATCCCAAGCAGGCTCTACGCTGACAGTGCAGGGCTTGAACCCATGAACTGTGAGATCATGACCTCAGCCAAAATCAAGAGTTGGACTCTTAACTGACTGAGCCACCCAGGCACCCCCATTTAAGCAGCTCTTACCACTGTTGTATTTTAATTTTTCTTTTTTCTTTTCCGTGCAGTATTTGTTATTCCAAAGAACGCATGTGACATAGATTTAATTTATAAAGCATACTAATAAAATGAATGACCATGAGCTCTTTTCCTACCCCATGTCCTGCCTCACCCTCTAGGCATAACCACTATTCTGAATTTTCTGTTTGTCATCTTCCCCACCTTTTTTAGTCTTACTGCATATGTATACAGTCCTAAACATCATCTTGTTTATTCTTCATCTCTTTCAAAATATCACATGATTTTCTGAGGTTCGCTTTTTTACCCAACATTATATCTTTAAGAGTAATCTTTGTTGTATATAACTGATTTACAGTGTTTAGTTGTAAGCATAAACCATTATTTACTTTCTGATGAACATTTGGCATCTCCCAGCTTTTTGATACCGTAAACTGATACTATGAGCATTCTTTTACTTCCAGTGCACATGAATAAGTCTTTCTCTAAAGTAATTATCTAGAAGCACTGCTGAATTGTAGCGTATAAATGTCTTCAATTTTACTAAGAAATATTGATTATTTTTTTTTTCTAAATCTTTTGCTTATACATCCTCACCAAATACTTGCTATTATCAAAGTTCTTTTCCCCAATTTAGGAGAATAAAATAGAATCTCATGATGTTCTTAATTTGCATTTCCCTGATCATTTATGAGGTTGGATACTTTTTTCATGTATCTATTTACTATTCTTATTTTCTCTTCTGAGAAATGCATGTCAATGTTTTCTTCCAATTTTTTTTCTATCATATACACTGTCTTTTATTGATTTTTAGGACTCCCTTATATATTATGCATACTAACTATTTATTGGTTAGAGTGTGGCTTGTTTTTTTCACTTTATGGTCTTTCGTGATGAATAGAAATTCTTAATTTTTAATGTAGTGTAACTTACCAGTCTTTAATTTTATAGTAGTGCTTTTTCTGACCTCTTTCAGAAATCCTTCACTGCTCTGAGAAGATTGGACTTTCCCATGACAGTATTTTCCTGTTTTTTGCCCTAAAAGTTTTACGTTTGTCTTTCACAGCTAAATCCTTAATCTATCTGATAATTATTTTCATATGTATTGTGAGAGTGGGATCCAATTTCATTTTTTCCACATGGATACCCAACTGTCCTAGCACTATTTATTGAATATCTTTCCTTTCCACAGTTATTAAACACACTTCCTGTTTCATACAGTAAGTGTCCAAATAAGCAAGGGTTTGATTCTGGGTTATCTGCTGTTTCACTGGTCAATTGATCTATTACCATGCCACACCACACTTTCCAAATTAGTACAGTTTATGAGTAAGTCTGAGTAAGTATGAGGCAGGTTCCCCTACTTCAGTTTTCTGTTACAGGAATGTCTGTTTTCTTGGCTGTTTGCTCTTATGCATCAATTTTAACGTCATCCTGTCAAATTCTACCCAAAATTCTAAGGGATTTTGATGAGAATTACATAAAATCTGTGGATACATTTGAATGAGAATTAAAACTTTGTGATATTGAGTCCCCTTAGCAACAAGTGCTGTTTATCCTCGTTTGTTTAGGTCTATTATTATTTTTTTTTTATCTTTTAAAAGTTTATTTATTTATTTTGAGAGAGAGGGAGAGAGTGCACATATGCGAGAGGGGAGGGGGGAGAGAGAGGAAGAGAGAATCCCAAGCAGGCTCCGGGCTGTCAGCACAGAATCCAAAATGGGGCCCAATCTCACCAACCATGAGATCATGACCTGAGCCCAAATAAAGAGTCAGATGCTTAACCGACTGAGCCACCCAGGTGCCCCTAGGTCTATTATTTTTAATTGAAGTATAGTTGACACACAATGCTACATTGGTTTTAAGAGTACCACATAATGATGTGGCAAGTCTATGCATTATGTTGTGCCCACCACAAGTATAGCTGCCGTCTGTTACCATCCAACCCAAATACCATTGACTGTATTCCCTGTGCTGTATTTTTCACCCCTGTGACCTATTCATTGCCCAACTGGAAGCCTGTATCTCCCACTTTTCTTCACTCATCTTGCCCCTCCCCTCTGGCAACAATCAGTTTGTTTTCTGTACTTATAGGTCTGTGTCTGCTTCTGTTTATTTGCTCATTAGTTTGTTTTTTAGATTCCACATATAAGTGAAATGATCCTGCGTTTGTCTGATATATTTCACTTAGCATAACACCCTCTAGGCCCATCCATGTTGGTGCAAATGGCAAGAACTCGACCTTTTCATAGCTGACTAATATTCCATTGTATATATATGCCCCATCTTTCTTTATGCATTCATCTGTTGATGGACACAAGATGCTTCCATATCTTGGCTATTGTAAAGAATGCTGCAGCAAACGTGAGGGAGGGGAAGTTACACTGACTTTTACACCTTTCAAGAAAGTTTTCCAATTCTCTGAATAAAATATTTCACAACTTTTGTTAGAATTATTCTTAGGTATACAATTTCTTTTCTTCCTATAGTAAATGGCAATAGTCTTAAAATTGGATTTTCTTAGCATTTGGTGCTGACATACAGAAATACAATGGCCAGCTAAGTTGGTCATAACACTAGCCAGCTTGCTAAGTTTGTGTTACTAATAATCTGTAAATTTGTGGGGAGGTGTTCTTTTGTTTTGTTTTGTTTACAAACAATTGTATCATTTGAGAATAATGACAAGTTTGTTTCTTTTCAGTTTGTATAACATTTATTTCTTCTTCTTGTATTACTATGCTGGCTAAGATCTCCAGTACCATGTTCAATAGTGCAGTAAGATCGTGTGTCCTTAACTTGTTCATGATTATAAAAGGAGTTTTCCTAATGTTTACTCATTAACCATGGTGTTTCTTTTAGCCTTTCTGTGGCCTCTCTAAGACTGAAGAAATTCCCATTTATTTCTAGTTTGCTAAAATTTTTTATCATTTGCAATGCTGCGTTTTAACAAATTTTTGTTCTGTATATAGTTGATCTTGAATGTGATAACTAATATTTATAGATCTTTGAATGCTAAACTATTTTGGATTCCTAAGATAAATACAACTTGGTCATCTGTGAATAATGTTTTTTATCCACTGCTGTATTCATTTTGGGCCTATTACATTTTTATTCATGATTGGAACAAGTCTATAATTTTCCTTTCTCATATAGTTCTAGTCTGATTTTGGTGTCAAGGTTAATGTAATGTCAAAGGAAGAGTTGGGGAGAATTTCTGTCTCATCAACTATCTTTAAAAATGTATGTATATAGTATAATATGAATATTGTATATATGACCAAACAATTGGCACTTTAAAAGTTTTGTCTAATTTGGCTGTAAAACTATTTGGGCCTAGTGTTTATTTATGCACATTCTAACTACTGATTCAATTATTAACATATATTTAAAGTATTCTTTTTCAAATCAGTTTTGTAAGTGCTACTTGTCTCAGAATTTGTTCATTTTAGATATATTTTCTACAATTTAAAGGTTTTCTTGGGGCGCCTGGGTGGCTCAGTTGGTTAACTGTCCTACTTTGGCTCAGGTCATGATCTTGTGGTCAGTGAGTCAGAGTCCCACGTCAGGCTCTGTGTTGACAGCTCAGAGCCTGGAGCCTGCTTCACATTCTGTGTCTCCCTTTCTCTCTGTCTCTCCCCCACTAGCACTACATCTCTCTCTCCAAAATAAATAAACATTAAAAAAAGTTTAAAGGTTTTCCTGGTATTTTCTTACTCTCTTTTAATCTCTGCTATAACTATAGTTTTGTTATCTTTTTAGTTCCTATGATGGGCCAGTTGGTTGTGTTTTCTCTCCTTTTTCTTGAACAATCCCTCTAAAGATTTTCTTTTGGTTTAGTTGATCCTCTTAGGTCACTTACTTCTTACATTTAAAAAACTATCTCCTAACTTCTACATTCTGTTCTTCTTCTGTTTTCTTTCTTTCTTTTTTTAATGTTTGTTTATTTTTGAGAGATAGAAAGAGAGCACAAATGGGAGAAGGGCAGAGAGGAGGAGACACAGAATCCAAAGTAGGCTTCAGGTTCCAAGATGCCAACCCAGAGCCCAATGACGAGCTCAAACTCACAAACCATGGTGTTAAAGCACAAGTCAGGGAGGGGCAGAGAGAGAGAGAGGGAGACAGAGGATCTAAAGCAAGCTCTGAGCTGACAGCAGAGAGCTCCATGTGGGGCTCAAACTCACTAACTGTGAGATCATGACCTGAACCAAAGTCAGACACTTAACCAGCTGAGCAACCCAGGGGCCTCTCTTCTTCTGTTTTCATACACTGGATGATTAGCTCATTAATTTTCATTTTCCTTTGAATATAAAATTTGCAGCTATAAACATCTGTACTTCAAAGTACTGCTTTCACAGCAATTCACAGGGCTTGATATGTAGTAGTTGTATGATTGTTGATTTCTAAGTACCTTGAAGTTCCCTTTAGGATGTGTCTTTTTAACCCATAAATCATTGGAGGGTACTTGCTGGGACGAGCACTGGGTGTTGTATGTAAGCAATGAATCATGGAAATCTACCCCCAAAATGAAGAGCACATTGTATACACTGTATGTTAGCCAATTTGACAATAAATTATATTTAAAAAAAAAAAGAAATGTGTTTTTAGATTCCAAATATTATTACATTGTTTTTTGTTATCATATCTGAATTGCAGTGTCCAGAGAACATGTTCTCATAACATGGATTTTTAAATTACTTTAGACCAGATTTGGGCCTAATGTATAATTAATTCTTATAAATGCTTTATACACACATTACATAATGAATAGTCTCTAATTATTATTTGTTGAAATCAAACTTGTTAATCCTACTGTGCAGATCTTCTCTGTCTTTACAAATTTTTGACTATTTCAATTGTCAATAATTGAGTGAAATGTGTTGAAATTTCTCCCCCTGATGGTAGATTTGACAATTCTTCCCTTTTGCTCAATATACTGTTACTTTCTATATTTTAAGACTATTTTCCCCTCCACAGGGATCTGAGTTTAGATTTGTTAGATTTTCTTGATAAATTAAAATTTTATCATTATCTAATAATCTTTTTTAACCTTTAACAATGGTTTGATTTTAAAGTTAATTTCATCTAATACAAACCTAGCTACCCCATCTTTCTTCTGACATTATTGTTTTGGTGTATTTTTATTGTAGCCTGTCTTCAAGATGACCCCCAATGGTCTTCAACTTCTGGTAATCACTTTCTTGCATAGTCCCCTCCCACAGTGAATAGGTTTGACCTACATAATCATTAAGATATTGCATAAATGGCAGTGTATAGTTTCAGGCCCAGCTTACAAAAGACACCATAGTTTTTTGGGTCACCTACTCTGAGGGAAGCCAAGTGCCATGTGTTGAGGGTAATAGGCCTATAAGAGGTCCTTCAACCGCAAACAGTCCTTGAGATAACCGTAGGCCTAGCTTACATCTTGACTACAATTTCTTGGGAGACCCTGAGTCAGAATTATGCAGTTCAGCCATTTCTGAATTCCCAATCCTTAGAAAATGTAAAACACTGCATATTTGTTTTAAATCTTTAAGTTTTAGGGGCTCCTGGGTGGCTCAGTCGGTTTAGCGGCCGACATCGGCTCAGGTCATGATCTTGCTGTCCGTGAGTTCGAGCCTCGTGTCGGGCTTTGTGCTGACAGCTCAGAGCCTGGAGCCTGTTTAAGATTCTGTGTCTCCCTCTCTCTGACCCTCCCCCTTTCATACTCTGTCTTTCTCTGTCTCAAAAATAAATAAACGTTAAAAAAAATCTTTAAGTTTTAAATACATATTGATAGTGAGGTAGATAGAAGGTAAAAGCTAATTGCATCCTTTTACTTTGGCCTTCCCATGTTCTAATATTACAGGTAAATAACATAGAGCTATATCTCAAAGTCCAATAAAATAGTCTGTCTTTTAATTGAAGACTTTACTGACTTACTATTATTGATATATTTTTCACATATTCCTACTACCCATATATTTTTTTAGTTTCACACTTTTTTATGCTCTTTTTTTCCTTTCTTAATTAATTGAGTTCTTTTTTAAAAAAAATGTTTTAATGTTTATATTTGAGAGAAAGAGAGAAGGAGAGAGAGTGCGTGATCGGGGAGGGACAGAGAGAGAGAGAGAGAGAGGGACAGACAGAATCTGAAGTACACTCCAAGCTCTGAGCTGGATCAGCACAGAGCCCCATATGGGGCTCAAACCCACAAACTGCGAGATCATGACCTGAGCTGAAGCTGGATGCTTAACTGACTGAACCATCCAGGCGCTCCTAATTGATTGAGTTCTTATTTCATTTCTCCCTCTTTGATGTTAGCATTTATATATTACTTTTTCTAGTGGTTGTTATAGAAATTTTTGCCACTCATATTTAACTTACAATGTCCCAAGGTATCTAAACTCCTGTTTGAATTTTATCAAGCAGTAAGAACACAATAACACTGATTACCCACCCCTCTGACATTCTATTTTTGTCTACTATTTTAGAGTTGTCCATTTAAATAAAACCGCAAAAATAGGACACTATTTTTATTACTTTATGCAGACGCTATTGTTTAGGTTAAGATATGTCTGCCATGTTATCATTATGTTTTTCTTGCATCTCGGAATGTCCCTCTGTAATAGTTTGCCATTTGCTGAAATATATCTTTTAGGAGTTCCTACAGTCAAAAAAAAAAAAAAGCGGTAAATACTCTGTTTTTGTTTATTTAAAAAAGACTCTATTTCACTTCTGGTTTTGAAAAATAATTTTTCAGGGTAGAAAAGATTTGATTCATTTAGGACCTATTGTTGAGAATTCTGCTGTTTAACTTTCAGTCTTTATTAGGCAATAGGTCTTCATTCTCTTGATGCTTTAAGAGCTTCTCTTTGATTTGAGTGTTCTGCTGTTCTGCAATTTTTCCAAAACATATCTAAGTGTAGATTTCTTTTTATTTATATTGCTAGAGACTCATTATGCTTCCTAAATCTGCAAATTCCAATTTTTCATTTATTTTGCAACTTTTCAGCCATTATCTACTTACACGTTTCCTCCCTTCCACTGTCCTTATTCTATTCTATTCTGGCTTCCAACCCTACATGTCTTGAAGCTTCTCAACTTCTATCTTCTATGTATCTTAACTTCTTTTTTTATGTATTGTATTTCTTTTTTCCCCTCTGCGCTACATTCTGGGTAGTTTCATTAGATATATATTCAGTTTACTAATTATTTCTTTAGCTGTGTCTAAAAGCTGTTTACCTAGTTTATGGAGATTTTTTTAATTCAAAAATTGTATTACTCATTTAAAGAAATCACATTTTGTTTTTGTAAAGTCTTCTGACCATTACTGATGGTTGTGTATTACCTACTCATATTTGTGTCTCTGCATCTTATTTTCTTAAGCATTTATGATATACCGCGTAGTAAGGAGAATAATGACCCACAAAAGCACCCACGTTTTAATCACCAGAGCCTATGAATATGCTAGGATACATAACAAAAGGGAATTAAAGTTGGAGATGGAATTAGGATTACCAACCAGCAGATAGGGAAGTTGTCTCAGATTATCTATGTGTGCCCAATGTGATTATAAGGATCACTAAAAGTGGGAAAGGGATGTAGGAGAAAGGGTGCAGAGGAAGAGATGTGATGGCAGAAGCAGAAATATCAGAGAGGTACAACATGGCTGGCTTTCAGGGTGGAAAAAGAGGGTTATGATCCAAGGAATATGGGTGCTTTCTAGAAGGTGGGAAAAGCATGGAAATAGATTCGTCCTCAGAAATTTGAGAAAGGGACATAACCCCATCACACAGAAATTCTAAGACATCTGACCCTCAGAGCTATAATACAATAAATTTGTGTCCTTTCAAACTACTCAGTTAGTGGTAATTTGTTACAACAGCCATAGAAAACTTATGCATAGTTATTATATATTCCATATCTAACTACTTCAATATCTGAAGTCCTTAAAGACAATTGTTTCTGACATCTGCTGGCCATTACTCTTGTGGCTTATTTCTTCTTTTTTTTAAGTTTATTTATTTATTTTAAGAGAGAGAATGAGAGACTGAGAATGCATGCATGCAAGTGGGGAAGGGGCAGAGAGAGGGGGAGAGAGAGAATCCCAAGTGGGCTCCACACCATAAGCACAGGGCTCAAACCTACGAACCACAAGATCATGACCTGGGCTAAAATCAAGGGTCGGACACTTAACTGACTGAGCTACCCAGGCACCCCTGTGGCTTATTTCTTCTAACTCTTTGTGATACTTTTATTTTCAACTTGTATTTTCTTGATCTTAATTTGTAGAGATTCTGTAGGACTCACAGGTCACGTTTTCCTCTGACTCTACCAGGGGTCTGGGACAATAAAAACCTGGAAATTAATTTAATTCTCTGGACAAGTGATTTTTATATGCAGACATAGCTATCAATTGATTTCTTTAAAATTTAAGGGAAAAATAACATACATATATACATTTGAAAAAAAAAATTCCTTAACTCATTGTTCCAGTTTGCTCATTGTAATGGTCAGAGGTAAAACCAAAACAAAAAACCAAAATATGTTTTTTTCTCTTCAGTTGAAATGTTCATGCAAACAAGATTATGGATTGTGACCTTTGTCCATAACATGTTTACATACGGCAAAAGGAAACCTTGAAAGAGTTGGAAAATCAGAAAATGTTGACTATGTGTATAATTATTGACAGATCTTGTGTAGGCTTTATAATTAGGACTTAATTCTATAGGATTTTATTTTGGTTATCTAAACTATAGACACAAATGTATTACTTACTTTTTTTTTAATATTTATTTATTTTTGAGAGAGAGAGAGACAGAGCATGAGTGGGAGAGGACCAGAGAGAGAGGGACACAGAATCGGAAGCAGGTTCCAGGCTCTGAGCTGTCAGCGCAGGCCTTGAACTCATGAACTGAGAGATCATGACATGAGTCGAAGTCAAACGCTTAACTGACTAAGCCACCCAGGCGCCCCAAATTTATTCAGTTTTAGCCAGTTGTTTTCATTTATACTTCTATGAGATTTAGATAATGGAAAGCAAAAACATGAGAGGCACTACAAGTCAATGAATTTGCCATCACAAACTTGGATAAGAAACTTGGAAGGAAGGAATTTAAAGCCAATGATGGAAATTAGATGTTACCACATTTACTTCTTTATCATTGATGACTTTCACCAACCAAAGTTCTTCATATATCTTTTCTACACAAATAAGGTAAAACTGTTTGTATTTCATATCAAATGATTGTATGACTAATTCATAAGTGTGATTCTCTAGTTCTGTTTAATTCCCCAATGGGAAACAGGTTAACGTTGTCAACACCATCTTTTAATTGTACACTATGATCTATTGCAAACGCAAATTGTGGTCATCTGTGGGAAATAATTTATTTTACTTATTTTATTTTATTTTATTTTATTTTATTTTATTTTTTTAAATTTAATGTTTATTTATTTTTGAGAGAGAGAGAGAGAGAGAGAAAGGAGTGAGCAAGGAAGGGAGAGAGAGAGAGGGAGACACAGAATCTAAAGCAGGCTCAAGGCTCTGTGCTGGCAACACAGAGCCCGATGCAGGGCTGGAACTCACAGACCACGAGATCATTACCTGAACCAAAGTCAGATGCTTAACCGACTGAGCCACCCAGGTGACCCTGTGGGAAATAATTTATAAGTGTATGGAGCTAGAATTTTTTTATTTGTTTTAAAGAAAATGAATTCACTTTGAGAATGAAATCATCCTGTTTATTCCTCTTCATTTCAAGATTTAAGTATGAAATTTAACTTGCCCTCTCTTCCATTATTCATAGCTCATGTGAGCATGACATATAAACCTTCCAGCAATTGGATCAAAGTCCTAGGTAGAAAGCACATATAGATGTGTGTAATGTGCATGTGTATCACACAGAAGTATGTTTTAGAAATCCAATGATGATGGGGCACCTGGGTGGCTCAGCCAGTTGAGCAACAACTCTTTTTGTTGTTGTTGTTGTTGTTATTGTTAGTTTTTTTTAATGTTTATTTTTATTTTTTAGAGAGACAGAGAGACAGAATGCAAGCAGGATATGGGAAGAGAGAGAGGGAGACACAGAATCCGAAGCAGGCTCCAGGCTCTGAGCTGTCAGCACAGAGCCCGATGCGGGGCTCCAACTCACAAAATGCAAGATCATGACCTGATCTGAAGTCAGAGGCTCAAGTGACTGAGCCACCCAGGTGCCCCTAGCATCCAACTCTTGATTTTGGCTCAGGTCATGATCCCAGGCTTGTGAGATCAAGCCCCACATCAGGTGCTGCCCTGAGTGTGGAGTCTGCTTGAGATTCTCTCCCTTTCTCTCTCTCTCTCTCTCTCTCTTTCTCTCTCCCTCTGCCAACCCTGCCTCTCTCCCCAGCTTGCATGTGCTCTCTCTCTCTAAAAAAATAAAAATAAAAATAAAAATAAAAATAAAAATAAAAGAAATGCAATGATGATTTTGACTTATTCAGTTGACACTTCAGAACAGACTCTTGCATCTCTGCCTGACTTGTATAACCCAGAATGCCTTCTCCTACAAGTATCCTGAGGTTTCATCTACACTGGCTAAACAGTTAAAAAAAAATCACTAACTTTTAATAAAAGGACTTCAAAAGTTCAGGCAAATTTCCAGGATGGTTAATTCAATGCTCACCAAGGTCTTCAAAGACCAAGGTTTTTTCACCTCTTGTCTGATATCCTTACTTTTAGCTTCCTCCTAAAGTTTTGGGAAACTGCCTGCAGCTGCTCCAGATATCCCTTTTGAACATGAAAATACCAGGGGGAAAAGAGGAACGACTTTTCCAGTGACTTTCTCCTAGGATAGAGGGAACATTTCTTATAAGGCAGACATCGTTCTTGTCTTATTGACAGGATGAAACAGTGCTCATTCCTGAATTGGTCATTGGCAAGGAGATGAGGGTTAATCTTGCAACATTCAGGCTCACTCTGAAATCAGAGGATGGTGTCAGTTTCCACTGAAGCACTTACATTAGTGGGAAGGTTTTATTAGGAAAGAAGAAGGCAGATGCCTGGGTGGCTCAGTCGGTTAAGCGTCCACTTCAGCTCAGGTCATGATCTCATGGTTCATGGGTTTGAGCCCCGCGTTGAGCTCTGTGCTGACAGCTCGAAGTCTGGAGCCTGCTTCGGATTCTGTGTCTCCCTCTTTCTCTACCCTTCTGCTACTCATGTTTGCTCTCTGTCTCTTTCTCTCTCTCAAAAATAAATAAACATTAAAAAAAAAAGGAAAGAAAAAGGGAGAAAGCAATAATGAGTAGGCAAACAAGTGTCAATTACATCACTAAAATATTTATGTCTTTAGATTTCAGATTGTTACAAGAAAGTCCCTTAGTCTTTAAATTAAAACTGCTAATTTATATCCTTAATAAAGATTTTTAAATGGCCAATATCTGAACAGTTAACTCTCTTGCTATATGATTGAAATAAATTCCTATGACTGAAAAACAGGGTTAATTGGTCCAGCAGACAATTTCACAATGAATCAAATCATGGGAATGAAACACCAAAAGTATATTAGCACTCCTCAGCATTGCTATTTTGTCCAGGCAAATGTTCAAATGCAACTGGGACTAAAACCAACCTTATTTTCTAAGCAGAGTATGAATTCTTCTAGAGGGGAAAATAAAGCAGCCATCTTTAAAGGTATGGAAGCATTTGTTTCCAGTCATTAACATCCTTCAGGATGTGCACTAGAGAGTAGCTTAGAAAATGTGTCTTAATCTACTGAATGGCAGAATATTAACAAAGAACAAAAGCGCAAAAGTCAAGGGAATGGCTGAAAAATTACATCCAGACAAGTGGAATAATGCACAGCCTCTCAAATCATATTTTAAAGAATACTAAATGACATGGAGGAATATGTATAATGTAATTTTAATTAAAAATTAGGATGCAAACTACTTATTAGGATCCCATCAGCAAACCAATTGGAAAGATGTAGACATTTTTCATTGTTTTCTCTCTATATTTTATGCTTTCCAAAAGTTCAAAGTTGTGACAGATTGAAGTGTTACCGGGTATTCTCTGTCCTCCTTGTCAAAGAATTCTGTTTTCGCACCCCATCTCTTAGATTACTTGCTTTGATCAACTAAATGTGTGTGGTGTGATGTCTGCTACATTTGAGCAGAAGCTTTGGCACCACTGTGAGCCTCTGTCACTGCTCTCATCTCTGCTCTGAGCACGACATGACCAGATAAGGGTCATTTGTCATTCTGCATCCATGAATTAAGAACCCACATGGAGCTCACACGTAATGTATAAAAGACAGAAACCTCCGTCGTTAGAACCTATTGATATTTGGGTGCTATTTATTATATCAGCATAACTTAGCAAAAGTTACCTAATAAAGAGGTCTTGGGCTTTGTGTTTCCATTCAGAAGAATAATAAATCTAAAATCACACTGAAAAATATGAATGTCGTTTACAATTACGCCACAGATACTGCTGGGAGGAGGAACATGCCATTGCGTTCTGGACCTCAGGGAGAAGAAACGGAAGAGGATTTATTCCAAGTCCATTTATACAGTCCTGCTGTGCAGTGTTGAAGCTTTTCTTTCTGTTTGATATGAGCATCCTTTATTCTTTTGGTTCTCTGCCTCCTTAGGAATGCTTCCACTATCCCCAAGCAACTATAAATAATCCAACAAAACATCTAGATTGCTCTTCTTCTTCACTTGTCACCACCTCTCCTCTCCTCTCCTATCCACTTCAATCTGATCAGGAAGGTCACCATCACTGTCAAATCTAATAGCCTTACTTAGTGCTCATTTTCTTGTTGTTTTGTTTTGTTTTCTAGGCTTTGATTCAGGTGTGCACCCCTGTCCTTCCTGAAACTTTTTCTCTCTGGGTTCAGGGGCACTGTAATCTTGTCTTGCTTCTTACACTGCTGGGACCATTCCTGTCTGTTCAGTTGGCATTTCTTTATTTTGCCTTCTCTTATATGAACGTGTGTCTTAAGTTCTGTCTTTATAATTCTCTTCCATTCTTTTTTTTTTAAACAATGTTTTCCTTGTCACATGTATCCTTTTGTGTCAGAGATGCATGGAGGAATGAGCAATGTACCTGTAAGTTGCTTGGATCTTTCTCATCAGGAAACAGTGGCATGGCTATTGGTACATAAATCCTTTGGAAGACTGTACTGCATCTCTGAGATTAGTATAAAATTACACTACAGGAGTTAAACCTGTCTTTGTTCATTAGTGAAAAATCTTCTCATCGGTGAAATTATTCTAAAAATTGTCCCATGGCAATTTTAATATCTAGCCTCATTTTCCAGAGCCTTTTCTGGTATGATATACGATCACTATTTCTCATAAACCACATTCAACAACAAGAAATAGTACTGATCTTGGCAAGATTAATAAGTTATGTAATTGCTTGGGATTCCAAATATGAGTTCATGGACTGTTACATTCGTGTAGAAAAAGAGCCAAAATGTAAGCTAACAATTTTACAGAGCCTGCAGCAACAACACTTATGCTAGAAGATGTTTATTTTCTGTGAAGCAATGAAAGCTTCTGTAAAACTTTGCTTGTTTTCCCAGTTGTTCTATTGGAATCTAATTAATGGATTTTCCCATCTTAGGTATTTTTTAAAGAAATAAAAATCTCTCTCCTAGTCAGAAAAATTCATACTCACCCTGAAGTCATGTATTGTGACCATCCGTCTTCACACACAGAGCTGTCCTGAAGATATGAAATGTATTGTGTTTTAAAGACCCCTAGAGAAAATGATTTTAGAGCTTACTTTTGGTGACTTATTCCAATGACTAAATCCCCTCAGGAAATTATTTCTCATCTAACCTGAATATTTCACAATATGCTTAAATGTTTCCTTTTACTATGTCGTCACTGAAAATGTCTGTAAAGAAACCTATCTAAACTGAAAAACCATTTTTTAAACTACTCCTTGCCAACTTTCTTTAATCTAACTCGTTTTTTTTTTAAATAGTAAATCCTAAATCATTTCTGAGATACTCTGAATGCTTTCCAACGAAGGTTCTCGCTTAATCCCCAATGTTTAAGTTATGTGTTATATATATTTGTTTTCTTAATTTACAGTTCTATAATTCAGAATATCCTATGTTATGACCACTTAAATATACATTATTATAAAATGTGTGCATTTAGTTATGCTTACAAAAAATGATCTTTGAACAAACAAACCCTCCATCAAGTTCATAGCAATAACTGTCAAAACAAAAAGATGGTCTAAGAAAAAAGTTTTTTTCTGTTAATTTTTTTAACTTCCTGGCTTTTGTGGCTGCTGTTACTCTCAGGCAGGATTATCACAGTGTAACATAAATAGGAGATTAACTTTACAGTCACTCTCCATTCACCATAAAACTTCTTGACCTACTCAAGTCCAGTAGGGTCAGCGTTTTCTTTGGCCAGCTTGAATCTTTGGCTGTGGTACCGTGGGGCTCACGCCATGGAATACTGTCAGCACAAGGGATATCCTTTGGAAAACAACGCAAACTAGCCCTCCTTTTTTTTTTTTAATTTTTTTTGCATACAACTGTAGGGAAACTCTCATTCCTCAATTCATTAATGTCAAAGAGTCTAAAGAAGTTTGTAAGGATAAAGAAAAGCCCTGCTAATTAACCATTGTGTTGCAATCATAATCAAGATTTACAAAGTACTTTTTGTGCCAGGTAGCACATAGATTGCACAAAAGACAATTTCTGCTGACAAATTTTCTGCCGGCCCTGTATCTCAAGTCTCAATAGTTGGACTCTTTGTGCCAAAGACTTCTGATTAATTAGGAAAATTCAGCAAGCAATTATGAAAATAACGCTCCAAGTCACTTAAGCACGAGGTAGTGTTTTCCTGTTATATTTCAAGTAAACAAAGGGATACTGGTTGATTGTTGGAGAGGAGTTGATTGTAACCTTTGACTCTAAATAATGAGCCTGTTTCTTAATTCCATTTAATGGTTTAGAATTCCAAAGCTATGGAGTTCATTAGGGAAGCAGAGGAAGTAAACACATGGAAAACAGGGAAAGAGAACCATTCACTCCCAAGTGGCTTCCTTTCCCTAACATTAATTTGCAGGTGGACCAAATCCATAGCCACTTCTCATCACATACAGACAAACGAAATAACTTTTAGCTGTCCTCATGCTATTTTTCATCCTAGAAGCTGGTTGTACATGTGGTCAAATGAACCGACGATGGGAGCAGTGCTGAGGGACTTTGGACTACGTATGAGTGGAATTACTGAGAAGTTGATAGAGACGGATGTTTTCAGTTACAATTTTAACTGGACACAATGGCTTCTCCACAGGAAAGTTCATGGATCCATAAACCTAGTCCACTGCTCCCTTACAGGAAAGGAGCTGTTTATTACTACATCCCATGCCACCTGCTCAGCTATCAAGTGTTCATTTGTTCTCTTGGGAACAACAGGGTGGGGTAGTTACTAGAAACAGGGCTGAAAGCCAGCAAGTATTCCACTTCCAAATTCTGGCTGACTCCTCGAGTGACCTCTGTCTAGTCCTCTCAATAAAGCTAACCACTGCTTGTTTAAAACTGGAGCCAGATATGTACTGCCATGGGAAATATCCACACTTCACTGGTATTTTTGGGGCACAGAATGCATATAAAATTATCCTTGTCACCAATAGGTGTCTATTGAGCATCTTCTATTAATATGTGGTAAATGAGTTAAAGGGCATGTAGTATGTATGCATAGATTTACATATATGCATATAATAAACCGAGTTTGTTATAAAGGCATTATTTTGTACATTGTTTTGTAAAGCTTGTTTTTTGTAAAAAGAATTTAGGTAGATTATGTAAATTAAGAAATTCATGTAATGAATATACATGTTTACATAATTAAGAAATTATGCGAATTAATGTACAAATCTATTATGTAAATTAATGCGCAAATTCCATAAAGTGAATTAGCCCTGTCACAGTTAATTGTTAGGTGTTGTCTATGCTGCGCAAAATCAATTTTAAAGATAACCATCAGTGACAAAAAAAGAGTACAAAAGTTCTCCCACAAAGAGCCAGAAGGCTAACACACAAAATAATTATTATTATTTTTTTTGGCTGTTGTTATTAGAAGAGAGCAAGAAAAAGGTACCTGCCCTTTGGACTGTATGTTTGCACGATTAGAATCATGAGAGTGTATAATGACAAAATATCCTCTGTACCGTCTAAAGTGCGTGACAGCTCCTGGGTATGGTGATATTTCATAAACGGCCCAGGTGGCAGAACCCCTCCCCACCCTCCCAGCAGCAGACCTTACTGGTAGCTGACAATTGAATGTACTATCCTTGACTTCAACAGTTGTCAGAGAGAGACAAAAAAATATTCCAGAAATTAAAGATGTTCGATAGTATGGATGTCCAGACGTAGAATGTGGGGTAAGAGAAATGCTCCTTTCACACTTTAGCAAGCTTTGGGAACAAGGAAGTGATCAGTCCAGAGATCCCCAATGGTTTAGAAATACCAAAGCTAACAAAATCTCCCAATATTTGAAAACCCAAACCACCCAGCTTAGATTCTTGAAGAACTTTAATGTTACTGCACTATGCAAGAAACACAAGTGCAATACTAGTAATAGTGAAACACGATTGGAGGCTCCTAAAACCCCCACTGATGAAAACTGTTAGGACAAGGAGCTGAGTCCTATCGAGGTAGCTATGGACAGTAGCATTCAGCCGCAGCACCCAACCCCACCAACTCCCAGGACCTCCTGCTACCATAGGAGTCCTGGTTTTTTCAAGTGCTTAATGAAGAAATTAGTTGGAGTTGAAGATGGAAGAGAACAGAACGGTAGGAGCACAAAACATGACAATGTACTGTTAGAGCCTCTGCTGTCTAGCAGCTAGCTTTTCTATGACTCCGTTCCTCATTTTAAGCATGATATCACCCCAAATATTTTCTTTGTCACAACTATCTCGTTATTGACAGCCTCAGGACAAAGTGCCCAGGAGAGGGGCTATAAAGGAGGAGATCTAAATTGATTTGCAAGGTATACCAGTCTTTTCCTGTCATTTTTTAGGGATGCACATAAGGTGTCAGTTATCTGAGACAGGTCTAAGTTTTGCCTTACGGATGCAATCTGTTCTTTTCATGATTTTGCACATGTGATATCATTGTTCTTTGATATCATCAGATCCCCATCAAGAGTGATATTAGTCAGCTTGGTCTGTCACAACAAAATGTCACGGAGTGGGCCACTTAAACAATGGAAATTTATTTTCTCACAGTCCTGGAGACTAAAAGTTCAAGATCAAGGTGCCTTCAGGTTTGGTTCCTGGTGAAGACTCTCGTGGCTTGCGGATGGCTGCCTTCTCACTGTGTGCTCACATGGCCTTTGCTTGATGTCTATCCTGGGAGAGGGAATTCAAGAAGGAGGAAGACCTTTGGTGTCTCCTACTCTCCGTATAAGGATATCAGTCTTTTTGGATTAGGGCCCCAACTTTATGATCTTATTTAAACTTAATTATCTCCCTAAACATCTATCTCCAAATACAGTCACGTTGGGCTTACGCTTCAACGTATGAATTTGGAGGAGACAATTCAGTCCAAAACACATAATAAATTTTGATTAGTATTAATCAGGCATATGCACGGGGCACTGGTATTGTTCAACTAACTTGGTAATACTAGATAATAATTGTGTAGATTAAACTAATTAATAAAATAAGCCAATTGAGAGCTTTATGCTAAGTGAAATAAGCCATGCAGAGAAAGACAAACACTGTATGATCTCACTTATGTGTGGAATAAAAACAAACAAACAAACAAACAACCAAACAAACAAAAACAACTCCTCTGGAGAGAACAAATTGTGGTTGCCAGAGGTCAGGAGAAAGTATAACCATGGTCAGTGTATACAAAATTCCAGTTATAAGATAAGTTCTGGAGTTGTAATATACAGCATGGTGACTATAGTTAACAATACTGTGCTGTGTATTTGAAAGTTGCTAAGAGAGTAAATCTGAAAAGTCTTTATCATAAGAAGAGAAGTTCGTTAACTGTGTGAGGTGATTGACAGTAACTAAATTTACTGTGGTAATCATTCTGTAATGTGTTATGTATCAAATCATGTTCAATACCTTAAATTGGCACAATGTTATATGTCAATTGTATCTCAATAAAGCTGGAAGGTAAGATAAGATAAGATCTCACTTTATGCCATACACAAATCTAACAGGAGACGCTTCATAGTATTTATTGGGATCAAACAGACTGACTTAGAATCCCAATTCTATCACTTACTTGTTATGGGAACTTAGGCAAATAGCTTAAAGACTGAACCCCAGATGTTTCATATGAAAAAGGTTACTATAAGGATTAATATGAAGTACTTTATATTAAGTGTTTAGCACAATATCTGGCACATAATGTATATCAGTAAATGGTAGTTAATATGAATTATCATCCCTATTATGCTAATGTAAAGATCAAAATCAAATGAACTTTATTAGCAAGTAGACAGTTATCAGAATTCTGTGTTAAGTTGAAACTTGTGTATTCTTCACACTGCCAAGAAGGAATTTTCCTGGTCTGCTTTAGGGTTGTAATTCAGGGCAATGTTCTCTCTCATGTACCTAAAGCCCCCCAAAGGCTCGTAACTTGCCTTAGGCTCAGAGATGGGCAGCTGGCACAGTCCACACAAGATGTCAGATGCTCAGGTGCCTTCTTGAGGCTGTACTCTAAGAGAAGAGTCATGGGCCATGACAGACCAGAGTCCTGAGAGACGGGTCAGTGGACAGCATAGAGCTAGTGACTGTTGTATTCTTGAATGTGACACCTAAAATCACATGCACCACACACGCAGGTTGAAGCACTGCCTCAGCCCACAGACCAGTATTTGCTTATAAATGTGAGTGAAGATGGATCTTTTGATTTTAAGCTATTAAACCTTCTATTTTGGGCCACATGGGCTTCAGGGTATTTTAAATCTTCTGAGCAAAGCAGTAGATTTGATGTGATCATTTTTAATTACTACTTTTCACACAGCTTTTGACATTTATAAGCAATTTGGTTCTTCCCTACACATGAGTTTATAGATTTCTCTAGGTTTGGCATTGCCCTTGTTTCTTGGCACAACATTATGTTACTATTTTTAAAAACGAGCGTGACAGTGTAGATACTGAAATGGACACTTTGAGCCAAAACAAAGTTTGCATTCCGTTGGAAGGACCAAGAGGCTGACATTCAAATGTCAATGGATTCCCCTGCTCACTTTTTTTTTTTCACATTGAAAAATTTGCTTTAAAATTTGTTATCACATGAAACAATGTCAATTTGATTTCCAGCATGGGGAATATTCATAAGTGCATTTAATTTCAATTTCAGTTGCCTCTTAATGCCTTTATTTTGGAACATATCCTTAAAAATTATGCTATTCAAATAATTTATCTCTTTCAACCTTCCTCCCCATAAAAAATTTAAGAGCACGAGACATTGTAAAAACCCTGTGTTACATAAGGGTGTGGTGGCTATTATTACATAAAATTACTGAAGGTATTTTAATTCCTAAATTGCTCTTGCCGTCTGGATTATCTATATTTGATTTTTCTCAAGCTAAACTTTATGTCCCTTTAATGGCTCTCAGTGACATTATTATTTAACATGTAACAGGATGATCTTCCAGTTTTTTTTTTCCTTTTCTAAAACCTCAGTTTTTTCTTCTGCTAAAACCTGATAAGGTTAAAAGTTGTATCTGAGTTTATTGGTTTCATAATCAGGGAATTTACTTTTTGCAAAGAGGAAAATCAATATCAGATCCTTTGGAAATGAGTGCAGTGAAATTTTGGCTGGTCATTTTTTGAGAGACCAAGAAAAATGCTGTCAACCATAATGCTAAATTTGGAAGTGCAATGTCGAGCCAACGGGTATTTTAGCAAGGCTGATGCTATACTTGGGAATTTGTCAAGTACATAAATAATATTTCATAGCACATTTGGCTGTGTGCAAAGTAGATACAGAATTTATTCTTCACCCGAACAACGAGAAATACCACACATTTAAAAATGTATTAGGGTGAGTTCCTCCATTCTGTTCTATTTATTTTCATGGTGTTTATTAAGGAAGCACCGAGGCTTCTTTTAAAATGTCATATCTGAGCTAACACCATGGGGTTTTATCCACCACATGAACTTTACTTGTATTCAGACAGCTAATGGAAAAATAAATAATTTAATCTGTACTCCTGGACAGCTATTCCTGTGGGTTAAACCAGCTGCAGGCTGGTCCAATGAGGACTTTTTTTTCCAACTGTCCATCCCTAAACACTCACTCCTCTCTCTCTCTCTCTCTGTCTCTCTCTGTCTCTCACCACTGGCTATTGTTCTTCCAGAGCCTTTGGTGAACACAAGGACAAATGTGCAGGGATCACTGAATGCACAATTATGTCTATGGTGAAAATACAATCCACTGAGGAATGACATTCTATTGTTCCTGGAGACAGCATTTTGGAGCTCAGACGTGCCTTGGAAGAACAATTCAGACCTGCCTTGCAGGAGCGGACACAGGTTTCAGACAAGTTAAGTCAGACTCTGACTGTCATCTGACCTGGGGTCCTTTCCATTTGTTCCACAGCACCTCTTGCCTGAAAACAGGTTATTTTCATTTCCATGTTGACAAAGAACTATGATCATTTATGGATACTTGCATTGATTTGTTATACCTAACTTTCTGTGTTTGACAGGCATAATTTAAAAAAGAGAAGAGGGTCCTGTTGCCCTCCCACAGATCCAGAGAGTTTAGGTTTTGAAAAGGATTTGACTTTTTTAAATGTTTATTTTTGAGAGAGAGAGAGAGAGAGAGAGAGAGTGCACCCACAAGTAGAGGAGGGGCAGAGAGAGAGGGAGACAGAGAATCCCAAGCAGGCTCCAAGCTGTCAGTGCAAAGCCTGATGTGGAGCTGGAATCCACGAACCGTGAGATCATGACCTGAGCCGAGGTCAGACGTTCTACCAACTGAACCACCCAGGCACCCTAAAAAGGTTTACTTTTTAAGAGAAAGACATTTTGTTCCTCTGAACACCCAGAAAGAACCCTAGGTTTGAGGCCCGATTAAGGAACCCCAACAGTGCTGTCCAGGCACTCTGTGAAATACTCATTTTGGAAACCAGGAAAGCACAGCTGAGCACCATTTGTCCTGGTCTACACGTGGCAAGGAGGAGGAGGAGGAGGAGACCTGTTGACAGGACAGACACATTCTTCCAAGTAATCTGTCACTAATTTGACAATAAAACCTATCGAACATTTTGCATATTTTAAACTGTAAAACAACCCATGACTGTTATCATCTTTATTTCATAGAGAAACTGAGTAAACTGCAAAATCATACAGCAAGTAGATAGGAGTCAGATTGACCCAGGAAATTCAGTTTCTGAGCCTAAGCATTTAATAGTTTCTCAACCTCTTGCCTTCTCTCTCTAGAACTGGTGACATCAAAAGCCAGCCATGTTCTAAGTACCGTTGATTAGTTAGTATCTTTTAGGTTTTAACATCTCATAATAAGGAAAGTTTTCCATTATGTTTGCCTTATGACAACATCATTGTAACTAAATAAATCACCCCTTTATAATGTTATGGAATTTGGGCAGTTAAATTAATTGTAATCCTTCATTTATAACACATTATAACAATTTGTCCATGTAAGACTCTGTTTTTTCTTTAAAATTTTATAATGAGTATCTGGGAACTTACTACTCGACTTAAGAACTAGGATGCTACCAATAATTTATGCCTCCACTGATTCCTCCTTCACCCCTACTACCAATTCTATTCCACAGTAACCTTCATCTTGAATTTCATGTTTGTCTTTTTACTTTTTAAAACGTTTTATCATTTATATGAGAGAATATTTTTTTAAACCTTTGTTTTTGAATTTTCAGTAGTATCATATTGTATCAATCTTCTAGTAGTGGATATATGGATATAGCTGTAGCTCATTAATTTTCCCTTTTGTAAAATCGTTAATTCGAAATATATTGAAATTTATTTATCCATTCTTCTACTGATGGATATATGAATTATATCCAGCTTTTGTTTTTTAGTGAGATAGTGGTATAAATATTCGTACATGTCTTCTGGTGCACGTCTTCTCAGTTATAAAACTGGGAAAAAGAATGCTGTGTTATAGGATTTGTAAACACTAAAGTCTGCAAGAAAATGCCAAATTGTTTTTTTTTTTTCTGAAGGAGTTGTACCAATTTACACTCCCACTAGTAATTTATAAGCAAGACCACGGATTTATTTTTCCTTTGAATTTTTTATTGCTAAACTTTGTATGATAATAAAATGGTAGCTCACTGTGGTTTTGATTTGAATTTTGCTAATTTAGCAACACCGAATTAAAGTTGAAAACTTTATATTTTAATTGGTTTATGTGTTTACTTTTTAAAATGTTCTTTTTTTTTTTTTTAATTTTTTTTTCAACGTTTTTATTTATTTTTGGGACAGAGAGAGACAGAGCATGAACGGGGGAGGGGCAGAGAGAGAGGGAGACACAGAGTCAGAAACAGGCTCCAGGCTCCGAGCCATCAGCCCAGAGCCTGACGCGGGGCTCGAACTCACAGACCGCGAGATCGTGACCTGGCTGAAGTCGGACGCTTAACCGACTGCGCCACCCAGGCGCCCAAAAATGTTCATTTATTTTGAGAGAGAGATAGAGAGTGTGTGTTCAGGAGGGGGGCAGAGAGAGAGGAAAAGAGAGAGAATCCCAAGCAGGTTCTGTGATGCCAGAGCAGAGTCCAATGGGGCTGGAAGTCACAAACTATGAGATCATGACCCAAGCCAAAATCAAGAGTCATATGATTAACCAACTGAGCCACCCAGGCACCCCCTTTTTGTTTACTGTTAAGACAAATGTTCCTATCTTTTCTCCTTCTCCTTCTAAGTTGCTTAGTAGGAATTCAGTATGTAGTCTATAGCAACCATTTTGTACTGGTTATTGATGTTTCAGAATCATCTTAGTTATTGCTTTATCCTTTTATTTATTTTTTATTTATTTTTTAATTTTTTTTTTCAACGTTTATTTATTTTTTGGGACATAGAGAGACAGAGCATGAACGGGTAGGGGCAGAGAGAGAGCGAGACACAGAATCGGAAACAGGCTCCAGGCTCTGAGCCATCAGCCCAGAGCCTGATGCGGGGCTTGAACTCACGGACCGCGAGATCGTGACCTGGCTGAAGTCGGACGCTTAACCGACTGCGCCACCCAGGCGCCCCTGCTTTATCCTTTTAAACATTTTCTCTGATCAACAGTTGTTAGTTTTCATGTAGTCTAATTTGCCATTATTATATATGTAGCAATTTTTATCACTTATATAAGATTAGATACACATTCTCTAATTTTTTTAAATTTTGCTTTTGATATTTATGTCAAAAATTTTTTTTTTAATTTTTTTTTTTCAACGTTTATTTATTTTTGGGACAGAGAGAGACAGAGCATGAACGGGGGAGGGGCAGAGAGAGAGGGAGACACAGAATCGGAAACAGGCTCCAGGCTCTGAGCCATCAGCCCAGAGCCTGACGCGGGGCTCGAACTCCCGGACCGCGAAATCGTGACCTGGCTGAAGTCGGACGCTTAACCGACTGCGCCACCCAGGCGCCCCTATGTCAAAATTTATTTACAGTTAACATCCATGTAAGCAGTGAGATAAAGGCACATTTTTGTTTCCCTCTCACTGTTAACTATTTTCCCAGCTCAGTTATTTCAATAGTCTCTCGTTTCTTCACTGATCTTCCATGGCACCTCTGACAATATTAACATTGCTTCTATTTTTAGATCTGTTAAGGTCTACTAGCTTCCACTGGTTAATTTCTTTCTTTCTTAATACATTTATTAATTTATTTTTTATTTTTTTTTTTTTTAATTTTTTTTCAAAGTTTTTATTTATTTTTGGGACAGAGAGAGACAGAGCATGAACAGGGGAGGGGCAGAGAGAGAGGGAGACACAGAATCGGAAACAGGCTCCAGGCTCCGAGCCATCTGCCCAGAGCCTGACGCGGGGCTCGAACTCACGGACCGCGAGATTGTGACCTGGCTGAAGTCGGACGCTTAACCGACTGCGCCACCCAGGCGCCCCAGTTTATTTTAATTAATTAATTTATTAATCATAATTTATTGTTCTACACTACCTAATTACTATAATTTACAATGGTGCTAGCTCTCTGGTTGGAAGTCTTTATTTCATTTCCTCCCCCTAGTTTAGATATATTCTGGCAACACTTAATTGTTTGCTTTTCCACATAAATTTTAGAAAAAGCATGCTGAATTCCATGAAAAATACTATTGAAATTTTAATTGGTGTTCTATGGATTTGTGAGATATTTGGGAGAATTAACACCTTTTTTAAAAAAAAATATTTATTTATTTATTTATTTATTTAGAGAGCAGAGAGAGGAAGAGCAAGAATCCCAAGCCGACTCCAAGCTGACAGTGCATAGAATCTGACTCAGGACTTGACCCCACGAACTGTGAGATCATGACGTGAGCCGAAATCAGGAGATGGACATGTTACTGAATGAGCCACCCAAATTGATACCTTTTATACATTGCTTTCCTAGTCATGGACATGAGCCACCTCTCCACTTTTTAAAGTCTTCTGTATTTCCTTTAAGTCAAATTTTATCCTGTACTTCATCAAGGTCTTGCAACTCTTTTTTTAGGTATGTTCTTTAGGTATGATAATTTGTTTTTGTTGGTAATGTAAATGGTGTTATATTAAATTATGTTTTGTATTTTTTCCCACTGTATAAAGCTATAATTGACCTTTGTATATTGATTTTATATCTGGCTATCATGCTGACCTATATTATTATGTGTAATGATTTTTAAAGATTTTATAGATATATAAAAATATATAATAAATGGACACTAAACAGTAACAATTTTTTTTTGCCTTCATTTAATAAGATAATCTTATGTACTTTTCTAATCTGTTGATCTGGTTGAAGACATTTACAGATTTTCTAAAATTAAACTAACTTTGTATTCTGGATATAAACTGAGTCTTGGTTTATTATCTTTGTCTACCCACTGGTTTCAGATTGCTATTATTTTGTTAAGCTTTTCTTTAATAATTGCTATGAATGAAACAGGCTTTCAGACTTCCTTTTTAGTTCTTGCTTCATTGGAAACATGGGAATATATTCCTAGTTCGTTCTCTAGAGAATATATCTAAGATTAGAATAATCTGTTACTTGACAGTAATAAAAGTATCCCATAAAATGGTTTGATCCTGGTGTTTTCATTGTAGAAAGATTTTAATTATTGTCTCAAGTTTATAATTATGGCACTATTCGAGTTTCCTATTTAATCTTAAATCAGTTTTTGATGTCATATTCTTCTATAAATGTATTCATTTCATCTAATGAATCTAAAGCTTCATCTAAGCTTTCAAATTAATTTACCAAGCTATTGATCAATAACATTGCCTGTTTAATTTCTTGTATCTGTATATCCTTCTTTTAACTATAATCTTACTCATTTATACCTTTGGTCCAGAGTTCAGTTAAGCTACTCCATGGCACTGCTGCCTCAGCATCCATTTTATTTGGGCAAGTCACTTGCAGGGGACTTGAACTGACATTAGCCCCTGAATAGCAGCCACAGAGTCACAAGCAAATGTAACTTCCTATTATGACTTCTTCAACAGCCCTTGTGATCAGCTCAGCTGTCTTCCCTGCCTCCCAGCACCTGAATGTTTATGCACCTCTTATCTGAGACCCCAGTGGAGCTAACTGCACCCCGACTCTTCTGGTTGGAATTGACCAACTCTAATAAAAGATATGTGTCCCAGATCCTGCCTCTTTGTCTACATTTTGCATTAACTTCTCTCAGTTGCCCCTTGAAGGGGGATGTGCATTTCCTCCAGGACCTGTGAGTAACAAACTGCTCTATTTTAATTCTTCTTCTGGTGTGCTCACCATCTGGCACCCTGTGCTCCACTTAACCAATGTTAATTTAACAAAGTCATAACATTTTATTTATATTTTTCCTGAGAAGTCTAAGAAAAATCACCATTTTACTTTCATTGATCTTTTCTAATGTATTTTTTGTTTTCTATTTCATTGATTTCTCATCATATAGTTATTATTTCCTGCTTTCAAATTCCTTAGGGTTTGCTTTATTGCTTTACTCCCCTAACTTCTTAAGTAGGACTGCTTATTAATTTTCACTTTTTTACTTTAAGTACTTAAGGCTACAGTTTTCCTTTGTATCACAACTTTCGCTGTACTACCCACCCCAGGTTTATATATATATATATATATATATATATATGTATATATTTATATATACATATATATGTATATATTTATATATACATATATTCAGTTATCAGTATATTTAAATGACTGTTATGATATATATTTTTTAATATGTGGATTTGGAGAAGTGTATTATCTAATTTCAAATTTTTGGGAGTTTTAATACTTTTATCTTTTCCTATAACTTTCTAACAAAATTTCCTTGTGATCACAGTACACGATCTTTTTGAAATCTATTTTCTGATATTTGTTGAGACTAACCTGTATTCTCCTACCTGGTGAATTTTGGGCACTTTTCGCAACTGCCTAAGAAGAATGTGTATTCTCTAATAATGGTATGCAGAATTTTACATATGCCCATGAGATCAAATTTCTTATTTGTGTTATTTAAATCTTCCTCACCTTTGCTGCTATATTTGTTTGCTTAACCCGTTAAAAATTCAGAAATGTATTGACTTTTTTCAGTTTGATGGTAGATATGTTAATTTCTTCCTTAAGTTTCTAGCAATTTTTGTTTTGCATATTTCAAGTTTATTTTATTAAGTGTGAGAGTCTTTAGAATCATATTTTATTAGTGAATCACATTTCTAGCATTATGTAGTAAACATGCTTAAAGGTTTTGGGGGAAGCTTTTTTGACTTAAGATCAATTTTCCTCAGAAGTAAAATAAATATGCTGTCATTTCTTCTTGGTATTTGCCAGATACATATTTTTCAGTTATTTTTTCAATTTTTTGTACTTATAGTTTATGTTTATTTCTTGAAATAGACAAGAAAGCCAACATAGAATTGTTTTTTTAAGAATCAAATTTGAAAAATTCTCTCTTACCCCATGAGTATATTTGAACTTTTTTTCTACTTGCTTACTTCTGATTTCCATTTGTTCAGATTATTATGTTCTTTTTCCTCTCTTTCTTCCATTAAAAAGAATAACTGATTTTTTTGTTGTTCTTTTCCCTATTTTTTTTTTTGTTGTTGTTACTGTTGTACTTGCTTGAAATGTATAACTCCATTTCTATTCTGTGTGTGTGTGTGTGTGTGTGTGGTCACCTTTGAAATTTTACCAAGAATTTTAACTTGACAATGTCCGAAGTCCAAAATAAATAAAATAAAAAAGACTCAACTGCAAAAACAATAAGATATTTTAGAGAATTTTAGCTTCAGTATTGCAGTGTGCTTTGTTTTTAAACCCCACAAATTAAACACCACCATCTTTTTTTGATACAGAAAATATTGTTTGGATTTTTTTTTTTTTACTTTAAATATCTTTTTGAGAAGTTTCTTTAGAGAACTTCCCTTAAGGGGAAGTTCTTGCCATTTTATTTAACTGTAAAAATCTTTATTTCGCCCTCTGAGGGTTCTATTGAGAATAGATTGCAAAAGGGCATGAATGGCAGTTAGCAGGGAGTCAGCTAGAGGCTCCATAATAACACAGGCAAGGGAAGACGGTAGACTGGCTAGGTTGATAAGGGTGGAGTTGGAGAGAAGTGTATTAGTTCCAGACATATTCTCAAGGTCTAGTCAAAAGCATTTCCTGCTTGAATGTAGCCTGAGATGGAAAGAGTCAAATCTGAGAAAGAGGCAGGAGGACGTGAGAAACTGAAAAGACGGATTTGCTATTAAGATGAGGGACTGCAGGTGAATGACATTTGGGGAAACCCTCAGGGTTTCAGTTTGGGGTATGCTCATGTCATACGTACTAGAAACCAAGGGAAATTTTACTTCTATGAGCCTGGAGTTCAGGGGAAAACTTTATTTTCTGGTCAGCTCCATATAGGTGATTTTTGAAACAATGAAACTAGATCAGACCACCAAAGAAGTGAGTACAGGGAGGGAAGGTCTAAGAATTGAGTCTTAGGAGACTCTTAACCTTAAAAGAGAAGAAAAAAAGTGGAGGAATCAGCCCAGGAGATAGAAAAGGTGCATCCATTGAGGCAGGACAGAACGCATCCTTGAATCCAAGTGTGTAAAAGAGAAAGATTTCACGATCTGTGTTTCATGCTACTGATAGTTCAAATATGTAGAGAACAGAGAAGTGACCACTCATTTAACAATGTGGATGAAACTAACGATGACCATGACCCAAGCAGCTTCGGTTGAACAATTGAAGTAAAGGACTGATTGGATTAAAGTGGTGAAGAGTAAGTGCAAACAGCAATTTGTGAGAAAATTCTCTCCAATTGACAAAAATTTTGAGAGAAAAATCCCATTTGAAATAATTTTACAGCTAAAGAGAAATGTATCAGCAGCTGATAGAGAAGTGGGGTAGAGACTTGAATCTCAGCTTGAGCTGAGTAGTGTAGTAAAATCACTAGCCACAGTGACTGTTGAGAACTTGACATGTGATAAGTCCTAACTGAGATGCACTGTAAGTACAAAATATACACTAGATTTTGGGGCACCTGGTTGGCTCAGTCAGTTAAGTGACCAATTCTTGGTTTCAGGTCATGATGTCACAGTTCATGAGTTCAAGCCCTGGATCAGGCTCCACGCTGACAGCTAGGGTCTGTTTCTGATTCTCTCTCTCTCTCTCTGCCCCTCTCCTGCTTGCATGCTCTCTCTCTCAAAATAAATAAGTAAACTTTAAAAGTATATATATATATATATATATACATTAAATTTCAAAGATTTAGACCAAAGAAAAGATAAAATATCTCCTTAATTTTTATAGTGATTACATGTTGAAATGATAATGTTTTGGATCTATTAGATTAAAAATACATTATTAAAATTAGTTTTATATGCTTTTGAGTGTTCTTTGAAATGCAGATACTAGAAAATTTAAAATTACATAATGACTCACTGTCTATTTCTACTGGACAGTGCTTGTCTAAGCAATTATGTCATCTAAGCAACCTCTCTATGCCCAAGGGTATGAAGTGTGAGGGATACAAAAATAAAGAAACTCCCATCCAGTGGGAATTTAAACACTTGGTAAGTAAACAGTCTTGTCTCAATACTTCTTTTCTGGACTCTATAATACAAATTTATGCATAATTAAGGATAATCAATGAAAACCTTAAGAATAGGAAAGATATCTGAAGCAACAATGAAAAAACACCTCCTCCCAGGCCTTTGAGATGTTTGTTTTAAAGCTTTCAGCAAGATTTCATGGAAGGGAGGCTACGATGACTTCATCTTCTCAAGGTCTCACTGAAATGAGTAGAACTTCACAAAAGTGTTAGTTGCTATAAAATTTTATAAGTATTGTGTCCGTTTAAATATATGATTGCATAAATATGAGACACTTTAGCTAATAAGTTCCCTGAATATTCTGTGCCATTGATATTTTGAAATTAATTTGATTTCATGGTACTTCAAGCATGAAAGGAATGCAATTTTCACTAAAAACTGCTTAATCTAGTTATTATCTGACTATTTGTATTCTCATTGGATATTTGATGAATGCTTGCTAAAGATACGGCTTCATCCCATGCCCAGTAATTACATAATTACTAAGGATGGAGGAACCCAGCTGTGTTTTGGTTTCACTGAACGTCTTGAACTATTATTCAAACATTTTGGGTAAAATAAAATCTAAAATGCATTTTGCCAAGGACTTTTTCCATTTAATTTTAAACCCACGTACATTTCAGAAGGAAACATTCGTTTACAATTAACTCATCAAAGTTTTTGCTAAGTAAGAACTGTATAATGTTCAAGAAGCTGGATAAGCCATTTAGTGGTGTTTATTTGTTCATGCAATTTTTTTCATCCTCTAACAGAATGTCACCTTTGTGAAACAAACACCATTTTAAACCATTTTGTCATAAAACAAAATCTACACTGTTTTAGTTGTTTTAACTGTGTCCAACATGGAGCCCTCCTTTATTATTGAAAAAAATTTTTGGAAAGCTGAGTTATCATTTGTTAGAAAAAAATTAAAAGCCTAGAGATAGAAACTTCTGAGGTTGTGTAATGCTCCCTTCCACTGGCAGCATTAAACAGAGATTGTATATTTGCTAAGTGACTATTTTGTATACTGTTTTTAATTTACATAAAGTAGGCAATGACTATCACAAAGACTGGCATGAAACAGTTACTTAAATATTTTCAAATGGATGAACGAAAAAATTATAAGTGAATGATCGAATATAGTAAACTAACTGGAAAATATCCTGGACCTATGCTACACAGATTTTAGATTCCATTTAATAGAACTGCTACATAAACAAAACAATGTAATAATATCATGTTGGTAATTTTTAAAAAATTGTTCGTGTTTAAAACAAAACATATTTGGGGCACCTGGGTGGCTCAGTCAGTTAAGAATCCGACTTCGGCTCAGGTCATGATTTCGCAGTTAGTTCAAGCCCCGCGTCGGGCTCTATGCTGACAGTTCAGAGGCTGGAGCTTGCTTCGGATTCTGTCTCCCCATCTCTCTGCTCATCCCCAGCTCATGCTCTGTTCTCTCTGTCTCTCAAAAATGAATAAAGGTTTTAAAAAATAAATAAATAAATAAATAAATAAATAAAATAAAAAAACAAAACATATTTATGTAAAATGAAAAATACAGACATTCATTTGCTTAATCATCTTGAATAAGGTGCACATATTATACGCACATATTATATGATATGCATAATAGAAACATGTAATATATTATATGTTATGTATATATTACATATATCCATGCTATACTGTATAACATATATACAAAATATGCACATGTACATATAGTATATAAAATACACATATTCAAATTATATATACTATATTTTATTATATATTTTAACATTTGTATGTGTATACTTGTGAATATATGTATATATATTATATTTGTATTATATTTTATGTATGTTGTAAATAAAATAAAAATATAGATACAATTATAATTAAAAATATACATAAAAAAGAATTTAGACACTTGAAGAGTAAACAGTCTTATCTCAAATCTTCTTTTCTGGCCTCTATAATACCAATGTAGGCATAATTAAGGGTAATAAATGAAAACCCTAGGAACAAGAAAGATATTTGAAGCACAATGAAACAGCATCCTCCCAGGCCTTTGAAATGTTTGCTTTAAAGCTATCAGAGAGGGTGCTCGCTTTGGCAGCACATATACTAAAGCTATCAACAAGATTTATATATATATATCAATATATATTATATATTATAATATATAAAATATAATATATATTATATAAAATTGTATTTATATAAATCTTTTATATATTATATATAATATATATCTGTATTACATATACTAATATAAATATATATTTATATACATATATACCCAAATATATATACAAATAATATACTATATAATAGTATATAGTATATGTATTTCTAATATGTGTATTTTATATACTATATGTATATGTGCACATTTTGTCTATATAGTATAACATGGATATATAAATATATGTATTACATTTATATTTTATATGTACATATATGTATATGCAGGTATATATATGTTTATATATTTTTGTATATATGTGTGTGTGTGTGTGTGTGTATATATATATATATATATACTTACACTATCTCTTCTGATCATCACCGTGATACCATGATATATTAACCCCATTCTCTAGAGAAAAATACAGAAGGAAGAGGCCATCTTGTTATGTAAATAATCAAAATATATCTGGAAAATCTAGTCTTTTTTTTGAAAAGACTTCCAATATGAGATATTACCATTGCACTGGATTTCTTGCTTTCTTTGGCTGTATTCAAAAATACATATTCTCTAGATGTGTTCTAGATTCTCCTGCAGATTTATATATATACAAGATTTACTCCACAAAAGGGATAGGATAATGGAGGTCATATAAGACTCTTGAAGTCTCGCCAGGCCAAATTCTTGAAACCACTAATGTAGGGTATTTTCCCCACCACTGAGCTATCTCAGATCTTCCTCATCCTTTCATATACAGCTCTCTTTGGTCTTTTTTTTTTTTTTCAACGTTTATTTATTTTTGGAACAGAGAGAGACAGAGCATGAACGGGGGAGGGGCAGAGCGAGAGGGAGACACAGAATCGGAAACAGGCTCCAGGCTCTGAGCCATCAGCCCAGAGCCTGACACGGGGCTCGAACTCACGGACCGCGAGATCGTGACCTGGCTGAAGTCGGACGCTTAACCGACTGCGCCACCCAGGCGCCCCATGGTCTTTTTATGTTCACAATAAGTTCTTGTTGTATAACTGTTGCCATAGGTTTATCTGTCCTTCAATTACTTTACACTTAGTATATTATTTACACGTATTATTTATTTCACATTTAGAATCAATAATATAATTTTAAAAAAGAACCCAGTAAGGTTATACATAAATAAATTCCAGGACATATGCATCTAATTTTGCTTTGTCTGTGTCCAGTAATAGGAAATAAGCAATTTTTGGTATTCTTTATATCTTTGTACTCAAGGCTAACTGTCTTAGTGATTGTCAATGAACTCCCAGAGGAGTGAATATTTCACAGAAGCTTGTGCTGCCTGATCTGTTTTATAAGTTGGAGGACATGGAGGTTAGATATTCTTAGAAAAATTTTCCTCGTTTCGCTTTTACTCTGAGTTATGTGCTTAGGGTGCATTGAAAGACCCAATTTATCTCAATCAAGCTCTCACTTCAGTTCATCAGATCTTCTCTCAATTCATTGCCACACATTAAATTTGGTTGAAAATGTGCCCAGAGACATATGCATTGTGTGCCTTTTCTTAAACTAAAAGATAAACAAATAAAGAGTGTATTCTGTTAAGTGAACAGATGCCGAAATCCCATATTCTATATCTATCACCAGACTGTGAAATCCTCATGTCTTTCTGAGAACTGTTAGAACTTCAGTTCTGGTTTGAAGTGCTATTTTACTGGCAGGCTTGCACATGCCATATGAATTTTATGTACACATGTGAAGCACGGCTGTGGCTTTGCTGCCAGAAAATAAACTGTTCGAAGACATGATCGATTTCTGATGCTGACAGCATACAGATTGGCTTTCTGTATACAGAGCATAATACGTAGTGCTGCTCCATCTGACATCTCTTTTTAAGACTGAGATCCTGTTAAGTTATTCCAGACTATATGCTGAAGTGAAATAGACTGGCTATTCTCCGTTACTTCAGTTGAATTCTGGTTTAGATGAACTTCCAGAGCAGGTGTAATGTCTCTTGGGTTTGTACCGCAAACTGCCGGCAATTCCTTTGCCAGCCTTTGCTAGAACAGAAGCAATGAACTGTGTCTTGTTAAGGGTCCCTCCATAGCCTGAAGAGGGAGTCCCCCCTTTCTCCCAGCCACCTTGAACCTATCCGTGTGAAGAAGTCACCCATACAGGAAATTAATCTAGCACATGTTGACCACAGACACTGATCATGTAGCTTTTCTTTTTAAAATAAACATTTCACCACGCTCTTTCAGTTTTGGGGCAGTGAGGAGCTGCCCAAGCACACACAGAGCTAAGCTGAAACTGACCTTTCCACTCAACTCCAGAGAAAGGGCAAGTGTGCCTGCACAGATGGTGATGTGCACTGCCGTGTGCAATCCATTTCCATGTCAGTGGGCATTTTGGACTTTTCAGAAGCAACTTCAAAAGTATTTTAAAGTAGAATATGATACAATGGACTGTGCTCTAAGTGTTTACATTAAACAAACTTTTTTTTTTCCTGCTTTAAGGGCTAACAAAAGTTAGGTAAGTGAAACCAAGTTATAAAAGTAATATTTTGTGCTTTGCGTGTATGTGGTGGGGGGCGGTGGATTTCACCTTAAATAGTATAAAAGTCTTACTGAACCTCCAGCTTTACGACCAACAATCATTTGTGAGACAGGAAAATGTAGTGACAAAACTGTATCATAAAATGTGTTAGCTATTATATTATATAAAATATTAGTTAGAAAAGAAGGAGAGGAAAAAAAAAGTCACTGGACAAAAACAAGATCTACAATATCCAGTCATGTCTTTGCCATTAGTCAGCCACTTAACTCCTCTGGCTTTTAATTCTATCACATAGAATAAGAATTCAATTTACATTGGCACTTCTAAAATAACCTGGTGGGAGCCTAGCTCCTCGTGATCCCCAGTAAAGAGTTTTCTAATCAAATAAGTTCAAGAAATTCAGATATGGTATTCTCTCCTTGAAAAAATTTAGGAATATGTGAAGAAATTGGCATTTGAAAAACTTTGAGAATTCCAGCAATCAGAAATCATGTAACATTGTTTGACACAGTGTTTGTAAATTTTATTTGACCTTGAAACTTTATATCATTAAAATGCTAGGAGGCATACTTTGGGCATCATTGCTTTAAATACTTTCTAAAATTCTGTTGTTCTGAGTTTTGTGAATATTTACATTTCACCATCGAGTTGATGGCAATATTAAAAAAATTGATATTTTTAATTAATATAGCACTAATTTGATGTTTTACCACTTTAATTTCACTCTCTCGTGTATTGAATATCTTCTATCTCAGAAATGAATGTGAATAGCATTGAGGCAATAAACAAACTCTGATCTTCAGATTCCATGATCATGTTCTGTATCCTCATAAACTTGTATATTTGATGTCTTTGATCTTCCAATTAACTGGCCATGTAGGGGAGCAAATTTTCTACACCCAAAATTTGTCTCTTTGGCATATGGATTATTTTAGGTTGATTATTTTTAAGAACAGAAGGATCAGGAAGATCGCTTGACCTATATCCCCCAACCAAGGGCCTAAAATTTAGATAGAGGATCTGCTCCAGAAAGGAGCTATCACCACAGATAACTACAGTATAATATGAACTGGGGGTGGTAGACAAGGAAGAACTTACAAAGTCTGCTAAAATTCCTCTCCATGTCCCAATGTTTCTGGACGACCCAGCAAACATTTGTGTTTACCAAACATTTACTCTTTCCATTCTTTCTATAAAGCACTCTCCTTCCCTGTGAAGTCCCAGACCCCTTACCCGTTCTTCTTAGTCTAGAATGACATATATACCTCGTTTTGCCAGCCTAGCTTTGGAATGTCTCAGGTTTATGTGGATTCCCCATAGGTATATAATTAACTTTGATTTTCTCCTGTTAATCTGTCTCATGTTTTAGTTTAATTCTTAGGAAAGTCAGAAAAACCTTGAAGAGTAGAGCAAAAAATTTCCTACCCAACAACCACTTTAACTTAGATACTTTATACGCACTTTGTACACTGTTAATTTTACTAATGCAATCTTAAATGGCAAAAGAACTTAAGGTCCAGCAAATACCTGCCAACATTAGAATTCAAAGTTCAAATTCTTTGCTGTGTGTCTTAGCTTACTGGACTCTGTACCATCCGAAGGACTGACGTGATCCAAACACTTTCAAAGAAAGTAATAGATAGCTTGTATTTAGTGCTCTAGACAAATCACTCTGATGCTTGGTGCACGGGCAAAGTTTGCAGTAGAGGAATTGAGGAAATGCTATGGGATAAATCAAGTGCGGCTTAAGAATGGTACTCTCTATGGTTACATGACAAGAAAAAGAAAAATATTTGGGAACACCCGAATCACATCAGATGCCATATAGCTTTGTTACCTTGAAATGACTCAGCTAATCATCTGTCAGCTGCCACATTGGGCGCCATATGTCTGGTGATCTCACGCAGCTGAGATGCTGCCTTCTGAATCAGTCTCATAGCTGTGATTCATACTATGCTAGATAATCTCCCCCTACATTCTTCTCCTCTCATGCTATTTCAGCATAGAAATAGAAGGAAATAAAACTTCCTTTTCTTTTTCATCAAATGTGCATTGAGGGGTACATATAGCGAGGAAGTTGAAATAAGTCTATGGATGCTTCTTTTCAACATTACACCTAGAATTCAGTCATGACTGTTTAAATGAGTCTATGCAGAGACTTAACACAGATATAGTTTATTCCACCTCTCAATAGTTACCAATATTCTTATGTTAGAAACTGACACAAATGTATTACCACGGGTGCCAAGTAGGATTTTTTTCATATGTTGGCTAAAGTCAACAGTATGTAATAGAATATTATAAAACCTCTCATTTCACCTGATTGTCACACCTATTTTGGGGAAAAAGAATCATGCCTTGGCTATAGCCTTGATCACTTTTAGGTGGAAAATGTAAACATTGTTACACATAATATTCCCACCAAAAGGAGATTTTGATTTTAAATTGTATCCGGCTGGAAATATCAGTACCATAAATGCTAAGTGAAACAGAAAAAAGTGAATTAAGAATTTAAGACAGCATTAAAAACTGGATTGATAATCTAATACAACAAATAAAGCTGAATCAACAAAATATTTGTAAGATTGTACGTCACAGCATGCCTAGATTTTAAGTCATGAAACAGACACTGTCTTAACAATGTGTGAAAATATCACACATCTCTCGTAATAAAATAATGAATAAAATAGATGCATTTTAGCTATTATGCATTTCACTATTACAAAAGGGCTAAATTTTGAGACAGCTAAAAACAAGTATACCAAAACCCCACTCACTCTGGTCCCACCTTTACCACTGCCAGTAACTTCACACATCTGCACAGAGTTAGCAACCCCAATAAGGCACCTGAACACCAAATGAAGGGAGAGGACAGAGGAGTCTATCCTTGCATCTTGAAACATCTAGTTTCAGGACGAGCACATTTTTGGTAGCATAAGAGACAGAAAGAACCTGGAAGCATGAACTGGGAGTCTCAGTGCTTTACATACAACTTTGAACTGTCAAGGGAAGCATATTGTGGGATAAGAAGAAGCCTCAAAATACAGCACACTATCAAATAATGAATGTTTATATTGAGAACTATCCATATTGATCATTTTTCCAGTGAAACTTTCTATCATGCAATCTGATCATAATTCACACTCTCTAACAGCTGATGAGCTATTAGACTGGATAAATTTAACCTTGATAAATACGGGGAAAAAAAATAAACCACCTTAGAACCTATAAAGAGTCTGAAAAATAGCAAAATAAAGGGAAAGGGATTATATTCTAAAGCTCAAAGTAAGAATGTATCTCTGAACATGATTTTTACATATCAAATAAAGGTTTCAGTCAACTGTCGGGCATTCTCTGAAAATACATACAGTATCGAGAAATGGGAGGATATTGAACAATTGAGAAAGGCTGAGTTGGAAAAGAAGGGGAAAGGCAATCAGAAGAAAAGGAAATGAAAACAAATAGATGACAAACATTCATAAGAAGAATAAAAGGTAAAAGCAAATTAAAACGTACAAGATAGGCAGTAAAGAGAGGAATTGCTATTTCAGGAAACTGTTAAAGGCAGCACACAGAAGATGATCTATGAAATATAATATGTGAGTGATAAACTATATGGGTAGCCATGCAGAAAATGGCAAAACCCCTGGAAGCATACATCAGGATAAATACCAAGTAGATCCTAGATGCAAATGAAAAAATAAAAACACACAAGTTCTAGAAGGCATTGATATATTTCTCTATAATCTCAGAGTGGGGCAAACTTTCCCAACTATGCCTCAAAATCTAAAAACAATAAAGGTCTACTTGCTGGCTCAATCAATAGAACACACAGCTCTTGAGCTCAGGCTAAGGCATGTAATGCTACGCTCCTATAGTGATTTCTCTGATGGATCTTGGCAAAGTCCATTGAAAACCTTCTGGAAAGGACTCACCATTCTAGATGCCATATAGAACATTTGTGATTCATGGAAAGAGGTCAGAATATGAACATTCACAAGAATTTGGAAGAAATCGATTCCAACTTTCAGAGATGACTTTGAGGGATTAAGGACATCAGTGGAGGAAGTAACTGCAGATGTGGTAGAAAAATCCAGAGAATTGGAATTAAAAGTGTAGCCTGAAGATGGGACTCGATTGCTGGACGTCATAATCAAACTTGAACGGAGGAAGAGTTGCCTCTCGTGGATGAGCAAAAAAAGTAGTTTCTTGAGATAAAATCTACTGCTGGTGAAGATGCTGTGAAGATTGCTGAAATGACAACAAATGATTTAGAATATTACACAAACTTGGTTGAAAAAACAATGATGGGGCTTGAGAAGATTGACTCCAATTTTGAAACAAGTTCTACTACTACAGACAAATCATTCATGAAGGGAAAAGTCAATTAATGTGCAAACTTCACTGTCACCCAGCCATTCAGCAACCACCACCCTAATCAATCAGCAACCATCAACACAATGCAAGACCTTCCACCAAAAAAAAGGTTGCAATTCCCTGCAGGCACAGATGGTTAGCAATTTTTAGCACCAAAGTACTTTTAAGGTAAGTTCATTGGTTTTTTAGACATAATGCTATTACACACTTAAAAGACTACAGTGTAAATATAACTTTTATATGCACTGGAAAACTAAAAAATCCATTTGTCTCACTGAATTGCACTATTCGCTTTATTTTGGTGATCTGGAACCAAACCTACAATATCTACGAGATATGCCTGTATGTCACTTTACTGCTTCCATCATTACTTATTGGGTAAAATAAAGTCATCGATGTTTTCATTTCACATATATATGAGTTACAATTTCACCGTTATTTAAAAATTATTCTTGCGGTGCCTGAGTGGCTCCGTGGGTAAAGTGTCTGACTTCGGCTCAGGTATGGTCTTGTAGTCTGTGAGTTCAAGCCCCACATTAGCTTTTGTGCTGTCAGCTCAGAACCTGGAGCCTGTTTTGGATTCTGTTATCTCTCTCTCTCTCTGCCCCTCCCTTGCTCACACTCTGTCTCTCTCTCTCAAAAAAAATAAACCTTAACAAAATTATTCTTTAACATAAGTTTCTATGACTTTTTTCCTCAATAAACTATTTTGAATTATGGGTCAACTTGGCTAAGACAACATTTTTCAAACAACAGAAAAGATTTAATGACAGGTAAACTCTACAAAACGAGTTAAGTGAAAAAATAGGTTACGAAACAGAATGTACAGTACTTTTTCTTGCCTACATGTTCAACAAATTCAATAGGGTTATTTCTCTCTTATTATCTCTGCCTCCTGGCTGCTGTCTTGGACCTTTTGGTTTGTTGACTTTTACATTTTTTAGTGAGTCTCCTTGATTGATTTCATTTCAAGTATGCACAAGTACTCTCTCCTTAATTTTTCTAAAACCCACCTAACAACAAGCATAGAGTTTGCCAAAATGTTGAAAGCTTGGGTGAAAATAAAGGGGGAATTAAAATGCAAAGAAAACGCTAGAAGTCTTTTCTTTTCTCTTTTAATGTTTATTTTTGTATTTTGAGAAAGGGAGAGCACTCACATGTGCACGTGCTAGTTGGGGAGGGGCAGAGAGAGAGGGAGAGAGAGAGAATCCCAAGCAGGCTCCTCACTCAGTGTGGAGCCCAATGCGGTCTCTATCTTACGAGCCAAGCCGTGAGATCATGACCTGAGCTAATATTAAGAGTCAGATGCGGGGCGCCTGGGTGGCGCAGTCGGTTGGGCGTCCGACTTCAGCCAGGTCACGATCTCGCGCTCCGTGGGTTCGAGCCCCGAGTCAGGCTCTGGGCTGATGGCTCAGAGCCTGGAGCCTGTTTCCGATTCTGTGTCTCCCTCTCTCTCTGCCCCTCCCCCGTTCATGCTCTGTCTCTCTCTGTCCCAAAAATAAATAAACGTTGAAAAAAAAAAAAGAGTCAGATGCTTAACTGACTGAGCCTCGCAGGTGCCCCATAAAAGGCTAAAAGTCTTAACGCTAAAGATTCTTTATCACTGTACATAGAATCCACTAAGAACAATGCCCCAAAGAGGGCCATTCACCATTGGCTGTTTCTCTTCTCAGCTGTGTTTATCTTCTCTGCAATGTTGCAGAAACCGCCCACTTTCCTATGAGAAAATGCTGCTTTCATAATAATCTCTACGAAGATCTAATTGTGTTTCTAAAGAATAGGTGACTTAATGTTTCAGTCAGAATCCTCTACATTTAGATTTCTTTCTTATTGAGATGGTCGGAAGGAGCCAACCTAACACCTTCATGTCTAATCCCTCTTAAAACGAGGGGAGAGAACGCCCCAAACACCAAGTCTATCTTTCACCCTAAGAAGAAACAATTTTTCATGCCCCTCATGGCTATTTTCTGTCTTTCACAATGTTTAATCTCCACTTAACCAAATTCAGCAACAGGAAGACATTTTTGACAGCATAAAAAACAGCAGCTTCTCAAAGTTACATATATTTATAATATTTTCTTCAAGCCCCCCCAAAATAATAATAATAATAATAACAGCAACAACAAAAATTACAACCATGATAATGATTATAATGGAAATGCACTAAAAACACGTGAAAGAACATCTAAATGAAAGGGTTTGAGTGGTGCTAACCAGGTTGCTCTATAGCAAAATATAATATTTAGTAACACTTGGTTACTTCTTATTGGTTATTATTTGCATTATAGCAATATAGTCTCCAAAAAAGTATGAGGCCTAGGCTACAAACCATCTGATGTTCATTTCAACAGAATAGATGTACGTTCTATGCATTTATTTATTTATTTAAATTTTTAAAAGTTTATTTATTTATCTTGAGAGAGAGAGAGAGAGAGCACAAGCAGGGGAGGATCAGAGAGAAGGAGAGACAGAATTCCAAGCAGGCTCCACACCATCAACACAGAGTCCAGTGTGGGGCTCAAACTCATGAACCACGAGATCATGACCTGAGCTGAGATCAAGAGTCAGACGCCCAACCAACTGTGCCACCCAGGCGCCCCTAAATGTAAGTTTTATTTGCAAATAAAGATAAAATCCAAATCTGTGTATTTATGTTTGACTTTGCAGTGAATATTTTTCCCGAACAGTTGTCTGAGCTCTGAGGGCAGAGTGCTGTACCACGGTCAGGATGGTGAGTGTTTCCCAGCACCGTTAGGTTAGATAGGGGCTGGATGATCTAACAGATTTCTCACTGAGTTTTAACTAGCATATCTGAGGTTTCGCTAAAATGCTTTGATACACTGAGATCTTAGTATATAATGAGGCCAGAAAAGCATACATCCACACACACTTTTCTGTCATACTTTCTAATTTTTGTCTTTTTTTAAATAGCAAAGTGGTTCCATAGCTGTGTTTAATCTTGTTCAGATCTCCTCAGTTTCTCTGACTGGCATTAGATGGTTTGGTGTTCTTGGCCACTGTTAACTCAACTTTCTGAACTCAATACAGAATAATTTATTTGTCTTCCTTAATGTATAATTTTTTTGTGTGTGATTTGCTTGATATAGGGGTTTGGTATTTATCATATCCTACTGAGAAGACACATCCTTTGGAAAATCATTGGCAGAGATGGCTTTTTGCATTTTTTTACTTAGAAGTACTGTCCTTTGGGGCATTTGAAGGGTCTGGAGTGATCTTGGGGAAAAAGTCCTTTAGTTCCAACTATCACTTTAAATTAAAAGAAAGTTGTAGTGGCGTCCAGGTGGCTCAGTCAGTTAAACATCTGACTCCTGGTTTTGGCTCAGGTCATGATCTCCCGGTTCTGTGAGTTCGAACCCTGCATCAGACTCTGTACTGACAGTGAGGAGCCTGCTTGGGATTCTCCCTCTGCCCCTCCTGCTCTCTCTCTCTCTCTCCAAATAAATAAATAAACTTAAAAAAAGAGTAAAGCAATTAAAGTTAAAAATATTTAAATTAATAGAAAGTTAAAAAAATTAAATCAGCAGAAGATTTATAAATTAAGGAATTTACCCAGAATTTCTTTCTGCCTTTTACTTGGAATAAAAGGGGTAATTTACTTTGTATTTTAAGGCACTATATGAACAGTTTAATTTTTGGTTCTGTCCAAAGAAGGCAAACAGTGTCAAATTTGATCATTCTTATTTTACAAATTGAATATAAAATGAGAATTTGGTGCAATAATATGAGATAGTTCAGTAGGTATTAAGACTTTTGACTTCTATGTTTGATTTTTGTTTTGTTTCTTGCCTGGTGTTTTATACACAAACACACACACACACACACACACGCATGCAAACACACTATACCAACAATATGATATGTGAAATCCAATTGTTGATGAGGAAAATAATAAACCCAAAGAAAATTTATTCTCTCATGAATATTACTCAGAGTTTACTATGAAAGAATCAGTTCTAAGCCTGGTGCCTTTTCTTTAAAAAAAATTTTTTTTTAATATTCATTTACATGAGAGAGAGGGAGAGACAGAGCATGAGCAGGGAAGGGGCAGAGAAAGAGGGAGCCACAGAATCCGAAACTGGCTCCAGGCTCCGAGCTGCCAGCACAGAGCCCTACGCAGGACTCGAAATCACGAACCGCGAGATCATGACCTGAACCGAAGTCCGGCGTTCAGCCGACTGAGCCACCCAGGCGCCCCCTGGTGCCTTTTTCATGCTTGTGTTTATTTATTCGGGTAACCTATTTCTTATTTAATCTCCACTTCCGGGGCAGAAAGGCTTCTTTAACCTCAGATTACTCTTCTCTCACTTCAGAAAGATTTCCAAATATTTAGAATTTAGAATGATTCTAAGTAAAATATTGAGCAGTGATTGTGGTTTTTTCAAAAATTTAAAAATTTGTAGGAAGTCCTTTGTTGTACAAGCAATGAGTAGAATTGTTTGAAGTTTAATAGATATAAGAAAAAATATGACAGGTTATGGACACAAAAGCATTGAAAGATACTATGTATTTAATACACTTAGTTATAAAAAATTTCAATTCTTGTTGAACTCTGTGGTTTTTTTTAATTTTTCACAAATTGCTATTTGATTGCCTCATAATTTGATAATAAAAATAAATGCAAAATAAGGAGTTTAGATTATTCTGATAACTTATGTACATCGAACATTACTTTTTCTTTACTTTGTATTTTTTCTTTGTAATTAAGTATCTGATGGAGCATTTATAAAATATCTTTTTTTTAATGTTTTATTTATTTTTGAGAGACAAAGATAGAGCATGAGCTAGGGAGGGGCAGAAAGAGAGGGAGACACAAAATCCGAAGCAGCTTCCAGGCTCTGAGCTGTCAGCACGGAGCCAGATGTGGGGCTCAAACCCACCAACCGTGAGATCATGACCTGAGCTGAAGTCAGGTGCTTAACCAACTGAGCCACCCAGGTACCCCTATAAAATATCTTTTGTAGAGAATATGACCTTTTTAGGACAATAGTACTCTTTAGGAAAATATTGGGCTTAGGTACTAGTTTTGTGGGCTGCTATAGAATGAAACAATTAATATGAAAACTTTTACATTAATTTTTTTCCTGCAGCGACTTACTACATCGAAAAGCTGGCCAATACGTAAACAATGGGTGATCCTACTATAGAGATGAAAGTGTATGTATTATCATAGTATAGACTTGTAAGAGTATATGCTAAAAAAATAAATGTGCAATGTATTCATTATTATGCATATAAGGCTGGCACTGTGCGATTCAGTCATATTCCTTAACAGTCTGGATTTAAATTAGATGTATACACGCGTATCATTGTCACCATTATTTGCTCACTGTTGATAGCAGAACACTGTCTGAAAGACAGTCTTATTTTTAGCTTATTTACATCACAGGCCTATTCTTTTCTGATTTGGCAAAGTCTTACCATCCCACACAACTGAAATATTCGACTTGACATTTCACAGATAAACTATTATTTGAAGCAAATAATGTAGCATTCTTATGGAAAACATTTTTTATAATTCAAAGATGCTTGGACTTTTCCACATTCTAAAACCAGAATTTCCTTTGTGTAGATTGGGCAGGTACTTAGTATTATTTTAGATGAGTGTTTCTAGAAGTTACAATCGGTTGAACATACATCCTATACAGAAATTGCATGGAAAATGTTATCCTATCAAATACATTGTCACTGTTAAATAACATACTTTACGAGTATAATGGTAGTGAAAAATAAGACTGATTCTTTATTGTCTTAAATCAGCTTTCTACAGTGGTGGAGGAGTGGGAGAGCGTCCAATAGCTAACATTTGGTAGGTGAGGGAACTGAAGTTCAGAGAGAATGGATTGTTTGCTCATGGGTATGAAAGATATTATGTCAAGTGACTGATTCCAGTGTGTATCTGTTTGACACTAAAGTCCATGACCCTAAAAGACTTACTTTAAAGACAGACAATTCAGCACTGGAAGGCACCGTGTTTTAACCACTTGGCAATATGTTCAAATGTAATAGGGCTGACCGGGTCAAGAATGGGGTCTAGAAGGCATTTATCACTTTACAGCCTTATGCGCTTTATTTAATTCAAGTATTCCCTTCCATGTGCACAATACCAAGAGTGGCTTGTTGCAAGATTCCAGGGGCCTTCACATTGCATTCTATGTCACTTGGATTCCTAGGAGTATATCTACGTCAGTGTCATTGACCTTATGAGAAGTACGCAAGAAGTTTAAAGATGCTTCCAATCTTTGCATACAGTTCTTCCATAAGCAAACAAACAACATGGAGACCACAAACGAATTAAAACAATTTATCATGAGTTAAACATGAAGGCACAGTTGTTAGCGAATGTGCAGACTTTCATTTAACCTTTTCTCTATTTGCTCTACATATACATCCGTGTGTCATCACACTGGCTCCCACAATTGTTCGTCATCGCAGGCATGTTATAGCCTCTAAACTCATTCCTTCTGCCTGTGGGATTCCGTTAAAATGCTCTCCTTTTGTCTAGTCATTTTGGTGGAGAGGACATTAGGGAAGGAAGTGATATCTGATTTACCCCAAAGACTAGAAGACCTCATCCTTTCCAGGAGTGTCTGAATGTCAAGAAGAAACAAGATGTTAATTTTGGAAAGCCTTCCTAAGAAGCTTGAACTTGATCTGGAAGCTTGAGTTCGATCTCAGAAGCAAGCTTGAACTTGATCTGGAAGCTTGAGTTGGATCTCAGAAGCAAAGGAGGCAAATGCTATTCTGGGAGTTGGGAAGAAATAGGATGGCGAACCTCGTAAATGGAAGATAATAAATATTTTAGGCTTACAGGATATACTGTTTCTGCCACAACTACTCAATTCTGTTGTGTAGCTCAAAAGTGGCCAAAACAATACATAAATAAATGGTTGTATGTTTGTTCCAATAAAACTTTATTTACAAAGGCAGATGACTAGTTCACTGACTGTCATTTGTTGATCCCTGTTAAGGTCTTTAAAACCATAAATGAGGGGCGCCTGGGTGGCGCAGTCGGTTAAGCGTCCAACTTCAGCCAGGTCATGATCTTGCGGTCCGTGAGTTCGAGCCCCACGTCGGGCTCTGGGCTGATGGCTCAGAGCCTGGAGCCTGTTTCCAATTCTGTGTCTCCCTCTCTCTCTGCCCCTCCCCCATTCATGCTCTGTCTCTCTCTGTCCCAAAAATAAATAAATGTTGAAAAAAATTTAAAAAAAAACCATAAATGATCAGTGTTTTTATTTATTATTAATATCTTAATAGAATAGAAGTTGACAATAATAAAGAAATTAACTTAAGAAAATGAAGTCCATACCTTTCCTCTAAGTTAAATTCTCTGTGCCTCTCAGCTCTTCCCAGGACCTAGAACCTGGCTGATGCAGAATGCCAGTTGGTCATTGTTTAATTATAGAATATTTCTATGTGGTGAATGCTTTATATATATCATTTTGTTATGTCCTCACTTCACAATTAAAAGCTGAGTCTTGGTGGTATTGGGTTAGTAATGTGCCCAAGACTGCACAGCCGGGAAGAAACAGAGCTAGGTTTCCAACCCAAATCATCTGAACCCTACCTTTAACCGCCCTTCCTCCAGGTCTCTACTAAGCTGATATTAAAGACACAGACTTCGCGTAGTAAATTTAGATGCCACCAGAAATATTTCTAGAATAATATGAAGCAAAATGACAAATGCCTAATCCTTAATTCCAAACATTGAAATAATCCACTATCCAACCATGTCGAGAACACTGGCTGTGGCAACTTTGATTTCAGGGTTACTGATCACTGAATCAGAGTCACCAGAAACTGCTCCATTCTCAGTGAGTACAGAATCCCAGTTAATCCTCTTTTATCCTCTTTAATAAATCTTGTTAGGACAACAGAAAATAGTAATAAAGTGAAAACTGCCAAAATTATGATGCGGTTCAAAAGGCATCTTTTATTTTGTTTTTCCATTAGATACTTAGCAAACATTTTAAATAGTCCTATTACACAGACAACATTGCAAAATCATGAAAAACCCAGTCGTTTTCCTTACTGAGGTGATCTCATCTAGGACTTGAGTTGGTAACACAAAAATGTATTTTCCACTTTTTTTTGAAGAGTTTAAACACAAAATTCTTACTATTTTATTCCTTTACACCTTAATTTTCTTTTTCATTTTCTTTTAACTACAAAATGCCTGGGCAAGGCAGAGAAACACAAAAATCCCAACCTCTTTGGTTTTCATGCTTCAAGTCTAATGATGGGGAAGTATTTCTAAAACATGATAAACCCTAGTTTTCCCACAGGACTGAACAAGGGAAGGAGAATAGAGGACTTAGTAAGACAAGATTCCCAAAGTAAAGGATCAGGAACATAGAGAGAGTCAGGCAGGCTGGATTCTATTTCAGCCCTGCCATTCACATTGACTCTGACCTGCCTTATTTGTTAAGTTAAAATATTTTGGTTTTTAAAAGTGTTTCTTCAGGGGTGCCTGGGTAGCTCAGTTGGTTGAACGTCTGACTCTTGATTTTGGCTGGGGCATCAGGGTCGTGGGATTGAGCCCCATGTGGGGCTCCGTGATGAGTGTGGAGCCTGCTTGGGCTTCTCTCTCTCTCTCTCTCTCTCTCTCTCTCCCTGCCTCGCTCCCCCCACCCCCCACCCATTCCTGCTTCTGTCTCTCTCTCTTTCTCTCACTCTAAAATAAAATTTTTGGGGGGGCGCCTGGGTGGCTCAGTCAGTTGAGCGTCCGACTTCGGCTCAGGTCACGATCTCGTGGTCCGCAAGTTCCAGCCCTGCATCGGGCTCTGGGCTGATGGCTCAGAGCCTGGAGCCTGCTTCCGATTCTGTGTCTCCCTCTCTCTCTGCCCCTCCCCCGTTCATGCTCTGTCTCTCTCTGTCTCAAAAATAAATAAATGTTAAAAAAAAAATTCTTTTTAAAAAATAAAATAAATTTTTTTTAATTTTTCATAAGCTCTACTTTCCATCATTTTGATCACTTTGATTATTCCAGGAGTCATGTACAGTTTTCCTGTATATCTTTTACAGTTTTGTGAGCAGCAGACATACCCAAAGGACATTGGTATTGGCTACCAGCAACACTGGCTAATGTTGATGAGGCACATGACTCTCTTACCTTAAGAGCATGCACTTAGAATATCGTGGACTGTTTTGTTTTCATTTTGATTATATGCTCTGCTTTCTTATTACCCTAATGTGGACTTCATCAATTTTTTTATGGTATTGTCTTTAAAAACTAATTGGAAGTTTATTTTCCAATCTAGATATCAATGCATCTCCAGTTAAGTGTTAAAACTATGTTCTCCTGACTTATGGGTTGCCTTTTCTTTAATTTTGGTGTATTTTTCACCAACAGTTTTGTGCTTTTTGTGTTTAAAATATCCTTTCTTATTCCAATGTTACAATATTTTCCTGTGCCACTTTGAAAATTTTCATAGATTTATCTTTTTAATTTAGGTCTTGAATCCGCTTAAGATTGATTTTGTGTATGCTGAAAAGCAGTGATCCATTTTTTTTCCATTAGTATGATCAATTGTTCTTACCAATTATTAAAAAGTTGTCTCTTTCCCCAGTGATCTGTATGACAGTTTTTCTTATACTAAAGTTACGTGAGTTAACCTATGCCGATACCACAAAATATTAATTAACTTAGTCTAATTAGGTTTATTATATGCATATTATGTTTTGATATCTGGTAGGGTGAATCTCCTCAGCTTGTTCTTCGTATTTAGGAGTTTCTTGATTATTGAGTTTTTATTCTTCCATAAAAATTTAAGATTAATGTTCAAAAATAATTTTTAGAAGTATAATTATAATTACATTGAATCTATAGATCAATTTGAAGAAGGTTGTGGAATTTGCAACATCTAATAATCTTCAATAATAATATGAATAATGTTCATATTCATGGTAAATATTTCCACTTACTAATGTCTGTTGAAGGTTTTCAAGAAGTTTCACAATTATTTGCATATATTTTATTGAAATTATACTTAGATATTATATGTTGAAGAGTAAATTTTTGTATCTTTTGGTAAATTGTATTTTTTGAATGTTTGCTGGTTGATTCAAATACAATTGATTTTTCCTGTTAAATTTGTCCCATCCACATTCACCAAACTTTGTTAATAATTCTAATTATTTTTCTGTGGATTTCTTTTTTTTTTTTTTATGAAATTTATTGACAAATTGGTTTCCATACAACACCCAGTGCTCATCCCAAAAGGTGCCCTCCTCAATACCCATCACCCACCCTCACCTCCCTCCCACCCCCCATCAACCCTCAGTTTGTTCTCAGTTTTTAACAGTCTCTTATGCTTTGGCTCTCTCCCATTCTAACCTCTTTTTTTTTTTTTCCTTCCCCTCCCCCATGGGTTCCTGTTAAGTTTCTGTGGATTTCTTTGATGTTCCTCGTAAACAATCATGTCAGTTACAAATAATAATTTTGGTTTTTCCTTTTCTATTTTTTAAAATCTTTGTTTCTTTTTCTTTCCTTAATGATTTTATTTGGCTGATGTAGTGATGGTGGATATTATTTCTGATCTTCAAGGGAATTATTTTAATGATTTACATTAAGCATTATGATTGGTATAGATTTTTCTCTGATACACTTGTTAAGTCTTAGAAAGTTGCCTTCTGTTCAGAGTTCTCTAAACATGCATGGTAAAAAACCATGAATGGATTTGAATTTAATGAACATGTTTTCTGAACTGTTGAAATGTTTGTTTTTAATTTTTTTAATGTTTATTTTTGTGAGACAGAGGATGAGCAGGGGAGGAGCAGAGAGAGAGAGAGAGAGACAGAATCAAAGCAGGCTCCAGGCTCTAGAGCTGTCAGCACAGAGCAGAACCCGGCTCTCCAACTCATGAACCACAAGATCATGACCTGAGCCGAAGTTGGAAGCTTAACCGACTGAGCCATCCAGGTGCCCTGAACTGTTGAAATGATTATATTGTCATATTCTTCTAATATGTTAATGTGGGTAATTTACCAATTGATCATTAACCAATTTTCTAATATTAAAACAAACTTCATTCCAATTTATTTACCTAATTTTTTTTTCAACGTTTTTTTAAATTTATTTTTGGGACAGACAGCATGAACGGGGGAGGGGCAGAGAGAGAGGGAGACACAGAATTGGAAACAGGCTCCAGGCTCTGAGCCATCAGCCCAGAGCCCGACGCGGGGCTCGAACTCACGGACCACGAGATCGTGACCTGGCTGAAGTCGGACGCTTAACCGACTGCGCCACCCAGGCGCCCCAACCCAATTTTGTTCTGCAAATATTTTGTTCAGGTTTTTGCATCTATGTTTTATGAGTGAAAATGGTTTTATGAGTGAGAACATTTTTACCTTTATGGTAAAGCCCTTATTTGTTTTTATATCAAACTTGGGCCAGACTTTTTAAAAAAAATGGATTTGGAAATAGTTGCCACTCTTTCTATGTTTTTAATATTTTCTACAATTCTTAAGACAATTATGGTAGTGTATACCGAGAAAACCGTCTGAGTCTATGTTTCTTTTGTGTGTGGAATTACTTCAGTGGCTACAGGGTTTTTTATTGGGGTTTTCTATTCTTTTTGAGTTAATAAAAAATTCTTAGAATTTTACAATTTTTAGAATTTTTTTCCCAGTTTGTTTACATTTTAAATTTATTGGTATAAAATTCTTCATAATAAGCCTTTTGTTATCTCTTTAATCTCTTAGCATCTGTGGTTAGATACCTTTTTATTTCTGTTGATGCTTATTTTGTTTTTTCATTTTCTTTTCCTTCATCAGTCTCGCTAGAGGTTTCTCATAGAACCAATTCTGGGCTTTCTTGATCTTCTCTATTATATATTACCGGTCTATGTTACTGACTTTACGTTTATTATTTCCCCACTTTTATATATTTTGGGGCTTATTCTACTTTTTTTTTCATCAATCAGGTAATTCATTTAACAGTTTTCAACTTTTCTTCTTCTCTAATGGAAATGTTTGAGGCTATAAATGTCCCTCCAACAATTAAATTAGAATTTATCTCTCAATATTTGGTATTTTTTGTTCATTTTTAATGTAGTCTATACATATTCTCCTTTTCATCATTTCTTCTTTGCCCATCAGGTGTTTAGTTATTTTTTCCCTCTTTTTTTAAATATTATTTTTCCCAACTCAGAGAATTGATATCTCAAACAATTATGGAAATTTGACCATTTAATCTGATCATTGACTAACGTTTATTGTTTCTGTTACAACTAATTTTTTACATGTAATTGATATTTAATTGGATTCTGGAAAATAATGTAATATGAAATATACAAATCTTTTGATATTTGTTAGGGTTTGTTGATGGCCCAGGACATGTTAATTATTTGTGTGCTGAAAAGCATATGTTCTATTTAATTGTTAAGTATCATGTATACATATCTTTAAATAAAGTTTTTTTATTATACTCTTTAATAGTACATGCAAGCAATACTATGGCACTATTAAAATCTGAAATATTTTCCACAAATGATATTTTGTTCTTTCAATTACTGAAAGCAGTGTTTGAAATATCCCACAATGATGGTTGTTTTCTCAAATTTCATTTCTGTGAACTTTTGCTTTAAATATTTGGTGTTACGTTATTATAAAAGTTACACATAAAGAGTTTAGAATAGCAATACTCCTTACAAATTAAATATTTTTCATACAAGTATGTGTGTCCTTGTATTGTTTCATGCCTTAAAATCTAACTGGTATTGTGTTAAAGTTGCTTCAAGTGTTCTTTTTTTAGAATTTGCTTTTTGCAGTCTTTCCTCATGTTTTAAAGAATGTTTGAAAGTGAAACATAAAATAGATATAATGTGGAAATATATATTCTTTAGGCATTATTCTTACAGCCGTCTTTTCTACCTTTTTCACCAACTTTATTGAGGTATAATTGAAAAATAAAAGTATATATATTAAGATGTGTAATGCGATGATTCAATATACATATGCATTGTCCAATTGTCACCACAATTAAATTAATTAACACATTCATCACCCTATGTTGTTACCATTAGAACATTTTTTTTCTTATAGCTGTCTTTGATTTTCCTTCTCTTTTGCTTTTAAAATCCGGTTTGGAGGCATCTGGGTGGTTCAGTTTGTTGAGCATCCCACTTTGACTTGGGCTCAAGTCATGATCTTACCCTTCCTGAGCCCAAGCACCCTGTGGGGCTTTGCTGTTGTCAGCTCTGGGCTCCCTGTTGTCCTCTGTCTCCCTCTCTGTCTGCCCCTCCCCCACTTATGTGCAGGTACTCTCTCTCTCTCTGTCTGTCTTTCTCTTTCTGTCAAAAATCAATAAAACATTAAAAAATTACAAAAAGTAAAATAAAATTCAGTTTGAAAAATTTACCTTTCAGTAGAAGAACTAATGCAAATACAACTATTGTGATTACTGGCATAATTGAATTTTTTTTTTTTACCATTTTTACTTTTTGAGCTTTGTATCTGCCCTAATTTTTATTTTTATTTTACTTTCTCCCTATTTGCCTTCTTTTGGATTCTTTTTCTCTTTATTACTTTTTATCCTTCTAGTAGCATGAAAGTTTAATAGTTTATTTTTATTCCTTTCAGGGTTGTATTATAAAACTTAACATGCATATTTTAAAAAGTTGAGTATTAATAATTTTAGCCTATTCCTGGACTCTCATTACTCCCTTTATTTTACATTCTACTCTTGTCCATATTTTCATTCAATTTTTTAATTCATTAAATCAGCCATTAATGTTATGTTTTACACAGATATTTTTAACTTAAAATAGTTACCATTGATCACCAGTCCCTTATGCAGTTCAGGCCATTTACCTGGAATCACATTTGTTTTCCTAGAGTCATCCTTAAAGTTTCCTTTAGTAAGAATCTCTTGGTGTCCAATTGTCTCCGTTTGTTTTTCCTCAAGTGGTAGTATTTTGCTCTCTGTATTGAAAGGTAATTTAACTGCTTGATGGACAACTGATTTCTCTCAGTTCTTTGAAGATTACATGGTCTTCTGGTTTTGATAGTTGTTGAGGAGACAGATATCACTCTACGTATCATTTCTCTGTACGTAATTTGCCTTTACCTCTGGTAGCTCTTAAGACCCTTTCCTTGTCTTTGGTGCTTTGAGGTTTGCCATGATGAGTGTAGGTATGGTTTTAACTGTGCCCGGCTTTCTGAATCTGAGCATTGCTGTCTTGACAATTTGGGAAACGTCTGTGTCATTATCTTTTCATTATCACCTTTCTCCCATTGTTTCCCTTCTGTCTTTATTTTATCTTTCATGTCTTTTTAATCTGCATTTTGTTTATGTCACATTCTAAACAATTTCTTCAGATTTATCTTTGAGTTTACTAATTCTCCTTTTGCAACAGTGTAATCTGCTTTTAATACAAGAGCCAATTTAAATTTTTTTAGTTATACTTTTGTTTCTAAAAGTTCTTTTTTTTAAAGAAATCTTAAACTTCTTTCAGTTGTCTTTTAAAAAAAATTTAATGTTTATTTATTTTTGAGAGAAAGACAAAGTATGAGCAGGGAGGGACAGAGAGAGAGGGAGACACAGAATCAGAAGCAGGCTCTAGGCTCTGAGCTGTCAGCACAAAGCCTGATCAGGGGCTTGAACTCACAGACCGCAAGATCACAACTTGAGCTGAAGTCAGACGCTTAACCAACTGAGCCACCCAGGCGCCCCTGTTTTTAAAAGTTCTGATTAGTTCTTTTCCAAAACTGCTTTTTTCCAGTTTCTGGGTTCTTGTTCTAGTTTTTAGTTTTATGCTTGTATATATTTTCAGTGTCTTCTTTTTATTTATTTAAACATAGTAGATACTATTATTTTATATTTGTACCTGATTATTCCAGTATAAGGAATTTCTGAAATCTGTCCCTTCAGTCTTTTGTTTCTGTTGCTTCATTCAATATTTTGTAATATTTTACTGTACACTCATGTGTTTTGAGAAGTTATCTGTGGGAATTACTACTTTGGCTGAAATTGAGTTTTTCCTAAGAAGATTGTATTTATTTATACTAGGTATCTGAAAACACTTTTGATTCAAGACCAATTTAAAATAAGTTTTCTAGGGTGCCTGTGTGGCTCAGTGGGTTAAGCATCCAACTCTTGATTTTGGCTCAGGTCATGATCTCAGGGTGGAGACTGAACCCTGAGTCAGCCTCCCCACTGGGCATGGATCCTTCTTGGGATTTTCTTTCTCTCATGCTCTGCCCCACTGGTGCTCTGTCTCCTTCTGTCGCAAAAACTTAGATAAAATAAAATAATAAAATAAAATAAAACAAAACAAAACAAAATAAAATAGTTAAAAAATAAATACATAAAATACGTTTTCAATTTGAGACTTTGAAAACTTGCTAGTAAATTCTGGCCACAAACCCAGGTGAGTCCTAATTTATTATTCTTAATTATCAGTATATATTTTTTCCTTTTACCCCAACAAGATAGACATGTTTTTTGAGATATATTTCAGTCTTTAGTTTCATTTTTTTAAGTTTTTATATCCATCTATTTATTTAAGTAATCTCTACACCCAATGTGGGGCTCAAACTCACAACCCTGAGATCTAGAGTTGCATGTTCTTCCAATTAAGCCAGTCAGGTGCCCCTGTCCTTAGTTTTATTTTGGATTTTCTTTACACTAAGGGCATAACTCTTTGCATTCTCCACTTTAGTTAGGTGTTTCTGTTAGCTTTCCTGTCCTGGGAAATCTGTAGACTTTGTTTTCTTAGCCTCTCAACATGATGAAAGCTGACTGAAGAACTCCAAGTTTTGGTGAATGCCCTCAGGTTAGAAACCTTCTTTGGTGCTATATTACCTCCCAGATTCCCTCTATTACCTCATTTTAGTCCTCTTACACTCCCTTCCCTTTTGTAGGCATGACAATAAATTCAAATCATTTTAAAAATATTTACCACAAACAGCACTTAAGAAAGAAAGAAAGAAAGAAAGAAAGAAAGGAAAAAGCAAGAAAATAAAAGGCAAATGCTAGAGGCAAATATCTGTTTCAAAGAAAAATTTAACTACCCAGAGGAGAGAAATGATGAAGTATCAAAGGAAAATTTGTTTGGTTGTTACTATGAATATTTCTGTGAAATATCAAGTAACAGTGTTCTGTAATCTGTCCTATTTCAAAGTGGAGGATTATTCCTTATGCGTGGCATTGATATGCTTTTGGTAGCATTGTTTTCTCCACCCACAGGACTCACATAGTTTGTCCATCAGTGCCCTGTTATCTTGTGCCTGGAACACATCTCCCAGAGCCTGCTAAGCCTGTGGTCCTTTCTCCCCTGTCAGTCCTGTACTGTTGGATCGACCAACCTAGAAAAAGGATGGGGGGGGGGGGGGAGGTGGTGGTAGAATTGGAGATACTAATAGGGAGGAGAAAACAAGTTCCACGGAAGTTTTAAGCCTCTATACTAATTATTTAATCATAAAGTTCCTCCCTACCACCCCTCCTCCCTGACTCACTCCATATTCTCTTTGACCTGTAGTTACAAGGATTATCTCTTGCCAAGTCTCAATCTGAGTTCATTTTAGCAGCTCTAATCCAACCAGAAAAACACGTTGTTTTTAAATTTTATTAAAAAATTTTTTTTAAGTAGTCTCTATACCCAACGTGGGATTGACTCACGCCCCTGAGATCAAGAGTGAGATGCTCTACTGACTGAGACAGCCAGGCACCCCTCATATATGCTGTTTTTAAAAGCTAACACATTTTGTTTCTGTTTCCTTATGATGTCTTATAATTTTTGTAGTTGCACAGATCTATGCTGCAACAGGAAATGAACAGAGTTATTTGTACTGATTGATATTCCCTGCTTACTTCCTTCCTATTTTTAGTTTTATTTATACAGGATGCATAATGTTTAATAAATAAATGAGCCATATTTATTGTTAACAATTTCTAAAGATTTTAACTATCAATTTTAAGTCTTTTGCTGACAAGATTTTCAGGAACTCCAATTCTCCATATGGCTAGAATTGGAAGTCCCCACTAAATTTTTCTTACAATAATAAGATTGATCACTTCAAAGAAGTGACTTCCTCAAATGCAGTTTTGATGAACACCATGGCGCAGTTGTAAGGAACCTAGCAGTTGCCAAATAACAGACATTATTCCTGAAAACACTGACTCAGAGAATTTAACCTGGTGGGTAGTTGGCAATTCATTAGGACTTAGAAAAGCCTTCGATAAATCTAGTCCTATGGGAGCCTCACTATATTTCTGAAGTTCCTTTCCCATCGGAAACAAAAATACTCTGAAACCAGTTATGAGCCCGAACGAAGGATGCAAAACAGTCTAATGGCAAACAGTAGGATAAGAAGCAGCGATTTGACCCCCACTGGGTGTTTTGGGCATAGTCTCACACGGGAAAGTTGAAATTAGTTTGCCTTGATTTCTCCATTTGTAACAGAGACTTGTTACAAGAAGCAAGCAAAAGAATAGATAAAAAAGCTCTTTTGAAAGAAAAAAAGTGCTTCTGACATATGAAATAACACCAAACTCGTAAGAAATGTTAACAGGGTCTCTTAAGACTATTTTTCCCCCTTGGTTTTATTGACCTTGTGACTCTTTAAACCAGTGCAGCTGCCTGAGGAATTCAAATAGCGTTAGGGTGACTTTGGACACTCACCCCGGGCATCAACCCCTCATCAGTGGCCTGACGAGCTTCAAATCATCCTTGCTGTTCTAGTGCCCTTCCTGGTGAACTGGGAGTGTTAGGCCAAATAAGTTTTAAGAGTTAATTTTGAAAAGTGGTAAGAACAAAGTAATGATTACTATTTATTCTACAAACAGAATAATTTCATTTTAATGTCCTTTGTTCTGGATTCCTTTCTCATGATCATCCAAGATGCTTCTCGAACAAGCACAACGTAACAAGAACATTTCCAGGGCACTTCCCAGAAGGTGCTCTAATATTACAACTGTCACTCAAAGATTCTAGATTTTGGTTAAAAAGGAGTTCCCAGAAAAACTGTGGTTTGCACAGCAAAAACATTTAACTTGCCAATAGTCTTGTTTTTATTTAGTTACTGTGTACACAGATATAGAAAGAAGTAGAAAGAACATGGTGCTGAGGAAGGGGATGCCTTCCCAATAGTGAGGAAATTGCCAATAATTCACAAAGGTGGAGCCTTAAAAAGTTGAAAAGGTCACTTTCCCAGCTGTGACAACAGTAAGCATTTGTTTTATACAAAAGTTTTGCTCAGTGTTATCTGTTATATATTATCTGTATAAATCATTTTGACCCATGTTACTTCTTAAATAAAATTATCTACTTTACAGTTGCTTCCTATTCCTATGTCATCAATATTTATTGCTTTTTCTTAAGTTAAAGCTCTAGTGTAGTTTTAACATACTATTTTTGAAACTACAATTTTTACTTGCAACGTTCTGATGTCGTATGTGAATTGTAAGGGAAAGTCAAAGGTTTTATGAAGCCAGAGTTTAGGAATAGGAGAATTCAATTCTTCTGTGGATAAAATAGAAATAGAAGCTTTCCAAAGCTTCTATAGTTATTGTTAAGGTATTAAAATATTAATTCAGTTATGAGTTCATTTTAAATTCATAAAAGTAAGCATGATACAAATTTAACAGTTAAAAGGGCTTAAGAATTATTATGTCTGATAACAGTGACTTACTGTGAAATACAGCATCCCTACCATATAATGGTGTCTATACAGAGGTCTTTATTAATTTAGAAAAGTTTCTGATTTTTTTTTGTGGTCAAATAATTCTTTTTAAAAAGAATGCCTAATATGCAGACTTGATTATCTTAACACCAAGAGTGGAACTGGAAAAGAAGAAAACCGAAGGGTAGCTATTCTATAGTACTCATTTTCTCCGGATGTGAGTCTGTAAATTGTTTCTAATACCTCATAAATGAAAAAGAAACATATGTCACAAAGGACACTTGACCACAATAGTGTACAATAAAGGCAAATCAAAAAACATATTTTCCTTTCTCGAAGTAGCAAGATATGGCCGAATTGCTTCTTTTAGAGAAGACTAATAGAAATGGAGTATTCTCTTCAAATGTTGTAAGAGTAAAAACTCTCAAGTGATATTCTGTTATCCATACCATTTGTCTGCTGCTCCTCATTCTTCATTTTCTCTTTGTATGTCAGGTGAGCTGTTCCCTTGAACTTGACTGTGAATAGTATTCCTCCTGCATAGAATTCTAACCACGTGCCACATTCTCGAGCATGCTCTGACATATTTGGAAGTGCTTTCTGATCCATCAAGACTTTGAGTAGGTGTAATGAGGGTTATTGGTTAAATACTCATTTTTATGTTTGTTTCTTATCTGTCTACGACAGATCATTCACAACATGTTTTTCATTAGACCGCAAGTGAAAATCATGTGACTTCTGGTATGATTAATTTTAGTCCACATGCTATGTCCTTTAAAGAGTATAAATCAAGTGGTATGCTTCAAACACTTCCTTTGATTTTTTTTTCTTTCTCATCTTTTTATACCTTAGGCTTCCTTTCAAGCATGATATGAATAGGTGAAAAATGGGGCCAAGAATTAATAACATAATAAAGTAATACTATTGATAACTAAGTAATACTATTATTATTATAGTTCTTTGTTTCCATTGTGTTCTCAAATCTTCTGCCTTTTGTAAGTAGTTTCTGTCACAAAGTTTAAAAAAAGTACCTGTGTCTATGAATGTAGATATATGTGTCTGAGAAAGAAATGAAGAGAATACTAGTACGATTTAAAAACCTGTTCTCCTATCTAGATCAGTGAGACATCTTTATAAAAAATGAGAAGAAAAATGAGATAAAAAATGAGAAGAAAAAAATCCATTACAGTGTCTTGTTGGGGTCATTATTTATCTGCTGAAAATGAGGAATTATTTGGATCATAGAATCTATCTGATCCTTTCGCATCTTCCTTTTCCCAAGAATTTATTCAGTTTCCGTTGTTCTTAGCACAACTTGCACGTGCAACTCGAGATCACTCTGCCTGATGAAAATCACCAGAAGAGAGAAATCTGGATTACTGATTATGTACTACCATCCAAACCTAAATCTAACAAAGGGGATTGCTTCTGTTGGTTTTATTTGCTCCAGGTCAGTTTGTGGGGGCGGGCCAAATAGAAATGAAATATTTATTGCTGATGAAAATAAAGCGTTTATCTGAAAAAAAAAAAAAGAGGCAAATGGAAGACCTAACAGAGGCATTATATATCAAATAGCTGCACTATCAGACCAAGTTACACTGCCCCATGCTGCGGTCAGCAAGAAGATAAGGTCCCCGCCGTCTGTTCTCTGAAGGTCCTGAGTTTAAATCTCAATGGGAGATGGCTGCAGAATGCCAGGGCACAGGGAAAGGTACTTTGTAAATGTTGCTTTCTTTATGCGGAAGCAATAATGATTCTTACATACATTTGTTTATAAAAAGGATAACATCCCACCCATACACTAATTTTAAACAAACTAATATATAATAGAAAGTCGAGATCCATTTTAGCTTAGCTTATATGTTTCAATCTCAGCTAACACTCTTTGGGACGTACTATATACATAGAAGAAAAGGCGTCAACGATTATACCTGCACTGTTTAGTTTGTCTAACCATTAATGCTTTTGGATTCCAATGTTGTTTAAATTCCAGTTGGAGGATGCAATTTTAAAGTATTTAAAAGAGCCATCAAGTGAAACCCTACAGTTCTTCCTAATGGATGGCAATGTAGTAAGTGAAGAGTTCGCAATTAGGTTGAGGTTGTTTCAGTTATTAACACAGAAGGAAACAAACTGACTCTTAAATGTGTGTTCCTCTATTTGGAAATAACCTGACAAATGTTGGCATCTGGTGCTTAGACTGGATTGTAATATAGGTGCAGGTAACTTGCAGTGGTTGTTACAATACTCAGGAGGAGAGGGCTCATATGTCTCTCTCTGGGGTTTCTGCATTATGTCCATTTCAATTTCCTATGTCTCTGAGTCTCCTGTTTATATTTCCTGGTCTCAGCATTTATGTCTCAAATGATCTTCAATCCTGGAAGCTTTGACAGAAAATACAACATCTTTTTTTTTTTCTCAAAATAAATGTCCTCAAAATGCAAAAGCTTCTCCTCCACTTCCTCTCCTTTCACTGCTCACTCCACCCATGTATGTCTTTCTCTCTCACCTCCGTGCTACTAGTAGTCATTTCATAATGAATAATAGCGTTATGTGCAAGGAATCCCAGTGGGTCTCTTAAAGGAAGGATTTCTTGTCTGTGCAATCCAACACATAATTCAGCGCCCTACATAAGGACTCTAAGGAAAATTTTGATCTTTCCTTTCTTCTGGACACTGTAGCCAAAACAACCTGGATAGTTCCATAGTATGTTACTTTTTGGTCAAAGCCTTCCTTCCTCATTGCTTTCAAGCATGGACGTTCAAAGCCCTCCACAATCTGGCTTCCCCCGTCTCTTCCAGGCTTGTTTCTAACTGCATGCACTACACTCCTGCCAACCACGCATCATTACCGTAACAAGTCATGCCTTTTCCTGCCTTTGTGTTTTTGTTCAAATTTGTTCTTCCTAGAACATTCTTGGGACCTTTCTAACAGCTCTGTTAATTGATTTTTCAAGGTGTAGGCAAATACCACTTCATTCATGATCTTCCAACTACCACCAGTGAGAAATAACTTCTCCCTTCTCAGTATTTTGTAACTGTTTTTTTTTTAATTTTCTTATTTAAAGCACTTTTTTTTAATGCTTATTTATTTCTAGAGAGACAGAGAGCACGTGAGTTGGGGAAGCCCACCTCCGGAGAGAGGGAGAGTGAGAATCTGAAGCAGACTCCACGCAAGTGCAGAGCTGGACCTGGGACTTGAGCGCACAACCATGAGATCATGACCTGAGCTGAAATCAAGAGTCGGACGCTTAACGGATGAAGCCAGCAGGCGCCCCTGCAACTATTTTTTAGCAATTACTTTATTGTCAATGATGTTAAACCATAATAACCAATTGCATGAGGCAAGAGTTACATCATTCATCTTGGCAAATGCTTTCTCCATGTGATGTTGCATACTCCCTGATAGAAAGTACTTGATAATTATTGAACCGTATTTGCTACAGATCAAATAGGTGTTGCTTGTGAAAACCGAATGCTAAAGGTATGTAGAGCAGTTCTGGTTCTCTTGTCTTGGTTTTCATTCACACGTTCATCTAACAAATATTTATCGATCACCTGCCTGACACTTTGTAAAGCACTGTAGGTATAAGAATTGACAAAACAGTCTTGGTTCCTGCTCTCACAGACCACCGCTCTCTGGACTTACCGGTTTTATGGGATTTCAATTTCTTTATCTGCAAAATGAAAGGCTTAGGTTATGCAGTCTCAGAGGCTTCTTCCAATTTTAAAATTATGAAGACTCCTAAGCAAAACACACTTTGTAAGAATATCCTTATTAAGAAGACACGAACTAACTTATTATGCATTCTATGTGTATATTTATAAATAAAACACACACACACATGTTTTCTTTATAATATGTCACAAAAATATGATTGTCATAAACAATTGAATATGGGGGGTAGAAAATGAATTGTCACTTGTTAATTAAGTATGGTAGTCAAAGAAGTTATCAGATATAACCTCCATCTTTTTATTTAGTTTTTCTTTATTTATTTTTTAATGTTTATTTATTTTTGAGAGCGAGAGAGAGAAAGACAGAGAGCACATACATGCTCAAGTGAGCATGGGAAGAGCAGGGAGAGAGGGGGACAGGATCCAAGGTAGGCGCTGAGCTGACAGCAGAGAGCAGATGCGGGGCTCGAACTCATGAAGCGTGAGATCACGATCTAAGCCAAAGTCAGGAACTCAACCTACTGAGCCACCCAGGCACCCCTATACTCCATATTTTTTAGATTTTGGATGAAAATATTGTTCTTTCTCCTTATAAGAATCAAAAATCAGGATGATATTAGAAGATATGGGAATTTGTATATTGTATATACTTTTTGTCAGATGGAGGTGATCTTTCTACATAACAACTTCATCATTATATTAAAATTCCCCTTTACTAATATGCATTTTACAAGTAACACTTGGAATGTTTCCAGTAGAAAATATGGTGATGTTCTTGGTATAATGGGGTCTGGTTGAATTAGTTCTTACATTACTTATTTTAAGTAGAAATTATGTATGTTATCGAGTCTGCAATCTGAGGAAACTTTGTAAATTTTCTTCAGACACTCGTTTACAGTAGACTGTCTCCCATGAACCCTTGAACATGGCTAGAAATAGCCCTGCAGCTATGAGATTTTCTTTCACCAGTTAAATGTTGTATAATATAATGACAGTTAATCCTTTTAAATCCTTCAAAGCATTTTAAAATAAAAAGGCACAGTATATTTCCAGCTATGTACTAATGCTGATTATCCCTGTTGTTTAAAAACCTTTAGAAAACTCCAGTATATGAAAAATGAATAAAAATATTCCGTATTCTTTGAGCAAAGAAAGATGCAGAGCTAAGGTCCAGAAATGTGATATCCTGATTGTTTGATTGAAGGCTGTCTTTTCAGATATCTATATCTGCTTTCAGTTGGAGAATCTGGATCTAGCACATTCTCAGTGAAAGTGGGGTAAAGAGGGTAGAATTGAAAAGTAGAAAGGGTGAAGTGGAAGAATTGCTTAAAATCAAAATAATACCAACATAATAATTACACTGTTATCACTTAAATAGAACCTTTATTCTATTCTGAGAAATTATCAGACTGAGTTTATGAAGTGAATACATGTTTACACAGATGTGAAACTGCTGTCTAGGCTCATTATCCCATCATGATTCAGTTAAGTCATACTCTCAGAGGAGAGTGATTTGTTATATTTGTGAACAGGTGGCAGCTTCATCTACTCAGCGACCAATTATGTAAAGCAGCATGAAAAGAGCCAGGGTGCCAAGGCTGGCAGAGACAGAGAGAGAGAGAGAGAGAGAGAGAGAGAAAATCTGTCACATGTTACAAAAACAATAATCATTTGATTTTTGAACGAGGAATTTTTTTCTTAAGTGAAATAACTCCCTATATAAATATCTATCATTGTAACATCCGTCTGAGTATCTAGTAGTGATTCTATTAGTGCAGGTAAGAAGAATGAAACTTACCACCATTATATTTTGATGGTATTTTGCTCTAGGATAGGCTGCTGGAACTCATTTCCAAGAGAACTGACCCTTAAAAGACAGACTATCTGTTAAAATTTGAAAAATACTGACAGATCAGTTTGCAACTACAAGAATCCTGGCTGCAGGGTTAAAACATTGCCTATCAGAGCTATTGTTCACACGCAAATGTATCTATTAAGTACAGATTTTCTTATTGAATTAACTAGTCATCTCCTGAAAATGTGTAAAGAGGGTCCCTAGAGAAATGGGGACAAGTTTGGTTAATTTTGAAGAAAGTCAAATGATCAGAGAAGTTTCTGGAGACTGAAAGTTTCTAGAAACCAGGAACAGCATGAATGAATGGGACCCTAAGAGGGTGAGCTGACTGGGGAAAGACACAGAGCCAGCTCTTTCTCAGTCACCAATGACTAGAACTACCCACAATTTACAAACTGCCTTTCTCCAATACTTCTTGGTGAAAGCCTTTTATACTAAAGCTTGTAAGTTTTGGTGGGTGATTAATTTATCTGATGACTTAATGAAAATACCCACAAGCCCAAAGATGAGTTGAAGAAAGTTATTATTCCTTAAGCTTGGAAATGACTTAGGTGATGATTAACAAGTGAAAAATGTAAAGGTGTTTAGACTATTGAACTTTAACCCTACTTTTCATTTTTTATATGGTAAAGCTTGCCTTCAGAAAGTGAAAACAATAATAATCAAAGCCACTGTATTTGTTTTGAGCATTGGGAAACTAATGAAGTCTCTTTGTTTCAAAATAAATATTTTCTTTTCAAAAATGTTTGAGATTCAAATTCTCTGCTAAATATATTGATTTAGTAGAATCAGCATCACTAGATTTGGGCCAATCAGACACAAACACGTAGGATATTTAAAATTTATTGGGAACCATTCTAACTGAACTCATCTTGGCTTTACCTTGTTGCTGTATGTCATAATGGATTTCTTAGGTTTGGGAAAAATTGAGTTTCTAATGAAAACTTCCTTGAGAAATGATGATTTCAAGTCTCTGATGGCATGTAGTTTCTTTTGGCATTTGGGGAGGATACAGTTAAAAATGGGAATAAGTCTTCAACTGTGCCTATCTGAATACGTAAGTTGCCTGAGAGGTCTTCAGTGGAATCTGCCTTAACTGAATGTTTTGTATAACACTTGATGTTGCATAGTTCATTAATGTCTTATGTAAATTTAAGCTTAAGCTAATAAGCAATCAGTAAAAGTTCCTTTACTATGTAGATGTTTACACATAATTTAGTGTATAGGCTACATTCATGTTTAATTTGAATGAATCAAAATTTCTATCTGTATTTAGTTTAGATTTAGATAAATTTTTGCAACTTCCATTGACTTACATTTGTGTCTGCTTTTCTAAGGAGCTTACCTGAGTCTTTGGGTTTAGCTATTTCTGCCTGATTTGGGATAAAGATCTGTTAGAGATAGAGGAAAAGAGAAATGTACAGCATTGAGAATTTCTATGGGAATGGAATATTCCTCACTTTTATAAATCAGATTAGTCAGATATGAATTATTAAAATAGTCCTTTTAATCTGTCTGCAAGGTTAGTTAGAGAAAAAATCAAGCTGTAAATATTTGGGGTTTTCAGTACCTCTTAATTCAGTATTATTTGTGAATTTGACTATTTGTGAATTTGTAAATTTTTGACTAGATTTAAATAAAATCAGGCAATTCTGATCCCTCTGGCAACACATAATAATCCTTTCATGTTTCATTACCGACCCCCAAGTTTTATCCTGTTTTTTAAGGATAAAACTTCACTCTGGTTTTATCCCATCACTGCTGGTCTATACAATTTGCTTCCATTTTTTTTTCAAGTCTCTTTATCTTTCCATTAAGTTCCATTTCAAATAATTAAATTTTAGTTACTTATATTTGCCAGTCTCCAATCTACCAGTTTATTAATTTGTGACCATTCATTTGAAGTCTATCCATGGTAGAAAACTATTCTAAAGATCATTCTTTTTTTTTTTTTTAACATTTATTTATTTTGGAGAGAGAGAAAGAAAGAGAGAAAGGAGTGTGAGCAGCAGAGGGGCAGAGAGAGACGGAGACACAGAATCCAAAGCAGGTTCCAGGCTCTTAGCTGTCAGGACAGAGCTCTATGCCTGGTTCCAACTATCTGGCGGGGAGATCATGACCTGAGCCGAAATCAGATGCTTAGCCGACTGAGGCACCCAGGTGCCCGGAAAACTATTCTAAATGTGGGGGAAAAGTAACAAATACCTGTCAGAAATACTTTGTGTCTGTAACAGCAGAGCAAAAGACTCATGCTCCTGTAGAGTATTATTTAAAGTGATTGTGAGTGGTAAAGTATTTTTTCCAAGTATTTTAAGAGTCTATAAACTAGCTTTTCTTTTGCACATTCATGTGTGCGAATGAGCAAAGTGTACAAAGGGAAAAGGAGAAGGGGAAACCTTATAGGTGCAAATATCTTTCCTGAATCTGTCTGATCCACTGAACTGGTTTAATGTCTCCGGAACTATAGCCAAGGCCCGTACAGTTTGGCTGAGATTTCTAGTTGGATCTCCTCCTTTTTTTGTATAAATACAGAAAATGGTAACCAGCATATATTAATAAATGAAAGATTTTACTATGCCTTGCACACACTTTCAGGATTGGTAAGGCAGTATTTCATATGTTAATGTTGTTTATCTCAAGTAAAATTTACATATACACAAGTGACATTTTCCTATCATTCCCTAAATGAGAAAGATTTCTTTCTTAATATCGTGATTCCTTTTCCCTATAAGAATTAATTGCATGGACAGCCTGTGAGAAACTCTGTTACTTATTACACATGAGTGGAATTTAAAAGGACATAAACAACAGGATTTTATATCAAGAATAAAAGACAATTTCCACATGGGAAAACAACAATTTGAGAAATCCCAGTTATCAGAGAACCTGTAATCTAATCAGCCATCGATGTCTATAAATTCAGTAACTAAATCTATCTAGAAAGCAGGTAGTATTTAAAATAACATTATCTTGTGTTGAAAGATTATGTTAAAATAACATTCTTGATGGCACCCAGGATCTTTCAGCACATGGTGATCTCATAAAGATGTGGACTGTACTCATTTTCTTATTCAGCCTCATCTGTAAGCTGCCTTCTGAGCAGATCCGGGTAACTGAGCTCCCTTATCAGTTCATTTCTCATGATTATTTCTCTCTATAGATTCAGGAAAGTGCATATTCCCAATGTTTTACTTTCCACAATTTATTCCTAACCTCCTCTCCAACTTTCCATTTTTCTTTTCCAAAGCAGCAAAAATCTCTAGTATTGAGATATGTATATACATATGTGTGTGATCTCACACACACACACACACACACACACACCCCACTCTAAAATTTTTCTACTCAATGTTTTTTGTGTGTATGTATCTCTTGCTCATTTTTTCAATGGATGTCTAAAACTTTCATGAAAGACAAAAGCTGATTTAAGAACTTACTATTTACTGCACACTAGAATTCATCTTATAATGAAAGTCACTTTCAGTTCATTTAAATGAGAATTCCTTTACTCACTCTGGAGAGGATATACTATCATGGATAGCAGCCAGTTGATTCTGCCAGAGAATTCTATTTCCACAGTCATTGGAAATTTCTCACGTAGAGATAGTAATATCCCTGGTGAGGACAGTGATGACCCTGCTTAAAAAAATGCTATCAATGATTGGTCAGATTTGGAATATATCAAGCTGTTTACAAATTGTTCTACTAATATATCTTCCATGACTATAATTGGGAAGGAAGTTACGCAGGCTAATGGAAGGTTCCAGGATTTCCCTGTTCTCTTTGTTTGGCATTTACCTCCATATTTATTTTTCTTAATTTACTCTGACACCTGCTTAGGTTTCTTTTTAAGCTTATTTTAAGTCCTGTTAAAAATATTAGGTTGTTATATTTGCTTCTAATTCCCATTTTTCAATTCTCTATATCAAAATTAAACAAATTATACTTCACTATATTTGTGAAGTTCTTTTATATTCCATTATCAACCTGGGAATCATCCTCATACTGTCTTCTGTAGTTTAAGATGATTATACCCCTTAATTTATACACTCTGCCCTCCTTTAGTCCCAAATAACTAGAATTTTTTCTTAAATTGTTCACAAAATAATTACCCTTTATTATTATCACATTAATAGCAATAATTTATATTTCTGGAATACTTAATAGGTATAATGCTAAATGCTTTGCATTACTTCAGTCAGTCTTAGAAGCAACTGTCTCATGTGAGTACCATTTTAAAGATGGGGAAATTGAGGCACACAGCATAATTAATCCACCCCACATTTTCAGTTATTCTCCAGTGTACCTATTCGTTGGCTCAACTCATGCCAAAGCTCTCTTTTAAACAATGACCCTTAACCTCTGCAGCTGTCTGGAGCCCCTTTTCCTTTACTGGCTCCCCTCTATCTTTTTCCTGCACTGGCTTTTCCTGACACGATTCTGTAGTCAGGCTAAGGTCCTTCCCAATCACCTTTCCATTTAAATTGCGATTTCTTTTTCACCTCATAAATTCCTCAGTATTATCTGGGAGTCAGCTGTAAATCTGGGCCCTGTATACAGGTGAGCTCTTAGATGCCATGATATCCAGGAGCTGGGAAATTCATCCTCATGAGTGTTTCTGTCAGTAGAGGGCAGGAAAGCATGCTCCTTCTGTCATGTGGATTAGCGATGATTGTAACTGCTTAGACTTCTTGCTGGAGCGCATAGCCAAAAGAATAACTTGATATTTGATTCATCTTCTTGATAAACCAGACTTTTCTTCCACTGGAAATGTTTGTTATATATAAGTCTTCTCTGTTGTTTGTTAAAGGGTGGGAATGGGGGGGGGGAGGGAGGAAGTACATTCACTCTGTTGTCTTTCCCTTCCTTCAAACCTGGTGTGAAATTCCACTGGGTGTACTTTCCAAAATTTGGCCTGAGTAGCACGCACAATGATACATAGTGTATACAGGAAGCAAAATTCAACAGAGTACCTTTGGCTACCACCCATGCTTATACAAAAGAGGAAATGGGCCATTATCCTACTCTCTACTTGCTGAACTTTGGCTACCATTGCTGTGAGGACAATATTTATTCTCATCTCACTTCATTGAAACTATTGTATTGTTTTCAAGGCACAGTATGAGGCATGAGGAATAAAACCCAAGCAAAATAAAACCTTACCTGCCACCTCAGCCAAACAGCTGATAAGTCGAAGAGAAAGGAACTTTACAAAATTAGGTATACTTAAACATTGTATTTGGATATAAGGTTGTTTATAACATGGGAGTTGATAAACCACTAAGATTTAGTTCCCTGAGGGCATGTAAACCTTCTCAAATTGTAGAATTCATAAGTGGGAAGGACATCAGGAGTTGTCTGGCTTATAGACAATTTATCAATTTTATGATGTTCAGAATACATATGTACAGAAATTCAGAATCAAAGAGAATAAATCCATTGCCCAGTGTTAGTTACTAGACAGTTAGGGACAGAATCGAGTTATGGATGAGGACCTCTGGATTTTCTGAGTAACATCCTTCACATGTACTACACGCTTAAATGCTGCTCATCAGGTAGGTGATGTAAAGTCTGAGTAGCTATGGATTTGATTTGTTAATCCATATGGATATCCACATTTAACATATCCTATTTGTAAATTTTCTGCTACAAAAATGTAATCTTCTGCTAGTTTTCCTCATGCTGCATCCAACTTTACTTATACTGATATTATTTCATTGTAACTAAATACTGCCATTATACTCTTTCTGCAGAAACACAAAGGGATTTTTTTCTGTTTGGAGGAAATTGGGGAAGCCTTCACAAAAAGGCTTTTAGCTCAGGATTCAAGACGAGAGGAAGTTTACTAGGATGAGAAAGAAGGAAGCATTGACTGAGTCAGTAGTTTGTGTGCTTAGCCCGGAGGACAATGCCTGGCCCTGTTGTAGGTATTAATTGGAAAAAGGCAGGGTTGTAAAAACTTACCTTACAGGAGGGAGGGAGAAAGTTAGGCAAGAAGGAGGGGAGATAGATAGAAATAGATGAGGGGGAGACAGAGAGAAAAGGAGGGGAAGACAGCGAAGAGGAGGAAAAGAAAAAGAAGGAAGAGGGGAGGGGGAAGGAGGAAGAGGAGGGTGAGGAAGAAAGGGAGAGAGAAATTAAATAATTTGTTACAATTACGCAGTGAGAAATATGTTTCATTTGTTAGAGTATTTCTGCATTAGGAAACATTTAATGGGTCACTTAAGTAAGACATGATAGGCCCCTTGAGGCTAGAAGGAACCGGCATAATAATATAGTATTAAAAGTACGTGTAATTACACTGCATTAAAAAAAGGAGAAAAAAATAGTATAAGCAAAACAGAACCTTAGACGCATCTAATTTTTAATTTATGTGACAGAATCAGTGCTAGAAATAAGCAATGACATAAAAAGTAGTATTTCAGAGACATCTCAGCTCTGTTTATTAATACAATATAATAACATTGTCATCTAATATTGTCATCAAATCAATGTTTTTTAAATTCTCATTTAGCCAAAAAGACAATCATTGTAAGTCACAAATGTAGCTCACATCTAGGATTAGAACGCAGAAACTCTTGTTCACATACTTAAATGCTCATTTTGTTGAGTCAGATGTATAGCATCTCACTTCATGGGGGTCTATGAATAGCAAACAATTATTTTTATGGGTTTGTACACTATGAGAAAGAACTTTTGAGATCCATCAGAATGGATCTGATAGAAGCTTTTTATAGAAGCTTCTGATAGAAGCTTTTTAAATTTAAAACAGTGTAAACCTGTACTTTCTTATAGAGAAATAAGTTACTCTATAAACCTTAATTTATTTATCCATAAAATGGAGATTATAAACTTATAAGTTTCTTTTTTTGAGGATTAAATCAAAATAGATATAGAAAGCATCTAACACAATGCCTGGTATACATAGGATGTGCTCAAGTGTAAATTCCCTTTCCTCTTGTCTGTATCATCTAAGAACTGACATTTGCTTTTTATCCCCAGGGAGAAAAAAAAAATAATTCAAAAGACAGGAAACTGAGTTATCTAGTAAATTTGGGCTAGAGTAATATAATATTTAAGATAATTTAACTTTTTACCTAGTGCTAGAAAAATCACTGCTTGATAAGCAATTAACTTGGTGCTTAATAAATCCTTAGATTATTTCTATGGACAATTTTGAAATCGTCAGACAAGACTACAAGATGTAGTCTTGTTTATGAATGAGACATCTTGTCCTTGCATTAATGTATCTAATCAGCATAAGCAACTAGAAGGGGGAGCAAAAAGAAATACAAGTAAAAAGACAAAGTATATGATAATCCAATGCCCTATCTTACCTCCCTTTCTAAATAAAAAAAAATTCTAAATATATAGACCTATGTTGGCTTATTGCTCATCCTTTGTAACATCTTGATCATGAAGCACTAAAAATAGATTCAAGTCCTATTTATGTAGTTTCCCTATCAAATAGACATTTCAATCAATCAATCAATCAATACAAATATTTCACAAAATTTTGACTCCTCTCCTATCTGTATCTCTCAAAAGAACAAAAACAGAAAAAGAGAAGCTAACTCTGCTAATATTTCCCTAAGCTTTATTTCATTTCTATTAATTCAACTTAGATGAATTAAATGGATCATCAGTAGGTTAATGTCTCACAAGGACACCCTAGATCTCTGAATACTCTCCCATCACTGTTAAAAAAAAAAAAAATCCTCATGGAAGGTGACGTTTTAGCTGTCTTGAGGTGTTTTTATTCTAAATTCAATTATCTCTAAGACAGAAAGAGGGTATTAAATTTCTCACTATAGTAGACCGTATAATGCTAGATGTTTTGTTGATAATGTAGAGCTTCTAATTTTAAGAACAACTAAACTCAAAATATGGCTGTCCATTAGATCAAGTTTCCTTGTAACACTCAAATCTCTCTTTTGGTAACAATATTCATACTGAAAATGCTATTAAATGGTAACAATATTCATACTGAAAATGCTATTAAATTAACACTTTTATCTATGTTATTTTTTTCAAATTTGACTTGTGATGGGTGAAATGATTTTTTTCTATTATTTTAAGAAAGATTGATTAAACTTCATTTTAACTAACCAAGTAGGGAACCAAGAATCACAAAAAATATTACTATATTAATTTTTTTTTACATTTATTTATTTTTGAGAGACAGAGAGAGACAGAGCACAAGTGGGGGAGGGCAGAGAGAGAGTGAGACACAGAATCTGAACAGGCTTCAGGCTCTGAGTTGTCAACAGAGCCCAACGTGGGGTTTGAACTCACAAACCGTGTGAGATCATGACCTGAGCCGAAGTCGGAAGCTTAACCAACTGAGCTACCCTGATGCCCCAAAATATTACTATATAAGAATGGAAGTTATTATTGAAAAGATATGTAGAACCCATAACTGAATTATCATTCGATTTATCCAGTATTTTCAGAACTACTTAGATATACAAATACACCCTTCTCCATATCCCATACCATCTGCTTTGCTGTGAACCAGGATCGATAGCCTTCTCAGTTAGAATAAAACAATTCACAGACTATCCCATTTTTTTTCTCACAGAAGCAGCATCTCTCTATTATGGGCAAACTCTTCTGGGCAATGTGGTCTGTGACATTAATAGTGTGCATGCTATCCTCCAGGATATTCTGTATCCTCAGAGCTTCCTTACCTACAGCTGCATTGCTCTGGATTGTGCAAAAAAATGGACAGTGCTATGGAAGGAGCAAAAGCAAAGCATAGGTGCCTTTTTTTTTTTTTTTGGTACTTGCTTCTCCCCTGCCCCCCAATACAATAAAAAAAAATGTTATTCTTTAGAAAGTTAAAAACTTTGATGAATATACTTATCATTTGTTTCTGGCTTAGTGTTAATATTTAGCATTTCTAGGTCTTTATCCCACCTTTCCTGCCCTTGAATGCCAAAGAAGCACTTATTCCTTAACTTCAACCTCAAGTCTCACCTATTGAGAGGGTCCCCTCCTTTTGTGTATACTCGATTGGATTCTCTTCCTATGTACCTTCTGGCCTCTCATTATTACCCTTATCACCCCCCCCCCCTTTTTTTGGATTTACACTGTATTATAGTTAATTAAAATAGAAGGATTTAATTGTACTAGATACTCATTTATTTGTATTATACAAATATTGCTTGGGTTACACTTTCCTCCAGGCTTAGATAGTTTGGAACATTTCTCAATAAAATTTAAACAATTGTCTAAATGTCAGATTTTAGCCTCTGTGCATCCTTTTTATTTAATGTGAAAGATATCATGCATGTTTTCTGACTTGTGTCTGGCCCTCTGAATAAAACCATGTTTGACTCTGCTCTCTAATTAATGGAGTTCATTTTCCGGACAGGTCTCTATTGGCAGTGCAGGATGGATCAGAGCCAAATTTCTGAGGTTGGTTGCTCACAGAGTAGCCTAAACACACACGCACTCACGCACTCACTCACCACTTCAGCAATGGAGGTTTAAGGGGATCCTTCTGGAACAGCTTCATTGCAAATGGAAATTTCTTCTCTCGTCCTCTCCAAAACTTCCACTTTAACTTATATTTAGGCATAAAAACTTGCTTACTTTGTCCTAAGCTTCCATGCCCTATCACGGGAGATACTGACCACTCTCAGTGTATCTTCTCTCACTTTCCCAGAGATTTAAAAAGAAACAATTTTGGACTGTAAATTAATTTCAAACCATGTACAATGGGGAACATGGACAGCATAGGGTGTTGGTAAGGAGTATAGTCTCTGGAATGGACAAGATCATATCATGGCTAAACCACTTACAGGTGTATGACTGACACTGGTGATCAACCTCTGTTAATCTCCATTTTCTTATCTAGAAAATGGGAAAATTTTAGTACCCAGCTAATGGTGTTGTTGTACAGATTAAATGAGATCTAGTAGGACACATGGGTGGCTCAGTTGGTTAAGTGTTCGGCTCTTGGTTTCAGCTTAGGTCATGATCTCACAGTTCATGAGTTGAAGCCCCTTGTCGGGCTCTGGGCTGACAGTGGGGAGCTTGCTTGGGATTCTATCTCCCTCTCTCTCTGCCCTTCCCCTGCTCACACTCTCTCTCTCAATAAATAAATAAACTTTAAAAAGTATAAATAAACAAATGAGATCTAGCATAGTGTCTAAATGATAGCTATTACTATTGTTTAAATTATTAACATTTTCTCCACCGTGAAACAAGGCTGTAATTAAGTATGATCTGTTGTAACTTGGTTAAAATTGATCAGCAACCTCATCTGATTTGGAGATATTTTAGCTCCCAGAAGCTCTGAAATATTTATAGCAGCTAAGGGAAATTCTATCTAGGCTTTACAGTAGATGGGAGCACAGCTCAATATGTCTCTGACAGATGTCATAGCCTGGGATTCTCTTATTTTTTTATGTTTGAAAAAAACTATGTTCTCTCTAAGAATAAAAATATTTAAATTTTATTTTACAAAGTGAAATATTTTCTCTTAACAAAAAAATATTGAGAATATTATAAATAAATGCAGAGGTTTTGTAGACTTATTATTTTGAAATAAAACCCAAGGATACTACAGGTCCTTGGGGGAAAACATTTTATGTAACCTTATGGAAAGATTTTTCTGTAGCAACATGGGCAAACAAGCAAACTTGCAGCTCTAAAAGCTGCCAAAGACACTGAAGTTAGGTGACATGTTTGCAGAGAGAATGGCACGGAAGATTGTGGCTTGCAAGAGTTCCTTATAGCCTTGTGTATCAAACTTTGAAATTGAGACAATACACCAACAGGTAAAAGTATTAAAAAATATATGGAGACTTCTGACATACACCATTTTATTGATTTCTCTTCCCTAGGGAACACTCAAACACAACCAGATGGAACTAAATGCTTTGGAAATTGCTTTCTCTTGAAGGCAAAGGTCTGAGACTGATTCTTCCTTATTTATTCTGGGCCTGTATACAAAAATACTTCTGTTTCTGGAGTGTCTAATTTGAGGTTTTGGAGTAGCAAAATATCATATCACTTGATTATAAAATGATAAAAATAACTTGTTCTATTTTAGGAACATGCAGTAGGATGAAGAGAGAAGAACCTGACTGTAAGTTTATCTTAGATTTCAGTATGTAAGCATTCTAGAAGTGTAACAAAAATTATTATTTTTTAAAGTCCTTATTATTTGAGAGAGAGAGAGAGAGAGAGAGAGCATGAGTGAGAGATGGGCAGAAAGAGAGGGAGACACAGAATCCAAAGCAAGCTCCACGATCTGAGCTGTCAGCACAGAGACCGTCGCGGGGCTGGAACTCACTAGCTGCGAGATCATGACTTGAGGCTAAGTCGGATGCTTAACCAACTGCGCCACCCAGGTGACCCCAAAATTATTTATTTAGAAGTCCCAATCAACAGAATCTTCTACTAACATATTTCTTTCATTCTTGTTTTCTTACCTGTCAGCCAGATTTCTAAAATGTAAGTACAATCAAGAGAAGAGGTGTATTAAAATTGTATTCAAATTAAGGAACTACTAGGAATTCCAAATTCTATCTCCAATAATAACTTCATTTCATTCTCTTTGAGAAATCACAGATCCTATATATGTATATAATCTAAGTAGTCTATTGATATACAAACTATTAACTCAGGGATAGTCATTTACAAAAAGCAATAAAAAATAAAACTGAAATGAAGCTCTGGGTTTTATCAAAAATAAATAAATAAAAGGTCAAGACTTTCAACCTGAAAGGAAATGGTTTGCACTTAAAAAAAAAACTTACTGATCAATAAAATATACTCTTGTGAATTACTGCTACTACTATGTGACATTTTTTATTCTAATAAAAGAGATTTTAAGCTACGTATGTTTTTCTTAAGTAATGACGCATAGAGGTACTTGTCAAATCATTTATACCACTAATCTAAGTCATACTGATAACCTTTAATAAAACAGTAACAATTAAAGATCATAGGCTAAAAGAAATGGCACTTAACATTTGACTTAAAGCTTGACATGTTGCCACAGATACTAAGATTAAAGAGTATTTTTAAATTAATTGCTTTTCTTTCCAATAGAGTGAGGAAATCATAGAGTGTGTTGGGCTTCCTAACACATTTGTAAAACAAAAACAAACACAAACACAAAAACAAAAAGCAAAAACCCAAAAACAAAACCCTCAAAGTTTTCCTGTTGCAATAGTGATCAGTCCTAAACTGTGTTAGATAAAGTCCAATAAAAAACAAAACAAAACAAAACAAACAAACAAACAAACAAAAGACACTTTTGTGATTGGAGGTGGGAAGAGTGGACATAACTGGTACAAAAGATTTTTCAAGTGGCAAAGTCTGTGACAGCTCTCAGTCGCTTCTCATGCCTGACCTGGGTCTGCTTCATGAACAGTTTGTTATCCCTGGCGGTGTCCACAGGATAAACTCAGTGTTTTCAAGTTATCCGGGGCCAAATATACATGAGGATTTTATTTCCGGGGCCAAATATCCTTTAGGATTTTATCTGCTGGCTTCAGTCATTTGTGGGTTTTGACTACTCGAGGGAAAAAAACAAATGAATTCAATATGCTTTGCAAAGCTTTTTTTTTTTTTTTTTTTTAAAGGATCTATTATTTATTTGGAACCTGTTTTGTTAAGAGATCTTCCTGGACCAAAATGTAACCATTGATCTCAGAACAAAAATACCCTCTTGAAAACTCAAGAGGAGTATAGGAAATTAGTGAAAATTGCCCGAAGAGTAACTGCTGTCTTCTGTATGTCAACACACACACACACACACACACACACACACACACACAAATAGCACACATGAGCACATGCACTTTCAAATCTGTAGAGATGATTAGCCATGTGAATCTGCTCTGTGTTCTATAGATCATGAAAAAAGTCTGCTTTCCTATAAGGAAAGAAAATGTAGTTGCTACTATTCATTAAAAGGCCTGAAGATTATATAGGCTAGATAACAGAATGAATTAAGAAAGAAGTATATTTGACATTTTTCTTTCAAATTTCGTGTTTAACCAAATTTCGTGTGAGACGCCAGAGCCTCGAATCATATGGTGCCAATTCATGATCATCGGTCGGTATTTATAGCATGCCTACTTAATATGTGGCATTATTACAAATTCTTTTTCTTCAGGCTGTGGTTCCTAAAGATGACCCTTAAAGGCTTATAAGCAATTACAAAAAATAAACAAAATAATATCTACTCAGAAAAATCTTAATTAGTGATGTCCCTTGAGGAGACCTTTGGCCAGAAAAATTTCAATTAATTCATAATTGAAATCCCTCGTACTTTTTCAAAAATCCCAAACATATTTTTTACCAATTTATAAATCTCTATTTTTTCATACACAATTTAAAAAGTAAGTTTTGAAAACCTGTTCTATTATGCCAATACTTTCTCTGTGTCTTTGTGTCTCTCTCTGTCTCTGTCTCTCTCTCTCTGCATACACACACACACACACACACACACACACACACCGCTACTTACAATGAATTAGACATTGTCTTTAACAAGGTTTGAAGCTTCTGGCTTCAAATTTGCCAATTTGGGGGCAATCATTAGTATCAATTCTTCCAGAAGATAGTTTTCATTCACAGAAAAGATAATGTATTTCTACCATAATCTAAAAATTTCATAAATTGTGAAGATGAATTGGAATTTCCTATTAGATATTCATATTAATTAGATAGAAAGCTTTTTCTTAGTAAGAATTTAGCCACGTATGTGGAGTTTGAATACAATAATTTGAAGAGGCCCCAGCTTTTCAAAATGGACTTAATCAATTGTAAAAACAGAGAGAAAACAGTAACTTTGCTGAAAATTCTTGTGCCTTTTTCTTACGTAAGAAAAGAGTAGATTTTTCTATGTTTATAAAGTTAAAACAAAATTGTTTTTCTTATATCAGACTATTAAGTGGCAATAAATTTTGAGACACTATTTTTTAAGTATATAAATACATAGAAAGACACTCTATTGATATACATATTAATATAATGTGCAATACAATTAATATTATAAATGTTGGTATGCATATTGATATCATCATGGTTTATATGATGAGAAAAATTCCTACGTCTTCAAAATGTCAAAATCCAATCTTTTCTTACCAGCATGGTATTAGTCATTATATTTGTAGCAAACTTGTATGATGCCAATAGACATATGGAATATATACAATGAATGATTTTCTAATTGTCTAGAAAATTTAGGCTTAAAGTTCCTTGCTTGGAAGAGAACTCTGAAAACAGAGTCACCTTCTTAGCTCTCAGTTCATAGTATCTATCTCTCCTAAGCTAACCAATGATTTGTCCTCAAGAGCTCTGCATAATCAGCAGCCACTGGAGTCTCTGAAAACCCCCAGGAAGGGAAAAACGGAAGCCAGGCCTCCTCTCTGTGGCTTGATGGGAGCCTGGTGTCCACTGATGGGGGAGGTGTAGCTGCCAGATCAGAAGGGTAAGTCCTGGAGGAAACTGCACCTGTGTGAGCCTCAGGAATTGAAGATAAAGGCCAATGGTGGTCGTACCCAAGTGTGTCAGGACTTCCTGGCTCCCAAGAAGACCATATGGAACTACAAGGGAAGGCCAGCTGTGTATATACACGGTAAATATTTGAAAATAATAATAATTACGATGTTAATGAAATTATCAAGATAATTTAACTGTATAACTTCCACTCAAGAATCTCTTAGATAGTGCTATAATCATCTCGTTGTAGTTTTTTTTGTGTGTGCCTTACCTGATCTGGACACTTAGCGAGATCAAGGTCTGCTCTTTAACATTAGCGCTCATTTTCATAATTCAGTTTAAAGTTTAAAAAACTTTGAGAGTTAACACTGAGAGTGATACAGACCAATACTGGCCGACAATCTTGAGATGACAGGTCACTTGTCTGATGCCTTGTTTTCTGAACCAAAAAATGAAGGTAATGTCATAGGCCATTCAGTGGCATATTTTTGTTTGTTCATTTTTAACCTTCTTATTTATCCTCTTTGAATTTAGTGAGGCTCTGAATCTCATTATTTCTTTGAGCTATGAGTTCCACAAGCTTATCTCCTCATTTCATCTCTAATTTTCATTTACTCGTATGGCCTCTAATGTTTGACATGATTAAGTTTGCTATGACTTGACAAAAGAGTTGATATTTTGGTTATAATATAGTATTGACTCTAAGGAATTTAATTTTTTTATGTTTCCAATTGAACTCTGAAAATCACGTAGGTCTCTAATTGAGCCTTTTATGTTGGATTAACATGGCACCACTCAAATGAAATGTTTTAATCTTACATTTTCTTAATATGAAAAATTACACATATATTTTTGTCTTATCTAAAGATACATTATACCAAGAATATTATTAAATTTTACTTTGGCATTCAAACTGGATTCATTTTCTTTGTCATAATCTTTTTTAGTTCAAGGAAAATTTTTTTTTCTCTTGAATCATTTCTTGCCCTGTGAGCCGCCATGGTGGTGAAGTTGGCATGAGCCGTTCCAGATATGAATGTGTTTAAAGCTGGTTTGTCTTTCTCTCTCTTTCCCACCTGCATACAGCCACACACAGCCACAGATGACACACACACCACATATTGTGCTCACACACACTCCACACATCACATACACGTGCACTGAGAAATACTATTAATCTGTAGCAATCCAGGGGAATTCTAGACGTAGAATTGGACCACCCACGGAAAAGTGCATTTTTCATAAATGAACTTCTGTGCCAGGATTTCTGTGACTGCTGAGATGTGCACCATGGTCATATAGGAAGAACAAAATGCTCCTTTGCCAGAGCTCAGTTAACAAATTAGTACTATAAATACTATCAGCAGTCATATAATATCTAGCAACAATAGAGGTATCATTTTCTATCTTATATTGCCAGTAGAGCAGTGTGTAATTGCATATGGCTCTGTGAATTATTCTTTACTATCAACTTTGATAATCTCCAAAACACAAGTTAAATAATTCAAGATTATAAGCTCAAGTAATATGATATATAAAAATTAATATATTACTAATTTTTAAGTATTCCTGACATAGAGGCTGACGTAAACGAGCTATTTTTACTGTTCTGACAACCATCTGAAGACTCTGGCCGATGTTTGAAAGCTCTTTCAACTCAGAACTCCCTCAGATGTTCTTTTATGATAAGGAAGAAAGGAGAAAGCAGAACAGCTTTGTGTTCTGTGGTAATGAAGGAAGGTCAGAAACCACAGCATATAGATTTTTGGAAGAGTCAGAACTTTTTAGAGAGAAAAGATAAAGATTATTAGCAACATTGACCTTGCCATCCCATGCAACCATTCCTAAAGCTAAATTGAAGTCTTTGTGAAACAAACAACATGTTGACCCTCAGAATAACCTCATGGAGACTATGCACAATGGAGCAGCAAGGCAGAGGTGACCAGGGATTCAGTCTTAAATTACAGCAGCAACATCAGACTCATAGAGTAAACTCTAAACAGAGTTTCACTCATACTTTATCTTTTTTTTGTATAGTAGGAGGACTGTAAATACTATTTTTTTGTTTGCAATATCGCTATAGTAATCATATTAATTACCATGTAAATAGATATTTTTGAGAGTGGCAGGGACAGTGCGATTCTGGAGCAATAGGACCAAACTGGGACTGACTGGGGGAAACCAGGATGCATGGTCACTGTATGAGCATACTTGTGGTGGAGAATAGATTTTATTATCACAGGACATACATTAGTGTATACCCTATGGAACCTCATTAGTAGCTTCTAATTATTTGAGACAACCTAAAAATAAAAACAGTTCAACTGAGATTTGTTGCCAGGAGGAAAGAATGACTGGGTGTTATCCAAGTTTTAATCAATGACACTTTAAAAATTATGTTCAATAGACAATGATAGCATGGCTTAATAAATATCAGAGTGAAGTCTTGTGTATGCATTGCAAATATGATATAAAACTTTGGTCTAAATATAGGTGAATATCAGTGAAATATTCCTAGGATGTGGTTTTTGTTTTAAGTGCCAGCAGAACAGTGTGGAAATTCCTATAAAATATATGATCCTCTCTCAGAAATTCCATTATGTTTCTATTTTGTGGAAGGATGTTTATAATTAACACCTAGCCCAAAGACTGAACTAATTACAACTAAAAATACTGAGAAATTCTTTAAGAAAAAGTAAATCTTTATTTGAAATAGTATTACAATATACGTAAACACAAAAGATTGGGCTAAATTTAGCAATTTCCCCCAATTGCCCAACTTAATTTTTAAGGCTGCTTTTATGTAAAAATGTTATATTTCACTAAAATGTAAACTTTTCCCAAAGTTTATTTGATGTGGGACAACTAGTAAATACACACATTTATTTTAAGTTTTAATTGAATAAGTGAACTTAAAAAGCTGAACCAGTTGTATGTAGTGGCACAATCTATTTAGGATATTCCAAATCCAAAATCCATCTGTACGGTTCACCGATGAATGAAAAGAATACTGACATCACATGGAGGAGACCTGCCTTGGTGGAATTGGTCCTGAGCAACTGCAGGTTCATGGTTAAGCCTCTTAACCATGACTTCAGTTTTCTTAACGTGTAAAAATGAAAGTACTGAATTAAAGTGTACAATGGTTCCTTTCCAGCTCTGACACTAGATACTTCTGTCCTAGTGACTCAAACCACGGAAACCATTTTGCTGTCATTTGGCCATTAATCTTCAGAAAATTATCCTCTTGTCCTTGTAAGAATTTATGTCTTACCAAGAATTTATCAGAAAATGGCTTTCATTGAAATGTGTCAAAAGTTAACTGTATTTAAATGAATCTTGGTAGGAGAATTTTTGGTTTGAACAGTCCCCTCCCCTCTTCCGCTGCAGAACCATGGGATGCAGGGGCTGTGCGGCCAAGCGCATCAGCTTCCTCGTCCTCATCCTCGGAGGCTCTGTCCTCAGGCGCTGGCCGCGGGTGCTGTGGTCCTCCCGCCCTCAGGGAGTGGCTCTCCACACCATCCCAGCTTGGACTGTTCCAGGGAAAGCGGCTTCCTGCCCAAACTGGATGGGACACGCCTTGGAGGAGGAGCGTGGGCGGGGAGGAGGGGCAGGGAGGGGGAAGGTTATTTCCAAAGTTAATTCCTCAGAGCAATTAAAAGGGATTCATCCGTCTGGCCGCACCTAAAAAAAAAAAAAAAAAAAAAAAAAAAAAAAAAAAAAAAAAAAATTTGATCTGTAAGGAGAGTGCCTTTCTAACAGTTTCCGTCTACGTATCTTCATGCTGACAATCAGTTGCGCAGAGTGGCATATTCTCTAAGTAGTGTGCTTCAGCTGCATTTTTATTTCACTTTTACATGAGAAAATAATCAGAGTTGGTTCATAAGGATTCAATTTCTGGAGAGATACGGAGGAAATTTCTGATTTGTTTTTTTCCTCCCAAATCGCTGCCAGCTACAAGTGAGATTCCATATGTTGTGTGGTATTTAAAGAGAAACTGCGCTTGATTTTTTTCACACCTGAACTACCCTATTTCAGATGTTTCAAAGAATGTCTACCTAAAAAGAAGCTGCAAAATAGATTATAAAATTATTTTGGCATCATTTACTGAAGAAAAAAATGGATAGTATTTACTAACATATTATCACACCATCGCATATAAAAGAAAGAAGCTGATAACTTTACTAGTTACTAGAGTACCATTTAAAGCAACTGATCGAACAAAAAAAATTTTAAGCCTCTTTATCTTTTTTTTTTTTAAACATTTATTTATTTTTGAGACAGAGACAGAGCATGAACAGGGGGAGGGCCAGAGAGAGAGGGAGACACAGAATCCGAAGCAGGCTCCAGGCTCTGAGCTGTCAGCACAGAGCCTGATGCGGGGCTCGAACTCACGGACCGCGAGATCGTGACCTGAGCAAAGTCGGACGCTCAACCGACTGAGCCACCCAGGCGCCCCATAAGCCTCTTTATCTTGCTTGGAGGGACTTCCACACTGAATAGTTACACCTGGCTATACATTTTCTGACTCTGATTTTTCTCTGTAACATTTACAATTATAATAGTCATTTACAATTTCTAGTATATAGTCATTTATTACCATAAACACTTGTCATCGTGATTTTGTAATGACAAACTTGAACATAATTCAAGTGATCTGCGTCTCTTGTAAGTGTTCTCATGTCCATAATAAGTTGAACATGCTCCTATTATCCACAGTGCTGTGGAGAATGAGAACTGTGTCAGCGCTAAATCAGTACCTACTGGTGGAGGCTGTCATAGCAGGTCTGTCTGCGGGTGCAAAGTCAGATTCATAGAGCATTTATTAAGTCAGATTCCACAACTTTAGGGTGTCAGTAATCACTGAATCTTCAGAGCCTTGAACATAGTAAGTATTAATAAAAAAATCTCTACTAAAACCATAAGATATGAGAAATCACCCCAAGAATAGATACCCTCTTGGTATGACCATAAAATTTATACCATCTCTCCTTTTTAAATAAGTGCTCTCTAATAACTCAATCCAGTAAAAAAAAAAAAAAATCAGAACATAATTACTTCGAACTATCTTCTGCTATGCAATTTTATGTATTTTTTTCTTTTTTAGTTGTAGCTATTTTTATAATACCAATTGTAAAACTGGTTACATGTTTTTACTATGGCATACATCTTGCACGTAGGCTTAATCTGGGCCTTTTTCTCCGGGAATCTTAAGAACAATGGAATGCACACGGTGATGCAATGGTAGGGTATCTGTGGTTTGAATCAAACCATAGAATGCTGTTAACTGTTTTCTCAACTACAAATAATGGAATATCATTTCTAAAATATGCCAAATAGAATTAGGCTCTAAGAATGTTATAGCATATATTTCAAAGCATCTTATTTTTCAACCCAGAGAATGCCATGCAAAACCTTGGAAGTGCTTATTCATGCCTGAAGCAGAAACATAAATATAGGTGTTTTTTTTTTTTTTTTTTAACCAACAGGAATTTAATCATTTGGTCACAACTTGTTATGTTAAAAAAATAAATAGTCCAAGAGATGTCTTAAAGTCTTAAATGGGCTCTTCCAAAATTAAACATAAAAGTTACATCCTATGACATGAGGAACAGTCCTGTACACAGAACTATTACAAAGCAATGCTGACACCTATAGAGAATGTATGCAAATATCCAACTTTAATTGGTATATACCTTATTGATTGGTATTAATACTTTAAATTCCACCTATCTTGATGTACAAAAAAAAAGACAGCTTAAATTTGATGTGCTGCTTTTAGAAAGGATATTTAATTTCTAATAAAAAGGATCTTTTACTGTCCTTTCAATAAACTTCACTGTTGCAACAGTATTAATGTGAGTGGCAAATCAAAATGATTTGATTATTTTAATAGTCAAGGGTGGAACCGATCTTACCAGCCTCACTGCTGTGGATTCATCTGCTGGTGCTAACTGATGACATATGTGAAACATGCTGACAATAACAAACAAACTAACAAGCTTATTCTTTTTCCTCCTATATTTGTGTAGTATTTCTAGTGAGGTAGGAGAGCTATCTTTCTGAGAGAGCTAAGATAACGAGTTCCCAAATGTATTACTGGAGGCCAGAGAGAAACAGACTGCCTTTGTCCAGTAGTTTCTTTATTGGCTCTTCAACTCCCATGATTTAGAAGAACTATTCTCCCAAAATTAAACCATGACGTGAACTTGGACCAAAGAATATTTTTTATATAAGTAAAACTCACTACCCTCTTTAAGGAGCATTAGCTAAAGGAAGGCAAAAACCATATCCTTTATTAAACAAATATTTGAGTGCCTAGTTGTCATGGGAAGAAATCAGGATCCCACAATGATGAACAATCAGAGTCTACTGGTACCAACTGAGCTCAATATCCCATGAGCTATTCTCATAGAAAACATCTCATTTATTTGCAATTAAAAATACCTAAGAGGGGTGCCTGGGTGGCACAGTCGGTTGAGCGTCCAACTTCAGCCAAGTCACGATCTTGCCGTCTGTGAGTTCCAGCCCCGCTTCGGGCTCTGGGCTGATGGCTCAGAGCCTGGAGCCTGTTTCCGATTCTGTGTCTCCCTCTCTCTCTGCCCCTCCCTCGTTCATGCTCTGTCTCTCTCTGTCCCAAAAATAAATAAAAACGTTGAAAAAAAAATTAAAAAAAAAAAACCTAAGAATGACTTTACTAATGAAAGCTCAGTAGCTTTATCAAGAACAAGTACCAAATTTTAGAGACAATGAACTTGACTTAAATGAAAAAGAAAGATGTTTCTGAATAAAAATATAGGTTAGTATAGAGATGTCAATTATCTCTTAATTTGTAGATTTTATATGATTTCAAAAAAAATCCTAAAAAGTCTTCATTGGACTTTTATTTGTTTAAACTCGTTAGAAGTTGTAGAAGTCAGAGTTTTCTAGAAAAACCAAACTTGGGCTCACTGGCATGGGGGAGGGCCATCTACTTTACTTAGTCTACCAATTCAAATGTTAATTTGATTCAGAAGTAGCCTCTCAGACTCATGCCAAATAATGTTTAATCAAATATCTGGGCACCCTGTGGCCCAGTCAATAAAATTAACTCTCACAGAGGCTTATGGGTCGAATTAGCTAAGAGCTTTTTGAACAAGAAGACTAATAAGAGAATAGTGTTGCCAAATAACTATATGCCTAGTAAAATGTATATTGCATAATATGTGTTATATGCCATATTGTGTGCATATAATATAAATCCAAATAATTAGAACAATGTAGATCCAGCATTATTTAGATGGACACTTGGAAAGGACAAAGTCCATAGTTTATAAATAGATTCTGGTATCACAAATTATTGCAAAAGGAAGAATTAGTCAGTAAAATAGTGTTAGGAAATTTGTTTCCCAGTGTATCAAGCTAGCAGAAATATAAATAAAAAGTACAGATGGTAAATTGAATTTATTGTCTAAACTGTAGATATGAATAGAGAGATCATAAAGTAAAATAAAGAGTGATTGAATTAAGACCATCATAAGTGGAAATTTCTGTGCCACTAATATGTCACATTATGTCACATTAATTAAAAAAATAACGAACTTGGGGAAAATAATTACAGTGATTACAAAAAACACATGTGAAGAAAATAAAAAAAAGTCAAATTGAAAACTAGGCAGGGATTATAAAGGTTATTCCATGAAAAACTAATAGAAGTGTCTAATAAATATAAGAAAAATTGTTCAACACCACTAGTATTTAATCAAATAAATTCTAGTTAATGTGATAATACTTCTTTGCACTTTAAAATTGTCAAAGATTTAAAGTAGATTATATTCTTTATTGGGTAGGAATATGGTGAGAATACACATTCTCATATGCTGCTGATAGGACATTAACACGGTAAAACCTTCTAAAAAGGTAATATATAAAATGGGCTTAAATACAGATCATGATTTTTGACAGTATTTTCACTATATGCTTTTCTTCTATTGAATTATCCTGAAAAAATATAGTCTAAGTAAATAATGAAAGTGGTTTAAGATCTAAGTATATGTGAGAATACTCATTGAAGCACTACAAATTGGGAATAAGTCCAAAAGTCCAACAATTGAGATATGGTGAAAGTGACTTTGTTGCTTCTATAAGGTAGACTATTATGTAGCTAATAACAAAACATTTTCAAAGAAATTTTAATATGCAGGCAGAAAATTTATTGAGATAAGCAATATGGCTACAATATGGGGTTCAGTCAGGGTGGAGAAGACCTGTTTGGATTTAAGAACTTAGTTTGAACATGCTAACTTTGAGATGTGTAAGGAATATTCAAATAGAGATTGGCAATTCAATATATGAGACTTGAGCACAGAGGAGATATAAATAGGGAGGTGAACATATTTTACTGACCTTTTCATTTCTGTTTTTAGCATCTCTGGTCATTCTGGTTAGGACTCTGTGTAGTTGTTGACTATTCTTTTTCCCTTGCTATCCTCTCCACTGGAAAACAAAAGTTAATCGAGTTTATCAAATTCTATGAATGACTTCTTCATAGCAATTCATTTTTTTAATGGAGTACTTAATACTCCATTGAATGAACTGACAGTTTCGCTGTCATGACTGTGACATGAATTGTGGCAATATATTCCTCCACACCTTTTTGCTTTTGAATAATTCCTGGAAATGACACCAGATTAATCTTCCAAAACCATCAACTCTATTATATTTCTCTCTTTCTCAAAATCGTGAATGGCTCATCAGTATGTAACTCTTCTTCCCAATATGTAACTCACATTCCAGGCAATCTGTATCATTAGCTTTAGCAACCATTTTTTTTTGTCACAAGACCCACCTTGATTATTTGTTCCCATGGGCTATAACCTCTTCCCCTCTTCTGTAACTCTTCACGTTTAAAAAATCACATAAAGGGGCGCCTGGGTGGCGCAGTCGGTTAAGCGTCCGACTTCAGCCAGGTCAGGATCTCACGGTCCGTGGGTTCGAGCCCCGCGTCGGGCTCTGGGCTGATGGCTCGGAGCCTGGAGCCTGTTTCCGATTCTGTGTCTCCCTCTCTCTCTGCCCCTCCCCCGTTCATGCTCTGTCTCTCTCTGTCCCCAAAATAAATAAAAAACGTTGAAAAAAAATTAAAAAAAATAAAAAATCACATAAAATGTGTTATCCTGTATGGTGTCTTCTTCCAATCCCCACAGACAAAATGTTTCATCACACTGAACTTTTTGTGGTTCTCATATTTACCCTTTTTATTTTAAAGTAATCTCTACAGCCAGAGTGGGGCTCAAACTCACAACCTTGAGATCAAGAGTCACACGCTCTAGTAACGAGCCAACCAGACAACCCTATGTTTATGTTGTAGATTACACTTATCCCACGCCAGTCTATATTTTGCTGATTTGTTAAAAGTCTTACTTCATCTCCTAATTTTAAGTTATTTGTAGCAAGTTGCAAACTTTAAACATCCCTATTTTGGCAGATCTGTCTGACCCAAAACAAAACACAATGCAACAACAACAAAAACAAACAAACAAACAAAAAAGCAAAGGTAGTGACAGTCTTCATTTATATGAAGACATTAACACATACAAACTTAGCTTCCTATTTTAAAGCAGAGAAAACCTGTTCCTTTCCCTTGCCTATGTGGGCTTTAGCAATGCTGGCTATCTTTTGGCCACACAAAATCTTAATACATTTCAAACAGCAAAAAAATATGCAACATCACCTTCTTTGATAACAATAAATAAAAGGAAATTAAAATTAGTATTAAATTGATAAAAAGAGAAAACAAAAACTCAGTTGCTTTGAAATTAAAAAATAAATCTAAATAATTCATGAGTGAAATATAATAAAATTAGGATAAAACCACATACTATCAAAAGTCATTACAAAGTGAAGAATAAACCTTAGGAGATAGTGTCTGAGCTTCTTACTAAAAAATACATCATATGGAACATACAGTGACTTCACTTGCTCAGTATTCTTTCAGCTTTCAATTAGGAGGGCTCTCTGAATGACAGGCACTACAGAGCTAAACCCTACTTTTACTTCACTTCCTTGCAACTAAAGTTTTGGATGTGAAATTGGCTCTTCTAAAAAAATTTTTTTTTTCAACGTTTATTTATTTTTGGGACAGAGAGAGACAGAGCATGAACGGGGGAGGGGCAGAGAGAGAGGGAGACACAGAATCGGAAACAGGCTCCAGGCTCTGAGCCATCAGCCCAGAGCCTGACGCGGGGCTGGAACTCACGTACCGCGAGATCGTGACCTGGCTGAAGTCGGACGCTTAACCGACTGCGCCACCCAGGCGCCCCAAAATTGGCTCTTTTAAAAGGTACACTCTCATGAGTTCTAGAATACCACTGTCCAACAGAAATTGAATGTGAGCCACCTACAAAATTTTTAATCTTCTAGCAACTCCATTACGAAAGGTAAAAAGAAAACAATGAAACTATTTTTAATAATGCATTTTGTTTTATCCAATATATTCAAAATATTATCATTATAACATGTAATCAATAATTAAGTATTGTGATATTTTACATTCCAGTTTTCCCCTTTAATCTTTGACATCTGATATGTGTATTAAGCTTAGAACACATTTCCATTTGGACTATGTCGAATGCTCAGGAGCCATATTTGGCTATTGGCTACCATGGTGGGTAGCAGTATTCTAAAAGATGACAATGAGGGGCGCCTGGGTGGCGCAGTCGGTTAAGCGTCCGACTTCAGCCAGGTCACGATCTCGCGGTCCGTGAGTTTGAGCCCTGCGTCGGGCTCTGGGCTGACGGCTCAGAGCCTGGAGCCTGTTTACGATTCTGTGTCTCCCTCTCTCTCTGCCCCTCCCCCGTTCATGCTCTGTCTCTCTCTGTCCCAAAAATAAATAAACGTTGAAAAAAAAAAAAAGTTGGAGATTCAGTTAAATTACATACATTTATTTAGTCTGGGGGACATAGATATTTTATAAAATAAATAAAATATAAAATATGTTATTCATGAAACGTATCTCCAAGAAAATATTTATTTGATCAAAAGACTTACCTTATTGGGGGCACCTGGATGGCTCAGTCAGTTAAGCGTCTGACTTGGGCTCATGATCTCATGATCTCATGATCTCATGGTTCGTGAGTTCGAGTCCTGTGTCAGACTCTGTGCTGAGAGCTCACAGCCTGAAGCCTGATTAGGATTCTGTGTCTCTCTCTCCCTCCGCTCCTCCGCTGCTCGCATTCTGTGTCTCCCTCAGAAATAATCAATGAATTAACAACAACAACAACAACAACAAAAACACCTTACCTTTTTTCAAGAAGAATTATAGATTGAACTCATGCTTCTTGGAACATCTTTACATGTTATGGCAGTAAAGAGGTATGGAGTGTTCCAGTTTTCTAAGTGTGGATACATTTTATAATTCCTATAGCAACTATAGCCCTGAAACACTGAAAAACCATATATAAGTGTTTAAGTGTAAAGCTCATTTGAATTGTATTAGTGTTACCAAATGTCCTGATATAAACAAATGCATTAATATGCTTACTGTTATTAACATCAGAAAGATTAAAATATAGAATGTTATAGAATATATGTGAAATTTGGGAAGAAATATAAGAGTATTACCCAAGGTAAGATCAAAGAAATAATATTTTCCATCTTTGCCTAAGAGATTAAGTAAAGGCTAAAATAAGGCCAAAGAAGATGAATGAAATTTATATGGCATCGAAGGAAGCTGAAAGGTGCTTGTTTGTTCCTCTTTCCTTCTCCCTTGTATTCCTTATTAAAGTCCAACAACCGTATAAAAATTCTTCCCTTATTTCCTAAAGCGAGAGTGATCATTTTTCATAGAACATCTGTGATTTTTCATTATTCATCATATAAGGTACTTATCACATCCTATCAAGTTATACCTGCTGTTCATCCTATTAGATTGTACATTCAGTCAGGGTGGCAATCATGTGTCATTTGCCCTTATGTACCTATATTATACTGTTAATAAATACATTTGACCTCAAACAACTACGCATCATTATCAAAGTTATTAGCTATCACAACTAAAGTTTCTAGCATGTGCAGCATGCCAAGTGGTACACTTTGTGCTTTGAGAATTAAGGCCATGATATTCTTACTCATGCCTCATTCACTTATTTATGCATTTACGTTTTGCACTGAAATGCACTTAATTAATATCTTCATTTCAGAGACTAATACTATGCCTTATAGGATTACTCAAAATACAGTATAATTATATACTCTCTTATACATACAATTTGCAAAAATTTGCTGGAAAACAAATATCAAATGACTGCCCACTTTAAATTATTTTATTTTTTCCTTTGATACCCAGCTTATGTTATTATTGGATGTTTCACCATTTTCCCTTTCATTTGCATGCATTTTAATTTTTTACAGTGTAGTATTAGAAGATATTTAATGACTGCAATGTAATCCCTAGAAAACCTGAGCAAAAACGTCTAAAGGTACATATTTTTAAACATTTTCACTCTCTCAAACCTGAATTAATGCTGTGATCTAAAAAAAAAAAAAAAAAAAGTATTCTATGAGCCTTCCCCAAGTTCTTTTCTATCTCTGCAGTTCCTGTAGGGACTCAGACCCAGCAAGGAAATTTATGTTGGCTGACAACTTCTGGTTCTCACTAGAGGTCGCAGGATGTCAAAAAACTGACCAGCAAACAAGGACACAGTTGCCAGAGGTAGTCTGCACAAAGCATCCTCTTTGTATGGTCTGGGCAAGGCCTCAGACAGTGAGCCAATTAGAACACCGGACTCTAAAACCTGTTAAGGCTAATTAGTGCTCACCTCCTGCACCGCTTCTGCCTTTGAAACTAAGAGCTTCAGTGCCTCGTGGCCTTTAAAGACCTAGCAGAAGAATAGGATCTGAAGGATTGCTATAGCATTCTACAGAGTAAATGCTTCAATACAGTTAAGGTTATCTGATGGCTACGGTTAGTAGTCTATTTTCTCTCTTGTGAAGTGGCAGACATATTTAATTGGTATCCCAATGAGTATTATAAATTCAACTCTTACAAACTCATTATTTCTTTAAATATTTTAGTAATCATATTGCTAGAAAAGGAGGTAACGCTATCCTGTCCTTTTCTTAACAGGCTCTATCTGGTAAGTTTCACATGCAAATATTCCTCTGGTAATTTCCGTTTTCAAGTTTGATTGTAACAGCCCTTTCAGTATTCAAACTCTGATATGGATCTCATACTTTTTACTTATTTATTTATTTATTTATTTATTTTGCCCTGCCCTTCATAGTAACTAGAGTATTATCAAAACAAAATAATGCTTAAAATATACAAAAATCTCTTGCAATTGTGGTGCAAAAGTACCAATTATAAATCCTCAGGAGAACTTTTAAATGGAGCAACCCTTCTGAAAACTTACCCTGAAATGAGCCAGCATAGTTAAAGGATTAGTCTTATGGAAAAATGTGACAATTGGGGAAAAACAGATCTCCTCTTTGAGGGCAATTCAAAAGCCACAGGGAATCTTACAGATCAAAAAAGTTGTCATCACTTCAGCCTATAGTATTCGACACGTGAGAGAAGAAACAACTGATTCTGCAATAAAATAAGTTCTATTGAGTTAAATTAAAATTTATCATCCCATTGTTCCCTTTGATGTTTCTTATTTGGGGAAATTATTAAAAATAACTCAGATACTGAGATCAAAGCAGTAAATATTGATTCAGTTAGGAGCAAGTTAATTTTGAGAGGTAAGAAGAACACAAGTTAGTAATTGGTCAATCCTGATATTATATTTTTTGTATAGTTAAAATCACTTATCGGCACTTACTCTGTTTTATGAAGAGCTACCTGTTTACAATAGGTTTATTTATTCTTCGGGAACAGGTCCTGAGAACTGAGGCATTTATATGTTGGGTTATTATAATAAAAATGGCTAATAAAAGGTCCTACAACATATTGAATTAATTGCTCTACTAATTGCTTTCCTGTTTTACTAGTAATTAAGAGCAAACGGCTTTATGTTCTTTGCATGTGGTCTGATGATTTCAAAAGAGTAAGTCATAAACTTTGCACTGATTTTAAAGCCAAACACATGACAATTTCCATTTCTTGTAGTAATTGCTATTATAGGGCAAGAAAACAAAGGAGAACCAAATTCATTTCTACAGGTTATCTAGAAATGTTTAAATCTTCTGTTATCCTTTTTTGAAATTACTAAAACATTTTATTTTAAAAGGCAGCCTGTGCTTAGAAATTGCTCTAGCAATATGATTTAGTTACTTTTTATGTTAATGTTGGAGCCATTATGAACGAGCAGACTTTTTGAAATCCTTCTGTAGAACAGAGAGAAAAAGGGACAGCAACCCAGTCCATCTCTGTGACAACCAGAATACTCAATAGTGAGGAGTGTGATACTAAGCACAGCCTTACAAATGAACTGTGACCTCAGCTCACAGATGGTGGTGTTTTTAGAGGAGTGGTAATAATTTGGAAAGCACTGGGTATAACCTTCTATCAAATACATGCTAACTAAAGTAGAAAACGGAGGAAATTATCCGGAAATGTCAGCACTTTCCCTCTAGCAAAAAATTAAAGCACCACACCCATTGTCCTCTGAAATAGCTAGATAATTGAGGATGAGGGGTGCTTTCAAAACCTTGTCTGGGTAATTAGCTTTTGATAACCCAGCTCTCCTGTGTACCCTGGCAAAAGCAATGTGGATATTCTAGTGCTCTACTGACCTGTGAGACAATCAGAATCCACTGTTCAGACAATTGGTATCCCTGGCTCAGTTGTGCTCAGTTCTGTTGACAGATTTTTTTTTTCTTTTGGGTGTCAGACATAGAGTAAATCTGAATGAAAACTTTCCCCAGGAAGCGAGGAAGAGAAATCACATAAAAGGAAATTGTCCCCTCCGAGTTGGAGCCGCCTCAGCGTCTCAGGATTTTAGAGCTGGTGTTGCTAGCCTTGAGCACACCATGTTCACCTATTTTAGGGACCATTAGTTAATGTTGTTAAAGTGCTGTGCAGATGAAAAGCAATACATATATAAATAAACACACCTCAGATGCTTCATATTGATCGGAATTTGGTTTTATGGTGCAAAATTACTGCTTTAGGACTTGCAAAAGTGACCCAAAGTGAGTTATAATGCCTGAAGATGAAGGCCAAGGTCATTAATTATTGCCACCTGAAAGCTCAGTGCAGCTTACCAAGTGAAGTTGGCCTGGCCCCGAAACCAGCCCAGAGCATAATGGTGAGTTTAGAAGTACAGAAAAACCAGTGTGTAAGTGCAGCTGCATATGATGAATAGAGTTAAATAAGTTATAAAATAACCTGGTGATTTTACAATGCATCATAAAACCTGAAGTCATACATGTTGTAAATATATACCAACCAATTACCCAACAACTTATTCTAGAGGCTGGTAGAGAATGTCAGCTTTTCCCAGCTAAGTCAGTTTGGCATATTGTGTTTTTATTTGCTAATTACTGAAAGAGGCTTGCTTTGATAAGTCCAGGCTGTCAGAAATTTATTTTCAGAAGGTAAATTAATAAAGTTAGTTATGGGGATCACTGCTATTTGGACATTTAGTCCCTAGTACCTACGGAATGGGATGATGTAATCCTGAGGTAAATGAGTCCTGTTATGAGGAAAGGCATTCTCCTTCTCCGGTCTCCCTTCAGATTCTCTTTTAACCTGTGATGGGAAATCTTGCTTTTTCCCCTACTGTTCTGTAAGTGCTTATTACAAGTTTCCTTTCTGAGTCTCTGATCTGATTGTTGATGCTCTCATGGATATTTGTAATTTGTGGGCGGGAGAAGAGACCAGGACTTCCTAGCCTCTGAGCTGCTGTCAAATGCCCGGCTCCATGCTAAATGATTCATGTACCCAACGTGTTTGCATTGCAAGATAACCGTATGAAGTGAGCATTTTATTTTGAAGGTGAGAAAAATTGAGCTGAGAAAGAGTAAGCGTCCAAAGACATCTTGTCCAAGGGCAAGGATTCAGAGACATTTTCTGATTCCAAACACTGCATTTATGTTAAGTAGGTAGAGTTTAAAATTAATTTTCAGGCTTATTCTAGTGTAAAATATTTCCTGTGATGGAATATTAGAATACTACTTAGCTTTTTGAAATAAACTGAATTCTATTTTTGTTAGTTAGAGATATGTATCTGGTGGGATTCATGCACAGAAAATACGGGGCCTTTGTCATGGAAAAGATGTGCATGGAAAAAACATGGCGTCTACTTCTCAGGACTTGAATGGAAGGCAGAGCAGGGACACTTCCGTGTAGAATATAACCTGGGGAGTCAGGACGGATACAATGCAAAATGGGGCTTCACCAGAGGCTTGAAGAAAGACTGGGCTTTAGCTGGGGCCAGAGGTTCTTGGCCACTATCACACATGCATTTCTCCCTGCCCATCACTGGTCAGCAGGAAGGACTAGCAGAATTGCAGGCCCCCAAAAAGCAGACAGCTTAGGGAGCCAGCGGAGGATCAGAAGTTATGAGGTGACAGTAGTGTGTTTAAAAGACATACTTATTCTCTTATCGCTTATTTTTATTTATTCATCTATTTATTTTTACATTTTTAAAAAAGTTTATTTATTTATTTTGAGAGAAATAGAGAAAGCATGAGCAGGGGAGTGACAGAAAGAGAAGGAGAGGGGGAGAATCCCAAGCAGGCTCCCCTGGCAGTAGGCAGAGCCCTACGCAGGGGCTCAAATTCACGGAACCGTGAGATCATGACCTGAGCCAAATCAAGAGTCCGACGCTCAACCGAGTGAACTACCCAGGCGCCCCTATTTATGTATCTATTCATCTTAGCCCTTTATAATAGCATAGGATCAGAAGACTGTTAGGAAGTGATTGACTTGGATAATGGCCCTTATGTAGTTTGGGCATTTTTATCTCACAAGAAGCTGGTACTACTTAGTTATTTTATTTTTAAAATTAAGTTATCCTCATTGCACTGGAAGTATATAGTATGTTTTATTGAAGGTGTCAGTGACTATTTTTTAATTTTCTTGAGGAAAGTTGAATGAAATGAAGTACAAATTTTATTTGATAAGGAGATTGCATAGCAAAAGTTGGGAAACCTACATTCTAGACACTGGTCACAGATGCATATTATTGGGGAATTTATAAGCAACACCACCAATGTCACCTAAATCTTTATTTCAAACTGATACAGGGTGTATTAGAGGGATTTACAAATAAAATTGTCCTAGCTTTATTTAATTTGTACCCAGGTGTGTGTATGTGTATGTGTGTGTGTGTGTGTGCGTGTGTGAGTGAATTTCTTGCCTGACGGTGGAAAAGCTCACAGTGTACAGGATTTCCACACAAATCATTAGGAAAATGCCGATTAATAATAATAACCACCTTTTAAAATATGCTTACACCCACCCAAAAGTACACTGCATGCATAATCTTACTTAATTCTTATTTCGACACTATCGATATTTTATTCTTGTTTCAAAAACCAAGAGAGAGAAGCTAGGGAAGTAATTTGCCTGAGGCAAAACCGCTACTAATTGACAAGGTCAGACTTAAAACTTTGTTTTCTGCTAGTGAAACCCATGCCCTTAACCAATCTGTCTGTTGTCTCTTTCCAGCATCACCTTGAATAAATCACTCTACCTTAGAGTTATACCACTTAGTTCCATTTAGTGAAGGAGAAGGCTCTCTTCAAATAATATGTTTAGAGGGGCTGGATATAGTTTGACTTTTCAGAACTCACTTAGGATGATAATAACAGCAAACAGATACCAAAAGTGCCTTATATATGGAATTGTAAAGCGTATCACATATATTAACTAACTTAATCCTTATAACAACTCTATTAAATATTATTATTACCCCTAAGATTATCCTTGTTTTATGGATGAAGGAAGTGAGGACAGACAAGGTTAAAAAAAAAAGTGGATTCAAAGTTACCACTACTAAGCTAATAAACAGAGCACTGGAATTTTGATTGGGGGATCATTTCCAAGCTCCATATTTTTGTACCTCCCTCGCTAGTTGTTCAGGGGAAAACAGTGAAGATTCAGTGTAGGCCTGGAGGTCACATAGTTGAATACCTGTTAGTGGACTACGGTTATGAGTCCCATCGGGTGAGAGATGAGATGATTTTCTTCTTATTCCATTCCATTCCTTCCATTTTCCTTTGGCAAGCTGATGCCTGAATGAAGAATACAATCATTTCTGGATGTCATTAGGCAATAATACATGGTTACTGAATACACAAGTCAGTGGTTCTTCTTGAGACTTAAATAGTAAATGATGCTTAAAGAAGCGACCCAACCTAAAGTGCTAATGGTAAATACACGCAGCTTCTGTGTACAAACATGGCCTTTTTGCACTGTGTTACTAGACGTGACAGTGAGTGATAAGTAAGAGAAGGAATAGACTGAGGTTTGGCGTGTGGAAGCCGCAAAAAGGTTGTGGTCCACAGACAGTGTGGGGCTCTATGGGTACATAGCAAGTGAGTCAGATCGGTGTTTATCAAGTATCAGTTAACCTTTATGTGCTACCTTTATTTTCGACTTAATTTCATAAAGCAACCAACTTGCTTTTTAATCTAAGTAGCAGGAGAAATATATGCAATTGCGAATTTGTTAATTAATTTTTTATAACATATGTGTATATGGGATATACAGATGTATGTAACTTTTCATGTTCTTTTTTTTTAGAAAGTTATCACTGTGTTACCTAAAATGATCTCAGGCAGTATTGGTAGTTTAAGTACCACACCTTGGGACACTGAAGTAGAATTAGGAGATGCTATGTAGACTTGCTTAGGGCAGAGAGAGAGCCTAAGAGAAAGAAGGTGAGATACAGCATATGTGTGCTGTAAAGGATCGCATAAGAATGGGGGGAAAGCGAGAGTTACAAGAGTTAAAAAGCCATAAAAACAAAGGGGATCTCTGTTCCCCACAGTTGAGGATATGTTAGAGAAGAAGGTAGTACAGCACACCAGTAAGTACCAAGGAATAATCAGACTGGTTTTTTTCTTTTCTTTTCTTTTCTTTTGATATTTATTTTTGAGAGAAAGAAAGAGATGGAGAGAGTAGAGGAGGGGCAGAGAGAGAGAGAAAGAGGAACTAAAGCAGGCTGCACGCTGACAGCAGAGAACCTGATGTGGGGCTAGAATTCAGGAAATCTTAAGATCATGACCTGAGTGAAAGTCAGATGCTTAACCAACTGAGCTACCCAGGAATCCCAATAACCACAGACTCTTAGTCAGTAGTCAGACCAGAAGCCTTTGAAGGAGAAAGGTTCTTTCTTCCTTCCTCCCTCCCTCCCTCCTTCCTTCCTTTCTTTCTTTCTTTCTTTCTTTCTTTCTTTCTTTCTTTCTTTCTTTCTTTCTTTCTTTCTTTCTTTCTTTCTTTCTTCCTTTCTTTCTCTTTCTTTTCTTTCTTCCTTTCTTTCTTTCTTTCTTTCTTTCTTTCTTTCTTTCTTTCTTTCTTTCTTTCTTTCTTTCTTTCTTTTTCTTTCTTTTCCTGGGGGAGGTGTATGTCTTTTTCTTAACAAACAAACAAACAAACAAACACCTTCTGTGACACTTTTGTTGTGAAGCTAATACTGCCTTCTGTTCATTTTTTCATTCTGTCCCTGACACTATATTTGTTACTTAGGAAACAGCAATACAGACAGATTTTGATTGAATGTAGTTTCATGCTAATTATCAAGAGTTGGGAGCATCCTGTAATAGTGACATATGAAACAATGTGACATAAAAAATTACCCATAGAATGTGAAATTTAAAAAAATGTGAAAGTCAGAGGTCATTTAGGCCCAGAGAATCATCTCCTCATTGAAATATATTTATCTGAGATGCCTAAAATGTAATTCCAAAGAACAGCAGCATTAATTCAAAGCAGGATTTTTTTAAAAGCCTTGAAACAGTAGGTTGAACCATATGAAATTGCCAATATTTTCTGTTTTTAACCTTCAGAGAAGACAATTTCACAGAAGCCAGTCATTGTATATACTATTTGGTTAACAGGTTAAAGTGTTTACTTCAGACAAGGGGAGTGAGACTAAGGGAGAGAGGAAAACGCATTTGATTCCATTCACATCTAAATTACAGTAAAACCTTGGATCCTGAGGAACTTGTTGTGTGAGTGTTCTGCAATATGAGCCAACATTTCTAATAACTTTTGATATGATAAACGAGTGATGTCTTGCAATACAAGTAGTGTCTGATGCCGAACATCACATGATCACAACTTAGTCAATGGTTCTTGAAATTTGCATTGATATACGAGTGCTTTGTATTACAAGCATGTTTCCAGAATGAATTATGCTCACAAAACAAGGTTTTTCTTTTCTTTTTTTTTTTTAACCAGGGACATGAGCAGGATATATTCATGTATTACTTGGTTTCCTAACAACAACAATAACAATTAGCCTTTTACAAAATGACTAGACAAGAAAATAGACATTTCTAATTCAGATTATCCACAGGGCAAGTTTATTTAAATTACTGTGACAGCCAACAGGATATACCAGTTGGCATAGAGTGTATCTCTTGCTTTAGCTCTCTTGGGTGACTTTATTCCCTAGAGTGCTGGGGGCTGATGGAGTTCTGCTGCAGGTGGTGATGGTGGTCAGGGCCAGGTGCCAACTAGAAGCCAAGGTTACTTCAGCACATGTCTCACTAAAGGAATCAATCTCCTCTTTTTATCTTCCTAAGGGAGACTGGATTCACATCCTGCACATGTTTGTGGCTACATTCTGACTGAACATTCAACTCCTTCCTAACATGCATATTCTTGCTTTTTGTTTTCTTCCAATTCTTGCCAATTCATGTTTTTTTTAATGCACATGGGAAAAAAGCCGACTTTTAGTTTGTGATCACAACAACTATAGAAACAAAATTTAAAGGTAAGTATTTTATTACTATAGAGTTAGATTCAGTAAATATTTTAAAATAATATTTATAAATAAATCAGGGTTGAGGCCTAGGATATTGTGGTGTAAATAACTATTCTCTACAGGTAATTTTAGCCTTAAAGAAACATTTCTATATTTTGATTTGAGGTTCTAAATCTAGAATATAAATTTATAAAATTGTGAAACTGAGCAATGATAAATTTTGTATGGAAACCATAATAGGCATCATTATATGATGAGGCAGATGTCCCTATATATTACCTTTTTTTTTTTTCAGGGAAAATGAATGAATATACTTATTCCTGCAAAGTAAGTGATGTTTAAGTAGACTCCAGGTACAAACTCTTCCAAATTTACCTATGTTAAAAGGTCTAGGAGATGTTTGCAGTCATTTACATCAGCAAGGGACATTTTAAAAGTTTGGGGATAGCAGGTAGGGACAATGCTAGCAGCTTTTCAAGAGCAAGGATCCTCTAAAGGAAAGTTGCATTTTCTAGGCATTCAGATGGGCAGAATACATTCTTGTTTAGCCCTGCACTACAGCAACACCATTATTAATTATGCAAACCTTTTTTTTTTTTTTTTTGGATGGGTAAAAGAATTTGAGAATGACTCAGCAAGAGATTTCAAAACCAAATACCTCTACCTACTTATTGAACATGTTCTTTTCAGATCTGCTCTCTGTTCTGTGACCTGGGGTTAAAAGTTTGAGATCTACAGAAGAAGGCTTTGTTACTGCATCGGCCTCTGAGAAAGCCCCAGTTTTGCCAGGAATATCAAATCAGTTCTACCTAGTCCTCTCATCCTTTTAGTCTTAGTTTAAGTTGGAAATGGATGATACTTCTTTGAGTTTAGCCTCCAATATTTCTTTAACAAACATAATACCTGGTCAAATCCACTAACCTAACTGGGTCTACCTGTCAAAAGTATGTGTGTGGGAGGGAGGATGGTTACTTTCATACTTTCCTCTAGATAACACTGTATATTGATGGAAAAGGGGGGCATTTAAATGTTAAATAAAAATGCAAAGGGAACAGAAGATTTTTTACAAGCCACTGCCAAAGTGACAGTTCAAGATTGAGTCGGAAAAGGCAAGACTCCCAATCACCAGTCTGGGGGAGAAGTCCTCTCACCTATTTTGGAAACTGCTTGCAGATGTGGGGAAACCACTGAATTGCTCACAACAGGGGTTTTGCAGAGATTTCCTCTGATTTTTTTTTTTCCTCCCCTATTTCCCACAACCTGTGTTTGTCTTGCGTCTGCTAGGCTGACATGTGGTTTACCTCGCTGATCCTGCTGCCAGGTTTTACACACTCTCCTCAGAAGTAAAACAACTGAAGTCGAAGGATACCGAGCAACTCTGGGCATGGGCGCCAGAACTGTCACAGAAAATTTGCTTCCCGAGTATTCCTTCCAACTTCCCTTCCTGCGCCCACGTGAGCCAGAGCGCCAGCCCATCAGCAAGGTCTTAGCGTTTCCTGCTGCTGCAATCTGTAACTTGATTTTGGATTTTTTTTTTTTAATTGCAGTTCTGGGGATCTTAGTTCTTAGCAAAACTTTGTTGGTTGGAAGACTTTTAAAGCAGTCTATTTCCTTACCCAAGTCGCGAAGGCTCAGACACTTTTCCTCCATTCCCGGGCTGCACTAAGGTTAAGCCGCAGCAAAGGAAAGAAACACACACTCGCTGTTTATTTGGGGGGAGGGGAAGTAGAGGTTTGCAGCTAAGTTATCACGATCCCTCGCGCCACCCCCGGTCTGGCACTCTCGGCTGACACGTACATCATCTATTAATTGCTGTTCGCGGACGCAGATACATAATATATTCATTTTTATCTTTAGTAAAATATAAATGGAATTGTCAGCGCGCTCGTGTCTGTTTGTTTGTATAAGGCTATCAAAAGAAGTCAGAGAGGAGGCTGTGGCCCGGATCCTGACCCTGATTGTATGAATAAGTAAGCAGGATGCAAGTGATTGGGTTAGATGCTGCGAAGATTTTTTTTTTTTTTTTTTCAAGTTAGGAAGAGGGTAAAAAGACAGCCTGGGGAAGGTGGGGGGGAGGCAAACGGTGCATCCCCACATCCTCACACTTTTGCTCTTTTCAGTCAGTTGCTTTGCTGGCTTCTGCAGGCTTTTAAGGTCTCGCGGCGTAGAAATGCCTGCCCCCCACCCCCTTCCTCGGTCTCCCCTTTCAGTTCAGATGTGCTGATGTGCAGACCGGATTCATCTTCCCGGAGCGGCGGCGGCGGCGGCGGCGGGCGCAGGCGGCGGCGGCGGCGGCGGCTCGCGCTCGACCGCCGGGTCCTGGCAGCGGCGGGGGCGCGGCGCTGGAGCCCGAGCTCCGGTGGCAGCTGAGCCCGCGGGGCGCCGCTCGCCCAGCCGCGGCCGCGGGAAGTTCGGCCGCCAGAAGGACGACCTGGCAGGCTGCGAGCGCCCGCTCCGCGAGAGCCGAGTTTGCCCGCAGCTGCCCCTCCCCGTCTCCGGGAGCCGAGCTCCTTACCTGCCCTCCGCCCACCCGCGGGCCCCTAGCCAACTTCTCCCTGCGACTGGGGGTAACAGGCAGTTCTCGCCCTCTCTCCTGTCCCGACGGCATCCGTATGTCTTCGGACACCTGAACGCCCCAGTGTCGCCGAGGAGCCTCCCGGTGGGGAGAGGAGCACCGGTTCCCCTCGCACCGCACATCAGCGCGGACCGCGGACGCCTCACCTCCCGGTCCCGTCCCTTCCTTTTCCTCCAGGGGAGGAGGATGGGGTTGGAAACGCTTCCCCCGAGGATGCTCGTGTTGCTGGTGGCCTCGGGGATTGTTTTGTACGGGGAGCTTTGGGTCTGCGCTGGCCTCGACTATGATTACACTTTTGATGGGAACGAAGAGGATAAAACGGACACGATAGATTACAAGGACCCTTGTAAAGCCGGTAAGTGCCTCTCCAGGTCGGGACGGTGGCGCGCGGGGTCCGTCGCGCTGGATTTCCGAGGGGTGGCGGTGGGAGCTCACCTGTTTCCTTCCCTCTCTCGCCAGCCCCTCCGCCGTCCCTCCTTCTCTTGCCCTTCTTTCCTTCCCCTCCCCACCCCCCAAGTGGCAGTCGCCGTGGCCCGAGTTGACTGGAGTTCTGTGCTAGTGGGATCGAACGCCAAGCTCCCATCTCCCAGTTTGGGAAAAACGTCCAGAGTTCGGATTCCCTTCCCCTCCCCCAGCAAAACGAAACAAGACTTACACACAGCTGGCTGGCCGTGGGTTTTAAATACCAACGCTCAGCGGGCTATATGTATCTGGAGGGGACTTCACCTCCTCTTTGTTCCAGGGTGCGGTTCCCCGGTGCTCGCCCGCGACCGAGTTGGTTCGAGTTCCCCCAAATATGGGTGGGGGTGGGATTGCTACCTCGGGACACCTTTGCTTCCCTCTTTTGCCAGGGATTTCAAGTGTGGGATCCGGGCGAAAAGGGGATTGTGGGACGACCTTGGAAGCTCTCATGCTAGATGGAATTCGAATGCATTTGCCCATTTAAAATAAACCTTAAAAAAATTGTCCAAGTTGTTACCCCATTCAAACTTGCGCCTTCCTTCCTGTGTACGCCCCCTGGGAACCGCAGTTTGACCTGCACTGCCTGAAGCTCAGCTTCCCCTCGCGGGTCCCCAAGCGCCCCGGGATCTTCCCCTCTCCCCCCCCCCCCCCCCCCCCCCCCCCCCCCCCCCCCCCCCCGCCCAACGCGTCCAGTGCCTCTGCGGGTCCTCCTCCCGCTCGGGGCGGAGCTTAGCTCCCGCCGCCTCAGGTCGGATCCGCACGTGCCGCGGCCGGTGACCACGTGAGCGCAGCGTCCCGGGGGCTCCGGAGGCGCCAGGTCCCTGGCCCTGCGCAGCGGAGGTTGGGGTGACCAGAATTCAGTGTGGTGGACTCACGACCAACTTCGGAAGGAAGGTTACGAGGGGTGTTGGGGCCGACTTGGTAGGGTTGTTTGTAAGCACGTTCTGTCCCATCTCTAGAGGTGTGGGCTTTGGCGAAGCAGAGAGGAAGGGAGTGGGCAAAGTGCCAAAAGTGTGTCTGCCTCTCCGGATTCTGTGCGGGCTTGGTCGGTATGTGACTGCGACTTCTTCCCTTTTTATAGCTAGGTAAACCTTATTCAGCCTTTCTTGGTCCTGAAGGAAGGAGAAATGCACACAGTGAAAGAAAATGCTGGAAATTCCCTTGTTGCTTTGTACCGTTGATGACACATTGCTCTGACAAGGAGCGAATGTGTGCTGTGTGCGCGTTATCAGATCTTCCTTGGTGCCCTCTTACTGAAGATAGTTGTTCAAAACTTGGAGTAGCTTCGTAGAAACTTGTCAGTCTGGAGCTTGGAATTCTCATTTGATTCCATTTGGTTTGTAAGTTTCCTCCTGACACCTTTAACACTAAGTCTGTCCCGCCAGAAGTTTCTTGGGCCTTCCCTGGTGGTTTGGAGAAGGAGACATCATTCTGCCAGGATGGGTGACTAGCGACTGGACAACCAGAATTCAGTACTGTAACAACTCCCCAAAGCACACTTTTTATTGGGAAATTAGTTTTGAATCATGTTTACAGCTGGGTGAAAATTGTGTACTTTCTTGTTTTACATAAGGTAGAAATGAAGTGTTTCTAAAGGTTGTCTAGGGAAACATCTATTCTGATGCTCTCTTGTGTGAAAAATTCAACCAGCTATTAATATGAAAAAACCAGGGCATATGTATCATGGGCTTGATTTCAGGACAATAAATATTGTTTTCCATACAGATTCAAGTAAAAGTTTATGTCTTTGAAAATCATTGACTTCAAATATGAATATAAGAAGTGTCAAAAATTAGTACTATTTTCAGAAATTATGTTGTTTTTAGACTTATGTTAGAAATTGTACAGAATAAGATTCGGTGAACATACTGGTTTTTTTGTTTTGTTTTGTTTTGTTTTTTGTTTTCTACTTAAGACTGTTTTCAATTTTGAAATTTAAATGGTTGCACCATGTGTATTGAAATATGACTCAAGGATAAATATTTATTATCCTCAGTAAATAAACATCTAGAGTAAGGAAAAAAATTCTAAGAGTGTTTAGTTTTGTTTTTTCCTTTAATATTGGTTTATTGTTGAGCATAGCTGTTGAAGATAAAACAATGAAAACAACTTTGAATGGGTTATTACTCTAATCTTATTTCTTCCCTATCTTTGAGTACAAGAGGCATACCTGTGTGTATGTGTATGTTGTGTATGTATCATGAAAGAGAGAGAAGAATGGCACCAGTGGTAGGCTGAGAAGTATGTCCAAAATCTGAGATCACTTAAAAATTTTTTTTTAATGTTTATTTGTTTTTGAGAGGGAGGCAGGAAGGGAAAGGGGGGGAGAGAGAGAGAGAGAGAGAGAGAGAGAGAGGGGGGGAGGGGGAGGGGGAGGGGGAGGGGCAGAGAGAGAAGGAGACACAGAATCCCAAGCAGGCTCCAGGTTCTGAGCTGTCAACACAGAGCCCCCATGCAGGGCTCGAACCCATGAACCATGAGATCATGACCTGAGCCCAAGTAGGATGCTTAACCAACTGAGCCCCCCAGGGGCCCCTGCCATCACTTTTTAAATGATCAACCCTACCTTTTAAAATTCAGGGACGTGAAGGCTTTAATTTACCATCTTGGCTAAAGAGTGGCAAAATCCTTTTTGTTTTTCCCTTGGCCTCTCTTTTGGCACTATATAAGACAAGTAAAAGTTGTAATAACAGGAAAAAAATTAAATAGTACATTGAAATCCCAAACGAGAGTCAAAAAAAGGTCACTAAAATAAGAAAGATGAGGACAGATATGTGAAAGAATGCCACACAAAAGCACGGAGGGTGCTCTCCAGATTCTGGGATACCTTTGTCTGCCCTTTCCAAGAGCAGAGTGGAGGACGTGGGCCATGAAATAAAGTGTCCTTCTCTAACAAGGGTCCTAATTTTCCTCAGACTATACAGTGGCTTGATGTCATAATGACTAATGAAACCATAATTTTCAGTTCAACACAACAGCCCAATTGGGTGGAATTGGTGAATCTTCCCATTACACAGATAGGAAAACCGATGCTCCATGAGGTCAAATGCTTGTTAAGATTATCCAGAACTTGATTTGAAGTCTCCTGGCTGCAAAACCTGCATGCATATAGACAGACAGACAGACAATAACACTGCATTCTTAGCTGGCCTTTTGGAGGTCTTCCTTGAAATGCAAACAATAGAAATTTGTCCGAGTTTACCTAGAGTCTAGACTAATAAAAGTGCAGTTACTTTCATATCTGGTAAGTATGAAATGACTAAGAACATAGTTTCATCTTATAAAGTCTTTGAGGTCAGAGGTCATAGCTGATTTTTAATGTTTATCACAGGGAGATAGATTACCACTGTTGGTATCTAGCTAAAGTTCTTAATTCCATCTCGATATCTGTGGAGTATAAGTGTTGATCTTCATTCCTCATCTACAAACTTCTATTTTAACCAGTAATGTGACTCAAGAAGAAATATAAATATAACATTAAAATTGTGCCATTCTTAATACATTTGTGAAATGGTATAATTTGTATATCCATGAGAACTCTAATTTCAAGTTCATGGGACAGAAAGGAAGCCTCGGGTTAATTTAATTGAACTTTCACTTAGACATTTGGGTATAAGCAAAAGTAGGTTAAGTTAGTACAGCACAGCTTCATGTATATTTATATAGCCAAATCTGTTAGGACAGAATGTAGGTAATTAATCTTTCTCTCTTTGTAGATAATCACAAAGAAGCAGATAATTCAAAGGAGTATCTGACTGTCTTTCTTCAGCGTAGTATGTAGTCCTCTGAGTTTGCAATCCTACTCTGTCTAGTTCAGAAGGTTCCTGAGGGACACCAGGAAGCTGATGCTGCAGGAAGTCATTCCAGAACAGAGACTGTTTCGGTGTTGTACTGGTCCATTCCATTCCAGAACATACCCTTGCTTCAGTGTGGAACTGTTCCAGTAGGTGTTAATCTGAGTATTAATATCTATGAAGAGCCTGGGCAAATTCAGCGTGCAAGTTAAACTCTCAGATTTGTCTAGAGGTTCCCTGGAAAAACAGAAACCTGATAAACTCTGTATTCCCTGCCTTCCTCCTTTCTTTCTCTGTTTGTACTTAAGGGGGTATCTGGAAAGCTCAGGCAATCGAAATACAAGAGGTAAGAAGGGGGATTGAAGAATTTCTATTGTGAGTGATGGGTAGAGGCGGAGGAGATCGATGACGTAAAATGTTTGTCTAGAAGATTTGTCCTTATCCTCTTGGACAAGTGTGAACACCCTGAAAAAAAAGACTTTCTACTTTGAATCTCCTCAGTAAATGACTCCTTTGCTTGGAAAAAATCCAAACAAGATTAAAGGTCAGTGACTTGCAAGGTTAAATTTGCCTTTAGAGTGGCATATACAAGCCTGTTTACATAGAAATAGGCTTTTGGCATCCTAAAGGATTCTCCTTTCCGCTTTTCTTTGCAATTAATGTCCCAGGGTCCTGGTATACTAATTCTTCATCAATTCTTCATGGGATAATTTTCATAAATTCATAATTTCTTGGTAAAGATTTTCTTTCTTTTGGTCCTCAGTGCTGTACTTTCTAGCTTCATTGCCAGCCTCTTAGGTATGAGGTTTTAGAATTTGATGTCCAACCCGGTGTCTACTTCATTCTATCATAGTATTAAATATTGAGGCATATATTTCTTGGTCAGCACCTCTCTAGGTTGCCAAACCCTCATGTTAAAAATGCATTTCGTAGAGTGGCTTCCCTTAACCAGCCTCTTCTCTTTCAGTTTTCATTCCTCAGATCTTGCTTTGTTCTTTTTTTTTTTTTTTTTTTTCCTTCTCCTGCTTCTGGTGCCAACTCAGAAGTGGCCAGAGTACAGTTTTTGCAAAAGGGATGGATAGACATTATATTCTATACACTTGAATTCTGTTCATCATTTACAAGAGTAATTCTTTAGCCCTTGTCGTGAGGGTTCACATCCATTTTTGGCCCATAAATGGCAGTTACTGTCACTAGGTATGAATTAGGTGGACTATTTTTTTTCTTAAATATATCCCCATAGAGGAAGCTGGCTTTGAAACTCCTTTTTGTTTGTTGATTTACACATCTTCTCCTGGTGTCTTCCCAGTTTTTGATCCCTGAAGAAGGTGGTATCATTTACAAGTTCAAAATCTAACTGGAATCCCCTCTCTGAGGCAGTTCAGGTAATAATTAATGGAGTCTTTATGATTTCTAATTCAGCAGGTGCTGTTTGAGTCCTCCCTTCTCTTTTGAGGCCTCCTGAGTCTGGTGGAACAGTTAGACGTGCCTAAGAGCCCATCTAGCAAAGGCTTTTTGAGAAAGTTAGCACGTAATTCCCTACTTTTCCTCTTGCCATCATGATGGCTCACTTTTCTATGAAGGCCTGATGTATGCCATGTATAGTTTCTTCTACAGAAACCATATTGTCTTCCCCCATTATGTATGTAAGAATCCTATTTTTGTGCATCTTAGCAACTCTCCCTTACTCAACATTTATTCTCACTTGCCTGTAGTTACCATCATATTCTTTGTAAACCTTAAGAATATTAGTCACATTAATGATCCCTTTGGCCTCTTCAACAGTGAGTGTACTGGACAGAGGTTAGCCTTTCAATTTTTCTAGAACTCAGGTAGATAGTATTGAGTGCTAGTGATTTACCATCATTATTGTTTTTCTTTTTAGAATATTATCTATTGTTTTTAATAGTACCTTAGACCCATCTACTTAAATATTTAAAATTAGGACTGCCCTAAGCTTTTCTAAGAATGCTTGGAAAAGATAGAGGTGAATAATCCATTTAAAATGAGGCCTTGCACATCCTGCTGGGACCATCTGGTGTCTGGGGAGATGGGGGGAGGGGGCCATACTGCTCCCCTGAACTGTAGGAAAGCCCCCTGCAGCATCTGGAGCCCATAGCTAGGCCTGGGCCAGGCTGAGGCTCAGGTGCCTGGCAAGGTTTCTGGGCCTGTAGAATATCCTCAACTGAGGGAATTTTGAGGCCTCTTACAGTTTTCATATTCCAAGATCTGAAATTAATCCTGGACTTATCCTTCCTAAATGAGGGAGTCAAGAGTCCTCTCCCCAACTCTGGATATAGTAGAATGATTTAGCAGTATGGCTTTAGTGGTTTATTTCCTTTAGTTATCTATTGAATAATGATGCTTAGGGAGGAACATTAAAAACAATTTATAGCCTTAAAGTTATGGAATGAATTGCATAGAATATGTTCTTTCCCAGAGAGCAGGAGGGAGGGAATCCCTTGCTTATTTATTTAGTTCTTGCCATTGTCAGCCCTGAAAATGGGATATTGACTATTAGATTTTGAGACACTGTGGGTTGGCTAATGGAATGCTTGTTTTATCAGCTCTTTACAAAACGTGGGCTAATCCTGTCAAGCTGTTTTAAAGAGCTCAACTATATATTTGTATTAAGAAGTATTGTAAATTAGGTGTTAATTGAAATCCAGAAAGTGAACCAAGGAGACATTTGTCTTACTCAGCTCTTCTCTTGCAATTTACATTTATAGTTTGAGCTAAACTATTTGCTCTAGACCATATTAGAAAACAAAAACACAAAACTTTCTTGAACGATAATAGTTCTAAAATGTTGAAACCATACATTAGAAGGTCAGGAGTGATTCGAAATATATTATTTTTCTCAAACAAAATTCAATGTTGTGTAAATACTCAAAGCATTTACCTTGATGTTTAAAAAATATATATATCTCAACAGTTTTTGACACACTGCACCATTTTACAAATCAAGGGAGTTGTATGGGGATGCAGTCACAAAGCATGTATTTACTATCGACAGTTGATATCTTCCCTGTGTTGTTGAACTTCCTATTGATGACATTTAATTTGTGTGTTGGGGGGAGTGTAGGTGGATGTGTAGGAGGGTAGAATAGTTTCTTCATTCTTTACATTTCTCATCTGTGTTAAACTGTTAGCACGTGGATTGTGTACCACAGGGACTCCTTGAATGGCCCTGGGCCTGGTAGCTGATCTCAGCATTTTTGAGCTCTCTTCTTTGGCCATGAGTAGATTTGAAGTGCTTATTAAAATCATCTCTGCTCTTGTGCAACATTGGGAACCCACTTGGCACCATTTCAGTGGACCAGTCATACTGAAAGGATGGTGCTCTATTCCTCAGGGCTGAGCTCTCTGACCGCAAATACCTAGAGGTGAAGGTTTAGGATAGTTTGTGTTTTGTACTCAAATTCTGGAAGTTAATTAAACCTTTAAAATATCTCCGGGAAGAACATCGTGTATAACCAGAAAACAGGCACATGGAGACCTTTCTTAGAGAATGAGTTTTTGGACCTCACTGTCTAGGAATTGCCTTTGTTAGTCATGTCAAAATGACATAGTTCATCTTTTCACATTAAACGTTTTACATAGTCTTCTATCTTCACCATATCGCCATCAATTAATATTATTGTTACCTCTTTTGGACAAATGAAGAAACAGACTCAGAAAGATTCAGTGGTGGGCCTGTCATGATACTTACTGAGTGGTGAGAATTTGAACCTCAACCTGGGTTCTGTATTTCAGATGCCTTTTTTTTTTTTTTTTTTTTTTTTTTGAATCCCCTGTAGTGGCTCCTCAGCCAGTACAAATGTATTAAGACTGGCAGTTGAGGTGATGGTATTTGTGCCCTGGGCCTCTATCCCTTTTGGCAAGTGGTTTTCTGTAGTGAGAATACATTTTGTCTTTAGCATTCTTGCCTTTTATAACCCGTATATTGTCGGAGTAAGGCCAATACTTTCAATTGCATGGAATACAGGGGAGACCCTAGTCCCTTTCAAAAGAGTGTTCTCTAAGTGTGGAGAGTTGTAAACTAAATGTCCAATTATGTACGGGACGGATACAAAATGCATACGGTTAATTTTAATAGTGTTAGAGAAATATTTGAGCGCTAAATAGTGTCAGGGAGACACTGCTGCCCATTGTCCCAAGTATTTAATTGTGACAGCAGGCTTCTCATGTCAGTGAAGGCAGAGGCTGAATTGGATTTGAGCAGAATTCGTCGTCATTAGTGTCTGGTTCTTGGCACAGGCTCTGACATTTTGTGTGGTAACGCGTTAAATTGTTTCACACTTTGGATTTGCTGTCTGAGTATTCATTGAATGCATGATTATGAGCCCATAAAGAGTGTGAAGAACTTCCTTTCAAATGCAGGTGATTCAGGAAAGTGGTTTATTGTGTACAGTATGTATGTAAATGATGCGTGAATGCCTTTGAGAAAACAAATATGCTGTGAGAAGGCTCTTAAATAACTTTATCTTTTCAATCCTAACTTGTCTGAAAGCCCTAAGGTCAAAAGCTCCAAAGCTTTGGGGGATCATAGGGTTAACTAAACTTCTTGGAACTCCAGTGTGGTTTCCTAAGACTAGGAAGTCTGGCATGTTCAAAATATATACTTTATGTAATATTTACTAAGTTACAATTTCTTTGAAGAAAACATGCTACTTTTAGCAAATTATCATGTGTTCTAGAAGGAAGAGTTCCTGCCTGTATTTTTTCTCTGACAAATGGGTAAGAACAAAATCTGGTGAAACAGGCTTCCCTTTTCTGTTTCCTTCTTTTCTAAACCTAAGAACCAAGGGGAAGTTTTTCTTTCATATATATTTTTTAGTCCCAGGGGAAGAAATAGTATATATGTGGACCTGGGAAGTGTGGCCTGCAGGCAGTGACCAGGGGAGGAAAAATTAGGATTTTCCATCTGGAATGGGTAACGGAAATAATGACCTAAATCAGGTCGCCTTATGTTTCTGTGGGGAAAGAGATTTGTGAGATTTGCTGGGTGAACTAGTGTCCAAGAGTAAAGACAGAAAAAAGATATTGATTATAGGATACACTTCCATTGTGTCCAAGATTAAAAAGTTTACAATAAGACCAGATTTCTAGTGTATGTCATGGTAGAATGGGGCTTCATGTACAAAACTGTACGCATCATAAAAAGTATCCTATAACATATCTTATTTCTGTATTGCATAGTACCTATAGCTTAGGGTTTTAAGGTAACTTATCATATGTTGCTCTGTGATAGAATCAGAATTTGAATCCAGAACTCTGGATTCCATGTGTTGCCATGATGCTTCATTCTTCCTTTCCTCCTCCCCCTCCTCGTCTCCTCCTACTCCTCCTCTTCCTCCTCCTTCTACCTCTCTCTCTCTCTCTCTCTTTCTCAGATAGGCATATTTTTGAAAATTGGGATTGGCTTCAAAAATTATTATTATTATTTTTTAAGATTTTAAGGAGACAGAATAGTGCTGCTATTAAAAATTTGGGCTCTGGAATAAGAAGGACATGACTTCTAATACCAGCCCACACATATGGTGACTGTGTGTGGCTTTTGGCAATACCTTTTATGCTTCAGTTTTCTCATCTATAAAATGGAGACGACGTTATGACCCTCACGGTGTTGTTATAAGAACTAAATGAATGTGAAGTAAAAATCACTCTGTCTGCAACAGAGTAAACACTGTATAATTTTTACTCATAGTGCCATAAATATATAGGAGGTAGAGGATTTTTTTTAATTGCAACTACTTATTGGTGGGAAGGTGTTCTTTATAAAAACATTTGTAGATAAAGTTCTTTTTTCTTGTCATATACAAAAATGCATTCATATCTCAAGTCCTCCATATTTTACAGTTGAGAGGTTAAATCCCCAGTAGAAAAATAAGGGAGGTTTGGAAAGGTAACAGGAAAGGTTTGGCTATTTGCTCAAATGCTTAATAGACCCAAAATATATTGACAGTTTTCAATTCCCATTCATAATATGTGAATAGAATCTTGGCTATATAGTCTTTCGGCAATTTCTGGTACACATTATATTTGCCATCTGGATTAAGTTGAAGAGCTTACATACTCATAATCCTGTGTTTACACAGAGCTAAGTGTAAGCACATGGCTCTAAACTACAAATATTCGTAAATTCATCAAACCTTTATTGAACACTTACTGTGGATGAAACATGGATTTATCCTTGGAATTCCAGAAGATGAAATATGATACAATCCCTGACCTGGTGCAGCCTTAACTTTACCACTTTTAGGTAGAGAATACCTAAAAGTAGATAATATACAGCTAATGTGTTAATAGTTGCTTATATACTAATCGCATAACTATATGCTAAAATTATTTCAATTTAGTATTTGAAAATGGATGCTATTATAAATGGTGACAATCAAGAAATATATTCTTATAATTTTTTCCTCGAATTTTCTTTACTCATGATATATGAAGAGTGAAGGGTAGAGCTATGAAAACTTCTAAGCAAGTACTTTGCAAGCTTTGTTATTTGGCAGTGGACTGGGATGGGATGTAACTAATAATTGTGCAGTTATTTGGAAGAAGTCTGTATTGATAATATGATTTCCGTTTGTTTTTCTCAGATAGCTTGATTTAGAAATTTCAACTTCTTTTTGTCATCTTTTCCTACATTATCTGCTAGAGTACTTTTCTGTCCTTTACGCAGTATCCTTATCCTTAAATACATCTTAGTGTACATGGTTGACTCTTTGCTTACAGGTCCAGGCAAAGCAAGAATTGATGATAAATGAAAAAAAAAAGAGTCTAGTGTTTTTACTTGCAGTATTCTCCTGTGGTTTTGAAAAGGAAATATAAGTTTTGTTTTCTTTAAATAATTCTGTGTGGGTAGTGGTATGGCAGTTGGAAAGCAAACTGAATTGGTAGTAAGAGATATAATTTCCACTACAGACTTTGCTGTTGTATTCGTATGTAACCTTGGGGATGTTCCTTGATTTTCTGGGACCTAGTCCCTGAGGTTAGGAATCCCTAAGGCTGTCTGAGCTACAAAGCTCTCTGCACCCTGGTGTCTCTGACATGAGAAGTGAGATCTCCTTTGAAGTGATACCAGGAAGTTGTGGGACCAACGGCCTATACTGTTCATTGAGAGGAAAGGGAAGATGTTTACACCTCTCCAGCAGGCACTTTTATGAAGGCCTCAGGTTTCTCATGGCTCCAGCCAAATCATGGCAACCAACAGATTGCAGCTGCAATAGGGCTGTGCAGTTCCCTGACTTGAATTTTGCCAGAATTATCTTTGAAAGCATTTATGAATAATTTCCCATTCCTCTTTTCCAACCTCAGTCCATCAGCAAAACATCTGCCCAAACAGCGACCAGGTATGTGAGCAGCACCTATGTGTGTTTCAGAACTTGTTAGTCTCACATCACCACTAGAATTGAGTGTTGCTCTATTTGTTTCCTAGAAGAGATGATTGCACTGCAGATGAGCAGAAAATGGCCAGTGGATGGGGAAAATTCACTTCTTTCAAGTTGGAGGTCAATATTCATAGTGGAGAGAACAAGAGCTCTAAAGAATCTACAGCAAAGTTTTTCTCACTTAAAGCATTTTTTGAAATATACAGTATATTAAAAGATGCATTCTTATATCAATTGATCACATATCTATTCTTGAAAACATTCTTTTACTTGGCACAAGTGTGTACTGTTAATTATCTGTATAAAATTAAATTTCTCAAACTTTCAGTTTATCTGAATTGTCTAGTGAATAACTAGTTTTTTTATCATAAGTTAATTTATGTAAATTTTTTTAAATGAAGAGTCTCAAATTCTCAAACAAATCATTGCCAAAAGAAGTTTTCATTCTTGAGCTTTTATGATAGTAAAGAATGAACTCCAATAGAAATTAATAGCCTGAATCTAGGTAGTATGGTTTAACTTAAAGAACACTGGATATTGTGTCAGGAGACCTAGGTGCATGTCTGGGGTCTTCTGTGTTTAATTATATAATTTGGGTTAATGCTGCTGAATTTAAATTCTCTCATTTGTAATATGGGATAGTGATACCTAGTCTATAATAAGTAGGTAGGGATTAAATGCATAAGTGTGGTGCATTGTACAGATGTAAATTAATACAACCAAGATTTTACACTTGGTGTGTTTCAGGAAGATTGGAGAATACAAGATGTGTCCCTTCCTATAACAATTTCAAATCTACCAGAAAAAAAGCAACAGATATTTCAGTTATGAATATGAAAGTGTGACAAAATATTGCAGTAACACAGAGGAAGGAATGCATTAATTATGTTTGGGATTGGAAAGACTTCTTAAGGATGGTGGCATTTGAGTTGGATCTTGGCTTATAAGTTTCTTCCTGGACAAAAGGTGGTGCAAAACTTTATAGAGTCAAATCACTAAGATAAAAACTGAAGCTATGTATGGAGACTCATGGAATTTTATGAAAGAGAAAGTGGTAAATAGTCTAATGTGGGTAATGCAGAGGGTATATAAAGGTTTGTGCTTTGGCAAGAGATGATTTGGGAAGGTGCAATGTAAAAGGATTTTTAATGCCCAGAGGGGGTGTGAATTTGATCCCCTTTGCAGTGGGATAGGGATTTATTGAAAACTTAGATCAGATTACTGGCTTGGTAACAGTCTTATTTTTTTAAAGATAAGTGAGGATGTAAACAGTGGTCTCATGTGGTAGCTGTAGGAAGTAAGGAGCAAATGGGAGCGTGGAGGCTTGTTAGAGCTATAGTAAAAGTAGTGGCCAAGTGTTGATGAGTATTTGCATTTGTACTGTGGCCGTAGTTATAGAAAAGAGGGATTGGATTTAAGAGACCAGTCACCAATTGGACAGACTTGGAGTGAAGGTCAGAGGGTAGAAGAAAAGGAGGACTCAAAGATGATGTCTCCATGGCTGTATACTTGAGTGACTGGAGGAGAAACAATGATACAGAGCAAGGTAAGAAGCACAAAAAAAAAAAAAAAAAGAAAAAGAAAAAGAAAAACAAAAACCAAGTTTGTCTTTTGTAAGCAAATAAATTTGGTTTTGAAATCCCTTTGAGTTGCACATATCTGCTGTGTGTTATCATAGGTCCCTTCTTGTTGTTATTCTTCGGGAATATGTTTGTTGTATTTAGACTTTTGTCTTCTATATTAACTTTGAAATCAACTGTCATGTCCTACTGTTTAGATTTAGATTTGAATTGCCTTGAGTCTCTGGATTAATTTAGAAAGAATTATTTTTATGATATTGAGTCTTTCAATCCATGAATATGGTATGTATCTGCATTTGTTTAGGCTTTCTTTAATACTGTTTAAGAAATTTTTAGTGTTTTTAACTATAACAATGTTTTCTGCATGTTTTGACAAATTTATTTATATATATTTTCTATTTTTTGATGATACAAAATTTCTTTTAGGCCATGTGCTGCTATTACATAGAAATGCATTTGATTTTTGATATGTTTACTTTTTACCCCAAATCCTTGCCAGTCTCTCATTAATTTTAATAATTTATCTGTATATTCTTCACACAGGCAATCAAATGATCTGCAGTAAAGATATAGCTTTGTTTCTTTACAATCCCTATGCTTTAAATTTAACTTAAAACTTTCTTGCCTCGTGTGCTGATGGTATTCCAGTGTTATAGGAAATGATGACTGAGGACTAGATTACTCTGTTCTCAATTTTAAGTAGAATGCTTTAAGTTATTTATCAGTTATGCTATTTATAGTCTTTAAAACATAAGATACTTTTTATCAGATTAAGAAATTCTGCTTATACTGAGATGATACGATTATTTTTTTTTTCTTTTGCCATTTAGTGTGGTGGATTAGAATAACTGATGTACTAATATTAACCCACTTTGCATTTCTGAGTTGAACCCAATTTTTAACATAATACATCATTCTTTTTCCTTCCCTCCATTCAGTTTATTGATACATACTTTAGAACTTTTGTTTCTGTGTTCGTTAGTTAAATTGACCTGACTTCTTTTACTGTTCTTGGATTTTGGTGTCAAGGTTGTGTTAGCCTTGTAAATACTCTGGCATATATTGTGGAAGATTGGAGTTATTTGTTCTTTTAGTGAATTGAAAGGATTTTTCTTCATTTCTGTCCAGTGTATGGCATTGCTAACATTTCAGTACAAGTTTAAACTAAATTCGCCACTTGAGTTTATTGTGCTACCATCGTAGTGTAAATTCAGAATGCAAACCTACTTTCGGGGTGATTTTTGCATATGACATTTGAGGATGTTTGCTTTTCTCTCTTCTGTTTAATTTCAGGCTTCCAGATAATCAGGTTTTGTGCAGTTACCTGGGGTGGTAGGAATTTAATTTTCATTCTTCCTTATACTGAGACAACCCAGATGATCTCAGAGTTTTGGAGGGTTATCCTATTATTCTTTCAGCTTTGGTGGGGCTTGCATGTGCCTTCTTTCTCTTGAGCCCTGGTTGACAACAAAATTCAATAGTCAGGTCAACCAATCTAGGCAAATGCCCTCCTTTGAGAGCTGGCTTTAGTCTTCCACATACTTCTCTGGGTTCCCTCCTTCACTCAGCCATGAAAATGTTTACTCATCCTGTCATACATCAGGGAGATTTTAAAAATATTTTATGTACCAATTTTAGTTCTCCAGGAAGCTCCAGTACCTCATCTGCCATGTTGGGAGAAACAGCAGTCTTTACAACAGATTTTAAATATTAAAAAGGACTTTATAATGTTAAGCGTCATCAAGGCATTTTTTTTTTCTTAGAATTTAAAAATTATGGTGATTCAATGGCTTTATTTAAAACTAATTTACAAAAAAAATAGTTTTCTTTTAGGTTGTTTTTATATGCAACTCTAGTAAAAGAACTTGACCTTCAAAAAAATAAAATAAAATGAATGTATTATTTTATGCTAAATATAACCATAAAGTTATATTGATATGTATATCAGTATACATATACATTGGTATATGTACCATATGTCTAATTTGGTTCTTCATGATCAAGGCACCATTTGTTTTTAGCTGACTTTCATTCAGTCCTAGGTATGCATAAGAAGACCTCCAGAAATTTCCTGAATTTTGTGTGAAGATTTCATTGTAAATGTAAACATTTTTAATGCCCTTCACATGAAAGAATTCAATTCAAATTTTAGGGGGGAAGAAAATCCAAATGAATTCAAAGCAAGCCATTGTGATTTGCAAGGGAAAGAAAGACACTGCTTGAAGGAAGCAGTACTTGGTCATCTGCACTGACTTGCTGCCTTAAGGCAAATATGATTACTCTGTAACCGTGTTAGGAAAAGCTAGGATTTTACTTTTCTTTAATTTACTGTGATGTAGATTGGGAATGTGTTTCAGCATATTTTGATATGTAATGCATTCTATTTTATTGATTTTGAAAACATAGAGAAGCAACCCACCATTATTCGATCTATTATTTTTTTAAATCGGTAAGGTTTTCCTTTCTCCTTTAAAATAAGCAGAATTTCTTTAACCTCTCCTCACATGGTTATGAAAACTTTTACTAATATGACTTTAACCTCAATTAACAATTAACTCATTCAAAATTTCCTGTATTAGTTTTTAGTTATAGGTCCTCAAAGAAAATATTATTCTTTAATTTGTAAAAATATAGCTCTGAGTGTACTCTTAGTATTTATAGCCAAAACTTCTCACCTTAGGGCACGACAATGCTGTTTTGAAGTCCTGACCAATCCCAATTATCATGCTTAACCTGTGTTGAAACACATTATGCAAATAAGTAGAGTGGGTGGTGGGGATTTGTATGTATGAATGGAGGTGAGTTAGTGCGTGTGTCATTCACTGATTCAGTAGGATTTGTTGAAAACATGCTATTAGTGATTTCTTTGAATTAAGCATTGCTCTCTCTGTGCCTCTTTCTTTTAAAACAGAGATACTCTTTGCTGGGTAAGTGAGTATTAAGTCATTAGTGTGAAAAATCATTAACATGGAAGATTAGGCCAGTTTTATAAATGTGCTAGGAACAGACAAGAAGAGGGTGGAGAACGCAGCTCTGAGGAGAACCCAGTCCGACTTCACCACTGGTGCCTTTGGGCAGCTCTTTGGGTACTCGGATGACTCTCTTGCCCTTAAACTTTTGAATTCTTTTTATTGGTGCCTCTGCATTATGCTCAGTTTTCCTTAACCTCCATCTGGGTTGTGGTTATAGAAATTTTTCTTTTTTAAAGAAATTCTTCTGACCTTACATTAGAAGAGTTCTTCAAGATGGTAGCTATTTCCCTCAACTTCATTCCTTGTCAGTACTCCAAACTATCCTTGTCATTTTGAGTCATTAGTGAGCATGTAAGCTTGCCCTGAGCTTTTGAGTGAGAGTACTTGATAGTCTTATAAACTTATAAACTTCTATAGAATGATAATAATTTTTAAACTGCTCTTTTTTAGTAAGGTTTTCTATATAGGTGGTCACTACTTAAAGAAAATTTGATCCAAATTGAGTGACCATATTTCTGAAATGCGACTGAATAAAATCTTAATAAATTCAGACTATGGACCTTCTGCTTCTGGCCAGACAGGGGTAATAGGGACCAGACTATCACTGTGCCTGAAGAAACTAAAAAACTGGACAAAATATAAGGAATAGTAGTTCCAAGACATTGAGCATCAAGCAACCAAAGGCAGTGGTCTTTGGGAGATGGGAAACAAATGAGATGAGCCCTATCACTGCCTCAGCTTATTCTGTATAGGACAGGGTTGGAGAATCCAGACAGAGACCAGAAGTTTCCCTGTGTTGAGGATATGGAGCTGAGAGTCCAGAATTCAAAGCAGCTAGAGTTTGTGAAGCAAAACACCAGAGGGGAGATTGATATGCAGAGAAAAAGTTCTGGAGATCTGCAGAGAATCCCTTTGTTTTGTTTTATTCAGCAGTGTCCAACCCGAATAGTTAGCTGACTAGTGATTAGTGCATGCATTTAAGAAGACTCCCCAAGGTTCAGGAAAGAACTACCCCAAAAAGATAGAAAATTCCTGGGCGCTCACACGGAGCTGGTAATAGTGTTCTGTTCTCACCTAGCAGAATGGAAAAACTCCATAATTTACTGGATAGAAGGTAAAATCTGGGAAATGTTTATCTAGTGTATTAGGAAAAACTTAGCACTAGACTAAACACCGTGCTGGTTCTTTCCAACAAAACTTGAAAAAAAAAAAAAAAAAGACCGGAAAGGATCCAGATAACTTAACTGCTTCCCAGAGCAAAACTCAAGGATGTTCATAGGAATATAAAAATATCCAGCAACCAACAACTTAAAATTCAATCAGTATTGCATCTGGCATGCAATCAATATTGCTGCATTGCTTTAAGAGGCAACAAAACAAAACAAAAACAATAATAAAAAGCAACCCCCCAAAACAAAAAGAAAATACTGGAAACAGTGGGAATGTCTATTAGGAAAATGATTAAAATATGTTGTATTGTTGAATAGGCAATAAAATGAAGATATTGAAAGAATTAGTTAAGCCTGTGTCTTTTGACCTTGAGAGGTATTCATGGTATAATAAATGAAAAAAAAAGTGAGTTTCCAAAAAACCCACAAACAAAAATTATATATTTGTCTATATATGGTTTACATATGAAAGATAAAGAAATAGAAAAAGATAAGGAAGGATACACACCAGAGTATTAGTATTTGTTAGTTAAGGAAATGCAATTGAAATTGGGTGTGGAGACCATGTATAGGCATACCTGACTTTATTGTACTTTACTTCACTGAACTTTGCAAATAGAGTATTTTCTTTTACAAATCAAAAGTTTGTGGCAACCCTTCATTGAGCAAGTTTGTCTGTTAGTGCCATCTTTCCAATAGCATATGCTTACTTCATGTCACATTTTGGTAATTCTCACAATATTACAAATTTTTTATCATTATTATATTTGTTACCATGATCTGTGATCAGTGATTATGACTCACTGAAAGCTTAGATGATGGTTAGCATTTCTTAGCAATATATTTAAAATTTTTTTTAATGCTTATTTACTTTTGAGAGACAGAGTCCAAGCCGGGGAGGGGCAGAGAGAGGGAGACACAGAATCCGAAGCAGGCTCCAGGCTCTGAGCTGTCAGCACAGAGCCCGATGCAGTGTTCTAACTCACAAACCATGAGATCATAACCTGAGCTGAAGTTGTACGCTTAACCAACTGAGCTACCCAGGTGTCCCGAGCAAGAAAATATTTTTTAATTAAGGTATGCACATTGTTGTATTTTTTAATGCAATGCTATTGTACTTTTAATAGACTATAGTATAGTGTTAACCTAACTTTTATATGCACTGGGAAACCAAAACATTCATTTGACTCATTTTATTGTGATATTTGCTTTATTGAGGTGGTCTGGAACTGAACCTGCAATATCTCTGAAGTCTGCCAGTAATTTTTCTTTCATATAATTGAATTATTTTACTTGTAAAATAAACATAAATTGTCTCATAATTTTTTAATCCTTAAAATATTTAAGAGAAAAATAATGACAAAGACTATATGGGGATATTAAAGATTGTTTTATAAAATGACGGCATAAAAATATGAATTTGACTATATACTTTGATTTTACAGCTGCAAAAATGAGACATGCATGTATATAAAAACTAGAAAGCACTTCAGAAGTTTTTTTTAGTGTTAGATATATGTATATTCTCCCCCACACACCTTTTTATATCTGAATGTTTGTGGGTAATATTAAGGATAGTTCTGTGATGTAAAGTGTGTAAAATATACAGGGATATGGACAAAGTATAGATGAGAAAATGTAAAAATTAGCAGTATTAGAATGGCAGGTTATGAATCATTTTGTTTATTCAATTTCCCCAAACTTTATGTGACATTGTACTGTCTTTATAATAAAAAGTAACTCAAAACTCAACAGGGCTTGCAAAGAACCACACAAATATGATTTACCAAAAGGAGAAAAATCTCAGAAATGATACAGATGATAGGACTAGTAGGCAAAGACATTAAAATAATTATTACAGTGGTATTTTGTATGTTTAAGAAGCTAGAAGAAAGATTTAACATGTTATGTGGAGATATAAAGGGTATAAAAAAGACCCAAATCAAATTTGTTGAGATGAAAGACTCAATGTTTGAGATAAAAAATACACTAGATGGTATTACCAACAGATTATACATTGCAGAAGAGAAGATTGGTAAATTTGAACACAATACAAGAAGCTATGCAAAACGGAACACAAAGAGAAAAAAGACCTTAAAGGCATGAGCAGAGAGCATCAGTGAGCTGTGGGACAAGGTTGAATGACTTAATACATAAGTAATTGGAATTCTTGAAGGAGAAGAGATAGATGGGAGCACAGCGTGGTGGTGGTGGAACACAGCCTAGAAAACTATTTGAATAAATAATGACTGAAAATCTCTGAATCTGATGAAAACAATGAATCCGTAGATTCAATCATCTCCATACACCCCAAGCATAAGAAACATGGAGAGAACTGCACTATGTCACATTGCAGTCATATTTTGAAAATCCAGCGATAAAGAGAAAATATTAAAGAAGCAAGAGAAAAGAGCACATTACAGAGGAACACACAAAGGAATTGCATGTGGAGGAGCAAAGATAAGAATGATAGCAGGTTTCTCACTGTAAGCAAAGCTAACTAATCGATGGTGCAGCCACATGTTCAAAGTACTGAAAGAGAAACACGGTCAACTTAGAATCCTTTACCCAGTGAAGGTGTCTTTCAGAAATGAAGTTGGAATACTTTTCTCAGACACGCAAAAGCTGAACGAGTTTGTAACTACCCAACTTACCCTACAAAAATGTTAAAATAAATCATTCAAGTACAGAGCAAAGGGCACGAGATGACAATCTCAGTCTACTCAAAGGGATGGAGAGCCTGGGAAAGGATAGCTAAAGATGTTTCTTTCATTGTGTAAATCTCTTGTGTTGTTTAACACTTCCTTCTGCTCTGTCTTTAAAAAAAATTTTTTTTAATGTTTATTTTAGAGAGAGAGAGAGAGAGAGAGAGTCAGTGTGAGCAGGGGAGGGACAGAGAGAAAGGGATACACAGAATCTGAAGCAGGCTCCAGGCTCTGACCTATCAGCACAGAGCTGGTGTGGGACTCGAACTCATGAACCATGAGATCTTGACCTGAGTTGAAGTCAGGTGCTTAACTGACTGAGCCACCCAGGTGCCCCCAAAGTCTGGACTTTTAACAATTGTCTCATTTTGCTGCTCCAATTGAAAACATAAAGGAAATACAGAATTAAGGAAAAAAAATCTAGCACATAGAATACGTGGTTAATTTATGGTGGACAGTCAACCAGTTTAGGTGAAAAGCAGAGAATTATTTAAATTACAAGGAAGAAGATAAGATATATTTAATTAGTTTTAGATTAATTATTGCAGTTTCCTCGGGCTTATCCACAAAAGAATAATTAAACGACTAGCCAATTTCTTAAAATTTGCTTTTGTTCACCCTTAGTGAATTACCTCTTTGAATTAGGCCTGTATCTCAGTATAGTCATTTTACAGGATAGTAGACTAAGGCTCCTTTTCCCAACTTCTCTATTTCTCTATTTTGTCTTTGTCTTTTCCATTTGATTTGATGTCATATCCCTGGAACTGTTCCACTGAGGAATCAAACTCACTTCCAGAATTTTAGCTTCCTAACTTTGACTTCTCCTTAAACCTGTTTTATATTTTCTGCATCATTGTAGTAGAGAAATCAGAAAGCATTTATTTTGCTAGTTGTTTGCAACTAAAACATGTAAAACAAAACAAGCTGAAGAGATCCTGACAGCTTGCTTATTTTTCTTGAAATTATTTGAGTTTGGGTTTTTGACACAGTGGTCTCAAAAAAGTTTAAAAACGATAAACATACAACTTGGTAACTGTTTCTTCTTATGGAAACTATGCTTGTGACCAGAGTTCAGCATGAACTAATATTTAAGAATATGTCATGGTTATGCTTTTATTAAAAGACCATTATGTATTCATTTTTATACTCAGGCCATGATGCCCTTTCTTTTTTAGGGCCATAGTAGATACTTCTTTCAATATAGGAAGCAAGATGTTAAAGTAATACCTATTCATTATATCCAAATAGGTACATCAGCTATAAAAAATGTGTACATTTTCTTTTAATAGGCACCTGTGGAATATGTGAGAAATTAAAGAATATCTCGTAGAGAGTATCTTTTTAAAAAATATATATTTTTAATGTTTATTTTTGAAAGAAAGAGAGAGAGAGGTTGAGAGCACCAGACGGGGAGGAAAAGAGACGGGAGACACAGAATCCGAAGCAGGCTCTAGGCTCTGAGCTGTCAACACAGAGCCTGACATGGGGCTTGAACCCACGAGCCGTGAGATCATGACCTGAGCTGAAGTCAGATGCTTAACCGACTGAGCCATCCGGGCGCCCCTCATAGAGAGCATCTTGTCCTAAAAAGAAATTATAATCTGGGCAGGAGCAACAGAATAAATATACCAATGATTGTAATTAAAAAAATGCAGAGTAAAGCCAGTTCCACATAGGACACTTTATAAACTTATGATGAGTTAAACAGCATTGCAGTATTGAATTACCTGATATAAGTTGAATTGAAATATAGTAGATGTTTGCAACCAACAGTGCTATAGGAAAGATATTCTTTTGCTAGTTCATCTTGGAAACACTTTACAAAGCGATACGGACTGGGTTTTAAGTAGATAGAAAGGATTGGATTATAATGGAGACTAAATATTTCTATAGAGCTTGATTTTTTTTCAAACACTTTCATGTCTCTAATCTGATTTTACAACAACCTAATAGAACAAGTAGCATTGTTATTCTCATTTTAAAAATAGTTTGAGACAATAGGTTAATGTCTCGGGTGTGAACAACTGATAACTGGTGGTGTTGCTCTTCATATCCAGGTCTTCCAACTGTGAATCCTCTGTTTTGCATTATACCACCCTTTAAAGAGGAGAGTGGAAAGCACTAAGCTAGACTCATTCTGCCTGGAACTCAGGTAAAGGAGTTTGGAAATTAGGCTAGGAGTCAGGGTTTAGACTCGGAAGCTCCTTAAATGCCTGAGAATAGATTTGAGGTAGGAGCAAGCAAGAGAAGATGAGTGGACCATTGCAGTAATCCAGGCAAGATATGATTGTGGCATAGACCGGGTGTGAGTTAAGAAGCTGAGGGAAGTGTTTGTATTCTGGATACATTTTGAAGACAGAGCCAACTGGATATACTGATGAACATAATGTGGGATCTTGAGAGAAAGAGTCAAAAATGAATCTAAAGTTTAAAACATGAGCAACTGGAAGAATATGATTACGGGGAACACAGAGATGAGCAGGTCAGAATTGAGTCTTAAATGTGTGGAGGTGAGATGCTAATTAGGCATCCAAGTGGTCATGTCAAATGGCAGCTGGACGCATGAGTTTAGAGTTCAGAGTGGAGTCTGGGCTGGAGATCCGATGTTCGAAGTCATCAGGTGGTACTTACAGAGGTGAGATTGGGTGAATCACTAGGGGGAATGATTGCAGATAAAGAAGAGAAGAGGTGTAAGAACTTGGTTCTGGGGTACTCCAGCATTCTGAAATCTTGAAGATGAGGAACCGTTAAGGTACTTGATACTGATTCAGTTGCTTTAGAATAAGCTGGAGTGAGGCCGCCAAGAATGGGAAAGCTGTAAGGGCATGTTGAAACAGAACTTGAAAGAAACTTGGAGAGTTGTTTTTTTTTTTTTTTTTTTTTTCTCCTAGACCATGCTATGGGCATAATGGTATGTTAGGCATGGAGTAGTTCAAGAAAAGTCCATCATAAACACTGTAGCGATTAAACATTTTTATTCATTAGATGAAGCAATGTTCATGGCTGTCACAATAACAGAGTGAGAAGTAAGTAATAAGGAGTCATCATCCTCATTTTTATCATGAGGAAACGGAGACCAGAGAAGGTGACTGAGTTGCTTGTAGTTTTACAGTTTATCGTAGCATATATTTTTTGTCACAAATATCAAGTTAATTTTCAATACCCTGCTGTCAAATATCTTGCTAAATTTCTACAAATGTATTTTATAAGTAGGAAGCAATTAGAGGTCAGAATAAAGTAGAGAAAAATAATTGATGTTAAGGAAAATCACAGAAGAATGTTTAGAACATAAACAGTGACACAGTCTACGGGGACATAAGGAATCACGGGGTGGTGAAGAGCGCCCTGGACTGAGAATCAGGAAATTTGTATACCAGTCCTGGCTGCTTAACTTTCTGAAAGCCTTGAAACCAGTGTCTCAGGGCTTGGTGTATTGCTGAGAGCACATCTATCATGTGGAAAGGTATTTGTAAACGCATTAAAAAAGTCTCAGGGGACACACGTACCAAGGAGTTACTTCTGGGGAGCAGGTTGGATTGGGAGGGGCAATTAAGGGAGACTTACTTATCTCTTCAGTTCTGTTTGATTTGTTTATAACGAACATGTGTTACTTTCTTCAGTTTCATGAAAAAAAATGAAGAACTCTAAGAAAAAGTTCATTTAAGCAATTTCTAGACATCAGCAGGAAGACATAGTTCATATCCATTTGATCTCCACGTCTGCATTTCTCCTGTGAAATGAGGGAGTTTGAGTAGAGTCTCTAAAACTAACTCCAACTGTGGTACCTGTGATCCTGTGGAAAGCCACACATTTCAAGATGTGGGGCCCTTTCCTCACTACTATATGAAAGGGAATCTTTGGACTAATGTATTCAAGAAATTGGGTAACTGAAATGTATGGTACATTATAATGCTGAACTTGTAATGTGGATTGGATAAGTAATTTCGTAAAATAATACATTATTTCCCATAACCATAATAACCACTTGAAATAGTTACTGTTGTTATCACCCATCCGTCATTCAGTTTTACATATGAGGACGTTGGGGCTTATCAAGATTAACTAACATGCTTAAATTCACACAGCTAAGTGATGAAACCCAAGCCTGAGTTCTGAGCCTGAAATCTCAATCATTAAATACATCTCTCTCAGTCCTTTGGGGGGTACACCTTCCTTGATGTGGGGAAGCAGCGATTTATTTCAGTTTACAGAGTGGGAAAACCAGAGTTTGCTTGATTTTGTCAGATGCCTTGTTTCTGAACTCACTCTCTTATTCCTTTTCTTTTATTTCTTTAAATGTTTTTATTTATTTTTGAGAGAGAAAGAGAAACAGAGAACTAGTGAGGGATGGGCAGAGAGAGAGGGAGACACAGAATCTGAAGCAGGCTCCAGGCTCTGAGTTCTCAGAACAGAGCCTGACACGGGGCTTGAACTCACAAATTGTGAGATCATGACCTGAGCCGAAGTCAGATGCTCTATCGACTGAACCACCCACGCACCCTCCCTTATTCCTTTTTAAGTTAACTTCTCATATTAACTAAATGAAGTGCTCACATCTCCTTCCTGTGCCTCTCATGTTATAAAACTACCCTCATATTCTTTAGTCTTAAATTGCATTGCGCAGATTTTAATGTTTCTGAAACACAAATCTTAGAACTTATGGGTCTGCTGAATGTGGCAATATTTCTTTTTTTTCTGTGGAAAAGTTAGAGTCAAAGATGTTCTTAAAAATGATAGATTTTCTGTTGGCAGCATTATCGCCTTCTTTAACAGTCTAGGGGCCCATGCGTCCAATTTTCCTTGACTGTCTTCCTGGTCCTAACAGGAAGATCGCCAGCTTGAGTCTCTGACGTCCATTTCTCTCTTAATTGTCAGACACGGAGCCCTTCCAGTTTGACTTACTCCTTTGCTGCCTTCTAATTCTCATTCCAGAACTTGATTTGGGTTGTCGATTGTTCTGCTTTCCTACCCTCTTTCTGTCAGCCATGTGAACAACTCTCAAGCCCGTCAAAGTATCAGAATCACTTGAAGAAATTTTTGGAATGACAGATCCTGAGGTACAGATCAGAAGCGTAAAATCTGTTCCTTCAGCTGGAACCTGGAAATGTATATTGAAAAATGTGTCTTGCTTCATGCATTGCCAGTCTAAGAATCTCTGCCCATTGTGATACCTTTACCTGGAGCAAGTGCCTGTGTAGATGTTCTCCTGGCTCAGTGGTCTGCATTCTCTACCTGCTGTGGGAAGTTAGACGATGAGTTCTCACTCTGTCATGGCACTTTGATTAGAAACTTTATTACTGCAAACTGTTATGAGCAGATACTCTAATCTCCAGAAAAATGTGCCTTTTTTGTCCTTAGAGTTGTGTAAGCACATAGTAAATTACACTTAGAATTGTATTCCCAATAGAGGTGCTCATATTACATGTAATGAAAAGAGAAATTTGGGGGTTGAGTTCCTGGATCTTTTTCCTTCTTTAATCAAATATAAATGACTTTATGCATTGGGGTTTACAAGGAAGTATTTTTTTTTTTTAAAAATCATCACCATACCACGTAAACTGTGAAGTAATTGCATGTTTATTCCAGTTTTTGAAATAAAGAGATTTCAGCCATTTTCTCAGTGAGCACTTTTCTTATTTGAATAACTAGTCCGTATCATTGATTTTTTAGTTACCTTCAGTACACCATGAGTTGATAATTAAAATACTCGATGCAAATGAAGTTTTTTATGTTAATTTAGTTAGTGACTATTTAATGAACGTCCACTCAATGCTAAGAGGGTTATTCAGTGCTCAAGACAAACAGAACACAGTTTACGTCTTTACATTCCTGACTATTGTCTATTTTTATTGTGTGAGAAGAGGCTTTTCAGAGTCAGCACCTCGTGTTATTTTTCTAAGGCAGCACATGCAGATTACTTTTTGAACTATGGCATAATTACAGAGAACCGCTTAAAGCAAATGTATAATTTATTCACCTGAGAAATTCAGGGCAAAGCTGATCCTGCTTAGGTATGAAAGTGTAGTTGAAAAGATGTTAATACTGTGTTCCAAAACAGAATCCCATGTTATTGAGACTCTCCTCCTGCACCTTACCCTTAATTTGCAGTTGTGCAAAATAACAGCTGTCTCATAGTAGCCATTTAAACTGAGGTACTGTGTAAAACACTTGCATTTTAGTTTATAGTTATTTACAGCACACACTGGGGAAGTTCCAAGACTACAAGAAGTCAATGCAGTAAGTCTCCATAGTCCTCTCTCATCCCTCACCTTCCTTAGTGGCTAATAGCACCAATAAGGAATGATGTTTAAACTCTTCTCAGGATTTTTTTTTTAAATATATTCATTTCCTTCATTTGAATAGTATTTTGTATTTAGTTTTTTACTTTTTACCATTTGCAAAATGTCAGGGTGTTTTTTTCCATTGCTATCCCAGAGAACAGACTTTATTAAAAATGTTATATGTATGCAGGTTTGGAGAAGTCTTGAATCTACTTATGTTATTTTTCCCAGGTTACCTTTTGTAAATAAACATTTGTAATTTTTTGATTCTGCAAAATGCAACTTGTAGCGCCATTCAAACTCATCAAGTACTCTGACTTCACGAAAGCTATGTGGAGGTCTGATGTTCAAGCCAGTTCAGAGTTCCCTGACAACAGAGAGAGAGAGAGAAAGAGAGAGAGACTGAGTGATCCCTCAGCTGAGACAGAGGGATATACCAGGCTAAAACTTGGGCAATGCCAGTGCCCTTGTGAAGAACTGGGGATGGTCTGAGATGTTTGCAGTCCCTGCAGCAGGATCCTTGCAGGCTAACGGGATAGCCTGGTATCGTTTCATAGACATTGGCCGAAACTTTTGATTCAGAGACAGAGACGCTTAATACGTCTAGCACAGCAAACAGTATGAACTCCATGTTTGTGAGAGTTCTTGTGCCCCAGGTTCCTCAGGAATGCCGTGGAGTCAGCCAGGTGGATGGTACTAATTCAGAGGATTCCCCTCTCAACCGGGGATCCTGAGATTAGGGAACTCTTTTATAATGGACTGCAAACAAACCTGCCCAGACTTTGCCCTGGTGAGAGATGTTATACTACTCAGCAAACAAATCTGCCCTCTGCTCTGTCTGCATAGGTTCTTCTCTCTACAAAAATCCTTCAAAAGATGGCCTAGAACCCAGGACATCAATACTTCTGCTTACAAGATGTGCTCACAAGAGACCCTTGGAGAATTGTCCTCCAATAGTCCTGAGCAATGAATATGCTCATGGTTTAAAGTATTCTTACCAGATTTTTTTTGCCCATTCTACTAATTCTCCTTTACTTGAGTATGCCTTGGAGTGTATCTTTTTATATCCTCTTTACCAGAGGCAATTTGATGATTAATAGTTCAGCTAAAATATAAATATCTGAGCATACAAAGGGGAGGGGGAACCGATCATCATAGATCAGGCCCTCTTTCATACAAATGTACTATATGGCAGGCAATATTGTTCTTTTATGAGGTTCTGGGAAACATATTAAATAATAGTAGCCCAAACTGGAATTTCCTTTTAATGAAGATGGTCTAAGGGAAAAAAAAAAAGGGCGGGGGGGAAGAAGAGAATAAGGACCAACTCTTCAGACAGGATTCCATAACTACTGAGAACAGAGAAAGTCTCTTTCTACAGTTAAATCTTGTGACTGGGACTGAATGTTTAAGATAATTGAGTAATCTGATGAACTACAGGTTTGTATCTTTCTTTGCCAGGTACTTAATTGTTCTCAGGAAGATGGCTCTTTTGAAGTGAATTTTGTGTTAACTGCTCATATTATTGACATTCTTAATGCTGAGGATTGTTTAGTCACCCCTCCTTCAATATTACCAGCTGGAAAACTGAGGCCCAGGAAGTCTGGCAGAGTGGCCTGAAGTTACACAAGAAAGGCGGAGCTGAACTAACATCTCATGTGTCCCCTGTAGGGCATTTGTTTACTCAAAAGATATACATTATGTCAAAGTCAAAATGTAAGAGACAGAGACAGAGACACAGACACACACACACACACACACACACACACACACACACAGAGAGAGAGAGAGAGAGAGAGAGAGAGAGAGAGAGAGAGAGAGAGAGACTGATCTCAGCAGGAATTATAATCCTGATGTGGAGAAAACTCCACTTGTCACTGTAAATACCGACCCAAATTAGTACTGTATTTGGGAACTGGCCAGAATGTTTGAAGGTGCATTTCAGTTTACGACTAGAGCTTGGCCCTAATGTGGGAAAATATTAATTGCCATTCAAAATCACTTTAAAAAGATGAATATCTGAGACACAAATACGGGATCGCCTTAAGCACAATAAACAAACAATTAAACCAATTATAATTTACCAGTGAAACTTCCAAGTGTTGAGAAATTGGCCTTGTTTCATGTATGGTGAAAGGCAGAGAATGTCAGAGTGGTTTAACTGTTTTCATCTGTGCTAAGAGGCTATGGCTGTGTTGAGCTGGAAGGGGGTCTCACAGAGCATCTGCTGGGATGATTTCCTCCCCTTTGAGGGGCCCTGGGCTCTAAGAACTCTGAGGCAGTGCAGAGGGACCACTGAGGATGAAGATCTTCACTCTTACTTCTAATAGAGCTTCTCTATTTTTGCCACATCTTGGCTTCTGTGACTTAGAAAACAAACTCAGAAACTCAACAACATAGTATTTTATATCTTGAAAGGAGTTTGGGTCCATGCATTTATTAAAACTAAGTGAGTATGCACTTAAGATTTCTGTTTTATTATATGTGTGTTTTATGTAAAAAACTAAACAGTTACCGAACTCAATTATAGCATGCTGAAGTATTTAGGGGGAGATGTGTCGATGCCTGTGACTTGCTTGGAAGTGCACCGAAATAAGGTAGATTGTTGCTCGGATACATGATGAAGCAAGGATAGTCACATATTAATGGTAAAATGTAGGGGGGAGGATTTATGGGTGCTCAGCCTGTGATTCTTTCAACTTTGCTGGATGTTTGCTGTATGTTTGAAATTTTCCTTAATAAATTATTTAGGAAAAAAAACCTCACCAGTATACTTTGACCCTCTCATTTTTGTAAGGGAAGAAAGTGAGATTTAGGGAGAATAAGGTTATGTCATTGACAGAGCAGGAACTAGAACCAAAAGATCTTCAAAGAACTGGTTGTGCTGCTTGTTTTACATCCAGATTTGAGCATTTGCCCCAAGATTTCTTTACGTAAATATCCGAAAAGTCATGAGTATTATCAACGATGGAAAAGAGGCCTTTACAGGGTTATTGAAACTCCTACTTTTAGAAGGGTTTCTTCTCCTCCCCCTCTCCTCCCCCACTCCCTCCCGTTTCTTCCCCTCCTCTTCCTCTTCCCCTCCTCCTCCTCTTCCCCCTCCTCCTCCTCCTTTTTCTCCTTTTTCTTCAATCTGTTTTTCATGCTGGTAGCATTGAGACAATTTTTGGGCTTCTTGTAGTGTTTAATACACTAGAACTGATTGTGAGCTTATATATTGTATGGTATTTCTGGGCCAACTTTCCATTCTGTTTTTCGTTTTATATAAATAAATGCATGTATTCTTTTGAAAGTATGGAAATGAAGTTAACATTTTAAGAAAAGGTCCATGAACTTTATATAGATTCTTCTAAAGCCTTTTCTGGGCAGAAAGTTGGTTTTGCCTCTGGTGTTTGACTGGTATAAGTCATGATGAAGGACCACCTAAAAATGACTTCTCCTTTATTCTTGTGCTCTGCTAGAACATTTAGAGGGTAAGAGTCTCTGGAGTCAAGCTTGCCTTAGGTTTAAATCCTAGTTATGACATTTCTAAATGTGAATACCTGGAGAAGTTACTCAGATTATCTGATCTTTCTTTCTTGGGTATAAAATGGAGGTACTAATAGTACCCTACAGATTGTAGTATTCCATGACATCAGCCGTCACAACTTTTATTAGTGGTAACCTTAGAGTTTGCTAGTGAATGCCTTATATATTTGCATTTTATATTTACATTTTGTTTCATTTATTTTACTCTTTATTTATAGCTGATATTTGCTTTCACAAGGGATTGTGCTTCTGAATATTTATAGGATTTGCTTCTTCCCTTGTCCTGTCAATAAAGCATACACACTCTAATTCTCCCAGTTGTTTGCACAAAACCATGAGTCATCTATAAAGCACATTTTAGTTAAAATTAGGTTTATTTCATAACTGTGTTGTCCTTTAAAAGATTTTTTTTTTTCTTTCTCAGGTTTTAGTATTGATTACCACTTTTCACTTTCCTCTTAGGTTTCTAAGATGTTAGAACTGTAGACTCATACAAGTAAAAAATAAGAAATGTAGACTTCTAAAAGAGTGAGAAATTAAAATTTTAGTCATCAGTGTGACTTAAAAAATTGCAATATAAAGATGCTACTTTTTCATAGTAAGTGAATAAAAACTTACTTGTAGGTGCAATTTGAGACTAATGAAAATGTTGGCTTAAAAGTTGTTGGATAGGTGTATTTTATCCACCCCAACCCAGTACATGTGTGTGTGTGTGTGTGTGTGTGTGTGTGTATATATATATATATATATGTGCATATATATTAATACATAATATATATACATAACAACACATGTATATATTAATACATATAAGATATAAACATGTATATAATAGTAAATCATTTTAAAGAGAAAAAAATCAGGCTTATATTTATATGGTTCAATAGTTGTGTAATGCTTTCTTTGTCTACCATTTGAAACCCGTTTTTTTTTTTTTTAAATGTATATTTTATAGTTTCCATGAGTGGCAAAATGAGCTATGGTACAGAATTATAAAATTTGGTGGGTGGGAGGAAACTTTGAGATCGTCTGGAATTCTAGATTTGCCATTTTTAAGTTTTATTTCTGGAAGTCCAAAAAAATACTTATGTTTCATTATACTCTAATTACATCAAATTAGAATCTCTGTGAATGGGGACTGAATATAGGCCTACTCTTCAAAAGCTCCCTGGCGATCAGGGTCAGAATCATCCATCTGGTTGTGTGTGTGTGTGTGTGTGTGTGTGTGTGTGTGTGTTTTGTTTTTGCCAATATTTAGAAAGGAAACAGAGAATTGCTCTAGACCTTGGTGAAGTCACGGAACCATTTATCTTCAGAACTGAAACAGAATCTTGGTTTCCTCTTAAACCAGTGCTTTTTCCAGTCTCCTCCACAGCTTTCTTTTGGCTACTCCAGATTGTGTTATTTTTAATGAGGTTGTGTGGTCCCCAAAACCCTTGGAGTAGACCTCTCCTTGTAACTCAGGCCTTGTTTTGGTAGATGAGCCTTAGGGATAGCATACATTTGTGTTTCCTAAAGCACTGGGGAGTGAGTGAAGATGTTGGAATAGCTCCTGTATCCCTGAGCTAGTCTGGTCAAGCTCTTCTGTAGAGTTCTCCCAGGCCAGGATTAAGTGCAGTGCCACTTCCAGTTGGTCACTCTGAGTTTAATGTATTAATTATGTTAATTAACATTAACATAAAAATATGTTAAGTAATATATTGTACTTTATTCAGAAATGATGGGATGTATGTGTATTAAGTTAGTTTAGCTATGGGATATCTATTAAATTATTTTAAAGATGGGAGAGTAAACAAAACAAATACATTCTGTAATTAAAGCTCATTTAAATTATTTTACCTATTTTATGATATTCATATGATTTTGTTCTTACCTATAAACAACAATATAATTCATTGACTTTCTGTATGTTTCAGAATTTTTTTAAATATGGAGGTGTAATATCATTCCATTAAAGCTCATTTCCAATGAATGGCAATATAGAAACACGTGTTTATAACCCTTTTATGATATATTCTTTGGAGAAATGCAGTTCATTCTAGGTTTTCATCACCATTTCTTGCTGTGGTGGGATAATGTTATAGTCTCAAATGGCATGTGGCCAATCATGGATGCAGTGTTAGTGCCTCTTGAAGGCCTTGTTTAAAACACTCACTCTGGGATACTACTGTGCTTCTTTACTTCCAGACTGACCACTGCTCTAAGCAGTGTTGGGGCAATGCCTGGGCTGCCCGAGCCCTTGAAGTTCAAGAAGAAGCACCTGGACTTCTCATGATGGGAGGTCAGAGTCAATGTAAGTGACTTCCTAATTTGGGGGGCTAAATCCCTTCAGTGATTTTAGGTCTGTATGAAGTCAGCCATAGAAATGATTATTTTCAGTGTGTGTTTTATGTCATCAAAATACACCCAAATATTGCCACTGACTTAAAATAAAACTTTAGAAGTATTTCTAAAGTAGTAAATTCTTATGCATCTCTGGTGAAAAGCATAGTTCAAAGATACAATTTTTTTTTTTGTTTCATTAGGATTTCCCATTGATAGTTTCAATTCCTCCAAAATATTACTTTGAGGAAATTGGAGTTACTGGAAAATGTGCATCAATTAAAGTTTAGAGAAAACTTAGAGAATCTAATTTAAAATTTTCTTGGACTTTAAAGGTGAGCATAAATAGATTCATAAATGCCTAAGTGGGCAAAGGTACAAATTTATATTTTTGGAGATTGTTTTAATTCTGTTAGAGTTTGATCATTGTTGAACATTGTTGCTCAGTACAGATTTATTTCCTTTCGAAGTTGTTACTTCATGAATTCCCAACCATGTAGGAATTCCCAAAGGTAATAGCTTAGTAAATTGTATCATAAAATACTTGGTATATGTACAAATGGATAACAAAAAATAGTAGAAATAATGTTCATTTGTGATAAATTACAGGGATTGAATTTTTCCTTTCGGGAAAAATAATGAAGTTACATTATGATGCATGTATTAAGATGGAATTTTCATTATGAACAAAGAGGAGAAAATATATACTTCGAGTTTTGTTCTCATCAAGTCCTGAGGATCTAAATATCTGTTGAAATAGTTTTTCTGCGTATAAGTTATAAAGTAATGGTATTTGAAGATGATGAGGAGATCATTTCTCTTGTACAGTTGAATTCTAGAGCTCTTACATAAAATTATAATACTTCATTATATAGAAGGGAAAAGAAGGTTCTACAGTAAGTAAAGATTCAAATTAGTTTCTATTTTTCTGTATAATGGCTTGCATCTAACTCTGACAAACAAATTTGAACTTATACAAAATCAATGTTTTATATATTGCTACTTCTTTAATTGAATCCATCCTATATAACATATTAAAATAGTGGATACTGGAAAGAACACGATATATAAAGCAAAAAGCCCCAGATATATTTTAGGTGCCCATTCCCCAGTTTACTAGAGTGTCATTTAAGTTCACTGAGTGCCTACCCTTCTAGATTGTGAGGATGAAACGAGATTACATATGTAAGATTACTTGGTTAACTATTACAGGCTGTAGAAGATTTGTTAATCTTTTGGGCGCAACACTTAGAACAAAACACTTCAGATCTGGGTATTTTATCCAGCAGCCTTAAATAAGATTTTCTTTTTTGTGTAACTTTTATTTTTAAAAAAGAGTAAGAAACAAAGTGATTCAAATATACAGTAGGCTGGAATGCATGGAATAACAACATCAAAATACTTAGGAAAGCAGCTTAAGCTACCCTGGCATGTCCCGGATCAGACGGTCTTTACCAGCCCTCCTCCCTCTCCCTCCTCTGCCCTCTTTCTAGCTTCCCCCTCTCCTCTCTGTCTTTCTCCATTCTGTTTTTCCCCCTCTCATACCTTCCAAGGATGATGGGACTTCCTGCTTGTCTCCTGACCTTAGGTTTTATACCCTGCAGGCCCTCTCCTTCATCGATATTATATTGCTTAGACATCCTGGCAGGTTTTGTATAAAGTTTTTTGACATCTTTCCCTTGATGTTTCGTAGTAAGACAGGGTGAAGCTCTAAGCTGCTGGACCAGAAAAAGGAGAGCAGCCTTTGGTCCCCAGTGAGTAATAAAACCACAGGTGGTGTTGATAGGTGTGTATAGTCACACTTCGGCTGAGATTCTTCTGTGGTTTGAAACTCCTTGGATGGATCTGTCCCTACCATTCATAATTCAAAGAAAAAAGTTTTTAAAACCACACCACATGTTTAGAATGAAAACTCGGGGAAGAACAGAAACAGAAAAGTAATGCATTAAAAAGGAAAAGTAAGCAGAGTTTGAGAAGATGCACATAAAAATCTGAATCCCATAAACAGATAACAGTCAAAGTTGATTTTTTTTTTTTTTTTTTGATTTGAGATGGGAGGAAAGCTCTCAGATGAGAAAGACAAAGAGAACTCATTTTTACCAGGGTAGCTGTGCTTGTCAGAGCTGATCCCAGAACAGCTGACTGGGGCTCTGAGAAACTGTGTGTACCAGTTGACCTGGGCCGAGAGCACTGAGAAGGGAGAAAAAAGCCAAAAATGAATGGGTAACAGGAGGTAAGAAACTTATTTATCTTGGTGTCCATAATTTAAACATCTTAAATCAAGGGAAGTATCTGTTTTGAAACTCTTTAAACTTATTAGAATCAAATACTTGTGTGATTCTTTGTTGCTGGTTGTTTGTTTTTGAAACCTGTAGTTGAATGAGTGGTTTAGAAAGCTGGATATTTGCATGAATATTGTTTACCACTCTGTAATTACCCTAAGGCAGAAAATCGGGGTTGCTTTTCCTCTGTTCCCTTCATTTCTTTGTTATAATCATCCTTTTCCTTCCCCGCCTATCTTCCCATGTCTTTTCTTGCTCTCCTTCCTTGTTTTCTGTTCTCTGCCCCAAGATTTTAGAATGATTTCTATCGATGCACAAGCCCTAATTTGACCGTGGGACACCTCAGAAGTATTTTCCTCAAACGTACCCATCATAAGTAATATTATTTTAAAGGGGATTCATGTGCCACATTGAATTTTTATATTTTCTCTGTTGCATAAAGAGACTGATGTTGATAAAGACATAAAAGTTAAACAACAGGGAATTACTTCAATAATTTGGGCTATTTGTTAGCATCGATTTAGGATTTTTAGAACTTACATCTGTGTAAAAATTGGGATTTTGGAACGTGATCTTTAGACAGAGTCTGCCCTTTGAGGGTTATGATCTAGCAGTTAGCACAGAATTTGAAAGGGTTGTTCTCTGGTCATTGAGTTTTTTTTTTTTTTTTTTTTTTTTTGGCCTGTTCTTTCACATTTGAGTGATTCTTGAGGTTCTGTAGTGTACCTGTCAGGTAGGGATTAGCTAGCGTGTACTTGTCTTTGGATAAATTACAAGAACGTGCCACCTCTGAGCAGAGGAATCCTAGTAATGCACTTTTCCTTTCAGATGTGGCTTGGCACTGAGGCTGGGCTGGGTTTGTGTCCCCTTTGTCACTCAGGATCTGTTGCACATGTATAATAAATAGTAGAATCATATGCAGTAGCCCTGCCTCCAAGCCACAAGGCTATGAGAAAAATGGGAAATTTTCCCAAAAACATCATCAAAATCCCAAAATACAGCATGCACTTTCTTTCATTTAGTCAATAATAAGAAATGACTGACTTTTGGAATTAGCAGATTATCAACATTTTAGTGATCAGTTTTCAAAGTTTTATAAGTAAACTATTTTAAGTATAGTCATATGATCTTAATTATTAGAAGAGGGAATCTGAAATATAAGAGTTGTTTCTCTACTATTTAATGAGGCATTGGGGTAGGAATATAATGCAATTTTTAAATGAAATTTTAGTTTAAGAGATTAAATTTTGAATATTGTCACGAGTCGAAGGGTTGGTGGCAGTAATTATGATTTGCCAGTCTTGTTAGCATTCCAGATTCTCAAATAACCTGGGAGCCTGTGGATTGCAGTGGAAATAAAATTGTGTGTGTGTGTGTGTGTGTGTGTGTGTCTTGTTTGATTATCTGTCTCCTTATTATCTATATCTGCTTTTTTATCAGGTTTTAAGGCCTTATTGAGGAGATAGTGAGCAGGATGGAAAAAGTTTCTGTTTAAAAACCTCATACTTAAAGCTGTGATATTCCTCTTAATTGCATTTAAAAGCGTGAGTGGGTAGATAAAACCCCACAAGAAATGAAATTTGGCTATAATGTGATTGGCAATTTGCCCTTTCCCCTGGTTAAAGTTCCTATTTTATGGAATCAGGAAGATCACAGGGGATGGTAACATGGGGTGGGAAATAGGAGGCTACTCGGTTCAGGAAGCAGAAGCAGAAGGGTGAACCTGGAGTGTCATTTGGATCCAGTTTGCACAGTGTAGTGATGAAACCACCTGAGTTTCAGGGATCCCTGCTGTCGTTCTGGACATGGCAGCTGGCATTAGTGCCATATGCTGTCTTCATCGCTGTTTAAGCTGAGTGGACAGCCACCATCCAGTGGTGCCCTGTCAAAGCCAAGAGCTGGAGGCCAGACCCCAAGAATTCCCAGCCAGCCAGTTGTGTTGGCTGACTGTTGTTTCATTAACTTTGCAGAAATGGGACGTTGTGGTTTATACAATTGAACAAGTACAGTTTTGGACTCTACTTAGTAAGTCATGATAAGGTTTTATTGGACTAGATGAATGGAGTAGACTAGGTTTGGGTTATTCTTTTTTTTTTTTTTGATAAACCCCGATTTTATAAAAAATAAAAAGTAATAACTCTGGCCATTGACTATTCATGTTTAATATTTCAGTTTTGAAATGTGAATTTGTTACACTCCTCAGTTAGAAATTAGAACAGAACTATAAATACTGGAATTACTTTTAAGAATCAAAACAGAAAAAAAAAACAAAAACGCAGGTACATTAAAATCTTAATTAAAGACTTTTGCATACCATGAAGGAAAGCATGGGTTTTGGAAGATATATACTCAAATCAAGTCAAAGATATTTGCTTCCTCTTTCACTAATTTTTATTCCCTTAGATTGTGTTTTGTAGGAATAATGAATTTGTGATTCTTATGTGTGAAGGACTTTTAAACAAGTTTAAAGTAAAACTGAAATAAAAATTATTAAGGTTATATCTACACATTAAGTATGTTTAATCTCTTTTAGAACTGTAAGGTTTAGCAAGGTCTCTCTTTCCCTTTCTTCCTCCCTCCTTTCTTTCTTTTCTTTTCTTTCTTTCTTTCTTTCTTTCTTTCTTTCTTTCTTTCTTTCTTCCTCTCTTCCTCTCTCTCTCTTTCTTTTTCTTTCTTTCTCTCTAGTTGTTGTATTAACAGTTATAGGCCAAATGACAACATCATTGTTTTTAATAAAATGGATTAATAGAAATGTAAGAGGATTAAGTATTTCAGGTTCTGGCTTCTATGCTTAATATGAGAATATTGGTTTGAAGCCAGTATATGAAACATGCTAATTTATTGGTACTTTGTTTGAAGTAGTGTAGATTACCTCCTCTGAGATTGTTCGCCTGGGGCCGTCAGTCTCAACCTGGAGCGATTATGCCCCCAGGGGACATTTGGCAAAGTCTGGGAACATTTTTGGTTGTCACAGTTGGGGAGGTGGGCTGCTACCAGCATCTAAGTGAGTAGAGGGGGTCAGAGATGCTGCTAAAATCCTGCAATGCACAGGAAAGCCTCTCACAACAAAGGATTATCCAGTCCAAATGTCAGTAGTGCTGAGGCCAAACAACCTTGATCTAGGGGTGTTTACAATTTGGCTTCCTCCTTGTCTCTTTTCTTTTTTCCTTTTCCTTCTTCCCTTTTCCATTCCTCGTTCTTAAAGAGGCATGTGTAACTTGGTGAGGAGAGGAGTGACTGACTCTCTGTTTTGTGCTAAGGTAATCTGTTCAGTCATTTCCCAAGGTGTGGTATTGTGCAGAATGAAAAGGGACTCGGGAGAGCTGTCCTGTAGCTCTGGCCCTGGACATGTTTCTTAAACTCTTTCATTTCTTTGTCTCTCAAAATCAGAGCTGAACGGGATCTAAGGTTTCTTCTAGTCCAACAAAGTTAAAATAGTTCGGCTAGACAATTTATTCAGCCTGACATGAGTACCTCCTCTGTGTCAAATAACATGCTAGATTCTATGAGTGAAATGACACAGAAGACCAGAATATGTGGTTCTGATTTCTAAACGCCCACAACGTAACTGAGGAGACAGACGTAAACAGATGTGACCATGCACCGTGATGAGCATTGTAATGGAAGTGTGATCAAAGTTCTGCAGGACAGGGGAGGACAGCTGCTACCTGAGGTAAACAGAGCTGGGTAGAACCTCATCAGAAGGAAAGTGGAATTTGACAGACTGTTGGAGGGTTAGATGAGGGACTTGCCAGAAGGCAGGAAGGGCATTGCAGGCCAAAGGAATGGCATAAACAAAGACGTAGAATTATGCCAAGCCTTGGAATATTCTCTAACTCTGCAAGGTTTCCGTATGGCTGGAACATGATCACTGCATAAAAATACTCTTCTTCTATTGCCTTAAAATATCAGAAATTTCCAAAAGAAGCTTAAAGCTGAGAAAAGTAAACATTACCCCTTCGCCCTGGTCCTAACTCCTTGCCATTCACTCGTTTCCAATGTGTACACCCCAAGCACTGCCAGCCTCAGTTCCAGTCTGAGGATTCCCTCAGGCTCCTGGCTCTCCTACTTGTTGTAACTTGTGCCTCCTCTGCTGCTTCATTGCTAATGTTGTGGCTTGTGGTGCAGAAAAGTCAGGAACAACAAATCCAATTAAAAAAAAAAAAGTGACTGATTTTTTCACCCCATCAAATACCCGTGAAATAAGTTTGAATTTTAAGAACCCCCTTGGGGCAATGGGCTTGAGTAATTAGAACTGCTGATTTAGTTCACAAATGCAGGGGAACCAAGGGCAGTGTCATCCCATTCAGTTCTTCTAAAGTAGAGAGCGTGATGGCAGAGATCGCGCCAAGGCTTTTGGCACAAAGTGACAGTAGTTTTTGGCTTTGGGTGACCAAAATGCTGCTCGGCATTGCCGAACTAGTGGTTCTCAGCTTGGCTTAAGTCACCATCACACTCGGCTTTCTTTTGCAGCTGTGAAAGTCGGTATCCTCCTTCAGATTAGGTCACGAAAGGAAACAAGAGTATTGAAAGAAACTCGTCTTCCTACTGTCTGTAAAGAAGTAGACAAATTATACATGAGTTTTCCCTCAGCAAGTCTGACTTTTTCTTAGGAGAAGTGAATTGAAATGGAGTAACTCCTTCAGTTGCTTTCCTTTGGAAATATCCAGATATAAAAAGAAGCTATGTAGTAGATATCACAGTGATGAGAGTTCAGGAAATTGGTCTTCTATTTCCAGCCAAGCAGTCGACTCTCTGTGACACTTTATTTCTTGATTTCTGAACTTCTCCTTGTAGAAATAAATCCTGTAATACCTGCTGCTGTTCATTCCTTAGGACTTAGGAAGTAATGTCTGTATTGAAGAAGTAAAAGGTTTTATAACACAAGTAAATATTTTTCCAACCTTGATGTCCATTAGTGCCCTGTTTGTATGATTAAATTCTAAGTAGTCTGATATTTGGCAACATCTTTTTTTTTCCCCCACCAGAATGTAAAATTCATGATTAACTCTTCATTATGAATTTGTTTAAGCATCACTCAACCTAATAAATATCCCAGAAAAGAGCTGACTTGGCTGGAGTTGAATCAGTACAGCTTTGCTAATTTGGCCACTAAATTAAGCCAATACTTTTTAATCTCGATTGAGCTAAAGGGGAATGTTCAGAAATCAAGGCCTGGGTGTATTCTCCCAGAAATCACTGGAGTTTGGCTGTCTTCATCAGGTTGGTAAGAGGAGGAGAAGGTACAAATAAATGTGTTTTAAGGCCAACGTGTCCCCTTCGATAGGTATAGAGCAGTAGTGGTAATATCAGAGGGACTATAATGAAGAATTAATGGATAAGCAATCATAAGTGTGATGTAAGAGAACTGAAAATAGTTTGAGTTCTTAAACACTGTTCATCATGCAACAGGTACATATTCTTTCGTCATCTATTAGATTTTGCTTTCTATATGAATAGTTATTTATTGTATGCTTGAGACCTGGAGTAGACAGTTTTATTGAAATAGTCATATTCATTTACATGCAGCCCGTGGCTGCTTTTGCATTACAATGGCAGACTTTAAATAGTTGCAACAGAGAACATATGGTCCACAAAGACTAAAATAGAATATTTACTATCTTAAAGTCTGTTGACCCTTGCTTTAAAGAAGTGCTTTTTGTAAATGCAGACTAATTTCTGTGATTTTGATAAATTCGCTCAGGGTCATTATTCTCCTAGGCAAAAGAAATTATTTTCTTTCAAAGAAGTGGAACCCCAAATACTTTCTTTGCATCTTGTTTGGTCATACTTGAGAAATTCTTTAAAAATGCAAATGTTGAAATAAAATGTATAAGGAAATATGTTGTTTAGCTCATAAGCACTCCAGAAAAAACATAGACATATAGTAGTGTAGTGACTGTAAAGTGATCTTGAATAGTGTGTCACCAGTTATATTTGGGAAGTGAATAGATAACAGTCACAACAGCAAATGTTTATAAAGTACTAATTCTGTGTTAGGCACTGTTCTAAGTACTCTTTATGATTCCTTTCTTCAGCAACTCTTTGAAGTAGGATAATTATTATCCTTAGTTTATAGATGACATTTTTTACTTGTGAATACATTTAAAGACTTAAACTTGTAAGAAAGACAACTAATAAAATACCATTTATAATTTATTTCATGGATTTATTGATACAAATGAATACTTATGTTTCTTGAGATTATAAAGCCAGGTCACTATATCCCATGACTAAAGTATTAAGAATGACAGAGAACTGTTTTAATTAACTTAAGAAAGTTATCTTGAATTGTAATTTGGTAGTTTGCAGTTCTGAGCTTAATTTAATTTTTAAGCGTCTTCTAAGCTTAATTTAATTTTTTACACAGTTAGATTTCTACTGGGTTTATTTTTCTCTTCCTTCAAAGTTAATGCATTCAAGTGTGCCCATATTGGAGACTGCAGTGGCTAGCCTTGTATTCTTCATGGGGTTGTTCTCAGCTCATTCTGAGATAAACTGCACTTACAAAGAGGAAGTGGCCTGAGGCAAAGCCACGTTTCTTGCAGGTGGTAGATACTTGAGAAGCTCAGGATACAGTCCCCTCACTCTATGGCTTTTGGTAGGAAAACAGGCTCTATCCTAAGTTCATCAGTAAGGATGTCAGAAGAGTGACCAATAGAGTTTGACTGTAAGCGGATGAACCCATGGAGAGTCAGAGAAGGGTTGGACATCCTGGAGTAGGTAGTGAGATACCTGCTTACATACCACCTACCATCTCCGCCTAATTGGAACTTGTCTTGGGGAAGGACTAAGATTACAGTGAAAAGAGGTGAGGAGGACAGGCCAGGAATGCTACCAGAGACACCCGCGACCAGGAATTTCCCTCTTAGTCCACACTCATGTGAATAATCGCCCCTGCCCTTCTTCCTTTTCTTGAATCTATAGCACTGCTATTTCACCTCTTCCACAGATCACCATAAGCTTGTGAGTCTGAAAATGTCACACACCCTGTTCCTTGTATTACCGTCTCTTCCGGATTATTTCTTTCTACTGGGACATTCTCAATTTTGTGTGTAGAAAGTGAGTATTTCTAACAAAGTACTCCTCTTCCCTGACTCTCATCATCTTTATAAAGTTCTGTGTAGCTGCTTACATTGAGACAAAAGGGTAGGTTCCTATATAGGTGTAGCTTACAAACCTTTCAAATTGAGGGTACTCAGCATCTGCAATAACCTTGCCTAAGTCAGAAGGCAGAGCTCAGGTGTGAGACTCAAAATGGAGACTGCGAATGGGAAGTGAGTACTGCGTTTAGTTTAATCCGAATCACAATTCAGATGCCTTCTTGTACTTTAGAATTGGTTTGTAGTCTAGTGTTATTAAAGAGAGTTGGAATTGTCAGAAAAATATTTTAATTTTTTTTTTTCAACGTTTATTTATTTTTGGGACAGAGAGAGACAGAGCATGAACGGGGGAGGGGCAGAGAGAGAGAGAGAGGGAGACACAGAATCGGAAACAGGCTCCAGGCTCTGAGCCATCAGCCCAGAGCCTGACGCGGGGCTCGAACTCATGGACCGTGAGATCGTGACCTGGTTGAAGTTGGATGCTTAACCGACTGCGCCACCCAGGCGCCCCAATTTTAAAAGAATTTAATAATCATTAAATCATTATGTATATAACTATATATTAATTATAAGTATATAATTATTAATGCATTAATAATACATTTAAATACATTAAAATCAGCAAAGTTTTTGTGTTCCCTTGACTGTGACAGAAGCCTTCCATGTTGTGTGTGTTGATTTAAAAATTTAAATCTGCTGCACTGTGGAATAAACTGTGACACTTGATGTATGGAAAGCTCCGGTGTCAGTGTTGGGCAGAGAGAATACTGCACTTAACTGTACAGTAAGATCCTTATTTTCCCTCGGTACGTTTACTGCTTCCGATTAGAATGTTAAAGTGGCTTTAAGTATATGAAACTTCTCAAATTCTTGTATAAGACTTCACAAATTTATATGGCACTATACGTGTCCCCCAAACCCTCAAACCAAAACCTGAAAACCAAACCAAAAACAAAACCCTAGCATTTTTCTCTTCTGTGTCTTATTTTTAAAGCTTCCTTTGCATGCTGCTGGTGGTGTGGATTGTGGTGGTGGTACTTAGAGCACCAAGTAATTACCTCAGTTTCATTTTCCATAATTGTTCAGTAAGCTCACTTCCCTTATCTGATCAGTTTCTCCTCATAGACTCGCTGAGATGTTATCTGGGTGTCTGGGGGCAGGGAAGGGAGGCTGTTTTGTGACATCCCCATCAGATCTGAGCATCATCCAGTGCTCACACTGGTCTGCTTGGGGGAGACAATTCTGGGCTTGTGCCCACTGCTGTTTTCTTGGCTGGAGTTCACTGTGGAAATCAGGGATGATGAACGCATGTCCCTGCTGACGCAACCATTGTTTAAAAGCCCAAGGTTGACAGTCCATCCGTTCTGGCAGTCTGTCTTTTAGCTTTTAATTTCAGGATCACTTTGATGATCTTTATACTCCGTGATCAACTATCTTTGTATCCTGCTAAGGGCATGGGAGAAATACCCCTGAATACCTTCCTTGACTCATGAGGGTTTGAGAGGAGCTTGGGGGTACTAACTGGCGTTTTATTCTGGCTCGGTGGCCCCAATTGGAATAGATCCACTTGACTGTCACTTTCCTCCTGGATTTTCTGGCCCGCTTAGCATTCAGCTTTTCTTTTAGCATGCTGAGCCACACCCCCCCTCTCCTGTACCCTTTGCTATTTCAACACTCTTGATGACTGAGTCCCCTACTGCTTTTCTTTATCCTTCAAATTTCTATGAGCTCCTTTTATTTCTCCTTTCTGTGTTGCTGGAAATTCCCCTAAGTCATATCCACTGCCTTCTCAGGGTGGCATTCATCCTCCCTCTTTAAGTGCAGAATGCCTGCTGGGAGACACTCTTTATCATAGAGGAAATAATTTTAAAAATACCATGGTGTTTTCAGAATCGTTTCTGTAACCTCTGATATGTGACTTACACTGACTGTTCTAGTCCTGGCAACTACAAGTCAGAGGATGAGCCTCCGTGTCAGGTAATGATTCAGATGTCTTTTAAAAGGTACAGAAGCCGTGCTTAGAAATCAGGCACAAAGACCTGACGCCCAGCTTTAAGAGAATGACCCGGGGAGCTAAAGGCAGTGAAGAAGAAGTTCACTTGAAAAGAAAAGGCAAGAGATTTTTTTCCTTGCTCTGTACCACATGTTTTCATTATAGTAATGGTTGATTTCATTCCAGCAGACTCTGGGATCACCTCTAGCCAATCTCTTGATGGCCACATCCCCTTCTTAGTGCCCTCTAGAATCTAATTGTTAAATTATTTTTCAAGTTTTTTATTCAAATTCCAGTTGGCTAATATACAGTGTAATATTAGTTTCAGGTATACAATATAGTGATTCAACACTTCCATGCATCACCCGGTGCTCATCACAACAAGTGCCCACCTTAATCCCCATCCCCTGTTTCACCCATCTCTGCTCCCCCTGCTCTGGTAACCATTAGTTTGTTCTCTATAGTTAAGACTCTGTTTCTTGCTTTGCCTCTCTCTCTCTTCTTTTTTTTGTTTTTTGTTTTGTTTTGTTTTGTTTCTTAAATTTCACATATGAGTGAAATCAAATGGTATTTGTCTTTCTCTGACTCACTTATTTCACTGAGCATTAGACTATCTAGCTCTATCCATGTCATTGCAAAAGCGCAAGGTTTTGTTCTTTTTTGTGGCTGAATAATATTCCATTGTATACCAGATCTTCTTTTTTTTGTTTGCTTCAAGTTTTTTTTATTAAAATTAAAAAAATTTATTTAATTTTGAGAGAGAAAGAGACACAGAGAATGAGTAGGGGAGGGACAGAGAGAGAGAGAGACAGAGACAGAGACAGAGACAGAATCTGAAGCAGGCTCCAGGCTCTGAGCTGTCAGCACAGAGCCCGACATGGGGCTCAAACCCATGAACTGTGAGATCATCACCTGAGCCAAAGTCAGACGCTTAACCGACTGAGCCACCCAGGCGCCCCAGTTTCAAGTTTTTATTTAAATTCTAGTTAGATAACGTGTAGTACAATATTGGTTTCAAGAATAGGATTTAGTGATTCATCACTTACGTATAACACACAGTGCTCATCACAACAAGTGCCCTCCTTAGTAACCATCACCCATTTAGCCCATCTCCTGCACACCTCCCTTCCAGCAACCCTTGGTTTGTTCACTGTATTTAAGAGTGTCTTATGGTTTGCCTCCCTTTCTCCTATTTCCCCTGTTCCCATATGCTCATCTGTTTTGTTTCTTAAATTCCACATCTGAGTGAAATCATATGGTATTTGTCTTTCTCTGACTTGTTTTACTTAGCATAATATACTCTAGCTCCGTCTACTTTGTGGCAGATCTAATACATTTTAATGTGTTTATCACAATGGCCACAGGATCCCCTAATAAACGATAGCCGTAGTATTTCTTATTGCTTCAAAATACATGGAAGCTACTAGTGGGAAATGGAATGAACTGAATTTCTGTTTTTCCTTTGTTCCGGAAAGTCCGTATTCTGGGATCTGATGTTTTGTTGAAGATAAAAATAAGAATTTGAAAAAGAATTTTAGTAACTTAATAATTTAATTTTTGATTAATAGTAGATGATATTTCTTGAGGGCCTGAACTGTTTCTGGCACTTGGTGTAAAAATTTTCCAGTGTTAAAAACAATAGTGACAGTGGTTATTCCCATTTTGTGATGAGGAAACTGAAAATCAGAAAGGATCAGTCATAGAACTGAAAAGAAGTGGGATCAGGATTAAAATTTACATCTGTCTGAAGTCAACACCCCTGCCTTTTCAAGTTATTAAGCTTCAGTAAATAGATCATGTTAGAAGTAGCTCTGTGACAAAAGACCTTGTGACAAATAATGTTTGTCGCTTAGTTCCCTCAGGAACATGCTGAGGGAGTGATGCAGGAAGAGTCCACATTACTTGTCTGACATCAGTCTCTTTTGCTGTAGCAATATATCAATTTAATGCAGTACTGACTTCGTGCACGTGATCTAAGTTCAACCTGTTTTAGGCCTTACTATTTTAAAAATAAAACTCGGATGTGGGAAACCAGACAAAATGAACCTATAGCTTAGTGAATTAGAAGGTGTAACCACTACCCAGGTCAAGAAGTAGAACCATGCCCCTGGCTCCAGAAGCCGTCCGCGAGCTCCACCCCGGTCAGAGGCCTCTCCTATTCTGCCCGTGTAACCACTACCCTGATTTTTGTAATAACCACTTTTCCCTATGGCTTTATCAGCTATGAGTGCATTCCTAGACACTGTAGTTTAGTCTGGCCCATTAAAAAATGTGATAGATCTTTGAAGTCTCTTAATCTACAGGTTCCCCTTCAATCTTGTTCTTTCCCTTGTAATCTCCTTCAGGAAGAACTTGTACCCTTTAAGTGTTATAGTTTACCCTGATCTATGTTTTGCTGATTTGGAAACTTGTGGTGCATTCAGCCTGTTCTTCCGCGTTCTAGATTTCTTGCACTTAGCAACCGGATCCAGACGTATAATCAGACTCAAGTTACATCTCTCTGGTGGTATATGTTCCTTTTATCAGGAGGCAGGCACATCATGCCTAGTTTTAACTTTTTGTGTTAGTGGCTGTTGACACTTAAGGCCTATAATAATTCCATTAATTCTTTGAGAGTTACAAGAATGGTCATTCTTTTTCGTTTATATAAATAATTTCATAAAATATTTTTTCTCATTTATTTTTTGGCTAGTAGTCAGAGGTACAGTTCATATAGGAAAGGCACGATAAATGTTTGAATCTTTCCTTTTACTTACATGGTTTTGAAGACAATAATTTCAATTGCTGTCATCCTCTAAAAGGGACCAATGACTATTTTAAAAAATCATAATTAACTAATTTGAACACATTTGATATATTTTATTTCACAGCAATTAAATAAAATTGAGAATCTGTCTTCCTTTATACTGCTTTTAAAACTTAAAAAAATTTTTTTTAACGTTTATTTATTTTTGAGACAGAGAGAGACAGAGCATGAACGGGGGAGGGTCAGAGAGAGAGGGAGACACAGAATCTGAAGCAGGCTCCAGGCTCTGAGCTGTCAGCACAGAGCCCAACGCAGGGCTTGAACTCACGGACCATGAGATCATGACCTGAGCCGAAGTTGGACGCTTAACTGACTGAGCCACCCAGGCGCCCCATGTACTGCTTTTAATTGTGGGTTTTTTTTTCTTTTTTTGGGTAGTTTTCTTAGTGGTTACTCCGGGTTTTATAATATACATATGTGACTTATCACCATCTACTGGTATGAACATTGTACTGTGTTAATTGAAGCATGAAAACCTACCTTCCATTTAGGTCCCTTTACCATTGCCATATTTAAGTATTATCGTCTTAAGTACCCTATGATATCACTTATGTGTGGAATCTAAAAAAGCCAAACTTCTAGAGGCAGAGACTAGAATGGTGGTTACCAGGGACTGTGTGGTGAGGGAAATGGGGAGATGTTACTCAAATAGTACAGACTTCTAGTTTTGAGAGGGATAAATCTGGGGATCTAATGTGTAGCATAGTGATTATAGTTAATAATACATAGTATATACTTGTAAGTTGCTGAGATAATAGATCTTAAGTGTTCTCACCACAAAACAGATATGGTAGTTATGTGATGTTATAAGGTGTTAGCTGAGGCTACAGTGGTAGTTGGTTCACCATATTCACGTGTATCAAATCAATATGTTGTACACCTTAAAGTTACACAACGTTATATGTCAATTGTGTCTCAGTAAAACTGGGATGAAATCATTGTCTTGAGTATCAGATCATGTTGTAATTTTTGTATCAATCATCAAATATGATTTATAATACTTGCGAGGAGCATAGTTTCCTGTAGACACCTAATTTTCTGGTCCTTCTGTTGTTCCTACTCCCTTCTCATGTTCCAAGATTTCTTCATCTATTTTTTATCATTGTTTCTTAGCCTCTTCACTGGAAAAAACTAGGAAATACTATATACTTTTAAAGATAAATTACCTATGAGTTCATTCAGACACTGCCAATTCAAATTTTGGATCCCTGGGTTTTTACTTAATCTTTTTATGTCACTTTGGTTCTCAAGGACACAGAGGAGTTAGAAAATTCCATAATTATTCTATCCCATGTTACTATACACAGTGTTTTCTGAACAACAATACTAGGACTATTATTACCAGTTCTGATTACTAAAAATAATAAAACAAATGTCCTTGCATATGATACATCTATTAGCCTTCATTTTTTGTCAGTTTCTAACAGCAACATACAATCTTTTCTTCCTTCTAACCTTCATTTTCTTTTGTTCTCTAAGTGCCTATTTATTAAATGCTGCACACAAGCTCTTTTGTTGATGTGCCTCTACTCATTTTGGTTATCTAAAGTTCGTTCTCTAGTAGTTCTGTAAGAAGGCTAAGAGTAGCCACATTCTCTGAGTTCTTTCATGTTGCTAGCAGTTTGTATTCTTTACACTGAAAGTTTTGTTGGGTAAAAACCTTTGCCTCATATTTTATTTTATTTTTTTTGAGAATCTTAATTATACTCTCCATTTATTTCTGAAATAAGGCACTACTCTCAAAGAAAATTATTTTCTTTCCTTAATATGCCCTATACTCCTTTTGTCTAGATGCCCACAGGATTGCTTTTTTCTTTCAAGTCCAGAATGTTACTAGATTATATATTGGTGCTGATAGTTATGGGTGGATACTTTCAGGTACACTATGTGCTTTCTTAATATATAATTTCAAATATGCTTATTTTAGGATTTTTAAAAATCATAATCTTTATCAGCTGTCTTGTTTCTTTCAGGGACTGGGTATAAAATAATAGAGTGGACACAGTTTCTCTTAATTATTTTGAAAGTATGGCCTCACTGTTTTTTAGCATCTAATATTATGTAAAAATCAGCAGCCCTTCTATTTCCCGTTAAGTTGCATGCTTCTCCTTTTTCTGCTTTCATACCCACTGTTGTGAAATTTCTCCAACATTTGCCTTAGTGTAAGTCTTCATTCATTCATTCATTGGATAGGCTCTAGGTGAAACATTTTTATGAGGAGAATCTGGTTCTTCAGCTTGAAGAAGATTTTTGTCTATGTTTCTTTAATTTTCTCCTCTTCTTTTAATTTTCTCATTTTATAATGACTTTTTAAATGTTTTTAGCGTTTATTTATTTTTGAGAGAGAGAGAGAGAGAGACAGAGTGTGAGTAGGGGAGGGGCAGAGAGAGGGAGACACAGAATCTGAAGCAGGCTCCGGGCTCTGAACTGTCAGCACAGAGCCCAACACTTGAACTCATGAGCTGTGAGATCATGACCTGAGCTGAAGTCAGACACTTAACCAACTGAGCCACCCAGGTGCCCCTTAGTTGAATGTTTAGCCTCCTGGAATAATTTTCTAATTACTTTTTCTTTTGTTTTCCCATTTTCCATGTGCTATAGACTGTTTGTGTTCCCTCAAACTTCATATATTGAAACCCTAATTCCCAATGTGATGATATTTAGCAGTGGGACCTCTGGGAGGTAGTTTAGTGATGAGGGTGGAGCCCTCATGAATAGGATTTGTGCCCTTATAAAATAGACCACAGAGAGCTCCCTTGCCCCTACCTCCATGTGAGAACGCAGCCTGAATTTGGCCTGCTAAGAACCAGGAAACTGGCTCTCAGCAGACATTGAAACGGTCGGCGCCTTGCTTTTGGACTTCCCAGCTTCTAGAACTGTGAGAAACGAATGTCTGTTGTTTATAAGTTACCCGGTCTGCGGTATTATAGCAGCCCCAAAGGATTAAGACTCCATCTCTATGTCTTGTGCTTTTTAAACATAATTTTCATGCACTAGAGGTTGCTTTTTAAGTTTACAGTTTGATATGTTGACAAATGTATGCAGTCCTTAAGCTGGCACCACAATATCCCACCCCAGCCCCCATTCCCTGTGCTCCTTTGTAATCAGTCCGTTTCCCCACCCTTGTCTCCTGGCAACCTTGACTCTGTTTTCTGTTCCTAGAGTTTCCCCTTAAAATCACTGTTCTTCTGTTCTTCTATCTTGCAGGCTTTTGCAACTTGCATATAGTTTTTTTTCCTTACCTACCTTTCTACTAAATATTTTATTTAAGCTATATTTAAAATTTTTTCTAACATCTTGTTTCATGGCTAGAATGTCATTTTGTCTGTCTATGGATATTAATTATGGTTTCCTAGAAGTTTTTCTGTATTTCCTCAGAGTTCCCTTTTTTCTTTGCTTTGCTCTTCCCCCTGCACCCCCCACCCCCAAGTTGATTATGTTTCTTAGATGTCTGATGGTTCTTAACTATCCAATTATAATAAGTGTCAAGTACTAAAATGCAAATTGGAAGTTCTGTGCGCCTGGGTGGGTCTTGCAGGATTTGGGGCTTCACTATAGAGTGATTATAGGACTAGCTGGTCATTCACTGGTAACTGCAAAATTATCTGTAAATGTGTTTCTTAGTGTTGGCATGCTACCTTCAAAGAAAGAGTCACTAGTGTCCTTCCTAGTATTATGAGCCTCCAATCTTATAAATTTGGGGCAAGAAAAGGGGACTATGGATCTCATTGATGACCATGCAAAATATCACTTAACCATTGTGTTTTGAATATCACTTCTCATCCTGGGTTTATTCTGTGTTTAGTGTCCCCAAATCTGACGTCTAATTGGCTCAGTTTCTTCAGAATCTATAAAACTTTTATTCTTCTGGGTAGCTTGACAGATCTCAATGGAGTAGGGTCTGGGAACTCAACCATTTTTTAAATAGATTTTAAGATGACCCGACTGTTTTCAGCCCAGGTTCATCTCAGCCTTCCACTATACTTGGAACTTTCCATCGTTGAACATTTTGAGGGTTCCACAAGGCAAATTGGCTTATTCACTCTTCATTAATTCTGTGAAGCTTATCTTTCTTCCACTCTACTAAGTCACTTACTCTCCTTTTATCTACTTACTGTTTGGGTTACAGATATTTGTAAGTTTCAGCCTAGATGGTGTCTAGACTTTTCTTTCTTATTGTATTTATTGCTTAGGGGGAGTTTTGGGAGTTTAAGTGTATGGAAATGTCTTCACACATCCATCTTGAGAAGTCTGCACCCTGAATACCCCTGTGGACTTCTTATATATAAACTGTAGTCTTTTGTGGCATTTGACACAATGTACTACTATTGCTAGAATTTCTTTCCCTTTGGCTTTCCTGGTTTTCTTTACTCTTATTCTTGTATGTCTACCTTATTCTTTTGTTTATTCTTATGATGCCACTTTCATCCATATTATGTCTTACACATGGATAGAATTCTGGGTTGTAAAATTATCAATTTTCTGTCTTTCCATCAGTGATCACTTAGACTATCATATTGAGCTGTAACCAAACAGTAGTTCTAGATTTCCATCTTCTTACTGGGCATTTTTATTTATGTGTTCTACCCATTTTTAATAAAAGTCAAATAATAAAATTAAAGATCTCTTCCTTACCAAATCAGTTCTCCTCTTCACATTGCTAAACCAGGACACTACAATTTTCCTATGCAATCAGGCTTGATATTTTAGAATTGCCTTTAATTACAGCCTGCATATTTAATTGGAGAGTGAAGCAATCCATTTGATTCTTTCTTCAAAACTATATGTGATTGCATTCCATGTTTTCTTTCCATTGCTGCTGCTTGAATACAGTTTGAGTTATTTTTTCCTTTATTATTCTTATTATTCTAGTAAGAGATATATATCACACATTTGTATAAGTAAAGTAATCTGTTGGGTGTAAATTCCATCAAACCGTTATCAGGAAGCTGAAATTCCTAAGAACTGTACAAAATAATTCTGTCTCTCTCTCTCTCTGCACATACGCACACACACATACACACATACACAGCGTAAAAATAACCAAGAGATTGGTAATTTTATGATGAATAAACTGGTTGTATGGGGAAGATAAATTTATTTTTTAATTTGTTCAAGAAAAGAAGATTTAACATTAATATGTACATGTGTAAACTAGAAACTTTTAAAGAAAATAGCATGTGATTTTTGCCCTTCTAGACATTCCTGTCTATATTTTTGTTAAGACAGACGTGATGTGGATATGTAACCTTTTACATATTTTGTGTCATCTATTTTCTTACAGAGCAGAATGCACATAGGCAAACTCTATTATCTATGTGGGTCTTGCAGATACAGTATTGGATGGGGACAGACTCCCTTGCATTTTGTAAGCATTCACCATTTATTGGGTTGTTTCTTCTTGGTATTCTATATCCTGCTGTAAATGTTATACATTTGCTCAGTCCTGTCTCTTAGAATCACTTATCTTACTATTCTATATACAGAATAATTCAGAATTTTAACATGATTTTGTTACACCAGAGATTCATGATCACTCTATATCATTTAGATCTGAGAATAAGACATGTTTCCTGTATCTTCAGAGCTTTGTAGTTGGCTCAAAGTTATATAAAAGCTTAAAACAGATGCCTTCTTGGTAAACTTGAAAGATGTGATTTTTTTTTCTTTTTGGTGACTTTTGTTCTACTGTCCTTACTTCTGAACCTAAAGCATTTGCTAAATATCACTTTGTTATTATAATGATGCAAAAAAAGATTCTGCTCCTTGTTTGCCAGTTATAAAAGGGAGGCCTTGAGAAAGTGTAATTCCTATGAGGTCCTATAGAATAAAGTGAGCTTGTTCCAATGATGAGGCAAGAATTAAATTTCAGGAGAAAAGTGGAGGTAAAATGAAGACAAGAAATTGAGCATAAAGAGAGCATATACCAGGAGTGAGTGAAACAGAAGTACAAGCCATTATAGAATCTGTGAGGAGGGAAACAGAGAACAAAGTATTTAATGAATGATGAGGCTTAGACATATTTTAATAATTCATTGTTGGTGAAACTTAGCAATTGATCTAACTTAGAATGACACCTTAACAAATCATTGGGATTTTTATAGCCCAATGCCAACCTGAAAATGTATTTAAGTTTGAAGTATATGCATTTGAAAAGGAACCTAAAATTAAGTTAAAAATAGGAAATAATTGCCTGGACAAAGTACTCCCACATGCAGAGAGTAAATGTTATAACCAATACCTAATGTTTATTAGCTTGCCTGTCTTCCTTCCTTTCCTCCTTCCTTTTATTCTTTCTGTTTTTTTTATTTTTTAGATTTTATTTTACTAGATCATAAAACGTAATTATTGTACTCAGGTTCTTTTTCCTGTTATTTCATTCTCCTTTCCTGTTACCTTGACTTTTTAAAACTTTTGGATTTTTTAAAATTTGGGAGCTCTTAAATAAAAAATGAGGAAAACCAACATTTTTTATTTGAATCGTATTGTAGCATATGCATTTTTTTAAGCCACTGGACTTCAGGTTGTGTTAGAATAATGGCCTTAGGAGTTCCTCCGGCCTGAGTTTAGGTCCTGGCCAGGACACTTACTAGCTGTATAATCTGGGCCCAGCTGCTTTTTCCTCTGTTGGCCAAGAATAGCAAATATTTGAATAGCTACTGTGTGCCATTCTTTCCAGTTGTGGTCATTAATTCATTTACTCCTCACAAAACCTGTAGGTATTATTAACCCATTTTGCAGATGAGGAAATGGGAGCAGAGCAAGACTAAGTAGCTTTCCCGAAAGGACCATACATCATAATTTCTTCATCAGGGCTATCTGCTGAGATCTTTTCCAGTTTCGCCTTTGGCCGTTTCTCTCCACAAGCCTCATGCTGTCAACAATGTTGGCACTTGCAGTTGCCGGAAGCTATCTGGCCATTTCCCATCCGCGTGGCTTTGTAATGCACTTTCCTGTGAGGTTCTTCCCTCCCCGTCTCTTCTCCTGCCTAACTCTTCATCCTCCTTTCAAGACCAAGTTCAAATCCTGGCATGTCTTCTAGCGGAAAGGCTTCCTTCTCTGTGCGCCTGTGGCTGAATTAAAAAAAAAAAAATGATGCTGGGCTTCTATGGCATTTGTTGTGTTTTATCTTTTAATTTTGCATTATACTCATTGCTTTTTTGGTCTACCTCCTTGACAGGCCGAAGCAGAACTTAACGACCTGTGTTTCTATTACCAGAATCTAGATAAGTACCTCTCAGTACTAGTATACTATAGTATAGTGATTGAGAGAAGTATATAATTTTTGAATTACAAGTTGTATAGTTTGAACAAGTTCCTTTTTTTAGCTTTTGCCTCTCCAGTTGTACTAATGGGTTCAATACTCTTTTCATCCTCAAAGAATAACTGTGAGAATTGAGATACAATATGCTAAATGTGCATGCATGCCATGAGAAGCTTACACAACAAATGAGAGCTGTTTTGGGGATTATTAGTAGTGTCCGAGATTATTCACATGCCTGGGCTTTCTCAGAACACCCAACAATGTAGTATATTACTGGTCCTGTATCTTCTTGAACACAATTTATTTTCGTGTCAGAAAACATTTTGTTTGGTAAAGTATTTCATTTAATGGTTGAAAACAGCAGAAAAATTCCTTTAATTATCAAAGGTGAATGGGAAATTTAAGTTCCTTTTATTTCTCTTTAAACTTGCAATATTTATCCGGGTGCTTTAAATCAAAATTAATTGCACTGCAGGATTAATTCCATTATTCATTTACTATACTCAGCATATGAGAAAGGATTGCTGGCTCATGCAAATAGAATAATTGCTGAAATGGGTTTTTCTTCTTTCCAATCAAATTCTTTAACAATTTAAAAACTTATTTTCCCAACTATAAATTTTAAGCTTTCTTATGGAGAAGCAAATGTTAATTTTCTTAGAAATCTCCTTGAATAAAAAAGAGCCCTACTTTATTAGTTGTATACTCTATAATGTCAATTTTATTTATGCCTTTAGAAATCTTCTTAGAGAGCTTTGGAGTTCCACATTTTAAAAGATCATAAAAAAGACCATCTCTTCTCTCTTGGTAGCATTTTACTTTTTTTGTTTCTGTCAGATATTCTTAACACGATTTTTCTAAATAGTAGATTAAATTTATATAATAAAGTAAGCTTCCTTTAAAAGAAAACTGCTTATCTCCTTAAAAGTGAACCTTTAAAATACTCATGCCAGGAAGTATTAAGTAAACCATGAATCTGAGTTCTAGTTGTGGTTATTTGGAAATTGTTTCCTATAGTCCTCCTAAGCCACATGTACTCTTTGGAAAATGTGAAGCAAAATACTCATTACTGACCTCATCATTTAAAGCCATAGTAAGGCAAAATCATGAAAAAGAAAATGCATGCACCATATAAATAAAGCTGCTAAAGTAGATTGAAGTTATTTTTCATTTCTGACTTTTTTGCCGTGTATTTTATTGGAGTTGAATATTTATCGTTATTTTTTTTTATTGTTGCTGCATATGCACAATATGTATTGGCTTTTGCCCATCATAATATTATTGCGTTTAGCTCTTCCCCCTTCCTATGGGGATTGACCTCTCTACGCCTGTGTGTATGTATTTTTAGTAGTTTCAAATTCTTGTTTCAGGCCTTATGGACTCAGCTATTTGAGAATACGCAGTCTTCTGATACAACTTCATTATAAAGGGATAAAATGCCCCTTTGGAGGACCTTCAGTGTTTGGAGATGCGCTTATTGTTAGTGATCCCAACAGTTGATTTGAGGCTGTATCTTAGGGGAAGATGTTTTAAAATGCACTACATGAAGCTTATTTTTGTACAAAGCTGTCCAATGTGTTTATAAAATCCAGATTTCTCATCTGCTGTCTTAAGACCCTGCCTGACTTGGCCTTTATTTGCTCTCCAACTTTGTCAGAGGACCTTATCTTCTGACTCTAAGCACTTACGTCTCCATGGTCATATTTCACTTCTTCTAGCACAGACCCTCTTTCTGGACTCATGGTTTTGCATACACTTTTCTTTTTGCTTTCAGTGCTCATGGCTTATTTACTTAGTTGACTCATTTTCATTATATAGGTCTCAATTTAAAAATTACCTTCTCAGAGAGGCCTTCTCCATCAAGCCAAAATTACTTGTTCCCCCATGTTGTCTGTCATAATATTATTTATTTACCTGATTATACCTATGTTATGTGTTATGTTTGTGTTTTTTCTTATTGTCTTCTCTACTGTAAATAGTAGACCTTGAAGAGAAGCAAAAGGAGATCAAAGCAAAGTTCCTGAGGTAGGAAGGAGCTTTATGTGTTCCTGTGTGCTCCAGTGTGGCTGGAGCATAATAGCAAGATAATGGCATGAAATGAGGTTACAGAGTTTAGCAGGGACTGGAAGACCATTTTAAGCAAAATTAGATTTATTTCATTGTATAAGGGGAAATCCTTGTAAGGTTTTATGCAGGGATGAAAAGGTCTATAATTAAAGGAATTCTGATTCACTGCTCTTGGAGACAAGCATTGGATGTGGGAAAGTAAACTGGGAAAGCCCATTCAGAGACTTGCATTGGATGTGGGAAAGTAAACTGGGAAATCCCATTCAGAGACTTGTATAACATCTAGGGGTGGAGATGGGCATTTGGACACAGTGGTAGTTGTAGAGTGGGAAAAAAAAGAAGATAGAAATTGAGAGAAGATACTGTTGGTGCCGTTTTTGTAGATGGGTAATTCTGGCATTGGTGTTACAAGTTTGGATTTGAGGATTAAAAGATTTTGGATGTGGGGCACCTGGCTGGCTCGGTCAGTTAAGTGTCTGACTCTTGATTTCGGCTCAGGTCATGATCTCACAGTTTGTGAGATCGAGCCCCGCATCAGGCTCTGCACTGATGATGCAGGGGCCTGCTTGGGATTCTTTCTCTCCTTTTCTGTGCTCTTCAACTGCTTCTGTGTGCTCTCAAAATAAATAATAGATAAATAATAAATGGATAAATAAACAAGCTTAAAAAAAAAGGTTGTGGACATGCTATGGTGAAGATATCTGAGATCCAAGTAAAGATGGCAACTAGTGGATATATGAGTTTCAAACTCAGGAAAGAGGTTTCAACTAAGGAAAGGAATTTGGCAATCTTTGGTATGTTACTACTATTCAGATACACAGAACCGGATATAATTAATTGGGAGGCACTACTGAGAAGGAAGCAAGTCCAGGGAAGAATCTTGAGAAATCCCAACATTTAAGAAGCAGATTTTTGCGGATTCAGCATAGAGAGTCAGGACAAACAGCAAGTAGCACAAGAGGAAAGCTAGGATTGTGAAGTTCTGAGAGAAGAATGAGTGGTCTGCATTGCCTGATGCTTCCAAGAGGTTGGAGTAAACCACCTGAAATATCACCAGTGTTGGCAAGAGAAGTTTCAGTGTTGTTGTGGTGGTAAAAGTTGGGCAGGAATTGGTCACACCGTAGAGGAGGGGTAAAGGTAGCATGTAAAGATAACTTAAAAAAATTTATTTTTAATGTTTATTTTTGAGAGAGATAAGTTGATGTTAGCTATAAAGTGATATAAAGTGTCAACTGTAGACTCTACACGTTAGAACAACCACTGAAAAGATTATATGAAATCAAAATAGATTTCCCCTACTGTGAGGGGACTTTGCAGATGGGATTCAGGTCACTAAACAGTTGACCTTAAAATAAGGAGGCTACCTACTCTTCAGGTAACTACATCAGCTCTTGAAAGCAGAAGACAGAAGAGTCAGAAAGATGTAGCAGAAGTCAGAGATCTGAAGTGTGAGAATGAGTGAGAACAACTCAACCTGCTGTTGCTGGAGGTACAAGGTGAAGAGGAAGGCTTGTGACCTTAAGAAGCTGAAAGGAGATCCCGAGGAATAGCAGACCTCAGGGACTTTGCCCTACGGCTCCAAGGGAATGGATTCTGCCAACCACCTGAATGAGCTTGGAAGCTGACTCTACCCCAGAGCCTCCAGTAAAGAGGGCAGTGTCAGCCTAGTGATACATGAAGCAGAGGAACCAGCCAAGCCACACCGTGCCTCGGCTTGTGACCTACAGCAACTGAGATAAATGGTGTTGTGTTAAGACACAAAATTGGTCATAATTTGTCATGGCAGCAATAAAATTTAGTATAGACTTTTCTACCTGGAAGTAGGGAGCTTCTGTAACAAATGCTTAAAAATGTAGAAACGGCTTTGGAATCAGACTATATATAGGCAGAGGCTGTAAACATTTTGAGGAACATGATAGGAAAAAAATAAAAAGCTTAGATTGCCTTGAATAGGCCAGTAGAGGATATGGACATTAAGGATGCTTCTGGTGAGGAATTAGAATGGGAATAAGGAGCATGTTATTGGGAACTGGAGGAATAGGGATGAATTCTATATAGTGGCAGAGCACTTGGAAAAACTGTCCTGAAGGCTCAACTTGTAAGTGATGAACTTGGATATTTACTTGATACATCCAAAGAAAATGTTAAGGGTATTATTACCTGGTGTATTAGTCTGCTCAGGCTGCCATAAGAAAATGTCACAGATTGGATGGCTTAGGCAATAGAAATTTATTTCTCACAGGTCTGGAAGCTGCGAAGTCTAAGATCAAGGTGTCAGCAAGGTAGATTTCATTCCGAGGTCTCTTCTCTTGGCTTGTAGGCAGCTGACATCTTGCTGTGGGCTCTTGTGACTTCTCGTGCTCTCGCAAAGAAGGAGCAAAATTCCTCCTGTCTATCCCTATGAGGACACTAGTCCTATTGGATCAGGACCCTACCTTTATGACCTCATTTAACCTTAATTACTTGTCTACTCTGAATACAGCCACACTGAGGGTTAGCATTTCAACATACGAATTTTGTGGGGAGGATACGAACATTCACTCCATAACACCTGGCTTCTTCTTGCTGCTTATCATAAAATGTGAGAAGAGAAAGATAAATTGGAGGAAAAACTATTAAACAAAAAGGAAGAAGGATTTAATGCTTTTGGAGGTTCTTCGTCTACCCAGATGGGAGAAGACTCTGAAATTAAAAGATTTATTGTCAGTAAAGAGTGCTCTGGAGAAAAGGCTAAGGGTGTGACTCTACAACTCTTTCAGAAATTTCAGAAAGATAAAAATATCAAGCCTTCAGGTACTAAAAGGCTCTTTGAAGAGATTAAGGGTGACTTACAGATCTCCTCATTCAAACCAAGGGGCTTCTTGTCATCTGAAGTGTGTTGTCCCTCTGCCCATCTCAACAGAACCCAGAATTAGAGAAAAGATTACCTAGGAAAGATTTGTAGAGAGGCATCTTGTCTACTGGTGTGAAATTCGCATGAAGCCCTCAAGGTTCTTGAGAATTGTATACTGGTAGAAATGCTGCCAGCTGGGACAGAAAGGGACAAGAGAGTCTGAGATGACATAAGGCTGTTTGATCTCGAGAATTTTGCTGGCAGGTAGATAGAACTACCACGGATAGAATTACCCAGCTGCAGCAGGTGCTACATTTTAGAGAAAACAGAAGGTGAGTCGGAGAGCAGAATCATGAGCCCAAAGAGTGAAACTAAGACCCTAGAGGGCAGAACCAAGTGCCAACGAGGGGTCTTCCCAAGCCTTGTAACCTAATGTATTTTTCCTGCCTAGATATTGAAACTGCTTTGGGCCTGGGACTTTGCTTTACCTTTCATTTTTCCCCTGTTGAAACCAGCATGTTTGTTACTGACAACCTATGCCTGTCTCAGAGTCCTGTACTGGGGCAGATAACATGTGTCTTTAATTTCATGGGTCCATGGTTAGAGAAAAATTGTTCCTAGGAGTTCACTTTAATGGATTACTCACCCACACTTGATTTAGCTGAGAGATTTTGGACTTTTGAGCAGATGAGATTTAGATGAGATTCTTATGCTTTGAGTTGATGCTGTAATGGGATGAAACTCGGGGGACATTGGGAGAGATGTGAATGTGTTTTGCATTTGGGAGAGACCTGAAACTTTGGGGGCCTGAGGGCAGACTGCGGTAGATGTGATTCTAACAGTGTTCCCCCCCAAATTCTCTTCTGGCGATTCAGTTAAGCTACTCCAGGTACTGCTCTGAAGGGACATTGCAGATGTAATTAAGGTGTAACCAGCTGATCTTAAGATGGGGAACTTATCCCGGTTTATCTAGATGGGCTTACTGTAATCACAAGAGCCCTTATACAGAAGAAGAGGTAGGTAAGAACATAAGAGATTCAGCAAAAGAAGTCAGATATGAAGTGGGAGAAGAACTGAACCCCTGTTATTGGAGGGTAAGGTGATGAGAAATACAGGTAACATTAAGGACCTGAGAGAGGTTCTCAGCTAACAGCCAGCCAAAAAAAAAAAAAAAAAAAAAAAAAACCCAAAAAACGGGACCTCATCCCTACAACTGCAAGGAACTGAATTTTTTTGGCAAACTGAAAGAGGTTGGAAGCTGATTCTTCCCTAGAGCCTTCATGAAGGAGTATAGCCCTACCGACACCTCAGTTTCAGCTTGGTGAAGCTCCAAGCAGAGGAACCATTTGAACCACATTGTGCCTAGGACTTGTGGCCTGTGGAAACTCTGATATAATAAGTGAATGTTACTTTAACACATTCCATTTTTGCTAATTTGCTACAGTAGTGATAGAAAACTAACACAACAAAACATAAGGAACAAGTAGAAAAGTAATACTAAAATGGCAGTTATAAACCCAATCAAATCAATAATTACATTAAATGTAAATGGTTCACAGCATTAAAAGACTAAGATTATTAGATTAGCTGTAAAAGAAAGAGCCAGCTATATGTGGTCTACAAGGAAACTCACTTGAAATATAATGTTAATAGGTTAAAAATAAAAAGATTGAAAAAGATATACTCTACAAATCTGAGTAAAAATAAAAGTTAGACTGACTATATTAATGTCAGACAAAGAAGACTTCAGAAGAAGGAAAACGACCAGGGACAAAAAGGAATATTATGTAATGATGAAAGGGTCAACTCACCAAGACATAATTTGTGCAGGGCTTTTATAATAATGTTTCCAAATATGTGAATTAAAAATCAAAAGAAATGAAAGAAATAATGAAGGGTACAATTATATTTGGACACTTCAACATTACTTTCTCACTAATTGATACAACAAATAGACAGGAAATAAGCAAATATATACAGAAAACTTGAGCAACATAAGCAACTTGGCCTGACCAACACTTACAGAAAATTCTTCTCATAGCAGAATACACATTCTTTCAATAGAGGTGTACATGAAACAGTAACCAAGGTAGACCACATTGTGGGTCATAAAACAAACCTTATTATTAAGTTAAAAAATTATTTAAGCTATGTTTTATATTGTTTTACTATAATGGAATAAAGTAGAAATTGATGACAGAAGAACAGATGGAAAATCAAATATTTGGAAATACTAAATAATATATCAATAATATCTCAAAATAATCCATGTATCAAAGAAGAAATATCAAAGGAAATTAGGAAATATTTTGAGCTGAAAGAATTTTAATCTGTGACATATCAAAATATTTGTGTTGTTGCTAAAACAGTTTTTAGGGAGGAATTTATAGTGTCAAATGCTTACATTAGAAAAGAAAAAAGTTCTCTGGGGTGCGTGGGTGGCTCAGTTGGTTGAGCATCCGACTTCAGCTCAGGTCATGATCTCATGGTTGGTGGGTTTGAGCCCCACGTCAGGCTTTGTGGTTGGCAGTGCAGAGCCTGCTTCAGTTTCCCTCTTTTTGTCCTTCCCCAACTCACACACTCTTGTCAAAAATAAACATTGAATCGGCCCCCTGGGTGTCTCGGTCAGTTGAGCATCTAACTTTGTCTCAGGTCATGATCTCACAGTTTGTGGGTTGGAGCCCCACATCAGGCTCTGTGATAACAGTTCAGAGCCTGGAGCCTGCTTCAGATTCTGTGTCTCCCTGTCTCTCTGCCCCTACCCTGCTTGTGCGCTCTCTCTCTCTCTCTCTCTCTCTCTCTCAAAATAATAAATAAACATTAAAAAATTTTTTTAAGAAAAAAGTTATCAAATCAGTAACTTGAGCTTCTGCCTTCAGAATCTAGAAAAAGAAGAGAAAACAAAAGATAAAGCAAGCAAAAGGAAGGCAATCATTAGGGCAGAAATCTCGCAAGTTGAAAAGAGACAATCATTAGAGAAAAATCAATGAAACCAAAAGCTGATTCTTTGGAAATAATTCAATAAAATTAACAAACTTCTATCTAGATTGGCCAAGTGAAAAAGACAACACATAAGTTACAAATACCAGGAATGAAAGTGAGGTTGTAATTACTGATCCCAGAATTAGTAAAATGGAAAACTACAAAAAATCTCCTATGCACCTAAGTGTGACCGCTTACTGATTCCTTGAAAGACACAGAGTACCAAAACTGATCTAAGAAGAAATGGTAACCTGAATAGCCTGTGTGTATTAATGAAATCAAATTCTGGTTAAAATCCTTCAAGGAGAGAAACCTTCAGGTGCAGGAGGGCTGGAATTTAGGGCAAAGTGTTGGAGTCAGCAAAATAATGGACAAATCAAGACTGGTCAGGCTATGGGGCAGTGGCCAAACACAGGTTTATGGCACCAAAGGGAATCCCAGATTCAACCCGCTGGCAGAAATGGGGCCACTGACAAGAGGTCTGTCCTGGTCTCATTGGCCCATGAACAATTAATACCAGGCTTTAGTAGCTATATTCAAGAAGGTCTAGGTGGTCTTTGAAGGGCAGAAAGAGTCTCAAGAGGACATGTCTTGTCAAAAAGGGAAGGCTAATGATGTGCATTCCCAGAGTGATCCAGTGGGTATGCTGAGAAGAATTTTGATTAAATTATGTCTGCGTAATTGTGTCTGACTAAATTGAGTGTCACTTGTGTATGACTTGGTGGTACCGGTGGCAAAGATAGTTCCTCCTTTTAGCGCTGGGTGCTTCCATATGCTCCCTGCTCAGCCACTGTGTTCTACAGGGGAGTGAAGTTTCTTTAGGTGACCAATACAAGCACCTTGCTATACTCTAGAAAGAGTTTTAACTCTTTTATACTCATTGGTCCATTTCTATGAAGTCAACCTAATTTCAGTTAGTCATGCATTTACATCCTTTTTAGAGTAGTGTTGTTAATATTAGAGAACACAGTGCTAGGGACGCCCGGATGGCTCAGTCAGTTAAGCGTCTGACTTCGGCTCAGGTCATGATCTCAAGGTTCATGAGTTTGAGTCCCACGTCGGGCTCTGTGCTGACAGCCAGGAGCCTGGAGCCTGCTTCAGATTCTGTGCCTCCATCTCTCTCTGCTCCTTGCCCCCCCCTCAAAAATAAATAAAAACATTTACAAAACTAAAACAGAATAAAGAGCACGGTGCTAGAATACTGCTAATTCACTTCGTATCGTACTTTGTATAGCGTTGTGCTTATTTTCACACTTTTGTTACAAATCTGAACAACTGCTCTGATGGCCAGGTAGCCCTGAACAGGTAGAAATAAAAAGGTTGATGTTTGCAGTTACAAATAGTACCTGTAGTAAAATATGTCTCATCATATTTGAAAACAAAGAGTTTCCTGCTCATCAAATTAGCGTACTCTACAATTTGGCCATGTCAAGGAAAATGTGAAATGATTCTCTTTTAAATATGAAAAATATTCAAGGTTATACTGAATTTCTATAATATTTCATAATTACTTTGTATATATTGCTAGCCCATTGAAATTATGAAATCTTATAGATCAGGTAAAACTTCTACAAATTTTTGCACAATCTCAAGAAAGCATTTGGAACTATATTCTGGTTTTGAAGAAAACTTGTCTGGGAGTGAGTTCTGAATTGTGAATGATCTTGAATGTGTTTTGTTTATTTATTTATATTGAGAGAGAGAGAGGGTGTGAGCAAGTGTGAGTGAGTACGAGCAGGGGAGGGGCAGAGAGAGAAGGAGAGAGAGAAAATCCTAGCCAGGCTCAACACAGAGACTGCACTGAGCCTGACACAAGGCTCCATCTCATGACCCTGAGATCATGACCTGAGCCGAAATCAAGAGTTGAACACTTAACCCACTTAGCCACCCAGGTGCCCCTGATCTTGAATAGTGATTCGAATAATGAGGAAGTGAAGTAGGGAGATCATGGACAAGGAATTAAAAGCCTGAATTTTAGATACTCTTCATCATTTTGTGACCTGGGACCCTTCACTTAATAATTGTTCTTGCGTCTTACAGATTTCTTATGAAAATTGATGAGAACGGATGGATTGAAGGGTTTGAGATGCAAGTAAATGAAGAAGTGAAGGATTATTGCCCCAGGATGTTGAGTGCCTTCTAGAGACATACATGGTTACTGTTTTTGTGATTCTAAAGAGTGGGAGAAAAACATAAATACTTTCAAAAAGTCTATAGATCCGGTAATGTAAAGAAAAATTGTCTTTGTTTTATCTTCCAAATTATAATAGGCAAAGCGTGTCCTATTAAGGAGTAAGAATGAGCTTAAAAAGAAAAAGGAAACTGGGGCGCCTGGGTGGCGCAGTCGGTTAAGCGTCCGACTTCAGCCAGGTCACGATCTCACGGTCCGGGAGTTCAAGCCCCGCGTCGGGCTCTGGGCTGATGGCTCAGAGCCTGGAGCCTGTTTCCGATTCTGTGTCTCCCTCTCTCTCTGCCCCTCCCCCGTTCATGCTCTGTCTCTCTCTGTCCCAAAAATAAAAAAAAAAAAAAAAGAAAAGAAAAGAAAAAGGAAACTTGAGGTATGATACAGATTTCATTGCTGACATATTTGCTTCATTTACAACTTCACTTAATTATAATGCTGGTAGATTCATTTTTTTCCCCAAAATTTCTCCAAGAGCCTTAACCTGTCTCATGTGCAGTAATAATGAAGGACAAAATAAGATATGAAAAGCAGTTGTCTTGTCAAGGCATAGTAATATAAGTATTGGGTTTGATATTGCGATTATGAGCGTCATTGGTGAAAGGATGTGTGATTTCAACATTTTGACACTAAACCCGGGATTTGGGTAATAGAGGATCGGATGATCCAGTGTGGGCGACAGGTCCAAGTGAGTGAGTATAGTACTTGTCCTTTGATATTTATTGTCATTACGCAGGTTCTCACGCAACCTGCAGTTTTTAGGAACCATGAGGTGCTTACTGCCAGATGGACAGCTTGTGCTTCTTGCATACTTTGGCTCCCCCAAGCTTCCCTTCTCCATCTGGAGTCTGGTTAACTGTGCCAATGCTGCAGCACCAGTAGCAAACTTCTACCTGCCTCTCCCCGGCTGTGTTCTCTCCATGGAGCATCTATTTATATATCACCTCATGCTGCAGCACCCCGCTGCTCTTGTTATCGTTGCTTTCCATTTGCCGAGATGGTAACCACAATGGTATTTATTCGTCATAAAAAACACCTTTCAGATGGGTCGTCCATTTGCTCTTCGTCATATATTTTGTACAAGTGAAGAGTGAATTTCACTCGGTTTAGTCAAGGACACAATGCTACTTAAACACTTCTCTTTATTTAATAGTAGGTCATCATTTCCCTTCAATCTTTTTTTAACTTTATCAGGGAAAAGTTGTTTCTGAATTGGAATGTGAATGCTAGCCTTCTGTAATTGAAATAAATTCCAATGGGGAACCTTCTCAGAAGGTTCTAGACCTAAGAAGGGACCCTGTGGCAGATTCTCTTGTAATAAAGTTGTAATATTTCCTTGTATCTGTGCCTTCCTTGATTTTTATTTATCAAACATAGGTGCTCACCTAATTTAGGTATTACAAACTTTACTCCGTTGGCTAGAATTCTTAATTTGGGTACTGTCATATGGCTTTTATTTTTAAACTCAAAATTTATTTTTATTATATCTTATTTTAGATCTTTATTACTGTAACTCCTCCAAATAATTACTGGCTTCTTTCCAATATTCACTAATTACATTTGTGTAAGAATGCTGCAGAGGACCACACAACATTCCCCAATAACAATAGGAACACCAAAGGATACTGGGAGAGGAGGATTCTAAGAATATCTTATTGTAAGAATGACTGTAACTATTTGTTTGAAATACTCAGAATACCCGTACATTTGAGAAAAGTAAAAGGGATAGATACACAGAGGAAGCAAATGGGTTCCCCAAAAGGAAGATATTTTTTACAGATCTGGAAAATGTGGGGCACCTGGGTGGCTCAGTCAGTTAAACATCTGACTTCGGCTCAGGTCATGCTCTCACAGTTCTTGGGTTCAAGCCCCACATTGAGCTCTGTGCTGACCGCTCAGAGCCAGAATCCTGCTTCAGATTCTGTGTCTTCCTCTCTCTCTGCTCCTCCTTCACTCATGTTTTATCTCTCTTTCTCTCAAGCATAAATAAACGTTAAAAAACTTAAAAAAAAAGATCTGGAAAATATTCGTGGACTCATAAGAAGATAAATGGAACAAATTATGACTATAGGCTTAATAATAGTATGGTGGACGGTGGAGGAAAAACCAGCCAAACACAATACTAGGGTGTTATAGAAAAAGAAAGCAAATGGTCTGATACTCTAGATTTTTAAAAATGTATTTATTTTGAGAGAGAGAGAGAGAGAATGAATGAGCAGAAGAGGGGCAGGAGGGGCAGAGAGACAGAATTCCAAGCAGACTCCGTGCTGTCAGCACAGAGCCCAACATGGGGCCCAATCTCACAAACTGTGAGACCATGACTTGAGCCTAGCTAACTGAGCCACCCAGGCACCCCACTCTAGATTTTTTTTAAGTTTTATTTATTTTGGGAGAGAGAGAGAGAGTGAGAGCGCTAGTGGGAGGACAGAGAGAGGGAGAGAGAGAATTAGCATACTCTGTGCTGTCAGCATGGAGCCTGACGGGGTCTTGATCCCACGAACTGTGAGATCATGACCTGAACCAAAATCACGAGTCAGACACTTAACTGCTTAACCAACTGAGCCACCCAGGCGCCCCTGGGTTTTTAAGATTCAAATACAAAGATTTGAACGAGCACATATTTGAATTAAATGAGCACGTATTTGGATGAGTTTCTTCTCATGATGGTTATAACTACGTTATGTTCATCATATATTGTATTTTATTTTTTTGGGAGGGTGAATTGGGGAAATTATATTTTCCTTACAGCTCAAGGAAGGTTGCACTTTGGTTCTGTAATTTTAAGATTTTATAGTGAGGACTGAAAAATAATGAATAAACAAGAAAAAATAATCCAGGTGAAGGGAAAATGCATAATATCATTGGGAGGCTGGAAGGATCTCAGTTTTCTATAATTTATCATAAACTATGAGGAGTAAGGGTGAAATCTCAATAGGTAAGAGTCTGTCTCCTATACGTGATAGGAGGGGATGAGTCTCCATGGTAATGGCTGTGAGGTTTGCAGATTCACAGCAGCTGTGCGTTCAGCATGAACACAGATGCAATGAAAGAAGTGTGTGGTTGGGAGAAATGGAAGAAAGAGATACCAGGGCTGCAGTACATTATTAAAAACATTGCCAATTACTGAAATAACATGTGTTAAGTGATGTCTTTGCTGGTGTTGTGTGGTCACTAACACCTAATGAAAAACTTCTATAAGCTGATGTGCCAGAATCTCAAGATTTTGAACTAAATATGGCAGAATCCCATTAAGATTTTACAATGTGGGCAGGGTGGAGGGAGACATATTATAGCATATACATCATTATACGTTATTATTATTCACTGTGGCATCTACATTAAAATGAAGTGCGATAAAAGAACGATACTAGGAGAGTAGTTGTAGTTAAATATTTGGGCTCTGGAATCAGACTGGGTTTGAACCTAGTGATTTACTGGCTGAATTTCTTTAAGACTCAATTTCTTCATTAGTGTTTTAAAATATGGGGAAAAAATTAGACTACTTTGTAAATTGTTGTGTGTCAATCCTTGTATCATACTAAGTGCTCGTTATACACAATAAGTTAGTTATGAGAATAATTATGAATAATATGTTGTGAGAACTACCTTGGATTTGCAGGTTTTAGGTGTCAAATTCTTTGTGTGTTTGAGTGTGTGTGTGTGTGTGTGTGTGTGTGTGTGTACACATGTTTGGAAATGGTGCACCCAAGACTCAGACTTTTTAAGTTGTCACACAGATTTAGGCCCCAGTTCTGACCTTAATGCCAATTAGTTCTGACCCTGATGATCCACTGAGTTTCTCTTTAATGTCCTCATATGTTGTAATTCCTACCTCAGAGGGTTGCGGTATGGGTATAAAAAGATTCTCTGAAAGTTCTGCCAAACATAAATAAACCCATCCGTTTCAGTCATCCTTGCATAATTTGGGGCATTTATATTTCATTTTTAATATCTGAGAACTGTGTTGATTGATCTTACCTGATTGCTTATGTTCAGAATGTTTAGATTTCTAAAACTCCATTTTTACTTTGTCCATGACTTTGTTTCTGTGTTAAATAAGAGTAACCAAAACCTAAATATAGACATATCATAGACTCAAAAAGACTTAATACTACGTTTTTTTGTAGACGTGTTTGGATAATTTTTGATGAGATTACATTTACCTTTAAGAAATCCTACAGATTAAAACCCCTTTACAAAAGATTTTACGAACACCCATTTACTCTGAAGTTAGATTTAGAGCTTTTTTGAACCCTAAAAGGTCGAGCTTTGGATCAAAGTAAACGAAGAGCTCCAACATGCAGCACAAATCTGTGTCATAAAACCATTTGTTAAATGGGCACTTTATTTTATTTCTTGGAATTTCTATCAGAACCTTACTGCCAGAGCTTTTAAATAAGCTTACTTACTGGCTTTGAGTCTAAAAACTAGAAGAGGACGGAGCAAAGCTTTTGGAAGGAAGGATACAGATCGCTGGGGAAGTGGCCCCATATAACCAGAGGAGGACACAGTGACCTTCATGTCAACATAGATGTGTATTCCTGCAGTTTGCAATCATCTGTGTTCATAGTGCCTACTGTGAGTCACTGAGAAAGAATGTCAGTAGTCTTTTCATGAAGTGAGGCACACGTGTGTTGTTTTATTTTGTTGTCATCTAAGAATTTGATGCGAAATGTTTAGTTGCCCAGTATACTAAGAAGCATTACAGTATTTAGAGTGGCATCAGGAAAGGATGTGGATTTGAACTTAGAAAGTACAAGGATGGGACGGAAAGGGAGCCACTGCAAGCAGCTTGAATGAAGGCAAAGAGTGGAACAAAGCCTGTGGCCACAGGACAATGAGAAGGCCAACAAGATGGACAAAGGATGAAACCAGACTTAGACGTGGGGGGCACCCAACCTTAGGGCTTATAAATAACTATCATACTTCGAGCTAAAGTACAGATTTATGGGCCCTATCTTGAGATGATAGATTCCATTGCATTGGAGTTCAAGGCCACGTATCAACACTTTTCCTAACTCCTTGCTAATTCTAATGTGTACAGTCCAAGGCTCACACTTGTTGAAGATGAGGCCATTTGTTGAAGATGAGGCCATTTGTTGAAGGCACCATTTTGTGCAGAAAGGTAATGTTAGAAGTGTTCTAGAAAGATTAATCTGATGGAGTGGTATGCCAGAGGCCAATATGAAAGCTACTGATGAGTTCGTTTATTTGGTGATGAGAGGCTGGCCTGGCATACTGACAGAAACATTAGAAAAGATGGAAAAGCTCAACAGAATGGGATGAAGGCCAAGTAAACAGAATGGGATGATCCACCCTAAATATAGGATAGAGCAGAGGGAGAGGGCAATCACAAAGCTCACATACTAAGATATTGCTGGAAAGGAAAACAATTTTAAAGGCAAGGGATAGAATTTATGTTGGGTTTATCCCCTATTCGATTATAATTAATCTAGTTTTTATTTAAGGTTTATTCATGAGTTAATAATGCAATATTCTACTTTCTATTTAAGATTTACTCATCAGTTCATATAACATAACAATAAAATGCCGGGTTTGAATTTCAGCCCCAACCAAAATTAAATTAAGACAAGTTTGTTTACCTCACTGAACTTCATTGTTCATATCCATGAAAGGACTGGACCAACATCATAGGATTATTATGCGAATTAAGTGCATGCATAGCACGTTTTGCATTCCTTGTCCAAGTTGTGAGCATCAGAGAGAAGCCATCTATGATGCTTTATTTGTCTTCGGTCTCAGAATCCCGTTTGCAGAACAAGAATTTTAATTAATTTGTACATGTTGCCTTTTCTTTCACAACCTGGACCTTCTAAACACGAAGTACATATCTAAATTTCTGAGATTGTTTTGGAAGAAATACTGTATTAGTAGCCATAATATAACATACCTTCAGGACTCATGTGCTTCTAACAGTAAGCAAACTGTTGTTTCTAGGCCAAAGCACTTCTAAGTACACTTCTTCTGCATGCAGTGCCAATGCTGAATCCTTATCCCCGGCCGCTAATTCATTAGTTCTCTGCGTCAGAACATAGACTGAGCAAGTGAATGGCTAAAAACACTGCCTTTTCACTGCTCTTTAGAAATGAGGTTATCAGTTTCAGGCTCAGTTCTTACTTTTTTGGGCTATGTGTTAGAGAACCATTATTTGCTAAATAGCTGTATTAAATACGTGTTTATTAAAACATGGAGGTATTAGCTCTCCCAGAGAAAAGCTAAGCCAATTTGATCACACTGATAGCTTAAAAAAGGGGGAGATGATAAGTTTTGTTTTGCCAATATTTTTTTACGAAAAAGAGATTCAAACTGCAATATTTTCTACCACAGTGTCATTTTTTTTCAAACCGTGGGATTGGAATTGTTATAGTAGTTCATCTCTTGAATTAAAAGCTAGCTTCTTTGTCTGTGTGACTGTAGCAATAGTTATGATGAGCTACATAGGGAACTTGGGTCAAAGACATATTGATTGTGGTTTTGGAAAGCTACTTTCATTGCTGCCTGGGTGGTGAAAAGAAAGGATATAAATGTGTACGTCTTAAGCCTTGGAAAACCTGGAAGTGTTTTGAGCTTGGCAAAATTAAGTTGCACATTAAGATGTTTTGTGTTTAGCAAAACGCAAAACATATTTGGAAGATTGCTTTCTCCCTTAAGTTTATACCTCTGAGTATTTTAAGCAGTATGCTAATTACTGATCCATTTCAAGTATTTTATGAGAGATTTCTGATAACTATGGGACCTTCTTCTTTGAACTTGGAAATATTGCCTTGCCAATATTAACTTGTATTCTGGTCCAGAAAGTTTGAGTTCAGTTTACAGTTTTAATTTATGCCTTGATGGTTGGCCAAATATCGTCAGTCATGTTTAATTATATGGAAATGCTTAACTAGTTTATCTTCTCATTATGTATGTAGTTTTACCTTTATTATTGTGTTTCAGTAGGGAAAGAGTTCAGGACCCTAACCCGTTAAGCATCAAGACTGTCTGTAACTTTTATATGGTAGAGTTGGCATGCATAACATCATAAGTATTTATTTATACACACATTAAAAATGCTGCATATATGTCGCATATATTCAAAGAGGCTCCAAATTCAACAATTCTAGCTCTAAGCCAAGTTCTGAGAAAAAATATATGGAAAATATCCTCAAATGGATGCAAGTTATGATAACAGAGAGTGTCATAAATTGTTTTGGGTTTTTTTGGTTATTATTTTACAGATGATCTAACAGAAATTACTCAGCGTCTGCTTTTTTCTTTTTTTCACGGATGTGTGGCCTTCTTGATGTCATGAAAATAAACTGTAGAACGCGAGTTCAGAATTATTAATCACTGTACTTAGAAGTACTGTACTGTACAGAATCGCTTTACTGTAATTTTCATATTAAAATGTTGAAAACATTAACTGATCCTTTGAAGAATCTTTTTTTTGTATATTTTATCATTGCTAGAGCACATTCTTATCATGTAAAGTGTGTGAGAAGTTATTATTCCTAGCTAGAGTTTTACTGTGTGTAATGTTGTATGTATAATTTCACAGGAATCTATAGTTCCCACACAGATTTTAATTCTTTAAAAATCTAAGGGAATTCATTAACTTAAATACACAAGCTAGAGCAGATTCTGAGTGTCTCATTACTTCATAAGATGTAAACATTAAACTTTTGATGGCATTTTAAGGCCAAGGAAGACCTCTTTTTGAATAAAAAAATAAATTAAAAAATTTTAGTCTCTGCTTTTACCTATTTTTATAATTAATCAGGTAATTTTTATATTTATTCACTACTTTTGTGCTTAGAGATGCTCTATACTAGAAGTGAAATATTCTAAAAATACTGTAAACATTGCTGCTTCCTTAAAGAACCTTTCTTTCTGTGACATTTTTAAAATGTACAAATAAAGGAACACAAACATACACATTCATGATGGTTTTGGAAATGATCCAATGGGAATCCACTACAGTGGAGAGACAACATGAGTGGGGGAGGGGCAGAGAGAGAGGGAGAGAGAGAATCCCAAGCAGGTTCTGTGCTGTCAGCATGGAGTCCGATGCGGGGCTCAAACCCACGAAGAATGAGATCGTGACCTGAGCCAAAATCCAGAGTTGGATGCTTAACCGACTGAGCCACCTAGGTACCCCCAAATTAACACATTATTTAAGTGACTATAATTACTCTTTTTTGAAGAATAAATAATATATATAAAATTGAATTGGTTCGCTTGTGATCCGGTATCTATCCTGTGCAACAGAAATTGGAATTCATGAGTTCTTTTTTTCTTCTCCAAAGTATCACCCTGTGGGTTGGCAATATTAGATACTAGATTGTCCTCGCCTAGTCTAGGTGGGTTATCTAGTGGTGTCACCTACACCCACATCCCTAAGGATGCTAAGCCACTGCTTACGGTACCCTTCTCAGGCCATGGCTCCTGCATTTATAATCACAATTGGTGAAGAAAGTGTTATGAGGTGCCCAAGAGGATTACTCGCTGTCAAACATATTTCTCCATTTCCAGGTATGCAGCAGTCCTAGTTCCTGATGATTAGGATCAGTTACCCTGTCAGGATGGTGACACCTTATCTTACCTGCTGGTCCCTTGGCACAAAAAGCTGAAAGCGCCCTGGCAGCCATCATAGTTTAAAAGTTCGGTGGGAATCTTGTCTTGTCATTTGGTAGAAAAGCTCTTTTCTTGTGAACCAGGATGTCTAAATGCTCAGAGTCCTGAGCTGTGGAGATATGGGCAGCTGAGAGTGATGGTAACAGGGTCATTTCTGTTTCTCTCCTTGGCTTTTTTTTGTGATGCTGGTCCACACTCAGTTGTTAAGAATTTGCTAATTTTACATGTTTTCTTACTATTCAATTTTAAGGGCTATGTCTTCCTTTCATGTTCTGTTTCCAACAGTTCTCAAAATATCTGTGTATGGTTCATCCAAGGATATAGCTGTAGGCCTCTGTGAAAGGACTGGAGAATCATTATCAAATATTTTTTATGGCATTAAAGAGTTATTTCTGTTGGAGCCCTGATTCCTCCTTCAGTATATGGATTCCAGTTCTGAAAACTGGCTTATATCTTGAAGCTCAGGATACTTTGGGGGAGATGGGATAGAACTACTCTTAATCTCCTGAACATCCAGCTTTCATATTTTTGATTGAATAATACCCTTTGTTGGCTGCCCATCTATTTTACCCTTGGATACCATGTTCTATTAATTGTATCATAATACTCTGAGGGTCAGGGCTCTTGCATGAGACTACACCCTCACCATGCCTTATGATAATTATCTCTATCTGGCTTATGGTAAAGGAGCAGAATCCTACGACCTTGGTTTTATTTTGTTTGTTTTGTTTCTTTTTGGATTCTGTTACACCTGTTGTCAGTGAGCCCAGTTCTGTAATACTTATTATCTTCTGCCATCAGTCTTGGCTTTCAGAAGATTACCACTTCTTAGTGATTCTGTTTTTTCTTTCAATAGTGTGTTCCTTATAGCCTTGGTAAAGTGGTGAATCTTTAAGGCCCTTTGATATTGTATAGTCATCTGGTGGGTTTTCTGACTGAGCATAGTACGTCCATTCAAGCATACTTACTTCTCTGAGACTTGTAATCCCTCTGACATGACCCTTCTGGCATTTCTCTCTCACTTAAGGTAGTTCAGTGCTTTTTCCTAATAGCATGTTTGCATCATCTTTGGTGTCCTTTAAAGGGTATTAAAACCTATATCACAGGACAGTGCTTCCAGATGAATAAACTCTGTCTTACATAATTTTATGTCCCACTCTTAGATTTGAGTCCTTGAGCAATCTCTGGGCTCCTCAAAGTACAAGTTGGCTAGGTTCTATAGGTCCTTTGGGATATAGCCCTTGCTTATTTTGGGCCCAGCTCATCCTGGTCAGGTTATATTGTTGTTTAACCCTAGTTAGTGGTTTAGTAGCCAGAAAGGGAGGCAAAGGCAGATCTTGAGTGGTGCATGCTGTTTTTCAGGATAGGGTCACTGCATAATCTTTAAAAAAAAAAAAGGAAGGACACTGGTCCTTAATAAGATGGAGTAGGCCCTTCTTCAGACCTGGAAGTTTCAGATAAATCTTGAGGTTCAAGATTTTTAGGTGCCTCAACTCCTATTCTTCATCCCATGTGTCAGTGTACCATTATTTTGTAAGTCGAACATAACTTTGGTATAGCTTACCTGCTGAGATTGGGAAGATAACCCTACTTTAAAGTTCTATAACTCTTAGTATTTGGCTTTGGACCTTTTTTAAAAATTTTCTCTGCCATCAGTCTGTAGAGGATGAGAGCTGATGTTAGGATGAGAGTCTGAAGTTGGGGTGATGTGACTATACCTTTAAGCATTGTCCTCTGCCAGACATATGATGCCGGTTACATATATGAAGTGGGTTTGGCTATGGATTTTGTTGCTCTTCAGCCAAGAGAGCTAACATTGATGTCTTTCAGTCAAAACCTTTCCAGCATCTGGGAATCAATCAAGAGGTGGGATCTGGGCAGCCCATCAAAGCATCCTCTAAAAATACGCCATAGAAAAGACTTTATTAGTGGTATCACTCTCTATAGTTATAGGGGCAGTGCAGACAGGGAACATCTAGGTTACCATGCCCTTAACTATAATACCATGCCCACACACATTTACAAATAATTTCTGCCAACTATTTAAGGAACAAATAACCCCATTCTTACACAAATGATGACTACGAAAAATAATGTCTGCCAGCTCATATTATAAGGTTAGTATAATTTTGATTCTAAAGCTAGACAATGAAAATAAGAGCAAAAATAGTATGGGTCAATTTCTTTTATAAATCAAAATGCTAAAATCCAAAATAGGTGCATAAGGGTCTTCTCTAACTGGATAAAGTGTTTAAGATGTGCTGCTTAAATATGACTCAAAAGCACAAAACATAAAGGAAACGTGTATCAAATTTATTGTGTTGAAATTAAATGCATTTATATGAATTGAGTACATTGAATTAACTATAATCAACATTGACTATAAATCAGAAACTACTGTCATGAAAGAAAATTGGTATCAAGAGTGTATAACAAGAACCTACAATCAATAAGCAAATGACAAACCTTTCAAAGGAAAACCATCCCCAAAGTGGGAACAGCCCATTCTCAAAAGAGAAGACTTTTCTAAAAATGTATACACAATACTTAGTCTCACTAGTTATCATGCAATGTGTTTCTTAAGATTTGTTTCTCTTTATATGTACCTTTACATAAAGAAAATGAATTGATTTCCTAGTGTCCTTCAAAGGTGCTCAATTGCTGTTTTAGTGTTATGTGCTAATGGACTAAATGGTGTACAATACGATTGTTGATTATCCTTATCGATGCTTCAATTGTCCCAGTTTTGGCCGGTGGAGGCTTGTTTACTGATTTCTGAATCCTTTAACATAACACTTTTATCTCTGGTAGCTTCATTGCTTTCTGGTTTATGGTATATATTCCAGGCCCATCTTATTCATTTCCTAACTAAAACTTAGAATCAGTAATTTTTCCCAAAGAGCCCTGATTGCTTTACTGGGAAGTTTTCCTGGGTGCTCACGGTGTTTATTACCAGTATGTTGGTCATTCATTTTTCCCCCCCCAGGCTTTATTTTTTTTTCTAGGTCAGAGTTAGGAAATATGTGTATATATTATTTTTATTACGTTAAAAACGAGCAGACAACTTGATTATTATTTATTGAACTTCTATTTTGTGCTTGATATTATGCTAGGTACTAGGAACTCAAAAATAAGTAAGGCAAAATCTCTTTCTTTAGGGATTAATAATTTAGTACATCACAGCATGGCGACTAAGTTAATAATACTGTATTGTATAGTGAAAGTTGCTAAAAGAGTAGATTTTAAAAGTTGTTGCCCTACACATAAAATTTATAAGTGAATAAGACAATGGATATATTAGCATATATAAAATCACTACTTTGTACACCTTAAACTATACAATGTGATATGTCAATTGTAATTGAAGAAAGCTGGAAAACAATTTAGTATATTAGGTAGGTTCCTTTAACAACCATTTAAAGACAAATGGACTATTTAGCCTTCTTTTTTTTTCTATTTTACCATTCAAAACATTAGTAGGCTCAGGTTCCTGAGGGTCACTTTGAATCATTGCAAAGAATATTAAAAATAGATAAAACTGCCAGAATTAGTCACATCGCCCTAGCAACTTCTCACAACATAAGTTTTACGTTATATACCTATAGCTCTAACTACGCTGTCCCTGAATGACAGTCCATCATTACAATTGGCTACAGTACACACTTAAATTACTTTTTTCTCAGAGACTGTGGCTCTGATAGTTATTTATTTGCTACTTCATAAGAGACCACTAATGAAATTCAAGAAAAAAATGGATTTTAAACATTAAACATTAGTCCCTTCTGGAGGGCTTCTTTAAGACCTTTTTAAAATTAAAAAAAAATTTTTTTTAGACATTGTTTTATAAGTCTCTAACAACTTTTCTTTTCTTTTCTTTCTTTCTTTCTTTCTTTCTTTCTTTCTTTCTTTCTTTCTTTCTTTCTTTCTTTCTTTCTTTCTTTCTTTCTTTTTAATGTTTATCTTTGAAAGAGAGAGACAGAGCATGAACAGGGGAGGAGGAGGGGTAGAGAGAGAGGGAGACACAGAATCCAAGGCAGGCTCCAGGCTCTGACCTGTCAGCAGAGAGCCTGACATGGGACTCATACTCACTAGCAAGGAGATCATGACCTGAGCCAAAGTCATATGCTTAATCGACTGAGTCACCCAGGTGCCCCAAGCCTCTAACAACTTCTATGTCATTTTTTAATTTTTATTTTTTAAATGTTTATTTATTTTTGAGAGCCACACAGAGAGAGAGCAGTGAGGTGCAGAGAGACAGAGAGACAGAGAATCCCAAGCAGGTTCTGCATGCTCAACACAGAGCCTGATGTGGGGCTCAAACTCAAACTATGAAATCATGATCTGAGCTGAAATCAAGAGTCAGACGCTTAACCGACCTTAGCCACCCAGGCACCCCTATAAGCCTCTAACAACTTTTAAAGTGAATTAATATATGGATTGTTTTTTTATGCCACTGGATTATTTTGCTCAATTATATATATATATATATATATGTAAAATTTTTATTCAGGTTATGCATTTGGAAGCTTTTTTTAAGAACTTGTAATTTATTCTCTTTTAAAATGAACTCATCTGTAACACTACAGAGAGATTGTGGATTTAATGGCCATTTTTTTTTAATGTTTATTCATTTATTTTTGAGAGAGAGAGAGAGAGAGAGAGAGAGAGAGAGAGAGAGAGTCCCAAGCAGACTCCACGCTGTCAGAGCAGAGCTCCAGCTCATGACCCGCGCCGAAATCAAGAGTCAGACTTTTAACTGACTATGCCACCCAGGTGCCCCTATTTATATTTCAACATCTGTTTTCTTTTCCTTTATTACCCTAAACAAGGCTTGAAACACTATGGGCAGATTACTCAATAACATTAATATTACAACTAGGTAAGCAGAGTTGGGTGGTTTATCCTTTCCCATATGCACATTATGATTAACTCAGTTTCATTTAGTGCATACTTCCTTTGTAGATCACTTCCATTTTCTCAATAAAGTATGTCATCTCCATATGCCAATGCAGGTAACATTCTTGTTTCTGCAAATCTGAAAAGAAGGGAAACACTTATTTCTTCATTCCCCATGTGAGACCTTCTTCATGTGGTTAAGATGAGTCACCAGCATGACCTCAAACTGAAGTTTTTAGACAGCTTCTCAACTCAGAATCTTGTAACTGTAACAAATAATCTAAAGCCAATGCTAATAAACTGCTACATAAAATAAAAGGCATACATTCTATGATGAACAATAAGGCCTGGTAAGTTTTTAAAATTAAATTCTATCAGCAGGTTTAGTGATTTGAATCAATACTATCCGAGGGTTTTCTGAGCCTTCAATGGAATGTCGATGAGGGCATTTTACTAATAACAAGCACGACACATTTATTTTTATTTTTTTGGAAGTTGCTTTATCTTTTATTTTTCAATTTTTAAAAAATTTTATTTAAACTCTAGTTAGTTAGCATACAGTGCATTATCGGTTTCAGGAGTTGGAATTCAGTGATTCATCACTTACATATAATGCCGCGTCCTCAACATAACAAGTGCCCTCTTTAATCCCCATCACCTACCTGCCAATCCCCAACCCACCTGCCTCCATCAACCCTCAGTTTGTTCTCTATCGTTAGAAGTCTCTTATGGTTTGTTTCCCTCAGGCTCTTTTTTTCCCACTTCCCATATGTTTATCTACTTTGTTTCTTGTATTCTGCATATGAGTGAAATCATATGGTGTTTGTCTTTCTTTGACTTATTTCGCTAGCATGATATACTCTAGTTCCATCCTCTTTGTTACAAATGGTGAAGATTTCATTCTTTTTGATGGCTAATATTCCTGTGTGTGTGTGTGTGTGTGTGTGTGTGTACTATATCTTCTTTATTCATTCATCAGTCGATAGACATTTGGGCTCTTTCCATAGTTTGGTTATTGTTGATAATGCTGCTATAAATATCAGGGTGCACGTGCCCTTTTGAATCTGTATTTTTGTCCTTTGGACAAGTGTGGAAACACTACACATTTAATGTTAGTATAAGCTACCGAAACTTTATAGATCTTTTATTTATTAAAAAAATTTTTTTTAGTGTTTATTTTTGAGAGACAGCGTGAGTGGGGGAGGGGCAGAGAGCTAGGGAAATGAAGAATCTGAAGCATCTCCGGGCTCTGAGCTGTCAGCATGGAACCTGATGGGGGGTTGAACTAAGGACCCATGAGATCATGACCTGAGCCGAAGTCGGATGCTTAATTGACCGAGCCACTCAGGTGCCACTATAGATCTTTTAAAGTACCAGTTTAAAAGGTTGAAAATAATATTGACAGGATATTTCACTGTTTGTTTGTTTGTTTGTTTGTTTGTTTCAGTTTTTGCTTGTTTTGGTGTGAGTAAAGTTCCCTTTATCTTCCCAATTATTTAAAATCCCTGAGACTATGGGAGTAAGAAATAGAAATCAGTGCATGGAATCCAGTTTTTTAGGATATCAGTGAGTTTTTAAATTCTGTAAAGTTTATTTCACTGAGTACATGTTGTTTTATGGGTTGGCAGTGGGGGATATTAACCAAAGAAAAACCCCGCCTTGGACTTGTGCTCAAGAGGAAATCTTATACAAAGGTTGGAATGTAGCATTTTCTCTCAGTCTTTCCTAACAGTAGACTAAATAAAAAATGGAAAAAAGTGGGGAAAAAAAGATTCTGTTTATGTGAATAGATGACCAGCCAGTGGGTAAAATGTAGCTAAAATATAGAAAACAACAAATTTGCATGAACAGTCTTACTTCCAGGAAGACATTAAGATTTATTCCAAGAGCTAGTGTCAATATTTAGAAAATAAACAAACTTAATTAAGAAAGAAGTATCAGGGTTGACGCCCACACAAGTGGCCACAAGTGTAAACAATTAAAGGCCTGAGGGAAGAAAAAACAAGTGTTTGCTCTGTCATTACAAGATGTATGATGTGGGAAACATAAATAAACCAAATCTCGGTAGCGGTTGCTTATATATTCATTTTTGAGCAGTGTAAGAATGGCAGTTTTTAAAAACTGACGGACTACAGTAATTTGTTTTCTAAATTTAAAGCTTGTAACAAATTATTAGGTCATATGCAAAAAAAAATTCAGTATTTATTTTTACATTGTTTGATCAAAGTACGTTTTTGTCAGTGTTTTCTCTTTTGAGACAGAGTTCAGAATGAATATTTGTGGTATGGGTGATATTTTAAAAATGTTCTGAGAAATCCTATCCATGGGCATTGTGGGCTATAAATGCAGATTGATATGGTATTTCAATGGATCTTTTGTTATGAGAACAATTTTGTTTTCTGACTTAAAAAGAAAGATGTTTATTTGAAAATTTAGCATTTACTCATATCCATAATGTACAATTGCATTAGAGTAGAAAAATATAAGATTTAAAGAAGACAACTTGTTGCTTGTGATCTGTATTCATAATGTATTGGTCAATCTAGATTCATCTTGAAACTCATTAATATCATGGAAAATGACTTTATTATCAAATGTCTCCATATTCTGGAGAAATATTCTTTGCTTTAGCGTGGTATATATATGTATGTGTGTATGTATGTGCATATGTATATGTTTGTTTTGCATTTCAGATTGAACATTTGATTTTGTATTGTGATTACGTTTTATTTCCTGATTTAGGAAATAATCAAAGAAGACTGTGTTTCACTCTAGTGACAGTTATGGGTTCTTTGAAGGGACCTTTCAATTTGGAGGATGTTTGGACAGGTTTTTTTTTTTTTTAATATATAATCAGTAATCCAAACTATATCTAGATTTTTATGTCACACTGTATCCCCTCCCTTCAAAAATTCTGTCTTTGGTGGATGAAGACATCTTGTTTGAAAATGGCCAGATAAGAATCATGTTACCCAGAGGCACCTTTCAATCCAGTTTATGAGGGAAGGATATATAATCCACTTTATTAAAATTTTTTTAATATTCATTTATTTTTGAGAGACAGAGAGACAGAGCACAAGTGGGGGAGGGGCAGAGAGAGAGGTAGACACACAGAATCTGAAGCAGGCTCCAGGCTCTGAGCTGTCAGCACAGAGCCTGACGCAGGGTTCAACCCACCAACCGCAAGATCATGACCTGAGCGGAAGTCGGATGCTTAATCAACTGAGCCACCCAGGCACCCCAGTGTATGATTTTATTTAACTCATCATTTGTATCTCACTATGTGAACAGTTTTCTTTTAATGTTTATTTATTGTCAAAGAGAGAACGAGTGAGCAGAGGAGGAGCAGAGAGAGGGGGAGAGAGAGAATCCCAAGCAGGCTCCATGCTGAATGAAGACATGGGGCTCTATCTCATGAGCAAGATCATGACCTGAACTGATATCAGGAGTCGGATGCTTAACCGACTGAGCCACCTAGCAGCCTATGAACACTTTTTAATGCAGATGAGAAGGCTTTGCTCATGTTATGTGATAATATATGGTAGAAGTGAAAATGCAGATCTTGAAAAAAAAACAACCTAGAAATTATTTTAAATAAAACATTTCATGGGCTGTTTTTTTCCTTCCAAGATTTTATTTAAATTCAAGTTAGTTAACATATAGTGTAGCATTGGTTTCAGAAGTAGAATTCAGTGATTCATCACTTACACCCAGTGCTCATCACAAATGCCCTCCTTAGTACCCATCACCCATCTAGCACCCCCCCCCCCCGCCCACCAGCCCTCCAACAACCCTCAGTTTGTTCTCTACAGTTGAGAGTCTGTTTTACAGTTTGCCTCTCTCTAACCCCACCATGTTCATTTGTTCTGATTCTTAAATTCCACATAGGAGTGAAGTCATAATTGCATTTGTCTTACTCTGACTTATTTTGCTCAGCATAATACAGTCTAGTTCCAAAGGTCATCGCAAATGGCAAGATTTCATTCTTTATGATGGCATGGGCTGTTTTCTTAATAACACTCACTACAATAATTGGACTGCAAATACTTTTTTATTATTAGAAATTTAAGAAGGAGGGGCGCCTGGGTGGCGCAGTCGGTTAAGCGTCCGACTTCAGCCAGGTCACGATCTCGCAGTCCGTGAGTTCGAGCCCCGTGTCGGGCTCTGGGCTGATGGCTCAGAGCCTGGAACCTGTTTCCGATTCTGTGTCTCCCTCTCTCTCTCTGTCCCTCCCCCGTTCATGCTTTGTCTCTCTCTGTCCCAAAAATAAAATAAACGTTGAAAAAAAAAATTTAAAAAAAAAAAAAGAAATTTAAGAAGGAGATATACTGCATAAAAAAATTCTTGGAATGCCTGTTGTGGCTCAGTCAGTTAAGTGTCCGACTTTGGCTCAGGTCATGACTTGGCAGTTTGTGGGTTCAAGCCCTGCATCAGGCTCTGTGCTGACAGCTCAGAGCCTGGAGCCTGCTTTGGATTCTGTGTCTCCTTCTCTCTGCCCCTCCTCCACTCACACTCTGTCTCTGTCTCCTTCTGAAAAGTAAATAAACATTAAAAAAGTTTAAAAAATTCTCATTCTTATATTTTTTGAAGAGTAATTATGAAAGTCTATATAAATATATACATATTTATTTCTATGTTGTATTAAGATTTTAAAAATTTCAGATAATTGTTTCCCAAACTTGGAACTTAAATTGACTTTTATGTGTGTCATTCTGGGGGAAAATTTTATTCTGTGCATATGAGATGCCAGCTGAAAATTATTTTCCCTTTTAAGTATTGGAACCTTGTCTCCAAAATGTGTAATTAGAATTTTGCCAAATCTTACTTTTCCTTGGGAATTTGCTTAGTGGTTGTCAATCAAGTAAAAATAGTTGACTTTTGAGACTTCATTGTTGTCCTTGTCCGAGGAAATTTTTACTCAGCCTTTATTGTAGGCTACAGCAGCCAAAGCAGCCTTGTCAGGCCTTCACATGGCATCATTCTTCCTCCCTAAATCCAATATCAATAAAAGCAGAAAGTTTAAACTGTATATGAAAACAGTGTAATGAGCAAGTGGTCATGGCTATTGTTGAATCTTTGAGCTATCTCTTCAAATCCCATAAATCTCATGATAACAGATCTCCTAGTTCAGTCCGTATTTCCTGACCATATCAGTGTGATGTGTAGAGAAAAGCAGACACATTTCCCATGACTGCACTTAATAATATATAGTACTGGAATAAAAAAAAAAGACAGTTGCCCTTTAAATTTTTTTTTTTTTTTGAGTATATAACAGTAATCCACTCTGGATTGAAAGGATTTAAAATACTCCTTCCGTGGAATGGTGAATATCAGTATTTTGGGTCTTAAGGCAAACCTGTGAAGTACATAGCCTGGCTAGCCTTATTTTTGTCATGCACGATTTATAGCCCGATGCACAGTATTTTCTCATTCGCATTTTTTGTGTGTCTCAAAACACATTGAGGACCTACTTTATGTCAGGCACTCTGGCAAGTGAGGGTTTAAAGATGAGTGACACATGCTTCCTGTGGTCAGCATTTTCAAAATTAGACTGACGAATCAGACTGTTGAAAACATGGTATGAAATCTTGCGTGCTGGCCTACTCCTGACGGAAGCACAGGCAGGACACAGAAGTCCTTCTGGAAGGACTTTCTGTAGGTAATGCCCAAGGAGACTCCATTACAGTACACTGTCAAGTAGTAACCAGCTGTCAGATTCTTTAGCATTAATTCAAGTAAATGCATCCATTTTTGTGAGGGTGTTTAGTTTGCAAGCATTTTCTCCTGAATGGACGGGAAGGCTTTGCTTTTGGCAAAAGTAGTGGCTCTTTACTTTGTGTGATCCTTTCTGACAGCCTGTGGTGGACCTCTCCCCTGCAAGACATGTGACTGAGTGCATAAACTCCTATGTATGTTTTGTGTACAGCTTTTAGGAAATCGCAGGGTCGAAGCCTCCTTAAAGTTGACTTCTGGATCCCAGCTTCAGAAAGGAAGGGCTAAAGATCTTTGGGGAATCCTGAAGTGGGTGGAAGAAGTGTCACTGAAAGTCGTGGTGTAGGGAGTCCCAACCTTGGATTGCCTATTCTGACCATACCTTCTTTTATAAGATATGTTTACTCTACCTACTACAATAAAAGCTACTTGCCTTCCTTGGTCTTCGATTTAAAGAAATAAAAATGTAGTACAATGAATGCAAATAGCCTTCAGAAGAAAAACAATACCTGTGGTTTTCCATGTAGTTTAAAAATTGTTCTTGACATTTTATGTTGGCCTATTGGTTAGCTCCAAACCCATTTTTGACCATAGGAATCCAAGCAGAATTCCAAACAGATAGTAAATATTCCAATTGCACTTGAGCATTTCCCTAGTATTATGATCTATAACCAGTTTCCTGTATTCCTTTCAGTTCTGATAGCCCCAACCTCAAATCACTGTACTAAATGGGGCTAGTGAGTAGTAATTCATATTTTTCAAACTATTTCTCATTTTTGTGATGCAAAACAAATAGAAAATACCATAAAGAAAGAAAAGTAAAAAACCCCAAAGTGGATTTGAGAATTAGAAATATCTTGGAGCCTGAATAACAAATACATACTAGATTATAATGCAAATTCTAAATCCATGTAATATAAGGGGTTGTGGTTCAGTTTGCTACACCAATGCATAAGTAAAGTATTCTAGCATGGAGAAATAAGACACTCAGATTTAAGTAGAAGATGGATTAAGGAAACCCTCAGATGTGTGCAATACAAAGAAAGAAATTGTGCGTTTTAAACTGTGTGATGGGTTGTAATTTTAAGATGGCTGCTTTTTCTTTTTTTGTTAATGTTGATAGTATCAACATTTAAAGATATATATGGCCTGCAGTGTATATCAAGTCTGCACAGAAATGAATTGGCTTTGTCGTTCACTACTGCTTGTTCTCAAAGAAATATTTGGTTTTCTCCTGAAGCGGTTCATGGTGTATTCAGACCTGCCACACCGTTCTGAAGCTTTGAGTTCAGGAAAAATAACACTAAATAAAAAAAAAAAAATGGGTTTATGTTTTCCAGAACGGTTTTGTTTCCTCTTAAGAATCATCTGGCCTTGTGCCTTTTCTTCTCCCCAGAAGTAATGTTTTTGCTCCTGTGAAGTGTTATATCTTTGGACTGCAGATCTGTTTTTGATATAATCCATCCATCAAGACATGAATCCTATTGCATGTGAAAAGTCGTTACAAGAAAATAAAAATCTAAAACACATTTGAGTTTTATTTTACTCATACTACTTTTATTATATAAATGGGGTACTGACAAACTACGTTTTGTTTGGTTGAGTGCCTCAGTGTTCAAGTTAACAAGCTGATTCAGAGAGGAGTTTATTCTTGAGAAAAAAAAAATGATGCTAGTCAAGATGATGGCAATGACAATTATTTGCAGTAATGGCAACTTGTTAAAAATGTAGGATCTGAGCCTCTCCAGACCTCCTAAATCAGAGCTTCCATTTTAACCAGATCTGCTGTGATTCCTATTCGAATTAATGTTAGAGTAACACTATTTTAGTGTCTCTAGTTGCTCTAAGAAAGGAAGAGCCAGGCTGAGAGTCACTGCCAGTCCATGCCCTCAACTACTTGTATCGTAAATACATACGATGGAAGATGTAAATAACTGGCAAACTTTAATTTACCTTAAAGTGTAAAATATTGGGGGGAAAAGGTGCAAAATTTATTTTTTATGAAAACTAGCCAGTCTTTTATGTAATTGCAATTTTTTTTTTATTTAGGCAGGTCATCTATTTCTTGAGATGTCTGGGTTTAGGGGAGTGGAGCATCAACGGTTTCTTCCACATGCATATGAAGCTGATTAGAATCTGGATTCAATTTCAGGCATCAAGACCAGCCTCTTAGCCAGTGCTATAAACTGTTCTACAGACCTTTCATTACTTTGTCTCTACAATAGTGAAAGATAGTAAGCATTTCCCTACTTCATGCTTTTCCATTGACAGTAGGGCACAAGAGAGGGGTTGATGAGAGGATTCAAATTTTAGTGAATATTTTTCCGCATGTTGAGGTGATAACCTTCCTTAAACTAATTTCTATCTTCTCCCTCTCTAGATTTACACATAAATCTAACCCCTTCTTATATCATTTTGCATGAGGGAACTAAACTGGGTGAATAATTCTACATAATAAACTTTTGACCAAAGCCTAAAGTATTGTATTGCTTTCGGCATTGAAATGTAAATTGTATAAATTAACTCACTTTATTAACTAGTTTTTTATAGTGAAAATTCGTAAGTATTAAGTTTTAAATCTACTAAAAGACAGTGATTGGAAAAGTATGGAGGATTTTTTCCACTTCCTAAAGTTCTAATGCATTTTCCCCCTTTCCCATTTGGTTTTGCAAAAGAAACATTTGAAGTAAATTTTAGAAAAGAAAATTTGTAAGCCTGTATCAAGAAACAATATCCCACAACTTCCAGGGCATTTGTCAATGTTTAATCTCATGATTATTCTCTATATTTGCTGTGTTTCTTAAAGTTATTATATTTTGACATCTGGCAGCACTAAGAGATTGATTAGTTTAGCTTTGGACTCAAATATACATTTTTTGTTGATGTATATTTCTGACTTTAAAAGAGAAATTCATATACTGATTTTTTTTTTAATTTTTTTTCAACATTTATTTATTTTTGGGACAGAGAGAGACAGAGCATGAACGGGGGAGGGGCAGAGAGAGAGGGAGACACAGAATCGGAAACAGGCTCCAGGCTCTGAGCCATCAGCCCAGAGCCTGACGCGGGGCTCGAACTCACGGACCGCGAGATCGTGACCTGGCTGAAGTCGGACGCTTAACCGACTGCGCCACCCAGGCTCCCCCATATACTGATTTTAAAGAAATTATCTCATTTTTTCCCACAATGGTTTGTAGAGCTTTATTTTATTAAGCAGTATAAAAGACTGGATATAAAAGATAGCGTGTTTTCAGGATTTGGGTCAATGATTTTGAAGCTCCTGAAAATTTGGACAATGTTTTATTTAATATGAAAGATCAAAGGTGTAGCACCTAGTCATTGACTAAGTCAGTGAAGTGACTTAGTCACTTCAACTAACATTGACTAAGCCAATGAACTGACTTCAGTATTTATACATTTCACAGAAACTCAGAGGCAATGCCATATTTAGAGGAAGTGTATCATAATTGTATACAAGTGTGATGAGTAAGGTGCTGTGACAGTAAAATATTTAGTTAATACTACCTCTCCTGCTACCTGGCTGTGAAGACCTGCTTTTGGTCACAGGCATCCACCGCAAATTCAAACACACTTTCATTTATTTGCAAATGAGCCATGAGTGCTGAACTCTTTCCTAAGATCCCCCATAAATTAGTGACCATTTGGTTCAGAGAAATGACTTACTCCCTCCCCTCCCTCAAACATTAAAGTAAGGAAATGTGGGTCATATCCTTTTATAAGTGGCTCATATTATACTATTACAGGTTCAATATTCTATTCAGTTATAAGTACTTTCTGAAATATCTATCTGAACCACATTTCCATAATTTTCTCAAAATTTTCTGATTAGCTTTGTTTGCATTGACTTTGCTCTGAAGTATTTCATTTTAATTGAACTTTTCTTTTTTAGCTGTGTTTTGGGGTGATATTGCCTTAGATGATGAAGACTTAAGTATCTTTCAAATTGATAGGACAATTGACCTTACACAGAATCCCTTTGGACTTGGACATACCACAGGTATGGTTGATTATTTGATTGAATTTGTGTTCATTTTGCAGAAAAGATACTTTTGAAATGCTAAAAGTACTCTTTCAATCACTTTTCATGTCCTGCTGATCAACTTCCATTTCTTAAACATAAATGAGCCTATTTGCAAATTTATATTTTGTTAATAGTTTTAATTTTATTAATTTAACAAACATTTTGTAATGTTTACCATGTCTCAGGCCTGATTTAAGTGCTTTTCAGATATTAACCTTTTGAATCTGCATAATAACCCTATGAGGGGTAGCTATACTAATATTTTTACAAGTGAGGAGATCAAATTAACTGTATTTCTTATTTTCTTCTTTCAAACTGTATTGTCTTTCCCATAATATATACTTAGTTTGTTTTTAGAATATGTGAGAAATAACCACTTATTTTATCAATTTCTTTTTTTTTCTATTTTAATGAACTGCCTACACAGAATTTTTTTGCAATTTTGATTTCTATAAAAATTTTTAAAGATTGCTAAATATGAGGAACATCATTGCTGTTAGTAGTCTTGAGGCATTGTTTTTGTAAAGTTTTATAATTACTGTTATCCTTATAATTTTATAACTAAAGACACTTTTTTTTCCTCATAATTAACCTTCTTCTAAACCTATTTATATGTGTTTCAGGCCTGTCTAATATGAAGTTATAATTGTTACAAAATCATCATTTCAAACATATAAATTCCATTCTTCAAAAATGTTTCTTATAACTACTTAGGAATGAATACATTCAAATATTACCTCATCTTTCTAGAATGTTCAATGAAAAAATTTCAAAAATTTTTCTCAAGTAGCACAGCAAAAATGTGACTGTGTAATGCAAATAATCAAGCAGGTTATTAGTCAGTGAACAAGCACTCTAACTTATTTGCCTTATAAGGACTTAATTGATTTTTTCCTCCAAGAGGCTTATATAATGTAATGGTTTTTGTTATTATTTCTGTTTTTATTAGCTTTAATCTAGGTAAATAAGTTTTGGTATTAATTTCAAAGGGGGAAAAGGTATTGGAAAGAAATAGTTCAAGGTCCAAGAACAGTTGGTTGTCTTTATGGGTTTCTGGCCCTTTCATCGTCTTAGCCTAAAGAGACTCATGAACCATACTCTGGTGATATGAATTCATCTGCACTTGTTCAGATATCATTAGTGGTTATATTGTTTGCTCAGTGCTGACTTTTTGTTATTTGTGTATTGAAAATTAAACAAAAAAGGAAAATAGGAGATAAAATTAGGAGAGCATTTTAGTAAAGCCCTGGAATGAGAATCATAGGACTTGGGTTTTCCTTAAATGCTCTGGTTTCTGACTTGATGACAGGAAATCTACCTTTTCTAGCCTTTTTCTAGTTGGTAAAACTGCGAAAGGACATATTTCCTTATCCTGACCTCTTCTTCTACCTTTTGAGCTATAAAATTCTTTACATCTATTTTTATAAGTGTTGCCAATTACATAGCATAACGGAATGCATTTTGCTGCTGAACATCCTTTTGGATTCCTGTGATGTTTTTCTAATTATGTGTTACTGTTTTTTATAAATTATCAAAACTAATTTTCTAGTTTTATGTGAACATATTATAAAGTATAACATGCTTTTAAAAATGTTTTCAAAATTGATCACAGCCTTGGAGCAAGACTTGCACTATACATTTGCTTTTCTAATGTTTTTATTTCCAATGGCTGATTTGACTTCTGAAAATATTCAGTTTACATTGGAGACATAGCTGGAATGCAGTCAACAGGGCAGAACAGCTTGCTGTCATCCTATATAACACTATGTGATGTCAAGGTCACAGTGAAGAAAAATGTTCTGAATTATCAATAGATGACTCAATTGCCATGATGTCCAAATAAAGTCATTTAGATTGCTCTCTGGATCACCCTCACCCCCTTGATTTCAGCTACCAAAATTGTGTTTGTAGAATGTTTACACTCTCCTAAGATTTATGGGTATTCATGACTCTAACACTGTAAGACCCCATGAAAAAAAAGATGTCCAAAGAGAAACCAATGTAGCCTGTTGCTATGGTTTATTTGCAAGAGTTAAATACAATGAGTTTAACTTAACTGTTTTCTTTTATTCTTAAGGTGGATTTGGAGACCATAGTATGTCAAAGAAACGAGGGGCTCTCTACCGGCTTATAGACAGGATAAGAAGAATTGGCTCTGGTATATCAATGTTTAAAGTTGCAGACGCTTGACTTGATGTACAGTAAATATTATACTAATAGCAGTTCAGTTTGCCATTAATATGCAAAGCATGTAAAGGGTATAGGCTGAGAAAAAGTCCTGTATCATTTTTGTTAGCTGATGTTTAATGTAAGTTTCTTAGAACTTAAGTTGGGACTTAAATTTAATGAATAGAATGTAAAGTTGAAATGTTTTTTTAACTTATTTTCAGCTTCTCCTTATTATAAGATGTATTTGGGGGTTATTTTACGGTTGATATTTATTTTCGGTGCAATGGTTATCACACTAAGGTGTTTTTATCAAGCATGGAACTACATCAGTTTTAATCAAATCAAAAAATGTTTAATCTAACAAAAAATGTTTGTTTTGAAATAAATTGCACTTAAAGTAAATTGAGAAACTGATTTGTTAGATTAAGAAAATAGTTGAGAATGTTTGATCCTTCCAAAAACATACATAGAAAAACAGCCTTCTGGTCTCATAATTAGTTAATACTTCTAGTATTGAATTTGTTAAACACTGTTCGTATATTTTAGAGTTTTTAGAAGAGTTTTCTGTTCAAAGTTTATATCCTAATGTTTTTTTAAATTAATGAATTGTTAATTAAGTAATTGATAGTACACACTTCCAAGCGATAATTTTCCCAAGCAAACTAGACCTGTTAGGGACACGGGAATAGGGGCATACTTTCACTGTTGTGTCTGAAGTATAAACCAGTGGGTTATTTGTGTCAATGGTAGTAGATGAATAAGAATGAATAATAATGAAGATTTAGGAAAAACAAAAACAGTAACAAAAATACTTTGGGGCACCCGGGTGGCTCAGTCGGTTAAGCGTCCGACGTCAGCTCAAGTCATGATCTCACAGTTTGTGAGTTTGAGCCCCATGTCGGGCTCTCTGCTGACAGCTCAGAGCCTGGAGCCTGCTTCAGATTCTATGTCTCCCTCTCTTTATTTCCCTTCCCCACTCATGCTCTGTCTCTCCCTCTCTCTCAAAAATAAACAAACATAAAAAAAATTTTTTTAAATATTTTGAAAGGCCACCAAGAAAATTAATGACTACAGACTCAAAAGCTTCTCTAAGAGTAGGTTGCATTTTATGTTGGCTTGTTCACGTTGTGTACTGATCTCTAAATAATGCTAGGTCATCTGGATGTGAATCCAGAGGAAATTTGAACAGAGATCTACTGGCATTCCAGGAGGCCGAGACCATATCTAGCTCAACATTATTTCATTTACCCTCTCTGTAATGCAATCTTCATAATTTTAGGCCATACGATAGAATATCAATCCTGATTTAAAAGAATGAAGGATTTAGCAAGAGTTAAGAGGAGTTTCGAATATCTTGTGACTTTTTAAACAACATTTATTTTATCGTCTGGTGGTGAATTGGCAGTGCTCTAGTATTAGAATACAGGAAACAGGTTTTTTTTGTGGCCTACAAGTCTGCCTGACTTCTATCTGTTGTAGACTGTTGTATGAGAATTCATTAAAGTTGCTAAGAGAGCATCATTAAGAAATAGGATTTTGACGTGAAACGCTTAAATATTTTAATGTTTTTCAAGTATGTAAGGTAAATGAAGTTCTTTAATGCATTGACTTTAGGCATATTTACACAAATATGTAAATAAGACATTTTAACTTCAGTCTTTTAAGAGGAAATGATTCCCTGACCAAGGACTTCTGTTTCACAGAATGTTTTAAATGTCACTGCAGGCTTGGAGCAAAACAACACAGTGAAGGGAAAAGTACCTCTAAAATTCTCAGGGCAAAATGAGAAAAATCGAGTTCCCAGAGCTGCTACATCAAGAACAGAAAGAATATGGCCCGGAGGTGTTATTCCTTATGTTATAGGAGGCAACTTCACTGGTAAGATATTCCCAGAGTGTTTATTTTTATGAAGAAGTATTATCATACAGATTAAGTGTGTATTTTTGCAGAGTTATATATATATATATATATATATATATATATATATATATATATACATAATTAATATATAATACATAGTATTAAATCAAGCATGAGAAATACTCCAGTCACCTTGCTTGTTAGTTTAGAATGTTTTTGGAATTGAAAAATGTCTTTAGTGTTGAGCTCTAAAGGTTGAAAGTACTATTCTGGTTTTTAAACTGAGCTTCAAATGTGCTCATGTCTGGAAGCTGATTTCTCTTCCACTGTCAGGTAGAGTGTATGTCCGGTTTATAGAGTCTTGTACACATGTATTAAGGCATTGAGTTCAAATCTCTGATTGTAAGGGGAGTGTCCATTCTTAAGAGCGCTCGCTTGTGGTGCTCCAGGCTTACCTCTGTTGGTTAGTGAGCGTGATGGCATCTGAACTGCCCATGCGGACTCAGGACGAAGGGGCCAGCATATAGCCCTACTGCTTAAGACACACACTCTTTTATTAACATCCTGCCATTTTTCCAGGCAGCCAGCGAGCCATGTTCAAGCAAGCCATGAGGCATTGGGAAAAGCACACGTGTGTGACTTTTATCGAAAGAAGTGATGAAGAAAGTTACATTGTATTCACGTATAGACCTTGTGGGTAAGTGGAACCAGGGAATGACTTAAGCAAGTGTAGACGGGGGGGAAAAAATCCATAAGTAGGATTCATGTCTCAATATTTGAATTAGCATTTTGCCCATGAGAAAGTGTGAATTTTACATAAGAAAATAGATTAAATTTTTTTTAATGTTTATTATTTTGGGGAGAGAGATGGTGTGTGAGTGGGGGAGGGGAAGACAGAGAGGGACACACAGAATCCCAAGCAGGCTCCAGGCCCTGAGCTGTCAGCACAGAGCCCAATAGGGAGCTTGAACTCACAGAGTGCAAGGTCATGACCCGAGCCGAAGTCGGATGCTCAACTGACTGAACCACCCAGGTGCCCCAAGAAAATATTATATTTTAAATAAATATATTCTCTGATCACACACTTTGATGATACACCTACCCCAAGTGTATTTCTCCACCAGGTCAACTACTTTTCTTTGTGTTGCAACTGTAACAGTGGTATGGCCAACATCCCACTCATCTGAATTGGAAACTGGTAACATTGTCTGGTGATTCTCTTGTGCTCCGTCTAAAACCTATGCAGTAAGATTACATTGATATTCACCGTGTCTGTTGATTTCCACCTCTAGCCTATGTCAGTGCCTCAGTGCATATTTATCTCTTTGTCGTGCCACACCTGATCTATTCCGAACGCTCTCCCGTGTTCCTTCACCAACTTCCTGCCACTAGAATTATCTTCAAAAAATGCTGGACTGAGCAAGATACCACACTTTTTGAGGTGTTTCAGTGCTTCCTCGGACAGTGGCGTTTTCTAGATTTTCTCCTTACAGGCGGGTAACGAATACTCTCCAAAACAACTGTTCTGTAAGTTGTGAAATGCTGTGTTACATTTCAGTAGGTATTTCTGCAGCAATGTGCTAAGGAGCGCTATGAATATTCAACCAATTGAAGAGAATATAGAACCCAGTGTTTTTTAAATTTCTTGAAACACGAGAGCACCCATGCCCCTCTTTCAAAAGTGAAGAACACGCATCAGTATCCCAGAAATGTTAGCCTGCGAATAAGATCCAAATCCCTTGATATAACATTTAAAGAATGCCATGAACTTACCACAGCTTCCATCTGCAGCTTCTTCTGCCACCACGTCTCTGCACAAATCCTAGAATGTAGCCAAGTGACATTAATAGCAGCTCCCCAAGCAGTGCTGTGTCCTTTAAAGACGGTTTACTGTGAGAGGTTTCGAGCTTCTCTCCCCTCTGCTTCCACATTCGAACATTTGATTAAATGGAATGGGTGCTTGCTGAGAACACTTGCTAGGGTTTGCCGTCTGCTTTACATTGCATCCCGTCAGGAAGCACGCGCTCTGGGTCTACCACGTCAGTGATGCTGCTGTTGAGCAGTGGAATCCAGCACTGACAGCCAAGTCCCTCCATGGTAAAAGTTCTCATCATTGCAAAAGAGTGATGCTCTAATTGGTTCTTTCCTTTGATCCCGTCTACACTTATTAGCTAGAATCCTTCTATACAGAGGGATGTTCTTTAGTCAGCTATAACTATCTGAATACCCTCTAGTATAGTTTACAATGAGGAAGTAAAAATGCTTAATTCCTTTGGAGGAAATAGTCCTTGCCCGATCACATATAATTTGGGAGGAGGGAATGTATATTTCACTAGGTACTGGGGGAGGATTATGTGATCCCCCACTAGGTACTGGGGGAGGATTTTTCTATCATGTATTCCTACAACATTTAACCTCACTTAAAAAGTAATAAATTTTAGGGGTGCCTGGGTGGCTCAGGCAGTTAAGTGTCTGACTTTGGCTCAGGTCATGATCTCATGGTTTGTGGGTTTGAGCCCTGCATCGGGCTCTGTGCTGACAGCTCAGAGCCTGGAGCCTGCTTCGGATTCTGTGTCTTCCTCTCTCTCTGCTTCTCTCTAGCTTGTGCTCTGTCTCTGTCTCTCTCTCAAAAATAAATAAACATTAAAAATCATTTTTTAAGTAATCAGTTTTAGTTTTGGCTCTATCTAGGGGTCAAAATAATACATTATTTTTTTCTGTATAGTTTTGGAAAATGCTATAATTTTTTAGTTTTGACTTATTCAGGTAATGTTTTCTTCCAAATTACTCTAATTTTAGCTTGACAGGTTTTGGTTACATTTGGAATGCCTCCTAGTTCTGTATATCTATTTAATATTTAAAAGATCCAAATCTAGACTGTCCTTCCTTCCTTCTGGTTATCTAATAGGAATGGATATAGCTCAGCTTACATATTTCTAAATACATAATGTATTTAGATCAATACATCTTTCTTTTTTCTTTACCACCTTTCAATTTTGTAAAACAAATACAAACAAAGCACTGGCATACATTATTTTATTGATAAATTTCTGTTTGTAACAAATTCATAGTTCCGCTCATGTTCTTTCATTAATTTGGCTTTTTTTAAAAAAAATTTTTCATTTTACTTGTTTTATTCTGCTAAACTATTTTTGCTATTCACTGTCATTTCTTCATGTTTTTTGCTTGTGCTTTTCTGATTGCTTGGACTGCCTTTGTTTCCATTTTTATCAGTGGAAATCATTCACATATTTCTTTGTCACCCATTTCTGAGCTGCCCTCAGTGGGTCATTGCTCTACCCACAGCTATAATAGTTACATTCCCACCATTGGTTCATAGGTCTGCCTTCATCAGTGCTGAGGGCTGGTAGCTTATCTCTGTGTCCCTTGGGACACCCAGCATGTTGCTTTACAGATAGGTGATCGAGAAAATCCTGACAATTTATGCATCAGCTAAAGCACATTCAATGTAATCCTAAAATAAAATTATGTAAGGATTTAAAGACGTATTGTAGAGCATGCACTTTAATGATTACTGTAATGACTTTAGAGAAATGCATACTGAAGGTGTGAATTGCCCTCAGATCTTTAAATCTGTATTTACACTCTTGGAATTAAATTTTGAGTATTTACATATGCATATAATTTTGACTGTTTTGGTAGTAATATTGCATTTGATCATTTGTTTTGATACTCAGTTTCCCTTTTTACATTTTCAGTGATGGGAAGATTGATACATTTTATAGGAATCGACCATTGGCTTGTTAACCATTCTGACCATTTTATGACTTCTAAATTTCATTTGGAACTACCACTATTGGCCATAATTTCATGAAACAGTTATTTCATCATTAAGGAGATTTTTCTGTGATGATGCTGTATTTAAATCTCATAGATATTAATCAAAATTATTAAAGTGTTTGGTTGTTGGTAATTACACAACATACTGAGGGCCACTGCAGTCAGATATATGTCAAGTCAAACACATAACACTCCTATTGGACTTTAGTACTGTGTCTTTTATATCATAAAAGCTGTTGCACATAGGGCATCAAATTTAATAATATCTAGTGTAACTCTCCATTGAGTACGGAGAGGCTGTAAAGTAGGGCCACTGATACTGATGGCAACATTGACCGTTCTATTTCTGGCTTTAAAATGGTAGGCAAACACATCTTACCACTTCATATCACTTTTTTCCTTTTACTTACCCACTAAGCTTACCCACTAAGGCAACTTGTAGCTATTGTAGTTTTTTCTTTTTAATGTTTATTTATTTCTTTTGAGACAAAGAGTATAAGCAGGGGAGAGGCAGAGGGAGAGAGAGAGAGAGAGAGAGAGAGAGAGAGAGAGAGAGAAAGAAAATCCCAAGCAGGCTTCACTCTGTCAGCGCAGAGCCCAATGCAGGGCTCAGTCTCATGAACGATGAGATCATGACTTGAGCTGAAATCAAGAGTCAGAGGCTTAACTGACTGAGCTACCCAGGCACCTTGCTATTGTAGTTTTTAACAAAACAGCAGGGGGCTCCGGGGTGGCTCAGTTGGTTAGGCGCCTGCCTCTTGATATGGGCTCAGGTCATTGGGGTGAGATGGAGTTCTGTGTGGGGCATCTGTGCAAAGCATGGAGCCTGCTTTGGATTCTCTCTCTCTCCCTCTCTCTCTCTCTCTCTCTCTCTGCCCCTCTTCCGCTTGCACTCTCTCAGTGCTTTCTCATTCAAAATAAATACATAAATAAATAAATACTAAAAATATAAAATAAAACAATAAAAATAGAAGCTAAAATAATGTCCTCATATTAATAGAAGAATTATTAAATGTGAAACAACTTGTACTATTTAGCACGTTCTATTTCCCCTCTTATTTTGCTAGAATCAGCTTTTTTTCACTAAATATTTATTGGGTGCCTAATTCCATATCACATCTTTGGTAAGTGGGAAAATAATAAAGTTTTTAAAAAACAAAAGGTAAAGTTCAGAACTTTTTAGTATATGATATCTTTGATCTGTCTTCAATGAGACGTATGCTTTAACTCTCTCTTCCTATGTTGGCAAAACGTTTAAACTTAACAATAAATACTTTTTAAGTGAATATTTATTGTCGTCAGTGGCATTTGTTTATTTCACAAGATTATTAATTATTAGCAAAATGATTATTTTATAACAACTGGTTTGATTTATTTCTTTGTAAGGCAGAAATTTATATATTACTTTTGTCTACTATACAACCTTATATTGCTGAATATCCTCTATTTTTTAAGCACAACTTTTAAATTTTTTACAGTCTTATATTAGTTTCAGGTGTACAATACAGCAATTCAACAATTCTATACATCGTGTGGTGCTCATGTCAACAAGTGCACTCCTTAATCCCCATTACCTCTTTAGCCCATCCCCTACTCTCCTCCTCTCTGGTAACTATCAGTTTGTTCACTATAGTTAAGAGTCTGTTTGTTTAAAATTTTTTTAAAAAAATATTTATTTTTGAGAGACAGAGAGAGACAGAGCATGAGCAGGGGAGGGGCAGAGAGGGAGACACAGAATCTGAAGCAGGCTCCAGGCTCTCAGATGTCAGCACAGAGCCCCACGCAGGGCTCGAAGCCACAAACCATGAGATCATGAATGACCTGAGCCAAAGTCAGATGCTCAACAGACTGAGCTACCTAGGTGCCCCAAGAGTCTGTTTCTTAACTTTGTCTCTGTCTTTCTCTTTTTATCCTTTTGCTCATTTGTTTCCTAAATTCCACATATGAAGTGAAGTCATACGGTATTTGTCTTTCTCTGATTGACTTATTTCACTTAGCATAATACTCCCTAGCTCCATTCAGGTCATTGCAAATGGCAAGATTTCATTGTTTTTTATGGCTGAAGAGTATTCCATTGTGTATATATATACCACATCTTCTTTATATATTCATCAGTTAGTGCACACTTGTCCATTTTTAATTGGATCATTTGTTTTTTGTGGTGTTGAGTTTGATACATTCTTTACATATTTTGGATACTGTCCCTTTATCAGATATGTCATTTGCAAATATCTTCTCCCATTCAGTAGGTTGCCTTTCAGTTTTATTGACTGTTTCCTTTGCTGCGCAGAAGCTTCTTATAGTCCCAGTAGTTTACTTTTGCTTTTGTTTCCCTTGCCTCAGTAAACCTATTTAGAAGGAAGTTTCTACAGCCAGCGTCAAAGAGATTACTGCCTGTGTTCTCCTCTAGGAATTTTATGGTTTCAGGTCTCAGATTTAGGTATTTAACCCATGAATATCCTCTATTTTATATTACCTCTCTTATTCTACTAGATAGTTTCTTGAACAATCTTACTGTTTTCCTACCTGCTAAATGTTAATGATTCCTTAAAAACAGCTAACCAAACAAATAAGCTTAGGGTTAACTTATTTACTTATTTATTTTTATTTTTATTTTTTTTAGATTTTATGTTTTAAATTGTCTTTAGCTTTGGTCAGTTTGGTTATTCAGATTATGGCAGTAGTCACTTATATCCTTACCTACAGCATTTTCATTTTGTGCCACTTATTGTCCCAAATGGCGGACTATAAAATTGAACATGAGGTGTTTTTCTCTGCAAGGAAGTTACAGTTTGACAGAAGAGGGGTGCCAGCCAGGATTCCTGCTTGCAAACAATAGGGACTGGTTAACGTAAGCAGAAAACAACAACTCATTGGATTACTACATAATGTATAGAATCACATGAATGGAAAAAGTGGAGAGCCAGGTTGACGGAGGTATTGGGGGAAGATTATGTTTAACCCCTGGCCATAAACATCCTCACCCCTGCTTTGGGTACTCTGTGATAACCACCAGAGTCTTAGCTCCCTTCTGCACTTAACAAGACCTGTTCTTGTAGCAGTATTTATTAATTTATTAATTTATTTATTTTGAAAATGATCTTTTCCCAGTTTGATTATAATGTAAATAACATAGAACATTGTATTAGTTTAATGTGTCTACCATGAAGTGTTGATATATGCATATGTTGTGAAATGATTCCCACACGGGTCGCCTGGGTGGCTCAGTTGGTTAAGCATCCAACTTCAGCTCAGGTCATGATCTCATGGTTTGTGAGTTCAAGCCCCACATCAGGCTCTGTGCTGACAGCTCAGAGCCTTGGAGCCTGCTTCAGATTCTGTGTCTCCCTTTCTCTCTGCCCCGCCCCTGCTTGCACTCTCTCTCTCTCTAAAAAATAAATAAACATTAAAAATTTTTTGAAATGATTCCCACAATAAATTTAGGTAACAGACATCACCTCACATAGTTGCAACATTTTTATTTTCCCGATGAGAACTTTTAGATTTGCTTTCTTAGCAACTTTGTAGTATGTGATAGAGTATTACTAACTTCAGTGACCATGCTATACATTACACTTGCAGGACTTATTTATCTTGTAACTGGAAGTTTGTACCTTTTAACCCCTTTCACTCATTTGACCCACCCACTACTTCCCACCCCAAGCTCTTGCAATTACCAGTGTGTTCTAGGTATCTATGGAGCTGTACTATCTATAGCCTGACTATATTTTAGGCGCTAGAGATATCAGTGTGTAAAACGTGTAAGTTGTCTGCCCACAAATAGCTTATGTTCTAGGATAAGGCGTCAGAAAAAACCATGAAAATAAATGAAATATAAAATGTATTAATAGACGGTAAATTCTAGGGACAGAAAGAAAAGTCATGTAAATGGTATGGAAAGGCATTTGCACAAAAACTTGAAAAAGCAGGTGAAACAAGTCGTATGCTGCCTGAGAGAATAGAGATCCTGACAGAGGAAATAACAAGTAAAAAGGCTTTAAGGCAAGAGCTTGTCTGTATGCTCAAGGCACAGCAAGGAGACCACATGGCTCAGGTACAGTGAGTTACAGGGACAGTAAGAAGAGATGGGATCCGTATGGTAAGACATTTATGTGTGAAGACCATGTAGGATCTTTACAGTTATTTGTAAGTACTGTACTTTAGATTTTCCTCTGAGCTTTATTAATCAGCTGAAACAACTTATGTCATTGTAATACATGACCCTTAAACCTCAGTAGCTTAGAGTAATGTATTGATTCCTTATTTATAAGGATATTGGATACAGATATTGATTCCTTATTTATATTGCATGTCCATCACTGGTTGGCTGTGTCTCACTCCAGAGTTATCACTTTAATGTTCAGTATGATGCCGAAACCTCTTTTTAGAACATTGCAATTGTGGCAGATCAAACAGAGACAGTATTGACAACCATGTTGACTATTAAAGATTCTCTCTGGGGGCACCTGGGTGGCTCAGATGGTTAAGCATCTGACTTTGGCTCTGGTCATGATCTCAGGTTCCGTGAGTTCAAGCCTGCGCCAGGGTCTGTGCTGACAGCTCAGAACTTGGAGCCTGCTTCAGATTCTGTGTCTACTCTCTCTGCCCCTCCCTTGCTGACACTCTTGTCTCTCTCACTCTTAAAAATAAACATAAAAAAAAAATTAAAGATTCTCTCAGAATTTACACAGCTCACATGACATTATCCAGAGCAAGTCACATAACCAAACTCAACATCAATGGTATAAGGAAGTATAATTATCTTCCAGTGAGGGGTAATGAATGTTTTTGAACATTGACACAATTTGTCATAGAACCATTGGAGAATATTGAGAAGAGACATAATATGACTTTACATTTTTAAATTATTTCAGTGTTAAGTAAAGACTGCTGTGGAGAGGACATCTTCTTGGATGTCATGATAGATTATCTTATAGGCAACTTCCAATGGTGCTTTGGTTCCCCAGTCTGAGGCAAAGGTAAGGAGTAGCAGGTTTGAGATTACTTGATTACTGTCTGTGGTTCAGAGAGAGGTGTCACTTCTCTATAGATGGTGAAACTTTCTTGAGACAATAAATAGAACTTTTGGTGGTCAAGTTTTAAAAGCAGCACACGAATTAGAAATAAAAAAAACAAAAGCCATATACAAGAAAAATGGCATCACCTGAGCTACATTAGAGGCTAATACCTAGACATCCTTAAACCACTTTTTTATAAACTACACATATTACACTGTCATTCCACACCTAGTTCTATGTGCATATATTTAGTTATTTATTCATCTGAGCATCCAGAATTATTCTCGACCTAAAACACTATGAATCAAATCACCATATTTTTCTTCTTTCACAGGAGCATTGTAAGTCAGTGGGAAATGTATTTTCAATTTCTGTTATGGAATCCCACCTTGTATATTGGAAATTGCTAAGGGTGAAATTATGGTAAAGAAGGCGTTTTAGATTAAATAAGTTGACCACATGGCTTGACTATCTCCCAGATTTTGATTTGCGAGGTATTTTCTTATTTGAATACAACCAGCAAGAATGACTTAGCATGTGTAATTTAGTTGCTATATAGTCATCAGATATTTGTTTAACTACTTCTGCTCTATGGTAGTGAATGATTCAGTTTAAATATCTCCAAAATTTGCAAATTTTGTGTTTTTCTACATCTAATACTTTACTGTTTGGGTATTTGATAAATATCTGTGTTTAGGTTGAAAAATGCTATTAAATATGGGAGCAAAACCAAGATTTCCTGTTTTTTTTTCTTACTGGTTACCTCTTTTTTTGTTATTGACTTATCAAGCTTTGTTAACTGTTATAATAGACTCATAAATAATAAATCTGTGGCATAGGATAAGATGGTTAAGGCTTTAAAGCCTACAGAAATAATTGCAATGACAAATATTTGTATTTGTGAACAATCAAAAGGACTACTGAATATGCTTACTGTGGAAAGTGAAAACTTGTGAAATTCCTTTGAATCATTTGGGCAATTAATTTTTGGAAATTTTCTATTTTAATTTGATAAATTTAAAAAATTGTTTGCTTAAATCATTTTTGATCAAGAGCAAGAATTTAGAACAATAGTCATAAAAGTAATCGCGGGGCTTGAAAAAGTGTAGAGGACAGCAGAGAATCTATTGCTACAGAGATCCGGGGACTAAGAAACAGTCATGAGGAGCTAAAAAATGCTGTAAATGAGGTGCAAAATAAAATGGAGGCGACCACAGCTCAGATTGAAGAGGCAGAGGAGAGAATAGGTGAATTAGAAGACAAAATTATGGAAAAAGAGGAAGCTGAGAAAAAGAGAGATTAAAAAAAAAATCCAGGAGTGTGAGGGGAGAATTAGAGAACTAAGTGATGCATTCAAACGGAATAATATCCATATCATAGGAGTTCCTGAAGAGGAAGAGAGAGAGAAAGGGGCTGAAGGTGTACTTGAACAAATCATAGCTGAGAACTTCCCTGATCTTGGGAAGGAAAAAGGCATTGAAATCCAAGAGGCACAGAGAACTCCCTTTAGACGTAACTTGAATCGATCTTCTGCATGACATATTATGGTGAAACTGGCTGGCAAAATACATGGATAAAGAGAAAATTCTGAAAGCAGCTAGGGATAAACAGGCTCTAACGTATAAAGGGAGACCAGTAAGTCTAGTGGCAGATCTATCTACTGAAACTTGGCAGGCCAGAAAGGAATGGCAGGAAATCTTCAATGTGATGAACAGAAAAAAATATGCAACCGAGAATCCTTTATCCAGCAAGTCTGTCATTCAGAATAGAAGGAGAGATAAAGGTCTTCCCAAACAAACAAAAACTGAAGGAATTCATCACCACTAAACCAGCCCTACAAGAGATCCTAAGGAAAATTCTGTGAGTGAAATGTTGCAAGGACCACAAAGTGCCAGGGACATCACTACAAGCATGAAACCTACAGACATCACAATGACTCTAAACCCATATCTTTCTATAATAACACTGAATGTAAATGGACTAAATGCTCCAACCAAAAGACATAGGGTATCAGAATGGATAAAAAAACAAGACCCATCTATTTGCTGTCTACAAGAGACTCATTTTGGGCCTGAGGACACCTTCAGATTGAAAGTGAGGGGATGGAGAACTATCAATCATGCTATTGGAAGTCAAAAGAAAGCTGGAGTAGCCATACTTATATCAGACACACTAGACTTTAAATTAAAGGCTGTAACAAGAGATGCATAAGGGCATTATATAATAATTACAGGGTTTATCCATCAGGAAGAGCTAACAATGATAAATATCTATGTGCCAAATACAGAAGCCCCCAAACATATAAAACAGTTAATCACAAACATAAGCAACCTTATGGATAAGAATGTGGTAATGCAAGGGAGTTTAATACCCCACTTACAACAATGGATAGATCATCTAGATACAGGATCAATAAAGAAACAAGGGCCCTGAATGATACATTGGATCAGATGGCCTTGACAGATATATTTAGAACTCTGCATCCCAAAGGAACAGAATATAGTTTATTCTCGAGTGCACATGGAACATCCTCCAAGATAGACCACATACTGGGTCACAAAACAGCCCTTCATATGTATAAAAGAATTGAGATCATACCATGCATACTTTCAGACCACAATGCTATGAAGCTTGAAATCAACCACAGGAAAAAGTCTGGAAAACCTGCAAAAGCATGGAGGTTAAAGAACACCCTACTAAAGAATTAATGGGTCAACCAGGCAATTAGAGAAGAAATTTAAAAATATATGGAAACAAATGAAAATGAAAACACAACAATCCAAACACTTTGGGATGCAGCGAAGGCAGTCCTGAGAGGAAAATACATTGCAATCCAGGCCTATCTCAAGAAACAAGAAAAATCCCAAATACAAAATCTAACAGCACACCTAAAGGAACTAGAGGCAGAACAGCAAAGATGCCCCAAACCCAGCAGAAGAAGAGAAATAATAAAGATCAGAGCAGAAATAAACAATATAGAATCTAAAAAAAATAACTGTAGGGCAGATCAATGAAACGAAGAGCTGGTGTTTTGAAAAAATAAACAAAATTGATAAACTCTAGCCAGGCTTCTCAAAAAGAAAAGGGAGATGACCCAAATAGATAAAATCATGAATGAAAATGGAATTATTACAACCAATCCCTCAGAGATACAAACAATTATCAGGGAATACTATGAAAAAATATATGCCAACAAACTGGACAACCTGGAAGAAATGGAAAAATTCCTAAGCACCCACACACTTCCAAAACTCAAATAGGAAGAAATAGAAAACTTGAATAGACACATAACCAGCAAAGAAATTGAATCAGTTATCAAAAATCTCCCAACAAATAAGAGTCCAGGACCAGATGGCTTCCCGGGAGAATTCTACCAGACATTTAAAGCAGAGATAATGCCTATCTTTCTCAAGCTGTTCCAACAAATAGAAAGGGAAGGAAAACTCCCAGACTCATTCTATGAAGACAGCATTACTTTGATTCCTAAACCAGACAGAGACCCAGCAAAAAGAGAACTACAGGCCAATATCCCTGATGAATATGGATGCAAAAATTCTCAATAAGATACTAGCAAATAGAATTTAACAGCATATCAAAAGAATTATTCACCTTGATCAAGTGGGATTCATTCCTGGGCTGTAGGGCTGGTCCAACATTCACAAATCAATCAATGTGATACATCACATTAATAAAAGAAAAGAAAAGAACCATATGATCCTGGTCAATCGATGCAGAAAAAACATTTGACAAAATTCAGCATCCTTTCTTAGTAAAAACCCTCGAGAAAGTCGGGATAGAAGGAACATACTTAGATATCATAAAAGCCATTTATGAAAAGCCCACAGCTAATATCATCCTCAATGGGGAAAAACTGAGAGCTTTCCCCCTGAGATCAGGAACACCACAGGGATGTCTACCCTCACTGCTGTTGTTTAACATAGTGTTGGAAGTTCTAGCATCAGCAATCAGACAACAAAAGGAAGTCAAAGGCATCAAAATTGGCAAAGATGAAGTCAAGCTTTCACTTTTTGCAGATGACATGATATTATACATGGAAAATCCGACAGACTCCACCAGAAGTCTGCTAGAACTGATACATGAATTCAGCAAAGTCGCAGAATACAAAAATCAATGTACAGAAATCAGTTGCATTCTTATACATTAATAATGAAGCAACAGAAAGACAAATAAAGAAAGTGATCCCATTCACAATTGCACCATGAAACATAAAAAACCTAGGAATACACCTAATGAAAGATGTAAAAGATCTGTATGCTGAAAACTATAGAAAGCTTATGAACAAAATTGAAGAAGTTATAAAGAAATGGAAAAACATTCTGTGCTCATGGATTGGAAGAATAAATATTGTTAAAATGTCAATACTCCCCAAAGCTATCTACACATTCAATGGAATCTGAATCAAAATTGCACCAGCATGCTTCTCGAAGCAAGAATAAGCAATCCTAAAATTTGTATGAAACCACAAAAGGCCCCGGATAGCCAAAGTAATTTTGAAGAAGAAGACCAAAGCAGGAGGCATCACAATCTCAGACTTTAGCCTCTACTACAAAGCTGCAGTCATCAAGACAGCATGGTATTGGCACAAAAACAGACAATGGAATAGAGTAGAGACTCCAGAAGTGGACTCACAAAAGTATGGCCATCTAATCTTTGACAAAACAGGGAAGAATATCTAATGGAAAAAAGAGTCTCTTTAACAAATGGTGCTGGGAGAGCTGGACAGCAACATGCAGAAGGATGAAACTAGACCACTTTCTTACACCATTCACAAAAACAAACGCAAAATGGATAAAGGACCTGAATGTGAGACAGGAAACCATCAAAACCCTAGAGGAGACAGCAGGAAAAAACCTCTCTGACCTCAGCTACAGCAATTTCTTACTTGACAAACCCCAAAAGCAAGGGAATTAAAAGCAAAAATGTACTTTTGGGACCTCATGAAGACAAAAAGTTTCTGCACTGCAAAGGAAACAATCAACAAAACTAAAAGGCAACCAATGGAATGGGAAAAGGTATTTGCAAATGACATATCGGACAAAGGGCTAGTATCCAAAATCTATAAAGAGCTCACCAAACTCCACACCCGAAAAACAACCCAGTGAAGAAATGGGCAGAAAACATGAATAGACACTTCTCTAAAGAAGACATCTGGATGGCCAACAGGCACATGAAAAGATGCTCAACATCGCTTTTCATCAGGGAAATACAAATCAAAACCACCCTCAGATACTGTAACCTCACGCCAGTCAGAGTGGCTAAAATGAACAAATCAGGAGACTCTAGATGCTGGCGAGGATGTGGAGAAACGGGAACCCTCTTGCACTGTTGGTGGGAATGCAAACTGCTGAGTCGCTCTGGAAAACAGTGTGGGGGTCCCTCAGAAAATTAAAAATAGATCTACCCTATGACACAGCAATAGCAATACCCTATGACACAGAATTGACCCAAGGAATACAGGAGCACTGATGCATAGGGGCACTTGTACCCCAATGTTTATAGCAGCACTTTCAACAATAGCCAAATTATGGAAAGAGCCTAAATGTCCATCAACTGATGAATGGATAAAGAAATTGTGGTTTATATACCCAATGGAATACTACGTGGCAATGAGTAAGAATGAAATGGCATTTTGTAGCAACGTGGGTGGAACTGGAGAGTGTTATGCTAAGTGAAATAAGTCATACAGAGAAAGACAGATACCATATGTTTTCACTCTTGTGTGGATCCTGAGAAACTTAACAGAAGACCATGGGGTAGGGGAAGGAAAAAAAAAGAGGTTAGAGAGGGAGGGAGCCAAAACATAAGAGACTCTTAAAAACTGAGAACAAACTGAGGGTTGATGGGGGTGGGAGGGAGGGGCGATTGGGTGATGGGTATTGAGGAGGGCACCTGTTGGGATGAGCACTGGGTGTTGTATGGAAACCAATTTGACAATAAATTTCATATTTTAAAAAAATAAAGAGGAAATAAAAAGAAATACAAAATTGTTTGGCGTCTTGTGTATCATGATCACCAACTATCCAAGACCAATTACTTACCCTCAATTGATGTCTCAGGGTGTGATTCTATAGATAAGCATTTTAATGTAAACCTTAAGTATCAAAGTTTTAGATATAATTATATTTATATTAGCAAATGTCATAATTATGCCGGCTGTTGATTTTTCTTCACCAGTTAACTCTAGATAATTTACCTTTTGAAACTAATTTTTCCTTCATTGGCTCCTTCTTTTAAAAGTTTTCTTCTTGAGATAAATTCTCCCATGAGTAGGAAAAGTAACTCCGTTTTTGATTAACTGTCTTTCTTTCATAAAGAAATTTAATTCTGTTTATTTTAAAGAGGAACAATAAACTTTGTTTTTATATTCAAAACTGAAATAATGGATTATTGCCAGGTAACCATAGTGACAAAGTAGTTACTTACCACAGTAGATGGATTTTGAGAATAAAAAACTATATTAGTATTAAATGTGGGCTGATAATTAATTGTGGGTTTAGCACATTAATCACCATCATAAGTATTTGATTTTCTGATATCTTTTGAATTCTCCCAATGATGAGTGAAGGCATATCTTGTAACATATGAGTTAGTGAAAAAGCACTTCCAGTGATTATGTGAGGATGTGTGTTGTATGTAAGTTTACCAGGATATTAGAAATGGGCTGTATTTATTGATGAAAGGCTGTTCTGCCTCTGAATGTATTGGGCTTTGTAGGCCATTGTAATTCTTGCCAAAGTTTCATCATACTGTAACTCATTTATCATTTCCACCACCATCTCCCTTTTCTCCTTTATTGCAGATGCTGCTCTTATGTGGGTCGGCGTGGAAATGGGCCTCAGGCAATCTCTATTGGCAAGAACTGTGATAAATTTGGAATTGTTGTTCATGAATTGGGCCATGTGATAGGCTTTTGGCATGAACACACACGACCAGATCGAGATAACCATGTCACTATCATAAGAGAAAACATCCAGCCAGGTGAGAGGCTTTAGAATATGTTGGGTTTAAGGTTGACAGAATATCTTTTAGTTGTGTTTACAGTATTTATTTAAGTTTTTCTTAAAAAAATGTGAACTGATTTTTCGATATGGTAGAATCAGCGTTTTGCTGATTAAAAAAATACCCATGATGGTATTATATTTTTAATTTGTTTTCCTTCAGACTGGATGATCTTAGGTACTTTTTATGCTTGATCTTTTTTCTTAAGTTTTAGCTGTTTTATTTCTAAACTTCTGTGCTTTCCAAGAGTGGGTGTAGGCTATTGAGCCACAAATTGATAGTATTAAATTTTTAACAGCATTTTTAATACTTAGCTCTATACTTTATGTGGTAGGGATTTAGAAAAGATCCCAGGTTTGACATGAAATGTGCTGCTACTTTAGAAATCTATATTATACCAGGGACAATTTTTGGAGAAAATTTCAGGGAAATGAGTCATTTCTGGGATAGTCTAAATAGTTTCTTTGAGAATTCTCCTTCAACTACCCTGAAGATAAATTCTTAAGAATTTTTTCAGTAGTTGAAATATCAGATATAATTAAAATTTAATTTTCTCTGATAGTCGATGTGTGATAATAACCTTATTTTAAAGCTTTTTATTTAACTTTCATAAATTCTTAAAGATCAGTACATTTCAATTACCAAAAGATGAATTCTGTTTTTTGGAATCATCTTATAAGGTCATATGTATTTCAAGCATTAGAAAAGTAAATATTTGTCCTTATTTCTTTATTCGTGGCAAGTTTTAAGTTACAAACATTGAATTCCTTAGAATTTCTTGTAATTAATGATATTGATCTATGTATTTGCTCATCACATGTTTGGTTCTAATTATTTATTGAGGCATTGTTAGATGTTGAAAATGCTGTGATGAAAAATATAAGGCTTCATGTGGGGTATGTGCGTATATATACATGATTGTAAGTGGGTGAGAAGAGTAATTATAGTCATATGATGAGAATACCATAAAGTCCCAGCAACGTGTAACAAAATGCCTTGGTGAGTCAAGGGAGATGTCACAAAGGAACTGAAAAGTGTTGAAAGTGCACCGAAGAGTTATAGAATTTTAAGCTGTAAAAAAAATCATGATCATAGCTATAATTATAGAAAATCAAATCATTTTTATTTTCCCATTATGGCTACATGGTATGTTGCAAATGGGAGATGAGTTGGTAATTACCTAATGAGGTTACATCGTAGGGGATATTCTATATGAAGCTAGGGAACTTAGATTTTATCTTTTTTTTTTAATATTTATTCATTTTTGAGAGAGAGAAAGGGAGAGACAGAGTGTGAGTGGGGGGAGGGGCAGAGAGAGAGACACACAGAATCTGAAGCAGGCTCTGGGCTCTGAGCTGTCAGCACAGGGACTGATGCAGGGCTTGAACTCTTGACCTGAGCCGAAGCCTGGCGATTAACCAACTGAGCAACCCAGGTGCCCCGGATTTTATCTTTTAGCTACTGAGAATAATTGATGATTGAAAGCAGAACAAGTTCTGATTTAAAAAAAAAAAAAGATTAAAAAAAAAAGAATTCTTTCAGCTTGGAGATCCTTAACTGAGGATGGGAAAGTTGAGGTGGGGAGGATGAACTTAAGTTAAGGAAACCTATAAGAAGATTAAATAAGTAACTTATAAGAGATGACTAAGTCTTCAGTCACGGAAGTGCAGTTCAAGAAGAATAAGAGGCAGTGACCTTTCAAATATATTTTAAGAGGAACACTAACATAGGAAGGAAAATCTTCAAGGATTTATTTTTAGGCAACAGGATGAATGGTGACATCATCAAATGAAGGAAGAAATATGGATAAAGCAACATAATTTTTAGAGTGAGAAAGACAGATAATGATTTTATTTAGGAAATCCTTGATCTTGAGAAGCCATTGGATTATCCAAATGGAAGTGGTTAGTACACAAAGGAAAAGTGAGTCTAAACTTCAGCCTGTATCTAGAGAAGGAAATTTGATGGTAGATTTGACTGTCTAGGGAAATATTGAAGGGAGAGGAAAATACACCTGAGGATAGAAAGCAGGAGATGGCAAAAAATCCCCCCAAAGACCAATAAGGTTTGGTCTAAAAGGTAGAAGAAAAATCATTGAATATGATGTCCTAGGGAAGAGGTCATTTCAAGACTGATAAAGTAGGAGAAGAGGAGAGGGTGGTTCCAGATGGCAGTCTAAAAATATCCTGAACTCACTTCCTGCCATGGACACAACAAACTACAGCTATGCGTGGAATACTTTCTCTGAAAATATCTTGATAACTAGATGAACAGGGCCTCTCCAACAAAGGATTAAAGACCCACATGGAGAGAGGGTAGGAGAGGTGGAGACATACCTGCTGCCAAAAAATCCAGTTCTAGGCCTGATGACCCCTAATCAGATGAGATCTCAAAAGTACAGCACTTCCCCCTGTGGAGCAAGGGGTTTGGGCCCTACATCAGACACCTCAACCTTTGGGTCCTGCACGGGAAAGATGAGCCCCCCAAACATAAAACCATGAGGGATTGTATCCAGGAGAAGAATAGAACTGGAAGGAACGGAGAACCTGCCTTTAAGGGGCTCACATGCAGGCTCACGCACCCTATGACCCAGTGCAAAAACAGCAGCTTGAAAAGCACCTAGTCCTTATGTGAAGCAGACCCAATGACTAATCGTAAAGTGACCACTAGACAGGAAGGAATGTGTTGGGACTCTCCAGGGACAGAAGGAGTGGTAGGTGCCATTTTTTTCAACCTCTTTCTCCTTGCTAATGCCGACACTGGTGGGTGCCATTTTAGCAATGTCTGCCTAACCTGCTTGAGCAGGTAGGCGCAGACCCCCTCACCGTGCCTCAGCTATGCCACAGCCAGCTGGGAGAGCACCCTTCCCCACACTAGAACCATGTCACAGTCAGCCAGACAAGAGGCTTTCCCTCCCAAAGCACAGATCTACCACAGCTAGGCAAATGCCCTACCCCTCCTGTGCCATAGCCATACCACAGCCGGGCAAGCACCTCACAGCCATGGCTGTGGCTCTGCCACCGCTGGTGGGTGCATGTACCCCACACAGGGGATACCTTGGAGTGTCTGGCTCTGGTAGCCAAGGGGATTTTGTTCCTGGGCCTCATGGGTCATCTTCTACACAAAGCCCGTTCTTCGAGACTGGGAGATGTAGCTGTTCTGCCTCATACACGGGAACAAATACAGAAGAGGCAAAATGAGACAGGGGAATATATTTCAAATGAAAGACAAGACAAAACCTCAGATAATGATCTTAATGAAACAGAGATACATAGTCTACCTGATAAAAAGTTCAAAGTAATGGCCAGAACGTTGCTCACTTCACCAGGGAGAAGAATGGATGAATACAATGAGAACTTAAACAAAGAAAATATGAGAAAGTACCAAATAGAAGTTACAGGGTTGAAGAATACAATAATGGATGAAAAATACACTAAAGGGGTTCAACAATAGAGTGGATAAAGCAGAAGAATGGATCAGAGAATTGAAAGGCAAAGCAATGGAACTCACTTAGAGTAGCAAAACGAAAAAAGAATTTAAAAAGGTGGAATAGGGGCGCCTGGGTGGCGCAGTCGGTTAAGCGTCCGACTTCAGCCAGGTCACGATCTCGCGGTCTGTGAGTTCGAGCCCCGCGTCAGGCTCTGGGCTGATGGCTCAGAGCCTGGAGCCTGTTTCCGATTCTGTGTCTCCCTCTCTCTCTGCCCCTCCCCCATTCATGCTCTGTCTCTCTGTCCCCAAAATAAATAAACGTTGAAAAAAAAATAAAAAAATAAAATAAAAAGGTGGAATATCTTGAGGGACTTATGGAACAACATGAATTAGAATAGTATCTGCATATAGGAGTCCCAGAAAGAGAAGAGAGTGAAAGGAACAGAAAGGTTATCTGAAGAAATCATGGCTGAAAACTTCCCTAATCTGGGGATGGAAACAGACATCCAGCTCCAGGAAGCCCATAGAGTTTCAAATAAGATGAACCCAAAGAGGTCCACACCAAGACACCTTCTAATTAAAACATCAAAAGTTAAATACAAAGAGATAATCTTAAAAGTAGCAAGGGAAAAAAGCTTACATACAAGGGAAATCCCATAAAGCCATCAGCAGAATTTTTAGAAGAAACTTTAGCAGAACAGAAGAGAGTGGCATGACCTATTCAAAATACTAAAAGGAGTGGGGGGGGGGGCGGGAAACCTTCCAACCAAGAATATTCTACCAAGCAAAGTTATCATTCAGAATTGAAGGAGAGAGAGAGTTTTCCAGACAAGCAAAACTTTAAAGGAATCCATAACCATTAAACCAGACTTACAAGAAACTGTAAAAGGACTTCTTTTTAAAATTGTTTTAGTGTTTATTTATTTTTGAGAGAGAGGGAGAGAAACAGAGCATGAATGGAGGAGGGCAGAGAGACAGAGAGACACAGAATCCAAAGCAGGCTCCAGGCTGTGAGCTGTTAGCACAGAGCCTGACGTGGTGCTTGAACTCACAAACCGTGAGAACATGACCTGAGCTGAAGTCAGACACTTAACTGACTGAGCCATCCAAGTACCCCTAAAAGGACTTCTTTAAATAAAAAAGTACTGACGGTAATTAATGACAATAAAACATAAGTAAAAATGTCACTGGGAAAAGAAAATGTATAGTAAAGGTAACAGGTTAATAACTGATAAAGCTAGTATGAAATAGGTCAAAAGAAAAAGATAGATTAACTATAATAACCAGTTCAAAGGTACATAAAATAAAAATATTGAAAATGTGATATCAAAAGCAAAGCATGGGCGGGGGGGAGTAAGAATGTAGTTTTGGAATGTATTCAAATTTAAGTTGCTATCAACTTAAAATAGACTGTTATATACATAGGATGTTATATGTGAATCTGACAGTAACCATAAGCAAACACTTATAGTGAATACCCAAAAGAAAATGAGAAAGGAATCTAAATATAACACTAAGGAAAGGTATCAAACCACAAGGATAAAAAGAAAGACAAGAAGAAAGGAACAGAGAGGAATTACAGAATCAGCCAGAAAACAGTCAACAAGATGGCAATAAGTACATACCTATCAATAATTACTTTAAATGTAAATGGACTAAATACTCCCATCAAAAGATATAAAGTGGCTGAATATTTTAAAAACTACTCACTTTTATGTTGCCTATAAGAGACTCACTTAAGAACTAAGGACACCAGACTGAAAGTGAAAGAATGGAGAAAAGATATTTTCTCCACTGAGTCATTGAAGAATTTAAAAGAGAAATTAAAAAATACCTAGATACAAAGGAAAATAGAAATATGATATACCAAAATCCATGGAATGCAGTAAAGTAATTATAAGAGGTTAAGTTCATAGCAATACAGGCCTATCTCAAGAAACAAAACAAACAAACAAACAAAAATCTCAAATAAACAATCTAACTTTACACCCAAAGGAACTAGAAAAAGAACAAATGAAGCCAAAGTTAGTAGAAGAAAGGAAATAATAAATGGAATAGAACTTAATAGATAATAGAAAAGATCAATGAAATTAAAAGTTAGGTCTTTGAAAAGGTAAAATTGATAAGCCTTCAGTTAGACTCACCAGGAAAAAGAGAAGGCTGAAATAAATAAAATTAGAAATGAAATAGAAGTAACAACTGATACCATCGCAATACAAAGGATCATTAGACTAATATGAACAATTATAGGTAAGCATATAGGGTGACCTGGAAGAATTAGTTATGTTCCTAGAAACATACAATCTTTCAAGACTGAATCATAAGGAAATAGAAAACCTGAATATACTAATTACTTATAAAGAGATTGAATTAGTAACTAAAAACTCCCAACATACAAAAGTCCAGGACCAGAATGCTTCATTGGTAAATTCTACTTAATATTCAAAGAAGACGTAATACCTATCCTTCTCAAACTATTCCAAAAAATTGAAGAGGATGAAATGCTTCTGAACTCATTTTACAAAGTCAGCATTACTCTAATACTAAAACCAGACAAGGGCAGCACAAAAAAGGAAAATTACAGGCCAATATCCCTGATGAATATAGATGCAAAAATCCCCAGTAAAGTATTAGCAAATATTAATAAACCAAAATAATCCATTAAAAGGATCATAGACTATGATCAAGTGCATTTTATTCCAGGGATGCAAGGATGGCTCAAACGTGCAAATTAACCAATGCGATATACCACATTAACAAAATATAAAAATGAGGAGAAAATGGGTGATTGGCGTTGAGGAGGGCACTTGTTGAGATGAGCACTGGGTGTTGTATGTAAGCGATGAATCACGGGAATCTACCTCCAAAACCAAAAGCACACTGTATGTTAATCAATTTGACAATAAATTATATTAAAAAATAATAATTGGAAACAAAAACCCCACAAAACATAGAAATCATATGATCAATTAAAAAGATACAGAAAAAGCACTTGAGAAAATTCAACATCTATTTATAATAAAAACTCTCAACAAAGTGGGTATAGAGGGAATGTACTTTGACATAATAAAGACCATATATCACAAAATCACAGCTAATATCTTACTCAGTGGTGAAAAACTGAAAGTGTTTCCTGTAAGGTCAGGAGCAAGACACTTTTGGCACTTTTATTCAAAATACTATTGGAAGTTCTAGCTACAGCAGTTCGATCAGAAAAAGAAGTAAAAGGCATACAATTTGGAAAGGAAGTAAAATGGCCACTATTTATAGATGACATGATGCTATTTGTAGGAAACTAAAGGCTCCACCAAAATAACTTCTGGTGCCAATAAATGAATTCAGTAAATTTTGTGGAATACAAAATTAATATATAAAACTATTGTATTTCTATACACTAATAAATTATCAGAAAGAGAAATCAAGAAAACAATCATTTATGATTGCATCAGATGGTATAAAATACCTTGGAATATGTTTAACCAGGGGAGTGAAAGACTTATATACTAAGACTAGTAAGACACTGATGAAAGAAATTGAGGAAAACACAGATAAGTAAAAACATATTCCATATTCATGGATTGAAGAATTAATATCGTTAAATATCCATGCTACCCAAAGCAATATACGGATTCAGTGCAATCCCTATGAAAATTCTAATGGCAATTTTTAGAGACCTAGAACAAATAATGCTAAAATTTGTATGGAGTCGTAATAGACTCTGAATAGACAAAGCAATCTTGAGAAAGAAAAAACAAAACCAGAAGTATCATGCTCCCTGATTTCAAACTATACTACGCAATTACAGTAATCAAAACCGTATGGTACCGGCTTAAAAACAGCCTCATAGATCAGTGGAACAGAATAGTGTGCCTAGAAATAAACTAAAACATATGTGATCAATTAATCTATAGCAAAAGGAGCAAGAACAATGCAATGAGGAGAGGATAGTTTCTTCAATAATTGGTGCTGGGAAAACGGGACAGCTACATGCAGAAGAATGAAAGTGGACCACTATCTTCCACCATTCACAAAAATTAACTCAAAATGGATTAAAGTCCAATGTAAGACCTGGAACCATAAAATTCCTAGAAGAAAACATTGGCAGTAAGCTCTTTGACTTTAGGCTTAGCAATGTTTTTTTTTTTTTTTTTTTTTTTTGATCTGATTCCAAATGCAAAGGTAATAAAAGGAAAAAATAAATGTGTCTACATCAAACTAAAACGCTTCTGCATAGTGAAAGAATCCATCAATAAAATGGAAGGCAACTTGCTGAATGGGAAAAGACATTTGCAAATCATATATCTGATAAGGGGTTATTAGCACCCAAAATATATAAAGAACTCATATAACTTAACAACAAAATATAATCTGGTTAAAAAATGGACAGAGGATGGGGCGCCTGGGTGGCACAGTCGGTTAAGCGTCCGACTTCAGCCAGGTCACGATCTCGCGGTCCGTGAGTTCGAGCCCCGCGTCAGGCTCTGGGCTGATGGCTCGGAGCCTGGAGCCTGTTTCCGATTCTGTGTCTCCCTCTCTCTCTGCCCCTCCCCCATTCATGCTCTGTCTCTCTCTGTCCCCAAAATAAATAAACGTTGAAAAAAAAAATTTAAAAAAATGGACAGAGGCTCTGAATAGACATTTTTCCAAAGAAGACATACAGATAGGCAACAGGCACATGAAAAGATGTTCAACATCATTAATCATCAGGGAAATGCAAAATAAAACTACAATCAGATATCATCTCATACCTGTTAAAACAGCTTTTATAAAAAAGACAAGAGATAACAAGTCTTGGAAGGATATGGAGATAAGGGAGTCTTCATGCACTGGTGAAGATACCATAGAAAACAGGATGGAGGTTCTTCAATAAATTAAAAATAGAACTACCATATGATCCAACAATTCCACTTCTTGGTATCTATGCAAAGAAAACAAAATTACCAATTCAAGAAGATATATGCATCCCTGTCTCCATTGCAGCGTTATCCACAGTAGTCAAAATAGGAAAACAACTTAAGTATCCATCCATCAATAAATGAATGAATAAAGAAGACCTCTCCCTCTCTCTCTCTCTCTCTCTCTCTCTCTCTCTCTCACACACACACACACACACACACACACTGGTATATTACTCAGTCATGAAAAATGAAATCTTGCCATTTGTGACAACATTGATGGACCTTGAGGGTATTATGCTAAGTGAAATAAGTCAGACAGAGAAAGACAAATCCGCATGATTTCAATTCTAATTGGAATCTAAAAAACAAAACTAACAAACGCATAAACCAGAACAAAACTGAGATTCATAGATACAGAGAATAGAGTGGTGGTTGCCAAAGGAGAGGGGATTTGGGGATATGAAGTAGGTAAACAGAATCAAGAAGTATAAACTTCCAGTTATAAAATAAGTAAGTCATGGAGATGTAATGTACCACACAGGGAATTCAGTCAGCATTTTATTAACTCCGCATGGTGATTGATGGTGATAGATTTATTGTGGTGACCAGTTTGCAGTGTATACAAGCATCTAATCACTATGTTGTACACATGAAACTAATATAATATTGTATGTCAATTGTACATCAGTTTAAAAAATGATGAAATCATTTGTAGTGTTGATTATCAAGGAGAAGTAAAGCAAACGTTTACTCCCAATATAGGAGGCTCAAATGCCTGAGCCAGCTATCAAAGTTCATCTTACTTTATATCATTAAGAAAGAAATAAAAAGGAGACAATATTTCGGGAAATGATTTCAACTATCAATTAATGAGAAGTTTGCTGTTAACCATAGCTATTAAGTTTCTTTTATTACGTGGAGAAAACATCTTATAAAGGAAGTAACTTTCAAGAATGATTCTTACTCTTAATAATAGGACTCTGTTTTAACATAAGGATGTATTTAAAACAAGCAAGAAATATGTAAGTAGTATATAAATGTATAATACTTAACACAGTGCTTAGGAAATTATGGCTATTCATACTCTGGGTGACTCAACATTCAGGCAAATGCAAAAGAAAGAATTTATTGTGTGAGATTTTCTGAGTATTTGGAACTAGTGTAGCAGGGCAACTCTAGTATGAAAGAGTTCATGCTGGAGATTAATCTTCAACAAATTTATGACTTGCTCTGGCTCAGAAACTTAAGATCAACTGTTATTCAAGGGCAATGTCTAATAAGTGCAGACTTTAGCCTCACATTTATATGCAAAATTAGTAACTACAATAGGAACCAGATTGTTACAAGGATTGTATTACTTCAATCCATTTTATTTATTTTATTTTTATTTTTTTTAAGTTTCTCTATTTATTTTGAGAAAGAGAGAGAGAACAAGCAGGGGAGGGGCAGAGAAAGAGCAGTGGGGAGAGAGGGAGAGGAAGAGAGAATCCCAAGCAGGCTCTGCATTGTCAGTGCAAAGCCCAACGCAGGGCTTGAATTCATGAACTGCGAGATCATGATGATCTGAACTGAAATCACTATGACATCATGACCCGAGCTGAAACCAAGGGTCAGATGCTTAACCAGCTGAGCCGTCTAGGTGCCCCACTTTAATCCATTTTAGAATATGCCTTCAAGAAGAAGGTTCATCATCTTTTTTTTTTTTTAATTGTTTAGGGTGAGTTCCCCTGGTTCTCTGTATCTCTGGTCTTCTTCCCTTTACTCATGAAATAAGTTCAGTTTTCTTTATTTGGACCATGTATGGTTATATTGTTTTTATTTAGCACAAAACACTGAGTCACCTGCATGTTAAGTGCTCAATTATATGCCTCAGAATCTATGACTAAAGTTGCTTAATGTTCCACTTTCAGAAATTTTTATGAAGCATTTTGCTTTAACTAGAGAATATCTTCCCATAGTGTGCTTGGATTTTGAAATCTCCACTCTCCACTGGGCATAGATTAGTATCTATAAAATCAACTCCATAGCTTTATGAAAACCTCACCTCAGAACTGGATATGTTAAAACATACTTATTCCTTATGAATAATGAGTTTTTATGAGTTTTTATTCCTTATGAATAATGAATAATGAATATGAGTTTTAACAGTTGCTTCTGTGAGAGGTTGGCAAGAATACAGAGTATTTCCTGAAAATAGTTATAGTACAAATAGGCACATCAGAGATTTGTGGAACACATATTTCACTGTACAAGCTGGTTAGCTCATTAAAAACTAGCTAATGTGTGAATTAATTGAAAGATAGACCAAAACACTTTAGTCTGGGACTTGGGTTCTGTCACTTCAGGATGATTCTTTAATCGTTAGTGCTGCGCACACCACTTTTCCTTATCACATGCAGAAGACATACTATACTTTGGTATCACTCTATTTCTTTATTGTCGTTAGGAAAATTTTATTAATGTGATATTTATATTTTTCATAGTAATATGGCAGTTGGAATAAAAACCTAGTTAGATGAGTGTTGTACTCTAGAATACAAAGCTAGTTAGATGAGTGGAATAAAAACATAGTTAGATGAGTGTTGTTCCATTTTAAGTTGGAACCTTGAATTTGGAATTCTAGGAACTCACCTTTACATTTTGATCTTTCAAAGCTTTTTAAGTTACGTGAGCCACTAAAGCAGCTGTCTTCGGCTACTGAAATTATGAAAACAGAGTCACTGAGGTCTCATCTCTATCTGAGGAAATTCTCTGTTTCTGGAACAACTGCCATGGATGTACAAATCTAAGTCTGTTATTTTCAAATTGCAAGAAACCGTGTAACAATACAGATAGAAACAACCAGTTGAGAAACCTATTAAAAGGAAAATGTCCAGAAGTTAAAATAACAGTTGTGAAAAGTAAAGCAAAAATAAATTATTAAGTTCTCAAGCATATTCTTCCCGATCAAAACACCCTCCAAGTAGAGGTTGGAATGGATTCATCAGAGAGAATCTTGTTTCAATTTTGAGTGAAATCTGCTGCTATTGTTTTTGCCTTTAGTGACAAAGTCACATAGCTAAAGCCTGCAGTGTTATGTGTACATGCAAATACTCTTTTTATATTTTTCTCAGTGTTTCAGAGAAAGACTCTAAAGCAAAAGATAATTTTGGTTGATCTTGGAAAATGTAGTCCTAAGAGAAAGGTGGAGTCCCATTTGGTAACGATGTAACTTTTTATAATCATTCCTGCAGTGTTGAAAAAAGCAGTGAGATTAAAAAAAAAAAGTATTTATAAGAACATAAAGCATATACATGCAAAACAATCCAAAGTATGTTGTTGATAATCTACCTTTTTCCCCCCAAATTAACTTATTAATGAAATTCAGTATTAATGTTTCAACGTGATGTTAAGTGAAAACAGCATGCATACTTTTGCACGTACCTGGGTGTTCGCATTTAGCTGCAACTTGCATTTACTAAAAAGCAGATGCAGGCTTAGGAGGGGCTCTTCTGTTCTTGTCTCTGTCTGCTAAAAGGCTTCTGAAATGTTTCTTAGGTCAAGAATACAATTTTCTGAAGATGGAGCCTGGAGAAGTAAACTCACTTGGAGAAAGATACGATTTTGACAGTATCATGCACTATGCCAGGAACACCTTCTCAAGGTTGGAGTCTCAGGTTATACCTTTTGACTTTTAATTCCTTTCCTCCGTGTGGCTCCTGACAAAGCTATGCTTAACATTAGAACTTGAAGCTCTTTCAAATACTGTTGCCCTCAAGTACAAAAATACTTGATTAAGGTTTATAGCCAACACCAGCATTTGAGATTTTAAAAACATGTTTTCACATTTCCTATCAAATACATACATTCAGATTAAAAATTAAAATGGTATGAATTAATTAAAACTATTTTATATTCCTAAGTCAATTTTAAAAGTTCAATGAAAATGATTATTAAACCAATCAGTATTTTAAATTGGCATAGCATCATTTAAGGAAACTTAGGCATTCACAAATCACATAGGGTACTTGGTTGTTGAGTTGGAATGTTTATTCTCTATTTAAGCTGTGTTCTCTACTGTATATTTTCTATTGCTCAACTACTGGTTATGCTTGAAAGGTGCTTAACTAATTTAATTCTCAAAGAACATATTATGAAGATATTTTGCCTCATGTAATTTAGAATTTCACCACTTATTAACCTTAAATTCATTAAAGATTTAATGCTATTTTTAAAGAATGCAATAAATTTGGGTTTCAATAACTTTATTCTAAAGATGACGTCATCAAGCAAATAGTTCCCAGGTAAGGAATTTAAATCTGTCAAATCATTGAAATCATCCCCTTTCCCCATTTATGCTCATTTTACACTCACATGTCTAACTCATTCTTTTTTGTCCACTTATGTCCACTTCACAACTCATCTAACATCTATTTCTTTTAAAAAATTTTTTTTTAAGTTTATTTATTTTGCGGGGGAGGGGCAGAGAAGGAAAGAGAAAGAAGACGCAGGACTCAAAACCACAAACCGTGAGATTATGACCTAAGCCAAAGTCAAGAGTACAATGCTTAACCATCTGAGCCACCCAGATGCCCCTCAAACATCTGTTTCTAAGGGCAGGGTCCGAAAGGAGATAAAAAATTCAAATTAATACCCCTGTCTTTTGAAAAATAAATTCTTTTTTTTAAAATATTTCATTTTTTAAAGATTTTTATTTTTTTTAAGTAATCTCTACACCCAATGCCCACGTTGTAGGTTGAACCTACAACCCCGAAATCAAGAGTCCCATGCTCCACCAACTGAACCAGCCAGGTGCCCCCTAAAATAATTCTTAATAAAAAGTAAAGAATGATGTGTCAATGAGCTTTTAATACTTAGATACATTTTTAAATTATGCTCCTTTAAAAAGACAAAATTATATTATTTAAAAAATTGAGTGTGAATTCTATTTTAATAATTATTCACTGTATTTAATAATTATTTTCTACTGAAGTGTGTATATATACATATATATAGTTTATACCTGTAGTTTATATATTTATATACTGTGTGTGTGTGTGTATATATATATATATATATATATATATGTATTATACAGGTATAATATATATGTTGTTTTTGGAATTGAATTTTAAGTTTTGGTAGAAATACACCCATAAATTTGGCCTGAAATTAATCTCAAAGAGTTATAAAACTTTATTTTTAGATCAGTGTTTGGAATTGAATTTTTCATAGAAACATGTAACAAATGGGATTCGGGTCCCAGTTCAGCCAAGACACCTCTCGTATGTTGGTGTATTATATTATTTAGAGCTAAACTGACTTTTGATTCTTTGGAACATAGGAAGTAGTGGAAAGAGGAGAAAATAATTCATTCTTTCTGTCTTTTATAGATTATGAATCTATACCAAAATCTAAAATATATATTTCCTCTCATTCTGCATTTCTTTTACATGTTTAAATTGCTTCTTTTTCTTCTTTTCCATAAGCCATTCTGCTCTTGCTGCCTGAAGTCCATCGCTCCCACCCCCCCACACCATGGTGCTGCATGCCAACCAGTCTTGACCCATTATTTGTCTTATTCTTCCAAAATTATCCTATTCAGTCTTCCCAGTGAACTTAGAGTGAAAGTAACTATATCTACCTGTGAGAAGAGTTGATGCAATTCACATTATTTTATTGTTTTGATCTTTAAAGAGAATGTTTACTAACTCGTACATATATTTAAAAACCGAATTCCAGGAGAAAAATTAGTTGTCACAGTTCTTAGCCATCACCTCCAAAGTATTTGAAGCTCTGTGTGTGTGTGTGTGTGTGTGTGCGCGCGCGTGTGTTAAAAGACACTGAACATAAAATTTGCAATCTTAACTATTTTTTAAGTGTACACTTAGTGATGTTAAGTATATTCACATCGTTGTGAAACAGATGTTTGGAACTTTTTCATCTTGCAAAACTGAAACCCAGTGCCCATTAAACAATAATGCCCCATTTCCCCTCCTGCCAGCCTCTGGTGACTACCATTCCACTTTGTGTTTCCATGAACTTGGATACTTTAGATACCTCATTAAGTAGAATCATACAGTATTTGTCCTTTTGTGATTGGCTTATTTCATTTAGCATGATGTCTTCATGGTTTATCCAAGTTGTAGCATGTGAAAGGATTTCCTTCCTTTTCAAGGCTGAATAATTTTCCATTGTATGTATATACCGTGTTTTGTTTATCTATTTATCCACTGATAGACATTTGAGTGGCTTCCACTTGTTGGCTATTGTGAATAGTACTGCTATCAATATGGGTATGCAAATATCTTTGCCAAATCCTGTTTTCAATTATTTTGCATATATACCCAGACATAGGATTGCTGGATCATATGGTAGTTCTATTTTTAATTTTTTGAAGAAACTTCATCATGTTTTCTATAGTAGCTGCACCATTTCACAATCCCACAGCAGTACACAAAGTGTTCCAATTAATCCATATCCTTACCAACATGTGTTATTGTCTCTTTTTTTTTTCTTTTTCTCTTTTTAAATAGTAGCCATCCTAATGGGTATGACTTGATGTTTCATTGCGGTTTTGATTTTCATTTCTTTGATGATTAATCATGTTGAGTATCCTTTTGTGTGCTTTCTAGTTGTGTATTGTCTTTGGAGAAATGTCTATTCAATTCTTTTGGCCATCTTAAAGTCAGATTATTCATTTTTTGTTGTTGAATTGTAGGAGTTCTTTATACATTCTGACTCCTTATTGGATGTATAATTTGCAAATATTTTCCTTTTTTCATCTTTGCTGCATAGTAGTTTTTTTTTTATTTGTGTAGTCCCACTTACCTGTTTTTGCTTTTGTTAACTGTGCTTTAGTGTCATATCCAAGAAATTATTGCCAGATTCTATGTCATGAAGGTTTTCCACTATTTTCTTCTAGGATTTTTATAGTTTTGGGATTTGTGTTTAGGTCTTTAATCTGTTTTTAGTTAACTTTTTATATAGCTTAAATAATTGCCTAACTTTATTGTTTTATGTGGATATTCAGTTTTCCCAGTATCATTTATTGAAAAAATAGATATATACATTTCTGATTGTTTTTGGCACCCTTGTTAAAGATTATTTGCTGTATTTACTAGGGTTTGTTTCTGAGATTCTTATTCTGTTCCATTGGTCTATAGGTCTGTCTTTATACCAGTAACACACTGCTTTGATTACTTTAGCTTAATAAGGTGTTTTGAAATCACAATGTGTGAGTCTTCCAACTTTGTTGTTTTCAAAATTTTTTAACTATTTGAGGTTTTATGAAATTCCATATGAATTTTGGGTCTGTTTTTCTATCTCTGCAAGAAATTATATTGGGTTTTGATAGAGATTGTGCTGGATCTATAGATCATTTTGTGTCATGTGGACATTTTAACAAATTAAGCATAGAATGTCCATGCCATCCATAAGAATGGAATGTCTTTCCATTTATTTTTGTCTTCTTTAATTTCTTTCAACAATGTTTTGTAGTTTTAATTTAGAAGTCTTTCACCTTTTTGGTTGGGCTTATTCCTAAGTACTTTATTCTTTTTGATGGTATTTTAAATGGATTTTTTTCTTTTTTCTTTTTAAGTTTTTAATGTTTATTAATTTTTTGAGAGAGAGAGACAGAGACAGAGCAAAAGCGGCGGAAGAGCAGAGAGAGGGAGACCCAGAATCTGAAGTAGGCTCCAGGCTCTGTGTTGACAGACATGGGGCTCGAACTCACAAACTGTGAGATCATAACCTGAAGTCAGACGCTTAACCGCCTGAGCCACCCAGATGCCCCTGGAATTGTTTTTCTTCATTTCCTTTTCAGATTGTTCATTGTTATTGTATGGAATTGCAACTGGTTTTTGTGTGTTCAGTTTGAATGCTGCAACTTTGCTGAATTTATTAGTTCTAACTTTTTTTGTGGACTCCTTAAGGATTATATGATCCTTATATAGGATTATATGATCTGCAAAGAGAGAAGATTTCAATTCTTTCTTTCTTATTTTACTTCTTTTTCTTGCCTAATTGCTCTGGCTACAACTTCCAATACTATGTTGAATAGAAGTGGTGAGAGTGGACATTTCTGCTTTGTTCTTGATCTTAGATGAAAAACTCAGTTTTTCACTGCTGAGTATGATGTTAGCTGTAGGTTTTTCATTCCTGGTCTTTATGTTGAGATGGTTTCCTTCTATTCCTAGTTCATTGAAAGTTTTTATCTTGAAAGGTGTGAATTTTGTCAAATGAGTTTTCTACATCAGTTAGATGAACATGTGGTTTTTTGTTCTTCATTCTATTAATGCAGATATTTGAAATTTTATGTATTTTTTCTATTCTGGATCCAGGGAGTCTGTAAAAGTTTTAGTTGTTTTCATGAATGTAGCCCATCAGCAGATTTGGGTACTTACTTTTAGGGAGAATAGGACTAGATAAATGGGATCTTTATATGCATGGGTAATTTGGAATATAGAGGCTTGTTAACTGGGATTGCTCATTTTTCATTAATAAAAAAATTACAAAATTTTACAAAGTTTCTTTAAAAAGCATAGCTCATTCACTCTTCTCATGTAGATGGAGCCAGTGAAGATTAGTATGTGAAGCCTTTTGTAATCTGTCTCTGGACTATTGATAGTGCCTCACTGAGGATAGTCAGGAAGAGCCTGCATTAATTAATGGCCTGGATGTGGAGGGAGAGAATTGTTAACTTCCTGACCACAAAGAAAGAACAAAAGAAATGGTGACTTACCCCCTTCTGAATGAGAGGTTACCTCAGTAGAGAGAAGTCAAAATTCATCACTCTGTTGTCTGAATTTGAATATATCCATGCCAAGATGTCCTTGACCTTTTCAAGTTGAATTGTTTTGAAAACTGGAAAAAATCAACCTTTAAAGATTACAAATCTGTTTTTAGAAATAGAAAACAGTGAATACTTTGTTGGTGCTGAAGTACTACAGAAATGGCAGCCCTTCACTAATTTGGACTTACCCTATTTAATGTATATGTTGATTCATGAAGTGTAGTTGAAGAATGGCTTTTCTCAATGCTACCCTATTTTATAGCTCTACTTCCCCTTCAGTTGCACTGGCCTAGCTGTAGTTGTATCTAATTAAGTATGTGCAAGCTCTCACTTTTGCTAGTCAACTCCCATAAATCATTAGTTTCCCTCCCTACTTTTATCTCAGGCAGTATGCATGTGGCGTTCTATAGATACTTAAATTTATAGAGTTCCATTCTCTATTTGCGTTATCCAGGTTTTATCTAAAAGATCACTACCCTGACCTCGGAACCAGAGAGGTTAGTCATAAAATACTCATAGATCATGTCACTCCTCTGTTTACCATCTTCCAAATATTAACAGTTTTCCTCAGGCTAAGAGTCACATTATCTGTGTGACACTCAAACACTTTAAGGATCCTCCCATCTCTGAGCCGTTGAATTTCCTGTTTTTCTCTCTGGAAGTCTCTACTCCCATTTACCCACAATGCCCCCGCCTTCACTCCCTTCATGTTTGCCCAATTTGTCAACTTCCAAGTGAATTTTCCTTTGATCTCACTGTTTAAAAGCTACCCCATCACTGGGTAATCAATATCCATCTTCACTTCTTTTTCTCCATAGTACCTGTCACTATCTCAGTTGTCAATCTTTTGTTTAATGTCTCTCACCCCACACTAAAATGTGAGAATCATAAGTGTTTATTAAAGGCTATAAATCCAGACTTACAACAGTGCTTGGTTAGTATTCCCTAAAGGAAAGAATAAGTAGAGGTGAAATTTCCTTTAACTTGTATTTAATATACAATGTATTCATTAAAGTTTTGGAAAGGCGTATCATGTCTTTCATCTTATTTAAAATTTTTTTTTTTACAATTGTATTTCTTTTTTTTTTTTTAATTTTTTTTTTCAACGTTTATTTATTTTTGGGACAGAGAGAGACAGAGCATGAACGGGGGAGGGGCAGAGAGAGAGGGAGACACAGAATCGGAAGCAGGCTCCAGGCTCTGAGCCATCAGCCCAGAGCCTGACGCGGGGCTCGAACTCACGGACCGCGAGATCGTGACCTGGCTGAAGTCGGATGCTTAACTGACTGCGCCACCCAGGCGCCCCTACAATTGTATTTCTTAATTTCAAATACTTTTGGAGCACCTGGATGGTTCAGTTGGCTGAGCTTCCAACTCTTGAATCTGGCTTAGGTCAAGATCCCACATGCAATTGAGCCCCGTGTTGAGCTCTGCACTGAGCATGGAGCCTGCTTAGGATTCTCTCTCTCTCTCTCTCTCTCTCTCTCTCTCTCTCTCTCTCCTTTTTGTCCCTCCCCTGCTCTTGCTCTCTCTCTCTCTCCCTAGAATAATAATAATAAAAAAACTAATTTCAAATACTTTTATAGAAAGCTTTTCTTTTTTTGAAATCCTTCTTACCACTGGAATAGTTTCCCACTCTAACTTTTAAGCTCAGTTCTTCCTTTAGAGCTATAAATGTTGATATTCATTGCAAAATTAAGATTATCTTTAGTGCAGTATATTCAGAATTTGTAGTTTTGAATATTAAGAAGATGTTGAGTTTTATCACGACCTTGGTCTCACAACTCAGTGTCTCTAAGTTAGCATCATGGGTGCATTGCTAGTTTTATCCTCTTAATTTTACCACGAAAATTTCATTTTATAAGTTTTTAAAAAATTTTTTTTAACGTTTATTTATTTTCGAGACAGAGAGAGACAGAGCATGAACGGGGGAGGGCCAGAGAGAGAGGGAGACACAGAATCTGAAACAGGCTCCAGGCTCTGAGCCGTCAGCACAGAGCCCGACGCGGGCTTGAACTCACGGACCGCGAGATCATGACCTGAGCCGAAGTCGGCCGCCCAACCGACTGAGCCACCCAGGCGCCCCTAAGTTTGTTTTTTAATGTTTATTTTTGAGAGAGATAGAGAGTGCAAGCAGGGAAAGGGAAGAGAGAGAGGGTGGTACCGAATCCGAAGCAGGCTCCAGTCTCTGAGCTGTCAGCACAGAGTCTGACGTGGGGCTCGAACCCACAAACTGCAAGATCACGACCTGAGCCGAAGTCTGATGTTTAACCAACTGAGCAACCCAGGCACCCCGAAAATTTTATTTTCTTTCTGTGTGTGCATTTATCAAAAAAACTATTTTGCTTTAAACTGTTGTTTCTAAAATTTGACACTTTCTTTTTTCTTGTTCTTTTAATATATACTTTGATACTTGGACTTCTAAGAATACATGGGTTAATTAGTAATTTGACTAAAAAATAACATATTTTGCTTGACTTTTACAATCTTAGTAACCTTAAAAATATGTATTATACATTGTCCTTGAAAATAGATTTCTATGAGGAAAATTTGTTTTACAATTTAGTAATCCAAGGGTTCTTAGATCTGCTTAAAAGACTAAAATAAAAACCATGGTTTACTTGGTGTGGGAAGCTATGTAGAATTCTAGATTTTAAAAATAATTTCTAAATTAAAGTGAATTTCATCACTGACTTTATGCTAGGTATACAGTTTAACACAACTGTTTTTTTTTCCTACTTCGATGAACGTGTTTTGAAAGTCTGGCACACTATTTAAATTTCAACACTGATGCTTTTTCCTTTTAATTGACACGATTTTGAAAAAAAATAATCTTATACTTGTAAGGAATGTAATTGTCTTAATTTGGTGACTTATGTGTGGCTTGCTTCTGATTTTTTTCAGGGGGATGTTTCTGGATACTATCCTCCCATCTCGTGATGATAATGGCATACGTCCTGCAATCGGTCAGCGAACCCGTTTAAGCAAAGGAGATATTGCACAGGCAAGAAAGCTGTATAGATGTCCAGGTATTGCACCATACGAAAACAGAACCATAATTGTGCCTGATTGCGCTCTTCCAGATGAATAAGCCACAGTTTACTGAACTGTTTACTTGTGTCTCTCCATGCTGGCAAGTGACGTATTCAGTTCAAAGTCAGTTAATCATAAAATGAAATGAGAGAACTCTGGAACACCCATTGATATAATTAAAAACAAATTGCTAGAAATCAAATTTAAGGCACAGGGATAGTATGTTTTATTTGTTTTAACTTAACAAGTAAAAGAGCAAAAAAGCATGATTGTTTCATAGTTGTTATTAAATAGTTGCATGATTTCAGAGTCAAATGTTGAATTTTCTTGCCAACGTAAAAAGAATATTTTTTATTTCAATTTCAGAATTGAGTACTAAATGATCTTTTTTTCTTGCAAATACTATCATTAATGGTATACAAATTCAAATTTTATTAGTTTGAATTTTATAACTTTTTTTGAAAAAACTGAGTTCTAGCCATGTTGCTAGTGAGTTACTGTATGTTTTGCTACTGGATAAAGTTGTGAAAAAGAGATTAAGGGAAGGTGTTAGTAAGAATGTTCCAAGACTCAATCATCTAAGAGAGAAAAAAGGGTTTGCTTCCAAAATGGAAATACTGCATATTTTATGCTCCTCCTCCGTAGTCAAAATCCTTTGAAACATCCTAATTCTAAGAAATATGTTTAGCTTTGGTTAGCACAGCTTTCCCCCCAATTTTGGTTCATGTATATATGAATGTATGTGTGGTGTTTATTTTTTTAATGTAAATTTCCACAGGAAAGATGGATTTATAAGTGAATGGTACCACTGTGACAAAAGAAATGAATGATCTTTGGGTAATTTCTGTCAATACTGGATGTACCATACTTTTTAACTTTGAGTGTAGAAAATTTGTGGGAAAATTGTGTGACTAATAGCACTTAAATGAGTAGAAAGTTCACATATAAAACCAGTTTGATTGTCTCTCTAAAAACATATATACATATATATAACACTTAGCAAACTGGAGATACGTTTGCACACTGAATTGTAAGAAAGGCAGTGACTAGGAATCAAAGTAGTAAAAATTTGTGACACTATAATTTTCAGCCTATAGGTCTTAAATATTTAAGTTATTAATAGGAAGGTAAGTATAGTTTTCACTTGAGATTTTCATTATGTACATACATAAATAGGCTATTTTTTTTCTTTAAATGCAGTAATAATGTGTAAATTGGTTTGTTAATACAGTGAAACCACATTCATGAAGGTATCATCATCAGTGAGAAAGATATCTTGTGTTTTTAAAGCAGTATAAAAGGCAAGTTGCTTATTAATGGCATGATGAAGACAGAACTAAGAAATATATGTATTAAAAAATAAAAATATATTAACTTTTAGTTCACGAAATCTTTGAGAATGACTTTTTTCCTATCTTGGATTTTTTAATGCCCACCAAACAAATCCCTCCTTGTCTCTCTTTTTTCTGTCTCTTGCTCTTTCTGTTTCTCTCTCTCTCTCTCTCTCTCTCTCTCTCTCTCTCTGCCAGTGTGTGTGTGTGTGTGTGTGTGTGTGTGTGTCTTTCTCTGCAGTCCTTAGCTTTGAGCCCTGTATATGGTTATGTATTTAACATTCTTCATTACTTTACAATGGGGAGTCCTAATGATATTGGTATAAATATAGGCCAAATAAACTTAAGTTACACTGATGTAGTAGGTTTACCAGTAACTCCAAGAATATCAGTGGAATAATGTTAAAGAGTCATAACTGTACATAGAAGACTAAATAGGATGACTTATTTGAGAATCACCTGGGAAGAAAGTGTTTATAAAATGAAATCTGGTTGTGTCTTTTTTATTTGTACTTTTTTAAAAAGTTTATTTATTTTGAGAGAGAGAGAGAGAGAGAGAGAGAGAGAGAGCGAGCAACCGGGGGAAGGGACAGACAGAGAGAGAGAGAGACAGAGAGACAGAGAGCAAGAGAGAGAATCCCACGTAAGCTCCGTGCTCTCAGCATGGAGCCCGATGCAGGGCTGGAACTCATGAACCCTGAGATCATGACCTGAGAAACCAAGAGTGGGAAACAACCCACTTGAGCCACCCAGGTGCCCCTAGCTATGTCTTGGTTTTAATACAGAAAGAAGGTATAAAACTGCATATTCCTTTGGAGTTTCTCTTGTTTTCTTTTGTTAGAAATTGCTCGTGAATAGATCCAATCAGAGGCATTTGGCTACACCATTCCAACTCTTTACTTTGTATCAGTTTATGCTGAAAGCTCTATTAGATCTGCATTTTATAAAGGTATTCCTTGAAAGTTTAATCTTGAAAGGAATGCCGACCTGATTCACACTTAAATATGTGACGTTGTGGCTTTTATGGTCTGTGATAAGTCCAAGGGGCCCTGGGTCCAAGAGGGCAGACTTCTAATGGGCAGGTTATAATTCGCAGACTGAAAATATTGTTGCTGTTCCACTAATAACATAGGAAATGTGTTTTTATCTATTCGAGATGAACAGCATTAAAATATATGTATTTCTAATTCCATTAAAACAATAGGCACTGTTGTTTTTTGTGAGACTTTCTAGCTGATAAAGAACGTGTAATCCGTTATTATGTTTGTCTATATACATATGCCAAAGATATAAATTAGATTTGTATGTGAAACCTGAATTACTTATGCAGTCGGTGCCTACTAATTATGAAAAAGCTCCCTTCAGGAATAAAGTTGTGTTTTTAAGGTGATGGAACAAAGATAACGTTTCCTTTGGTTTAGAATTATTTTCATTGCCATTTCTTGTTCTTTTAGAAGCAGACAAGAACAATCTCCTTATGCATTGTTAATATAAAGAGAGAATATGATCCTTCACAGCCCTGGCACTCTTCCGACATAAGAGCTGGTCATCCATCGCTAGGCCACGTAGGCCCAGAAAGGGGAAGGAAGGGAAACAAAGGGAGAGCTGCTAAACCCCAGGATTCATTAGGTTTCAGGACAGTGCTGCTCAAAGGCCAATCCTGTGTCCTTTGGACAGCTGCCAAGTCTTTCTAGCATTAAGGAACCCTAAAAGGATGCCCACTAATGCTGCTTTCAACACCTGTCATTAAAATCCCTTGCATCCTACATCCTGTCAGGACCAGATACACCCATGTAGTGGTGGATTATTATTATTATTATCATCATACTCTTCATCTTCCCTTTATGCCAGTAATCAGCAGTTTGCTTCTGAAGGAGATCTTCTCTAGGGCACATGAGTTGGAGTGGATATTTCTTCTCTTCATAAATCAGTAATGTGTGCTATTGTTTCTCTCTTTGTTTTCCTTGTGATTATCATTTTCTCAGTGTATTTTTCTACTTTGATCTAATCATAGGATTTCCTTTCCTTTTTTATTTCTAAACTGTTTAACAGTCACTGGTCTTCATTTGCATTTTGTCTTAATTTAGTTTTTATCTAGTGCCATAACCCTTTTTTTTTACTTAGTACTTATACCCACTATCAACCCTAATATTCTCTCAGTAAATCTTCCCCAACTAAATATGTCAAGTAACCTAATCAAATCAGGAAAAATATAAAATAAATGGTTATGTAAAAAGAAAGAGCCTTCTGAGGATTAGAATCTTTTTTGTTACATAGAAGCATACACGTATTCACACATTAGCACACGTACAGTCCGTGTTCACAGATTTAAAAGCTCTCAGTGTGGTACACACACAGTATGTGTGCAGGATATCCCTGTCTATGGATGCGCATTTGTGTGGAGGTTTTAGGGATGGAAGGCCAGGTTCAGCAAGCATAGAGTCTGAATATTAAAAACTTCACACTGCTTTAAACATTTGTTTCATTAAATTTACCTTTAAAATTGATATAAGGTTCTTGGCAGTTTGCCAAAGCATTAATCTCTTGGTTCCTCATCTAATTTTCTGAGATTCCAGGTAGTATATACCTTCTATACAGGCTTGTATATACAGAATTCTTGGCTAAAATACTGCCCCACATGCAAAAGAATTAACTCAGACATTTTTTCCCGCATTTATTCGTGGACTCATTTATTCATCTCCCTGTAAACATTCCCTAGTTCCGTGGATGATACCGTGCAGAGGTCCTCAGGCAGCCGAAGCCAGAACTGTGGTGAGCATTCTCACCTCGTTCCTCCCTCACTTCTTGCAGTGAGTCAGTCCTGCTGCCTTCCTAAAATCTTGGATTCTTGCACATCCCCTAGTCCAGGGAACCTCCGCTTTTGTCTGGGTTGCTGAAATGCCTCCTAATTCACCTCTTGCTTCCATTCTTACATCTCTTTATTTCTCTGGCCATGTTTCTGTTAAAGTGGCTTTTTAAAAAATGTTTATTTATTTTAGTTTTGAGAATCCAAAGCAGGCTCCAGGCTCCCAGCTGTCAGCATAGAGCCCCATGCAGGGCTTGAACTCAGGAACCTGAGGTCATGACCTGAGCCTAAGTCGGATGCTTAAATGACTGAGCCACCGGGAGCTCCTAAAGTGGCTGTTTAACATTCAAATGTTGCTCTGCCTATTTGTAGGATAAAGGCTGATTTCCTTTCCATTATGTCACTTCAAGAGTTTTTCCACTCTTCCCTGAGTGTTTTCTCTAGTTAGTTCCTCTACAGCCTAGTTTGTCACCTCTCCTTCGTCACGCTCCTGACACCATAGTATGCTTGCCTCTGGCCTCTTCCTCCAGCCAGAAGGCTGGCAACTGCATCCTGGTAAATCCTAGCTCATATTGAGGATTCAGCTCCTATGTCACGTCCTCCTTAAAGACTCTCTGGTCTCCCAGAACTCTACGGCGGTAAATGCCTTATTTGATCCTGGTCTTTGTATCTTACTCATCTAATCATCAGTTCATTTGCCATTTCCCACACTAGAGTATAAGCTGTCGTGGGCTTAGAGTTGGGGTTTCCCTCTTGGTGTTCTGAATCTGATGTAGATTAAGTGCTCAATAAATAGTTGCTGTATGAATGAATGAGTCACCGTTAACCCGTGAAAGGCACCGTGCCAGATGCTGTGGCCACAGAAGAGGAAGCATAGACAACACACACAAATGGCTGAGCCTCTGGGGTATCACACAGACAATATCACTTAGTGAGGAAGTAACTCTCATCCTTAAAGGATGCTACTGCAGTTCTGTGAGGAGTGCACACTGGGGGAGCATGGCTCCTTGGAGTGGGCGCTTATGCTTCATTTTAAAGGGTGATTCAGACTAGGCTAGGTAGTTACTATTGAAATGTGCTTTAAAATATTTCAGTAATTAGGGGCACCTGGGTGGCTCAGTGGGCTGAGCACCAGGCTATTGGTTTTGACTCAGGTTGTGATCTTGTGATCCTGTGATTCAGGACTTCGAACCCCCATGAGGTTGAGCCCCACGGTGAGTTTGAGCCCACATGTGAGCTCAAGCCCCACATTGGGCTTGCTGCTATCAGCATGGAGCCTGCTTCAGATCCTCTGTCCCCTTTCTCTCTCTGCCCCTCCCCCACTCGCAAGTGTGAGTCTCTCTCTCTCAAAAATAAAACATTTTAAGAAATAACATAATTGGAGTAATTAATCTCACATTATTTCTCAGGTGATTTAGGATTCCTTTTAGCATTTCCTTGTCTTAAAGTCATTTTAAACCCACATTTTATTTATTATATTTAAAAGCTTACGGATATAAATATAAGTTAATTAGGTAGTACTAAGTTGATTGGATACAATTTTATTTCTTCCCCTAATCTAGAATTTGTCAAGCTCCTATGGGAAGAGATTTATCTAACAGAAATTATTGTGTATATCTACCTATGTTTTCTGTAACCTTAATAAAATTATCATTGTGATCCTATGGAATATGGAGAAAGTTAAGTTCTCAATCTTTGGTATTTGATAATATTACAGACATTTGATAAGGACAGTATCTGTAGATGGAAGTGAAGACAGCTGCAAATTTAAGCATGTAATTAATAAGAAAAGAGTTTGTAATAATTGTTCAACAAAACACAATCCAAATAGCATTTATACAATTTAAACACAATGTTCTATTCTGGAAGAATAAGGTATATGTGAATTACCTGATTCGGAAGTGAAATTAATCCTATGATAAAGTACTTAGAAGTTTAACTGCCTTTTTGTTACTAACTGTTTTTTATTTTGGCAAAACACATAATATGAGATCTGTCTTATTACCAAATTTGTAATTGCACAGTAAATACTGTTAACTCTATGCACATGGTTGTACAGCAGATCTCCAGAACTTTTTCATCTTGCATGATTGAAACTCTATACCCACTGAGCAGCAACTCTTCATTTCCCTCTTCACCAGCCCCTAGCAACCAGCATTCCACTTTCCACTTCTATGAGTTTGACTCTTTAGAACCCTTGTGTAAATGGAATCATGCAGTACTTATCTCTCCGTAACTGTAATGTCTCTGTAACTGACATTGGCATAATGTCCTCCAGATTTATCTGTTTTGTAGCATATGACAGATTTCTTTGTTTTAAGGCTGAATAATATTCTGTTTTATGTATATACCGTAGTTTCTTTATTCATTCACCTACTGATGGATGTTTAGAGTATTTCTGTCTCTTGGCCAATGTGAATAATGCTGCAGTGAATACAGGAGCACACATGTCTTTTCAGGATCCTGTTTGCAATTCTTTTGAATAAATACCCAGAAGTGGGATTGTTGGATCGTTTGGGAATTATATATATATAATTTTTGAGGAAATTCCACACTGTTTTCCATGGTGGCTCCACTATTTTATGTCTACCAACAGTGCACAAAGTCTACATTTTCTCCCATTTCCATGCAAATACTTCTTATTTTCTGCTTTTGTTTGTTTGTTGATAATGACCATCCTAACAGATGTGAAGTGTTACTTCATTGTAGTTTTGATTTGCATTTCCCTGATGATTAGTGATGTTGAGCATTTTTTTTTTCGTATGCAGGTGGATCATTTATATGGCTTCTGTGCCCATTTTTAAATTGGGTTATTTTGTTTTTTCCTATTGACTTGTAGGAGTTTCTCATATATTTTGAATACTAACCCCTCATGAGATATATGATTTGCAAATATTTTCCCCCATTCAGAAAGTTGTCGTTCACTCTGTTGACTATTTCCTTTGGTGCACAGAAGCTGTTTTAGTTTCATGTAGTCTCACTTGTCCATTTTGCTTTTATTTCCAGTGCTTTTGGTGTTGTATCCAAGAAATCATTGCCAGAATTACTGTTCTAAAGCTTTTCACCTGTTTTCTTCTAGAAGTTTTATAGTTTTGGGTCTTACATTTAAGTGTTTAATTCATTTTATGTTCACTTTTGTGTATGGTATAAGAAAAGTGTCCAATTTCATTCTTCTGTAATGTGTATATCTGGTTTCTTCAATGCCATTTGTTAAAGAGACTATCCGTTCCCCATTGAGTAGTCTTGTCACCCTTGTTGAAGATCATTTGACCATATATATATATATACATGGGTTTGTTTTTGGGCTGTCTGTTCTCTTCTGTTGGTCTATATGTCTATCCTATGCCAGTATCATACTGTTTGGAATACTGTAGCTTTGTAATATGTTTTAAAGTCAGGAAGTGGGAGACTCTAGCTTAGATTTTCTCAAGAGTGTTTTGGCTATTGTGGGTCTGTGGTTCTTTGTGAATATCAGGATTTAGTTTTTTCTCTTCCTGCAAGAAATGCCATTGAGATTTTGATAGAGATTGTGTTGACTCTGTGGATTCCTTTGGGTAATATGGATATTTTAACAATACTGTGTCTTCCAATCATGAATACAGGTCATCATTCCACTGATTTGTGTTATCTTTAATTTTTTTTTCAGCAGTGTTTTGTAGTTTAAGGTGTACAAGTCTTTTGCCTCATTGGTTTATTGCCAAGTATTTTATTATTTTTGATGCTATTATAAATAGGATTATTTTTTTAATTTCCTTTTGAAATTGTTTGCTGTTGGTGTATAGAGATGCAACTGATTTTTTGTATCTTGCAACTTTGCTGAATTTGTTTATTAGTTCTAACAGTTTTATGTGTATGTGGAATGTTTACTGTTTTATACTTTAAGATTGTGTCATCTGCCTATAGAGATAGAAGTTTAATTTCTGAATTATATTTAGTTTTACAGTAATTTTTATTAGGACAGTTATAATAATAATTTGCCTGCTTATATTTCTTTATGTCTTTTTTTCCCTCCTAAATATGACATATTAAGTTCAAACACGTACTCAAACCCTTTAGACCACAATCTTCCTGGAAGAGGTTTCTATGGGTTAAGAGGATTCAGGGCATAATAACATTTGACCCCTACAAAGCAACTTTATTAAGTATATGTTAATAAGATGACCACTTAACAAGAGAAAACTGAAGCTGAAACTTTTGTGACTTAATTGTATGGCATAATTAATAAGTGGTAATGCCATAACTAAAACTTAGTTTTCTCATCCATGGACTTTGTTGAGTAAATGAACCGACAATGCATTTTAACTTAGTAGTGCCACTTTTTTTTCTTGCTGATTTTCCTTTAGTTTTTTAATAATAGACTTTGCTTTTTACACCTGAGCGTTAATTAATGTATGGCTGGGGAAAGTGAAATATCTTTTGTAGTAGGGATCAGGTAGCCTGGGACAACCACACTTACTGAGGTAAATGCACAAACAGTTATAGGCATTATGAGCAAGTACTATATAATAGATTTACTTAATATATATTTTTAAAGTTTATTTATTTTGAGAGATAGAAAGAGTTCACGTGTGTGTGTATGTGGGGTGGGCGAGGTGCAGAGGGAGGGAGACAGAGAATCCTAAGTAGGCTCTGTGCTTTCAGCACAGAGCTCCATGTGGGGCTCTATCTCATGAACTATGAGATCATGACCTGAGCTGAAAATCAAGAGCTGGATGCTCAACCAACTGGGCCACCCAGTTGCCCCAAATTTACTTAATATTTTGAATTAAACTGTGTATTCTGTTTATTTTAACTTTATAGAGTTTTCCATTTTATCAGAACAGTATTATTTGTGTACATCTATGAATGAAATATACTTAATTGATTTATTTCCACTTAGTAAATCCAGTACCAGCATTCTGTGTGGCTTAGTGTAGTTTTCAATCATTAAAGAATTTATTTTTATACTGCTATGAATTATAGTTTTTTTTACTGACACACACTCAACTCCCAAATGATTATTTAGCATCTGAACTGATCCTACTCAGAAGTGCATTGTTTGCATTAATAAAATCTTAATAAATTTTCATTTTTCTAAGGATTCTTGTAATGTTACATTTATCAAGAGCCCTTACATGATTCATGGAAAGTGCTGAATTATGTATTTGACCTTGAGCATTGTTATTTTATTCTAAAGTTGGTTTTATCTGCCTATTCATCAGAATAAACACTGCTTACTTCCACTTAAAATGTATTTTGTTGTGCAAACTTAATATCTATGTTTTCAAATAAATATTTATATATCAGACTTTTTACAGCTCTGTTTTGTTTGCAAAGTCACCATCTTTCTTTCTTCATTTAACTTAAGATATGCAAAACCATTTATTATTTATGGAGGATTTGTTGAGATGAGAGTTCACCTGCTGGTAGCTATGACTCTATAATATGGTAATATCTCAGTCTGATTTCAGTCTCCTTCAGAGAGGATGGACTTTTTTTTTTAAGTTATTGAGTGAAGGTTATAAAGATGACAGGCTGCAGTGGAGGAATTATTCTTGAATTAAGCAGCCTAGGTTCATATGGCACATGTTATGTCTTACAAAAGCAACAGGAAAACCCATTACAGAACGATTCTGACCACTAACCTGAACCAATGAACTAATTGTATCTTTGTTGAAATGGCCTTAGAGATGTCAATCACACAGATCTTGAGGCTGAGCAGCTGATAATTTGCTCTTTCAGTTGACTGATAATTACTTCCAAGAAATTAGACAGCCTTAGTAAGAGGAAAACATAATTGCTTTCCCAGTAATTTTTACTTATGATCAACAGAAATGAAAGAGTAAATAAATGTCTACATCTTGTTGGAAAATTTTATTCTTCCTTCATGTTTTTAACCTTTCAATTTTTTTCATTTTGAGAAAAATTTTCATTGTGTATGATATTTAGATACCACGTTTATTGGTTGTATTCTAGTGATTATTTAAGATTTCTCTGTTGTCAATTTTGATGTGATATTTGCTATTAAACTGAGCCTCATTTTATACTGAAAATATTAATAATGTTTCATGTGATCCCATAGCTACATCAACCAGATACCCACTGGCCTGAATCTGAGTATGGGTGACCTATGGATTCCTCAGGAATGAATGAGGAAGGTCCCCATGAGGAGGAAATGTATGAATGCCATATTATTTATCTCTTAATCTTGTTTTATGGTTAGCCCTAATGATTCCATTAAGTACGCTGAAATCCTGGTAATAGAGCCATAAGAAGAAACTTAGGAACGAAAAGTCTTTATAGTGTACAAGTATACATTCTTGTCTAGCAACAGAAGACTCAGGGCTTTGTTTATGGTGTCCATGTCTTTCCTAAAAATTAAAGAATGACCTTATCTCTTTAAAAAATCAAATATATATATATATATCTTTTTTGTTTTCCTTTTAGCATGTGGAGAAACCCTTCAAGAATCCAACGGCAACCTTTCCTCTCCAGGATTTCCAAATGGCTATCCTTCTTATACACACTGCATCTGGAGAGTTTCAGTGACCCCAGGGGAGAAGGTAGTGCATACCATCGAGAGTTCTTATTTAGTCTTATATAAATATTAAGATTCATCTTCTTTTAAATATAATTTGCTTTATTTTTATTGTTATCTGATTCTTCAAATAATAGACTGAAAACTCAAAAATTTTATAATGGCAATTGTTTAAACTCTGGGAACTTTCTGAAACATGTACTTTAAAAAATGGTAAATTCTCTAAAAGTGTTGAAATAATACAGATTATGTTCTCAGGCACAATGAAATTAAGTTAAAAATAAGTATTAGATAGATAACTAGAAAATCCCACACGTTTCAAAGTTAAGAAATATATATCAGATATCCAGTTCAACTAAGAAGCAATTATAGGGAAGATGAGAAATTATTTTCAACTATAATGCAACAAAAATACTGAATAGCAAGTCTGTACGATTCAGCTAGAGCAGTACTTAGAAGGAAATTCACAACTTAAATGCTCACATTAGCAAATAAAAAATGCCTTAAACTAATGAGTTAGACATCCCTTTTGAGTGACTAGAAACAGAGTAGTAAAATAAACAGAAAAGTACATAATGGAGGAAGTAATAGATAAAAGATAAAATTAATGAGATGAAAATAGCATTATATAAAGTCTGAAAAAGTTGATACATTGAGAAAACTTAGCAAAATAGGAACATGGTTGAAAATAGATCAAACAAGAAAAAGAATAACAGAGAAAGCACAATTATCTAATAATCAGAATAAAAAGGTTATCATAACCATAGATGCTCTAGATGCCTAACATTATGCCAATAACTTAAATATGGAGATGAAATGGGAAAATTCTTACAAAATACTGTTGACTTCTAACTCAAGAAGAAAAAAACAACTTGAATACTCCTATAACCACTAAAGAAAATGAATTCCTATTTAATTAAATTGTTAGATCTTTTTCAGCAATGAACATTCAGTCTCAGATGGCATAATTGTGAGTTCTAGCCAACATTCAAATAGGTGTAATCTTATATAAACTCTTCCAGGGAATAAAAAGGAAGATCCATTCTGCTATTTATATGGCTAGCAAAAACTTTATAGCATTCCTGACAAGGACAATATAAGAAAGGAAAATTATAATCCAAACTCACAGTTGAATATGGATGTAAAATCCTCTGTACCAAACCAAAGGTAAATGTATATGCGTGTACGTGTGTATACACAAACACTATTAGATGTGTCTCTCGGTTAAATCAAGAAGAAATCTCTATTGCTTATTTAACAACAACAAACCCTGAGCAAACTAGGCATAGGATACTTTATTAATCTCAGAAAGAAAATTGACAAAAATTACTGCAAATATCATTATTCTTGGGAAAATTCTGAAAGTATTTATTTCTATCACACCACTTCTTTTTCAACATTTTTGTTGGAAGTCATGGCATAATAAGGATTGAAAAGGAAGAAAGTTTCCCTTATTATATTTAGTTTGGTTATACATTTAAAAATTAGTCAGAAAGGAAATGAATAAATCTATTAACTTCTGGATTCTGTCTTGAATGCTAATCTTAAAAGTCTTCCCAGACCAAGATTGTATTGATATTTATATTTATTTTTGATACTTATTAAATAATTTCTATCATTTGCTTGTGGCTGATTTATCTGGAATGATGCAAATAGACTTAGAGTTTTGGTGAAAATTCAGTTAAGGTTAAAGAAAGTTTGATATTCCTGATAATTGAATGTTAAGAGGATCATTGGTATGGAGCTGTCCAGGGTGTTGCAAAAACTCAAAATGAAAATTGAATGAAACATTTGTGCGATGTGAAGAGTTTTAAACATAAAAAGTTACAGCTCATTTGGAATACAGGAATGCATACATAATTCTTCATACAGTTGTTTTCCGTTTAAGAACTAAAACTCGGGGCGCCTGGGTGGCTCAGTCGGTTGAGTGTCTGACTTCGGCTCAGTCATGATCTCACAGTCTGAGTTCGAGCCCTGCATCGGGCTCTGTGCTGATGGCTCAGAGCCTGGAGCCTCCTTCTGATTCTGTGTCTCCCTCTCTCTCTGTCCCTTTCCTGCTCATGCTCTGTCTCTCTCTGTCTCAAAAATAAATAAAAACATTAAGAAAAAAAAAATTAAAAAAAAAGAACGAAAACTCTGTGTTATAATGTAGTTACAGGTGTTGATCAATTTCTGTTTAGATTTCTGAGTAAACGTTATGAGAATATATTATGAAAGTCAGTCTTAAAAAGGTGCTGAAAAGCAAAATATAATATCTGATAAATGAGAGTAAGTTTAAAACTATACATAATTTTGAAAATAAAATTCTAGAATACAAAAAGTTTTGGAACAAGATTAATCAAATTAATCAACTCATAAGAGCAAAATAGTATCAGGAAAAAAATTGTTCTTCCTAACCAATTGCAGCACCCATACCATCAGTATTTAGAATTAATTCACTTTTCTTATCAGTATGAGTGCCAATAAAACTGTGTTTTCCAAAATATTGCAAATAGGAAGAAATCAACACATTTATCATCTTTTAAAATTATTTTTCTTAATGTGTATGATGATGAGCAAATAAATTCAATTAAGTGGTCAATGAACAATATCAACTCATTTTTCATTCTATGTTTTTATTGTTTTCTTTACTTCAAAATTTGGGTTTATTCGCCATTCTTTTCACTTCTTTAGTTGGAAGTTTAACTCACTAATTCCAAGAATTTTTTTCTTTTCCAATACAAATCTTCAAGGCTATAGATTTCCTTCTAAAAGCTACTTTATCTGAATTTCACTAGCTTGACACTGTGTTTTTGCTATTTTTCAATTCTCATTTTCTTCTTTGTCTCTTATTATTTCTTCTCAACCAACATATTTTTTGGTAACATACATTTTCTTATTTGTAAACACATGTTTTTCCAATCAACTTTTTCTTATTAATTTCCCCTCTAGTCACTTCTGATGAGAGATTATAGTATGTAAGGTGTCAGTCCCTGAAATATTTTGAGGCTGGCAGGATGACCTTGGAAGTGGCCAATATTCATAAAGAATAATTATTTCTTTAAAATGTGTTTTGTGCAGTAATTGGATGCCAAGTTCTCTATATATGCATTAGTGTTTTAATTGTGAAGTGTTATATTCTCTAATGATTATTTTTTACTTCATCTATCAAATAGAAAGGTATGCTAATATTTGTCAGTATTCAAAGGAGTTACTAATTTCTCTTTACTTTCTAAAATAAATACTATTTAAAATATATTTTGTTTTATATTATTAAATTTTATATACATGTTATGTTTAGAATATAACATCTTTTTGATAATCAAACTGTTATTATATACTAAATTTCTTTATCTCTAGTTATGATTTAGGTCAATACCCTTATTTTTTTCTGATATCAATAAGGATGCACATTCTTTTGATTAATATTCTTGCCTGATATATATTCATCTTGCTTTAGACATTCAGTCATTCTATGATCTTGTGTCTTACGTGTGTCCCTTTTAGAAAGCAAATAGTTTGGTTTAATTTTTTATTTAATTCATGATGGCTAGTTTTGTCTTTAGCTAGAGTGTTTATTGCAGTTACGTTTATTGTGATTACTGATATATTATTATTTCTTTTTTGCATTCTGTATGCTCCACTCTGTTTTTTTTATTTTACTTTTTGCCTTTTTATGTATTGAATTTATGGTTTCATTTATTTTCTCTCTATTGGTTTGAAAGTTTTAAGTGTGTATTTTCATATTTGGTACGCTTTTTCTACCAGTCTTTTTTTTTTTTTTAATTTTTTTTTTCAACATTTATTTATTTTTGGAACAGAGAGAGGCAGAGCATGAACGGGGGAGGGGCAGAGAGAGAGGGAGACACAGAATCGGAAACAGGCTCCAGGCTCTGAGCCATCAGCCCAGAGCCCGACGCGGGGCTCGAACTCACGGACCGCGAGATCGTGACCTGGCTGAAGTCGGATGCTTAACCGACTGCGCCACCCAGGCGCCCCTCTACCAGTCTTTTTTTATAAATATTTTTAATGTTTATTCATTTTTGAGACACAGAGACAGAGCATTAGTGGAGGAGGGTCAGAGAGAGAGGGAGACAGAGAATCCAAAGCAGGCTCCAGGCTCTGAGCTGTAAGCACTGAGCCCTACACCGGGCTCAAACCCACGAACTGTGAGATCATCACCTGAGCCGAAGTCAGAGGCTTAACTGACTGAGCCACCCAGGCACCGCTCTAGCAGTCTTTTTAATGGAGTCATATTTAATTAGTATTTTTATCCTTCTCCCAAACCATAAAAATATCCTAAAAAAAGATTACAATTCTCATTATCTTCATTTTTAGATGCTGTTATTTTTGTATTTTTCTTCCAGTTTGTTTCATCCTGACATAAATGAGATTTATTGTTTTTTTGCACTTAACATTTGTGAAACTATGCACAGATGTTTACCAATTTTTTTTATTCTGGTAAAAACACGTGGAAAACTTGCTGCCTTAACTATCTTTAAGTGTACAGTTCAGTAGTGTTAAGTACATTCACATTGTGATGACGGTGATTTCCAGAGCATTTCCATTTTGCAAAACTAAAACTCTGTACCTTTTAACCAAGCCCATTTTCCCCACCCCTCAACTCCTGGCAAACACCATTCTGTTTGTTTCTGTGAGGTTGATTACTTTACATACCTCACATAAGTGGAAGCTTACAGTATTTGTCTTCTTGTGACTGGCTTATTTCATCTAGCATAATGGTCTCAGAGTTTAACTATGTTTTAGCTTGTGACAGGATTTTCTTTCTTTTTAAGGCTGAATAATATTCCAGTATATGTATAGACCGCATGTGTTTATCCGTTCATCCATTGATAGACATTTGAGTTGGTTCCATCTTTTGGCTATTGTCAATGGTGCGACCATGAACATGAGTATGCAGATATCTCTTCACGACAGTCCTTTCCATTCTTGTGGATATATTCCCAGAAGTGGAATTGTTGGATAATTTGGTAGTTCTGTTTTTCATTTTTTGAAGAATTTCCATATTGTTTCCCACAGTGGTCGGATCATTCTACAATCCCACCAACAATGTAGAAAGGTTCCAATTTCTCCACATCTTCACCAGTATGTAGTGTTTTCTGTTTTTGTTTGTTTGTTTGTTTGTTTGTTTTTTGTTTGTTTTTTTTTTTGGAAGTCACCATCCTTTTCGGTCAGAGGTAATATCTCATTGCAGGGTTTTCTTTTCTTTTTTTAATTAACTTTATTATTTTTTTAAATTTACATCTAAATTTATTATTTAGCTGTAAATAAAAGGATTCTTTTATTTTTTCTTGTGGAGTTTAGGATTTCTTTATATATTCCGACTATTAACCCTTTATGAGATATATGATTTGCAAATATTTTCTTCTTTTCTGTAGTTGCCTTTGTAACGTGTTGATTATTTGTTTTGCAAAAAAGCCTTTTAGTTTGACATAGCACCGCTTAACTCTTCCTGCTTTTTTTGCTTGTGCTTTTGTGCCATATCCAAGAAATCATTGAATCATGAAGCTTTTCCTCTATGCTTTCTTCTAGTTTTGGGTTTTGCATTTAGGTCTTTAATTCATTGTTGAATTAATTTTTGCATATGGCTTAAGTTAAAGGTGACTTCATTCTCTTGTACATGAGTATTCATTCTCAATAGCATTTGAAGATTTATCAAATACTTTTATTCATTATTTCTTCTTGCATTTCTGACTTCCATTAAATCTCATTTTTGTCCTGCCTATGGTTTATACTTTAGATTATTTTTTTTATTAGCATTTTTGGGAAGTATTTTT